>NC_079193.1:302591180-304991180 GCF_029499605.1 Hyla sarda
ATCTTATCCCCTAGCCTTTGGATAGGGGATCAAATGTTTTTGCCCAGAATTCCCCTTTAAGCTCACTTACTATTGTGTATGGCCAACTTCCCTATGACATGCCACAATGCACCTGTTGGCTACTTAAGTTCGGTCCTCCCTGTACTTTATTGTGCCCGGCTATATTACTTGTAGTGCTTCCTGCCTGCCGGGCCTGAATCTTTCCCATTCATTACCATGTAGTGGGTGATGTCACCCTGGGCTGGATAGGAAGTGCATTGTTTCATTGGGTATCCTATTAGGAAGTAAATTGAGGTTACAAGTTCAGATAAAATTGTTAAATGGTAACCATATGAATGTTCTGTGAGTTTTACTTTCGAGTATAGTGCTTCTTTTAGGGTTGCTAAAAATGACTGGGTTCCAGGTATTTCTTTACTGACCATGAACCTGAACGTGTTTGACAGACACTTTTTGTTCAGTTTTACAATAGTGATCTTTATACCTTGTGATTAGGGGAGGGGTAAGGACATTTTGACTGTAAAATGTTGTCTACAAGGGAACCATATAGTGCCAAAATTTTCCATTAAATATAAGGTATAAGAACATCTACATTAGTGGCTTATATTCAGCCCTATACCATTTCATATTTTTACTATTCTCTGTATTCATCAGGAAGTGGAATGGTGTTTGGCATGGGTGAGAAGAGGAAAATATTCCCTTGTAAACTGAGATCTACTACTTCACTTTATATGTATATTGACAATATTTGCCAACTGCATGAAGTCTATGTTGTGTCACATATATGGAATTAGATCTTACCGTGTTTCCCCAAAAATAAGACACTGTCTTATATTTATTTTTCTTCAAAAAGACACACCATGGCTTATTTTCAGGGGACGTCTTAGGCATACATGACGCCCTGCATATCAGCTTCCGCTGCAAGGAAACCCCTATGGTACGGTACCTGTCAAGAAGGGCTAGCCATCTTCATTAGCCTCAATAAGCCACACCTACCACCATGGCTTCTTTTAGGGGGTATGGCTTATATTAAGCGAATAGATAGAACTGCTGGAATGGCTTATTTTATGGCTATGTCTTATTTTTGGGGAAACACTGTATTAAAAGTAAATAGGAAAACTTTTTGTACCCACAATCCTTAATGCAGGTTCAGTATCCCAGCATAATCTGCTTTTGTTTTTGTTTTATACTTAAGTTGTTGTTAAATACTATGTTTCACTCGATGATCAACTCTCCTTCATATTGCCGCATGCTTGTTTAAAATATGTAGTGCTGGGCATTTTGTGTAATTTTGTTGTTTGGGATTTAAGAGCTTTTTATAGAGTTAGGCTGCCTATGAGAACTGTTGACTCCTCTGACAACATGTCTGTACTATGCTGCTGCCATTCAGTATTATCATAGAGGACACTACATAGATCAAAACTGCTCAACTAATCCCATTGTCTTGCTATGACTACATAAATAAAAATACCACAAATTCCCCCCCTTAACATCATTAGGTTTTGTCTTTCATATTGCCTAAACAATTGTTCTACATAAGCTTCCGGTGTTTAGCAGACCCCCCCCCCCCACCCCCGTTGTTAGTTTTATAATCCTGTTTCTGCCTATAAAATAACTAACTGCAGCAGGAGCCTCCCCTCACTGCTTTTTCTGCCTTTGGAGACAAAGAATGTAAAGTCCTTTCCCCTAGCATTCTGCTAATTTAAAAGTTTATATTGGGGGAAATGAACTTCCCATGTTAAGTTTCTAAAAGACTGCTTCAGAAGCATGGAGAAAATATGCAGTGTTTTTTCTACATATCCAATAGGACTCACTCCTGCAGCACTCTTGGTCAAGAAATGGTGGCTCTTAGTGCACTTTTTGATCAAAACGTGTCTTCCCCCCCCCCCCCCCCCCCCCCCCATCACTTCGGATGGGACCCTAACACTCATTTCACTCACCTCTGCTGCATATGGACTCTGACTGGGTGACATGCTGGATCCACTTTCCATTTAAAGAACCTCCTGCTAACAGGGAAGGGGTGCACACTGCTGTGGCAAATACATTTTTTCCCTTAGACTGTATGCACTATGCATCTGAGCCCTATGGAGGGAGATAATTGATAGACGGCACTCACCAGAAACGGGGCTTCATATCTTCTTCAGTAAACATAAGTTGCAGTGTCAGACAAACACGCCGAGGATCTCAGCGATGTGGTCACAGCTGTATCGTACTTCCATACTTCTTCAGACCAGTGATGGTCTGAGGAAGTACGATACAGCTGTGACCACCTCGCTGAGATCCTCGACATTCCTGTCCGCTATGTTTGTCTGACACTGCACCTTATGTCTACTGAATAAAGAAGATATGAAGTCCGTTTCCGGTGAGTGCCGTCTATCAGTTATCTCCCTGCTTGTCATTTTGGATTGCCTTTTGTCTGGAAGACTGAGCACCTATAGAACATTGGGCTTTTTCATGCACCCACCTGTGTTTCCCCTGCACGAACCTCGTGATTCCATTTAGCAGTGCCGGACTCTGTGTTTTCTATTACATTTATTCTAAGGACTCCGTTTATTTTAAGTGTCTCCTTTGGCCTCTGTTGGGTTCGTATATGTAAATTTTTTTTATTTTTTACCTTTTTCTCTAATGCATTGTTCCTTAACCTGTGGCTCTTCAGCTGTCGCAAAAGGACAACTCCCTGCATAACCGGACAGCTAAAGGTGTCTTGGTGTGCTGAGAGTTTTAGTCTTGCAACAGCTGGAAAGCCACAGGTTGCGGAATACTGTTCTATTTTTTAGGAACGCACAGTAGACTCCACATACAGTTGGCAACTGCATAAAAGGTATATTGCATGGTATACAAATTATTTTATTTTTACAATTGAAGAATATGGATGATGAATGACTGTACAGTGCCATACATTAAAGCATTTCACTGGAGTTACCGTATTTTTCGCCGTAAAAGACGCACTTTTTCTTCCCCAAAACTGGGGGGGGGAGAAGTTGGTGCGTCTTATACGGCGAATACACACCTATCGCGGTGGTCCCTGCGGCCATCAACGGCCCGGACCCGTGGCTAATACAGGACATCACCGATCGCGGTGATGCCCTGTATTAACCCTTCAGACACGGCGATCAAAGCTGACCGCCACATCTGAAGCGAAAATAACACTAACCCGGCTGTTCGGGACCGTTGTGGTGAAATCGCGGCGTCCCAAACAGCTTACAGGACACCGGGAGGGACCTTACCTGCCTCCTCGGTGTCTGCTCCGTGCCGGGATCCCCTGCATGGCCGGCGCTTTCCTTCGATGTCATCACGTCGTTGCGCACGCCGTCCCGTCATCCAATAGGAGTGGCGTGCGTAGCAACATGATGACGGCGACTGAGAGCGAGGATCCCGTGGAAGAAGACGTCCGGAGCATCGGGGACACCACAGGGACGCGGCGACAGCAATGGAGCGACATCCAGGGCAGCGGTGACGGGTCTGGAGCGGTGGGGACACATGAGTATTACCTCCTATACCAGTGGTCTTCAACCTGCGGACCTCCAGATGCTGCAAAACTACAACTCCCAGCATGCCCGGACAGCCAACGGCTGTCCGGGCATGCTGGGAGTTGTAGTTTTGCAACATCTGGAGGTCCGCAGGTTGAAGATCACTGTTGGGTTCAGAATCTTTTTTTTCTAGATTTTGCACCTTTAAAATTGGGTGCGTCTTATATGCCGGTGCGTCCTATAGGGCGAAAAATACGGCATATTAAGAAATCTTGCGTATACCTTTTTGTGTGCCCAAAGCTTTACCTAAACTGATTCCTGAAAACTGCTGTTTTTCCGGTTCCCAAGTTCTGTTCTTTTTCATCACATTAGGAGCAGCCTGCTGCCAGCCGTGAAGGGAAAAACTGCAATAACCTAAGCGAAAATTTGGAGAACACGTTTCAGAGCACCCAAAACATATGTTAAAGATTTCAGAGGAAAATGGGGAATAAAATGAAGGTTATTTATATGTTGATGAGAAGTCGCTTTTAATGTAAATTAAATGAAGATTCTGCAAGAGAAGAGAGCACTGGTAATTGCTAGTGACTAATTGTGGAGGCAGCGAGCCAAATGCTTCTGGCTTAGAGACACTGTAATGGATTTGTTAGAAGACAGTGGCTTGAGATGCTGAGGTTATAAGGCATGAGGGCTGTCCAGCTTTGTTGTAATAAATCGGACTTGCTATGAAACAAACTGAAGCTTCGGTGCCCAAATATCATATGGTCATAGGACAGAAAAAGCTTGATACCGCCATGAAACCCTTCAGTTCCTTGTACAGTAAACTAAACAAATTCTGAAATTCCTCCAAGTCGTCTCCACAATGGATCTTTTAATTGGGTTTCAGGGCTAATTAGTGAAAGAGGTTTTTATCTCTGGCGAAGCCTTGGAGCAGCATTAGCCATGAGAGCCCCAGACATTAATTAATCATTAATCAGCGCAAATCAGTCAACTTTTCCCTGCTGCAGCCAATCCCGGCTCAAGGTCAGTGAATTACCGGAATATCGCAGGTTGTATTAATACAGCGTGCCGCCTAAGTGACAGAATTAAAGCGTACCTGTCATACCACACAAAAAATACAAAATTGTTACTCAGTACCTAATCCTGATCATGTACATATAATTTTTTATGTGTTTAGCACCTATATTGCTCACAAATACCTTCTTTGTGTTGCTTACTTGGTTTGTAATTCTGTGCTCTGGAGGGGGGCCTGTCCTCACATGACTCCTCTTCCTCCCTGAGTCTGCTGTGCTGGGTCTCTTCAGCCAATCATTGCAGGCAGCTTTGTAGCCCAATCCCCTTTTCATGCCGCAGTCAGCTAGGACAGGAGTGAGCACAGAGGAGTGCTAGTCCCACCCTTACTGATCTTTGTCCCAGCCTGTGTTTCAGCTGGGGCAAAGATGATGCGGCAGCAGGACAGGATTATGTTCTGGATGGTATGGGGACCCCTACTGGGTATTTTTTTTTTTTAAGTAATTATTTATATAAAAAGGAAATAACATTTTCTAATGAGGTATACTTGAAAGGTTAATGTTTTGCCAAGATGTTCAACATATACAAAGTTTTTGAATCTTACGGTGCCCATTTAACTCTTTACTGGCAACAAACCAATAGCTGCACATACAGTATAAAGATGTCCATTATTGATCTCTTATAATATTATAACTTACTGTCAGTCTGATTGATTGGATCCACCTCTTAGAGTCACAGTATTTGCTATAGGGTCCTCCATGTACATATTAGCAAGGAGACCATTATCTTCAGCTGCACCTCTTTACGTGTGGTAAGCAGCATTAGAAACAGGGTCACCTGCCCTATCTTCCTGCATATTCAGGTTAGTATGGGTGATCCTGCTGTCAGATTTAATGTCCTGTGTGAACATGGGACATGGGAAGAGAATGTGATAAGGGGGGGGGGGGGATATGATATGGGGGGAGAATGTGAAATGGGTGGTGGGCATAAAATGGGAATTCACCATTTATTTATTACCGTATATCGTATTGCATATTGAAATCGCAATATTTAGGCCCATAATCGCAATTGCACATTTTCCCCATATCGTGCAGCCCTAATTCACATTATTTTTCATGATTTAAGCAGAGAAAAAAAAGTCCTGTCATTTCAACTGATTTAGCGAATGCTGATCTGAACATAGCCTTATAGATACATTCCAGACTATACATATTAATAAAATGTTGCACAAATTTTGAGTCTACATTCTTTATGCGATTTCAATCCTCATGGTATGTAGTTTGCAGCCTTCCTTCTAGGTACAGTTGTTGTCATAGTTACATAGTTAGTATGGTTGAAAAAAGACATACGTCCATCAAGTCCAACCAGGGGATTGAAGGGAAGGATGTAAGGGGATAAGGGAAAGGGATGTAGTTTTATAATTCTGCATAAGCATTAATGTTATTTTGTTCCAGGAATGTATCTAACCCTGCTTTAAAGCTGTTAATTGTTCCTGCTGTGACCAGTTCCTGAGGTAGACCGTTCCATAAATTCACAGTCCTCACGGTAAAGAAGGCGTGCCGCCCCTTTAGACTAAACCTTTTCTTCTCCAGACGGAGGGAGTGCCCCCTCGTCCTTTGGGGGGGTTTAACCTGGAACAGTTTTTCTCCATATTTTTTGTATGGGCCATTTATATACTTATATACGTTTATCATATCCCCCCTTAAACGTCTCTTCTCAAGACTAAACAATTGTAACTCCTTTAATCGCTCCTCATAGCTAAGATGTTCCATGCCCCATATTAGTTTAGTCGCGCGTCTCTGCACCCTTTCCAACTCCGCAGTGTCCCTTTTATGAACAGGCGACCAAAACTGAACAGCATATTCCAGGTGAGGCCGTACCAATGCTTTATAAAGGGGGAGTATTATGTCCCTGCCCCTCGAGTCCATGCCTCTTTTTATACATGACAATATCCTGCCGGCTTTGGAAGCAGCAGCCTGACATTGCATGCTATTTTGTAGTCTGTGATCTACAAGTACACCCAGATCCTTCTCTACCAGTGACTCTGCCAGTTTAATCCCCCCTAAGACATACGATGCATGCAGGTTATTAGTACCCAGATGCATAACTTTACATTTATCCACATTGAACCTCATTTGCCAAGTGGATGCCCAGACACTTAGTCTATCCAAGTCATCTTGTAACTTATGCACATCCTCTATAGACTGTACCGTGCTACAAAGCTTGGTGTCATCTGCAAAGATAGAAACAGAGCTGTTAATACCATCCTCTATATCATTGATAAATAAATTAAACAGCAGCGGGCCCAGTACTGAACCTTGGGGTACACCACTAATAACCGGGGACCAATCAGAGTACGAATCATTTACCACCACTCTCTGGGTACGATCCATGAGCCAGTGTTCAATCCAGTTACAAACTAAAGTTTCCAAGCCCAAGGACCTTAACTTACCTGTCAGATGTCTGTGAGGGACAGTATCAAATGCTTTGGCAAAATCCAGAAACACTATATCCACAGCCATTCCTCTGTCAAGGCTTCTACTCACCTCTTCATAAAAGCAAATTAGATTGGTTTGACAACTTCTATCCTTAGTAAACCCATGCTGGCTATCACTTATAATACTATTATCCCCTATGTATTCCTGTATGTAATCCCTTATAAGTCCTTCAAACAATTTACCCACAATGCACGTTAGACTTACCGGTCTATAATTGCCTGGCGAAGACCTAGAGCCCTTCTTGAAGATTGGTACCACATTAGCCTTGCGCCAGTCCCTTGGCACAATACCAGACACCAGAGAATCTCTAAATATCATGAACAAGGGTACAGATATTACTGAACTTACCTCTCTAAGAACTCTTGGGTGCAATCCATCCGGCCCTGGAGATTTGCTAACATTTACTTTACTTAACTTACCTTGTACCATCTCTACATTAAGCCAGTTCAATACATTATATGATGTGTTACCAGCACTGACCTGACCAATGTCAGCTCCTTCTTCCATAGTATATACAGAACTAAAGAACCCATTCAGTAGCTCCGCCTTCTCTTGATCGCCCGTGACAACCTCCCCATTATCATTATTAAGGGGTCCTACATGCTCTGTCCTTGGTTTTTTTGTATTTATATATCTAAAAAAATATTTAGGATTAGTTTTGCTTTCTTCGGCCACCTGTCTCTCATTTTGAATTTTTGCTGTTTTTATTACATTTTTACAGATTTTATTAAGCTCCTTGTACTGTTTAAATGTTATAGCTGACCCATCAGATTTGTATTTTTTGAAGGCTATTTTTTTGTTGTTTATTGCTCTTTTAACCTCATTTGTCAGCCATGTAGGATTTAGTTTTAATCGTTTATATCATGTGGATGGGTCCTTCCAGTAATATATGCTAGAAGTGAAGTCTGTGTGTTCTAAAGTTTGTTTTGGAAGCTTTTACTCTTTCTACTAGTTCCAGGGCTGGCTCTACCTATAGGCAAAATAGGCCGCCACTAAGAGTGCCCTCTTGAGGCAGGCGCTGCTCTGCCCGCTGCAAGAAACTTAGCCAGCCGGCGCCACTCCCATGAGGAGGGGGTTTGTTAAAGTGTGTCACCCCAGTATTAAGTGGTAAAGTGTCAAAGGGTGAAGACAATGGGCAGGGTAAAGGGGGCAGCATAATTAGGTTTCGCCTAGGGTGGCAAAAATCCTTGCACCAGCCCTGACTAGTTCACAGTGTATGTGATTTGTCTCCTGCATACTGTGTGCTTTCATCCCTATCTACAGCCTGTGTGAGCTGCCCTCCTTGGATTCTCTACCAACACTACATACTTTGAACTCAAAGGAGTTGTACATAGCAGCTCAAACAGTGTGGATTTTGACACAAAAACTATACAAATTTTTATGTCAAAAACCATGCAGTTTAAAAAAAATACAACAAAAAACCCCTCCTATTGATTTCAGTATAAAACTGCATTTCCAATCTGTAGCGAACCTTGAAGTTGGAGGGATGTCCCCCACCCCACAGACGTGTAGAGATATTTTCACTTGTTTGCACACCCGCCCCCGGTCAGTTATTGGCAGCAGTATTCCTGCACACCATGGGATCTTCGTTTGTTTTGTGACTTTTGGTTTTAGTAGAAATAAAAGTATTTTGGGAATTATATTATATGTAAAATTACCTGTTTTTGTTCCCGTTTTAGATATATTCCAGATTTCTGAAGAGCCTGCTGCTTATGAAAAGGAAACACCATTTTATTGCTCCTCATTATGCGTTAACAGGTAAAGGTTTCATTACTTGTAAAATAGTAACACTTTGCACTTTACATTCACGTGGAAATTCTAATATGCAAAAGTAGAACAGATAAAAACTACAAACTACAGCACAAAACAGACATCAAACAGCCGCGTAAAAGTTATAGATCTGAATAGGGCAATTTTAATTGTATTTATTTTGTTAAAGTTTGCCTTTTTATATGTGGTTCAATAGTACACAAGTATGTAAACATGGGTATCTATATAATCCTATGGACCCACAGAATAAAGATACTGTGTCAGTTTACCATAAAATGCATTGTGTAAAAAATGACTGCTCCCAAGTTTTTTTCCAGTTTCCCCCAAAAGTAATAGTTTTTTTTCTGTTGTACATTTTATAGTAAAATGAAAAGTATTGTTACAAATTACAATTGGTTGTGCAAACAACAAGCCCTTATATGGTTCTGTGAATGGAACAATAAGAGTTGTGTCCTAAAGGGCAAAATTCTTTGTTTCCTTAAAGGGGTACTCTGGTACGCTGGGACCCACGCAATATACTGTCTGGTACCCCGGCTCAACCCATGCGCAGCACTGTATCTACCATCTTACCCTCCATGCATCTCTATGGAAAAACTATAGATGCACAAGAACAGCGCTATGGCTCTCCGAAAGAGATGCATGAAGGGCACGTGTCAACCCCACACTCCGTGCCCAAGAAGAGCAGGAGCACAGTGCAGCAGATCACGGGCCGCATGTGACTGAGTCGCCTCTGAGCGCCCACGTACCTTCTGAAGCCTGGTCCTCCGGTGATCTCCATGTAGGAGTGTCAATTCCGGTACTTAGTGGTGAGTGCAGGATGCTAATCGTTGTGTCTTTTACATGCTAGAAATTCTATAATGTGTATAAAGATCTCTAGACACTTCCCAAAGGATGATGTTGGAGGTCAGAAGGATCAATTTTCCAACACTATTGTTTTCTGAGAGATAAGCCACCACCAGAGATGTCTGTCAATGTCTTATGGCCCTTTTACATGGGCTGATGTGATAAAGAAAACAATCACCCATCTCATGATCAGCATTCGTTTACCGAGACCTCACAAATGTTGATCAGTTTTCTGTTGACACAGGGTGATGTGTGGCCAATAGATATTCTTTTATTGGGTGCACAGAAGTTGTGTTCAACTGACGAACAAGCGCTTTCTCATTCGCCGGCTGGTCACTGGCCCTTTTACATGGCCATGAGTGTTTCCAGGTTACCTCCCTCTCCTCATTCACAACACACAAACGCTCAGGTAAGGTTTATAGTCATTAACACATGCCACACATCCGAACTGTCCGTAGCATTCTAAGTTGACTATGATGTTAAGTTACAATGGTCCAGAAAAGATCATTGTATGTTGAAATTATTGTAACCTGAGGCTATTGTAACTTAAGGGACCACTGTACCAGGGTAAACAAAGCCTAAAGTTGTCACAAGTTGACTATGTCTGGTTTGTGCCTATGCTGTGGCCCTGCCCTGACAATATGTTTGAATACCTTTTTGATGATACTGCTATGTATACCCTCGGTGGAGACCATACTCGGGATGTGATTGGTCCTTATGGCAGGAACATCTTCGTAGACATTGAATTTGTTGCTTTTGGTGAGCACTTACCTGCTATTTCTTCAGTGGTAGCTGCTTTATAGGCTACTTACACTAGTGCAGAGCAGTAATCAAAACTTTTGTAGAGGAACAGTGGTGCAGTTGCCCATGGCAACCAATCAGATTGCTATTTTCAGATTGCTTTTATTTAAGGACATGGCCCCCTGCCCCTTAATGCAAGTCTATGTAAGGGGGCGTGGCGGCCCTCTCGCACCTCCCACAGACTTGCATTGAAGGGGTAGGGCATGAAGTCATGAAGGGGCAGGACCGTGACATCATGATCCTCCGACCCCTGCATCGCCAGTCATCAGGCACGAAGCAAAGCTCGGATGACGGGTGCTGAAGGAGAGATCGCGGGGGTTCCCAGCAGCGGGACCCCCGTGATCAGACATCGTATCCCCTATCCTTTGGATAGGGGATGAGATGTCTAGTGCCGGAGTACCCCTTTAAGTGCCAGGCCAATTTTCATTTTTGCCTTTCTTTTTTCCTCCTCTCCTTTTAAAATCTATAACTTTTATTTTTTCACCTACAGACCCTTTGTAATGACATCTTTCATTTTACTGTAAGATGTACCATGAAACCAAAAATGTAATATTTGTCGGTGGAAATTTATAAGAAAATTGCAATTTTGCAACTTTTGGTTTGGTTTTTACACAGTGCACTTTATGGTAAAAATGATACATTATCTTTATTGGTCAATGCAAATAAAACCTATTAACCTCTTGGGGACAAAGGGCATACAGGTATGCCCTTGCTCCCTGGTACTTAAGGACCAAGGGCATACCTGTACGCCCGTGTGACTGCTGATATCTATACCTGTACGCCCGTGCAAGTCCCCAGGGGGGTCATGAGACCCCCCCCCCCATGTCGGTGATCGCTGCAGATTTGTGGCTATTCCGGGTCATATGGGTCTCCAGTGATCCGGAAAATAAGGGGGATCAGGGTTGTCCAAGACACCCACGATCCCCCTGAAGGGATAGGAGTGAGGTGGCAGCGGTGCCACCCCTCCTATCCCTGCTATTGGTTGTCTAGAAGCGACGACCAATAGCAGATCGGGAGCAGGGGGGTTAGCTTTCGGTTTCCCCGTTCTGCTCACCCACAATAGGCCGGGCAGAACAAGGAAACCAACGAGGACCGGCGCCGAAGGTCCACTTACCCATCGGCGGCGGCAGAAGAGGACGGCGATGCGGCTTCCTGGATCCTACGGAAGCCGGTGGGTTGCCTAGCAACATCTGGAGGGCTACAGTTTGAGACCACTATACAGTGGTCTCTAACTGTAGCCCTCCAGATGTTGCAAAACTACAAATCCCAGCATGCCCAGACAGCTGTTTGGGCATGCTGGGATTTGTAGTTTTGCAACAGCTGTAGGGCTACAGTTTGGAGATCACTGTGCAGTGATCTCTAAACTGTGGCCCTCTAGATCTTGCAAAACTTCAAATCAAAGCATGCCCAAACAGCAAACGGCTGTCTCAGCATGCTGGGAGTTATAGTTGCGTACCTCCAGCTGTTGCATAACTACATCTCCCAGCATGCCTTTCGGCGATCAGAACATGTTGGGAGTTGTAGTTTTGCAACAGCTGGAGGCACACTGGTTGTAAAAAAAATCCTGAGTTATGTAACGGAACCTAACTGAAGGTTTTCAGTGCATGCTGGGAGTTGTAGTTTTGAAACAGCTGGAGGTTTGTACAGGGTACATTCACACGGGCGGGTTTACAGTGAGTTTCCTGCTTCAAGTTTGAGCTACGGCAAATTTTTCGCTGCAGCGCAAACTCCTTCCGGCACACCGTAACCTGCCAGTATACTCAAAAAACACTACACTACACTAACACATAATAAACGGTAAAACACTACATTGACACCCCCTTACACTGTCCCCCCAATAAAAATGAAAAATTTGTCGAACGGCAGTGTTTCCAAAACGGAACCTCCAGCTGTTGCGAAACAACAACTCCCAGCATTTGCGGACAGCCACTGACTGTCCAGGCATGCTGGGAGTTTAGCAACAGCTGGAGGCACTCTGTTTGGGTATCACTTGCGTAGAATACCCCTATGTCCACCCCTATGCAATCCCTATTCTAGTCCTCAAATGCGCATGGCGCTCTCTCACTTCGGAGCCCTGTCGTATTTCAAGGAAACAGTTTAGGGCCACATATGGGGTATTTCTGTACTCGGGAGAAATTGCACTACAAATTTTGGGGGGCTTTTTCTCCTTTTACCCCTTATGAAAAGGACAAGTGGGGGTCTACACCAGCCTGTTAGTGTAAAAAATGTTTTTTTAATTTACACTATCATGCTGGTGTTGCCCCATACTTTTTATTTTCACAAGCGATAAAAGGAAATAAAGACCCCCAAAATTTGTAGCACAATTTCTCCTGAGTACAGAAAATACCCCATATGTGGGCGTAAAATGCTCTGCGGGCGCACAACAAGGCTCAGGAGTGAGAGCGCACTATGTACATTTGAGGCCTAAATTGGTGATTTGCACAGGGGTGGCTGATTTTACAGCCGTTCGAACATAAACGCAAAAAAATAAATACCCACATGTGACCCCATTTTGGAAACTACACCCCTCACGTAGTATAAGAAGGGGTACAGTGAGCATTTACACACCACTGGCATTTGACAGATCTTTGGAACAGTGGTCCGTGAAAATGAAAAAATGAATTTTTTATTTGCACAGCCCTCTGTTCCAAAGATCTGTCAAATGCCAGTGGGGTGTAAATACTCACTGCACCCCTTATTAAATTCTGTGAGGGGTGTAGTTTCCAAAATGGGCTTATGTGTGGGGGTCCACTGTTCTGGCACCACAGGGGGCTTTGTAAACACACATGGCCCCTGACTTCCATTCCAAAAAATTCTCTCTCTAAAAGCTCAATGGCGCTCCCCCTCTTCTGAGCATTGTAGTGCGCCAGCAGAGCACTTGACGTCTACATATGGGGTATTTCCATACTCAGAAGAGATTGGGTTACAAATTTTGGGGGGAATTTTCTCCCATTACCCTTTGTAAAAATGGTAAATTTGGGGGGAAAAATGAACTTTAATGAAAATTTTTTTTTTTCATTTACACATCTGACTTTAACGAAAAGTTGTCAAACACCTGTGGGGTGTTAAGGCTCACTGGACCCCTTGTTACGTACCTTGAGGGGTGTAGTTTCCAAAATGTTAGGCCATGTGTTTTTTTTTCTGTTGTTCTGGCACCATAGGGGCTTCCTAAATGCGACATTCCCCCCGAAAACCATTTCAGCAAAATTCATTCCCTTCTGAGCCCTCAACTGCGCAAAATTCACTGCGTGAAATGCGTCAGAGGCTTACTTGCTTGTACCTGTTTTATCCTGACATATTTTTCCAATGAAGAGCAAGAAGTTTTAACCAATCACTGGGTGCTGGACATTGCTTCTTTGAAACGCGTCAGAGGGCTTACTGCTTGTACCTGTTTTATCCTGACATATTTTTCCAATGAAGAGCAAAAGTTTTAACCAATCACTGGGTGCTGGACATTGCTTCTTTGAAACGCGTCAGAGGATTACTTGCTTGTACCTGTTTTATCCTGACATATTTTTCCTATAAAGAGGCAAGAAGTTTTAACCTATTGTCACGATGCCGGCTGGCAGGTAGTGGACCCTCTGTGCCAGAGAGGGATTGGCGTGGACCGTGCTAGTGGACCGGTTCTAAGCCACTACTGGTTTTCACCAGAGCCCGCCGCAAAGCGGGATGGTCTTGCTGCGGCGGTAGTGACCAGGTCGTATCCACTAGCAACGGCTCACCTCTCTGGCTGCTGAAGATAGGCGCGGTACAAGGGAGTAGGCAGAAGCAAGGTCGGACGTAGCAGAAGGTCGGGGCAGGCAGCAAGGATCGTAGTCAGGGGCAACGGCAGAAGGTCTGGAAACACAGGCAAGGAACACACAAGGAACGCTTTCACTGGCACTAAGGCAACAAGATCCGGCAAGGGAGTGCAAGGGAAGTGAGGTAATATAGGGAAGTGCACAGGTGAAAACCCTAATTGGAACCACTGCGCCAATCAGCGGCGCAGTGGCCCTTTAAATCGCAGAGACCCGGCGCGCGTGCACCCTAGGGAGCGGGGCCGCGCGCGCCGGGACAGAACAGACGGGGAGCGAGTCAGGTAGGGGAGCCGGGGTGCGCATCGCGAGCGGGCGCTACCCGCATCGCGAATCGCATCCCGGCTGGCAGCAGGATCGCAGCGCCCCGGGTCAGAGGACGTGACCGGAGCGCTGCAGCGGAGGGAGTGAAGCGAGCGCTCCGGGGAGGAGCGGGGACCCGGAGCGCTCGGCGTAACAGTACCCCCCCCCTTGGGTCTCCCCCTCTTCTTGGAGCCTGAGAACCTGAGGAGCAGACTTTTGTCAAGGATGTTGTCCTCAGGTTCCCAGGATCTCTCTTCAGGACCACAACCCTCCCAGTCTACTAAAAAAAAATTTTTCCCTCTGACCTTTTTGGCAGCCAAAATTTCCTTGACCGAGAAGACGTCCGAGGAGCCGGAAACAGGAGTGGGAGGAACAGATTTGGGAGAAAAACGGTTGAGGATGAGTGGTTTGAGAAGAGAGACGTGAAAGGCATTAGGGATACGAAGAGAAGGAGGAAGAAGAAGTTTATAAGAGACAGGATTAATTTGACACAAAATTTTGAAAGGACCAAGATAGCGTGGTCCCAACTTGTAGCTAGGGACACGGAAGCGGACATATTTAGCGGAGAGCCATACCTTGTCTCCAGGGGAAAAAACGGGGGGAGCTCTTCTTTTCTTATCCGCGAACCTCTTCATGCGTGAAGAAGCCTGTAAGAGAGAATTTTGGGTCTCTCTCCGTATAATGGAAAGGTCACGAGAAATTTCATCCACAGCGGGCAGACCAGAGGGCAAGGGGGTAGGGAGGGGGGGAAGAGGGTGACGGCCGTACACCACGAAAAATGGGGATTTGGAGGAAGATTCAGAGACCCTGAAGTTATACGAAAATTCGGCCCATGGAAGGAGATCTGCCCAGTCATCCTGGCGGGAGGAAACAAAATGTCGCAAATAATCACCCAGGATCTGGTTAATTCTTTCTACTTGTCCATTGGACTGGGGATGATATGCAGAGGAAAAATTTAATTTAATCTTGAGTTGTTTACAGAGAGCCCTCCAGAATTTAGACACGAATTGGACCCCTCTATCCGAGACAATCTGCGTAGGCAACCCGTGAAGACGAAAAATGTGTACAAAAAATTGTTTAGCCAACTGAGGCGCAGAAGGAAGACCAGGAAGAGGGATGAAATGTGCCATTTTGGAGAATCGATCAACGACCACCCAAATAACGGTGTTGCCACGGGAAGGGGGTAAATCAGTAATAAAATCCATACCAATCAGAGACCAAGGCTGTTCGGGGACAGGCAGAGGATGAAGAAAACCAGCGGGCTTCTGGCGAGGAGTCTTATCCCGGGCACAGATAGTGCAGGCTCGCACAAAGTCCCCAACATCCGTCTCCAGAGTCGGCCACCAATAGAAGCGGGAGATGAGTTGCACAGATTTCTTGATGCCCGCATGACCTGCGAGATGGGAGGAGTGACCCCATTTGAGGATTCCGAGGCGTTGGCGTGGAGAAACAAAGGTCTTTCCTGGAGGAGTCTGCCTGATGGAGGCAGGAGAAGTGGAGATCAGGCAGTCAGGTGGAATGATGTGTTGCGGAGGGAGATCAACTTCTGAGGCATCCGAGGAACGAGAGAGAGCATCGGCCCTAATGTTCTTATCGGCAGGACGAAAGTGAATCTCAAAATTAAATCGGGCAAAGAACAGAGACCACCGGGCCTGGCGAGGATTCAGCCGTTGGGCCGACTGGAGGTAGGAGAGGTTCTTGTGGTCGGTGTAGATAATAACAGGAAATCTTGATCCCTCCAGCAGATGCCTCCATTCCTCAAGTGCTAATTTAATGGCTAGAAGCTCTCGATCCCCGATGGAGTAGTTCCTCTCCGCTGGAGAGAAGGTCCTAGAGAAAAAACCACAAGTGACAGCATGCCCGGAAGGATTTTTTTGTAGAAGAACAGCTCCAGCTCCTACTGAGGAGGCATCAACCTCCAATAGGAAGGGTTTGGAAGGGTCAGGTCTGGAGAGCACGGGAGCCGAAGAAAAGGCAGACTTGAGTCGTTTAAAGGAGTCTTCTGCTTGAGGAGGCCAGGACTTGGGATCAGCATTTTTCTTGGTTAAAGCCACGATAGGAGCCACAATGGTAGAAAAATGTGGAATAAATTGCCTGTAATAATTGGCGAACCCCAAAAAGCGTTGGATAGCACGGAGTCCGGAGGGGCGTGGCCAATTTAAGATGGCAGAGAGTTTGTCTGGATCCATCTGTAGTCCCTGGCCAGAGACCAAATATCCTAGAAAAGGAAGAGATTGGCATTCAAACAGACATTTCTCAATTTTGGCATAGAGTTGGTTGTCACGAAGTCTCTGAAGAACCATACGGACATGCTGGCGGTGTTCTTCTAGATTGGCAGAAAAAATTAGGATATCGTCCAGATATACCACAACACAGGAGTATAACAGATCACGAAAAATTTCATTGACAAAGTCTTGGAAGACGGCAGGGGCATTGCACAGTCCAAAGGGCATGACCAGATACTCAAAGTGTCCATCTCTGGTGTTAAATGCCGTTTTCCACTCGTCCCCCTCTCTGATGCGGATGAGGTTATAGGCGCCTCTTAAGTCCAATTTAGTGAAGATGTGGGCACCTTGGAGGCGATCAAAGAGTTCAGAGATGAGGGGTAAGGGGTAGCGGTTCTTAACCGTGATTTTATTAAGACCGCGGTAGTCAATGCAAGGACGTAGGGAGCCATCTTTTTTGGACACAAAGAAAAATCCGGCTCCGGCAGGAGAGGAGGATTTACGGATAAAGCCCTTTTTTAGATTCTCCTGGACGTATTCGGACATGGCAAGAGTCTCTGGGGCAGAGAGAGGATAAATTCTGCCCCGGGGTGGAGTAGTACCCGGGAGGAGGTCGATAGGGCAATCATAAGGCCTGTGAGGAGGTAGAGTCTCAGCTTGTTTTTTGCAGAAAACATCCGCGAAGTCCATATAGGCCTTAGGGAGACCGGTTACTGGAGGAACCACAGAGTTACGGCAAGGGTTACTGGGAACCGGTTTTAGACAGTTCTTGGAACAAGAGGACCCCCAACTCTTGATCTCCCCAGTGGACCAATCCAGGGTTGGGGAATGAAGTTGAAGCCAGGGAAGTCCAAGGAGAATCTCCGAGGTGCAATTGGGGAGGACCAAAAGTTCAATCCTCTCATGATGAGATCCGATGCTCATAAGAAGGGGCTCCGTGCGGAAACGTATGGTACAGTCCAATCTTTCATTATTTACACAATTGATGTAGAGGGGTCTGGCGAGACTGGTCACTGGGATGTTGAACCTGTTGACGAGAGAGGCCAAAATAAAATTTCCTGCAGATCCAGAGTCCAAGAAGGCCACTGTAGAGAAGGAGAAGGCAGAGGCAGACATCCGCACAGGCACAGTAAGACGTGGAGAAGCAGAGTAGACATCAAGGACTGTCTCACCTTTGTGCGGAGTCAGCGTACGTCTTTCCAGGCGGGGAGGACGGATAGGACAATCCCTCAGGAAGTGTTCGGTACTAGCACAGTACAGGCAGAGGTTCTCCATACGGCGTCGTGTCCTCTCTTGAGGTGTCAGGCGAGACCGGTCGACCTGCATAGCCTCCACGGCGGGAGGCACAGGAACAGATTGCAGGGGACCAGAGGAGAGAGGAGCCGAGGAGACGAAACGCCTCGTGCGAACAGAGTCCATATCTTGGCGGAGTTCCTGACGCCTTTCAGAAAAACGCATGTCAATGCGAGTGGCTAGGTGAATAAGTTCATGTAGATTAGCAGGAATTTCTCGTGCGGCCAGAACATCTTTAATGTTGCTGGATAAGCCTTTTTTGAAGGTCGCGCAGAGGGCCTCATTATTCCAGGACAATTCTGAAGCAAGTGTACGGAATTGTACGGCATACTCGCCAACGGAAGAATTACCCTGGACCAGGTTCAACAGGGCAGTCTCAGCAGAAGAGGCTCGGGCAGGTTCCTCAAAGACACTTCGGATTTCCGAGAAGAAGGAGTGTACAGAGGCAGTGACGGGGTCATTGCGGTCCCAGAGCGGTGTGGCCCATGACAGGGCTTTTCCGGACAGAAGACTGACTACGAAAGCCACCTTAGACCTTTCAGTGGGAAACAGGTCCGACATCATCTCCAGATGCAGGGAACATTGGGAAAGAAAGCCACGGCAAAACTTAGAGTCCCCATCAAATTTATCCGGCAAGGATAAGCGTATCCCAGGAGCGGCCACTCGCTGCGGAGGAGGTGCAGGAGCTGGCGGAGGAGATGACTGCTGAAGCTGTGGTAGCAACTGTTGTAGCATAACGGTCAGTTGAGACAGCTGTTGGCCTTGTTGCGCTATCTGTTGTGACTGCTGGGCGACCACCGTGGTGAGGTCAGCGACAACTGGCAGAGGAACTTCAGCGGGATCCATGGCCGGATCTACTGTCACGATGCCGGCTGGCAGGTAGTGGACCCTCTGTGCCAGAGAGGGATTGGCGTGGACCGTGCTAGTGGACCGGTTCTAAGCCACTACTGGTTTTCACCAGAGCCTGCCGCAAAGCGGGATGGTCTTGCTGCGGCGGTAGTGACCAGGTCGTATCCACTAGCAACGGCTCACCTCTCTGGCTGCTGAAGATAGGCGCGGTACAAGGGAGTAGGCAGAAGCAAGGTCGGACGTAGCAGAAGGTCGGGGCAGGCAGCAAGGATCGTAGTCAGGGGCAACGGCAGAAGGTCTGGAAACACAGGCAAGGAACACACAAGGAACGCTTTCACTGGCACTAAGGCAACAAGATCCGGCAAGGGAGTGCAAGGGAAGTGAGGTAATATAGGGAAGTGCACAGGTGAAAACCCTAATTGGAACCACTGCGCCAATCAGCGGCGCAGTGGCCCTTTAAATCGCAGAGACCCGGCGCGCGCGCACCCTAGGGAGCGGGGCCGCGCGCGCCGGGACAGAACAGACGGGGAGCGAGTCAGGTAGGGGAGCCGGGGTGCGCATCGCGAGCGGGCGCTACCCGCATCGCGAATCGCATCCCGGCTGGCAGCAGGATCGCAGCGCCCCGGGTCAGAGGACGTGACCGGAGCGCTGCAGCGGAGGGAGTGAAGCGAGCGCTCCGGGGAGGAGCGGGGACCCGGAGCGCTCGGCGTAACACCTATCACCGGGTGCTGGACATTGCTTCTTTGTATGGACTTTGTTGTTTGAAGCCGGGTGGTGCCGGCGGCTCCTCTGCACAGGTGAACCAGGTGGCTGGAGGGGAGCTGTGAACTGCAAACGTACTTGGAGTTAGACTTTAGTAGAATCGTATTTCAGCAATACAGATTTATACACACAAAATATATTTAGCGTTAGATGAGGGCCCTGCCAGAGATTTAATGGTTGTGCTAACATGCACTTTAGTACTGTCAGATTATGTGTTGTGCCATCCAGTCATTCCGTCTTCGGTGTAATAAAAGACCTGCATATTATTTATAGAGTCGGATGGTATTCCTGTGCTGAAGTAGAATGGGTGTCTGTCAACGTGTTATGTCAGAGGAATGTTAAACCGCTCCCTGTTGTGAGTCAGTCTACACTTGTTTTCCCTCACACAGGAAGCAGAGATTAGTGTGATGTTCATAGCAGGTATGTAGCCGCTTAGTGTGACTTCACATCCGCACCTCCTCTTTATCCAGTGTTTATATATGTGCATAATGATAAAGGGAAATGATCACAGTCCCTGCCTATCCATGGAAGCCATGGTGTCTTACAAGTAACTTTTACCGCCTGGTATGCTCATAACTTATCATCTCAAGTAGAGATGAGCGAACTTACAGTCAATTTGATTCGTCACAAACTTCTCGGCTCGGCAGTTGATGACTTATCCTGCATAAATTAGTTCAGCTTTCCGGTGCTCCCGTGGGCTGGAAAAGGTGGATACAGTCCTAGGAGACTCTTTCCTAGGACTGTATCCACCTTTTCCAGCCCACCAGAGCACCTGAAGGCTGAACTGATTTATGCAGGATAAGTCATCAACTGCCGAGCCGAGAAGTTCGTGACGAATCGAATTTACTGTAAGTTCGCTCATCTCTAATCTCAAGTTATAGAAAAGGTTGACATTTTTGCATATTGAGTTTCTATAATCTTTCATAATACAGTGGTCCCTCAAGTTACAATATTAATTGGTTCTGAGACGACCATTGTATGTTGAAACCATTGTATGTTGAGACCAGAACTCTGTGGAAACCTGGTAATTGGTTCTAAAGGCACTAAAATGTCATCAAAAAATAGGAAAAAGTGAAAATTAAAGAAAAATAAGTAAAATAAAGCAAGCCCTTACATATAAAACTAATAAAGATCTGCTGGATGCTATATATCACTGTCTATGTCAGTGTTTCTCAAGCAGGGAGCCTTCAGCTATTGCAAAACTACAACTCCCAGCATGCCCGGACAGCCAAAGGCTGTCCGGGCGTGCTGGGAGTTGTAGTTTTGCAACAGCTGGGGGCACCCTGCTTGGGAAACACTGGTCTATGTAGAGGACAGAAGCTTCTGCGGGGTCCTGTACAGTACACAATGTCCTAAAAAAGTAACATGGGGTCGCCCTCACCTGGTATCCAAATGAGCAGCTAACCCTGGGACAGGTAAAGAGTACAGAACATGTAATACCTCCCTGTACTGTAGGGGGCGCTACCAGACATCAGTCAGTGCATACGCTTCAGTAATACAGGGGTTTTACCAGTGAATGTCCATTCTGATTGGTCAGTTCTTCCCGCCATTGACCCGTTCCACAGATCTGGACTGTCTGTACATAGTATGTTGAGTCTGGTTTCAACTTACAATGGTCCAGAAAAGACCATTGTATGTTGAAAATATTGTATGTTGAGGCCATTGTAAGTTGAGGGATCACTGTATATGCATATTGATGCTGATCCTGGTGTTGACCACTACCATTTCTGTGCTGTTGGCGGGGAGTAGAGATGAGCGAACTTACAGTAAATTCGATTCTTCACGAACTTCTCAGCTCGGCGGTTGCTGACTTTTCCTGCATAAATTAGTTCAGCTTTCCGGTGCTTCGGTGGGCTGGAAAAGGTGGATACAGTCCTAGGAAAGAGTCTGCTAGGACTGTATCCACCTTTTCCAGCCCACGGGAGCACCTGAAAGCTGAACTAATTTATGCAGGAAAAGTAATCAACTGCCGAGCCGAGAAGTTCGTGACGAATCGAATTTACTGTAAGTTCGCTCATCTCTAGCGGGGAATACAGTTTAGATGCTTTCAGGACATATTTGCTTTACATATTCACTTACGAACATCCTCCTCAATTGGTTTACCTGTGTAGCCAATTTTTATTTACTAACGTGATTAAGATTTACCAGCCACAGAGATGGTGATAAGCCTAGCCTGGACTTTAACGGGGTAATCTAAAATAATAAAGAATCCTGTACTTTCCTTCTGCCAATCACATCGGTGTAGTTCTGTTGCTGCTGCTTCTTCTCCATCCTACATAGTTCATAAGGGTGAAAAAAGACCAAAGTCCATCCCTAATGATAATAATACTAGAGGTAAAATTCCTTCCCGACTGACCTATAGTATGGGCCTATTCAGCCAATATCTAATGCAGTGAGGAAACACTGAAAGCAGAGACAGTCGTTCTCTAGTAGAGGGGGATTAGATGTGGGTTCTGTCTGCCAAAGTCTTTGGGGGCTCTATGCGTTACCCAGTAGACCTCAATAAATAAGTAAATCTATGGCTGTACAATGTTCCTTACAGTCAGCTGACATTTCTTCTTCCTCCGTTTGTCCAATTGACCTCAATAATAAACGTATGACTGTGTGACGTCTCTTCTTCCTCAGTACGTCTATATAAACCCTTTCTGGTCCCTCCGATGTGCTAATTGGAAAGCGTATGTGTCATTATGCTGATGAATGGCTGCTGCGGATTCTTATGTCGTGCACATGACTTGGCACAAGGTGTAGACAGGAATCCAGGCCCGGGCATGTGGTACCCAGAGCTTGTTAAAGTGAAGTAATGATTCATGTTGAGTTGTATACTCTGTTATATCACGGCTAGAGTTGTTAAATCTTCGGAGGTAGAGGTTGTTCACTTTCACAAGCCGAGTCCCCGTGTACTAATGAATCACTCTTTTACAGCCTTGTGCAATGTGACCACAGCACACCAGTGAAAGGTAAAACCAGGTTACACACCGAGCGAGAGGCCTTTGAGACGTAATGTAATGTCCCTTCGCTCTGTAGAGTAAATAGGTTTTATCTGTTCTCCCATCATTGAATCGTGACATAATGTACTTCAGCAGTCTAGTAGTGGGTAAATACACACTATAGTCTATTGAAGTGAGATATTCCACTGGAATTACAGCCCTCGGCACCCAGCAACCTTATGTAGTTACAGGTCCACTAGGGTGTGTTCACACTGTGTTTTTATCTCTGTTTTACTGTTTCCGTTATAATATGTTTTCTTATGCTGTATGCAGAAACTTAGTTAATTACGCTATTGTATATGGCAACAAAAAAGAATAAAGTATATATTACTTATAGTATATTCATAAACTAGCAGAGTACCCGGTGTTGCCCAATCTTCTTACTAAACCTTGTGGGAGAGAAAAGGCAACAATGATAATGGATAAAAAGAAGACATTCTCTCTCATTCTTCGCATATAAATGTCAACAATGAACTGATGGAATAATGGCCTACAGTTTAGTATGTGGATCTGTGCTTTTTTTCCAACCATTAGCCTGTGTGCATAAAAATCAATCGCTGAAAACTTCCTGCTGGTTGTTTCTCCTGTTGCTGGGTTGACTTGCCTTAAGGGGTTGTCCAGCGATAAGTGACTTATCACAGAGGGTCAGACTCCTGGGACGAGACCCCCACTCTGTGAGAGGAGTGCGTGCTTAAGACGGCACACACTCCATTCATTTCTATACAGCACTCAGGTCTATTCTGTGCTCCCATAGACACCTTTAAAGCGTACTCGTCAGAGCCTACAAAAAAAAAAAGAATTTCTCTGTTACTCAGTACCTAATCCTGACCATGTACATATTATTTTTATGCCTATAACACATTTAATTATTTTACAAATACCTCCTTTCATTAGCTCACAGTGTTAGAAATCCTCTTAGGGAAGGGGTGCGTCCCTTCTTTGTGGTGGTGGGAGTTGATTGGTGTGTCTGCTCATGCAGCCTTGTCCATTAATCATATCTTGTCCATGACTGAAGATATGTCTTGCTGCAGGACTGGTTAGTGTCTCAGTAGGTATGGGGACCCCTAGTGGTAGGATTTCCATTAGCTGTTTTCATTACTAAATATTCCAAAAATTTTAAACAACCTTATTACAAAAGGTCTTTAAATGGGCACTAATTTAACTTATGGTAAGTAAAAAAAATATCTATCTAATGTACTTGGTTTAACCCCTTAAGGACCACAGGTTTTTCCGTTTTTGCACTTTTTGTTTTTTTCCTCATCACCTTTTAAAAATCATAACGCTTTCAAGTTAGCACCTACAGACTCATATGAAGGCTTATTTTTGTGCCACCAATTGTACTTTGTGATGACATCAATCCTTTCTTCACAAAATTTACGGTAAACCCAGAAAAAAAATATTTGTGGGGCAAAATTGGGAAAAAAACACCATTTTATAATTTTTGGGGGCTTCCGATTCTACGCAGTGCACTTTTCGGTAAAAATGATACCATATTTTTCATCTGTACGTCCATACGGTTACAATGATACCTAATTTATTTAGATTTTTCTTTATCTTACTACTACTAAAAAAAAAATAACTATATGCACCAACATTAGTATGTTTCGAATTGTCCTATTCTGACCTCTATAACTTTTTTTATTTTTCCGTATACAGGGTAGTTAGAGGGCTTATTTTTTTTTTGCGCCATGATCTGAAGTTTTCACCGGTACCATTTTTTGTTTTGATGGACTTTTTAATTGGTTTTTATACAGTTTTTTTAGAGTATACAAATTTTTTTTTTTTTTTTTTACTTTTAGTCCCCTTAGGGGACTTTAAAGGGGTACTCCGGTGAAAACCTTTTTTCTTTTAAATCAACTCGTGGCAGAAAGTTAAACATATTTGTAAATTACTTCTATTAAAAAATCTTAATCCTTCCTGTACTTATTAGCTGCTGAATGCTACAGAGGAAATTCCTTTCTTTTTGGTACACTGATGACCTCACGAACACTGCTCTCTGCTGACATCTCTGTCCATTTTAGCAACCATGCATAGCAGATGTATGCTAAGGGCAGCATGGTGGCTCAGTGGTTAGTACTGCTGCCTTGCAGTGCTGGGGACTTGAGTTCAAATCCCACTAAGGACAACAATAAATAAAGCGTTATTATTATTATAATAACGTCAGCAGAGAGAACTGTGTTCATGATGTCATCAGAGAGCATTCCAAAAAGAAAAGAATTTCCTCTGTAGTATTCAGCAGCTAATAAGTACAGGAAAGATTAGGATTTTTTAATAGAAGTAATTTACAAATATCCAAATATACAAGATACAGAGTCCGGCACTGCAACAGTGATCACTGCGGTAAACCACGAGGACACAGGTGGATACTGACACAAGCCAATCCAACTAGGTGCTCAGTCCATAGATACAATGGTAGTAGACACAAAGAGGATGTGAAAAGTATAAGACAGCACTCACCGGGATTATTCAGGCTTGCAAAAGCTTTTTATTGCATAAGCAAAAGGTGCATAGCGGTGCGGTGTGAAGGCAGGTAACCGGCCAGGACGCCGGGGAACAATTGCAGCGTGATGGTTACAGCTGTGTCGTGCTTCCGCACTTCCTCAGACTCGCACCGCTATGCACCTTTTGCTTATGCAATAAAAAGCTTTTACAAGCCTGAATAATCCCGGTAAGTGCCGTCTTATACTTTTCACATCCCCTTTGTGTCTACTAACTTACAAATATGTTTAACTTTCTGCCACCAGTTGATTTAAAAGAAAAAAGGTTTTCACCGGAGTACCCCTTTAAGGAGGAATCATTAGATTGCTCATACAAATCAATGTGGTTCCATAGAACCACGTTGATCTGTGTGATCTGCGCTCCATTGATAAAGCCTGGTCCTGCCAGGCTTTATCAATGCGAGAGTCAGGACGAGGAAGAAAGGAGAGGTAAGCCTTCCGGCTACTTCGGCAGTGGATCCCCCCCCCCCCCCCCCCCTACAAGAATTAGCTGAGGGACGGCCAGTATGGCGCGGGCTCGAATCGGGAACCTGTGCCATACCCTGTTAACGGCACAAGGACGTGTATACACGTCCTTAGTCGTTAACTAGTTAAAAAAAATATGTTAAGTTTTCTATGCTTTATTTGTGTATAAAAAAACTGCTACTAGGTGTCTCTTTACTTGTCCAGAGCACATTTCCCCCCATCTCTTGCACAGACTTTGGACTCCTGCTGGTTTGGCAGAAGTACAAAATCTGGAAATGCAGCCTGGAGTGCTGAGGGGGGGGGGGGGGTGTGTGCACCCTTAGCCATTCATAGCTCATCTCACACTGAACTGCTCTGGGCTATGTTTAGCAGAGTTAGGGTGTTTCAATACAAGGACCAGGACCTGGCTCGCATCTCATTCATTTGTAGGGCAGCAACAATGAAATATGAAAGAGGGCAATTCACCAATCTTGCGGTTCAGCAGCGGCTTTTATTATTCAAACGATAAAGGTGCAGGTGTATTCATTTGTAGTATACCACTGTTTTAGGTCTGGTCACAAAACCAGATAGGGGCAAAAATGAGCCGTCCGGAGTCAAATAATGACTCATTCAAATGAGCCCGGTTTTCACTCCCCCCAACCCCCCAGCCAGTTCCGGTCCCCGTATTAACAAAATGTGGTGTGAAGGGAGGAAGTTCTCCCCTGTATGGCTTCAGATGATGTCACGTCTGCTGGGTAACGCCCCTTCCCAGTCTGTGAGACTGAGCAGAATATACAGAACAATATCAAGGTAGAAAACTAACAAATAATAAAAATTAAGGCAGGGGGTGGTTTATCATGATGGGGGCAGTGAACTGGGAGGATTAGAACATTTAACAAGATCATGAAAGGTGCTCATTAATTTTAATCAGTAACAACATAAAAAATGCAGATGTAGAACTAGTAACTAACTGGAACTTCCAGCATTTCCTGCCACATAAGTTAGATTGAATAAAATAAAGTATAAAATGCTCCACAGAAACAGGAGTGCGTCACCAATAACACTGATCAATACGGTGCTGTAACACACCATTGTTTATTGTTATGCAGTGAAAAGACTCCATATCAGTCACACAAAAATAGGGAATAAAATGTTATTATTTTAAGCAATAAATGTGAATAAGCCCCTTTCCTAATATAAGTTTATATCACCCCCCTTTTTAAATAAAATAATAAAATAAAAGTAATGTAAACAAAAAATAAACATAAGTGGTATCGCTGCATGTGGAAATGTCCAAACTATTATATTAAAATATAATGTTAATTGAACCATACGGTGAAAGGCGTGAATTTAAAAAATATTCTAGAATTGCTGATTTTTGGTAATTTCATATAGGAGAAAAAAAAATTATAAAAAGCTATCAAAAAGTTCAGTCAAAACAAAAATAAAATTGATTAAAAAAAAAAAAAAAAAATAGAGATCATGGCGCACAACATGAGCTTTCATACAGCCCCGTATATGAAAAAATAGGAAAGTTATTGGGCAGCACTGCCAGGCCCTCTTCTTGCCCCACACTGATGTCTTCTCTCCCCCTTGCTCTGCTCATTCAGCCCCTACACTATTTCCTGCACCTGCAGACAAACGCCAGCTGTATATATTGCTGCATAATCTGCAAATTTTCCATTGAGAAGCTGCCTTAAAGGGATATTTTTGGTTTATACATCTTATTCCCTATCCAAAGGATAGGGGATAATATGTATGATCGCAGGGATTCCGCTGCTGTGGACCCCCACGATCTCTTTGCAGCCCCTGGCATTCTGTGCCAGGCACTGCCTCCGAGACGGGGATCGACCGATTATCGGTATGGCCGATATTATCGGCCGATAATCACGATTTTGGGCATTATCGGTATCGGCAATTACCTTGCTGATAATGCCCCGCCCCCACCGCACCGCGACCGCCCCCCCCTGACCCACCGCAACGCGACCGCCCCCCCCCCCGACCCACCGCCCCCCCCCCCGACCCACCGCACCGCTGCGCAGCGGCGTCTATGCAGAGTTACTAGGCGGGAGCCTGTCCGGAGTGGAGAAGAGGACCCCCGGAGAAGGACAGCCCGGACCGGTTCACCCTCCACCCGGAATGCCGCCGGACCCTCCCCGGACGGTCCCTGCAGCAACTGGGAAGGTGAGTCAGGGTTCTGGGATGGACAGGGGTCTGTATAATATACTATACCTACAGTAGGCCCTCCAGCTGTTGCAAAACTACAACTCCCAGCATGCCCGGACAGCCAACGGCTGTCCGGGCATGCTGGGAGTAGTAGTTTTGCAACAGCTGGAGGCACCCCTAGGCGCGGTGCGGCGCGGCGGGGGCAGCGGTGGCGGTGATAGGTCTCAGGACCCCCTGACAAGTAGGGGGGAGAGAAGCGGGCAGCGGTGGCGGCCTATGGCACTGCAAAAGCCACTGCAGTGCATTGATTTAAAGCGCCCGCTTTAAATCAATGATCTGCAGCGGTGTCGCGGGGGGATAAATAGCCGATAACTTATACCGGAATATCGGTATAAGTTATCTGCTATCGGCCCTAACCTCCACCGATTATCGGTATCTGCCCTAAAAAAACCATATCGGTCCATCCCTAATTAAAATATGATTTTTACACACTTTATATAGAACGATATTCAAGAACCATAATGGTATTGTCTTGTGCAGCTGCAGCAGGTGTGGTGTAAAATTAGGAGGCCACACGTTGCTCATCCATTACATCCCGAGCGTTGGGTCTGACCGTCGCAATCTATCTTGTATGAAAGCGTACTTTAACATGTAGGTGTATCCCGCATTCAGCATCTTGTAAATTGCCTATGTATGACCTAAATCTTCGCGCATAGGCAATCATTATTAGCATACCTCCAAGTCCGCTGCAGGAAGGTTAGTAAAACTGCATCGATCATAGAGCAAAGATTACATGTCTAGTAAAAGAAAGAAATATGAACTATGTCATTAGAGCATATACTAGGAATCCGCTTTACCTCAATCCACTGCAACATGGAAAGAACCCAAAATGTCCATGTGCATTTATACTGGGGAAGCAAATCCTGCACTTGGGGTCCGTTGATATGGGCATAAAAAATGCATACAATGGAGGATGCCTGCAAAGAACCACAAGTACCACAATGGCATCCTACACCAGATGGAGGTGTGGATGTATAACATAGAAGCTAATACAAAAATACAAAAAGTACAAAAATAGGTGCACTACTGTGGTAGATGTAAATAATAACATTGAATAACCCTCAAAACTGATGTAAAATTTAGACATTAGCCAGTATATCCTTATATGAAGGACACACCGGAGCCCGCACACCAACGCCAGGGTTTCTCAAGTGGCATGAGACCTAGCGCTAAACCTACCTGTGCATGATGAGCAAAACCGGGGGCCAGTGGGCAATTACAACAGAATTAGGTCCGACTTACAGGCTGCTCCCAGGTTACCTCCAGTGTGGCTGAGCACACATACAATGGGAGGAGGGAGACAGACTATAGGCCCCACCTAAGTTGGCTTTTTTTATTTTCTTTTATGTCTCTAGACTGTTATGTAGCTTGTAAGCCTTGTTAGTAAGAATATTTTATATCTTAAGGGTACGTTCACACATACACAGCTTTGATGCACAGGATTTTCTCCTGCAGATTACAATGTAAACTAAATGACTGAGCAATAATAGGCAGTTACAAATCCTGTGCATCAAATCTGCACAGGATCCTGTATGTGTGAACGCACCCTAAAGGGGTACTCCAGGAAAGTTTGTGTGTGTATGTTTAATACACTGCTTAAAAAAATTAAGGGAACACTTAAACAACACAATGTAACTCCAAGTCAATCACACTTCTGTGAAAACACTCAGGAAGCAACACTGATTGACAATCCATTTCAAATGCTGTCGTGCAAATGGAACAGACAACAGGTGTAAATTATAGGCAATTAGCAAGACACTCCTCAATAAAGGAGTGATTCTTCAGGTGGTGACCACAGACCACTTCTCAGTTCCTATGCTTTCTGGCTGATGTTTTGGTCACTTTTGAATGCTGGCAGTGCTTTCACTCTAGTGGTAGAATGAGACGGAGTCTACAACCCACACAAGGGGCTCAGGTAGTGCAGTTCATCCAGGATGGCACATCAATGCGAGCTGTGGAAAGAAGGTTTGCTGTGTCTGTCAGTGTTGTGTCCAGAGCATGGAGGCGCTACCAGGAGACAGGCCAGTACATCAGGAGACGTGGAGGAGGCCGCAGGAGGGCAACAGCAGCAGGTCTGCTACCTCCGCCTTTGTGCAAGGAAGAGCAGAAGGACCACTGCCAGAGCCTTGCAAAATGACCTCCAGCAGGCCACAAATGTGCATTTGTCCATTTAAATGGTCAGAAACAGACATCTACGGGTGGGGGATGCGCTTGCAGTCCAACACCGTGCAGGACGTTTGGCATTTGCCAGAGAACACAAAGATTGGCAAATTCGCCACTGGAGCCCTGTGCTATTCACAGATGAAAGCAGGTTCACACTGAGCACATGTGACAGACGTGACAAGGTCTGGAGACGCCGTGGTGAATGTTCTGCTGCCTGCAACATCCTCCAACATGACCGGTTTGGTGGTAGGTCAGTAATGGTATAGGGTGGCATTTCTTTGGGGGGCCGCACAGCCCTCCATGTGCTTGCCAGAGAGGTAGCCTGACTGCCATTAGGTACCGAGATGAGATCCTCAGACTCCTTGTGAGACCATATGCTGGTGCGGTTGGCCCTGGGTTCCTCCTAATGCAAGACAATGCTAGACCTCATGTGGCTGCAGTTTGTCAGCAGTTCCTGCAAGAGGAAGGCATTGATGCTATGGACCGGCCCGCCTGTTCCCCAGGCCTGAATTCGATTTAGCACATCTGGGCCATCATGTCTGGCTGCATCCACCAATGCCACATTGTACCACAGACTGTCCAGGAGTTGGCCTCATCAGGAGGATGCCCAGGCGTTGTAAGGAGGTACCCAGCGGGCTGCAAGCGGACATTCAGCCAGTGGAACATCCATGGTGTGGATGAATCCTTAAGACAGTGTTTCCCAACCAGGGTGCCTCCAGCTGTTGCAAAACTACAACTCTCAGTATGCTGGGAGTTGTAGTTTAGCAACAGCTGGGGGCACCCTGGTTGGGAAACACTGCCTTAAGATAATATAAGTAGACAACAGGTATCAAGTAAATATATAATTGAGCCTTGGGCATTGATAACCTTGTTACTTACTAACCACGATATACTGAAAATATTCTAGAAGACCAGCCATTTTGGAGAACAGTGCTCTTTTGGGGTGCCTTCACATGTAAGTATCTTCTGCATTTTTCCCACTGTGGTTTTTAACTGCGGCACATTTTCCGCAGCAGAAAATCTGTGGCAGATCCCATTTTATTAAGGGAATGGTCTCACATGGCGCTTATGCAGCTATGTGAGACTAAGAAAAAAGTACACAATATAAATATATATATTAGTAATAAATACAACCTGAAAAGTAGCAATTATATACATAGGTACGAAGTACTAATCAATACAAACAGGGGCCCTCCTGGAACCCCATGTGTTTCGTCACCCATAGGTGAGGGCACCTGTTTGTATTGATTACTATTTCGTACTGTCTCTGGCTCCTACATTTCCCAGTATATATATATTTTTTTTTCCAAGGTTGTATTTAGTGAATTGGCTCTGGAGTGTAAATATGCATTGTTTTTAATAACTAACATATTGGGAAGTTAGTGTGTGGGACAGTACAGGGGATATAGAATATTCAGGTTCCCTGGGAGGGGTACAATGGGCTTCTCTCTGTTGTGGAAGGGCGTTTTGTGCCTTTTTAAATGTCAATCTGTCCGATTTAGATGTTTTTCTTTGTAATTTATAAATAAAGATTGGTATTCTTTTTTGAGACATTGGGTGTGCGCTACATGGTGTACTTCTTTTTTTTTCTTTTTGTTGGATGTGCAATATAGTACACGGGGTAGCACCCCATGAGAAATATTTTGGGGCTTAGCCTGCTTACTGTTTTTTAATTCTGCAGTATATTTCACGCTGTGCAAAATCTACTGCGCAGCAGGAAATATGCTGTGTATTCTCCGTTGAGCGTATGCACAGGACTACCCAACGACCGCCCTCTGTGTTCAGTGAGGTTTGGAGGCGGGGCCACTCGCTGGCGTGACTGACGCACCGCCCTGCCTCCAAACCTAACTGAACACACAGGGTTTAGTTAACTGCAGGCCAGACTGCACGAAAGATCGCTGGATTATTCAATTTAAATACTGTCAGCCGCACATTCCTCATTTATTCCTTTTATTCCTAAAAATAAAAAGTGCCTTTATATACATTTTTTTTTTGTCCCTGCCCTCATTAGAGTTTGCAGCGTGGGCGCATGTACACTACTTCTCAGGTTCTTCAAACTGCACCTGCACAGTATATGTATATAAACAGTAATTATATTATGGTATAAAACATGGCCACCTAAGTAGGTGAAATGGAAAGACATATGTTATTCTGTGTAAAGCTGTTTCTTTAAAATGTTTTCCTTGTATCTTGCATTTCTGCACCAGGCTTTACTAGACAACTATAAAGGACCACACATGCGGTATTGCTGGCACCAATTCCCCCTACAATAAGGGCAGCGTCTCTTTCAGTGATGGGCGCCCACACTCGCTGCCTTGTTGATGTCTTTTTATTTCTTTTCTCCTTTAACACAATTCTCTTAAAGAGGAGCATCTTTGCATTGTGTAGTAAGTAATGAATTTGACAGCAGGAGGAGATAAATGCATACGCTTTACATTAAATGCAATGTTGCCACTATGCAGCCTTCATCACGACTCGTGTATTACTTGAATGAGGCTGCCTGGGAAGAACACATTATCCCCAACATAAAAATTCCCAAAGAGATCGTATTATCCAATTTTCCTGCAATTTGCCGAGCTTTGCTGTAGAAGTGTAAAAATCTTTGTGTGTATCAAAGAGCATGCTGTTCCTGAAGATTTGCTGTACTTTCCAATACAGACCGTGCTTGAAGCGGCACAGTAGGCAATGTCTTTCGTGAGTCTACAGGAAGGGGGTCTGGATTAGAGAGAACTCAAACCCTTAACAATAGTGTTCTGAGGAGTATTTCTATTGGGATCCATTCCCTTGATTAGACGTTAATTAAATATTTGCAGATCGGTAACATTTTTCCAACCTGTTATAATTCAGGTAACTTGTACTCCCCTAAGAAGGATGAAAGTAATGCTGGAAATCCTCCCGACCTGCAGGAACGGCCTGTTTTGGCTCTTGTTTTTTCCTCCACTAATCCCTGTATTGAAGTTCTTTTACAAGTCAACTTAAATGTGTCCCAATTATAGATAGTACTATTGTGTAACTTTTATTTGTCTCCCCTCCCAATTTGGGTATTCCTTAGCTATTACACATCCTAAAGTCCAGTATATTACAATAACACCTTGTTTGTTGTTTTGTATTGTTGGGGGCAGCTGGGTTTATAGTTACTTGTTTAAACGGGTATTCCCAATTTCGAATGTTATGACCTATCCACAAGATTGGACATAACAAGCTTATTGCTAAGGGGCAACCACTGGAACCTCTCACTGATCCTGACCCACTTTTCCCCAAATTAATTGAAAGGGTGCCCTATTTATTCTCTATGGGGTTCCAAACATTGCCTAGCACGAAACTCTACAACTCTACAGGCTGAAAAATTGAATTATTTACTACCGGTAATTAATTTCCACTAATCCTTCATGACCGCACCAAATATAGTTACGGTGGTGCCGTCATGAAGGGGGATGCAGTGGAATCTGGCCTTACACACTAGGTGCGATTAGATGAACATCTACACTGAATGAACACTGCCTTAGGAACACCTACTCAATATTGGCTTCTTTCACCTTTTTAGATAAGATAATTGGTGCACATTTTTAGCAGTGTGAGCACTGCCCCCTCCCAGCTTCCCCACGATCTGTCATTTATCTTCTATCCTTAGGATAAGGGGGTAACCTGAGTTCCCCAAAATACCTCCTTTAATTGTTTGGATACATTTAGTACCTTATGATAAAAGGTCTACTAGGAACCATAACGTTTTTACTGTTCACTGGAGTATACAATTTCTATGCAGATTACATGGTATGTTGGCCTAGTATTTTATGCAATGGTATTTGAGAAACATTATATGATTTTATTGACATTGAATGGGCCCTGCGGTATAATTTAGGATCTGTTTCATAGTAGTATATGTTGATCCAGTCACTTTATATCGTTAATACCATTTTATATTGTATATTATTTCAATAAAAAATTTTTATTTTATTTCTTATCTATAATCAACTATATTGCATGTACAGGTGTGCTTTTAGAGCCACGGTTTTAGTATTTCTATAATGAATTCCCTCTATTGCGTCCTAGGATTTCCTCTGACCTCTTCTTTGTTCATGAAGGCCTTGGTCCATTCCCCATCACACCTGATCAGATGCAGAATTAAATGCATGCGGCTCTGGAAACAAAGCTTAAAATGGAATAGTCCATTTATAAAGAAAGAAGCTCAATGAGTTGTAACAGGATGCAGTCCTTTGAGAACAGGATTCTCTACTTCTTGTGTACTTTTAAGTAGTTAGATATATTACCAGTTCCCTATTTATGTGAATTAATGTTTTTTGTCCACACTAAGCGGAGTTGCTGTGGACTATCTGCACCAGAAATCTGGAACGAGCTATAGTGTAACGCTTGTGATTGGGAATGTGAAAAAATAAAATCCACTGCACGGTTTATTAAAGCGTAACTCCAGTCACGCTGTTTAAATTGAAAAAGCACCCCAAGGTGGGGATGGGGTAGTTGAACACACAATTCTTAATCCTGTAGCTCCAAGTGAATAAATCATAATTACGTTGTGTGTATTAAACACATACTGTATTTTTCAGTTTAATCTCTTAAAAGAAGTTCCACCCTCTTTTATAATATTTATCAATGGTTCCTTCCCAGGATGCTTAATCTATATGCCTGCAGAATGGTAGAAACTATTGCAAGAAGACTGTGTCGTTAATATATCAACTCTTTGCCTCCTCTACATGTTTCATGGCAACATTCACATCATCGGGGTTGTAGAGGCAAATTACATGCTGGGTGGGGGGTTGTTCTGGGTTTTGATAACCTCACATGGCACCTCGCCTTTTAATTAGTCCAATAACAGGGAAGATGCTAAGTGAGGTTATAAAAACCCAGAGCCCCCACACCGCATGTTATTTGCCTCTACTGGTGATGTGGCTGTTGCCTTGAAACATGTCGGGGAGTTAATCTTTTAACATCAAATTCTCTTTCCATAGTTTCCGGCATTCTGCAGTCACATGGATTATTTTGTGATGGGAGAATGAACGGAAGAAATAGTGCATGCACCATTTCTCCCGTTACTATCTTCCTTCACAAATAACATCCGTTATTAATAACGGGCTGTAACGAGATAAAACGGATAATGTAAAAATCCCATGGACTATTATGGGATTTTCTAACGGCCGTATGGGATTTTGTAATGGCCGTTTATCGGCAGATTTTCAGGGTTTTCATAACCGAACTTCAAACAGATCTTTAAAACGGATACATTTTATAGTGTGAAAGGGGCCTAAGTCTTCACAAGGTTTCCACATACTGTTGCTGGTATTTTGGCCCATTCCTCCATGCAGATCTCCTCTAGAGCAGTGGTGATTCGGGGCTGTTGCTGGGCAACACGGACTTTCAACTCCCTCCAAAGGTTTTCTGTGGGGTTGAGATCTGGAGACTGGCTAGGCCACTCCAGGACCTTGAAATGATTTTGACGAAGTCACTCCTTTGTTGCCGGGGCGGTGTGTTTGGGATCATTGTCATGCTGAAAGACCCAGCCACGTTTCATCTTCAATGCCCTTGCTGATGGAAGGAGGTTTTCACTCAAAATCTCACGATCCATGGCACCATTCATTCTTTCCTTTACACAGATCAGTCACCCTGGTCCCTCAGCAGAAAAACAGCCCCAAAGCATCATGTTTTCACCCCCATACTTCACTGTAGGTATGGTATTCTTCGGATGCAACTCAGCATTCTTTCTCCTCCAAACACGGTGAGTTGAGTTTTTACCAAAAAGTTCTACTTTGGTTTCATCTGACCATATGACATTCTCCCAGTCCTCTTCTGGATCATCCAAATGCTCTCTAGCAAACTTCAGACGGGCCCTGACATGTACTGGCTTAAGCAGGAGGACACGTCTGGCACTGCATCGTTTTAGTCCCTGGTGGCGTAGTGTGTTACTGATGGTAGCCTTTGTTACTTTGGTCCCAGTTCTCTGCAGGTCATTTACTAGGTCCCCTGAGTGGTTCTGGGATTTGTGCTCACCGTTCTTGTGGTTATTTTGACACCATGGGGTGAGATCTTGCATGGAGCCCCAGATCGAGAAAGATTATGAGTGGTCTTGTATGTCTTCCATTTTCTAATAATTGCTCCCACAGTTGATTTCTTCACACCAAGCTGCTTGCTTATTGCAGATTCAGTCTTCCCAGCCTTGTGCAGGTCTACAATTTTGTTTCTGGTGTTCTTCGACAGCTCATTGGTCTTGTCCATAGTAGTGTTTTGATTGTGACTGAGGTTGTGGACAGGTGTCTTTTTATACTGATAACAAGTTCAAACAGGTGCCATTAATACACGTAACGAGTGGAGGACAGAGGAGACTCGTAAAGAAGTTGTTACAGGTCTGTGCGAGCCAGAAATCTTGCTTGTTTGTAGGTGAAATACTTATATTCCACCATAATTTGAAAATAAATTCTTTAAAAATCAGACAATGTGAATGTGAATATTTTTATTTTCTCATTATGGCTCTCATAGTTGAGGTATACCTATGATGAAAATTACAGGCATATCATCTTTTTAGGTGGGAGAACTTGCACAATTGGTGGCTGACTAAATACTTTTTTGCCCCACTGTATAACGTAGAGGTTGTTATAGCCGGTGACCCATTCATTTGGATCAATAGGATTTGGAATTTTATGCCTACAGCGATCAGGATACACAGAGAGTCTCATTGCCTTTAATGGGACCTGCGCCAAATATGTATCCTAATTGCGGTATTCTCAGGCTGCAAAGGTGCAATAAAATGTAAACGTATCCTGCCGTCAGAGCATGACTGGAGTTAAGGTGTTCAATTTTGCACATATTTTATGCTTGCCATTACGAAAGATGAAATCTGAGTGTGTGAAGTCTGCATATCCGGCCTAACTGTACATCTAATGACCCGGACTAACTGCTTCAGCTCCTCATGATGCTCCTTATTTAGGTCTCTAAACTTGTGTTTGTGCCAACATTTTCTGCCCTTGTGTACGCTTAAAACTGGCCTTTTACACGTGCAATGGTTTGATCCCCTGAACAGCGCTTTTATCAATGTACTAGCTGAGTACCCGACGTTGCCCGGTTTTTCTTTCCTAATCCTTGTTGGGGAAGAAAATAAGCAAAGGAGGAAGCTTTTGACTTCATATCCCGACCTCCTATCCCGACCTCCTATCCCGACCTCCTATCCCGACCTCCTATCCCGACCTCCTATCCCGACCTCCTATCCCGACCTCCTATCCCGACCTCCCATCCCGACCTCCCATCCCGACCTCCCATCCCGACCTCCCATCCCGACCTCATATCCCGACTCGTAATATGTGTACCAGGTATTGAAATAGCTCCAGCCGTACGGAAATTATATGGGAACATACATTTCCCATTGATTTGCATGGGACTTTAAACAAAAACCCAGACCCTCACAAATGGGGGTAGTTAAGGATTGAATTAACTATCCTATATTTTAAGTGGACATATAAGTAACATGTGACCAAGTGTTTGGAAGTTATGCAGTAACATATATTTCCCATAGACTTGCATGGAACTTTAAACATAAGCCCCGCCCCTGGCAAATGGGGGTGAGTAAGGGTTAAATTACCTATCCTATGTTTGTTGTTGTCATATAAGTAACATGTGTGCCAAGTTTCATGTTAATATCTTTAGCCGTTTGAAAGTTTTTGTGGAACATACACACATACATACACACGTTGTGTTTTATATATATAAATAATGGGATATAGGGAAAAAAGAAGAAAACCGCACAGGTGCCTCGTGCATTAGCCGTGGAGATGAGATAAAGGTTAAAACAAAGGGACCGCTTACCTGGAGCGTAAATGAACACACGTATAGGGTAAATGGTGTTCTCATGCTCTTGCTAGGTAGCTGCTAGCCGTTGGGGTGCGGAGGTTCGGAGGTTCCGGTCTGCACGTAATTAAGTATATCACTTGTGATATACTTTTATCAATGTATGACCGTGGTATGCCTCAATATTCACTTTAGTGAAGTAGTACAATTAGAACAAAGCTCATTTACTAAAAAATGAACAGCAAAAGTAAAAAAAAAGTTCTATATTCTTGCAGTTGGTAATGAAGGTGCCATGTTGTATATATGTATTAAAATTCTTTTTGCTGGTTGCCTTTTCGAGCTGATTTGTTATCTAGCCGCTGTGGTTGCGCTTGTCCAGCAGCTAATAGATAAACTCACACTTTTTCTCCCTGAATACTTTCACCTACTTGTGCGGAGCTTCCTAGAATACCATGGAAAGACATCTGTGCTTTCTGTTTTATTTTGGACAGATATTATGAAATGGGCCTTTCGTAGGCCACATGTGCCATAAGTCGCTGGGTTAAAGAGCAGATTGATACCAGCCAGATTGTGGTGGCGCTGTACAGATGAATAGTCAGTCTGACTGATCTCTTAAAGGGGTACTCCACTGGAAAACATTTATATTTCTAAATCAACTGGTGCCAGAAAGAAAGATTTGTAAATCTGTACTTCTATTTAAAAATCTTAATCCTTCCAGTACTTATTAGCAGCTGTGTACTACAGAGAAAGTTGTGTAGTTCTTTTCTGTTTGACTACTGTGCTCTCTGCTGACACCTCTGTCCATGTCAGGAACTTTCCAGAGCAGGAGCAAATCCCCATAGCAAACCTATCCTGCTCTGGACAGTGCTTGCTATGGAGGTTTGCTCCTACACTGGACAGTTCCTGACGTGGACAGAGGTGGCAGCAGAGAGCACTGTGGTCAGACAGAAAAGAAATTCAAAAAGAAAATAACTTCCTGTGGAGCACACAGCAGCTAATAAGTACTGGAAGGATTAGGATTTTTAAATAGCAGTGTACAAACACTTACTCCAAGAATAAAGAAAATGTGAGGGATCATAAACATCCCTCTTACGACTCTGTACATACTGTAAGTTGTGTGTTTAAAGCCAAGTGTAAATCTGAGCCTTTTCTAGGAGTTCATAAGGACTTCCTAGCTGCAGTTAGTTTTCCAACCTAATTTTCATAACTTTTTTTCTTCCTTTTCCTGTTTTAGATGGCGACTAGATGGCTACTGTTGTAATATGACACAACTTTAACAGCTTAAGAACACAGGGTGTACATGTACGCCCTACACCTTCTCCATGAAGTGTACTGGGCATCACTGAGAAGGGACACCAGGAAAACGTACTTCATAGTAAGGCCACACTTCAGAATTTCCATTTTGACAAAATCCAGGCAGAGTTTCTTAGTGTGGCCCATAGATGGCAATGTCTGTGGAGCGGAAATCTGCCAGAACATTAAACAAGTTCAATGATCTGGCGCAAAGTCTGCCTTGAAATCTCAGTAGTGTGCACTGTGCAGCGGAATCCCATTGCCAGCAATGGGACTCTGCTACACCGGAATTTCAAAATAGAATTCTGCCCGGAAATTCCGTAGTGTAAACCCGGCCTTAGTATGGCAAGGCAAATAGATAAAAGACCACAGGATAGATATGTAAACATGCACGTAAGACCAAGTTACCATACGACTCATAAAGGATAGCAACTATGATGCAGACACCCAAATCAGATGGTAAAAAAAAAAAATCTTAGACTAATACAAAACTATTTATGAAACCACGTGTGGTGCCATAATCATACATACCCACCCCAACACACGTTTTGCTGGGAGCTTCGTCAGAGGGCTTCCAGCATAACATGAGTTGAGTTGGGTATGTGTGGATATGGTACCACACGTGGTTTCATGAATAGTTTCACATTCATCTGTAGGATTTTTTTGATCGTTATTTCATTTTTGTTACCATCTGTTTTTGGGTGTCTGCAGCATAGTTGCTATCTGCTATCCTTTGAGTCCTATGGTAACTGGATATTACATATCTATCCTGTGGTCTTGTATCTATTTGCCTTGCCATACTTACGTCCAGTTGGTGTCCTAGTGTCCATTTATTTTGTTTAATTCAGTTGTATGTATATATGTTACATAACATTGTCATTGTATAGAGTTTTATTGCAGGATATAGTGGGCCTTGGTTATTATAAGGGTATGTTCACACTACGTTATTCCCGCGGAATTCTGCAAACGGAATTACGCGCTGTGAACATAATCAGTGTGAATGGGTTTCCGCGAAACCCGTTCACACTGTGCAATTTCAGTGGCAGACAATTTCAGAAATTGTTCAGTGCAAAGAAAGAACTTTCTTTGCATGGAAGTCCGCGAGCACTACATAGCAGTCAATGGTGACGGTGCAGTGCTTCGGAATTCTGCAAGTGGAGATTCCGTTCAAACTCCGTAGTGTGAACATACCCTAACTAGTCAGAACTGTCTGGACGTCCATATATTTTATGGCATTATAACTGCAGCATTTCTCTGGGAACTGGAACACCCAGTTGTAATTTTGTATTTGAAGGTCACTAAAGGATATTTTTGAGTATAAGGCAGGGGCTATGCAGCGATTTTTGCAGCAACTAAGGAAAGCAGAAATGATCGTACTGCGATGGATTTCTTGTGACTGTCAAGTTGAGGCCACTTGTGACTCCATTTGCTTTGCTTAGCTGTGATGCAGCACAACTCAAGTCACGTGACCCCTGTTTTGGAGAAAATCACTGTGTCGCCCCAATCTTAGCTGTAGATCTCAGGAAACCTATTTTATCTAGTGTATTGTCAACTAATGTATGACAACGATCTTGACAAAATTCTCGGCATGTCAACATGGCCTTTATAGCTGCTTGGCTCTACGTATGTAGTAGGCATAGTTTTTTTTTTTTTTTTTTTTACTTTCCCTTTTTAGATATAGTATTTAAAAGGCTCATCAGGGCAATACCTGTCTGTATGATAAGGCATATGGACACCATAACGCAGCTCTTGCTATGGCAATTTATGTATTAAAGGAGTAGTCCAGTGGTGACTCAGTGGCGAGCAACTTATCCCCTATCCTAAGGATAGGTGATAAGTTGCAGATCGCGGGGGGTCCGACCGCTGGGGCCCCCTGCGATCTCCTGTACGGAGCCCCGACAGCCCGTGGGAAGGGGGCGTGTCGACCTCCGCACGAGGCGGCGGCCGACACGCCCCCTCAATACAACTCTGTGGCAGAGACGAAGCGCTGCCTTCGGCAATCTCCGGCTCTGCCATTGAGATGTATTGAGGGGGCGTGTTGGCCGCCGCTTTGTGCGGGGGTCGACACCCGCTATCTGGGCCGAGAGCCGGGGCCCCGTACAGAGAGATCGCAGGGGGCCCCAGCGGTCGGACCCCCCGCGATCTTAAACTTATCCCCTATCCTTAGGATAGGGGATAAGTTGCTCGCCACTGAGTCACCACTGGACTACCCCTTTAAATAGGCAGCTAGTCATCTGCATGACCCCTTTGTAATACTACAATTTTCCCAGTAGCAGGGTAAAAGGTCAATAAAATTAGTCAGTGTCTATCATGTTTTAAAGATAATTTTTTTTGTGTGTTCTAAATCTAATAATCAGACACAATGGCCCTGATTTACTAAGAGTGGAGTGTAGGTTTCTTTGTGGGTTTTAATTCCTTACAATTTCCCCCCCACAGTATTTACTAAGCTTTCCCTACATTTAGCCTTTTTTACACATGATCTGATCTGTAGGATTTTCTGTGGAAACCTTTGTAAATATTACCACACCCCATTTTGTGACAGACACACCCCTTTTTGGGATTTTCTCAGTAAAATTAAGAGTTGGTGGGGTTTTTTCATTTCTGGCGCAGACAAAATTCTGACGCCGATAGAATTGTCGCAATGAGACAGAATTCTGACGCCGATAGAATTGTCGCAATGAGACAGAATTCTGTCGCAAATTCTGGCGCAATACGCCTGATTCTGGCGCATAACCTGACAAAATATGTCGGGTTAACAATAGTAAATCAGGGCCAAAGGGGAGATTTATCATTAGGTGGTAAAGCAACCTTTCACTTGGCAATTGTAGCGGTAATGTATTTTAGAAGCGCACCTTTTTACGTTTGGGCACAATTTTTTGTGCACTGCGTGACATTTTGGCGCAGGTGTAAATTGTAATTTTGCTGGCTTAGGCCTCTTTCACACTATGAAATTGTTCCGTTTAGGAACTTCCGTCAGAAGTTCCGTCACTATATCAAGGAAAACCAGCCGTTACAAAACCCCTGACGGCTGTGACTAAATTGCATTGCAGCCTATGGGGATTTGTAACTGCCCGTTTGCACCCGTATATGCCCGTAATTCATTACGGACGTTATACAGTGACGGGACATCGTGGCGGAAAAATGACTGCATGCATAATAATGTTGTAGTTTGCATTATTCTTGGGTCTGTGGCGTTTTTGTTTGAAATGTGGCGTGCTCCATGTATGGTGTTATATTCTTTACCCCACCATGCCACATCTTACTCTTCTCGCCCTGTGGACGGCTACCTTGTGGTCAGCAGTGAATTAGACCGACCGGTTTCTGTGTGACTAAAACTATCTATTACACTAATATGAGGGTTGGGTGAAACGTTCATAGCACTAAGCACACCCTCCAATTTGGATACCTTTGTAATAAGCCTACAGTTTTTATGTAGCATCCCTTAGGTGTGAATACCGTGCTCACACCCACTTGTTATTTATTTGTTATGGAGCAGGGAGAGGTTTAGGAGTTGATAGAAAGTAATTGTTTTCTCTTGTAATAATCTGGTAAATAGGCCTGTGTGTTTGTGTGTCAGGTTTTGATGTAGCTTTCTGCAGCTACTAAGGGGTTGGTGAGGATAATCTCTATCACCTGGGGATCCGGTTCACAGTGACTAGACCCCCCCCTTACCCCGGGAGCAGCAGGTATACCTTCACTGCCCTGGATAACCATAAACTTTACCATGAACCCCTTTATTACCTTAGACCACCATTTACCCCTAGACTATCTTACTTACTTTAGGTTTTGTATATATTCACGGTCTGTGGAAAGGTAGAATACAGGCAGCTCTTGGGCTCCTTTCACACTATATATAGATTTATCAAACTGTGTGAGAGAAAAAGTGGAGTGATTTACCCACAGTGACCAATCACAGCTCAACTAACGAGCTCTGGTAAAGTGAAAGCTGAGCTGTGATTGGTTGCTGTGGGAAAATAACTAAAATTTTTCTCTCACACAGTTTGATAAATCTGGGCATATATGTTGCTCCGTTTTGAAGATCCATTACAACGTCCGGTTAAGAAAACCCTTAAAAACGGCAGTTACAAAATCCCATTCAAGTCTATGGGATTTTTTGATTATCAGTTATAGCCCGTTATGAATAAAGGACGTTATTTGTGATGGGAGAGAAAACGTTACATGCACTCATTTTGTTCTGTCACAAATAACCTCCGTTATTCATAACGGGCTGTAACGGGTGATAACGAATAATCAAAAAATCCCGTAGACTTGAATGGGATTTTGTAACGGCAGTTTTTAAGGGTTTTCTTAACGGGACATTGTAACGGGTCTTTAAAACGGAGTAACATATAGTGTGAAAGGAGCCTTAGGCTGGGTTTCTTTTTCTTCTGCTTTTTTTTTCCTGCAAAAATGATACCTCCCCCCCCCCCCCCCCCCCCAAAAAAAAATAAAATAAAGCTAAAATCACTGCATTGCCTTTTTTGGCGTACCGAGGGGGTGTGGTCGTGACCGTGACTTCACGATCCCGGCTACCACACCTAGCATTCTAATCGAACGCCGGGTGCTGCACAGAAATTGCGGGGCTCCCAGCGGCAGGACCCCTGTGATCAGACATCTCATCCCCTATCCTTTGGATAGGGGATAAGATGTCTAGGGGTGGAGTACCCCTTTAAGTGGCCATACAAACATGCATATTATGGCTGTGTCTTTACAAGCAGTGGCTAAGCATGTGCAATACAGCAAAATACTTCCTTATTGACTTTACATGAAGATTGATGAATGGGCCCTATCATGTGCCGCTCCATCTGCACAGTAGTGTATGAGCATCTGATACATGGATCTGGCCGAGACAGTAGGGGACAGCAAAGAATTCTTGGACTTGTAGTTGAATGATGACTTTGTGAAGGTCGCCCTGCCTTGCTGGTGCAATAATTGGAGCAGGAATGCGCCTGCTGTATACTAGGTAAAAAAGATTGGGTCATCTTTCTATTACACCGGAAAACATATTTATTATGGGAGTGTTGGAAATTCATTGTGCAACCAAAATACCCCTTTAAATAAATCCTGCACGGCTGGAGTTTCACTCTCGCAGCAGTCTCACCAGTCGACACTTAGTCATACCTTGGGGAGGGAGAAATTATCCATAATGATCTCTAAGATAAAATTATCGAGTCTGTGTGAATGAAGTGTGTGTATGTACAGGATCTGTGTCTGCTCATTCATTGCCACTTATGAGAGAGGTGTTGTGTGTGTGTTTCTTTTTTTAATCTTATGAGAACTTCTTTGGGTTTGTACAGTCAAATCCCCTTCGAATTTATCCCAATAAATGCAGAATTCACCTCTCATTTAGGTAAGAATTCCCACCTGCTGCACACTTTGACCCTTGAGAAGTATGAGATCCTAGTTGGTACGTCTGATAGAGAATGTGGGTGGTTGGGTGGGAGCCATGTGGAGCGTCAGTAGAGAGTTCATGGCCCGGTGAGGGTGGATTTTTTTGCAGAAAAACAGAGTTGTTTTGACAAAAGGCATTTGGATTTCTGCAAGTTTTGCCCCGATGAATGAGGCAGACGCAGTAACTTTTGCTAAAAATTGGCTGTGTCTCTGTCGTCCCTTTATGGTTTGATGTGGCCTGAGTTCTCTTACATAGTTTTTCGGAATTAATAGCATCCAGCCTTTGTCTGCTTGACAGATTGTTCAACGTATGGTTTGATTGGGAACTTATCCCCTAACTTGACTCATTCAGACAGCATCCATTCATTTCTATGGGCATGCCAGAGATGTCGGAGTGCTGTACTCTGGTATATTCGGCGCTCCCATAGAGTGGAGCATGTGCCGTCTGCAGCATGCGTTCTCTCTGAGAGTCGGGCCTTGTTCTGGAGATCCCAGTGGTCGGACCCCCTTGATCAGACAATTATCCTTTATCCTGTGGATATAAGATAAGTTGTGTTTCAACAGACAACCCCATTAAGGGTACATCCACACATACTATGTTCATTACGGATTTGCTGCTACAGATATCCTGCTGTTAAATTGAGGTCAATAGGTAGTAAAATCAGCAGTACCGGATACGCAGTAAGATATGCACCAAAATGTGGCACGTTTGACCCTACCCTAAGGATATATTTACACGTAAAGTGTCATGTGCATTAGGGATCGACCGATATCGATTTTTTAGGACCAATACCGATAATCTGTGGAGGTTAGGGCCTAGAGCCGATAACTTACACCGATATTCCGTATAAGCGGGCGCTTTAAATCAATGAACTGCAGCTGCTTTTGCGGTGCAAGAAACCGCCGTCGCCACCCGCTTCTCTCCCCCTGCCTGTCTGGGGGACCTCCTGAGTCCTATCACATGCACCGCCCCCCACCACCACTGCACCGCACTGCACCCCCCACCACCACTGCACTGCACCCCTCCACCACTGCACAACACCACCGCACCCCAGCCCCTACCCACCGCATCGCACCATGCACCCCCCACCACCACCCCGACCAGAGACCGCCGCTGCCCGATTTCAATGATCCCGTACAGTGAACGGCGTGAACGTAAAAAAAAAAAAAAAAAAAATCCAAAATTGCTACTTTTTTCATACATTTTATTTAAAAAAAAATTATAAAAAATGTATTAAAAGTTTTTTGTATGCAAATGTGGTATCAAAAAAAAAGTACAGATCATGGCGCAAAAAATGAGCCCTCATACCGCCGCTTATACGGAAATATAAAAAAGTTAGAGGTCATCAAAATAAAGGGATTATAAACGTACTAATTTGGTTGAAAAGTATGTAATAATGGGTATCCTTTTAATCGTATTGACCCTCAGAATAAAGAACACACGTCATTTTTACCGTAAATTGTACGGCGTGAAAACGAAACCTTCCAACATTAGCAAAATTGCGTTTTTCTTTTTAATTTCCCCACAAAAATAGTGTTTTTTGGTTGCGCCATACATTTTATGATATAATGAGTGATGTCATTACAAAGGACAACTGGTTGCACAAAAAACAAGCCCTCATACTAGTCTGTGGATGAAAATATAAAAGAGTTATGATTTTTAGAAGGCGAGGAGGAAAAAATGAAAAAGTAAAAATTTAATTGTCTGAGTCCTTAAGGCCAAAATGGGCTGAGTTCTTAAGGGGTTAATGTAAGTCGCGTGTGACTGCAAGCTGCTTGAAACTTCTATGGCAATCGGTGCCCAAGTGCGCTTTGCTGTTGCACAACATATGTTGCCAGGTAGCCCTAGCCTGAAGATGCAAATCTTAGTCTGACAGCGGTCCGATCACCTACGGAACTGTTAGTTAAGACCTGCAGTTTGGCTAGATATATATACACAGTGGTCCCTCAACACACGATGGTAATCCGTTCCAAACGGACCATCGTTTGTTGAAACCATCACATGTTGAGGGATCCGTGCAATGTAAAGTATAGGACAGTGGTCTACAACCTGCGGACCTCCAGATGTTGCAAAACTATAACACCCAGCATGCCCGGACAGCCGTTGGCTGTCCGGGCATGCTGGGTGTTGTGGTTTTGCAACATCTGGAGGTCCGCAGGTTGTAGACCACTGGTATAGAAGTTGTACTCACCTGTCCCCGCCGCTCCAGACCGTCACCGCTGCCTGGGATGTCACCTTCCATCGCTGTCGCCGCGTCCCCGAGGTGTTACCGACGCTCCGGTAAGGCCTCTGCTTCCCCGGCATCCTTGCTCTCCGTCGCCTCCATCACGTCGCTACGCACGCCGCTCCTATTGGATGACGGGACGGCGTGCACAGCGACTTGATGACGTTGATGGAGAGCGCCGACGATGCAGGGGATCCCGAAGATGATGCGCCGGAGCCCCAAGGACAGGTAAGTGATCGTCAGCGGACCACACGGGGCACTGTAAACGGCTATCTGGTGGCAGCTGAAGCAGTCTGCGCTGCCGGATAGCCATTAATGCGATTGCCACGACATACAAAAGCATTGTATGTAGATGCTGCCTTCAACATGCCATGGCCATCGCCTGTTGAAATTATCGTATGTCGGGGCCATCGTAGGTCGAGGGGTCACTGTGTATATATGTATATATATATAATATATAGTGTCGAGATTTTTTTTGCTATTTGTGATGCTTTTTAATGGAGGTGATCATGCTGGAGTAACGGGCTCTAGTAATTTATGGGTTCTGTTCTCTCAGTGTATATCAGCTTCGATATTGTGCATTGTACTGTTTAGTTACCACATTTTATTGTCCTGCAGGGGTTTTTACCCCTCCAACCCCCCCCCCCCCCCCCCGCAAACATTTTGCTACTTGATTGCATCTCTTGTCGTTGAACCTTTTGTCAAAACGTAATCAAAATTTACAGTAAAAAAAAAATAAAAAAATAACGGAGGTGATCAGTGGCCATGATGTTTATTAGACTGTGCAGTCATCGTGTTCACAGATGTAAGTAGCCATAAAAGTGCCTATGATCATATATAAGCCTTATGGCACTCTGTGACCTAATATCTACATGAGTGTGTGTAAATATACTTCAGTGACTACTTTTATATTCCTACCATGTGGCAGATATGTTGTAGGAATTTCTGTGGGTGGAAAGTTCCTCCAATCTGAATGAGATTGTTTTCACACAACGTGCATGAAATTTTCTGCAAACCCCATACAGAGGCATGGATCAGACGCAGAATTTCATGCAACAAATTTACCGAATATGAATAAACTCTATGGGGGAGATTTATCAAAACCTGTCCACAAGAAAAGTTGCCCAGTTGCCCATAGCAACCAATCAGATTGCTTCTTTCAATTTGCAGAGGCCTTGTTGAAAATGAAAGAAGAGATCTGATTGGTTGCTATGGGAAACTGGGCAACTTTTCCTCTGGACAGGTTTTGATAAATCTCCCCCTATGTTCACATACAGTTTTTGAGCAGTAAAATGTGAAAAGAACATATATTTTGACTTACAGCAGAGTCACACGTCCTTCATTTTGCTGTGTATTTGCTGCTGCATATTTTAATAGCCATTGAAGTCAATGGGTAGCAAAATCAGCTGCAGAAAACACAGCAAAATCCAGTAGGTGGGACCCTACCCTAAAATAGTAAAGATTTTGTTGAGCTCAATGGAAAAACAGACATTAATTCCCATTCAGTAAAATTGAATGGCCATATAGTTAAGTGCAAGGTCTATTTATTTTATTATGATTGATTTTTTTATTTATTTTATTTAATTTATTTCAGCTGTTTATGGCTCAAAAAACTTTTGGCCACTTTTATCATTTGAAAAAAAAAATATAGCTTCAGTAACCTAATAGTAGTAAAAAAAAAAAAAAGTCTGAAATATATTTTTCAAAAAGATGCCTGCATTTTTTTGCATGAAAATTTTCTGTTTTCTAATGCTGAAAATACCAGCCATACAACTGAGGGTGTATTATTTGGCAGAAAATAAGACTTTGTATATCTTTATTGCTCAGTGTAGTATAAATACACTGCTCCAAAAAATAAAGGGAACACTTAAACAACACAATGGCCCTCAACCTGAGTGTTGTGCAGGTTTCTTTATGGGTTTTAATTCCCTACAATTTATTTTCCACGGTATTTACTAAGGTTTCCCTATATTTTCCACTTTCCCTACACTTTGCTTCTTTTACACATGCTCTGATCTGTAGGGTTTTCCTCGGCTCAAATCCACCACATTTTCTGTGGAAACCTTAGTAAATATGTTGTTTTTTTTGTAAAAAATGTCGCGAACATGGCCCTTTTCGGAGACCAGGCCCCCTTTTCCCCGGTGGCCATGCCACTTTTTCTGGTTTTCTTGGCAAAATGGAGGGTTAGTCGGGGTTTTTTCAATTCTGGCACAATGCGACAAAATCTGGCGGTTTGCCACAGAATGCGACAGAATCGGTCAGGTTTGCAATAGTAAATGAGGGCCAATGTAACTCCAAGTCAATCACACTTCTGTGACATCACACTGTCCACTCAGGAAGCAACACTGATTGACAATCATTGGTCTTGAGAAAGCGCTGTTTGATAGCAAGAAACCGGCCCATTGGCCAACCTTTAACCTGACCTGACTGCAATAAATTCTACACATTGCTGCAAGATCGTGAGTGCCATCTCTTCTTTCTTACTACATACTGATTGACAATCAATTTCACATGTTGTTGTGAAAATGGAACAAACAACACGTGGAAATTATAGGCAATTAGCAAGACACCCCCAATACAGGAGTGGTTATGCAGGTGGTGACCACAGATCACTTCTCGTTTCCGATGCTTCCTGGCTGATGTATTGGTCACTTTTGAATGCTGGCGGTGCTTTCACTCAAGTGGTAGCATGAGACGGAGTCTACAACCCACACAAGTGGCTCAGGTAGTGCAGCTCATCCAGGATGGCACATCAATGCGAGCTGTGGCAAGAAGGTTTGCTGTGTCTGTCGGCGTAGTGTCCAGAGCATGGAGACACTACCTGGAGACAGGCCAATACATCAGGAGACATGGAGGAAGGCTATAGGAGGGAAACAGCCCAGCAGCAGGACCGTTACCTCCGCCTTTGTGCAAGGAGGAGCACTGCCAGAGCCCTGCAAAATGACCTCCGGCAGGCCACAAATGTGCATGTGTCTACTCTAGAGCTGAGCAGTATGACCAAAAATGTGTCACGGTATTTTTGTAAATTATGGCGGTTCCACTGTATTTAACTGTATTACCCCCCCCCCCCCCCCAATCATCTTGTGACCCGTGGGTGCTGCTTCTCTCCTCTCCCCCCACCCAAACCAGTTTATCAGCCCAGCCTTGCGCTGTCCCCCGCATCAGGGGACTAATCCTATGTGACCCGCAAGCGCTGCCCCCCCCCCCCCCCCCAAATAATTAGCAGCCGCTACGCTGTACTGTACTATCCTGTGCCCGGGCTGCAAAAATAAACAAAATAAACTTTAACTCGCCTTCCTATGTTCCCCCGTTACCGGCCTCACGGTCCAGCGATGTGAGCCTCATGCTGCTTCCTGGGGATGGGAACATCACAGAGCAGTCAGCCTATCACCGGCAGCAGCGATGTCCCGCCTTGGCCGGTGATAGGCTGAGCACACTATCATGTGAGAAGCCGGCCGGCTCCTTACATAACAGCTCGCTCAGCCTATCACCGGCCGAGGCAGAACATCGCTGCTGCCGGTGATAGGCTGTCGGCTCTGTGACGTTCCCATCCCGAGGAAGCAGCAAGAGCAGTGGAGGGGCCGTGAGGCCGATACCGGGGGGAACGTAGGAAGGCGAGTTAAAGTTTATTTTGTTTATTTCTGAAGCCCAGGCACAGGATAGCACAGTACAGCGCAGCGGTTGATAATTATTTGGGGGTGGGGGGGGGGGGGGGGGGGAGAGGCAACTCTCGCGGGTCACATATGTTTAGTCCCCCGAGGTAGGGGACAGCGCAGCGCTGGGCTGATAATTCATTGAGGGACAGCGTGCTGCGGCTGATAATTCATTAATTCGAGGGGGGGGGAGGGGCCCAACCGGTATTGCGGTATAGGAAAAATTCATATCATGCAGGAAAATAATTTCGGTATTCGGTATGAACCGGTATACCGCCCAGCACTAGTCTACTCAAACGGTCAGAAACAGACTCCATGAGGCTGGTATGAGGGCCCGACGTCCACAGGTGGGGGTTGTGCTTACAGCCAAACTCCGTGCAGGATGTTTGGCATTTTCCAGAGAACACCAAGATTGGCAAATTTGCCACTGGCGCCCTGTGCTCTTCACAGATGAAAGCAGTCTGGAGATGCCGTGGAGAACGTTCTGCTGCCTGCAGCATCCTCCAGCATGACTGGCTTAGCTGTGGGTCAGTAATGGTGTGGGGTGTTGCTTAGCCCACCATGTGCTTGCAAGAAGTAGCCTGACTGCCATTAGGTACCGAGATGAGATCCTCAGACCCCTTGTGAGACCATATGCTGGTGCAGTTGGCCCTAGGTTCATTCTAATGCAAGACAATGCTAGACCTCATGTGGCTTGAGTGTGTCAGCAGTTCCTGCAAAAGGAAGGCATTGATGCTATGGACTGGCCTGCCCATTCCCCAGACCTGAATCCGATTGAGCACATCTGGGATATCATGTCTCGCTCCATCCACCAAAGCCACGTTGCACCACAGACAGTCCAGGAGTTGGTGGATGCTTTAGTCCAGGTCTGGGAGGACATCCCTCAGGAGACCATCCGCCACCTCATCAGGAGCATGCCCAGGCATTGTAGGGAAGTCATACGGGCAAGTGGAGGCCACACACACTACTGAGCCTCATTTTGACTTGTATTAAGGACATTACATAAAGTTGGATCAGCCTGTAGTGTGGTTTTCCACTTTGATTTTGAGTGTGACTCCATATCCAGACCTCCATGGGTTGATAAATTTGATTTCCATTGATAATTTTTGTGTGATTTTGTTGTCAGCACATTCAATTATGTAAAGACAAAAGCATTTTACGATTATTTCATTGATTCAGATCTAGGATGTGTTATCTTGGTGTTCCCCTTATATTTTTTGAGCAGTGTATGTTGCTTCCTGGTTCCTAATATTAGAAGGTTAGATGAGGGGGTAGCGTATTATTTCACTGGTACATGGTATAGAAGGCTGTAGTACAATTGATCTGTAATCCGGTCTCTCTAATGGGTGGACGAGGTGTAAAAGTGTTCCCAGCCCTATTGGTTGTATGTGAGTGGTGGCGTTTAACCTGTTCTTTGCTGTCAGGCATGGTTACATAAGGCAGCAGCAGTAGCAGCAGTTGACTGGTGCCTCCCCCACCCCCAGCCCTTCCTCCAGTGCCTGCACCCTGTAATGTGAATCTAGAGGCAGATGTAGGAGGTGGGGCCCATGTCTCCCAATCAGCTCAGTGACACTGGCACATTAGCTCACAGCTTAAAGCCACACAGCGGAAGGAGCATTTCTTTTATTTTATGTATCATTAATATCCTATGTGTGCTGCAGCCTGTGCTGCTCCATGGAGCCTGGGGAGTGTGCGCTGTGCATGCATCCCTATGGGGCTGGAACCTGTGTGTGGCTGCATCCAGCCCAACTCTGCTTAAATCCTCTTAGCTCCCCTCCCTCAATCTGCTTCTTAGCTCTGTCTCCCTGCCAGGGTCAGTAATAAAAGGTACTAGTAGTTGAAGATGGAGCCTTTTTTTTCCTATGCAAGGGATATCTGGACTCCGGCCGACAAACAGTTAAAGTCCTAAAAGGTACGTTGTTGTCACAGCAGCCTATGATGCTTGCGCTGTAGCCATGAGGCCGGTGCTGGTTCCTGACTTTGTAGGCTGACAGTTACTGCTCTGTGTTACCCCTGCCCGTCCGCCGCCTCTCCAAGTGACCAGTCATTGAGATAGTTATGTATATTGGGTACAGGGAAAGGTTTGGCCTGGTCTGAAGGCAGGGAGGTGGGGGTTAACATGGAGAAATATTTGACCTCATTACATATGGATGGGAACTACTGCTCTCGGTGTGCACCACTGCTGGGGATACTTGTCCTATGTTACATTTTGCTTACCCTTATTTATTTATTTTTTATATTCTTTGAGCGACCTTACATTTTATGGGAACATTCACACATAAGGGATCCGCTCGGGATTTGATGATGCAAATTTCATGTTATGGATTTAATGCTGTGTTCTGCTGTTTATCTGTATTGATTCAATGCCATGAAATCTGAAGAAGATACTGTATGTGTGACTGTATCAAATATTTATCAATTATTGTTAATTATATTAATATAATAATAAAATAGGCTGTGGGGAAAAAAATATTTAGTCAGCCACCAATTGTGCAAGTTCTACCACTTAAAAAGATGAGAGGCCTGTAATTTTCATCATAGGTTATAACCTCAACTATGAGAGAGAGAGGATGAGAAAAAAAATCCATAAAATAACATAGTCGGATTTTTAAAGAATTTATTGGCAAATTATGGTGGAAAATAAGTATTTGGTCAATAACAAAAGTTCAACTTAATACTATGTTATATACCCTTTATTGGCAATGTCAGATGTCAAACGTTTTCTGTAAATCTTCACAAGGTTTTCACACACTGTTGCTGGTATTTTGGCCCATTCCTCCATGTAGATCTTCTTTAGAGCAGTGATGTTTTGGGGCTGTCGCTGGGCAACACGGACTTTCAACTCCCTCCAAAGGTTTTCTATGGGGTTGCGATCTGGAGACTGGCTTGGCCACTTCAGGACCTTGAAATGCTTCTTACGAAGTCACTCCTTCATTCCCTGGGCGGGATGTTTGGGATAATTGTCATGCTGAAAGACCCAGCCATGTTTCATCTTCAATGCCCTTGCTGATGGAAGGAGGTTTTCACTCAAAATCTCACGATACATGGCCCCATTCATTCTTTACTTTTACATGGATCAGTCGTCCTTGTCCCATTGCAGAAGAAAAGCCCCAAAGCATAATGTTTCCACCCCCCATGCTTCACAGTAGGTATGGTGTTCATTGGATGCAACTCAGCATTCTTTCTCCAAACACAAAAAGTTGAGTTTTTTTTAACCAAAAAGTTCTACTTTGGTTTCATCGGACCATATGACATGGATCATCCAAATGCTCTCTAGCAAACTTCAGACGGGCCCTGACATGTACTGGCTTAAGCAGGGGGAGATGTCTGGCACTGCATGATTTGAGTCCCTAGCGGCATAGTATGTTACTGATGGTAGCCTCTGTTACTGGTCCCAGCTTTCTGCAGGCCATTCACCATGTCCCCCCGTTTGGTTCTGAGATTTTTGCTTACCGTCCTTGTGATCATTTTGACACCACGGGGTGAGATCTTGCGTAGAGCCCCAGATCGAGGGAGATTATCAGTGGTCTTGTATGTCTTCCATTTTCTAATTTCTCCCACAGTTGATTTCTTCACACCAAGCTGCTTGCCTATTGCAGATTCAGTCTCCCCAGCCTGGTGCAGATCTACCATTTTGTTTCTGGTGTCCTTCGACAGCTCTTTTGTCTTGGCCATAGTGGAGTTTGGATTGTGACTGTTTGAGGTTGTGGACAGGTGTCTTTTATACTGATAACAAGTTCAAACAGGTGCCATTACTACATGTAATGAGTGAAGGACAGAGGAGACTCTCTTAAAAAAGTTGTCTGTAAGAGCCAGAAATCTTGCTTGTTTGTAAGTGAACAAATACTTATTTTCCACCATAATTTGCAAATAAATTCTTTAAAAATCGGACAATGTGATTTTATGGTTTTTTTTTCCGCATTATGTCTCTCATAGTTGAGGTATACCTATGATGAAAATTTCAGGCCTCTCATCTTTTTAAGTGGGAGAACTTGCACAATTGGTGGCCGACTAAATACTTTATTGCTCCACTGTATATGTATGTTATTGTTTAATAATATATACAATATTTAAAGTGGTACTCCGGTGGAAAACATTTTTTTTTTAAATGCCAGAAAGTTAAACAGATTTGTAAATTACTTCTATTAAAAAAAATCTTAATCCTTTCAGTACTTTTTAGCAGCTGTATGCTACAGAGGAAAATCTTTACTTTTCAAATTTCTTTTTTGTGTTGTCCACAGTGCTCTCTGCTGACACCTCTGACTGAGTCAGGAACTGTCCAGAGCAGCATAGGTTTGCTATGGGGATTTTCTCCTGCTCTGGACAGTTCCTGATACAGGCATCAGGTGTCAGCAGAGAGCACTGTGGACAACACAAAAAATAAATTAAAAAAATATTTTCCTCTGTAGCAAACAGCTGCTAAAAAGTACTGAAAGGATTAAGATTTTTTTTTATTAGAAGTAATTTACAAATCTGTTTAACATTCTGGCACCAGTTCATTTAAAAAAAAGTTTTCCACCGGAGTAACCCTTTAATTCGTCCATTTATGATGCACACTTGTCATCATCTTTGCGAAGGCCCCCTCCCTTAGAAGACCATGCTCAATACAGTTATTGCTGGTCATTTTAAAGAGGTTTTTTTCTGTACAGTGGTACAGTATTAATGGTTTAAAGAGGACCATTGTATGCTGAAACCGTTGTATCTTGGGACCATAACTCTATGGAAAACTGGTCATTGGATCTGAAGCCCCAAAAATAGGGAGCAACTTATTTGGGCTCAGGTAATCAGCAGTACAGGACATGTAGTACCATACTGTAATGTAGAGGGTTGCAATTGGTGCATGCACTTTGGTTATACTGGTATGTTACCAGTGAAATACCCATTCTGATTGGTCAGTTCTGTTGAGATGTTCTGTTGTATGTTGAGTGCGGTCTACAGTTACAATGGTCCCTGAAAGACCATTGTATGTTGAAAATATTGCAACCTGAGGCCTTTGTTAATTGAGGTGCCACTGGATATGTATCACTACTGTACACAGGCTCTGCTCTGTACACATTAAATAGTGAAAAATAAGTTTGAGCCCTTAAATGTGAGATCTTATAAAAGTAGTGCGGTACACCATAGGATAATGACTGATAAAAAGGGTGCAAGAAATGTTCTCAACAATCTAGGACAGTGGTCTCTAAACTGTGAACTTCAAGCTGCTGCAAAGCTACAACTCTCAGCATGCCCGGACAGTCAACTACTGTCCAGGCATGCTGGGAGTTGTAGTTTTGCATCAGCTGAAAGTACACAGTTTGGATCAAGATGATTTTGATGGATCATGAACATGCTCGAGTACTATTGCAGAGCCTCCTATATAAAGAGCCACAATGATCTAATTCCTCCTCCTAGAACACACGAGGGATCTCGCACAGAGTGGCCTTCTCATGCCGGAGACAGGGAATTAAAAATTGCTTCTTTGGGAAGCAAAAAATGAAGCAAAGGCTTAATGAAGTCTCCCTGTAACATATGGTCTTTCCCCCACCACTTCATCTGCCGGTGTAAATCCTGTTAGTCTCGCCATAAACCCAATCCTTGCAGACACAGAGCACAACCGTAGACGTGATCGCACTGTTTCTGACAGTCGTGCTGTGTGTTAGAAGACTCAAGGTTTTTGTTGTGTCCTTTGCGCTCGGCTCTGCTTTACTTGAATCCAGGGCTCTTGCATAATGTTATAGTGTTTACTTCGCTGCTCTTATTCTGTTACCTTGGCTACCTGTTCAGTGCAACCAACAGACGTAGGTGATGGTAACAAAAAATATTGACTTTACTGCTCCTTCGTGCTACTTTGCTTTATTTTTTATTCTGTTAAAATGTGTTGGGTCAGAAAATGTAAAAAGTAGAAAGATGCTGCCTGAGGCCTCCATGTTATAGTTGTTTTCTATTGATGTGTGGATTTTTTGGGTCGTCAGACAGGTTTCTAAAATGCAGGCTTACATCCATCCCTAGTTTATTATATAGCCGTCCATGTGCTGGAATATACGGTAATTGTTAAAACCCCAATCACTTTTATTTGTAGCTTTTTTGTTTATATTGTTTCTTTTTTCCCACCTTTTTGATTACTTTTTTTTAGTTATTGCATATTAAGTCATTTTGTAAAGTAGAGTAAAATGTTGATTTGGCAAATATACTTGTACATTTCAGTGAAATAACAAAGTTTTACTGCTATTCATAGGGTATACTTTCTCTTTTTTTTTTTTTGTCTGTTTTACACGAGCGTATGGATATATGTCCATGTACAGATGAAATACCATCAGTGTTTCCTTAGTTTTGCGTCCACATTTCTGTAAAGTAATTACTAGGAATGATCCAAGTTAACAATTGCCAATACTTTATTTCTTTAGTCATGTGACAGCAGATGGGAATCTATACCCAACTGACGGACTGCCAGTCATCTGGACCGTCCCCTGAGAAGGCAGCTGACTCTCCATGCATTCATTTGTATCATTGTCTTTAACACCCCCCCCCCCCAGAGTCAGGTGGGTAGGGAACCTCCTATTAGGTAGGTGCCCCTATTAAGTAGTTTCCACCCAAAGCAGCCTCTTTAAAAGAAAATAATAAAAACATCCCACTCACCTCTCTGTTCCAGACCTGAGGCCTCTACATCCTTCACTCGGTTAGTGGTGCAGGGCCTTCTCCTGTAAGCTGGAGTGGTGCAGGGCCTTCTCCTGTTTGCTGGAGTGGTGCAGGACCTTCTCCTGTTTGCTGGAGTTGTGCAGGACCTGCTCCTGTTTGCTGGAGTTGTGCAGGACCTTCTCCTGTAAGCTGGAGGGGTGCAGGACCTTCTCCTGTAAGCTGGAGGGGTGCAGGACCTTCTCCTGTAAGCTGGAGGGGTGCAGGACCTTCTCCTGTTAGCTGGAGGGGTGCAGGACCTTCTCCTGTTAGCTGGAGGGGTGCAGGACCTTCTCCTGTAAGCTTGAGGGGTGCAGGACCTTCTCCTGTAAACTGTAGTGGTGCAGGACCTTCTCCTGTTAGCCGGAGTGGTGCAGGACCTTCTCCTACCCCACTCCAGGTAACTATGAAGAAAACTCAGCGTGAGGGCATAGGGAAGATGAGCAACATTTTTATTTTATGGTCTGTGAGTATCAGGCACAAATGTCCAGGTAAATGATAATAGGCTCTCTTTTAGATAAGAAGTTTAACTACCTTTAAAAAATTATGCAAAATACAGTATAAATACAGTATTTTAATCCATCTCCACAGATTATAATGGATATTTCCATCTGAAAAAAAACAATGAAAGTAGCATGTACAGCATTTTATTTTTTTAGTAAGGATGTAAAAGCAGCCTTAGTGGAACGCCTTGTGCCATCACTGTTGCCACTGACTTTTATGCGTAGGTCATTTAGCAATGATGCAAACAATACATAAGATATAGTATTCTGAAAGTGTCATTGAAAACCTGGAGACGCATAGGTTAATTAGGGACTCATTGATTCTCAGGATTAGTGGGGGTCTACAGAGATCTGACCTTTACTGATCATAGAGTAATGGAATGCCCTATAAATATACTGAAACTTAAAGGAAAACGGTCACTCATTCACCGGCACTATAACCCGATACACCTGGTTATAGTGCGGGTGAACAGGAGGCCGATGCGGGTCTCAAACTGCTATACCTACCTTCAGTCTGGAGCCCCGCTCCTCCAAAGGTTCCCCTCTTCCAGCGCTGACTTGTGCTTTGAGGCACGAGCCCTCACCTGACCAGCCCTTATGAATATTTAAATCCAGCCAGTGGACCCGCCTCAAAGAGCAAGTCAGTGCTGGAAGAGGGGGACCCTCGGGGGATCGGGGCTTTGGACTTCAGGTAGGTATAGCAGTCCGAGACCCCGCATCGGTCTCCTGTTCACCTGCACTATAGCCTGGTGTATGAGGTTATAGTGCGGGTGACCTTTTCCTTTAAGGTGGGAAAAAAATAGTCACTGGAAAACAAAAAAAAAAAAGGCCAGGTTCACGTAATATTTTTTGTATCCAATAGTATTTTTCAAAAACATGGTCCCCTGCTTTATTAAGTCCAATAAAGTAAATGTTTACCTGTGGAAAATGAACCCAGTGTAGTCACTGGTAGACTACATTTGTTCCGTTAAACTCAATGAACCTACCTGCTGTCAGTATGTTACGGTATACAGTCATGGCCGTAAATGTTGGCACTCCTGAAATTTTGTAGAAAATGAAGTATTTCTCACAGAAAAGGATTGCAGTAACACGTCTTTCTATACACATGTTTATTCCCTTTGTGTGTATTGGAACTAAACAAAAAAAGGTAGGGAAAAAAAGCAAATCGGACATTATGTCACACCAAACTCCAATAATGGTCGGACAAAATTATTGGCACCCTTTACTTAATATTTGGTTGCACACCCTTTGGAAAAAATAACTGAAATCAGTCGCTTCCTATAACCATCAATAATCTTCTTACACCTCTCAGCCGGAATGTTGGACCACTCTTCCTTTGCAAACTGCTCCAGGTCTCTCTTATTGGAAGGCGCCTTTTCCCAACAGCAATTTTAAGATCTCTCCACAGGTGTTCAATGGGATTTAGATCTGGACTCATTGCTGCCACTTCAGAACTCTCCAGCGCTTTGTTGCCATCCATTTCTGGGTGCTTTTTGACATATGTTTGGGGTCATTGTCCTGCTGGAAGACCTAAGATCTTGGACGCAAACCCGGCTTTCTGACACTGGGCTGTATGGTGCGACCCAAAATCCATTGGTTATCCTCAGATTTCATGATGCCTTGTACACATTCAAGGCACCCAGTGCCAGAGGCAGCAAAACAACCCCAAAACATCATTGAACCTCCACCATATTTCACTGTAGGTACTGTGTTCTTTTCTTTGTAGGCATGGTTCCGTTTTTGGTAAACAGTAGAATGATGTGCTTTACCAAAAAGCTCTATCTTGGTCTCCTCTCTCCACAAGACCTTTTTCCAGAAGGATTTTGGCTTACTCGTGTTCATTTTGACAAAATGTAGTCTTTCTTTTTTAGGTCTGTGCCAGCAGTGGGGTTCTCCTGGGTCTCCTGCCATAGCGTTTCATTTAATTTAAATGTTGGCTGATAGTTCGTGCTTACACTGATGCTCCCTGAGCCTGCAGGACAGCTTGAATATCTTTGGAACTTGTTTGGGGCTGCTTATCCACCATCCGGATTATCCTGCGTTGACACCTTTCACCAATTTTTCTCTTCCGTCCATGCCCAGGGAGATTAGCTACAGTGCCATGGGTTGCAAACTTCTTGATATTGTTGCGCACTGTGGACAAAGGCAAATCTAGATCTCTGGAGATGGACTTGTAAACTTGAGATTGTTGATATTTTTCCACAATTTTGGTTCTCAAGTCCTCAGACAGTTCTCTTCTCCTCTTTCTGTTGTCCATACTTAATAGACACAATAGACATAGAGACACACAATGAAGAGACTAAGTGAACTTCTGTCCTTTTTATCTGCTTTCAGATGTGATTTTTTTTATATTGCCCACACCTGTTACTTGCCCCAGGTGAGTTTAAAGGAGCATCACATGCTTGAAACAATCTTATTTTTCCTCAATTTTGAAAGGGTGCCAATAATTTTGTCCAGACCATTTTTGGCATTTGGTGTGACATTATGTCCAATTAGCTTTTTTTTCCCCTCCCTTTTTTAGATTTAGTTCCAATACACACAAAGGGAATAAACGTGTATAGCAAAACATGTGTTACTGCAATCCTTTTCTGTGATAAATAGAAAAATAACAGGGGTGCCAACCTTTACGGCCATGACTGTAAATCCTTTTTTGACGAGGTATAAGGATATGTTCTCACTGAGGAATAGACAAGGAATACGGTTAGTTGTCAGAAGATTCTGGTATTCTGCCAATTTCTCACATATTTTCAGTGCGGAATTCAGAAGGTTTGATCAGGAAATGCTGACAGGAAGTTCAGTGTGACACATCAATTCTGCTCAAAACTGATGTTGTCAGAAGATATAGAGTCTTATTGACTTAAATAGCTTTTAATTTTCTACTGTGAGAGTAGTAGATGCATGGAATAGCTTTCCTGCAGAAGTGGTAGCTGCAAATACAGTAAAGGAGTTTAAAGTTATCCACCATAAGGTGATTTTAATATTTGCCTGCCAGACAGTAATGGACATGCTTAGCAATGATCTGTGCTTTTATTGGGGCTAAATGGCCTTGTTGTGAGATTACCATAATGCTGTGGATATCTTTTTGAATTGGCTATTTCCTGTTGGAGCTTCCTTCTTCAACTACAAATCCCATGATTCCTTGTCTGTGTGAGGTCACTTTTCTCCCTTCCACACATTAGCCATCTCACCCATTAAAGCAAAAATGAGCTGCATTTCATGCAAAAGACCAGTGTTTTCTAACCAGGGTGCTTCCAGCTGCTGCAAAAAAACTATTAATTGCAGAATGACCTTCCTCCCACCCAGCGGTCGCTCCACCCATTGAAGCAGGGCAGGCTCCCTGTCATCACCTGACTAGTGATGTAATGTCTCGGGCCACACTGCAACCAGGGAAAACCGTAACAGCATTTTTAACAGTATATATAAAAAAAACGAAACAACAGTAATTTTGTAAACTGTTAAAAATAAACTTTAGGGCAAAAATCACAGAATTGCGCAACCACCATGAAACATAGGCCCAGACACTATATTATGAACTCCACTAGCTTTACAGCCTCTGTAGCATAGTCAAATACAAGATTGGGCCAGGGACTATTCATGCTATTTGCTCATGATCTGGAAAGTTCCTGACATGGACTGAAGTGGCAGCAGAGAGTACTGTGGTCAGACTGGAAAGAACTACACAACTTCCTTTGGAAGATACAGCAGCTGATAAGTACTGGAAGGATTAAGATTTTTTAATAGAAGTAATTTACGCTTCTGTATAACTTGGCACCAGTTCATTTGAATCATTTTTTTCCACTGGAGTACTCCTTTATCCATGTTAGAAGCCCCTATGTAACCACTGTGATCAGACATCTTACCCCCTATCCTTTAGATAGGGGATAAGATGTCTAGGGGCAGAGTACCCCTTTAATATATTTGGCCCTTGAAGCTAGCTTATCAGATCAAGGCCTCATAGCCAGATCAAGTTCATAGCCACACAAGATCAGCCTTCTACCTAGTGCTGGGGTCTTCCACCAACAACATTGCTTTCTAGGGATCGACCGATTATCGGTTTGGCCGATATTCACGATTTTCTAAGTTATCGTATTTACCAATAATGCGGGCGCTTTATATCAATGAACTGCGGCTGCTTTTGCGGGGCCAGAGACTGCCACCGCCACCTGCTACTCTCCCCCTGCCTGTCCTGGGGTCCTGAGTCCAACCACCGCCACTGCCAGAGACCGCCGCAGCCCGCTTCTCTCCCCCTGCCTATCCTGGGGTTCTGAGTCCAACCACTGCAGCTGCCAGAGACCACCGCCGCCGGTGCCCCATTGCCTCCCACATCTCTGGTTTTATAATTACCTGTACCCGGGGTCCTCGCTACTTCTGGCTCCTGCGGCGTCCTGCACTGTTGCTGTGCGCTGCGCAATGACGAGTGACGTCCTCAACGCGACGTCACCGTCAGTGGCACGGTACACAGTGACCGCTCAGGATGCCGCTGGAGCCAGAAGTAGCACGGACCGCGGGAACCGGGATGAGGGAGACAATGGGGCACCGGCGGCGGTGGTCTCTGGCAGCGGCTGGACTCGGGACAGGCATGGGGGAGAGAAGCGGGTGGCGGTGGTGGTTGGACTCAGGACCCCAGGACAGGCAGGGGGAGAGAAGCGGGTGGCGGCGGCGGTCTCTGGCAGCGTCGATGGTTGGACTCAAGACCCCAGGACAGGCATGGGGAGAGAAGCGGGCTGCCGCGGTCTCTGGCAGCGTCGATGGTTGGACTCAGGACCCCAGGACAGGCATGGGGAGAGAAGCGGGTGGCGGCGGCGGTCTCTGGCAGCGGCGATGGTTGGACTCGGGACCCCAGGACAGGCATGGGGAGAGAAGCGGGTGGCGGCGGCTGTCTCTGGCCCCGCAAAAGCCGCTGCAGTTCATTGATTTAAAGTGCACGGAATATCGGTATGCTATCGGCCTGAATGTTCACAGGTTTGCGGTATCGGCTCTAAAAAATCAATATCGGTCGATCCCTACTGGTTTCTGCCATTTAAAGGAGATGTCAGAAGGTACGGAGTGTGGAGAATACTTGATAGACGGACCAGGCAGTTCTCACCTTTTATTTCACACCCGTCCAGCTAGTTAATCTATCTGTTGACACTTGATTTACAAGCATTTTTTATCTCTGAAAAAATACATAAAAAGTGAGGCTAAACTCTCTGTATATTCTCGTTATCTGGGGATCTACGATAAATGTTTTTCTTTCAATATTGACTTTCTATTTATCCTTTTGCTTTTTATATGCAGAGAGAGCGAGTGGAGTGTTGCGCTCGTCTTTTTTGCTGGCTGTCGTGCTTTAGAAAAACGTGTTGTATTTGTGTTCTATTTCTGTATGGGAGCCGGCTGAATATATTTATTTTCATCTGTTTGCCGAATAAAGAGAAGAGTGCGCATTTCATCTCTGGGGAAGTGATTGTTTCTCCTGCCCTCTTAATGTACTTGTCTATTATCTCCACACTACAGTAAAATAATTGACAGGCGCTGCGCACTAGATGATGCAGAGTGTCTATAAATTCTACAGACCTGTCAGGAAATAGAAGTTCTGGAGTTGTCCTAGAATGATAACTAGATAGGTGTGTAGTGCAGGACTCCTGAAAAGAGGAATTTATAGAGGCCATACTGGCTCTAGCCAAGTCCATAGTAGATGCCCAATGAATCGATTTGCTTATTACCATCTTACATGAGCCAAAAGTCAACCTGGCAAATAGATTTGCCTATCAATTGTTAACTACTTTGTTCATTCCTTAAAAAAAACATTCAGAGGTAAGAAATGAATTGGCTATTTCCCAGGCTCTTTCCTTACCTCCCATTAGGGTGCCCACCTGGCCGGTATATTGGCCACTCTGCCTGTATATTTATATAAAAAATACTGGCCATGCAATGCAACAAATTGTATGGCCGGTATTTATCCAACTAATCCTCCATCTCCCGGAATGTTGCACCATATACTATACCAGTGTTTCCCAACCAGAGCGCCTCCAGCTGTTGCAAAACTACAACTCCCAGTATGCCCGGACAGCCAACGGCTGTCCGGGCATGCTGGGGGTTGTAGTTTTGCAACAGCTGGAGGCACCCCTGGTTGGGAAACACTGACCTATACTATTTACTAATATATGGTCCAACATGCTGGGAGTTGTAGTTTTGCAACAGCAGGGGCACTCCTGGTTGGGAAACACTGACCTATACTATATACTTCTATAAAGTCCAACATGCTGGGAGTTGTAGTTTTGCAACAGCTGGAGGCACCCCTGGTTGGGAAACACTGACCTATGCTATATACTTCTATATAGTCCAACATGCTGGGAGTTGTAGTTTTGCAACAGCTGGAGGCACCCCTGGTTGGGAAACACTGACCTATACTATTTACTAATATATGGTCCAACATGCTGGGAGTTGTAGTTTTGCAACAGCTGGAGGCACCCCTGGTTGGGAAACACTGACCTATACTATATACTACTATATAGTCCAACATGCTGGGAGTTGTAGTTTTGCAACAGCTGGAGGCACCCCTGGTTGGGAAACACTGACCTATACTATTTACTACTATATAGTCCAACATGCTGGGAGTTGTAGTTTTGCAACAGCTGGAGGCACCCCTGGTTGGGAAACACTGACCTATACTATATACTACTATATAGTCCAACATGCTGGGAGTTGTAGTTTTGCAACAGCTGGAGGCACCCCTGGTTGGGAAACACTGACCTATACAATATACTACTATATAGTCCAACATGCTGGGAGTTGTAGTTTTGCAACAGCAGGGGCACTCCTGGTTGGGAAACACTGACCTATACTATATACTACTATATAGTCCAACATGCTGGGATTGTAGTTTAATTCATATATAATTAATTATTCAAATTAGCATGGCCGGTATCTTTTTGCAAGAAACGTGGCAACCCTACCTCCCATAGGCATAATTGAAGAGGGCTGGGACCAAACTGTCTATAGAGACTGTGGCAGCTGCTGGTTCCTATCCAGGACTTACCCTATAAAATGGTATTTATGGTATAAATGCTTAGTGTACTCCCACCGATCAAGAGAATGAACTAGAAGAAGTGCGCGATTGCACCCATAACGCTCCAGCTTGTAGCTATCGTCATCTCACTGCCCCATAAATTTATAGTAGAGCTGCGAGATGGGGCGTAAAATGCATTACTGTACACTCAGGGGTCAAGTCCTGGGGGAAAAAAAGTATGGGAACTCGCCCAAGATTTCCACTCAAAGGTCGGTCCTGCAAGACTCCTGCTAATGGGAACAGTGTTCCTGCTGTGGAAAAAGTGCAGGAACTCGGTTCCCTCACGTTCCTGCAGGACTTGAGCCCTGTGTACACTTATCCCTGCTTGTTATGCTGATTGGTGGGGGTCTTAGCACTGAGACCCTGACAGATCAAAACATTTCACATGTCGAAAAAAATGTAAGTGACAGTACCCATTTAAGATGGGAATATCCCTTCAATGAACAGAATTTCTTTTTTACTCTTTCTGATTTTATTTTATTGTATTATTTAGCTATTTCTATGTTATTTGTCAGTTTATTTATGTTGCTCTTCCTCACAAGCAGGTTCCAGGTTGTCTGATGATTTACACTTCTTAGGCCGTGTTTGTTTTGGATTTATTAAAGGGGTATGCCAGGAAAAAACTTTTTTTATATTAACTGGCTCCAGAAAGTTAAACAGATTTGTAAATTACTTCTATTAAAAAATCTTAATCCTTTCAATGATTATCAGCTGCTGAAGTTGAGTTGTTGTTTTCTGTCTGGCAACAGTGCTTTCTTCTGACATCTCTGCTGGTCTTGGGAACTGCACAGAGTAGAAGAGGTTTGCTATGGGGATTTGCTTCTAAACTGGGCAGTTCCTGAGACAGGTGTCATCAGAGAGCACTTAGACAGAAAACAACAACTCAACTTCATCAGCTCATAAGTACTAAAAGGATGAAGATTTTTTAATAGAAGTCATTTACAAATCTGTTTAACTTTCTGGAGCCAGTTACATAGTTACATAGTTAGTACGGTCAAAAAAAGACATATGTCCATCAAGTTCAACCAGGGAATTAAGGGGTAGGGGTGTGGCGCGATATTGGGGAAGGGATGAGATTTTATATTTCTGCAAAAGCATTAATGTTATTTTGTTCCAGGAATGTATCTAATCCTGTTTTAAAGCTGTTAATTGTTCCTGCTGTGACCAGTTCCTGAGGTAGACCGTTCCATAAATTCACAGTCCTCACGGTAAAGAAGGCGTTGAGATATATATATATATATATATATATATATATATATATATATATATATATATAAAAAAAGTTTGTTCCTGGATAACCCCTTTAAGAATGCTCGGTGTATGTAGCATATGTATAGGTTCCCATTCACTTGCTTATGCCAAAAGGGTGTCTCTATAGCGTACACCGGGCCGGTGCGTAGTATAGTGTAGTAGATTTACTGGCCGGATATTGACGAAAGGCTCAAGTGCCGTTTGAACAAAGCCTTACTGACATACAATGAAAAGCTTTCACCTCACTGTACTGTGGCTTTTCGTGAGATAACTCCCTAAATGCCAGTCCTTGAGAGATAAGTGTTCCAATGTATTGTGCTGTGTTTGTAGACTACTGAAGTTTACGCAGTCGCTTCAAGTCTTACAGGAGTCGGATTTTCAAAACCTGGACACAAGGGGGGGAGGGAGATTTATCAAAACCTGTGCAGAGGAATAGTGGTGCAGTTGCCCATAGCAACCAATCAGATTGCTTCTTTCATTTTCCACAGGCCTCTTTAGAGGCCTGTGTAAAATGAAAGAAGCAATCTGATTGGTTGCTATGGGCAACTGCACCACTCTTCCTCTGCACAGGTTTTGATAAATCTCCCCCAAGGTGCTTTGCAAAATGCAAAATGGTAAAAAATGGTTGGATAGGAGTAACAGCTGATCCCTCCGATGCAAAGCTGGGGGCACTCGGCGGGCTCTGTATGACTTCATATCTCTGTGTCACTATTTATTCTGCCTTAGAAACATCATTGTAGGAGAGAATAGCTATTTTATGAAGCGACCACATGATGCAAAAATGCTGCCGATTTTTTGCAGATTCAAGATCGTGTGGATTTACTACAGGTTTGCCACTTCAGATTTCAAGGGGTTGTTCAGCTCCAGAAAGCAATTTTTATATTTGGTTAAGTAGGATCAAAAAAGAAAATCTGAATCCTTTTCCCTGATCCCCCACAGTTGCCGTTCCAGTGCTCCCAGTCCACCTTGGCCAGGGATTGCTGGGTTGACCTGTCACAGGAAGCAGCAGTAAGCATTGGGGTTCACTATTATGATGTCTGCTTAGAGGATTACTATTATTTAAAATTAACGTGTCGCCCAGACGTGTCAAAGTAGGTATCGACCGATATCGATTTTTTAGGGCCGATAACGATACTCTGTGGAGGTTAGGGCCGATAACGATACTCTGTGGAGGTTAGGGCCGATAACGATACTCTGTGGAGGTTAGGGTCGATAGCCGATAACTTATACCGATATTCTGGTATAAGTTATCGGCTATTTATCCCCCCCACCCCCGGCGACACGGCTGTAGATCATTGATTTAAAGCAGGCGCTTTTGAGGTGCCAGAGACCGCCGCCACCTGCTTCTCTCCCCCTGCCTGTCCTGGGGTCCTCTTGAGTCCTATCACCGCCACCTCAAAAGAGTAAATGATAGTAACCCTTTAAGGTGTTGTTGGCTGAACAGTAATTTGGCTGACAGGTTTCTCTCCCAGTCTCCCCATACATGCTCCTCACCACTGAACGTTCATTTGTTTTTAGTGTAAAGAGGAGGGGATACGCTGCTGCTAGACAGCTGGTGGATTTGGCTGACTTTTGACTAAAGTATATAAAGACCTTTTAGGCTGGGTTCACACTACGGAATTTACGAGCGGAATTCCTCTTTGACGTTCCGCTGAGAATTTCTGGTGCAGCTCCCATGACACACTACAAAATTTTCGGAAATTTCTTAGCCAAAGAATGAAACTTGTTCTTACTTTTTTGGCGGAATACATTGCCATCCATGGGGACCAGCAATGTCTGCAAGGTCTTCGTGCCGAGAATTATCATTTGCTCACTTTTTTGTGCCAAGTGTAATTTCCTAAAGCTATTGATGACTGGTTTTCCCTGTGTGTAATTTTTGGTATTAGTTGGACGCCTTCCTCCTTCATGGGCTATGTACATAAACCATATATTACACTGTTCCTTGCTTAACTCTTGAAAATAAACCACTCCAGTTATAAATAGATATGTCTTTAGAAGAGCCCAATGTGTGCCTTTTAATAAATTTGGAACACCTTAGGGCCCCTTCACACTATTCATTTTTTGTGTGAAGAATTCTGCTCTGGAAAATATAGTGCAACAGTCTCCCATTCTTTTCAATGGGATTCTGCTACACGATTCACACTACAGAATATACGCGGCAGGCATTCCCTGCTCGTTCTGTTGTCAAAATCCTTTTGGCAATGCATTGCTGTCTATGGAGATGTTGCATTTCAGTACAGTCCTAGCATCGGCTTCTTCTGCCGGCGCTGGCAACAGATAGATTTTCGGAATATCGAAAATTCTGTAGTGTGAATGAGCCCTAACTGTAACAAACTTTTGTTTAAGAATGGCGTATTAAAGTTGGTCTTTATAATTGTTGGTCTGTGTTGTTTACTAGTTTTCAGGTCTATTCAACTAACTTTTTCTTTGTTTCTAGGCAATAATGTCCAGATTTCCCGATTTCTTCACCTGCGTCCACACATTTGAAGCAGCAGTTTCAGCCTAAATGAAAGGTAAGCTGAACAGTTAATACCTGTGTTCTATACAATGCTGGATACAGATATGCTGAAGGCGATGATTTTCGGGTTCACACCCCGCTCATGGCGTTTTGGAAATGCCATATATCTTCTTAGCAGATTTCTCCCCTTTAATGTTTAGGATGAGGAATTTCCACAGATCTGCATTTGGGTTTACCTATAGGTTTAAGTTCACCATTGTTGAGACTTACGCTGTGACATTGAAGGTTCTGACTGTTGGAACTCGCGATTGGACGATAAATCGTTGTGTCTTTTATTACTTTGTAGTGAAATTCGAAGGAGTGACTATGAGAAATATGAGCGTCATGTAACAAAGAGCTGTCTCACCCTGTTTATTTTCTAATTACGATGTAGGACTATGAATAATAAGGATCACCTATTACAGAACCTTCTCTATACAAGTCTTCAACCCAGGAATACTTTGTGACTATGCTTTATTTATTTGTGCTATTTACACTATGTATTTGTATGTTTTTTTTATATGCAACTGGTGCTCTCCAGGGTGACAAACTGCTGGTATATACGTCTGACAGTGACTTATATATACGCTGGCAGAACAAAGGCAATTGGCATTTTGGGGCTGTAGGCCAAGAGCCTAACTTAAAAAATGACAAAGCTGAACCTAACAAAGTGGGTGTTTTAGGGGTAGTAAGGGGATTCCACTGTCCCAGTGACGGCTGCCTCATAAATCCGGGGCAGCTCTTCCCTATGAGTTGGGGGAGGGGGCACCTCAATATATATAACTTAGGGAATGGTGAGAGCCGCCTCACCTTTACATATAGAATTTGCTGCCAGCTTAGCATGTTATCTTATGGTGATGCTGACACAGAACATGTCGGCCTCCTCATTGCTGCTGCCCTATGCCTGGGCCTTTGTGGCCTAGTTAAAATGACAGGGCTGCTGTTCCTACAGAATGGCTCCATAGTGGGTTAGAGTACCTCTTTTATGACGTCCACATGCAATAATAGGAGATATGGACATAGTTTATCTTTATAAGGCAGCTCCTTAACCTATGTAGTAGCAGCTTCTGTCAGATATTCATGCCCTCTGCATCCGTTCTTCAATGGAAGTAAAGCCACATCATTTCTACAACTTTTATTTCTCCTCTTCCTGTTTCTCTCGATAACCCCGGAACACAGATTCCGAAGTCTCGTCGTGGTTTACTTTCCATGTTCTGCTGAGATTTTGGTAGAAGTCTTTTATTTTTAGCGGAATATCTCTTCTGCAGTGGGCTTGTATTTCAGGTTATCCAGTCAACACAGGAAGTTACAACATACCGTACCATCAAGACCATTAGCGACAGCCGTTCTAAATCACCACAAAATCTACTTGTGTTGTGGTGAATCAACAAGTTCCTTCCTTATAGAAGGGGATTTAGTGTTTCCTTTGTTCAGTATTCAGACTTGAGAACAAGACAAGGCTTTAAAGGGGTACTCTGCCCCTAGACATCTTATCCCCTATCCAAAGGGAAATAAGATGTCTGATCGCAGGGGTCCGGCCGCTGGGAATCTCTCCTGCAGCACCCTGTGTAATCTTCTGCACAGAGCAAACTTTGCTACATGCCTGATGACTGGCGATACAGGGACCAGAGTATCGTGACATCACGACCCCGCCACCTCGTGACGTCATGCCTTGCCCCCTCAATACAAGTCTGTGTCACGCCCTGCCCCCTCCCATAGACTTGCATTGAGGGGGCAGTGTGTGATGTCACGATACTCCGACCCCTGTATCGCCAGTAATCAGGCACGGAGCGAAATTCTCTCCCTGCAGCAGATGACACAGGGTGCTGTAGGAGAGAATGCTGGGGTTCCCACCGGTGGGACCCCCGTGATCAGACATCTTATCCCCTATCCTTTGGATAGGGGATAAGATGTTTAGGGGCGAAGTACCCCTTTTAAGTTTTATGGCGATCCTACACTAAACACGTAAAGATGCAGTCGATCACAAATAGGCATGTAAACTGAATGGTATGTATGTGTGCTAATTGCTGATCAGGATTTTCAGTGGTACCTAGCAACATGGAGCCAAGATTAAAAACTGGACATATGCATGAGATCTTCCTCGAAAAAACAGCCAAAAGCTATTCCTCACGACCTCCCCATAGACGTGACCGCAGGGATGGGATCTGGCACCTCTGGCCGCACTTCTCTCCTGTAACAACGGAGCAGGAATGTGGAAATCCAAGCCGTTCTCCTGATGGCAGACGTCAGAGGATTATCCCACTGCCCTCGTACACTGCTCAGATTGGCCAGTTTGTGCCAGCTTTACAGTGTTACTAGGCTGCTGTGAGGTGCCATACAATACTAGGGGGTATGTAATGTTGTGGCCTGTAGAGTAGCCTTGATTCATGCTAAAGTCTGAAACTGTGTTTCCAAAAAGTTACCGTATATTAACTCTCTTCTGGCATCTGTGATCAGATCATTGGTGCTCGCTGACATTGCAGTTAATATGGCGTTATATGTGACAACTCTTATTTGCACCCAAGTTATTTTACTCATATATTCAACCATGTTGTTTTGCTTTTGTTTTTAGCGTAAAAACGAAGTGGTGATGATGTGTACTGTATATTAACTTCCAAGAAAATGGCTTTATAGAGTAAGATCTTGTGGAGAAATTCCCAGTACAATGCAATCCTTAGATAAGTCCGTTATTGTCCTACATCGACATGAGTGGTTGACATAGGCGACTGGTTTTATCTCCCAGTTAGGCAAATAGTTTCCATTTAAATTTGATATGTCGGGTAGTTTGCCTTCATGATGCAGTACAAAAACGATAAAATTAGTTAACTGATCTATAGGGACTGAATTTTTCTTTTAAAGGGGTACTCCCCCCCCCCCCCCTCTGAGCCGAAGGCCGTGATCATGTTGTCACTGTCATGCCCCTTGTGACGTCACACCACGCCCCCTCCATCCATGCCTATGAGAGGGGCCGTGTCTGCCGACACCATCCCCGTCTTGGAGGCAGCGCCCAGCACAGAATGCTGGGGGCTGCTCCGAGATCGTGGGGGTCCCCTGTGATCATACATCTTATCCCCTATCCTTTGGATAAGGGATAAGATATAGAAAGCCAGAATAGCCATTTAACATGTAAGAGGCATTCTTCTGTTTGAGTTGGCAGCTCTAATCCTTATTGCCATCTTATAAAGTTATGGCCACTTGTTAGGATAGGCTGTCATTTTATGATAAGTGGGGGTCCAACCTCTGGGATCCTAACCAATAAAGGAGACATATTTTTGTGCTGTGTTTTTACCAGCCACCCAGTTTTTACAGTCCTAGTCAAGTGATTAGGGCTGTTTCCCAGTTACTTCCTCAGCAGGATATACCCATGGGCCACTGTGCAGGGCTACAACAGTGAAGGTGTGCAGCACTACAGCAGGATCATGTACAGTCATGACCGTACATGTTGGTACCCCTGAAATTTAAAAAAAAAAATGGAAATATTTCTCACAGAAAAGGATTTCTGTAACACGTTTTGCTATACACATATTTATTCCCTTTGTGTGTATTGGAACTAAACCAAAAAAGGGAGAAAAAAAGCAAATTGGACATAATGTCACATCAAACTCCAAAAATGGTCTGGACAAAAATATTCGCACCCTTTCAAAATTGTGGATAAATAAGATTGTTTCAAGCATGTGATGCTCCTTTAAACTCACCTGGGGCAAGTAACCAGTGTGGGCAATACAAAAATCCCACCTGAAAGCAGATAAAAATGAGAGAAGTTCACTTAGTCTTTGCATTGTGCGTCTGTGTGTATGCCACACTAAGAATGGACAACAGAAAGAGGAGAAGAGAACTGTCTGAGGACTTGAGAACCAAACTTGTGGAAAAATATCAACAATCTCAAGCTTACAGGTCTATCTCCAGAGATCTAGATTTGGCACTGTAGCTAATTTCCTTGGGCATAGACGGAAGAGAAAAATTTATGAAAGGTATCAATGCAGAATAGTCCGGATGGTGGATAAGCAGCCCCAAACAAGTTCCAAAGATATTCAAGCTGTCCTCCAGGCTCAGGGAGCATCAGTGTCAGCTTGAACTATCGCCATTTAAATGAAATGAAACACTATGGCAGGACACCCAGAAGGACCCCACCGATGATACAGAGACGTAAAAAAAGCAAGACTACATTTTGCCAAAATGAACTTAAGTAAGGCAAACTCCTTCTGGGAAAAACGTCTTGTGGATGAGATGAGACCAAGATAGAGCTTTTTGATAAAGCACATCATTCTACTGTTTACCGAAAACGGAATAATGCCTACAAAGAAAAGAACACAGTACCTACAGTGAAATATGGTGGATGTTCAATGATGTTTTGGGGTTGTTTTGCTGCCTCTGGCACTGGGTGTCTTGAATGTGTGCAAGACGTCATGAAATCTGAGGATTATTAATGGATTTTGGGTCGCACTGTACAGTCCAATGTCAGAAAGCTGGGTTTGCATCCGAGAACTTGGAGGACAATGACCCCAAAAAAACGTCAAAAAGCCCCCAAAAATGGATGGCAACAAAGCGCTAGAGAGTTCTGAAGTGGCAGCAATAAATCCAGATCCAAATCCCATTGAACACCTGTGGAGAGATCTTAAAATTGCTGTTGGGAAAAGGCGTCCTTCCAATAAGAGAGACCTGGAGCAGTTTGCAAAGGAAGAGTGGTCCAACATTCCGGCTGAGAGGTGTAAGAAGCTTATTGATGTTATAGGAAGCCACTGACTTCAGTTATTTTTTCCAAAGCATGTGCAATCAAATATTAAGTTAAGGGTGCCAATAATTTTGTCCAGACCATTTTTTGGAGTTTAGTGTGACATAATGTCCGATTAGCTTTTTTTCCTCCCTTTTTGATTTAGATCCAATACACACAAAGGGAATAAACATGTGTATAGCAAAACATGTGTCACTGCAATCCTTTTCTGTGAGAAATACTTCATTTTCTTGAAAAATTTCAGGGATGCCAACATTTCTGGCCATGACTGTAGATTGTTTGTGTGAGCTTTCTTTTTTATTATTGTTGCTGTCAAATGAACAATAAACTTTAAAGCATTATCTAATTTGTCGGCTTATAGCTTATGTCCCTTTCAGGGTAAGGGCACATTTGACACACACACACATAAACATACACACACACACACACACGTGTTGTGGTATACCAAAACAAGACCACGATTTGGCTTAATGTTGCATATGTTTTTATGGTATACTTTTTTTTGTTGTTGTATATGTTTTGAATACATTTGCAACTATATGCCCTCAAAAAAAAAAAAAAATTATTATAAATTTTGTTTTAAATGTAATGTATACACATGTAGATCTATACCATATCATATGTCACTAATATACTACTACTATCAGAAAAAATACAAACAACATAAGTTTGTATGCAGTTTGTTTGTTTTACTGAAAAATGGTGTGAAGAACTTTTCTATATCATAGGCCAGTGTTTCGCCACCAGGGTGCCTCCAGCTGTTGCAAAACTACAACTCCCAGCATGCCCAGAAAGCCGACGGCGCAAAAAGTCATCCTTCAGCACACAGAAGAGGAAACGCATCTTGTGGAGGAAACCTCTAGGGCAGTGTTATCCAACCAGGGTGCCTCCAGCTGTTGCAAAACTACAAATCCCAGCATGCCCGGACAGCCGAAGGCACCCTGGTTGGGAAACACTGTCGTAGGCAATCAGTTAGGCAAAAGTGACAAACTTTTGAGAATGTTTGCATAATGGAAGTCTACAGGTGTATCAGTGCACTCTTAGGTAGTGTTTAAATGTATATCCTGGGGGTCCAAAATAAGGCTGAGGAAAAAACTCAACTACTTAAAACTATCAAAAGGAAATTACGAAAATGGCTGACTTCATGTCAGATAAATACTGTCTATCATTAGGCGACAATGAGCATTCGCTGTTAAATTTCACCTGGTAGCCACTCTTGTGTTCATCGACACTTTTTTTGATGTGTAAGACCAACTTTAGTCATTTTGAGCTTTGATTTACTTATGTTCCTGGGCAATTCCTCTTCATGCAATTCCCTTAGGTTGCTATTTGACTTAAAGGGGCACTCCACCCCTAGACATCGTATCCCCTATCCAAAGCAAAGCGCCCCCAGCGGTGGGACCGCCGCAATCTCCGTGCTGCACCCGGCGATAGTTACGAGCATCGGGTTCAGCGCCGGAGGCTTGTGACATCACGGTCATGCCCCGCTCGTGACGTCACAGCCAAGCCTCCTCAATGCAAGTCTATCGGAGGGGGCGTGACGGCCGTCACGCCCCCTCCAATAGACTTGCATTGAGGGAGCATGGCCATGATGTCACGAGCGGGGCTAGACCGTGATGTCACGAGCCTCCGCCCCACATCGCCAGTCATCCAGCACGGAGCAAATTTTGCTCTGGGCACCGTATGTCTGTGGTGCCGCAGCCGAGTTCCCAGCGGTGGGACCTCCGCGATCAGACATCTTATCCCCTATCCTTTGGATAGGGGGTAAGATGTCTAGGGGCGAAGTACCCCTTAAAGATGTGGTCCTCCCGGATCCTTGCAGGTGCTCTCTGTGTTACCCTGTACAGTGATCCCTCAACTTACATTGGCCTCAACATACAATAGTTTCAACATACAATGGTCTTTTCTGGACCATTGTAAGTTGAAACCAGACTCAACATACAATTCTACAGACAGTCCAGATCTGTGAAACGTGTCAATGAACTGATCAATCAGAATGGGCATTCACTGGTAAAACTCCTGTATTACTGAAGCGTATGCACTGACTGGTGTCTGGTAGCGCCCCCTACAGTACAGGGAGTTATTACATGTTCTGTACTACTCTTTGGGCCAGGGTTAACTGCTCCTTTGGACACCAGGTAAGGACTAAACTAATATGGGGCATGGAACATCTTAGCTATGAGGAGCGATTAAAGGAGTTACAATTGTTAAGTCTTGAGAAGAGACGTTTAAGGGGGGATATGATAAACGTATATAAGTATATTAATGGCCCATACAAAAAATATGGAGAAAAACTGTTCCAGGTTAAACCCCCCCAAAGGACGAGGGGGCACTCCCTCCGTCTGGAGAAGAAAAAGTTTAATCTAAAGGGGCGGCACGCCTTCTTTACCATAAGGACTGTGAATTTATGGAACAGTCTACCTCAGGAACTGGTCACAGCAGGAACAATTAACAGCTTTGAAACAGGGTTAGATACATTCCTGGAACAAAATAACATTAATGCTTATGCAGAATTATAAAACAACATCCCTTTCCCTTATCCCCTTACACCCTTCCCTTCAATTCCCTGGTTGGACTTGATGGACGTATGTCTTTTTTCATCCATACTAACTATGTAACTGTGTAACTATGTAACTATGTTACTTTTTTAGGACATTGCATGTACTGTACAGGACCCCGAAGAAGCTCTACATAGACGAGTGCTTCCCAAGCAGGGTGCCCCCAGCTGTTGCAATACTACAACACCCATGCTGAGAGTTGTAGTTTTGCAACAGCTGGAGGCTAACTGCTTGGGAAACACTGACATAGACAGTGATTACAGCTCCTAGCAGATCTTTCTTACTTTTATATGTAAGGATTTGCTTTATCTATATTAGTTATCTACTTATTTTTCTTTAATTATCACTTTTTCCTATTTTTTGGATGACATTTTTGTGCCTTTAGAACCAATAACCAGGTTTCCATAGAGTTCTGGTGTCAACATACAATGGTCTCAACATACAATAGTCGTCCTGGAACCAATTAATATTGTAAGTTGAGGGAGCACTGTATATGTGCATGCTTTGTTCGGGCAGTGTTTATGCGTATTCAGCGTTCTCATTCTGCAGGAGCTCACGTGATCTCTGTTTATTATCAGGTTGTGTCCCACCAGCTTGGGATCTGTCTGCACCCGGCCTGAGATGGAGACGGCCTGAATTCTGGAACATCAATAAAAATATTCTTTTGTCCGAGCAAAAAAAAATAAAAAATCAACAACTTTTTGTCCCTTTCACTTTGTTTTTGCTGCTGCAGCAACCTCAGCAGGAAAGCAGGAGGAATTTTCGAGCGCCCCCTCCCTGTTGGTAAAGGGGGAGGGTCAGATCCCTCAGCTCAGCACTTACCAGCGGATTTGTGGAGCTAGTTTGCCAGCTGTCACTAGGAGTAGGATAAGATAAGCTTCTATGAAAGAATGTCCTAGCCCAGTTTGCATTTGCTTTCCATAGGGCCTAATATGTGTAGGTCAGATTAACCACCTATACCGGTGTTTACCAACTAGTGTGCCTCCAGCTGTTGCAAAAGTACAACTCCCAGCATACTTCCACTAGTTTTGCAACAGCTGGAGGCACACTGGGGAGGGAAATATTGATCTATACAATAATGTTGGGGGGGGATTCAGACCATGCGGACCCCACCATGGGATCCTCCTGTCCACTGCGTGCTCTAATCGCCAACATCTAAGACGGGCTCAACAAATCACCAGCTATACCTGCGGGTGAGGTCCGGAACGCGCTTAGGACAGGTCAGTAGTCGGTCCCTGTACAGGATAGGTGATAAGTTTTTTAATAAGTTTTGTTTCTCTAGAGTACCACTTTAAAGGGTAGCTCCCACCATCCTATTTTTTTTTCTGTCCCTGCCTATTGCCAATCTATCCCTAACACCCTCCCTGCTTTTAATTTTTATTTTTACTATATTAAAAATGCCTTTTGTCTGCCTGGCAGTGTGCTCACTACCAGGCAGACTTCCCCAGCAGGCACCACGTCACTGATGCCTGCTGGGGGGGGACTTCCGCCCTTAGTTCATCTACGCAGGGTGCCTCCAGCTGTTTCATCACTACAACTCCCAGCTTGCCCTGACATCTATTGGCTGTCAGGGCATGCTGGGAGTTGTAGTATTGAAACAGCTGGAGGCACCCTGTGTAGATAAACTATTAGTTACATGCGGTGCTAGCCCGTCCCCTCCGTCTCCCTCCCCCCCCCCCCCCGCGCCATACCCCGTTCCCTCTATCACAACACATCCCCCCCTCCCCCCCCCCCCCCTTACACTTACTGCAGAGTCCGGCAGCGGGCGTGCAGGGACAGCGGAGGCGGCGGCGATGTGCGGGAGGAGTGGCCTCCCAGCCAGTGGCCGGGGAGCCAATGCGCTCGCTCCCTGCCTGTCTGATTGACAGGCAGGGAGCGAGCGCAGGCTGAATGAAAAAGGACCGATGCCCGGCCGCATCGGTCCTTTTTCAGGCGTGACGTCACGCCAGGCTGCAGCCGGCCACTAGGAGGGAGACCCCCTAGTGGCCCGTTTTCAAATGTAAATTAAACAATTTTAATAAAAAAAAAATAGTAATAATAAAAGTATATTCGAGATATGTTGTAGTACATAAGTACTACAACATATCAAAAAATAAAGTTGGTAACAGTGCCCATTTAAAGAAGCCTTCCAGAAAATGTTTTTGCAGCATAGGCTATTATTAAAGAATAATGTGTATGTTAATGTGTATGTCTTGTGCTTACCTGTGTTTGCCGTTGTGGCAGGCATGGCCTAGTCTCCATTACAAATAGACTATGATGTGCTCCTGTAATGCATCCTACATTTCCCATGAATTCTCTGGCTGAGGATCAGGTGTTTGATCACTCCAGCTGGTCATCTAATTAAGCTGCTAGCTGTGAAGGTTACACAGATGAATTCAGACTCATAAGTGGATTAGGGTCAGTTCATGGATTTGACCTATAATTATGACTTTATGAAGATTTAAAGTCTTAAGACACACTGAATTTTTGCAGAATTTTTAAAAAAATCACACGTTTTCACTGTAATTTCCACAGTTGCGGCACAATATCAACATTTTTGCTACGATATTGGGAAAAACACAGATAAAACAGAAAAACTGCAGCAAGATATGCGTATAATTTAGAAGTTGGCAAAAGGGGTAAACTGCTTCTACCATACACAAATAATGAAACATGTCCCCTATATCCTGTTCCCATAGAGATAACAGATAGGGCATGGAGTGGAGGGATCGGTGAGCTGCTGAGAGGGATCTGGTAGGTGATAATGTCATCTTGTAGTTTACAGGAAATCGGACCCAGAACTGACATCCTGTTCTGACCATTATACACTGTAGAATTTGAAGAGTAAGATTAAGTTCATACACAGGTTTTTTCCTGGCATTTTTTTGAAGAAAATTGCCACTGTAGTTTTTGTGCCAGAGCCAGAAGTGTATTTAAAAGGAATGGGAAATGTAAAGGACGTATTCTTCTCTATCCTACTGCAGCCACTTCTGACTTTGGCTATAAAACTGCAGTGGCAGTGTTCCCAAAAAAATACCAAACCCCAGAATTGCAATTTTATAATATCCCAGAAAAAAGCGATTTTAAAAAGTCAGTCAGTCAATATCAAAATGGTACCGATACAAAAAACTGATTATGGCGCCACAAATGAGCCCTGGTATGCGAAAAAAGAAATAACCCATGTGTGGACGCATAATGGCTCAGGAGTGAGAGAGCACCATGTACATTTGAGGTGATTTGCACAGCGGTTCTGACATAAACTCAAAAAAAAAAACTCCCACATGTGACCCCATTTTGGAAACTACAGCCCTCACAGAACATAAGGGGTATAGTGAGCCTTAACGCCTCACAGGTGTTTGACATTTTTTGTTGTTTTTTTTCTCTAAAATGCTGGTGTTACCCCAAATGTTTTATTTTTTACAAGGAGTAATAGGAAAAAAAGCCCCCAAAATTTGTAACACCATTTCTTCTGAGTATGGAAATACCCCATATGTGGACGTAAAGTGCTCTGCAGGCACATTACAGGGCTCAGAAGAGAAGGAGCGCCATTGGGCTTTTGGAAAGAGAATTTGGCTGGAACTGAAGGCTATGTGCGTTTACAAAACCCCCATGATGCCAGAACAGTGGACCACCCACATGTGACCCCATTTTGGAAAGTAGACCCCTCATGGAATGTAATAAGGGGTGCAGTTAGCATTTACACCCCACCGGTGCCTGACAGATCTTTGGAACAGTGGTCCATGAAAATGAAAAATTTTATTTTTCATTTGCACGGCCCACTGTTCCAAAGATCTGTCATGTGCCAGTGGGGTTTAAATGCTAACTGCACCTTTATTACATTCCGTGAGGGGTGTAGTTTCTAAAATAGGGTCACATGTGGGGGGTCCACTGTTCTGGTAGTATGGGGGCTTTGTAAACGCACAAGGAAAAAAAAATCTCATTTTTCATTTTCATGTCCAACTTTTGCGAAAATTTGTCAAACATCTGTGGGGTGTAAAGGCTCACTGTACCGCTTGTTATGTTCATGGGCATTTTCTCCTGTTACATCTTGTAAAAATTGTAAGTTTGGGCGGGGGGGGGGGGGGGAGACAGCATTTTTGTGATTAAAAAAAATTTTTATTTACACCCTGTGGGTTGTTAAGGCTTACTGTACCCCTTGAGAGGTGTAGTTTCCAAAATAGTATGCCATGTGTTTCTTTTATCTTATTTTCATTTTTTTTTTTTTGCTGTTCTTGCACCATAGGGGCTTCCTAAATGCGACCTGGCCCCCAAAAACCATTTCAGCTAAATTCATTCTCCAAAATCCCATTATTGCTCCTTCCCTTCTGAGCCCTCTACTGCGCCCACAGAGCTCTGTACATCCACATATGAGGTATTTCCTTACTCAAAAGAAAATGGGTTACAAATTTTGGTAGGGTTTCTCCTCCTTTTTCCCCTTGTAAAAAAAAAAAAAAATAAAAATGGGTCTGCAACATGTTAGTGTAAAAAAATGAAGGTTTGGAATTTTCTACTCCACTTTGCTGCTATTCCTGTGAAACACCTAAAGGGTTAACAAAGTTTCCGAATGTCATTTTGTACAATTTGAGGGGTGCAGTTTCTATAATGGGGCCTTTGTGGGGTATTTCTAATATGAAGGCCTCTCAAATCCACTTTAAACTGAACTGGTCCCTGAAAAATTCAGGTTTTGAAAAATTTGTGGAAAATTGCTGCTGAACGTTGAAGCCCTCTGATGTCTTCCAAAAGTAAAAACTTGTCAACTTTATGATGAAAACATAAATTAGACATATCGTATATGTCAATCAATATATCATTTATTTGGAATGTCTGTTTTCCTTTCAAGCAGAGAGCTTCAAAGTTTAAAAAAAAATAAAAAATGCTAAATTTTAAAATTTTTCATGACATTTTTAATTTTTCACCAAGAAATGATGCAAGTATCGTCAAAAATTTACCACTACGTTAAAGTAGAATATGTCATGTAAAAACAATCTCTGAATCAAATTCATAAGTAAAAGCATCCCAGAGTTATTAATGCTTAAAGTGACAGTGGTCAGATGTGCAAGAAATGCTCCCGTCCGTGATTTTTTTTCTGGCAGTTTTTGGAATACTGCCACTGCAGTTTTTGAGCCAAAGCCAAAAGTTTATTCAAAAGGAATAGGACATATAAAGGAAGGACTTACACTTCTTCTCCCTTATGGATCCATTTCTGACTTTGGCTCAAAAACTGCCAGAAAAAAAAAACAGGTGGAAACTTGGCCTTGAGGTTATAATGGACTTGGTCCTTAAGGGGTTAAAGGGATATGCCAGCCAAAAGTCTTTATCACCAATTCACGAGAGGTTTACTATGATAATCACTAACAAGTTTGACTACTGGCAGCTGTGCCAGTTTATCTGCCAATCATCATAGGGTCCTAAAGGCCTTGTCTGCGGGTCCTTCATGAACTCTGTTATTGGGCTTAAATGCATGTGAATAGAATGTATTTGTGCCAATCTGTGCCAATGAGACTTATTTATATAAGACTTTCTATTATTAGTCTAAGTATGGGGTAAGCATGCAAAGACAGGGCCACTTGTGTATCTGGTGTCTAGGGATCATGTTTATTGACTGTACTATAGGATCTTCATTCTCTTGGCTGCTTTTGTAAATCACAGGGAGTTTTTGTTAATGTGAGAGTGCACATTAGACATTGCATCAGTGCAGTAAAGTAGGTCTCTAATGCTCTCAGGAAGTAGTAATTCAGCCATTAATTGCAAGGTAATGTGTGTTTATTAAACCATCTTCTCAGTTCCACATTGAAGAGTCTGCGCTAAAACATTTATGAGATTTTCTCTGACTGTCTTCATAAGTGGAATGTTCTTTTTATCTGTTGGAGGGAAAGTGACATTTGTCTCAGTGAAGCTGAAACTAAAATGCAGCTTACGTTTGGTAATGCGTTGCAGAAAGAGGATAAACATATACCTTATTTAACAGGAAAAATATTAAAACTCAGCAGCAATATGGAACACATCTTCGGACACTATGCCCTACTGTGTGCTGGAGAACACAGCTCTGCCAATGTGTTATGGAAATGACCATATAACTGGCGGGCACCATATGCTGAAGACCCATAAGTAGTCATCGGGATGGGCAGCTATGGAGGACTAGTCATGGTGTCATGGCTGTAATCATTCCTATTAAGGTGTGATTGATAAGCCAGAGAGTGTCCTATGTCAATCACTGCACAGAGCTCTGAGGATGACTAAAGACAGTGTTTCCCCAGCTGTTGCAAAACTACATCTCCCAAAATACAGCTGTTAGGGCATGGTGGCAATTGTAGTTTTACAACAACTAGACAGCCACAGGTTGGCGAACGCTACATTAAAGAAAATCTGACACCCTGTTCACCTGCACTTCACCGGCACTTAACCGCACTTAACCCAAGTCCTCACTTACTTACTGTACCTCACTTATGTGCTGTATTTGCAGAGTCATTGCAGGTTTATGTTCCAGCTGCATTGCCCAGCTGCGCGCAGTGGAGGTGAGGAGCCAGTTCCCCCAGCTCCCCTGCCTCCTCCACCCTGTCATAAATATGCTAATGGATGCTGGGTGTGAGTGCTCTTCTCTACGAGTGCTCAATACAAAAGGCTGAATACATTAGCATATTCATGACAGGGGCAGGCAAGAGAATATGGAGGAAGCAGGGGAGCTGGGCGAGCCGGCTTCTTGCCTCCATTGCGTAGAGCTGCGCAATGCAGCTGAAATGATAACTGGCAATAACTGTGCAAATACTGAATATATTCAAGTGAGGACTTTTTGTAAAGCTGTTCACTTGTTTTCTAACCCAGTATATTGGATTAAGTGTGGATAAACAGGGTGTTCATCTGCAGGGTGTTGTAGCTCAACATAACACCTTACTTATGTATTAGTTCTATTTTGAACCTATTAAAGGAAATCTGCCATTAGGTTGAAGTCCTCAAAACTTCTGACAGGTTCTATTTAACTTCTCTCCCATCCCCTATACAGAACTGTCATCACTTTTATTGGGATTGAACCAAAAGTCATTGTGGTGGTCCTCGTGGCTTATCCCTGTGCCACCAGCTTTTTAAATATCCCTCCCTGTTTGGGTATAGGGTGAGATCTACCGAGCTCTGTGTGCTGAGCACTTTCCTGGGCTCTCTTTTTAGTTCTAGCCGACTTCGTATTGAATATTGGAGCTGTCACTCAAAGCTGAGAGGAGATGCTGGGGAAGCACTTAATGCACTTGCAACAGTGGTGACCCGGATTATACAGAATTTTTTTTTCTAGTTTGTTTTGCAACCTGCGTGACCAGAATTTTAGGTATATTTTTGGACTAGAAACTGCTGACAAATACTCTTTTAATGTGAAGGTTTGTCATTTCATAAGAAAAGGAAAAACAAATAGTTTTTTGGAAAGCGTTTGGTTACTGGCTGGTATTAGTATTACTTTTATTCTCATGTCTGCTTGTGGACCTGCTGGTTCAGAGCTCGGACATTTCCAGTAAAGCAGGTTCCTTCTTTCTCAGCCAGTAAAATATGGCAAAAGCAGAGGTGACAACACTCACCATTTTTTTTTTCTTTCCCCTTTAGTTCATCCAAGCCATGACCTTTTTATGTTGCAGTAATGAGCCATACAGATTGTCAACCAGATTTACTAAGAGGGTTGGGCTTTTGGGTTTATACTAGTGCGGAATCTTGTTTCAGACTTGCATGATTTCCCTCTATTTGCTATGAGGATGCACCAATAGGGAAAGTTCCGACCAGCTTTTTCTTAGTAAAATTTGAGGATTTTCTGTAACTTTAATAGTAAATAGGTTGGGTTGTAGAACGTGCCCCTTTTCAGGCAGGCCACATCCCCTTTCCGGGTTTGTAATTTTTGTCGGGCATACAACTTAAAAAAAAAAAATAATAAAATAGGTTGAGTTTACAATAGTAAATCAGAGCCATTTCCTAGGTTCTTCATGGACCATAAAAGAAATATTCAGACCTGTGACTTTTCCGTGAATGGCTCCTGTGCCATCCTTGGTGTTGTGTAATTCGGTAATGGTCAGGATACCAGAGATTCACCTGTTGTCTGCTAAAGTATCTTCCATTCGATAATGCTGGCTGCCAGTGAAGTCAATGACTCATTAGGAAACCTTAATATTCTTGGTAGCCCGCAAGGTGATCAAATATTTGCATTGTGAAGTGTCTCCATTGAGTTTGAGAGCCGGGCCGGTTTTGTTTGAACTGTTATTAGGTTTGTGAATCACCTCGGCATTGCTTGGACTTCTTAACACTGTAAAAGCAAACAAGCTTCTTCATGTGAAGTTATGTACGGCGCATTCGTGGCATTTCTGTTTAGCAGCTGTGCTTTATCTATTTGTGCCGGTGAGTTTGGCTCTTTATGGCAGTGCCCATCTCATTATCAAGCCAACACACATGAAGCGGGATGTAGACATGAGATGGACGTCTATTTGCTTCTGACCAGTAGCATTACAGATAATCAGATTATGGAAACTACAGATTCTATCCAACTACTGATCGTAAACCATCTACTGAGCCAAATATTTTGTTTTTGTCAGACCGCTGGCATTAGGAAGAGTATGACTAATAGCTGCAAATCCGAAGAAACAATCAAAATGATATACACATAAAGTAGTAAGATATAAAGCACGGAGGAATCTTTATCAAGCAGGAAACTTCTTTATTCTGTCTTAGGGCTCCCTCACTTTGCTGTCGAGCTCCTTTATATGGAGCCGCATCGGCAAGTCTGTTCGGAGTGACGGGTGTTTAGCGGAGAAAAAAAGCTCTCTGCTAAACTTTGGTAAATTACTAGGTCCCGGATGGACCCCATTGAAGTTAATGGGATCAGTTAGGAACCAATGGAGTCCGTTGGGCTCCAACCCGTTTTTTTTTTGTTTGTTTTTTTGCACCATTCAGGAAGGAGCACAACAGCAATGTGAACTGAGTCTTGGCGTACAGCAGACATGAGCGGACTGGTGCAACGGGGTAGAGGGAGTATCGGACAATGGATTGTGTCTACTACTGGATGTAGTAGTGCATGACACGGTCCGTTGCCGATACTCCCTCCACCCCATTGTATTTGTCCACTCATCTGTTTGCTGTATCCCAAGATGTAATAAAGATGTTTCTTCCTTGATAAAAAAATATCTGGTGAGTGCTCCGTGAATTATATCTTACTACTGGGCGTGTATATTGCTTAAATTAAAGTATTTCTACGTTAAGCACCCAAGGAGGGTAAACGTTTATGGGATTGCTTAAGGAGTTTTACATGAAGCTGAAGTATAAACTGGGAGTTGATACATCCAGTGGTGCCGAAATTGTTCTTCTATTTCAGGTCCAGTCAAAATAGTATGTTTTGTAAGGTGCTGACGTATTGTGACAGTCGCTCTTCGTTAACGTAACCATCAGACATTATATTGTAGATACAGGCCTTTATTCTTCAGACAGACCATGGTTCTAATCTTTTATCCAGATTCTATGTGATTGCCTATCTGATATAATTCTTATCATGTATGGGTTAATAAGATTTAGTTTCCACAACCTGGCACTTTATATGTATGGTTTATCGTTTCTCTTCAGGAAGTCCTGCATACTTCCCCTTTCATACTCTGTCAGCAATCACATTAGCATTTGTACAGTCAATAGGACTTAATGTTGCAGGTGATCTGTGTTCAAGCCATCGACACTTCCTGCTTCTAGAGCAAGCGACTACTACTCCTCACATCTCCTAAATCCCAACTAGGGCTGGGCGGTATACCGGTTCATACCGAATACCACCATTTTTGTGCTGCACGATATGAATTTTAACCCATACCGCAATACCGGTTGGGCCCGGCGCTGTGCTGTCCCCACATCGGGGAACTAATCACAAGTCACCCGCGAGAGCTGCTCTGCCCCCCCAATTAATTATCAGCCCAGCGCTGTCCCCATCGGGGTAAATACTGATGTGTCACCTGTATGCGCTGCCCTCCTCATCCTCATGTTTGTTGCAGCCGCCGGCGCTGACACTCTATACCAGTGGTCTTCATCCTGCCGACCTCCAGATGTTGCAAAACTACAACTCTCAGCATGCCCGGACAGCCGTTGGCTGTCCGGGCATGCTGGGAGTTGTAGTTTTGCAACATCTGGAGGTCAGCAGGTTGAAGACCACTGCTCTATATTGTGTGGTATCCCTATGCCCGGGCTGCAAAAAATAAACAAAATAAACTTTAACTCCCCTCCCGTTGGTCCGGTACCGGCCTCATCTGCTTCCTAGTGAATGGAACGTCGGACCGCCGTCAGCCTATCACCAGCCGCAGCGATGTTCCACCTTGGCCGCTGATAGGCTGAGCCCACTGTCATGTAAGAAGACGCCCAGAGCTTCTTACATGACAGTGGGCCCAGCCTATTACCGGCCTAGGCGTAACATCGCTGCGGGCGGTGATAGGCTGACGGCGGTCCCGTCCCCAGCGCAAGTCCAACGTCGGAACATGCGTGAGTTTATTTTGTTTACCTTGCGTCTGCGCTGGCGGCGGCAACAAACAGCAAGAGGAGGGCAGCGGGTGACATGTGAGTATTTACCCCAGCGCTGGGCTGATAATTAATTTTTGGTGGGGGGGGGGGGGAGGTAGAATAGTGCAGCGCTGGGCTGATAATTAATTTTTGGTGGGGGGGGGGGGGGGGAGGTAGAATAGTGCAGCGCTGGGCTGATAATAAATTTTTGTTGGGGGGGGGGGGCAGAATAACGCAGCGCTGGGCTGAGAATTAATTTTGGGGGGGGGGGGGGAGGAAATACCGTTATATACCGTGTAACCGCCGAAAGTTACAAAAATACCGTGATACGCAGATTTGGTCATACCGCCCAGCCCTACTACCAACCCCTCGGCAGCCATAGTCAAGTGTTGTATATTGTTGACCTGCAAATAACACTGACCAGAAAGGGAAAAGCACCAGCTCTCTGTAATAGCATGGACGACATAACCTACAGAGCATTATATATAGGCGCACAGGAGTTACCATGGTTTTATAAACCTACATTGAAATGCAGAACACGGTTCCAAATCACTACAGCTGTTTTCCATTTTGTGAATGACATAACCTCTTTAATATTAAAGCATAGCCCAAAAGCTAATGTTATGTTGTGGAGTTATTTTGTGTAACATGCCTGTCACTAAGGTAATGGCGGTGTTGTCTGATCCGCAGCCAGCTCTATCATGCTTACCATGCTTTCAAAATATTCCAGTGCCCGCAAACACCACATTACTTCTGTTGGCAAAAAGATGGTTTTAGTAACATAGTAATTGGTTTCTGGGGCCAGTTCCTTCTGCTGTGATTCATTGCAAAGTTTGTTAACATAATGGCTTGTAAATTAAGTACTTTTACGTTTGTCATCATTCTTCTTTAATTACGCGGCCTGGACTGTAATTTTCTCCTTAGACTACACACTGTAAATATACCTTTTATTACAAGCTCCTAAACATTTCTCCACTGCTCACTAATGTCAGGAAAATAGATGGGCTGTATTAGCTGCTGCGTACACCAAGTATGTCTGGGGAACGGAACACTGGAGATCAAGTCCACTTACCTGGGTCTGCCAACAGGCGAACACCAACAAAGATTAAAGGGGTACTCCCGTGGAAAACATATTTTTTTAATCAGCTGGTGCCAGAAAGTTAAACAGATTTGTAAATGACTTCTATTAAAAAATCTTAATCCTTCCAGTACTTATTAGCTGCTGAATACTGGTTTTCTTTTTGGAACACAGAGCTCTCTGCTGACATCTCTGTCCATTTTAAAGAACTGTCCAGAGTAGGAAAAAATCCCCATAGCAAACATATGCTGCTCTGGACAGTTCCTAAAATGGAGAGAGATGTCAGCAGAGAGCACTGTGGTCATGATGTCAGCAGAGAGCTCTGTGTTCCAAAAAGAAAACCATTTCCTCTGTAGTATACAGAACCTAAAAAGTACTGGAAAGATTAAGATTTTTTAATAGAGGAAATTTACAAATCTGTTTAACTTTCTGGCACCAGCTGATTTAAAAAAAAAAAAAAAAAAAAAGTTTTCCACGGGAGTAACCTTTAACCCCTTAAGGACACATGACGTACTGGAACGTGATGTGTCCGCTCCCAATCTATAACGCGGGGCCATGGCGTCATAGCGGGTCGGGCCCGGCCTCTAACAACGGCCGGGACCCGTGGCTAATAGCGCAAATTTGAACGCCGCTTCTAAAGTGAAAGTGAAAGTGTGCCGGTTAGCTCAGTGGGCTGTTCGGGATAGCCACGGCATCCCGAACAGCTTACAGGACAGCGGGAGGGCCCCTACCTGCCTCCTCACTGTCCGATCGCCGAATGACTGCTCAGTGCCTGAGATCCATGCATGATCTTATGAGAAACCAGTGATCAATGGTAAAGATCAGTGTGTGCAGTGTTATAGGTCCCTATGGGAGCTATAACACTGCAAAAAAAGTGAATAAAGATCATTTAACCCTTTCCCTATTAAAAGTTTGAATCACCCCCTTTTCCCATAAAAAAAGCGCAGTGTAAATATAAATAAACATATATGGTATCACCGCATGTGGAAATGTCCGAATTATAAAAATATATCCTTAATTAAAGCGCACGGTCAATAGCGTGTGCGCAAAAAAATTCCAAAGTCCAAAATAGTGCATTTTTGGTCACTTTTATTATCATGAAAAAATGACTAAAAAGCGATCAATAAGTCCTATGAATGCAAAAATGGTACCATTAAAAACTTCAGATCACGGCGCAAAAAATGAGCCCTCATACCGCCCCATACACGGAAAACTAAAAAAGTTATAGGGGTCAGAATTGACAATTTTAAACGTTTAAATTTTCCTGCATGAAGTTATGATTTTTTCCAGAAGTACGACAAAATCAAACCTATATAAGTAGGGAATCATTTTAATCGTATGGACCTACAGAATAAAGATAAGGTGTCATTTTTACCAAAAAATGTACTACGTAGAAACGGAAGCCCCCAAAAGTTACAAAACTGCGTGTTTTTTTTTTCAATTTTGTCTCGCAATGATTTTTTTTTCCGTTTCACCGTAGATTTTTGGGCAAATTGACTGATATCATTACAAAGTAGAATTGGTGGCGCAAAAAATAAGCCAGCATATGGATTTTTAGGTGCAAAATTGAAAGAGTTAGGATTTGCGAAAATGCGAAAATGCAAAAACGGAAAAAACCCCGGTCCTTAAGGGGTTAAATTTGAACATACCGCATCAGAAAACAACCCTATAGATCTGTACTGTACATATCTGTCATGTAGGGCTGAAAGCCTGCTTTGAATCCATATTTTGCCCCCATTTTATAGGCAAATTCCCCCCAAAATGCCCAAAATACCCTGAGATGTTAGCTGGGAGCAATAGTGAAATATGAAGTGCTATACCTACATGGCTTTTTTTTTTTTTCATCCTTTTAGTGGCATTTTTAGGCTCAGTGGCAGTATCTCAGCATGCTCTGGGTATTGCCTTCTTTTTTAGGAAGTTGTGGCATTTGTCCTTCTATAGCTATGTTCACACAGCGGAATATTCCCCACGGACATTCCGCTGCAGTAGAGTCTGATTGATTTCGATGGGATTCTGCTGCACTGTTCACATGGCAGAATTCTTGCGGCAGATGTTTCCACTGCGGAAATCCTGATTCCCGAATGTCTATTCTTTCTGCGGATTCCGCTCAGGAATGCATTGCCGTCTATGAGACGGTGCATTTCTGAGCGCCTGCCAGATCGGGCAAATGTGCGGAATGTCCACCCGTGTTTTCTACGGACAGACATTGTGCACGTTTTTGGCCATGTGAATCAGGCCTATAGGTGTTCACTTGTAAGAAGATAAAATGCTAAATAAAAAAATGCCTGTACAAGTACACACTATTTTTACTGGGGGAGGGACAGTTTTTTGGACTGCCTCTGAGAAACAAGCAATTGCTGCTCTGATTCGCAGCGGATGGTAGCATTAGGGTGACTCTTCACCTACATTTTAACACAATTTTCTTTTGTTGCTGCAGAATTTCACTACATTGTCAGCTGTACCATTGTAATGAAAAGTTTAAAAAAAAATCATGTTTGCAATTAGAGATGAGCGAATTTACAGTAAATTCGATTCGTCATGAACTTCTCGGCTCGGCAGTTGATGACTTATCCTGCATAAATGAGTTCGGCTTTCAGGTGCTCCCGTGGGCTGGAAAAGGTGGATACATTCCTAGGAAAGATTCTCCTAGGACTGTATTCACCTTTTCCAGCCCACGGGAGCACCTGAAAGCCGAACTCATTTATGCAGGATAATACATCAACTGCCGAGCCGAGAAGTTCGTGACGAATCGAATTTACTGTAAATTCGCTCATCTCTATTTGCAATGTCTGAAAAACAGCCATTTATTTATCATCTATAGCAGTGGTCTTCAACCTGCGGACCTCTAGATGTTACAAAACTACAACTCCCAGCATGCCCGGACAGCCGTTGGCTGTCCGGGCATGCTGGGAGTTGTAGTTTTGCAACATCTGGAGGTCCGCAAGTTGAAGACCACTGATCTATAGTATGCTTTATCCCTTACTTTCCCCAGATTTATGATACCTACTGCTTTCCTCAATTGCTTTGATAATTGTAGCAATGATGTAGCTAAATCCATTTTTCAGTGAATGATAATTTCAATTAGAGATCGACCGATATCGATTTTTTTTTAGTGCCGATACCGATAATCTTTGGAGGTTAGGGCCGATACCGATAATCTTTGGAGGTTAGGGCCGATACCGATAATCTTTGGAGGTTAGGGACGATACCGATAATCTTTGGAGGTTTGGAGGACCTATACTCCGGTATAAGTTATCGGCTATTTATCCCCCCGCGACACCGCTGCAGACCATTGATTTAAAGCGGGCGCTTTAAATCAATGAACTGCAGCAGCTTTTGCTGTGCCAGAGACCGCCGCTACCACCCGCTTCTCTCCCCCTGTCTGTCCTGGGGTCCTCCTGAGTCCTAACACCACCGCCCTGGCCAGAGACCGCCGCTGCCCCATTGCCTCCCCCATCCCTGGTTTTATAATTACCTGTTCCCGGGTCCGGGTCTGCGCTACTTCTGGCTCCGGCGGCGTCCTCCTGAGCTGTCACTGTGTGCACTGACGGTGACGTTGCGTTGAGGACGTCACTCGTCATTGCGCAGCGTACAGCGTAACACAGGACGCCGCAGGAGCCAGAAGTAGCCCGGGCCCCGGGAACAGGTAATTATAAAATCGGGGATGGGGGAGGCAATGGGGCAGGGGCGGTGTGGCTGGGGGGGGGGGCGGATTATCGGCAAGGTAATTGCCGATACCGATAACGTCCAAAATCGTGAATATCGGCCGATAATATCGGCCAAACGGATAATCGGTCGATCCCTAATTTCCATACACAAACATTGCCCATAAAATTGCACAGCAGAGTATCCACCAAACAAACGCCCAGTGTGAACCTGACCTAGATAGTCCAAGTGTCCAAACTAGTTAAGTCACTTTATATAAGCTCCTTGTATTTTGCCAGCATGGTGGTTCCCGGTTGTTTAAAGCATTGCCCTGCTCTGGTTTCTAACCCACGGTGATAATTTATGGGCACATTAGTCACACATGGTATGGCCCTTTCTTAAGTGCTTTTGTTTGTAGTGGACACAAGGGTCAGAACCTACAATTACTCCCACTGGTGTGAGGCCTGTCACTTCTACTACGCAGAGCGGAAAAGTCTACCGTGATATAATAACTGGCTTTGATGGATGTGAAGTAGATATTAATTTCCTTAAACTTGACCTAGTGGCTCGGGAGGCTGATTAAGATTTAAGAATAAGGCCGGCTAATTTGTTCTTTAAAGGCTTTAGTTAAACTCACAATGGACTGGCTGCTATGACAAGCTGTGTTTGGAAGATAGCCTGCAGAGATAAGGGATGAAATATAGGCTATCATCAGATTAGGATGCTTTGTGCTGGTGATTTCCTAATGTCTTACTCATTATGAAAGAGATAAGTGGGAGTAGTGAGACTGCTGTGCTACGTGTTGTGGGGCTTGTGTAGGGCCCATTGCTTAGATAAATAATTGTAGCAATGTGCCACTCACAGTGAAGATAGGTAAGTGTAGTAGACATTATCTGATTTGGCTGTCGGCTATGCAGTGTTCTCCACTCGGAAGCTGGCAGAGTGCTGAAATAAAGCTGTAGAGCTCATGTTCATGCGGTGAACATTTTACTTATCTATGCTTTCTTTTGGTTATTGTTTGTATGCTTTGTAACACTGTCTATACCTGCAGCTCTCTAGGTATATATTAACATTGGCCAGCATTTATCATTGTAGGTGTAAGTGAAGCATTTCTCATTGTAGATGTAAGTGAAGCATTTATCATTGTAGGTGTAAGTGAAGCATTTATCATTGTAGTGTAAGTGAAGCATTTCTCATTGTAGGTGTAAGTGAAGCATTTCTCATTGTAGATGTAAGTGAAGCATTTCTCATTGTAGGTGTAAGTGAAGCATTTCTCATTGTAGTGTAAGTGAAGCATTTCTCATTGTAGGTGTAAGTGAAGCATTTCTCATTGTAGTGTAAGTGAAGCATTTCTCATTGTAGGTGTAAGTGAAGCATTTCTCATTGTAGTGTAAGTGAAGCATTTCTCATTGTAGGTGTAAGTGAAGCATTTCTCATTGTAGTGTAAGTGAAGCATTTCTCATTGTAGGTGTAAGTGAAGCATTTCTCATTGTAGGTGTAAGTGAAGCATTTCTCATTGTAGGTGTAAGTGAAGCATTTCTCATTGTAGGTGTAAGTGAAGCATTTCTCATTGTAGGTGTAAGTGAAGCATTTCTCATTGTAGGTGTAAGTGAAGCATTTCTCATTGTAGGTGTAAGTGAAGCATTTCTCATTGTAGGTGTAAGTGAAGCATTTCTCATTGTAGGTGTAAGTGAAGCATTTCTCATTGTAGGTGTAAGTGAAGCATTTCTCATTGTAGGTGTAAGTGAAGCATTTATCATTGTAGATGTAAGTGAAGCATTTATCATTGTAGGTGTAAGTGAAGCATTTATCATTGTAGGTGTAAGTGAAGCATTTATCATTGTAGGTGTAAGTGAAGCATTTTTCTACACCTTTTTTGTGTGCTGGTAAAGTGTAGAAGCACCAAATTTATTAATTTGATAAATTTTTCACAGGTCACATTTTCTGAAATATCTCTCTTCACATACACCATGGCCGACATTTATCATTGTCTTTTGACTGTTTTTTTGTGTCTACAAAAGGCGCAAAAAAGGAGCAAGCAGGGTTTTTTGCGCCTTTTGGTTTACACATTTCTGCTCATTTTTTGTTGTATTCCATTGATTTTGGCAATACACATGATATGGAAGGGTTTTATGAACTGCGCCTTTTTGTGAAAAGGCGCAAAGCCACTGAAAAGTCTCTAAAACTACACCAGCCCAGACTTAGCTTAGCTTTTTGCTGTATGTGAAGAGAGAAATTTGAGAAAATGTGACCTGCACAAAATGTATCAAATGCCCTGTGACCATTTAATAAAGCTGGTGCTCCTACACATTAACAGCACACAAAAAAGTGTAGAAAAATGCTTCACTTACACCTACAATGATAAATGCTTCACTTACACCTACAATGATAAATGCTTCACTTACACCTACAATGATAAATGCTTCACTTACACCTACAATGGTAAATGCTGACCCATAAAGCTAAGCTAAGTCTGGGCTGGTGTAGTTATAGAGACTTTTCAATGGCTTTGCGCCTTTTTTGCGCCTTTTCAAAAAAAGGCAAAGTAAATAAAACCCTTCCATATCAAGTGTATTGCCAAAATCAGTGGATTACAATTCAAAATCAGCAGAAATGTGTAAACCAAAAGGCGCAAATAAACCCTGCTTGCGTCTTTTTTGCGCCTTTTGTAGATGCAAAAATCTGACTAAAGTCAATGATAAATGTCGGCCATAGAGCAGAGTTTATGTGGATTTGTGCAGGTGAAGTCCACAGTGGATTACAGTGGCAAGAACATAGATGAGATTTTAACAAAGATTTTGCTATAGATTACCTGTGGATCCACAGTTAAAGGGGTATTCCAGGAAAAAACTTTTTTTTTATATATATATCAACTGACTCCAGAAAGTTAAACAGATTTGTAAATTACTTCTATTAAAAAATCTTAATCCTTTCAGTACTTATGAGCTTCTGAAGTTAAGGTTGTTCTTTTCTGTCTAAGTGCTCTCTGATGACACGTGTCTCGGGAACCGCCCAGTTTAGAAGAGGTTTGCTATGGGGATTTGCTTCTAAACTGGGCGATTCCCGAGACACGTGTCATCAGAGAGCACTTAGACAGAAAAGAACAACCTTAACTTCAGAAGCTCATAAGTACTGAAAGGATTAAGATTTTTTTAATAGAAGTCATTTACAAATCTGTTTAAATTTCTGGAGCCAGTTGATATATAAAAAAAATTTTTTTCCTGGAATACCCCTTTAAGTCTATCGCTGTGAAGTAGATTTTACATCTATTGATATTTATTTTTCTTTTCTTTTTTTTGCAGAAAAATCTGTATGGTCTAGTGCAGTGGTCTTCAACCTGCAGACCTCCAGATGTTACAAAACTACAATTCCCAGCATGCCCGGACAGCCAAGGGCTGTCCGGGCATGCTGGGAGTTGTAGTTTTGCAACATCTGGAGGTCCGCAGGTTGAAGGCCACTGGTCTAGTGCATAGATTTTCCTGCAAATTGTGGGCCTATTTTGTGGTGCTGCAATCCCCACAGAAACTAACTTGGAAATAGTCTTGAGATCAAGATGAAAACTTCATTCTAGTAAGATACCAATAACACATTTCGGGGCAATCCCTTTCGTCAGATTGGCATTTATACAGGACGGAATTGCTGCAGATTTTACTTTATGCATTTTCTCTGGTAAAATCTGAAGCTGAATATTAGAGATGAGCGAACTTACAGTAAATTCGATTCGTCACGAACTTCTCGGCTCGGCAGTTGATGACTTTCCCTGCATAAATTAGTTCAGCTTTCAGGTGCTCCCGTGGGCTGGAAAAGGTGGATACAGTCCTAGGAAAGAGTCTCCAGCCACCGGAGCACCTGAAAGCTGAACTAATTTATGCAGGATAAGTCAACAACTGCCGAGCCGAGAAGTTCGTGACGAATCAAATTTACTGTAAATTCACTCATCTCTAGTCAATATAGTAAAAGGCAAGTGCATGAAGTTTTACAAAATCCCATGGTAGTTTTGGGTATCTTGGGTATTACAACTGGAAGTTTTGTATGCATCTCCCTAATGTTGTACCTGGCCATCTTGTGTCCCCCTTTTAGGTAGTTTACCCCCCTACACTTTGTTCATTGTGGCATTTGTAAAGGGTGGGCCATTTATATGGATACACCTTAATAAAATGGGAATGGTTGGTGATATTAACTTCCTGTTTGTGGCACATTAGTATATGTGAGGGGGGAAACTTTTCAAGATGGGTGGTGACCATGGTGGCCATTTGGAATCCAACTTTTGTTTTTTCAGTAGGAAGAGGGTCATGTGACGCATCAAACTTATTGGGAATTTCACAAGAAAAACAATGATGTGCTTGGTTTTAACGTAACTTTATTCTTTCATGAGGTATTTACAAGTTTCTGACCACTTATAAAATGTGTTCAATGTGCTGCCCATTGTGTTGGATTGTCAATGCAACCCTCATCTCCCACTCTTCACACACTGATAGCAACACCACAGGAGAAATTCTAGCACAGGCTTCCAGTATCCGTATACACTGCTATATACTACTATATACACCGCAGGAGAAATGCTAGCACAGGCTTCCAGTATCCGTATACACTGCTATATACTACTATATACACCGCAGGAGAAATGCTAGCACAGGCTTCCAGTATCCGTAGTTTCAGGTTCTGCACATCTCGTATCTTCACAGCATTGACAATTGCCTTCAGATGACCCCAAAGATAAAAGTCTAAGGGGGTCAGATCGGGAGACCTTGGGGCCATTCAACTGGCCCACGACGACCAATCCACTTTCCAGGAAACTGTTCATCTAGGAATGCTCGGACCTGACACCCATAATGTGTGGTGCACCATCTTGCTGGAATATCTCAGGGAACGTGCCAGCTAGTGCATAAAGAGGGAAACACATCATCATGTAGCAATTTCACATATCCAGTGGCCTTGAGGTTTCCATTGATGAAGAATGGCCCCACTATCTTTGTACCCCATATACCACACCATACCATACATTTTTGTGTTCCAACAGTCTTGGAGGGATCTATCCAATGTGGGTTAGTGTCAGACCAATAGCGGTGGTTTTGTTTGTTAACTTCACCATTCACATAAAAGTTTGCCTCATCACTGAACAAAATCTTCTGCGTAAACTGAGGGTCCTGTTCCAATTTTTGTTTTGCCCATTCTGCAGCACCTGAAACTACGGATACTGGAAGCCTGTGCTAGCATTTCTCCTGCGGTGTATATAGTAGTATATAGCAGTGTATACAGATACTGGACGCCTGTGCTAGCATTTCTCCTGCGGTGTATATAGCAGTATATAGCAGTGTATACGGATACTGGAAGCCTGTGCTAGCATTTCTCCTGCGGTGTATATAGTAGTATATAGCAGTGTATACGGATACTGGAAGCCTGTGCTAGCATTTCTCCTGCGGTGTTGCTATCAGTGTGTGAAGAGTGGGAGAAGAGGGTTGCATTGACAATCCAACACAATGGGCAGCACAATGAACACATTTTATAAGTGGTCAGAAACTTGTAAATAACTCATGAAAGAATTAAGTTATGTTAAAACCAAGCACACCATTGTTTTTCTTGTGAAATTCCCAATACGTTTGATGTGTCACATGACCCTCTTCCTATTGAAAAAACAAAAGTTGGATTCAAAATGTCCGACTTCAAAATGGCCGCCATGGTCACCATCCATCTTGAAAAGTTTCCCCCCTCACATATACTAATGTGCCACAAACAGGAAGTTAATATCACCAACCATTCCCATTTTATTAAGGTGTATCCATAAAAATGGCCCACCCTGTAGATTGTTTCCCTTTGATGGAAGGTTATGGGGAAAGATCAGGCTCAATATGGCGGATCCTTTGTTTACAAAGTCCAGCTGCCACCATACGCACGACAGCAGAGGGGTACTGTCACACTTGACTGCCATGTTTCTAAAATATATGGTCATCAGTTAAAGGGGTACTCTGGTGGGAAAACTTTTTTTTTAAATCAACTGGTGCCAGAAAGTTAAACAGATTTGTAAATTACTTCTATTAAAAAATCTTAACCCTTCCAGTACTTATTAGCTGCTGAATACTACAGCATAATAAAATAAAACCACAATTACATAGTGTTTTTGGGCCATACCAACTATGAACCCATTGACTTGAGTAGACCAGAGGTGGTCTTTTAGTTTATAGTGGCCTGTCACCCAGACATACGCTTTTTTGAGTAGTAGAGTCCCACAAAAATGTATATTCTCAGGAAAGACCAAATATAATTGCTAGTAGATCGTTTGTCTTCCAAAGTCCATTAGTATGCCATGGTATACATCTCAATACCTTTTTCGGTGGTATTCCAACAAATACTGATGATGTAAATCGGGGCTGAAAAGTATGCGTTTATTGTCCCCGTAACTTTATAATAAAGTTGCAGACCTCATTTAGAAGTTTCCGTAATAAAGGGGTAGCCCCATGCCCCAGCGTTCTGAACATTTTGTTCAGAACGCTTGGAGCGAACGGCCGTGATCGTGACGTCATGGCCATAACTCTCATGATGTCACTTATCGAAGAAAATTCACACTGAAGACGTGTTCGTTTTAAAATTGCTTTTAGTAAATTCTTAATAATTCGTACAAACTTGGTGGATGTTCCACTTTTTTCAATTGCATTTGTTACAAAATAGTACTTCACCCCAAGTGCTCACTAAAGAACGTCCGACATCTCCTGATCCAGCTGCCGATCTATCTTCGCCCTAGCACAGGGCAGCTGGATCAGATGTCGGACGTTCTTTAGTGAGCACTTGGGGTGAAGTACTATTTTGTAACAAATGCAATTGAAAAAAGTGGAACATCCACCAAGTTTGTACGAATTATTAAGAATTTACTAAAAGCAATTTTAAAACGTACACATGTGTTCAGTGTGAATTTTCTTCGATATTGAATACTGCTTTGAATGGGTTGAGCCCCCAGTTATTCACGCGCATACCCCAGTGCATTCTTGGTTTACTATTTAATAATTATATGGACTTCTCATGATGTCACGCCACATCCCCTCCATTCATGTCTATGGGAAGGGGCGTGACGACAGTCACGCCCCTTCCCATAGACATGAATGGAGGGGATGTGGCCATGATGTCACGATCACGCCCGTCTGCTCCAAGCGTTCTGAACAAAATGTTTAGAACGCTGGGGCACGGGAGTACCATAGTGAGCCATATATGTTAGTTGAATTAGTGCTGGGCGGTATACTGGTATGAACCGGATACCGTTTTAGTTTTTTCCTCCCACGGTATGGATTTTTGCCCATACTGCTATACCGGTCGGGCCCCTCCCCCACCCTCCGAGTCAATAAAAAAAAAATTAAACTTACCCGTAATGGGGGTGGTCCGGGCCATCCATCCTTCCTGTAGTGTCCGGCGGCATTCCAGGTGGAGGGTGAACCGGTCCGGGCTGTCCTTCTTCTCCACTCCAGGCAGGCTCCGGCCTAGTACGCTGCATAGACGCCGTGACGTCAGGTGCGTCGCTGCACACGGGCGTAACTGCGCAGCGGCGTCTATGCAGCGTTACTAGGCCGGAGCCTGCCCGGAGTGGAGAAGAAGGACCCCCGGAGAAGGACAGCCCGGACCGGTTCACCCTCCACCCGGAATGCCGCCGGACACTACAGGAAGGATTGATGGCCCGGACCACCCTCCCCGGACGGTCCCTGCAGCAACTGGGAAGGTGAGTCAGGGTTCTGGGATGGACAGGGGTCTGTATAATATTCTATACCTACAGTAGGCCCTCCAGCTGTTGCAAAACTACAACTCCCAGCATGCCCGGACAGCAAACGGCTGTCCGGGCATGGTGGGAGTAGTAGTTTTGCAACAGCTGGAGGCACCCCTAGTTGGGAAACACTGACCTATACTATACACTACTATATAGTCCAACATGCTGGGAGTTGTAGTTTTGCAACAGCTTGAGGCTGTAGGGTTGTTTGTTACATCTATTTAAAAGAATACTCCACTGCCCCAGTGTTCAGATCATTTAGTTCCAAAAGCCCATTTAGTTCCGCTACGCCACCTACGCAAGTCTCAATGTAAAAAAAAAAATACCGTGAAATACTGCAATACTTTAGAAAAATACCGTGATACTCATTTTTGGTCATATCGCCCAGCACTAAGTTGAATGGACAACTACCTTGCAAACTAAAGTACGTGCATGTGGCCCTGTAGTCCTTCTCAGGCACATTCAGACATGACAAGCAGTTTAGTGGGGCCCTCTGCACCGGCCTCCATATAGCAGATGCCTAAGTTACACGTTTTCTGTCCGGGTGACAGATTCCACATAGTCATGGCCTCGATTGTCGATGAACTGATGGGGAAAGAGACCCAGCTTGAGGTACAAAGTAGCATTCGCTTTCTGTTCACTTCCCTCTTCCTGTGTAGCAAAATGACATTTTAAAAGCACGTAATTTTATATATCATACATCATGTCTTGCTGAAAGTAGGAAGTGTAATGGCAAGAATGACTCGATGGCGAGAATGACTCGAACCTTTATCTTCAGCAAAAACCATGACCTTTCAGAACTTCCAAACCTAGGGGAGTAACATCATTGGGGGCCGGTGCCTCTGCCTATTCTATTCCTTCATTGTAACATACTTGGAAGACTGTCAGAAGATGATGCAAAATGGACACCTATATGGCAATTGTTATGAGAAATGCAATGGCTTTTATACTTCTAGAGAAACTACTGAAGAGACTTGTCACTTAATATTTCGACTAGTTACTGTATGCATAGTTAAAGGGGTACTCCGGTAAAAAACTTTTTATTTATTTCTTTTTTTTTTAAATCAACTGGCGCCAGAAAGTTAAACAGATTTGTAAATTATGTTTATACAAGATACCGGTTCCGCTCACCACCTATTAGGGAACATGCATCAGCTGAGCACGGACGTGCCGGTCCCGCCCTCGGCCAAATACGGAATCTGAACAAAGAAGTCGTCCAGCTCCCAAGATGCAATAAAAGAAGTATTCTTTATTGATCCAGCAGATAGGATTGAGAAGCAGAAGCGTCTGACGCGTTTCGCACAGAACGCGCTTATTCGTAGACCAATAAGCACGTTCTGTGCAAAACGCGTCAGACGCTTCTGCTTCTGTGTGTCAATCCTATCTGCTGGATCAATAAAGAATACTTCTTTTATTGCATCTTGGGAGCTGGACCACTTCTTTGTTCAGATTTGTAAATTACTTCTATTAAAAATTCTTAATCCTTCCTGTACTTATTAGCTGCTGAATACTACAGCGGAAATACTTTTCTTTTTGAAACACAGAGCTGTGTGCTGACATCATGAGCACAGTGCTCTCTGCTGACATCTCTGTCCATTTTAGGAACTGCCCAGAACAGCATATGTTTGCTATGGGGATTTCCTTTTACCCTGGACAGTTCCTAAAATGGACAGAGACGTCAGCAGAGAGCACTGTGCTCTAGATGTCAGCAGACAGTTCTGTGTTTCAAATGGAAAATAATTTCCACTGTAGTAGTCAGCAGCTAATAAGTACAGGAAGGATTAAGATTTTTTAATAGAAGTAATTTACAAATCTGTTTAACTTTCTGGAGCCAGTTGATATATATAAAAAAAAGTTTTTTTCCTGGATAACCACTTTAACATATAAGCTCAGTCCACATACCACCCTGACTGTGTCAATAAGGACACAGCGGGGGCTTGTGACATACATTTGGAGTATGCATCAGAAGTATAGATGAGCGAACTTACAGTAAATTCGATTCGTCATGAACTTCTCGGCTCGGCGGTTGCTGCCATTGTCCTGCATAAATTAGTTCAGCTTTCAGGTGCTCCCGTGGGCTGGAAAAGGTGGATACAGTCCTAGGAAAGAGTCTCCAGCCACAGGAGCACCTGAAAGCTGAACTCATTTACGCAGGATAAGTCATGAACTGCCGAGCCGAGAAGTTCATGACGAATCAAATTTACTGTAAGTTTGCTCATCTCTAATCAGAAGCACTGAACATTTTCACCCAAACATGGTAAATACAACTTAATCCACCCATCTGTGTCCCGGTGTGTCATAAATGGTTCTGTCGATTGTGGCGCTGTTGGACTCCATTGATCTATATAATGAGGTACACCGATTTCCACGGCGGTGTAGCCCTATTTTCCTTGAAAAAAAAATGATGGAATCTCTTTATGAAGCTTATATCCTAGATGTGAACATAACTGTATTCACTGCATTTTTTTTCTTTAGGTTTCCAGGTCGCAGGTTATCAGTAAAGCTGGACTTTTTGGACTTTCCCCCAGATTACACATTAGAGGTCGTATCGGTCCCTGAGCTTCTTTTTGGTGTTGCTAAACCACATAGCTGCCGAATATCTGCTCTTTTCTACCTGTGCCATCCTAATGTAAAGATGTAGAGCAGTGGCCTCCAACCTGCGGACCTCCAGATGTTGCAAAACTACAACTCCCAGCATGCCCGGACAGCCAACGGCTGTCCGGGCATGCTGGGAGTTGTAGTTTTTCCAACATCTGGAGGCCCGCAGGTTGAAGGACCACTGATGTAGAGCATCAACTACAGATTTATTGTGCTATTCCATATGTGGCTGGGAATACATCCCAGCCCAAAACTTGTTTTAGGGTATATATCCTCTGCAATACGCAGCAAAAAAACTGCTGTCATCCACGTAAGGTAGAAAATATCTCCAGTGGATTTAGAGTGGTTTCACACATGGTATTTTAAAGGAAAAATGCCATAGAAAAATGTTGCATCCAGATGTTAGCTGTGAGTCAACAGGGAGATATAAAATACTATGCATACAATCCTTTTTTTTGTTTGTGACTATTTTCTCATGAGTGCTGTCTTTTCTTTCTTTTTAGTATCAGTTTTTCCATAACGCAGCATGCTGTAGCCAGGGTGTTTTTATTTTTTTTTTTCCTTTTCATCCAGTTTGTGACCTCACATAGACCTCCATAGGTTTAAAAAAGAACAGATGAGTAAGGCTGGGTTCACACTATGTTTTTGCCATACTGTTTTCGATCAGTTTTTCTAAAGAAAACCATATGGCAGAAAAACGGATGGAACAGTATGGAAAAAAGTAAACCGTATGCGTTTTTAAACAGTATACTGTTTTTAACATACAGTTCCGTCAGTTTTTATAGAAAAAAAACCCATACGTTTTTGAAAATTTTGTCCATTTTTAATGGGAGGGGTCTTGGGTGGGGACTTTAGGATTCAAATGCGCATGTGCAAAGTAAAAACGTATACGTTTTTCCCGTATGGAACCGTATACATGTGCGTATTCCATTGACGTCCATGTTAAAAGAAAAAACATATGCGGTTGCAGTACAGTTATTAAATCGGAGTCAAAACCGTGGTTGACCACAATTTTGTCTCCGGTTTAAAAACCGTACTGCAACCGCATACGTTTATTTTTAACATGGACGTCAATGGGAAATGCATATGTATACGGTTCCATACGGGAAAAACGTATACGTTTTTACTTTGCACATGCGCATTTGAATCCAAAAGTCCCCACCCAAGACCCCTCCCATTAAAAATGGACAAAATTTTCAAAAACGTATGGTTTTTTTTTCTATAAAAACTGACGGAACTGTATGCACTTTTAAAAACAGTATACTGTTAAAAAACGCATACGGTTTACTTTTTCCCATACTGTTCCATCTGTTTTTTTCCCATACCGTTTTTGATAGAAAAAGTATGCGGGAGCCGTATTTGAAAAACGTAGTGTGAACCCAGCCTAACATTTGTTTCCCTTTTTTGTGGCTTAAAAATCCTTAAATCTTGTGATCAAAGAATCGTATGACTTGTCGTGAGAAGAATGCAACTGAAAAGATACCACAAATAAAATAAAAAAATCGGATGTACTTATACACACTGTTACGAGGAAAATGCCACAAAAACTGTAGAGAAAAGCTCGCATTTTTGTGCCAAAAAAAGCACAAACCTCCATGTAGCAAAAAATAATAAAAAAATAAAAACCTACTACATTCGCCACGTGGCTTGTTTTGCTCAACAAAAAATGCCGCAGACGAATGTCAGCTGGTAGAGATAAGCAAAGTTACAGTGATTCGATTCATCACAAACTTCTCGGCTCGGCAGTTGATGACATTATCCTGCATAAATGAGTTCAGCTTTCAGGTGCTCCGGTGGCCTGGAGACTCTTTCCTAGGACTGTATCCACCTTTTCCAGCCCACCAGGAGCACCTGAAAGCTGAACTAATGTATGCAGGATAAGACATCAACTGCCGAGCCGAGAAGTTCGTGATGAATCGAATCACTGTAACTTCGCTCATCTCTATTAGCTGGGAGTAAATGCTAGACCTACTTGGCACTTTTTCAATCTTTATTGGCTTTTTATTTTTTGTCTGTGGCATTTTTTGAAAATCGCAGCATGCGGGGACCTAAAGAAAAGCGCAATGTGACTTAACAATACAGCATGTGGGTCACGGATTGTCTTTGAATTAATTAGCATGTGGATTTCATGCATATTTTGAGGCGAAATCCTCTTTAAATCACTTAGACCACGTTCACATGAAGTAAAATGTGCAGAATGTCCGACCGGAACACTGGACATTCCCCAAATTTGCACGATCTGGCAGGGCTGGGACTCATTCCGCTTGCTTCTGAATAGTCATCTATTCTTTCTGTGGAAATCTGAAGCTGGATTTCCACGGCAGAAACATCTGGTGTGGAAATTCTGCCATGTGCACAGGGCAGCAGAATTCTATTGGAATCAATGGGACTCTGCTGCATCGGAATGTCCGTGCGGAATATTCCAGTGGCATTCCTCACGGACATACCACAGTGTGAACATCCCTTAGGAACATCCCTGCCCTATTGACTAACATCTGCCATTGTAATGTAAGTCAATGTTTCCCAACCAGTGCGCCTCCAGCTGTTGCAAAACTACAACTCCCAACGGCTGTCCAGGCATGCTGAGAGTTGTAGTTTTGTAACAGCTGGAGGCACCCTGGTTGGGAAACACTGCTAAATCAATGGGAAATGCTTGGCATCCCGCTGCATCCTTTTTTATTTTTTTTTTATAGCTCCCATTAACATATTATTTATATATATATATATATATATATATATATATATATATATATATATATATTCTATACACACACACATTTACTGTGAGCATGCGCCCTATTTTCTCGAAAAACACCATTTGTAGACCAGTCCTTAATATTTAGCTTCTGTGACATCCCCTCCTATGACTACAACCCCCATCATGCCTGGGCATTGGGGGAAAAACTGCTCCAGCTGATAAAACGTGGAGCATTTTCCCGCTGACAGGTTGCTATGGGCAACCGCTTCACGTTTTTCTGTAATCAACGTTTTTTTTTTTTAATCAACGTGCGCCTAGAGTACTAAAATAGACTTGAGGAACCGTTACCCCTAGCAACCAATCAGCTTCCACCTTTCATTTTCTTTCTCGCCCCCCTTCCCACTACAGAATAAAAGCTGAGGTGATTGGTCAGGGGAGAAGCAGACACTTCTCCGCTTCTCGCCTGGGGACTAATTCCCACCCCAGGAATAGTTGCGGCGGTTAAAAGGTTAAAGCGCGGGGATGAGGCGGGCAGGGAAGCCATAGTTGCATAATAGTCAGTCACACTCCTCCGGCTCCTCCCCCTCCTGGAGGGGGGTGAACAGTAAATAACAAAGTGGCCGCAGCTCAAACTCCAGTGACTGATCTCCGCGCATAGTAAACAGAGCTGGCAGCCAATTGGGCGGCTGTCAGGGAGTGCGGGGGGCGGGGCCTGAGGCCGTGGCTGCGTGCTTGGTGACACCGGTGGGTCGGGGAGCCTGGGCTGTGTGCTCATGACACGAGGGGCGGAGTCTGCGCTGTGTTGTTTGATTATGGAGTGGGCGGAGTCTGCGCTGTGTACTGTGAATCCTGGTGGGCGGAGTGTCAGCGTGCTAATGACGCGAGGGGCGGAGTGTGCGCGGTGTGCTGTTGACACTAGGGGCGGAGTCTGTGCTGTGACACGGGGGGCGCGGCTTGTCTTCGCTGCTAAAACGGGAGGGCGGGGCCTGGGTTGTTTTCTGGTGACACCAGAGGGCGGAGTTTATGTTGTGCTTGTGCCTCTAGGGGGCGGGGCCTAGGTTATGTGCTGGTGACACGGGAGTGCGGAGGGGGCGGAGCCTGTGCACGGGCTGGTGTCACTCCAGCGGCAGGCAGGCAGCAGCTGATCACGTTTTCGTCGCTTCCTCTTGGGATTTTGGCGCTGAGGGTTTGGATGTTGTTCCCAGGGAGATGATCCCCAATGCGGACTTCGGCTGAGACTGATGGTCCGCGCCTCTGGATAGGAGTGGAGGTAACTTGGAAACTTTTTTTTTTTTTCTGCTGCCTGCTGAGTAAGCAAGATCACAGCTCCTCCACCAACAACATGGAGGCTGTGTGTATGTGTGATGATTGTGTGTAGGGGGGGGCTGCTCTGACCTTGGTGACCACATGACCTCTGACCTCTGGTGACTTTCACATAGTAGCCTCTGACCATGGGCTGTGTGTTTACTCCCCTGCCCTCCCCCCACCTGGTGGGATCTCACCAGCACACTGGCTGCAGGCCATGTCAGTGCACTTGTTTTGCATGTGAATGGGAGAATTCACATTAGTGCTGATCTGGCAGCGGAGAAGAAGAAGACGCTCACAACTTTTCCACTATCTTGTCTTCCAATAACCCTGGTGGTAATGCCCGGCTGAAGTCTCTTCCGTTACCCTGGCAACAGGGAGGAGGGGTGAGTATAGCTGTGCCAGTATTCCTCTGCTACAGTATCCATACGGCAGAGCTGTGATCACCCATAGGCGGCTGCATTCCTGGTGTCTCCTGACAACTACAGAGGTGGAGTTCACCAGATACTCAGCTGGTTTTCCTTTTAAAACCAGTACAACCAGTTCACCCCCCCCTCCCCCTTTTGCGCCTATAATAATGACATAGTTTAATGATTATCATCTTGTGATGACCTTCCCATAGTAATGCCAGTAATGGAATGTGAGGAGCCGGGGCCACTGCGCTGTGTGCACTGCGCCCTAGATCTCACACACGCTCCCAGCAGGGGGGTGTAGTGGACATGTGTATAGCGGTGTTTTCCAACCAGGGTGCCTCCAGCTGTTGCAATACTACAACTCCCAGCATGCCCGGACAGCCGAAGGCTGTCCGGGCATGCTGGGAGTTGTAGTTTTGCAACAGCTGGAGGCACCCTGGTTGGAAAACACTGCCTTAGTGTCTATAGTGAGTATGCTGGGAGTTGTATTTTGCAACAGCTGGAGGCACCCTGGTTGGAAAACACTGCCTTAGTGTCTATAGTGAGTATGCTGGGAATTGTAGTTTTGCAACAGCTGGAGGCACCCTGGTTGGAAAACACTGACTTAGTGTCTATAGTGAGTGTGCTGGGAGTTGTATTTTGCAACAGCTGGAGGCACACCGGTTGGGAAGCACTGCCTTAGTGTCTATAGTGAGTATGCTGGGAGTTGTATTTTGCAACAGCTGGAGGCACACCGGTTGGGAAGCACTGCCTTAGTGTCTATAGTGAGTATTCTGGGAGTTGTATTTTGCAACAGCTGGAGGCACACCGGTTGGGAAACACTGCCTTAGTGTCTATAGTGAGTATGCTGGGAGTTGTATTTTGCAACAGCTGGAGGCACCCTGGTTGGAAAACACTGCCTTAGTGTCTATAGTGAGTATGCTGGGAATTGTAGTTTTGCAACAGCTGGAGGCACCCTGGTTGGAAAACACTGCCTTAGTGTCTATAGTGAGTATGCTGGGAGTTGTATTTTGCAACAGCTGGAGGCACCCTGTTGGGAAAACACTGCCTTAGTGTCTATAGTGAGTATTCTGGGAGTTGTAGTTTTGCAACAGCTGGAGGCACCCTGGTTGGAAAACACTGCCTTAGTGTCTATAGTGAGTATGCTGGGAGTTGTATTTTGCAACAGCTGGAGGCACACCGGTTGGGAAGCACTGGTATATAGAGACAGGTTCACGTGCCTGACTACATTGTTATCATCTGTCAGCGGAGACTGAGGTTAATGCACGTCCGCATAGTTCTCATATTTTGTGTGTGTGTGTATTCTAGAGTGATTATAGGGTAAGCATTAGGGTGTGCGTGTATATATATATATATATATATATATATATATAGTGATTTATACCCTCCAAGGATATGATCTATACACATCTTCTCAGATCAGAGTCTCAGCCCACCATGTAACACGGCACCAAGTCTTCTCCGGATGCTGCTGCTTTGTGTTGGAAACTAATCGGATGACGGATTAAATAATAAAAAGTAAATGTTGTTTGTTTTTTGTTTTGTCTTTTGCTTTTCGGTGTGGAGTTCACACTTCTGTGTTTCCATTTTATAGTATTTATGAGAAGGCTAGAAACCTATATGTGAATGTAAACAAATAGAATGTTTCTGTTTTGTTCGTTCACTGAAATAATTTCATGATACGTTTAATATTTTTTTTCTCTACTGTAGAATAGCGTAGTAGTCCGCACTTATACGTTATACTTATGCGTAAACTGATCCGTTGCTGTATGTTTACTTTTACAATGTGTTCCAATGGGAAACATATTCTGCTGTTTTTACCGTTCATTTAAAGCAATGTTTCCCAACCAGGGTGGCCTCCAGCTGTTGGATAACTACAACTCCCAGCATGACAAGACAGTCAAAGGCTATCTGGGCATGTTGGGAGTTGTAGTTTTGCAACAGCTGGAGGCACCCTGGTGGGGAAACACTGAATTTTTAACCTACATGTTGTAATCTATTTCAACAATATAAATGTGTACATTAAAGGAGTACTCTGGGATAAGGAAACTTATCCACTATCCTAAGGATAGGGGAAAAGTTTCATATGGGACCCCCTCCCCCCTGCGATCTCCCGTATGTGTCCCCAGCAGTCAGCGGCAAGGGGCGTGTCCGACCACCGCATGATGCAGCAGCCAACACTCCCCCTCAATACATCTCAATGGAAGAGCCAGAGCGCTTGGTTCAGCAGTCTCCGCCTCTGCCATAGAAATGTATTGAGGGGGCGTGTCGGCTGCAGCGTCATGCGGTGGTCAAAACACGCTATTTCGGCATAAAGCCGAGGGCCCAGTACAGGAGATCACAGGAGGGCCTCAGTGGTCAGACCCCCTGTGATCTGAAACGTATCCCCTATACTCAGGATAGGGGATAAGTTTCCTTATCCCAGAGTACTCCTTTAATGTACACATTTATATTGTTGAAATAGATTACAACATATTGGTTAAAATTCAGTGTTTCCCCACCAGGGTGCCTCCAGCTGTTGCAAAACTACAACTCCCAACATGCCCAGATAGCCTTTGACTGTCTTGGCATGCTGGGAGTTGTAGTTATCCAACAGCTGGAGGCGCCCAGGTTGGGAAACATTGCTTTAAATGAACCCTAAAAACAGCCGAATCTGTTTCCCATTGGAACACATTGTAAAAGTAAACATACAGCAACGTATCAGGGTTTTTTTTGTTTTGTTTTTTAGTGGATAGTTTTTGATATCCCAGAGTATTCCTTTAAATGGAACAGTGTGAACGCAACTTTTATATTCCCATCCTAAAAATGATCCTATATTCACGGGATAGGAGAAAACAAGTTGATTGGACTCTCTATGGCGCTCAGCACACATGCTCAAACGGCGCTCTGTTTTATTCTCTGTTGGATGTCTAAACATTGCCGAGCTCTTCAGGGTTCACTCTTTATTTGGGGGTACAATTATTCTTCCTTTTCAGGAGCGGTTGAGGTCCCGGCAATCAGACCCCCAATGATCAGCTTGTTATCCCCTCTACTGTGGATAGGGGATACCTTTCGGAGATAGGAATACCCCTTTAAAATCGACAGGATCCATCCGGCTTGGCTTTGTTTGTTTTGAATAATGATGGGGCGTTGTGGTCAGTCTTCAATAGGGTCGTATGTGACGCAGCTTTTGGAACCTGCTTGGATTCTTCGGAATTGTGTGGAATTTCTCACTGAAATTCCAGAAAGAAATCTGTGAAGGTTTTACAGTGTCAGTGATTTAAAGGGGTTATTTATGTTTCCAATATGCCCAGGCTACAGAAATAAACATAATTATCTTTGGCTTATCTTCCACTGCTCCCACCAGACTTTGGGGGTCCGATATGTCACACTGCAGTAAGCTATCTGCCTTGTGAGAGGCTTAGTAGCAGTGTGATGTATTGGTCCCGAGCCCAGCCTTCTTCCTGGTGCTTGAGCCTTTTACATCATCATTCTTCTCAGCCTATAACTGGCCGTGTTGGGCCCCAAACACTGGAAGAAGACCAGGACTGGAGACCAGCATTGGGCATATAGGAGTACTAAAAGATTTTAGCTGGTTAACTACTTAAAGGGGTTATCCAGGAAAAAACTTTTTTGTATATATCAACTGGCTCCAGCAAGTTAAACAGATTTGTAAATTACTTCTATAAAAAAAATCTTAATCCTTTCAGAACTTATGAGCTTCTGAAGTTAAGGTTTTTCTTTTCTGTCTAAGTGCTCGCTGATGACACCTGTCTCGGGAACCGCCCATTTTAGAAGCAAATCCCCATAGCAAACCTCTTCTAAACTGGGCAGTTCCTGAGACACGTGTCATCAGAGAGCACTTAGACAGAAAAGAACAACCTTAACTTCAGAAGCTCATAAGTACTGAAAGGATTAAGATTTTTTAATAGAAGTAATTTACAAATCTGTTTAACTTTCTGGAGCTAGTTGATATATATATTAAAAAAAAGTTTTTTTTTTTCCTGGAATACCCCTTTAAAAATAAAAAAAAAGTTTTGGTTGGTTGGGGTCTAGGTCTTGAGACCCCCCACTGATCACTAGAAGAATAGGGGAGAAGCACTCGGCTGGGTGCTTCTCTCCCCAACTCCTCACTCCATAGACTTTCTGTCGAATCAGTCTTCTGCTGTGAAAGAGACTGGGAGAGAATGCTTAGCGGAGTGCTTCTCCCTGTTCGGTCTAGCAGTTGATCTCGGTCTCAGCACCCAGACTACGACCAATGAAAACTTTCTCTGTCATCTCAAAATGTTATTTTTTTTTTATTAAATGGAGGCTGTCATTACTATAATTCTGCCTGAACCATGAGGCTTCTCCCCACCTCTCCAGTCTCTATTCAAAGATCTTTCCTTTAGTGCAGGGTTTCCCAACCAGGGTGCCTCCAGCTGTTGCAAAACTACAACTCCCAGCATGCTCGGACAGCCGAAGGCATCCTGGTTGGAAAACACTGCCTTAGTGTCTATAGTGAGAAATCTATAAATCAATCCTGCCATCACTTATTTTTTTGTTGACACTAGTAATAGTTTCCTTTTATAAGAAATGAATAAAATTTAACTTAAGATTCCCTGAAAAATAAAACAAAACACCAGCCTTTGATTTTTTTTCCCTTTACCCTCAATTCCAGTGTTTTCTTCTAGCATATATTATAGTTGTTTTATTATTATTATTATTATTATTATTATCTAGTAAGTGATAGAGTTCTGACCTGAGTGGTTGGATGCCTCCATGATCCCTGCCCCCGGTGTATATTGGGTTAATAATCAGCAGTAAGGCTGGGTTCACACCACGTTTTGCAATACAGTTCCCGTATATGTTTTCAATTCGAAAACCGTATGGAAACGTATTGAAAACCGTATGCATTGACTCTCCATTGAAAACCGTATGCCAAAAGATGCACGCGGTTGTGTCTGTTTTGCATCCTGTAAGGTTTTGTCAGTTTTTTTCCCGTACCCAAAACCGTAGCCTACCACGGTTTTTGGTCCGGGTGAAAAAAACGTATTGAAACGTATGCATTTTTTTTTTTAACATGGTAGTCAATGGGAACTGTACAGAACCGCATGTGCATACGGTTCCATACGGTTTTCACCATCCGGTTTTTAACTTTTGCAGTTTTTCTTCTTGGAATTTCAATCAAACAAGTGAAACTTAATTCATAATGGAGTGAAAAGTTAAAAACGTATGTTTTTTTTTTCTTTAAAATGGATGCATTTGGACATAATTCTTCAAACCGTATACAGTTTAACCACTTTTGTACTTTCGTTTTTTCCTTCTCACCATTTAAAAATCATAACCCTTTCAATTTTGCACCTAAAATTCCATATTATGGCTTATTTTTTTGCGCCACCAATTCTACTTTGCAGTGACATCAGTCATTTTACCCAAAAATCTACGGGGAAACGGAAAAATAAATAATTGTGCGACGAAATTGAAGAAAAAATGCAATTTTTTAAGTTTTGGGGGCTCCCGTTTCTACACAGTACATTTTTTGGTAAAAATGACATCTTATCTTTATTCTGTAGGTTCATACGATTTAAAATGATACCCTACTTATATAGGTTTGATTATGTCGGACTTCTGGAAAAAAATCATAACTACATGCAGGAAAATTTATACGTTTAAAATTGACGTCTTCTGACCCCTATAACTTTTTTCATTTTTCTGCGTACGGGGTGGAATGAGGGCTCATTTTTTGCGCCATAATCTGAAGTTTTTATTGGTGCCATTTTTGTATTGATTGGACTTTTTGATCGCTTTTTATAAATTTTTTTGATGATAATGAAAAGTGACCAAAAGGGACCAAAAAGACATTATTTTGGACTTTGGAATTTTTTTGCGCATACACCATTGACCGTGCGGTTTAATTAATGATATATTTTTTATAGTTTGGTCATTTACGCACGAGGTGAGACCACATATGTTTATATTTATTTTTATTTACATGGTGTTGTTGTTTTTTTTTTTTTTTTTTTTTTTTAAATGGGAAAAGGGGGTGATTTGGACTTTAATTTGGGAAAGGGTTAAATCACTTTTATTAATTTATTGCATACACTGATTGCCAGCACTGTTCACTGCAAAGCCATAGCTTTGCATTGATCAGTGTTATCGGCGGTCGATTGCTCAAGCCTGGATCTCAGGCTTGGAGTAATCAATCGCCGATCGGATGCACAGGAGGAAGGTAAGTGGCCCACCGCATTTTCAGTGCGGTGGTCCCGATCAGCCCCACTGAGCAGCCGGGAATTTTTTACTTTCGTTTTAGACGTGGCGTTCAACTTTGAACACCGCGTCTAAAGGGTTAATGGCGTGCGGCACCCTGATCGCTGCCGTGCGCTTTTAGCCCTGGGCCCCGGCTTCAGTTACATGCCGGGACCGACCCAATATGACACGTGGACATGCAGGCCACGGACGTAAATATACCTCCGTGGTCATTAAGGGGTTAAAATTTGTACACACGTTTTGATACAGTTTAGTACGGTTTTGATGAATCCGTTTTTTTTAATCAAAAACCTGATACGGGAACTGTATTGCAAAAATGTGGTGTGAATCCCGCCTAAGTGATCAGTGTCAAAACTGAATGATAAATAGAAATGTCGCCTTGTCCATGCGGGAAGGTGATGGCGCCCCAGAAGCTCTAGTGAACGGAGCGATAACCTGCTCGGCCTACGCTGCGGTGGGGGGTTATCTGCTGGACTCGGTGCACTGACCTCTATGTAACCTTTAGATTGCCTCTCATTCTATCGCTTTTTCACTTATTAGTCTAGTGTCACAAGGCACCAATATTACCAGCATCATGGAGTCATTGGAATATATTAAGATGATGCCCCCAAATTTAGTTGTACAGGGTGATGATACTTTTGTATTGTGTGTTTTTTGTTGCAGATTTGCTCAATTGAGGAAGTCAAAATCTGCAGAATGCTGTAGTGTATTTGTGCTGTGAACAGTGGATCTGCAGTAAAATCTACAACTGAATATTTGATTTATTCCCCCCTAAATCGCAAAACCCACAACAAAATCCTCACGATATTATGTGTCATTTGCGGATTTCACTCCAGGTTGTCAATTTGTTGCAGAAAATTTTACACAGCAAAACCCGTCTTATTTGCATCCACTAAGTTTTTCAGTCGTATTTTGCTGTGAGAAAATCTGCAGAGACTACAGCCACATGCTGCGGTGACCACAGGTGTAGTGTAGGGAGTGGTAAAGGGGTTTGCTTAACCTGCATCCTGGTGATGTCCCCGCCAGGTCCCTTGTTTAACACTACTCTAGAAGTTTAGATTTGTCACATTGCAATTTCACACAGCGCTTATATACCATGGATTTTTTTTTTGGCAGCAGAAAATCTGCAGCTGCAGATTTTAAATACAATGGGGGAGACAAAACCTGTCCAGAGGAAAAGTTGCTGAGTTGCCCATAGCAACCAATCAGATCGCTTCTTTCATTTTTGAAAAGGCCTCTGTAAAATGAAAGAAGCGATCTGATTGGTTCCTGTGGGCAACTCAGCAACTTTTGCTCAGGACACAATTTTTTTATTTTTTATTTTAACCCATTGCCTTCCATAGGTTAAAGGGAAACTGACGGACAGTTTACACGCACGCACTGATCCAAATACACTTGCTTATAGTGCAGATAAACCTGTGTACCGAGTTACAGGCTCCATTACTTGTATGTTGATGTGAGCCAGCTTTCTGAGCATCCCTGCCCCCTTTCACCCATATACCCACCCGCCCCTCTTCTGCATATGCATAAATCTTCACTCTCATGTCCTGATGACTCCAGCATGAATAGCAGACAGCCGGCGCAGCTTCCTTCTCACCGCTCCTCATGCCCTAGTGACTTGGAGCCTATGCCCACTTGACCACTCTGCTATTCATACACAACGCTCACATGGGCACTCACATCATCACCTCACTTTACTTAGGTTCACCCGCACAATAATCCGGTGTATTGAGTGCTGGTCAACTGGCTGTCATGGTTTCCCTTTTAAATGGGCACTGTCATTAAAACAAATTTTTGCTATTGCACTCCTAAAAATCTTTCTAATGATTTCTAATCTTTAAATAAAAAAATAAATAAAAAAAATTCTATGTTTTATTTGTGTTTAAAAAAGCTGCCACTAGTTGTCTCCCTACTTGTCCAGAGCACATTTCTCCCTATGGGTAAGTTCACACTACAGAATTATGGGAGCGGAATTCCACAGTGTGAACTTAACATTAGTGACAATTCCACCGCTGAAACTGTTCCGCGCAAAGAAAGAACATGTTCATTCTATACTGCGAGCACTGCATAGCCGTCAATGGTGACGGCTCAGTGCCCCACGGCCCTAGCAGTGTGAATTCAGCGAGCGGAGATTCCGCAGTGTGAACGCACCCTAACTCTTCTTGCACAGGCTTTGGACTTCTGCTGGCTTAGCAGAATTCCAAAACAGGAAATGCAGTCTGGAGTGCTGAGGGGTGTGTGTGCAGTCTTAGCCAATCATAGCTCCTCTCACACTGAACTGCTCTTGGCTGTGTGTAGCAGAGTGGAGGAAGTTCTCCCCTGTATGGCTTCAGATAATGTCACACCTGCTGGGGAACGCCCCTTCCCAGTCTGTGAATCTGACTGAGACTGAGCAGAAAATAAAGAGAAATATCAAGGTAGAAAGCTTAAAAAATATTAAAAATAAAGGCAGGGGGTGGTTTATCATGATGGGGGCAGTGAACTGGGAGGATTATAAAATTTAACAAGATCATGAGAGGTACTCTTTAAATGAGGTACTAATATGGATCTGTAGGGGTGACCGGCGTGTTCAAAATATATAAATAAAGAAATTTAAATAAAGAAATGTGCATAAAATCTTTTGAGTTGTTTTGAATTCTATGAAAAAAAGGAATTAATATGCAAGTGTGAATTAGGCCTTGGAGTTTTGTGTGCTGGGGACCATACTACCTGTGTCACATCATTGTGGTGACAAACATCATAACTGCTTTGAATACTTTTGAAATATTATCGTGCCGCCTTTTTAGAGACTCTTTCAAGAACCTTTTGCAAAGCAGCATAGCGGCTCCAATCCCTAATATGATGGTATCGAAAGCTTCCTTTAGCCACAGGAGGGATCCGATTTATAAAACAGCATGGCTGCCAGAAATCTCACACTCCCCACCGCTACTCTGTAGACCTGTCAGCGGTCACATTGCGTAATGGCAGCCTACCACAGAATACTGACTGCCATAAACAGCGGTGTGTGGTGCGGGCTGCGCGGATGACTCTCACAGGCACAGGATACATTCTGATAACATTGTTATTCCCTATGACTTTCTTTACTAATCCTTCGCTGTTCTATACGGTTTCCAACAAGTGTGACTCCAGCTGTTGCAAAACGACTCCCAGCATGCCCGGACAGCCTTCGGCTGTCCGGGCATGCTAGAAGTCGTAGTTTTGCAACAGCTGGAGGCACCCTGGTTGGGAGACATTGTCTTAGAGAGCAAAAGGAAACTGAACACAGTGTTTTATCACTTAACAGCACGTGTTTATCTTTTTGCCGATCGTCATAACTTTCTTTTTTCTTCTTTGCTTTAGTTGCTGATATGTGTTCAAGATGAGTGGAATAGGAGATAATCCCGCGGACCCTTCCAGGGTGGAGCAGCGGAAGAGGAAAGAAAGTCCAGATCAGCTTGGCCCCAGGTGATTGTCATATTATTATTTAAAAGTACAATTCAAAGACATGACTAGTCCCAGTATCCAGGTGCTTATAAACCTAATAAAATCGCTTACTGTCCTGTCATCTTGTATGTATATTTTGTCTTCTGGTTTGCATGTTCAACATTTTTATTGTAAAAAAACAAAAAAAAAAAAAAACTAAAAAATGGTGCAAAGCAAGAGAGAGCAGCAATGTTTCAAGAAAACAAAGCAAAACTTAAAGGTGTACTCCGCCCCTGGCATCTTATCCCCTATCCAAAGGATAGGGGATAAGATGTTAGATCGCCGTGGTCCCGCTGCTGGGGACCCCGGGGATCGCCGCTGCGGCACCCCGCCATCATTACTGCACAGAGCGAGTCGTTCTGTGGGTAATGACGGGCGATACAGGGGCCGGAGCAGCGTGACGTCCTGGCTCCGCCCCTCATGACATCACGGCCCGTCCCCTTAATGCAAGTCTATGACAGGGGGCGTGACGACCGCCACGCCCCCTCCCATAGACTTGTATTGACGGGGCGGGCCGTGACGTCACGAGGGGCGGAGCCATGACGTCACGCTGCTCCGGCCCCTGTATTGCCCGTCATTACGTGCAGAGCGATCTCGCTCTGCGCAGTAATGATAGCGGGGTGCTGCAGCAGTGATCCCCGGGGTCCCCAGCAGCGGGACCCCGGCGATCTGACATCTTATTCCCTATGATTTGAATAGGGGATAAGATGTCTAGTGGCGGAGTACCCCTTTAAGAAAAGGCTTTCAGCTTTCACTCACTGACAACAAGCAGATTATAAATACTACTTACATTTAAAAGCAAACATTTTTGATGAAAACATGTTTTTCCAGGATTTATATTAGATGGCCTGTGTTTAGGATAGGACGTCAATATGAAACCAGTCAAGGGCCAATTGCAGCTGCCCAACACCCCCCCCCCCCTTCCCAGCTAACCAGTCAGCTGACTGACGTCTTTTTGGTATCCAGGTAATTACAGCAGCCTCTACGCTGTTTACCAGGCTCAGTCCTATACACTTTGTAGCAGCTTTGCCTGATGCTGATTATCAGTCGTCAGTCCCATTCATGTACTATAGAAAGAGTTGCATGTAGTACCAGGGACAGCTGCTGCAGAATAAGGCTATGTTTACACGGGAATATTCCACTTGGATATACCACTGATTTCAATGGGATCCTGCTGCACTGTACATGCAGTGAAATTTTAGTAGCAGAGGTTTCTGGTGCTGAAATCCTGATTCCGGCATCAGCTGAAAGAAAAGTCATGTCCATTCTTTCTATGAATTCCGCTCAGAAATGGATTGCTGTCAATGAGATTGCGCATTTCAAAGCAGTCCCAGTGGCCTTCGGATCATTGGAATGTTCAGGATGTCCCCTTGTGTTTTCCGTGCACACAGTCCGCAGGTAAACTACCATCTGAATATAGGCTAAGGAGGCCGCAGCAATCACCCGAGTCCCTCAGCCCATTCATTGAGCTGATTGGTGGGGATCCTGAGGTCGGCCCACCCCTGATCTTTTATGAACAACCTGCACTAAGGATATGCCGTCAATATTAAAGGGTTATTCCTATCTAAGACATTTATCACATGTCTACTGCATATGTTATAAGTTTGATACATGTTGTTCCTACATCTAGAGATAGAGGTTAGTTGGGAAGACAAAAACAGCTGAGCTGACTGTTTAGTGCAATCCATGCAAGTCCCTTTGTGGTTAATGAGATTTGCGTAAACAGCGCTGTTTGTAGATGCCATAAATGTTCACATGGGAAAACCCTGTAATTCCTAAAAAATCCCTTGAGCGATCCAGTGAATAGGTTTTATTCACATAGACACAATTACAATATTTTCCCATTTGTAAATGATGCAATAAGGAACAAAACGCGGCTTGTACAAACTTTACATAGTTACATAGTTTAAAAGGTTGAAAAAGGACAAGAGTTCATCAAGTTCAACATAAAGCCCTACTGTGTTGATCCAGAGGAAGGCAAAAAACCCTCATGAGGTTGATGCCAATTGCCCCATGAGAGGAAACATTCCGTCCCGACTCCAGTATGGCATCAGAATAAATCCCTGGATCAACGTTCTATCCCTGTAAATCTAGGATCCATAACCTGTAATGTTATTACTCTTTAGAAAAACATCCAGATCCCCTTGAACTTGTTTATTGCATCAGACATCACAACATCATGTGGCAGAGAGTTCTACAGTCTCACTGCTCTTACAGTAAAGAATCTCTGTCTGTTATAATAGTGAAACCTTCTTTCCTTTGGGTGTAGAGGATGCCCCCTTGTCATGGTTACCTGCCTAGGTATGAAAAGATCACCAAAAAGATCTCTGTACTGTCTGTAGATATATATGTACATTGTGATTAAATCGCCCCCAAGACGTCTTTTCTCCAAACTAAATAACCCCAAGCCTGATAACCTGTCTTGGTCCTGTAATCCTCCTATACCAGTAATTATCTTTGTCACCTCCTCTGCACCCTCTCTAGTTCAGCCATGTCCCTCCTATACACAGGAGCCCAAAACTGGACACAATACTCCATATGTGGTCTGACTAATGATTTATCCAGAGGTAAAACTGGGTTCCTGTCCCGAGCCTCTATGCCTCTCTTTATACATCCCATGACATTATCAGCTTTGGCAGCTGCTGCCTGGCACTGGTCACCAAAGTTAAGCTTAGTGTCAACCAATACCCCCAAATCTTTTGCGGTAGAAGTTTTACCTAATGTTTTATTATTTAGCACAATTGTACATGTTGTTTTTACGGTCCAAATCCATCACCTTACATTTGTCCACATTAAATTTCATTTGTCATGTCTGTGCCCAAGCCTCCAGCTTCCCCAGATCCCTCTGTAATATTATGTTATCCTCCTCTGTGGTGATCACCTTACCCAGTTTACTGTCATCGGCAAATATAGAAATTCTACTTTGTAATCCCTCTACAAGGTCATTAATAATCATACGGAAGAGAAGTGGACCCAGTACTGACTCCTGCGGTACCCCACTAGTTCCATTGATCCCCACCCTCTGCTTCCTATCGCTGAGCCAGATGGAAACCCATTTACATATGTCCTCCCCCAGTCCCAGTTTCCTCCTTTTAATGTATTAAGCTTTTATGCGGCACAGTATCAAATGCCTTTGAAAAGTCCAGATATACAGCATCCACAGCTTCACCACGGTCCAATCTATAACTGCCAGACAAATCTTGCATTACCCATGTTGTTGCTTTACTATGATGTTATTTTCATTGAGATACCCCAGAATAGCATTTCTCCGAAAACCCTCAAAAATCTTACCCACAACAGATGTTAGACTTACAGGCCTATAGTTCCCAAGATCCCGTTTTGATCCCTTTTTTTAATATTGGTACCACATTTGCTAAGCAGCAGTCCTGTGTCACACTTCCTGTCATAATATAATCTTTATAAGGAATAATGGTCTGTCTAACATGGTACCTAATTCCTGAAAAACTCTTCCATCTGGGCCCGGTGATTTGTGTGTTTTAATGTTGATGAGGCGGCACTGCACTTCTTGTGACGTAAAGCCAAGCATACGTACACACATGTAGGCCTGACTTTCTGAGGGATGTTGGAGCGGGGACAGGCCCTGTGACGAATACAATCTTGTGACTGTCCTGTGTGATTGAGATACATATTTTGCTTAGGAGTGAAGACTAGAAACATTGTTTTAGCGCAGAAAGCCAGAACGTGGTGTTACAGAGTGTTATTTCCCTCACAGAGTCTCATTCTCTTACTCATTCCCATTAAGCCCGTAGTAGTAAGCAAAATTGCTCATATGACCCAAAAGAAATATGCAGTACTAATCTTTTTACATGCCGCCTTGTGCCCCATTATAACTGTAATGGTACCGTGTCATGTACAGAGTGGGCATATGTCCTCCAATCACTCATCCAGGGGCACAACTACCAGCTGCAATAGGTACTTACTAGAGGAGATAGTGACACAAGAAGCAGCTTTTACCTGTGACAGGTGTTTTTTTTTGGTCATTTCCCCCCCCCCATCTCGTTTGTATCCCATCACTGTCTATTTTAACCATGGCGTTTAGCGGTGTAATGGTTTGTCTGTACTTTGTGATTGACTTTTGTAAACTTCATACTACTCTAGAAAGTCCAAATCTCAGGTGTGCTAAAAATTTTCATTGAAAATAGGGATCGACCGATTTTCGGTTTGAGTTATCGGCTATCGGCCTGAAAGGTCGCAGATTATCGGTGTCGGTATCGGCCCTAAAAAAAAACGATATCGGTCGATCCCTAATTGAAAGATCATCGCTGTGTATAAAGAGACTTGCAATAAAAATAATTTCGCCATGAAATAGTCTGATTGTGACCATGATAATGACTAGAGATGAGCGAACTTACAGTAAATTCAATTCGTCACGAACTTCTCGGCTCGGCAGTTGATGACTTATCCTGCGTAAATTAGTTCAGCTTTCAGGTGCTCCCGTTGGCTGGAAAGATGGATACAGTCCTAGGAGACTCTTTCCTAAGACTGTATCCACCTTTTCCAGCCCACCAGAGCACCTGAAGGCTGAACTGATTTATGCAGGATAAGTCATCAACTGCCGAGCCGAGAAGTTTATAACGAATCGAATTTACTGAAGTTCGCTCATTTCTAATAAATACATAATTGTGAGAGATAGAATTATCGGCACATATAAAGACTCCTCGTATACTTCCTTAAAGGGGTACTCCACTGGAAAACATTTCCTTTTAAATGAGCTGCTGCCAGAAAGGTAAAAAGATTTGTAAATTACTTCTATTAATCCTTCCAGTACTTATCAGCTGCTGAGGAAGTGAAGTGCTTTTCTTTTAGAATTTCCTTTCTGTCTGACAACAGTGCTCTCTGCTGACATCTCTGTACATGTCAGAAACTGTCCAGAGCAGGAGAGGTTTACTATAGGGATTTGCTCCTTCTCTGGACAGTTCCTGACATGGACAGAGGTGTCAAAAGAGAGCACTGTGGTCAGATGGAAAGGACATTCAAAATGAAAAGAACTTCCTGTGCAGCATACAGCAGCTGAGAAGTACTGGAAGGGTTATGATGTTTAAATAGAGTAATTCACAAATCTTTTTAACTTTCTGGCACCAGTTAATTAAAATAAAAAATCAGCAGAGTACCCCTTTAATGATAAATAGCTGGTGTCAAACAAGCGGTCAAAGTGCCAAATTGTACCTGTAATGGAATCGGTAAAGGCCTCTTCACTTGTAAGCTGCTTTACCATTGAGCTTTTGATGGTGTTAGATTGTTCTCGGCAGATCTGGCATTTTTGCTAGGATCAGCTCAATGTCTGTGGCAGTGATTCCCAACCAGGGTGCCTCCAGCTGTAGCAAAACTACAATTCCCAGCATGCCCGGACAGCCTTTGGCTGTCCGGGCATGCTGGGAGTTGTAGTTTTGCAACAGCTGGAGGCACCCTGGTTGGGAAACACTGGTCTATGGGCAGTCATTTAACAGGTTGGACTTTTCCTGTCCTATTTTGTTGCTTTTACCTGTAGGCATGTTCCAGATGTTCACACTACCAACACCGAATTTGGGGAAAAAGAGGGGGGCCTTTACTTGCCCCTTTAATTCTGTAGCACGGACGCTCCGCTGTCCCCAATCACTGGCATTAGTTGTCTTTTCCTGCATATAGACCTTTGAGCCAGTGGTTGGCTGCAGTGTCACATGAACACTATATGTAATCTCATCCCAGCACTTCCAACAGGGGACACCAGATTAGGCAGGAATTTAGGGGTTGTTAAAGGGGTACTTCGGTGGAAAAAAAAAATTCTAATTAACTGGTGCCAGAAAGATAAACATATTTGTAAATTACTTCTATTAAAAATTCTTCTTTTCAAAGAGTTTTATTAAAGGAGTATTCCAGGAAAACACATTTTATTTATTTATTTAATATATATATATATATATATCTGTGTGTGTGTGTATATATATCTGTATATCAACTGGCTCCAGAATGTTAAACAGATTTGTAAATTACTTCTATTAAAAAATCTTAATCCTTCCAATAATTATAAGCTGCTGAAGTTGACTTGTTCTTTTCTGTCTGGCCATAGTGCTCTCTGCTGACATCTCTGATTGTTTCGGGAACTGCACAGAGTAGAATAGGTTTGCTATAGGGATTTGCTTCTACTTTGGACAGTTCCCGAGACAGGTGTCCTCAGAGAGCACTTAGACAGAAAAGAACAACTCGACTTCAGCAGTTAAAAAGTACTGAAAGGATTAAGAATTTTTTTTTAATAGAAGTAATTTACAAATCTGTTTAACTTTCTGGAGCCAGTTGATATATATATATATATATATATATATATATATAAAGTTTTTTCTTGGATAACCCCTTTAAATTTAGAAGTGAACAAAAATAAATGCATATAAATCACATAGAAACAGCAAGGAAGCATCAGCAGAATGCTTCAGCGGAGCCAAAAAGTCCCTTAGGTGGAGAACGGAGTCCCGATGAAGACAGTTTAGGGATAACCAGAGAGCCTCTATTAAAAAATCTTAACCCTTCCATTACATATCAGCTGCTGTATGCTCCAGAGGAAGTTGAGTTGCTCTTTTCTGTCTGACCACAGTGCTCTCTGCTGACACCTCTGTCCATGTCAGGAACTGTCCAGAGCTGGTGAGGTTTGCTATGGGGATTTGCTCCTGCTCTTTAGTTCCTGTCATGGACAGATATGTCAGCAGAGAGCACTGTGGTCAGACAAAAAGAAACAACTCAACTTCCTGTGGAGCATACAGCAGCTAAGTACTGAAGGATTAAGATTTTTTAATACAAGTAATTTATAAATCTGTATTACTTTCTGGAGCCGGTTGATATGAAAAAAAAATGTTTTCCACTGGAGTACCCCTTTAAAGCCTTGTTTTTTCTCCAATCCCAGCCTACTAACCACTCATGGCAAAACCCTCTGGGACAAAAAAGTTTAAACAAAATGTTTACACCTATTAAATGATTGTTTTCTTCACAGAAGATCTATGTGGGGTGAGGGGCTTTCTCATTTGATGAAGTTTTCCCCCTATTATCAGGATAGGGGATAACTAGCTGATAACAGGGGAGTCCCGGCCACTGGGGCTTCTGTTGTTAAAATCATCAGGGACCCCAGCAATCCGAAATATCCCCCTGTGGATAGAGAATAACTTCATCTGATGGGGAAAACCCTTTTAAATCAGAAAGTTTACTGACATTAAAGCGTTTTTTCGTTGTCTGGAGAAGTTTACTGCCGTAGATCACCCATAATATCTGTATTGTCAAGTAGTGCGGTTTCCTGAAGCCTTTGTGCTGATAGTTTTTTGGCATTGTGTCCACCTCTTCACGGCGGATGTTATTCTGATAGGATAATGACCCAGAAGCTGTAGTCTGCTCAAATCCCACATCTGGAGTCAGATCAGAAGAGGGTTTCTTTCCCTTCCCTTGTATGTTATAAAAATTACAGTAAGTATTACCATGATAGAGACAAGTCACCGTTATGAAGTGGGTTCTGTTTAGATAATCCCCTGCCCTCCCCTATTGATACTTACCTTAAACACACTGTGCTGCTGTGAACACTTGTAATGAGCTCTGGTAAAGTGAAAGCTGAGCTGTGATTGGTTGTTGTGGGCAAAACCAGGCTGTTTTGCTTTCTGGCAGATTGATAAATCTTGGTCGGAATGCAGTGGTCTATGGACTCCTAGATGTTACAAAACTACAACTCTCAGCATGCTGTTGGTTGTGTGGGCATGCTGGAAGTTGTAGTTTTACAACATCTGGAGGTCCATAGTTTAGAGACCGCTGCTGTAATGTGTCTTGATATGCATGTGTGTTCCTGACTTGGTTTTCCTGTGATATATTTCAGACTTTTCCACCTTCTATAATAAATTATTGAATTAGTTTACTAGGTTAGATGGTTGACATTTCTTAATGCAGCTCCTCATACAAGAAAACGTTTTCAGCATAATAATTCACAAATACATGCGAACAATGCAAGTGTGAACAGAACTGTAAGGGAACCAAGCACTGGAGTTTACCTTATATAAACGCTTAGCAACTCGTTATATCTGGTAAGATCTTTATCCTCATCATCCTCGGGGGGACGTTATTTCTCCCAGACATGGTAAGTATTTGAAGTTCTAAAGTCTCTCCAGCTGCCCCACAAGTAGTCCCCTGGAAGTGAAGCTATACAGTGACCCCCCCCGATCTACAATGGCCTCCATCGTTGTCATCCCGTCGCTGCGCACGCCATCCCGTCATCAAATAGGAGCGGCGTGCCTAGCGACGTGATGGCGGCAACGTGAGAGTGAGGGTGCCGGGGAAGCAGAGGCCTTGCCGGAGTGTCGGGGACACCCCAGGGATGCGGCGACAGCGATGGAAGGCGACATCCAGGGCAGCGGTGACGGTCCGGAGTGGCGGGGACACGCGAGTATAACCTCCTATACCAGTGGTCTTCAACCTGCAGACCTCCACATGTTGCAAAACTACAACTCCCAGCATGCCTGGACAGCCGTTGGCTGTCAGGCTCTATGTCTCAGTCGCAAATGCCCTAAGAAATTTGATAAGGTGTGGACCCCTTGGCTGTTGCTCAAAGTCTCGTCTGATCCGCCGGATAGAGTGCATCAGAAGGTTATCGATTGATGCCTTTTGTATCTGTGGTGTTGGGGCTTGGGGGGGGGGGGGGGGGGGGAGGTGCCGGGAAGTATGTTTGTAGTACGTCTGGTTGGGCCTCCTTTTATTGGGTCTCAGAGTTGCTCTTCTGTTACATTGGTACTCATCTTGCCCCCCTCCCCCTCCTTGTGATGGTGATGGGGCTGGTTTCTGGGTCCTCTCAGGAGTGCTGTTGTCTGTGATTGTTCCTATTTCGCCATGTTGGCAGTGTTTGTTATTGAAATTTGCAAAACTTAAATACTTAATAAAAAAAAATATTGCCACTGTTAGGGGAGGGAAAAGATGCATTAGATGAAGAGGATCGTGCCAATATTAGTAAGTCTGAAGACACCACTCTCCAGCCTAAGGCTTTACCCAAGCTGTATTTATTACATCAGGTATAGGTTTTCTCTAAATGTACAATATATCACCATGCTGTTAGACCAGAAAACTCCAGTAGCCAGGCTGTCACACCTATTGCTTATTGTAGAAGGAACATAGCGTCCTGTACACACATAAGCAGCTTTTGTTATGTGCTACCCTCTGGATTTCGCATGATATGTACTGTACCATGTTGAGCAGAGGAATGTGCCCCGGTTACCTTTGCTGTCCTTTCATTCACTTACTATAAAATGTCTTTTTTTGCAGCCCCAAGAGGAGCACTGAGAAGCGAAATCGAGAGCAAGAAAATAGATACATAGAGGAGCTGGCAGAGCTGATTTTCGCGAATTTCAATGATATTGACAACTTCAATTTTAAACCCGACAAATGTGCAATCCTGAAGGAAACTGTGAAGCAGATTCGACAGATCAAAGAGCAAGGTAAGACATTTAAGACGCGAGTGAGGCGACCGGGAAGGGACACCTGTACAGTTAGAGCTGTTTGTATGAAGCCGGATTCTTTAAAGGTGCCCCGCCAATTGGAACATTAGGCTTGTGCAAAACATTCCAGTCTAACCAGCTTTCCCAGTCTTATTACAGTGTTTTCTCCATGTAGTAGTTTGCATATGACGTGTTTAAAACGTCTATGGAAGATTTGGATTCAGCAAGCAGCTTATTAGGAGATTTAGCATAGTGCTTGCTTAGCCACATTTAGTATCTGTCAGAATTGGAATAGAAACCACTGCTTGGCACATGCAGCAAGAGTGCATTAGAAGTGTATACCGTATATATTCGAGTATAAGCAGAGTTTCATGCTGAAAACGCCCCCCTCGGCTTATATTCGAGTGAACTCTCCGCCTGTCAATCCCTTCTCAGTGGTCTTCAACCTGTGGACCTCCAGATGTTTCAAAACTACAACTCCCACCATGCCCGGACAGCCATCAGCTGTCCGGGCATGCTGGGAGTTGTAGTTTTGAAACATCTGAAGGTCCGCAGGTTGAAGACCACTGCGGCCTTCGTCATCATCCAGACACCCCCTTTAGTTTTCTACTCCCCTCCCCTCGGTGGGAAGGAAGGGTGAGCTGGTCCGGGCCATCTATGCTGCAAGGACCGTCTGGTGGGAAGGGTTAGTCGTTCCGGGCTGTCCATCTTCACCAGGAGGCCCTCTTCTCCGGTCCTGGCCGGCCCTGGACTAGTGACGTTGCCTTGACGATGACGCACAGGGATGTCCCTTCGCATAAACGTCCCTGTGCGTCGTCATCAAGGCAACATCACTAGTCCGGGGTCGGCCCGGAGCAGAGAAGAGGGCCTCCTGGTGAAGATGGACAGCCCGGAACAACTAACCCTCCCCACCGGACGGTCCCTGCAGCATAGATGGCCCGGACCACCTCACCCTTCCTTCCCACCGAGGGGAGTAGAAACTAAAGGGGGTGGGTCTGGATGATGACGAAGGCCCGGCAGTGATCTCAACCTGTGGACCTCCCAGATGTTTCAAAACTACAACTCCCAGCATGCCCGGACAGCCGATGGCTGTCCGGGCATGCTGGGAGTTGTAGTTTTGCAACATCTGGAGGTCCACAGGTTTAAAGGGATTGACAGCCGGTGATGATGAAGGGGGAGGATGACAGGGTGATGATGACGGGGGTCTGGATGATGACAGGGGGGTGGGGGGGGAATGTATTTCCCACCCTAGGCTTATAGTCGAGTCAATAACTTTTCCTGGGTTTTTGGGGTGACATTAAGGGCCTCGGCTTATATTCGGGTCGGCTTATACTCGAGTATATACAGTACACTATACACTGTAATTGTTCTGACATGGCATGGAGGTATGCAACTTTGTGCTAGGTAATACAGATTGTCAAGGCAACCTTACATTGTCCAAGAAGTATCATGCACCGATCCTATACATGATATTCGATCATACAGTTGCAGAGTTTGGTCAGCTTGGGGTATATGCCTGCGAGGATACAGGATTCTCAGGGTGGTAGATAAAAGAAATAAAAACACATGTATTCACCTGTTACCAATCCCCTGCTGGTGCCAGTCCTTGGTGCTCAGTGCTTCTGTCTGGACTTATAGGACATTCCTGCTTAACCAGTCACTGGCTTCAACCGTGATCTGTGTCGGCCTAGTTGCTAAGTAAACCCTGTATCAGGGCTGAAACAGTCTGTCCCCAGTAAGTCGAAGGTCACATTTTGTTTTCAGGTATATCAGAGGTAAATGCCAGGAGTATACACTGATGTTATGACTCTGTTAGATGTCACTGTGGCACACTTCAGCCATTGACCTCCTTACTGCACTTTCATATATGGTAAAACAAAAAACCTGCAAGATATGATGAATTCCTGCCCAGCGTATGCCAAGAGTGCAACTTTAGAGCATAAACTGTGGCCCAGATTTACCAATCTGCCTAAAACCAAAACTGGCTGATTTTGCCCATAGCAGCCAATCACAGCTCAGCTTTCATTATACCAGAGCTTAGTTAGATATAAAAGCTGAGCTGTGATTGGTTGTTATGGATAAAAATAGACCATATTGGTTTTAGACAGATTAATATATGTGGGCCTGGATAGGGGAGGGGTCTGTGTACATTTTGGAGTATAGTTGAGGAATACTTTTGTATTTACATCTGATATGCTAAGCAAAAACTAAATGTGGACGTGACTTAAAGGTGAACTCCGGAATATAAAAATTGTCGCCCATAGTGCCGGCAGTAAAAAAATAAAGATGTACATACCTTCCTCCGCTCCCCCGGGGCCTTCGGTAACCGTCTCTGGTCTCCGCCGTGATCCTCTTCCTGGTTGCCGGTGGTCTGAGAGTCTTACTGCGCTCAGCCAATCATTGAGCGTCAGTGTGATGTTTTCAGCCGCAGGTGCCGGTGTAGTGAAGAATTTTGTGTCCTGAAGCGTTCTCACACTGCCGCTCAGCCTATCGCCAGCCGAGTCTGACTTCGCTGCGGCTGGTGATTGGCTGAGCGCAGTATGATTCGTCCGACCACCGGCAACCAGGAAGTGAGTCACGGTGGAGACCGGAGCTGGTTACCGGAGGCTCCGGGGGACCGGAGGAAGGTATGTACATCTTTATTTTTTTTTTTACTGCCGGCACTATGGGTGACAATTTTTATATTCCGGAGTTCTCCTTTAAAGGGGTACTCCGCTGCTCAGCGTTTGGAACAAACTGTTCCGAACGCTGGTGCCGGCGGCGAGAGCGCGTGACGTCATAGCCCCGCCCCCTCATGACGTCACACACCGTTGGGCGTGACGTCATGAGGGGGCGGGGCTATGACGTCACGTGCTCCCTTCACCAGCGTTCGTAACAGTTTGTTCCAAACGCTGAGCAGCGGAGTACCCCTTTAACTCTGCTGTCAGCATAGTGTTGCATTATGCTGATATACCCAGTTTGGTAGCTTTTGGCTGTCCAGACATGCTGTAGTTTTGCAACAGCTAGAGGCGCACTGGATGGGATCCACTGGTCCAAGCCATAGGGACATAAAGCGTTGTGTAGAAACAAAAGTAAGATGCAGAGTTTGTGTTTTCTCAGTATTTTATTTTATTTTTTTACTCCTCTTCACATGAACAGCTGAGATTTTTGCTAGTAGAAACGCAGCACCAAAAAGATCATCATGTATATTAAGGGTTTACCGTTTTTTTCCATACTCTACATCTATACGCTGTTGTTCAGTCACAATTGGATGTTGGTGTATATGTGCACGTACTGGTATGGAGCAGACCGTCCTGTTCTGGCTTGTTCGATGATTCTATGATGATCTCTGCTTATTTGCTCTGTCAGTTTACAATCATGATACATGTCTGAATTTCTTGCTCGATCACATTATTTGTTTTGTATAAGAATTTAGAATTTCGCTTGTCCTGACTTTGCTTATCTCGCGTTCTCTATTATCAGCCTCATTTCTGTCATGTATCTCACTTCTGTATTTAAGGTTTCATTTTTCTATTCGCTTTTTGAGTCTTTTTCCCGTAAATTATCTCTGTTATATATATTTCTGCAATAATTCGTCATCAGGAATTTAAACTGAAGCTGATATTTAGGGGTTGTTGATATATTCTTACAAAGTATTGAATGTACACATGACATTAAATTGCCACAAGAACCAATGAAGCTATCCCTAGACATAGCAGCACGCAGTGTTAGTCTAGTATGGAAATTCTAGAACGGTGTGTTGATCGCATGAGTTGTGGTCGCCGAGTGGAGGAGAAAGAATGCGTACAAGAACCTGTGAGCTGTTTCATGCTGTCCAAACCACGGGCAGTGTGAAACAGAAACAGGCAGCAGGATGCTGGGACACTATCATTTATTCTGAAAGGCTTGGGAATTTCATAACATGTTGTTGCTACCATAATAACAATTTATAGTGTTACTGTTATTTCTAAAAAAAACTTATGACGTGTCATCCAGACATGTGAAAAGTTTACATTGCATCTGGTCTGATTCCTGAGACCCACTGCAAGCACTTTTTCACCCCCCCAGCTGACCACCCGATCGAACTCTCTTTCTTTCCATAGACAAGGGGTCTCAAACTGAAAATATCTGGGGGCCACTGGAGGTAGCGGCTGGGTGAGGCTGGGCCGCATGCACCCCTCACATATAATGCCCCCATCAGGCGCCCCTCATCATCCACCAGCAACACCCCCCACAGCAGTAGCACTCCCATCATCCACCAGCAACAATCCACTCCCCCATTCCCCCTACCCCTCTGTGATGATAGGGGTGCTACTGCTGGGGGGGGGGGGGAGGAGTATAGAGGTAGGCAGCAGTTTCCCCACATTAGCAAGGTAGCAGCTTCCCCACATTAGGTAGCACAGTTTCCCCACATAAGGTAGCCGTTGCACAGTTTCCCCACATTAGGTAGCCTTAGCATAGAATCCCCACATTAGGTTGCCACAGCACAGATTCCCCACATTAGTTAGCCTTAGCACAGTTTCCCCACATTAGGTACCCTTAGAATAGATTCTGCACGTTAGGTAGTAGCTGCACAGTTTCCCCACGTTAGGTAGCAGCAGCCTGTTTCCCCACATTAGGTAGCGCAGCACAGATTCCCCACATTAGGTAGCCTTAGCACAGATTCCCCACATTAGGTAGCCTTAGCACAGATTCCCCACATTAGGTAGCCTTAGCACAGATTCCCCACATTAGGTAGCCTTAGCACAGATTCCCCACATTAGGTAGCCTTAGCACAGATTCCCCACATTAGGTAGCCTTAGCACAGATTCCCCACATTAGGTAGCCTTAGCACAGATTCCCCACATTAGGTAGCCTAAGCACAGATTCCCCACATTAGGTAGCACAGCACAGTAGTTTCCCCACATTAGGTAGCGCAGCACAGTTTCCCCACATTAGGTAGCCTTAGCACAGACTCCCCACATTAGGTAGCGCAGCACAGTTTCCCCACATTAGGTAGTCATAGAACAGATTCCCCACCTGGACTGCGCTACTTACATCTGCCTGTGGGGACTTCCTGGCGGAGGTGCGCACTATAAGTGACATCATCGCATGCACTATGCAGGAAGTTGGCGTCTCTGCGCGGCGCTTGCTATGACGTCACTCACCGCGCGCACCTTTGCCAGGATTCCCCGCAGGCAGATGTAAGTAGCAGTTTCGTGACTGGGCAAGACTGGTGCGTCATGTGTGCATCGGGTCCCATGTAGCAGTGTTTGCCGAAGTGTGTGAAGTCTTCAGATGTATTCTTCTTCTGCTATATTCTCCACAATAAGTTCTTTTCTTTTTGAATTTCCTTTCTGTCCGACCACAGTGCTCTCTGCTGACACCTCTGTCCATTTTAGGAAATGTCTGAAGCAGGAGACGTTTGCTGTGAGGATTTGCTTGTACTCTGGACAGTTCCTAAAATAGACAGAGGTGTCAGCAGAGAGCACTTGTGGTCAGACAGAAAAGAAATCCAAAAAAAGAAAAGAACTTCCTGTGGATCATAACAGCAGCTGATAATTACTGGAAGGATTAAGATTTTTAAATAGAAGCAATTTACAAATCTGTTTAACTTTCTGGCACCAGTTGATTTGCAAGGGTTAATAGCAGAAAATACCCCACAAAATGTGTAACCCCATCTCTTCTGAGTATGGAGGTACCCCATAAGTTGACCTGAAGTGCACTATGGGCAAACTACAATGCTCAGAAGAGAAGGAGTCATATTTGGCTTTTTGAGAGCAAATTTTGCTCGGGGCATGTTGCATTTAGGAAGCTCCTATGGTGCCAGGACCGCAAAAAAAAAACACATGGCATACCATTTTGGAAACTGGACCCCTTGAGGAACGTAACAAGGAATAAAGTGAGCCTTAATACCCCACAGGGGTTTCACGACTTTTGCATACATAAAAAAAAAAAAAAATTTCCAGTGGAGTACCCCTTTAATAATAAAAAATGATATAATTTTTCCTTTGTTCTTTTTGGAGAATGCAGATGAAGCCGGGTCCTCCTGTCTGCTTCTAGTTTTGTTTTCTGTAAGCTTGTGACCCACAACGGGGACGTGTCACTGCACGGCAGTGCTTCCCAACCAGGGTGCCTCCAGCTGTTGCAAAACTACAACTCCCAGCATGCCCGGACAGCCAACGGCTGTCCGGGCATGCTGGGGGTTGTAGTTTTGCAACAGCTGGAGGCACCCTGGTTGGGAAGCACTGCTGTACGGGTTAACATTAAAATACTTTAACCAAAAGTGTCCAGCACTCTTCAGCGGTCCTCCTCTGTATGCTTAGTCATCTTGTCACGCGCTTCACAAAACAATTCCTGGCATAGCTGACAGTGCATCAAAGTCTCACTTTCTCAGCTAAGAAGGGAAAAAAACGGAATTGCGTCTGGACCGGTGATATCTTTTTCTGGGGAAACTGTGATTTTGCTAATGAGAGTGAAGTGTATATGTGAAAAGAGGGAAGTGCTGGTAAGACTTGCTGTAGGCTGCTCCCAGTGAGAAAGAGGGCAGCTGCGCCCATTGCTCGCCGCTCCTTCTCGCTCCTTTTTTTTTTTTTTTTTTTTTTTTTCAGGCACTGTGGGAGTTTTCGGCAGCCAGATGATATATGGTGCATTAATGTTGAAAAGATAAACAGATTCGGAGAGCACAGGAAGGGCCTTGTGTTTTCCTGCGAGCAGAATGCTTCCTAATGAATACGAATGTGATGCTGGCTTCACCAGGCCATATGGCAGCTTTTCTAATTTTAGTATTGTGCAGATGTATAATTGTCTCACTTGCTTACCTCCTAAAGCTTTCCTGAGCAGCAACATGTCCTTACCTCCCTCAATTCCCGAGTGGCTCACATTGTCTTGCACGGCTTTTCTTAGGGAGAGGCCTGCTATTATATAGCTGAAGTGCATGAGGTATACATCGGAGGGATTCCCTGATGGCTTAGTAACACCAGCTCACCTCCCGATGTCCCTGTGAATGGATCCACGCACGGCTCAGTGGGACTTGCTCCACAAAATGAAAGATAATTGATCCAGTACGGGCAGTTAAAGGGGTACTCCACTGGAAAATGTTTTCGTTCAATCAACTGGTGCCAGATAGTTAAACAGATTTGTAAATTACTTCTGTTAAAAAAAATCTTAATCCTTCCAGTACTTATCAGCTGCTGTATGCTACAGAGGAAACTCTATTCTTTTTGAATTTATTTTCTGTCTGACCACAGTGCTCTCTGCTGACACCTTTGTCCATGTCAGGAACTGTCCAGAGAAAGAGAGGTTGGCTATGGGGATTTGCTCCTACTCTGGACAGTTCCTGACATGGACAGAGGTGTCAGCAGAGAGCCCTGTGGTCAGGCAGAAAGGAAATTAAAGAAGAAAAGAACTTCCTCTGGAGCATACAGCAGCTGAAAAGTACTGGAAGGATTAAGATTTTTAAATAGAAGTCATTTACAAATCTGTTTAACTTTCTGCCACCAGTTAATTAAAAAAAAAATGTTTTCCAGCGGAGTACCCATTTAAGACTTTTGATATGTCTCTATGACTTAGCAAAAGTTATTAAAAAAGAATCTTTTACTGTGTCATAGAGACATATCAAAAGTTTTGATTGGTCGTGGTGTTGGGACCCCGACCAATCAGTAGAATGAGCTGGAAGAAGTGCACAGTTGACGCCTTCTCTCCCAATTCTGTGTCACATGACTGGGACGGTCTCATAATGTAAGTCTTGTAGGTCTGTCTCTCTCATGGCGGTGTGCTTCTCTCACCGCTCATTTTAAGGACTCTGAAAACTCAGACCCCGACCAATAAAAACTTTGACTCTAGGACACGTCAAAGGTTTTTTTTTTGTTTTTTTTTATAATGACCATTATACTCTAAAGTGTGTGTCATTTAAAGAGCTCCTGTCATCAAACCATATTTTCTAAACTATCTTAGATTATATTCCCTAACAAAAAAAATTCTGAGCTTTAAAAAGCTGTGTATCATATCTTTCCCCTTTCCCCTTGCCACATCCTGGCAGGAGAAAGTGGGCGTTCCCCAGCAGGCGTGACGTCACTGAAGTCTGCGAGAGCTGTGCCTCCCCATGCCCCGCACCCACTTACTGAGTTTGGTCTCCTGCCAGGCCGGGAGGAGACCAAATTAACTGTTTGACTTTCGCAGGAAACAAAACAGAGCCACCTAGTGGCTGTTTTTTTTGTCACATTGAAAACATGTAAAGGTTGAGAATTTTAACAGCAAGTAAATAGCAAAGTGTCTTATAATTACATAAAGAACAATATATTAAACGTTTAGTTTGGTGACAGGTACTTTTTAAAAGGTTTTCACATGTCTGAGACTTGACCAACGTTTAGTTAGGAGGCGATTCATGTGCTGATTCCCCTACTGATTGTAATGGGGAGAAACTTCCCCTGCTGTATTCCCACAGCATCTCCTTATAATTCTGTGACCCTGTCTTCTGCAGTGAGAAGATGGCTGGGAGGAACAGCTGGGTGCTTCACCCTATTTATTCTAGTAATCAGTGGGGTCTCAGCACCCAGACACCCACCGATCAAAACCTTTGACAATCATTTATTTTTTTATTTTTTTTAAATGACAGTAACACATTATACCTAAGTGAGTGAGAACCATGGTCCAGATTTATCAAATGTCTACAGTAGAGCTATTTTCCCACGTTTATTTGGGTGGTGGGTTTGACTAGCGCGCATCTTATTTATCAAGAAGGTGCAGCAGGATGATGAATTTTGCGCAGCTCTGCTGTGGTGGGAAAAGCTCTACCACATACACTTTTTCTAGACGCTTGTGAGGGAGGGAAGTAGACACTTTCCCAGGTCCTGAATTTGGCAGGTTTGGTGTTTTTACTTACTTTCACAGAGCTGCCGGGACATTTTTACTTTCATTTCAGGCGCTAAAATAAAATTTTTATTGCGGTGTCTAAGGGGTTAAAGCCGGGCATCACAGTGATCGGTGATGTCTGGCATTAGAGATGGGTCCACCCAGCTATGACCAGCGCTCAGCTCCTAATCACATGTCATAGAAGGGGAGTGGGATACTGTCGTCCACAAGGGGTTAAAGGCTGAATTGTGGAAGGTAGAAGTGATTCTCATGCCTGCTGGTAGGGGGTGTAGCTTTGCGCCTAAAAAAAAGTACCTCTACGCACAAAATAGCGACTTTAGACAAAAGTCGCAAATGATAAAGAAGTGACCACTGCATGGTCAAAAAGAAAAATCAAAAGACTCATAAAAGTCTCAAAATATGCTGCTTGCGCCTGAACTGCGCCAAAACATAGACAAAAAAATGCTCCAAAAGCAACGATAAATCTCCCCCTATAACTTGTGATCAGGTAAAATAAGCACAAAGCTTAACTGAGAATTTGTGGTAGAAAATAAATGGGACAATATTAACATAAGTCTGTGGTGCTGAGGTTGAATTATTCCCTGACTTTATTGAAGCTCCCGATCTAGTACATAACGCACAGGGGTCCGATGTTTGGCAGCGCAGTAGTCGGACTTGTGTTTTCACTATGATACAATGACAAGATTTTCATTATTGGAGTCATAAGCTCTATGGGGGAGGTTTATCAAAACCTGTGCAGAGGAAGAGTGGTGCAGTTGCCCATAGCAACCAATCAGATTGCTTCTTTCATTTTCCACAGGCCTCTAAAGAGGCCTCTAAATCTGATTGGTTGCTATGGCCAACTACACCACTCTTCCTCTGCACAGGTTTTGATAAATCTCCCCATATCTGTGCATTTTACTACAGTGGTCCCTCAAGTTACAATATTAATTGGTTCTGGTACAACCATTGTATGTTGAAACCATTGTATGTTGAGACCAGAACTCTATGGAAACCTGGTAATTGGTTCTAAAGCCCCAAAATGTCATCCAAAAATAGGAAAAAGGTGAGAATTAAAGAAAAATAAGTAGATAATTAATATAGATAAAGCAAATCCTTACATATAAAAGTAAGAAAGATCTGCTGGGAGCTGTAAATCACTGTCTATTTCAGTGTTTTCCAAGCAGGGAGCCTCCAGCTGTTGCAAAACTACAACTCCCAGCATGCCCGGACAGCCAAAGGCTGTCCGGGCATGCTGGGAGTTGTAGTTTTGCAACATCTGGGGGCACCCTGCTTGGGAAACACTGGTCTATGTAGAGGACAGGAGCTTCTACAGGGTCCTAAAAAAGTAACATGGAGCCGCCCTCAACTGGTGTCCAAAGGAGCAGCTAACCCTGGTACAGGTAAGGTATACAGAACATGTAATACCTCCCTGTACTGTAAGGGGCGCTACCAGACACCAGGTAGTGCATACGCTTCAATAATACAGGGGTATTACCAGTAAATTGCCCATTCTGATTGGTCAGTTCTTCCGGTCATTGACACGTTTCGCAGATCTGGACTGTCTGTACATTGTATGTTGAGTCTGGTTTCAACTTACAATGGTCCAGAAAAGACCATTGTATGTTGAAACTATTGTATGTTGAGGCCATTGTAAGTTGAGGGATCACTGTATATCTGAGTCATTAATTGAATCTTTATTGCCCAGCCCTTCCATCATGGGAGTTAAACAAGCCTGTTGTTATGTAGCTTGTTACTGACCGGGCAATCCAGTTTACCTCATTCCAGGCACCTTTCAGTCAGACCGTTTAGGACAAGTTCACACACAGCTGTAGTGGTCCCACCGCACCAGAAAATCACTATTAGGGTACGTTCCCACACGGCGTATTTTGCTGCGTATTTGCTGCGTATTTGGTGCTGCGTATTTTCCTACCCATTGACTTCAACAGAGAAAATAAAATGCGCAGCAGCAAATACGCCATGTGGGAATGTACCCTTATGGTTTGAGCTTGCTAGTAAAAGCTGTTCTACTAGAGCAGTGGTCTCCAACCTGCGGACCTCCAGATGTTGCAAAACTACAACTCCCAGCATGCCCGGACAGCCAACTGCCCGGAGCAGGAGAGGTTTTCTATGGGGATTTGCTTCTAATCTGGACAGTTCCTGACACGAGCAGAGAGCACTGTGGTCAGACAGAAAAGAAATTCAAAAAGAAAGGAACTTCCTGTGGAACATACAGCAGCTGATAAGTACAAGAAGGCTTCAGATTTTGAAATAGAAGTAATTTACAAATCTGTTTAACTTTCTGGCAATCTGATTGGTTCATACGGCGTCTTGACGACTTTTCCTCTGCACAAGTTTTGATGAACCTCCCCCAATGTCTCCAGTCTTTATCTATATTAGATGATTGCATGTACAGTAATACATAACCACAATCTATTTCCCTTTAGTAAGTGGAAGTTAACCCTAAATTCACTAACACTTAAAGTGATCTGTCTATGAGAACAAAATCCCATCTCGCTGGATCACTAGCATAGAAGAAAGCCCAGTTGAAATGTAAGCGCCACATACGGGAAATTACTTTATTGACTTAGGCATTTTAAAGGGTGCTACAAAGCCCCAATGTATGTTCTTGTTCCTCCATGACTACATCAGCGCAGTCTTTATATAAAAGGTCGGATTGAGTATGAAATCTGGGACAAGATTCAACCTAAACCCCAGAAATCCCCTGGTGCTGTTTTTACTAGAGAGCAGTAGGAAATGTCTGTTTGCTCTTACATTTGCCAGATTAAAGTGCATTTTTCATGTGTGAGCTGTAAACCCAGCTGAACGTCCATCTTCCATCCGCCTACCAGAATAAGTTCACATTGATGTGGCGATTGGGAGCTATTTGTGGAATGTAGATCGACTCTACCTCTGACTGTGGAGATCTCTTATTAGTCACCGGCTCTATGTGCTTGGTGAGTCCTTATAGTCTTTGGCCCAGCAGAGGATTCCTTGCATGTGGTGTTCTGTCATATTGTGGATGCTGGCTTCTTCACACGTGGCATCTCACAGATATAAAGCATGGATTGGGTGTACGTGGCATCTCACAGATATAAAGCATGGATTGGGTGTACGTGGCATCTCACAGATATAAAGCATGGATTGGGTGTACGTGGCATCTCACAGATATAAAGCATGGATTTGGTGTACGTGGCATCTCACAGATATAAAGCATGGATTGGGTGTACGTGGCATCTCACAGATGAAAGCATGGATTGGGTGTACGTGGCATCTCACAGATGAAAGCATGGATTGGGTGTATGTGGCATCTCACAGATGAAAGCATGGATTGGGTGTACGTGGCATCTCGCAGATGAAAGCATGGATTGGGTGTATGGCATCTTGCAGATGAAAGCATGGATTGGGTGTACGTGGCATCTCACAGATGAAAGCATGGATTGGGTGTACGTGGCATCTCACAGATGAAAGCATGGATCGGGTGTACGTGGCATCTCACAGATATAAAGCATGGATTGGGTGTACGTGGCATCTCACAGATGAAAGCATGGATTGGGTGTACGTGGCATCTCACAGATATAAAGCATGGATTGGGTGTACGTGGCATCTCACAGATATAAAGCATGGATTGGGTGTACGTGGCATCTCACAGATGAAAGCATGGATTGGGTGTATGGGGAGAGTGCGTGAGTGACAAACCTTTCCTGAAAATACGTACTTACCTTCCACCTTTCTTTATGATCTTTTACAAGTACGTGGAAATACCTGCCAGAAATTATGACACATTTGTAAACGTCTTTAGCATATCTTTTGGGGGTGTAGTTGAATAAGAGGCTTTAGCCTTTCTCATCCATGGGACATCACTGGGATTGTTCTGTTATCTAACGTTATGTATTTATTTTTGGATCAGTTTATTCAGGACATACAGGTCTACTTACGGTATATATCTGTCTTATAGGAGTATTCCGGCCAAATACCCTATCCTATCCTGCCGCTGGGACCCACTGCGATTTCCGAGCAGCACCCTTCATTCTATGCGGGGCTGCACCTCCAGTCTAGGAAACCTCTTTGTTTCTGGGACCGGAGACTTGACCTCTTGCTATGCCACCTCGTGACGTCAAGCTATGCCCCCTCCATTCATGTCCCACGATAGTCACGCCCCCTCCCATGGACATGAATGGAGGGGGCGTAGCATGACGTCACGTATCCAGTCCCGAAAAACAAAGAGGTTTCTGAGACTGGAGACGCAGCACCGCATAGAATGCGGGTGCTGCACGGAAATCGCGGGGGTCCCCACAATCAGACATCTTATCCCCTATCCTTTGGATAGGGAATAAGATGTATTTGTCCTAAATACCCCTTTAAACTATCTTATTACCATTGTGCACACAGGTCAGATCATTGAAAACTTCTAGTAAGTTGTCAGGTTGTTTTTCTTCTGACCTTACTATGTCAGTAGCTGAGCCCATTGGAGTACCTAGTTGGGCAAGGCCAATACACAAAAAAACGTATAGGCCATAGTGGATTCGCTCCTATGCATGACATTACAACATGAGTGTAGTAAGTAATGTCTTGTGTTTCATTGTGTGACCATATGTTCTTACAGTATATTCGGGCTATACGTCCAAGGTGTACTTCTGGATACAAAAAGTATGCCAACTTCTAAAACTGTGGCCCCCTTTACTTTATTGGACTTAACATAGTCTGTGATTACGATCTCTAGTCCTTTTCTGGAAAATGTACTTTTATTTTGCAGGACTCGTGGTTTGCTGAGCTTTTGAGCTCAAAATAAATTGATATATTTAGTCTATTGAAGTGAATGGGCCTACTGTGCTATAAGTTGGCATACTTTTTTGCTGGTATACTAACTTACACCTTGGTCGTATGGGGTACACACCTTTTATGCCCCATTCCCATTACATTCTTTTACTATTTAGATATTTAAGATATATACAAAAAATTTAGGGAAACATTTGCTATATTTGCCATTGGCTTAGCGGGGTAGTTCTTTTAGAGAATATGTGTCACGAGAATCAAAAAGAAGCTGTGGTGAGCAGGGACTGTGTACATCAGAGAAGTCAGGGCAGGTAAGTATCACTTTTTTATTTTTACACTAACCTCCCTTCATTTTCTTCTACTAAAAAAGGAGTAAATAAAAAGAAAAAACGTATATGCTTTGTTGTAAAATCTCATTCACACAATATTTTGTAGAGGATTTTAGATGCTGAATCTGCAGTAAATATAGGCAAACCTCCATAACATGGCCTTATATGTGAGCATATATTGATGTTCTTTTGATGGTTTTTTTTATTTTTTTTTTTTTTATGCATTGTTGAATATTAACTGTATTGTTGTTTTCACATTAAAAAAAATTCCCTTTTTTATCATGCAGAAAAAGCAGCAGCTTCGAACGAGGATGAAGTTCAGAAAGCGGATGTATCTTCAACAGGCCAAAGTGTCATAGACAAAGATGCGCTCGGACCGATGATGCTCGAGGTACACGTCATGTAGTGTCTGTTTTGCCATTGCTGTTGGACTGTGTTATTTATTTTTACCTGTATTAATGGGCTACTCAGCGTTCCGAACGCTGGAGCCGGCGCTGGGAGCACGTGACGTCATAGCCCCACCCCTCATGACGTAATTCCCCACCTCCTCGATGCAAGTCTATGGGAGGGGGCGTGACGGCTGCCATGCCCCCTTCCATAGACTTGCATTAAGGGGGCGGGGCATGATGTAATGAAGGGGTGGGGCTATGATGCCACGAGCTCCCGCCTCCAGCGTTTGGAACAGTTTGTTCCAAACGCTAAGCAGCGGAGTACCCCTTTAGCTCCTTAACTATATTTACGTCCTGTGCCGGCTCCTGATCAAAGCGATCAAAAAGTCCAATCAAAACAAAAATGGTACTGATAAAAACTTCAGATCACGGCGCAAAAAATGAGCCCTCATACCGCCCCATATGCAGAAAAATAAAAGATGACAATTTTAAACCTATAAATTTTCCTGCATGTCGTTAGGATTTTTTCCAGAAGTAATACAAAATCAAACCTATATAGGTAGAGGATCATTTTAACCGTATGGACCTACAGAATAATAAGGTGTCATTTTTACCGAAAAATGCACTGCGTAGAAATGGAAGCCCCCAAATTTACAAAATGGCGGGTTTTTTTTCTTCAATTTTATCGCACAATTATTATTTTTTTCCGTTTCACCATAGAGTTTTGGGTAAAATGAATGATGTCACTGCAAAGTAGAATTGGTGGCACCAAAAATAAGCCACAACATGGATATTTAGGTGGAAAATTTAAAGGGTTATGATTTTTAAAATGTAAAGAGAAAAAAACGAAATAGCAAAAACTGAAAAATGCTGAGTCCTAGGGGTTAAGGTAACTTGTATTGATAGACTAGTTTTAGGCTCTGGATGGTGATGAATAGATACAGTTCTATAGCAGATGTTGCCTGTTGTATTCTGGTCGCCATATTTTCCTCAGCGCGTGTTCCCCAGTTAACTGGTTGTGCTCATTGCTTTGGGCAAAGGGCACGTCTGCTGTCTTCACACTTCCTGTTCCTTACAAGAAGCTGACTTTTGTTCCTCCTTTCTGCACTTGCTTCACTCTCTCTGCACAATGGTGAGAGCTTTGTGCGTTAAACAGAAGAACTTTCTGTAGTGACAAGACGACATGAAGACGTCAGACGTCCTTATGATGGATCCTATTAAGAATTTATCACGTCCGTGCCCTCTTCTATTAAGACACAGCGTGGTTGCTCCTTGTGCCATGAATCAGCTAGTTTTCTAGACACATTTGAGCTTGGTTCTGTAGACTGCTTGGCATTACTTTCTACATCGTAGGCATGTGTACCGCACCATCATGCTGCTCGGGCTCCATGGCAGAAGCAATTTCGGCATCTGCTATTTAATTGTTTCTTGAAATGTCTGCATTTGTGCATGTCATAAGTATATGGCCGTTGCTAAGCAACAGAGCACGAATTGCCGTTTCCTTCAGAGAAGTAAACATCACATGACTGTGCCGAGATGCACGCTCTGTGGCATTATATAGAACAAGCTCTCTTCTGCTTACATGGTGTTAGTGTGCTCCTAAGAGCCCTACTGTAAACTGAGACATTTCTTATTGAAGATATTTAGGAAAGAAGTAATTTATTGTCAAGTTCTTAGAAACTATATTCAACCATTTGAATTAAAGCGCAACTTTCATCAATTTTTAACCTCCCAGACTACTATAATGTTGTTCCTGATGACCATAAAGTGACTGCAGCCATACCTTTATCGCTGCTCTTCCTTCTTTTATAACTTATAAAATCCTTTTATTCAGCAGTCAGGCACAGTCGGATAGGCGTGGCTTGGGGTTCACAAAGCCCCGCCTCCACCACGCCTATCCTCTCTTTCAGCGCAGGGACCGCTGTGTAGTAAGACACAGCGGTCCACAGCGCATGCGCCCCTCCAGTCCGGCTCTGATATTCTACAAAAAAACAATGCCTGTTGTTGTCCTCTTCAGCTCCCGGTGACCAGGTTGTGCAGATACTAGAGGCAGACAGTTTGTTGGTTCACTGCCTCTAGTACAGCACATGCGCACTGAGCACATAGACGGCAGGAGGGAGCGAGCAGTCTGTCAATTCAGGGCAGCGGCGCACACGTCTGAGGGGGGCGCATGCACACTGGATTCGTTGTGGACCGCTGTGTCTTACAATGCAAAGACTAAGTGAACTTCTCTCCTTTTTCTCTGCTTTCAGGTGTGATTTTTATATTGCCCACACCTGTTACTTGCCTTATGTGAGTTTAAAGGAGCATCACATGCTTGAAACAATCTATATTTATCCACAATTTTGAAAGGGTGCCAATAATTTTGTCCATTTTTGGAGTTTGGTGACATTATGTCCAATTTGCATTTTTCCTCCCTTTTTTGGTTTAGTTCCAATACACACAAAGGGAATAAACATGTTTATAGCAAAACATGTGTTACTGCAATCCTTTTCTGTGGGAAATACTTCATTTTCTTGAAAATTTTCAGGGGTGCCAACATTTACGGCCATGACTGAAAGTTGTTTAAAGTCACCCAACTTACAATCGCTTTGGTGGAAATCAGTGGCTTTCATCACATTTTGGCCACTTTTGGCAATAGTTGTTTTCAGCCGAACTATTTACTGTATATTAGATGACACCAAAACCTGACCATTAGTACAGTCTGCTCAATTAAGTTGGTCACTCCCAGTTCCTGCATTACGTTGGTAATTCTTTGACTACATTTCTGTTATTTTCCTCAATTTCAGGCTTTGGCCCCGCAAAGTTAGTCATACTCCATGTAGGTGTGGGTTGTTAGTTCAGAATCAGATGCACTCACTCTGTGTATTGGAGCCAGTTTCGATCGGTAAACAGATGAATCATAAAACTAAACCCACTTGTGCATCCTGGCAAGTAATTCATGTCTTATGTTTGGACTGCAAACCTGTTACTGGAATTGTTTCACTTGGGAATTAAACATTAAAGGGGTTATAAAGGATTAGAGAAACAGAGCGGATTTCTTAAACAAAAAAAATTAAATAAAAATAGCACCATTCTTCATCAGGTTATGTGTGGTATTGCAGCTCAGCTTCATTGATATAAAAGAAGCCAAGTTGTAATACCACACACAACCTTATGACAGGTGTAGTGCTGTATTCTATTCCCGGATAACCCTTTTAAGTAACATTGGGAGATCAGGAAGTTGAATTTTTTTAAATAACAAAACCTATATTATTAGTACTTTTAAGTAAGCCTTATTACCTTTTAGTGCTTCTTTGATGAAAATGAATAAAATTCCACCTATATTTTAGCAAAGGGCCATAGAACTTTTAAATAAGGCAAAAAACATGGCTGGTTTCTTCCACACATGTCCCTGGATTGTATCTTTTATAGCAGCTGAGCTCTTTGGAAATCAGTAGCGTTAGACTACAACACCACAATCGGCCCTGTAAAGAGCCATGGCCCCTTTTCTGAAAGAAGAGAACCATTCATTACTGATTCTGACAAACTAATTTACGTAATCAGTCGTTTTAACAAACTTTGCATAAGTCAACAGAATAATCATGTGTAAGAAAAATGTTATAAAAGAAAATGCCTGGCTTCCCCGACTAAGCTCCTTTCCTGCTCCCCCTCTCCCTCCTTAACTTTAATTTGCTCTGGAAAAACAGCTTGATTCTGTCTTGCCTTTACAAGACAGACTAGCAGCTCACTTAGGCATCAGGTAAATGCTGCCCACAGGTTTATGCAGAGAGGAGGGAGGAGTGACCGGATGAACTGGTCTATAATGTCCTTCATGCTGCTGCTGAGTATGTAGAGAGATATAGAAGAGCAGGATCCCCTCTTCTTCTCTGTGTGCAGTTATAGGAGTCATCACAAAGGCTAGTCTTCATCCACTACTTCCGGGACAACTGAAAATTAGACATTGAGCATGCAGAGGGGAAAACTGTTGAAAGTGCCATATACAAGTTATACACTGCTGAAATAAATAAAGGGAACACTAAGATAACACATCCTGGATCTGAATGAATGAACTAATCGTATGAAATAGTTTCGGCTTTACATAGTTGAATGTACTGACAACAAAATCACACAAAAATTAGTAATGGAGGTACTGGATATGGAGTTACACTCAAAATCAAAGTGGAAAACCACACTACAAGCTGATACAACTTTGATGTAATGTCCCTAAAACAAGTCAAAATGAGGCTCAGTAGAGTGTGTGGCCTCCACGTGCCCGAATGACCTCCCTACAATGCCTGGGCATGTTCCTGATGAGGTATGCTCCTGTCTCCTGGACAGTCTGGGGTCCAACGTGGCATTGGTGGATGGAGCGAGACATGATGTCCCAGATGTGCTCAATCTGATTCAGGTCTGGGGAATGGGTGGGCCAGTCCATAACATCAATGCCTTCCTCTTGCAGGAACTGCTGACATACTGCAGCCACATGAGGTCTAGCATTGTCTTGCATTAGGAGGAACCCAGGGCCAAAGGCACCAGAAGGGGTCTCACAAGGGGTCTGAGGATCTCATCTCAGCACCTAATGGCAGGCAGGTTCTTTAGCAAGCACCTGGAGGGCTGTGCAGCCTCCCAAAGAAATGCCATCCCACACCATTACGGACCAACAGTCAAACCGGTCATGCTGGAGGATGTTGCAGGCAGCAGAACGTTCTCCACGTCGGTCACATGTGCTCAGTGTGAACCTGCTTTCATCTGTGAAGAGCACAGGGTGTTAGTGGCGAATTTGCCAATCTTGGTGTTCTCTAGCAAATGCCAAAACGTCCTGCACAGTGTTGGGCTGTAAGCGCATCCCCCACCTGTGGACGTCGGGCCATCATACCACCCTTATGGAGTCTGTTTCTGACTGTTTGAGTGGACACATGCACATTTATGGCCTGCCGGAGGTCATTTTGCAGGGCTCTGGCAGTGCTCCTCCTGCTCCTTCTTGCACAAAGGCGGAGGTAGCGGTCCTGCTGCTTGATTGTTGCCCTCCGATGGCCTCCTCCACTTCTCCTGATGTACTGGCCTGTCTCCTGGTAGTGCATTCATGCTCTGGACATTACGCTGACAGACACAGCAATCCTTCTTGCCACAGCTTGCATTGATGTGCCATCCTGGATGAGCTGCACTACCTGAGCCACTTGTGTGCGTTGTAGACTCAGTCTCATGCTACCACTAGAGTGAAAGTACCGCCAGTGACCAAAACATCAGGCATGAAGTATAGGGACTGAGAAGTGGTCTGTGGTCACCAACTGTAGAACCACTCCTGTACTGGGGGTATCTTGTTCATTGGCTGTAATTTCCACCTGTTGTCTGTTCCATTTGCACAACAGCATGTGAAATTGATTGTCAATCAGTGTTGCTTCCTGAGTGGACAGTGTGATTTCACAGAAGTGTGATTGACTTGGAGTTACATTGTGTTGTTTAAGTGTTCCCTTTATTTTTTTAAGCAGTGTATAATGGCCAGGAATAGTGCTGCTCCTCCATGTACACATCTGAAAAGATACTTGATAGATATGCAATAAGCGCACTACAAAGTAATAGAAGTGAGCCTGTTTCCTAGAGTGTGTCGGGAGCTTGTACACCCTTTCCTGGGAGCCATGTTTTGAGACGAGAAAGATGGAAGAGTCATCCCTTGTTTCTGAAATTATTCTAGCAGGGGCAAATATGCTCTGCAAGGTGCAATGTAAGGGTATGTCTACCTACTGTGGCAAACTTTACAAGAGAATCAGCAGCAAAAATCTAGGATTACACGTGGATATGTGCATTTAATGTACTTCTGATCACCAGTGGGGGTAATATGGGGCTTTTCATGCAGATTTTAAGAGAATAAGTCGCCTTCTCTGTGTGGAAACCCTATTACTTGCATGGGCAGTGAATTGTTCCTGTATCTAATGCGAAGTGTAGAATCTGTACCCAAATCCTTGTCAGACCCAGAACGGTACAGAACCTATAGGTTACCATGAACTGAGCCTAAATGTAAATACTTGTGTTCTTTCTCTAGGCCTTGGATGGATTCTTCTTTGTGGTGAACCGTGAAGGGAATGTAGTGTTTGTCTCTGAGAATGTGACTCAGTATCTCCGGTACAACCAGGAAGAGCTAATGAATACCAGTGTATATAACATACTACATGTCGGAGATCACAATGAGTTCATCAAAAACCTGCTGCCAAAGTCTTTAGGTAACAAACACCATTGTGATTGTGTCTTTATTCTCATTTACTACTTAGAAACTCTTCCAGTTTGGAGAACTTTTGTGACTTGTGTGTTCTTTTTATTTCTTCACACAGTAAACGGGGGACCTAGACGTAATAGCCATACATTTAATTGCCGTATGCTGGTGAAGCCAATAGCAGAGTGTGAAGAGGAAACTCACGACAGCCGGGAAACGCACCAGAAATATGAAACTATGCAGTGCTTTGCAGTATCCCAACCAAAGTCCATAAAGGAAGAAGGAGAAGGTACGTTTATTGTGGAACTCGCTAGATAAGGGACTTTCAGCTTCTTTTGTCTAGGCGGTACGTCATGTTGTAAGCTTAAAGGGGTTACTCCGGTGAAAAACTTTTTTTTATTTTTTATTTTTTTTTAAACCAACTGGTGCCAGAAAGTTAAACCGATTTTTAAATTACTTATATAAAAAAATCTTAATCCTTCCTGTAATTATTAGCTGCTGAATACTTCCGCGGAAATTATTTTCTTTTTGAAACACAGAGCTCTCTGCTGACATCATGAACACAGTGCTCTCTGCTGACATCTCTTGTCCATTTTAGGAACTGTCCAGAACAGCATATGTTTGCTATGGGGATTTCCTTTTACTCTGGACAGTTCCTAAAATGGACAGAGATGTCAGCAGAGAGCACTGTGCTCATGATGTCAGCAGACAGTTCTGGGTTTCAAACGGAAAAGAATTTCCACTGTAGTATTCAGTAGCGAATAAGTACAGGAAGGATTAAGATTTTTTAATAGAAGTAATTTACAAATCTGTTTAACTTTCTGGCACCAGTTGATTTAAAAAAAAAAATAAAGGTTTTCACCGGAGTAGGGGTAGTCCGGCGAGAAACAACTCATCCCCTATCCACAGGATAGGGAATAAGCGTCTGATCGCAGGGGGGGTCCGACTGCTGGGACCCGACGCAATGTCCTACCCGGCTCTCTGAGAGGAGCTTGTGCTACAGAAGTCACGCACTCCATTCTTTTCTATTGGAGCGCCGGAGATGCTGAAGTACAGTGCTCAATTATATTAGATATTTTATTCAACATTAAAAGTTAAGTTTTACTTATATAGGGGGGTCCTTAGTTAAGGGTATTTTGGGGGTTTATCCCTATTAGTGTGAGCAATAATACAGTTGGACTTACTGGGTAACTTATGTTGGAGTTGTACAGTACTCGGGCATCTCCAGCACTCGCATAGAAATTAATGCAGCGTGTGCTGTCTGCAGCACGCGCTCCTCTCGGAGAGGCAGACAGGAGATCGCTGGGGGTCCAACACTTATCCACTCCTGTGGATAGGGGATAAGTTGTTTTTCACCTCTTTTAAACCTGTCTTTTTGGCTTCACCTTTACTAGGATCGTTCACCGTAGCCGGTAGGACAGGTTCAGTTTATGCCACTCACTGTAGAAAGACATTCTCCTCCTTTCAACTCCTTGTTCCTGTATGAGATAATTGTTTCTTTACTTTTGTAGATTTACAGTCTTGCTTGATATGTGTGGCCAGAAGAGTTCCAATGAAAGAAAGACCTCCTCTTCCCACCTCTGAAACATTCTCAACCCGTCAGGACTTGCAAGGTACTCATCCGCCGAGCTGTCATTACCTGTCTGTATCAAAGAAAGCTACAAGCAGATTGCAGACTTTTATGGGAGTTTTTTTTTGCAAAGCTGCAACACATGAGCATGCACAGAGCAGTGTTAGGACCAATGCACACGAACGCATTTGGGCTTTGTGTTGTACGAATGCAGAATATGCAGCTTCATTTTCGCATGGAAGCACCTTGAGGTTAGGGTAAGGGGTAATCCACTACACGCAGCCTCACCGAATATTGTACTGGAAGTATTTCCTCAAGTATTTTTTAGGGAAAATATGGTTCTATACTTGACTGCAATAAGGGTATATACAGTGGCTCCATATTGCACTCCTTGTGAGTGAGTTCTTGACCGAGACATTTAGAAGAAAATACTGGATTTTAAATATAAAATAAATATAAATATATTTTCTGCATAGTGATTTGTATATTCTTATGCAGTGCTTTCCAAAACAGTGTGCCTCCAGCTGTTGCAAAACTACAACTCCCAGCATGCCCGGACAGCCTTCGGCTGTCCGGGCATGCTGGGAGTTGTAGTTTTGCAACAGCTGGGGGCACACTGTTTTGGAAAACACTGTTCTAATAAATATACCTTCTAAAATTCTTGTAGTCTGGTATGTTAGAGGCCACCAACGTGCTGGATTTTTAAAAATTCTTCCCAATACATCCCCACTCATACGTATATATATACTTACTTACTGTACACTTGCAGTAGTATAGGAAAAAAGCTTCGATGGCGCTGCCAAGGAAGTAACCCGAAGTCGTGGGTATTGGTATAAATAAATAAATTTATTTTTACAGCATAAAGAAATCAAAGAAAATAAATGAATAAAGCAAGACGCGTTTCGGGAGTCACAGATCCCTTTTTCAATGCTGTAAAAAGGGAGCTGTGACTCCCGAAACGCGTCTTGCTTTATTTATTTATTTTCTTTGATTTCTTTATGCTGTAAAAATAAATTATTTATTTATTTATACCAATACCCACAACTTCGGGTTACTTCCTTGGGAGCGCCATCGCAGCTTTTTTCCTATACTTCTGCATTCGCCATACGAACCCACCCCTGGGCGCCGTCCACACGCTGCTGGCCTGCATACCAAGCTACCATCACCGGCAAAGGATACGCTACCACCTACCCGGGTACCTACCTACATCGGCTAAGAGATCTACACCGCACCCGGCGCCACCTCCTCTTTTTTCCGTCATATACTGCTCTTACTGTACACTTTGCAGAGTCCATCCCAATTACTTACTCCCACATTTAAGGAAGGCTTCGCACCTGCGTATGGTGTCTCCCTGGCAGGTTACATAAAAAATTCCTCATAAGGTAGCCCAACATCCTGCTAGACCCCATGTTGGAAACCCCATTGGACTGCAGTATAGTCATTCTATTGGGGACTGGTGGTGTCCGCTGTGTTGCTGATCTTTCAGTTCTGTTTTTTGTTTTTGATCTGCTCAAATAATGGAGCAGAACAATAGTAAAAGTCAATGCTGCTGTGAACCCAGCTTAATGGTAATACATTTTTCTAATGTGGTGTATATAGTTACATACATTTTTACCATTGTTCTCCTTTGGATATAGATATTTTGGTTGAGGGTTCAGAGAAGAGCTACTAAACTAGTACATGGACTGCAGGATAAAACTTACCAGGAATGGTTAAAGGACCTTAAAGGGGTACTCCGGTGGGGAAAAAATATTCAGATCAACTGGTTCCAGAAAGTTAAACAGATTTGTAAATTATCTTAATCCTTCTAGTACTTATCAGCTGCTGTATGCTCCAGAGGAAGTTGAGTTGTTCTTTTCTGTCTGACCACAGTGCTCTCTGCTGACACCTCTCTCCATGTCAGGAACAGTCCAGAATAGGAGCAAATCACCATAGCAAAGTTTTGAGAGTTCCTGACATGGACAGAGGTCAACAGAGAGCACTGTGGTCAGACTGAAAAGAACTACACAACTTCCTGTGGAGCATACAGCCACTGAGAGGTACTGGAAGGATTCAGATTTTAAAATAGAAGTAATTTACAAATTTTGTTAACTTTCTGGCACCAGTGGATTTGAAAAAAAATGTTTTCCACCGGAGTACCCCTTTAACATGTATAGCTTGGAAGAAAGACGAGCCTGAGGGGATATGATAGAAACGTTTATATACATAAAGGGAATCAACACGGTAAAGGAGGAGAGGATAGTGAAAAGAAGAAAAACTACCACAAGAGGGCATAGTTTTATTATGGAGGGGCACAAGTTTTTGCAGTCTTATCAGGAAGTATTACTTTACTGAGAGAGTAGTGGATGCATGGAATAGCCTTCCTGCAGAAGTGGGCGCTGCAAATACAGTGAAGGAGTTTTAGCATGTATGGGATAGGCATATTCTTTATATAAGATAGGTATAGGTATGAGGCTATTATTCATCTAAAATAGGGATAGACCTAATGCGATAGGGATAGACATAAGGCTATACTTCACATAAGATAGGGTCACGGATTTTTGATAGTATTAAGAATATTGGGGAGACTAGATGGACCGGTTCTTTTCTGCCGACACATTCTATGTTTCTAAGTTACATTGATATTGATCTTTCAGGTAAAATAACCTCTCTGGACACGAGCACTATGAGGGCGCTAATGAGACCAGGCTGGGAGGATCTAGTGCGGCGGTGTATTCAGAAATTCCATTCTCACGATGGCGAATTGTCTCTCAGCAAAAGGCATCACCAAGAAGGTAAGTGTTCACAGTGAACGTCTAGCTTGATTATTGGTAAGCGCTTGCCCTGTTATTAAATCTTTAGATCAGTGTTTCCCAACCAGGGGGCCTCCAGCTGTTGCAAAACTACAACTCCCAGTATGCCTGGACAGCCGAAGGCTGTCCAGGCATGCTGGGAGTTGTAGTTTTGCAACAGCTGGAGGCACCCTGGTTGGGAAACACTGCTTTAGATATTCACTAGAGATGAGCGAACTTACAGTAAATTTGATTCGTCACGAACTTCTCGGCTCGGCAGTTGATGACTTATCCTGCATAAATTAGTTCAGCTTTCAGGTGCTCCGGTGGGCTGGAGACTCTTTCCTAGGACTGTATCCACCTTTTCCAGCCCACCGGAGCACCTGAAAGCTGACCTAATTAATGCAGGATAAGTCCTCAACTGCCGAGCCGAGAAGTACGTGACGAATCAAATTTACTGTAAGTTCGCTCATCTCTAATATTCACCATCTCTTCCCACTATATTTCTTCATCTTGTATCTTTTCAAAGACAACATTCTCTTCACGTAAGAACAATGCAGCCAGTCACGGCCACTTGTTCCTTTATGGCATTTAGAATGGCAACCACTACAAATACAATTTCCTCACATGCGTCTCTCAGCTGGTTATGTGTAGTCGGTGCTTTGTCATGGTTCTGCTGCTTTATCTTTTTACATTTCTCCTGGCAACTTCAATAGCGGTGTTTAGGGAACCTTAACATTTTATAATGTTTTAGTCATGTTCAAATTGTCAAACCCGAGTTCTTTTCACACTGGTGCACACCATTTCCATGCAGCTTGCTTTATGTCCTCTAAATTTTCATCTTCAGCGGTGCGCGGTGTATTGGAAAACCTTTTCTTGTAATACATTGATATCCAACATGTACACAAAACAATTCAGCGTGCCAGGACCAAAGATGGCGGGTAAACTAGATACCATCTTGCTTCATTAGAGAAGGAAGTGTTCTGTATGTGTTTCCCCGTCATTGTCCCTTCAGGATTTCGATTTAGTAACTATAGACTGACAATATCACAGAACCAAACCAGGAGGGAAAAAAGATGATCTTCTCTACTGTGATGAGACAAAGAGATTAGGATTAGAGATGAGCGAATTTACAGTAAATTCGATTCGTCGCGAACTTCTCGGCTCGGCAGTTGATGACTTTTCCTGCATAAATTAGTTCAGCTTTTAGGTGCTCCCGTGGGCTGGAAAAGGTGGATACAGTCCTAGGAGAGTCTTTCCTAGGACTGTATCCACCTTTTCCAGCCCACCGGAGCACCTGAAGGCTGAACTAATTTATGCAGGATAAGTCATCAACTGCCGAGCCGAGAAGTTCGTGACGAATCAAATTTACTGTAAGTTCGCTCATCTCTAATTAGGATCCTTGTTATTACTCAACTAGGAATTAAAGTGCTAGACTGGGTTCACACTTAAAGGAGTATTCCATGAAAAAACTTTTATATATATATATATATATATATATATATATATATATATATATATATATATATATCAACTGGCTCCAGAAAGTTAAACAGATTTGTAAATGACTTCTATTAAAAAATCTTAATCCTTTCAATAATTAAAAGGATTAAGTTGAGTTGTTGTTTTCTGTCTGGCAACAGTGTGCAGTTCCCGAGACAAGCAGAGATGTCAGCAGAGAGCAGAGTAGAAGAGGTTTGCTATGGGGATTTGCTTCTAAACTGGGCGGTTCCCGAGACAGGTGTCATCAGAGAGCACTTAGACAGAAAAAACAGCTCAACTTCAGCAGCTCATAAGTACTGAAAGGATTAAGATTTTTTAATAGAAGTAATTTACAAATCTGTTTAACTTTCTGGAGCCAGTTGATATATAAAAAAATGTTTTTTCCTGGATAACCCCTTTAGGGGGATTTACTATGGGCTGCACCTTGCCCAGATTGGTCAAAAGTCACAGAATTTTGCACAAACCCACTGTTTTTTTTAATGCAATATTTTTTTTTAAACTTTTGGCTGATCTGCTCCATGCTTACCAATTGCGCAGGCTTGGCACGGAGGAAGCATGGCTTCACATAAGCCATGCAAAATTGCTAGCGCCTGGATTAATCATAAGGCATGCACCTCTTGATAAATCGGCCTCCACTATTCACTTCTATGGGTTTCCTTAAAGGGGTACTCCGCCCCTAGACATCTTAGGCTAGGTTCAGACTACGGAATTTCCGCCTGCAATTCCTCTTTGAAATTGCAGGCGGAAATTCGGCTTGCTAAAATGTATGGTGTAGTGAATGGGTTTCCGTTCACAAATTCACACTTCGGAATTTGTGAAGCGGAATTTGCGAACGGAAAATCTGCTTGGGGTTGCTCTTTCTTCAGGCGGAAATCCGCGCGGACACATTGCAGTCTATTGGAGACTGCAGTGTCTACACGGTCCTAGCGCCGGCCGCACTCGGAATCTCCGGGCGGAAATTTTCTGCCTGGAGATTCCGTAGTCTGAACCTAGTCTTATCCCCTATCCAAAGGATAGGGGATAAGATGTCTGATCGCGGGGGTCCCGTTGCTGCGGAGCCCTACGATCTCGACTGCGGCACCCCAGACATCCGTTGCACGGAGCGAATGTCTGGGGTGCCGTAGCCGAGATGACTGGCGATGGGGGGTGGAGGCTCGCGACGTCACGGCCACGCCCCCTCAATGCAAGTCTATAGACTTGCATTGAGGGGGCGTGGTCATGATGTCACGAGCGGGGTGTGGCTAGGATGTTACCGGCCTCCAGTGCTGCACCTGATGCTCTAAACGAACGCCGGTCCCCAGCGGTGGTACCCCCGCAGTCAGACATCCTTTGGATAGGGGATAAGATGTCTAGGGGAGGAGTACCCCTTTAAGACTGATGTGTGAAACGCCAGTTTTAGTAAATTCCCCCCTTAGTATTTTCTTTCTGTCTTTAGCCAAACCCAGAGGTGGATCCAAAACACATACAAAGGTTCCAGTAAGTGTTAATGGCGTAACAAAACCCTGTCTACATGTATAGTACTGTAGTTAACTGTGGAATTGTGGTATGGAGACTGCACCACAAATATTCAGTACATTTTCCATATCGGAACAGAACTTGGGGTAGTATTAAACAGGCAGACTGCTGTCTGATCAGTGCAGCGCTCGCTTAAGGAGCCTGTTACATTGTTCCACCACCATGTAAATAGGGCCACAATTACTGTCTGTGTGGCCCTTTCCATCCATCTTTGTACCCACATCACCGATTACAATGGAAGATGTGCATCTGACAAACAAGGATTTTTTAACCTGCAAATCGACGCAATCACCCGATTTATAAGGGTTTGCTGATGGGCCATCACCTAAGAAATACAACCACCGCAGTCATAAAATGGTATTGAAAGGCTCCCATGTTGCCTTTACCCTATTGTTTTCTTAAAATTCGACCTCTTAACACTTCTTGTATCTCTTCTTCCTTCAGTTCTCAGGGTAGGACTTGCATTAAGTCCTATATACCGATTTTCATTGTCTGACGGCACAGTTGTTGCTGCCCAAACACGGAGCAAGCTTATCCGCTCTCAAAATACAAATGAACCTCAGCTGGTAATATCCATTCACATGCTTCAGAGGTAAGGACCCGTGTGCTGGTGCATCAGTAAAGTTACATTTTATTTTATTTATTTTTAAATTACATTTTTTCCCACTGTGATTTATGACCATTTTGTTGTTTGGAAGAGTGGAATGCCTCATGAGTAGTGTTGAGCGCGAATATTCAAAATGCTAATTTTTACCGCGAATATCAGCACTTTGCAATTTCGAATATAGTGATATATATTCGTAATGAACAATTTTTTTTTAGCAATAAAAAGAAATGTCCAGGGAACGATAGTGCCAAAAAGAGAGGGTTCTTCTGTATTGAATAAAAAGCCAGCATACAGGAACACACATGGACAATGTGACGAGTTTCAGGTGTCGTAGTGCACCCTTAGTCGTACATGAACAATTAAAAAAATATATATTTTTATGAGAATTTATGCGAATATTGGCACTTCCAGACTGGACACTGATCCCTTCCTCCTTTTAGGTGAAAGATATAATTGCGCATGCGCACTATGCGAACTTCATTACGAATTTTCGCATTGGGGGAAAAAAAAAGAGAACGAACATTGCGAATTTTGCGAATATAGGATGAATATTCGTCCATATATTCGCAAAATATCGCAAAATTCGAATCACTACTCATGAGCTGTGAAGGTTTACAGTGAATGCAAAAGTATGCAAACTAAGCAAAGGTATCCCTACATAGAGAAATACTAGATGACCATTATCATGACTGATGGCACGTTTGTCAAGAGGTACAGGTGCATGAAGCATTGGTTATAGGGTTGCAGGGACCACAGTACCAAGCGAATTTGTATTTGTATAAGCTTTTATGATTTAAGAGCCTGTCTGGGAACATTTGCAGATGTCTTAAGTTACAGCATTTGTTTGCAAAACAGGTGCTAAGTTGTATCGAAAATCTATAGTTAGCTGGCCCCAGATAGTGGTCACTACCATAAAACATTTGTAGTGGGCTCATTGTTCTGTGCTTTGACTTGTTTTACAGAGAACTATCTCCCGTTTTACACACTTTTTGGGTGATTTCCTAAACCTTTTATTTTTTTAGCAGTTTTATTTTTCCACTGTATAAAATCCTATGACTGCTGCTTAGCATGGAGAGGTTGTCATCTGCTTTTCAACTGGTGCTTCCCAACCAGGGTGCCTCCAGCTGTTGCAAAACTACAACTCCCAGCATGCCCGGACAGCCTTCGGCTGTCCGGGCATGCTGGAGTTGTAGTTTTGCAACAGCTGGAGGCACCCTGTTTGGGAAACACTGCCTTAGACTCTCTTCACGCTACCGCTTCCAGCAGCCTCCCATTAATCTCAGTGGGAATTTCTCTCCTCTGTTTACATTGCAGAACTTCTGGCAAGGAATTGGATTCTAGTGGAAGATTAAAGGGGTACTCCGGTGGAAAACTTTATTTTAATTTCTTTTTTTTTTTTTTTTTTAGATCAACTGGTGCCAGAAAGTTAAACAGCTTTGTAAATTACTTCTATATAAAAATCTTAATCCTTCCAGTACTTATTAGCTGCTGAATACTACAGAGGAAATTATTTTCTTTTTAGAACACAGAACTCTCTGCTGACATTACGAGCACAGTGCTCTCTACTGACATCTCTGTCCATTTTCAGAACTGTCCAGAGTAGTAGAAAATCCCCAGAGCAAACATATGCTGCTCTGGGCAGTTCCTAAAATGGACAGAGATGTCAGCAGAGAGCGCTGTGTTCGTGATGTCAGCAGAGAGCTCTGTGTTCCAAAAAGGAAAGAATTTCCTCTGTACTATTCAGCAGACAATAAGTACTGGAAGGATTAAGATTTATTAATAGAAGTGATTTACAAATCTGTTTAACTTTCTAGCACCAGTTGATTTAAAATAAATAAATTAAATAAATAAATGTTGTCCACCGGAGAACCCCTTTAAGCATTATCAACCTTCTGGCGGAATCAGTCATAGAAGTGCTGTAAATTTGTGCTTGTAAACAGGACGGCAGATTGCTGCAGACATAAGGGCCAATTTCAGACCATTTTAGCGGAGATTTCTCAGTGTGAACATATCCTAATTTACTGACTAGAGATGAGTGAACTTACAGTAAATTCGATTGGTCACGAACTTCTCGGCTCGGCAGTTGAAGACTTTTCCTGCATAAATGAGTTCAGCTTTCAGGTGCTCCGGTGGGCTGGAAAAGGTGGATACAGTCCTAGGAAAGAGTCTCCTAGGACTATATCCACCTTTTCCAGCCCACCGGAGCACCTGAAAGCTGAACTCATTTATGCAGGAAAAGTCTTCAACTGCCGAGCCGAGAAGTTTGTGACGAATCGAATTTACTGTAAGTTGGCTCATCTCTATTACTGACTTCAAACCTATCTTGAAAAGTTATTGGAATGGAAAGTGTTATACACAGTTGTAGCGCCTTTTCATCTTTAGTTACATAAACCAGAACACTTTAGCTCATTCCCAGTATATTTTAGTATTAGTAAAATGATGTATGAAGTGTTGTTCTTTTGTTAAACATTATTTTTCGCCCGCAGAGAACAGAATCTATGTGGAATGAATCAGGACATGACTGGACAAAACAGCAGCCCGGCCCATCAAGCAGTGTGCAGTGGGAACCCTGGTCAGGACATGACCATCAGTAGCAATATGAATTATGCCATAAATGGCCCAAAGGAACAAATGGGCTTGTCAGCTGGCAGATATGTTGGCTCGGGAGGGATGAACCATGTCTCCAGCATGCAAGCTGCCACTCCTCAGGGTAATAACTATGCACTCAAAATGAATAGCCCTTCACAGGGAAGTCCTGGAATGGTCCAGGGTCAACCTAACTCTATGCTTTCCCCAAGACATCGCGTAAGCCCAGGAGTGGCGGGAAGTCCTCGTATTGCACCCAGTCAGTTTTCCCCTGCAGGAAGTTTGCATTCTCCAGTTTGTAGTAGCACAGGAAATAGCCATAGTTTTGCCAATAGCTCTCTGAATGCACTTCAGGCTCTTAGTGAGGGCCACGGTGTCCCGCTTGCCCCACCCATGGCATCACCTGACCTGAAAAGTGGGAATGTACAAAATTCGCCAGGTAGCATGAACGCACCCCAACTGAGAAAAATGGGGAGCGTGGACGCTAAAGAATCTTTTGGGCTTTACGGGGAGCAACCTGATGGTGGGCCTGGGCAAGCAGAGACTAACTGCCGCTCATCGGACCAGAAGGATTGTAATGACAGCATGGCTCCTGGTGGGGACAAAACAGATGGTCAGAACAGGTTGATGGACAGCAAAGGCCAGACAAAACTATTGCAGTTACTTACCACCAAATCTGATCAGATGGAGCCCTCACCACTCAACCCTTTGGGAGATACAAACAACAAAGACTCCTTGGGACATTTTGCAGCCAATAGTATGTCTGCCTCAGCACATGGAACCTCACTGAAAGAGAAGCATAAAATTTTGCACAGACTTCTTCAGGACAGCAGCTCACCTGTTGACCTGGCCAAGCTTACAGCCGAGGCCACTGGGAAAGAACTGAATCAGGAGTCCAATAGCACAGGCCCTGGCTCTGACGTTACTATAAAGCAGGAACCAGTGAGCCCCAAAAAGAAAGAAAATGCACTACTACGTTACTTGTTAGATAAGGATGATAGTAAGGATAATCTGGGTGATATCACGCCTAAGATGGAGCGTTTGGATAACAAGATGGACCCTTCAAATTGCACCAAGCTGATAAAGGTCGAAAAAGAGGAGCCTGGATATCCATCTGATCAGGTAAGAGCAAATGTGTTTATCTTGTATACCTGCTGCTTTGCTTGAGCTGGATCAGGTAATATAGTCTTAAGTGTACCAGTCATGAGCAAAAACTTTTTATATAATGTATAATGTCCCTGCAGCTATTGCCTGTGTTTCTCTATGAGGAGTCCAAATACAGGAAGTGTGGGTGGACAAGCAGGACTCTGCACTGAGGACAAGCAGGGCTCTGTACACTGAGGACAAGCAGGGCTCTGTACACTGAGGACAAGCAGGGCTCTGTGCACTGCGGACAAGCAGGGCTCTGTGCACTGAGGACAAGCAGGGCTCTGTGCACGGAGGACAAGCAGGGCTCTGTGCACGGAGGACAAGCAGGGCTCTGTGCACGGAGGACAAGCAGGGCTCTGTGCACTGAGGACAAGCAAGGCTCTGTACACTGAGGACAAGCAGGGCTCTGTGCACTGAGGACAAGCAGGGCTCTGTGCACTGAGGACAAGCAGGGCTCTGTACAGTGAGGACAAACAGGGCTCTGTGCTGTTAGGCTCTATAACATGCTATAACGACAAGTCATTGAGGTGGTACTCACCAGCCTTGATTATTAGTTCTCTCCCTGTTTGGGTATAGGAGTTATGGCTGATGAGGTAGGCGGAAGCCATTGTGGACTGCCCCGATTTATTCTTTTGTTCAGGCATCATGATATAACCTAGGATATGTCATTATATTATAATCTGTGGGTGTCTGGTCTCTGGGGCCCTAACCAATAGTTTGAATAAAAGCAAACACAGCTGTGCTATAGTGCTGTGCTGCCTTCACTCTTATTCCCCTGCACAGCATCTCTGGTCAGCGGAATTATCCAGCTTTAGTTTCCCGATTGGTGGCATCCCAGAGGTTAGACCAGTGTTTCCCAACCAGGGTGTCTCCAGCTATTGGAAAACTACAACTCCCAGCATGCCCGGACAGCCTTTGGCTCCAGAAAGTTAAACAGATTTGTAAATTACTTCTATTAAAAAAATCTTAATCCTTTCAATACTTATCAGCTGCTGAAGTTGAGTAGTTGTTTTCTGTCTGGCAACAGTGCTCTCTGCTGACATCTCTGCTTGTCTCAGGAACTGCACAGAGTAGAAGAGGTTTGCTATGGGGATTTGCTTCTACTCTGGGCGGTTCCCTAGACACGTGTCATCAGAGAGAACTTAGACAGAAAAGAACAGCTCATAAGTACTGAAAGGATTAAGATTTACAAATCTGTTTAACTTTCTTGAGCCAGTTCATATATAAAAAAAAAAGTTTTTTTCCTGGATAACCCCTTTAAGACCATCACCAATCATAAAACTATAGCATATCATTTCATTAAATCCGACCCCTTTGAAGCCAGTGACTGTTCTGCAGTGGTGCCAGGTGGACAAGCTGTGGATATTGTCGGATACTGCTTTACACTGCCAAAAAATGTCACTTCCAGGAAAACCCCCACGTTTAATGACACACGTTTCTTCCATATGAAAGCGCATAATTCTTTGTAACCTTTCGGGGGGGGGGGGGGGGTACAACTTCACACTTGGGTTCCTTTGTGGTCATGAGTTAATGTGGAAATAAAACATCTCGCCATGGAACAAGCAAAGTCAGAAGTGCTGTTTATGATTTTATCATATCGCCATTGTAACGGTATATTCATTTATCACCAAGAGGGTACAACATGTCATCTGGAAAGTAAACGAGTCCTGCCAGATAACCTTTTTGGTTTGTGAGGGGGCATTTGAGATGTTGAGATGTCCTATAGACTATAGGAAATGGCCATATTTGTGATGAGCGGATGATCCTACTGTATTTTTATTAATTTTTGTAGTCAGATGCCAGTGTCCTGCATTAAAGCAGTCACAAAAATTCCCATTCATATGAAAAGTGAATTTGTTGTGACCACAGGGGGCGCTGTCATTAATGCTATTCCACTTATGTTCTCCTGCATTTCAAGTAGTCTAACCCAGTGTTTCCCAACCAGTGTGCCTTGAGCTGTTGCAAAACTACAACTACCAGCATGCCCGGACAGCCAGAGGTTGTTTTGTTTTTTTTCCCCCATAATTTCTGTCTATATAGCTGTATACGAGGACTTTTTTTTTTTTTCGCCCACAGTTCTCTATGCATTTTCAGTCACATCTACTGTATTCATTACATTTATGACATTTCCAAATTTACGAGGCGTTACTTATAAGGTCCCTTTCACACTGAGGTTAGTGCCCGGCAGTGTGACGGCCGCTGGGAGAGCCGTGCAGAATAATGGGGAAAAATTACAGCCATTTTTTCTCCCGTTATTCAGAATGGGTCCCGGTGGCCCCTATATTTGTAAATGGGAACCAACGGGACTTTTCCATTGCTCCCTGTTATGAGAAGTCAGGAAAAAAAAAAGACTCTGATGGCCGTTCTTGACAGGGAGCAGCGGCAGTGTGAAAGTAGCCGAACTTGCACCATAGAAATAGTTCTTTGTGTGTCACTTTTTATTTATTTGTGTGTGTGTGTATGTATATATATATATATATATATATATATATATATATATATATATAGCTATAGATATATACACAAAAATAAATAAATAAATCTTTAACTCAATCTACATAAACCGAGTCTGGCAACAGGAAAGAAAAAAAAATTATTATTTACATATATATATAAAATCATTCTTTACTTTAATCTCCCATTTAAGGACCGGACCCTCACATCTTCCCCCAGCATTCCGATCAGAGGTTCTAGTACTGAATTACTGTGGTCAGTGGCAGACAAAGTTGTCTTCATGTATTACCACTATAGAATATTTGTGTCTTTCCCTGTAAAATAGAGATGCTACAGTGTTTTAAAGTAGAGGTCTTCAAACTGTGGCCCTCCAGCTGTTGCAAAACTACAACTCCCAGCATGCGTGCTGAGAGTTGTAGTTTTGCAACAGCTGGAGGGCCACAGTTTGGCTACCACTGTTTTGAAGGGTTAAGCTGGGTTCACATGACGTTTTTGCCATCCTGTTTTCAATCAGTTTTTCTAAAGAAAACCGTATGGCAAAAAAACGGATGGAACAGTATGGGAAAAAGTAAACCGTATGCGTTTTTAAACTGTATACTGTTTTTAAAAGTGCATACAGTTCCGTCTGTTTTTATAAAAACAAAAAAGAAAACATAAGTTTTTGAAAATGTTGCCCTTTTTTAATGGGAGGGGTGTTGGGTGGGGACTTTAGGATGCAAATGCGCATGTGCAAAGTAAAAACCGTATACGATTTCCCATATGTAACTGTATACATGTGCGTTTCCCATTGATATCAATGTTAAAAAAATAAAAATAAAACTTATGCGGTTGCAGTACGGTTTTTAGACCGGAGTCAAAACCGTGGTTGACCACGTTTTTGTCTCCGGTTTCAAAACAGTACTGCAACCGCATAAGTTTTTTTTTAACATGGACGTCACTGGGAAATGCAGATCTTACCTCTTCATAGCCGTGGTATTTGTATGGGAGGCAACGAATTGCAGACCTCTTGTATTTTTGCCGTCATATCCCTGAAAGCCAGATGGTCCTGGTATAACGCCTTAGCTTTATTTGGAGTGGGTGTCATATAATGTAAAATGTGTATTGTGTGTGTGACATTGTATGGTATTGTCATTACTCATCTCCCGCAGTATCACTCTCAAGCAGAAACTCTTGCTCCACCCGCGCTGTGTGTATTCTCCGTTCAGTAAGAGATAACGTATCACATGACCCTTATTACACTTTCCTTGTAGCGCTGACTCTTCGTGTCCTAAATGGAATGTGTCACAATCTGGAATTGACTTAAGTCTTATGTTAAATGTGTTTTTTAAGAAGTTTTTCCCCTAATTTTCTATTTTACTGAGTAAATTTTAAAATAATCCTGAAAATTAGCAGTTTCCTTATTGACCATTAGTCCTAAAAGGTGTCACTAGTGTATAGATAAGAGGTTCAAACAACACCTGTTGCTCACAGCTCAGCCATCCCCTTAGAATTACCTATGCAAAGGTCGCAGGGCATGCCTAGACACCTTTCCGATTTGAATCAGTCTATTTTTGCTATGGGACTTTAAAACGAGCTCAGGTGCTTAGCTTTCTTCAAAGCCAGTGAGGAATGGCTGCTATTAGCAACCAGGACTCACCGCTAATGCAGGACACCGGCGATCACGCTGATGTCCAGCATTATCCCTTTTTCCGTATGGAAAATCCACAGCTGATTTATGTACATGTGAACGTTTTTGCTGCATGTTTTGCTACCTATTGACTTCATTGTGTAGCAATATCCGCTGCAGCAAAATGCGCAGCCAAATATGCATGTGTGAATGTACCCTTAGAGTCTGTTCACATGGGCGGATTTCCTGCAGCATATTTTTTTTTTTTAGATAAAATCTGCAGCAGATTTTGCTACTATTGACTTCAAAGGGTCAGCAAAAAATATATAGTGCTATAGTGGCGATTTTTGCTGGCCCATTAAAGGGGGGGGGTACTCCGCTGGAAAACTTTTTTTTTTTTTTTCCTCTCAACTGGTGCCAGGTTTGTAAATGACTTCTATTTAAAAATGTTAATCCTTCCAGTACTTCTCAGTTTCTGTATGCTCCACAGGAAGTTTTTTTCATTTTGAATTTCCTTTCTGTCGACCACAGTGCTCTCTGCTGACACCTCTGTTCATGTCAGGAATTGTCCAGAGTAGGAGCAAATCCCCATAGCAAACCTCTCCTGCCCCGGACAGTTCCTGATATGGACAGAAGTGTCAGCAGAGAGCACTGTGGTCAGACAGAAAGGAAATTCAAAAAGAAAAGAACTTCCTCTGGAGCATACAGCAGCTGATAACTACTGGACGGATTAAGATTTTTTAAATAGAAGTTATTTACAATCTGTTTAACTTTCTGGTACCAGTTTATTTAAAAAAAAAAAAAATGTTTTCCAGCGGAGTTCCCTTTTAAAGTCAAAGGTAGCAAAATCTGCTGCAGATTTTCTGCAGCAAATACTCAGCAGAAAATCTGCCAGTGTAAACAGACTGTAAGGGTCTGTTCACACGGGCATATTTTATTGTGAGGTAGCAGCCTGTTTCCCACTGTGATTTTAAACTGGGAAGGGCTCTCCGCAGCTGGTTGTCGGCAGTTTAATTTCTACTGCGAAAAATCCGATGCAGACCACATTGAAGTCAGTGTCATCTGCTGTTGATTTCCTGCATCAGAGATTCCGCTGCCGCAAAGAGCCTGCCCCGATTCAAACTTGCAATCCGTGTGAATGGACCCTTAGGGTATGTTTGCACATGTAGACTTTATGCTGCAGATTTTCTAATGGTTGGTCAATAATAAAATCAGCAGCAGAAAATTTGCAGCAAAATAGGCACGTGTGAACGTACCCCTAGAATAAATCAGTTGCTCTTTAAATACTTCGCTCAGAGGTATTTAGCACTTTTAGCAGTTTATTTCTTCAGCTGTAGTATGAGAAGCCCATATAGAGTTAATGTGGGCTGGTCTGTACTGCAAGAATAATAGGATGTGGAAAGAGTAATTCATGGGCGTATGTTCACCTTGCATCATCACATTACAGTCTAAATATAGAATCAATCTACATAAAAGTGTAGAAACTTTATAGCCTGGCTTAATGCGTGTGCGGTGTTTGCAGTCCGGCAGACTGCAGAGCTCGCATCTCCCTGCTGGTTCACGCTCTGATTTGCCTTCTGTGAATTGCTGCCCTGAGATGAAGCACTGTACAATATTCTCTGCATGTTAAACGAAACATCTTCTGCACTTATCAAGTAATTCTTCCCTGTGTAAGGGTAAGGACATAGCAGCAGGTGTAATATGGCCGAAAGACAAGGCCTCCTGCTGTAAGTGGGGTTTACAATTGGCGGTCATTGGCCGGACGATTTAGTAGGTTAACAGCTGTAGACATGTTTTTTGACCACCTGCAGCCCGCGGCTACGTGGGGGCATAATGATACAGACTGTTCTTTGCCAGTCATATTCTGCATAACAGTGATCTCCAAATTGGACCTCCAGTGGTTGCACAACTGCAACTTCCGGGCATGCTGGAACTTGTAGTATTGCAACATCTGGCCGTTATTATTCCGTACACTAGATGTCCCCTTATAGGCTAATTTAAAGGGGTATTCTGGCTTTATACATCTTATCCCCTATGCAAAGGATAGGGGATAAGATGTATGATCGCAGGGGTCCAGCCACTGGGGAACCCCCGCAATCTCAGTGCAGCCCCGCTAGTGACATCACGCCGCGCCCCTCCATTCATGTCTATGGGAGGGGGCGTGACTATCGTCACGCCCCCTCCCATAGACATGAATGGAGGGGGCGTGAGATGACTTCATTAGGGGCGTGGCCGTGGCCTGCACCGAAATCGCGGGATTCCCCAGCGGCGGGTCACCTGTGATCATAAATCTTATCCCCTATCCTTTGCATAGGGGATAAGATGTATAAAGCCGGAATACCACTTTAATATTTATGTACTCACAGCTCCTCATAGGGGTCCCTACAGCAGGCACTGAGAGACACAGAGTCAGGACACCGCTGGCTCAGGGCCCCCTGCTAGATAGAGGAATGCAGGAGACCTGAGCAGCACAACGAACTGTTATCTGGCCTAAATCAAAGTCAACACAGATAAAAGTGACAGGAACATGATCCTATTTACAGTGTGAGTAATATCCTTGGCTTTATTTATTTTCCTTGGTGACAGGTACGGTTTAAAGGACATCTGTAGTGCACAGAACTTATCCCCTATCCAAAGGCGCTCGGACCACCCGCGATCTCCTTTATGGTACCGCGGCAATGTACAGGAAAGGGGGCGCTCTGTCCCCTCATGACGAGGCAGCCGGCACGCCCCCTCCATGAATACCATAGAGATACATGGGGGCCCTGCTATGGCTTTCTGCTTGGGACGACACTGTCCTACCGGCAGGCTGCCGCGGCCCTTACAGGAGATCGTGGGGGGCCCCATCACTCGGACCCCCCACGATCTATAACTCCTCCCCTATCCGAAGGACTACAGCACTACAGATCTCCTTTATTGGCTGAAATCCTTTTAATACAGTTAAGACACAACTGCAAGGCCTGAGACATAGAAGCAGTACAATTAGATTCAGGCTGTTTCTTAGCATCAGCGTCTCTGTGCCGGAGCGTCCTTCATGAAGGTTAATCCCGGCTACTGACTTCTTTACATGCTGCACAGAAAAAACACAAAAAAAAAAAAAAACCCCACTTATGCCTCCCTGTACACTAAAACAAAAAAAGCATGTATACTCCCCTCCCCTGATCCTGGCCACCGCCGCTGTGCTGTTTGCACTTAACCTCATCTGGAGGAGAAGACGGAGGACTTTGTGCCTGTAGGAACTGCCTACTCCGACCATTTGATTGTCAAAGGGGCAGTAGCTGCCAGCACAAAACCTCATCCTAAGGAGGAAAAAAGGGGACGAAGTGCAGAAAGAACTGCAGCGGTGGGGAATCATTGGAGGTGAGTATGCATGATTTTTTTTGTTTTCAATGCACAGGGGGACAAATTACAAAATGTCATTTTTGCCTATTCACACGTACAGTATTCTGCGCAGATTTGATGCCCAGGATTCCAAGCAGTGTTCAGTCAGTTCAGTCATCAAATCTGCTCAGAATACTGTACGTGTGAATAGACCATTGAAGGGATTGTCCAGGATTAGAAAAACACTGACATCACTGTGATCACAATGTCATATTACTGTTATGTTATTTCACTGATGTCATACAGCAGTGGGGCTGTAATCACAGGGTCATAATATTACATTATATTTTATTATATATGGGATTTCTTCCAAAAGCACTTCCACGCTTGTCCTCAGGATGTGTGTGGTGTTGCAGCTCCGTTACATTGAAGTGAATGGAGGTAAGTTGCAATACCACACACAGCCAACAGGGGTGATGCATTTGTAATCCTAAATAGCCCCTTTATCTTCAGTAGGAAAGTCAAAATCTGCAACAGATCCTTCTGCCTTTCAGTCCTGTGTGAAAATATCCTTTCTTCTGCCAATGTTTGTGCCGTATTCCAAAAAAGTGGATGAATTTACATTACGGGTAACCCATTTCTATGTGCTGTCATTTATTATGCGGGTTTATGCAGCACAACAACAAAAGAACAAACTAGTTCACTTTTTCTGAGCTTCACAATTTTTTACATTTTTAGTTTAGTTCTGGAGTTTTACGAAACTGAAACCAGGTTGATGCTTCCTGTGGATTGTTACTCAGAGATGTGAATCTGTCACCTGCATACACATTTGTTTAGCTTTTCATGCAAAACCAGAGGCTGCGCAGTATTTTTTTCTGTTCTTCTTCGATTGCACATTTCTGTAATGAGTCTAAATGCCTTTTCTGATCCCACTATCATTATAATGTAGGGTGACTATATTTCCTCCAGACAGGCTAGCTGTAGGCCCTCATATAGTTGTAGGCCCCCATACTGCCCCATATATAGTTGTAGGCTCATACACTGTCCCCATGTATAGTTGGAGGCCTCATATATAGTTGTAGGCCCCCATACTGCCCCATATATAGCTGTAGGCTCATACACTGTCCCCATATATAGTCGGAGGCCTCATATATAGTTGTAGACCCCCATACTGCCCCCATATATAGTTATAGGCCCTCATGTATAGTTGTAGGCCCTTATACTGCCCCATATATAGTTATAGGCCCCCATGTATAGTTGTAGACCCTTATACTGCCCCATATATAGTTGTAGGCCCCCATACTGCCCCATATATAGCTGTAGGCTCATACACTGTCCCCATATATAGTTGGAGGCATCATATATATTTGTAGACCCCCATACTGCCCCCATATATAGTTGTAGACCCCAAACTTCCCCATATATAGTTGTAGACCCCCAAACTTCCCCATATATAGTTATAGGCCCCCATGTATAGTTGTAGGCCCCCATATATAGTTGTAGGCCCTCATTCTGCCCCCATACATAGTTATAAGCCCCCTTTGCGCTCCCATATAGTTCTAGGCACCCTCTCCTCTATGCCCACACACACATAGTAGTAGGTAAGCCCCCAGCAGCCCAACAATACTAACATGGGTGCTTCCCTGCTTCTCCAGTCTGTAAGATTAGGTCCTCAGACCAGAGGCGCAGTGGAGCACTGAAGCTGATGTGGATGGAAATTGCGCTCTCCTGACACTTGTCAAGTATCTGCACTCACTGACTTAACATGGCCACTGCGCTGACTGACACTTTAAGATCAAGCAGCACAGGCTGTGACCAGTGGCTGCTGCAGCACAAAAAAAATGCAGAAATTTCATCCCTGCCCCGATTTATTTATAAAAAAAAAAAAAAAAGGGACAAAATCAATAATAGTTACAATAAAAAATACAGAACAGTCTCAAATTAAAACCTTGTCCCTATAACTGTCAGCTGCTGCAGTTGGCTGAGAAACTGTCCATTTCTGATACTAGATTTCTAGATCATTATTATTTTATTTATCCAGTCCAGTTAAGTAAACCGTCCGCCCCGCCTGTTTTATAGAATCATGCACGCAAACAAATACGAGTAAAATATGCAGGCAGGACAGCCATGCTTTCCCGTTCATGCAAAGCAGCCTCTATCAGCTGACGGGAGACCTCATCGCTTTCCGTCACATCTAGTGAATGGTGTATATAGGGGCAGACAGATGACACTTCACCTAGAAATGATGGAGGAAAATGAAATCTCACTAAGCCATCTGGCCCCTAATGGTCAGAACAGTGACGTGTGCTAGCCCGGAATTTAAGAGGCCTTGCAGAAATCTGGGTCCGGCTCCGCTGGGTCTCTGACGGGGATTCTGTACCAGCCTTGCGCCCCCCCCCCTTTTGCCACACGTATTTTCTCACATGTTCTAGCACTGGAGGGAGTTTCAGTCCAAATCCTGACCGTGTGAACACACCCTTACACTATGTCCTCTATTGTTCACAGTAATACACTAGGAGGCGTTTTTAGGAAATCTACTTTTATTAAAGGGATACTCCAGCATATAAAAACGTATGTCCTATCCACACAATAGGGGATAAGTGTCTGATCTCTACAACGGGGGCCCTAACATCAGCACATGCTCCATGCATTTTCTATGGAAGTGCTGTACTTGTGTATCTCCTGCGCTTCCATAGAAAATTCATGGAGCATGTGACGGCCCCGTACTCCATGCAGCGAGGAGATTTGGGACCCTGTTCTGGGGACGGCCCCAGGGGTCGGATTGACCATAATCATAATGCTGGACTACCACTTAGGGTTCCAGGTCTGTGTATTTCGGGTTATAAATATCCATGTAAGGCTTTATCATTTCTATATGCCATGACATGTTTGGAGAGGTAGCACTAAATGCACACAACTGTATGGAGGTAATAAATCATTGTTTCCGGGCCAGAAGTGACATGTCAGCCTGGAGGTCCTTCCTGGATCTGACTGACTTGTGATCCTCCATTCCTCTGCCCCTGGGACAGTTTTGCCAAGTTAACTTGTGTTGGGAACCACAGAGGTCTCGTCTGGATCACCGGTATAACATGTCACGTCAGATTGATAGGCACATGTATGCTATGTAGGATTATTAAGGGGCCTAGAAGTGTATTTTATGACTGAACCTTGACGTTATCCAGGCATTAGTTTCCCTTTATGTTTGTGTGATTTTTATTACAGGTATATTTTACCTTATACACTTCTGTGTCCTATTGTTGGAGGAGAGATGGTAACAGAAGAGGAAATGTAGTAAACATTTCACATATTCTCTGCAGCCTTAGTGCACATACACTATAAATACACTATACACTATAAATACACAATACACTATAAATACACAATACACTATAAATACACAATACACTATACATACACAATACACTATACATACACAATACACTATACATACACAATACACTATACATACACAATACACTATAAATACTCATACACTATAAATACACAATATACTATAAATACACAATACACTATAAATACACAATACACTATAAATACACAATACACTATAAATACACTATACATACACAATACACTATACATACACAATACACTATACATACACAATACACTATAAATACTCATACACTATAAATACACAATATACTATAAATACACTACACTATAAATACACAATACACTATAAATACACAATACACTATAAATACACAATACACTATAAATACACAATACACTATAAATACACAATACACTATAAATACACAATACACTATAAATGCACAATACACTATAAATGCACAATACACTATAAATACACAATACACTATAAATACACAATACACTATAAATGCACAATACACTATAAATACACAATACACTATAAATACACAATACACTATACATACACAATACACTATAAATACTCATACACTATAAATACACAATACACTATAAATACACAATACACTATAAATACACAATACACTATAAATACACAATACACTATACATACACAATACACTATAAATACTCATACACTATAAATACACAATACACTATAAATACACAATACACTATAAATACACAATACACTATAAATACACAATACAGGTCGGGATGTGATTCTTTTGCAGCTCATTGGCTCTGTTGGATTAGTCCTACTGAAACTAGGGTGCAAATGATCAGCTGTAATAAAGGGGTACTCTGCCCCTAGACATCTTATCCCCTATCCAAAGGATAAGGGATAAGATGTCTGATCGTGGGGGTCCCAACGCTGGGGACCCCTGTGATCTCGGCTGCGGCACCTCAGACATCCGGTGCACGGAGAGAACTTCGTTGTGATGAAGGGCGGAGGCTCGTGACGTCACTGCCACGCCCCCTCAATTCAAGTCCATATACTTGCATTGAGGGGGGGTGGTTGTGACGTTACGAGCAGGTCGTGGTTATGACGTCATAAGCCACCGGCACTGCACCCGACACTCCAAACTAACGGCGGATGTAGCAGGGAGATCGCTAAGGTGCCCAGTAGTGGGACACCTGATATAGGGGATAAGATGTCTAGGGGCGGAGTACCCCTTTTTAGGTAATCTGTTATCACTTTCGTGTATGTGGGATCTGACAGGTACTCTTTAAAGGGCTTGACAAATCCCAGGTCGACATGGCGACTGAGCATTTTGTGGCGACGTCTAGGTTTTGTCAGCCTTTTCCGTATTGTCCACCTTGTCCTGCTCTGATCCCCCCATTCTGCCTGCGGTCGTCGCTTCATTATTACATAGCAGCGGTTGTTAGGTGACCGCTGCTGATTGGCTGTGGCAGTCATGTGGCATCTGCTGCTCATGTAACAACAAAGCACCCATCACTGGCAAAAGGGGATCAGTGCGGAAATGGAGGTGAAGGTTGTGTTTTTTTTTTTTTTAAAGAGAAGACTCAAATTATTATGACACAAAGGACACGCAGGACTGTGACACCGAGAGATGAGGGGACACGAAGGGTTGTGACAGTGGTAGAGATGAGGGGACACGTAAGACTGTGACACTGAGAGATGAGGGGACTTGAAGGGTTGTGACACTGGTAGAGATGAGGGGACACTTATGACTGACACTGAGAGATGAGGGGACACTAAGGACTGTGACACTGATAGATGAGGGGACACAAAGGACTGTGACACCGAGAGATGAGGGGACACGCAGGACTGTGACACTGAGATGAGGGGACACGAAGGGTTGTGACACTGGTAGAGATGAGGGGACACGTAAGACTGTGACACTGAGAGATGAGGGGACACGAAGGGTTGTGACACTGGTAGAGATGAGGGGACACGTAAGACTGACACTGAGAGATGAGGGGACTTGAAGGGTTGTGACACTGGTAGAGATGAGGGGACACTTATGACTGACACTGAGAGATGAGGGGACACACAGGACTGTGACACTGAGAGATGAGGGGACACGAAGGGTTGTGACACTGAGAGATGAGGGTACACGGACTGTGACACTGGTAGAGATGAGGGGACACTAAGTACTGTGACACATATGAGGGGACACTAAGTACTGTGACACAGATGAGGGGACACTAAGTACTGTGACACAGATGAGGGGACACTAAGTACTGTGACACAGATGAGGGGACACTAAGTACTGTGACACAGATGAGGGGACACTTATGACACATGGAGTAGACAAGAGGGACACTCATAACTGACACAGGCAGAGATGTCTGACATTTCATTTGTGTCCCCCCAACATCATGAGACATCCTGGCTTCTAGGTTAGTAACACATGTGTCTAGCCCTGTGGTAGACTCTAGTAAGAGCCTTTCCATGACAATCCTAGAATTGCCCAGTGCAGCCACTGTCTATAACCAAATAAAAATCATTTCTCTGGTGGTGATTCATTTATTCATTCATTCATTTATTTATTTTTTGAGATCTCTTGGTTTTGACCCTTTGCAGCAGAACTATATTAAAAAATTTCTAGTTGTCAACGGTGTATTTTGTCCTGGAGGGTTCAGTAGTACTGGGTCGGGGTTACTGGCGTGTTCTAGCACTGGGCCGGGGTTACTGGCGTGTTCTAGTACTGGGTCGGGGTTACTGGCGTGTTCTAGCACTGGGCCGGGGTTACTGGCGTGTTCTAGCACTGGGCCGGGGTTACTGGCGTGTTCTAGCACTGGGCCGGGGTTACTGGCGTGTACTAGCACTGGGCCGGGGTTACTGGCGTGTACTAGCACTGGGCCGGGGTTACTGGCGTGTACTAGCACTGGGCCGGGGTTACTGGCGTGTACTAGCACTGGGCCGGGGTTACTGGCGTGTTCTAGCACTGGGCCGGGGTTACTGGCGTGTTCTAGCACTGGGCCGGGGTTACTGGCGTGTTCTAGCACTGGGCCGGGGTTACTGGCGTGTTCTAGCACTGGGCCGGGGTTACTGGCGTGTTCTAGCACTGGGCCGGGGTTACTGGCGTGTTCTAGCACTGGGCCGGGGTTACTGGCGTGTTCTAGCACTGGGCCGGGGTTACTGGCGTGTTCTAGCACTGGGCCGGGGTTACTGGCGTGTTCTAGCACTGGGCCGGGGTTACTGGCGTGTTCTAGCACTGGGCCGGGGTTACTGGCGTGTTCTAGCACTGGGCCGGGGTTACTGGCGTGTTCTAGCACTGGGCCGGGGTTACTGGCGTGTTCTAGCACTGGGCCGGGGTTACTGGTGTGTTCTAGTACTGGGCCGGGGTTACTGGCGTGTTCTAGCACTGGGCCGGGGTTACTGGCGTGTTCTAGCACTGGGCCGGGGTTACTGGCGTGTTCTAGCACTGGGCCGGGGTTACTGGCGTGTTCTAGCACTGGGCCGGGGTTACTGGCGTGTTCTAGCACTGGGCCGGGGTTACTGGCGTGTTCTAGCACTGGGCCGGGGTTACTGGCGTGTTCTAGCACTGGGCCGGGGTTACTGGCGTGTTCTAGCACTGGGCCGGGGTTACTGGCGTGTTCTAGTACTGGGCCGGGGTTACTGGCGTGTTCTAGTACTGGGCCGGGGTTACTGGCGTGTTCTAGCACTGGGCCGGGGTTACTGGCGTGTTCTAGCACTGGGCTGGGGTTACTGGCGTGTTCTAGCACTGGGCCGGGGTTACTGGCGTGTTCTAGCACTGGGCCGGGGTTACTGGCGTGTTCTAGCACTGGGCCGGGGTTACTGGCGTGTTCTAGCACTGGGCCGGGGTTACTGGCGTGTTCTAGCACTGGGCCGGGGTTACTGGCGTGTTCTAGCACTGGGCCGGGGTTACTGGCGTGTTCTAGCACTGGGCCGGGGTTACTGGCGTGTTCTAGCACTGGGCCGGGGTTACTGGCGTGTTCTAGCACCGGGCCGGGGTTACTGGCGTGTTCTCCGCCTTTGTATCATCTATTGGCATTTCTCCCCCGTGCACTGTGAGCATTGTAGTTATTTTAAGATGTTTTGTATGATTAGGCTGTAATGATTATCTCTCCTTATGTGACAAAAATACTGTTTGGGTGATCCGGGGGTAGCAATGCCATCTGGACCACTTGGCTGTTTCTCCGCTTTTTTGTAAAGTATTCTGGGCCTTGCGCGTCTGTTGTTTAATTGAGAGCCATTACTTGGACTGGGCGGCCCAGATTACAGCTGCTTATGTTTTAGAGAAGGCTTCTCGCTGTGTAGCAGGTTCAGTGTTTGTACAAGGGCAGAGCCAAGAAAAGCTGACACGGAGGCAGATTGCCACTGTTAACACTTCCTGTGCTGTCGGATTTCAGCCGCTGAGATTCCGCTCCATTCTGAGCGTCTCGTTATTGTATCATGTGCCGTTCATTCATTGCACCTCGTGGTGGCTTTTACCTGTCCTTAGATGACCTACATAATACTGCACCTCCCAACATGGTCTCCGCAGATGCTGAGCGTGTTCTCCTGTGGGGCTGACGTCAGTGCCCATGATCGCAGCCTTTTCCCTGGCACATTACATTTAGGAGAGGCTTCTGCAATCTCTGTGTATTGATAGCAGAAACGTCACAGCCGCCGGGAGGATGAGCAGCTCCTCCCTCCTCTGTTCTTATTGAAATAAAAACCAATGATGGCGTCTAGGACACTGGCACCAGAAATGGTGGCATTAATGGGTTAAATGATGTTACTATGCCAGTGTTTTCCCAACCAGGGTGCCTCCAGCTGTTGCAAAACTACAACTCCCAGCATGCCCGGACAGCCGTTGGCTGTCCGGGCATGCTGGGAGTTGTAGTTTTGCAACAGCTGGAGGCACCCTGGTTGGGAAACATTGCACTAAGCCACCGATGAGCAGAAAATGTTCTCTTCTCCCTCGCCGCACCACCACCCCACATGCTCCCACACATGCACGTCTTGTACATCTTCAGACTGTCGGATCCTCACATTGGATCCATGAACTCCTTTTAAAAAAAAACATGATAGACATTTATTAAAGGGGTATTTCAGGAAAAAACTTTAGATATATATATATATATATATATATATATATATATATATATAAAATCAATTATTTTCAGAAAGTTAAACAGATTTGTAAATTACTTCTATTAAAAAAATCTTAATCCTTCCAATAATTATCAGCTGCTAAAGTTGAGTTTTTTCCTGTATAACCCCTTTAATAGTCATTCTGCCATTCCACGTAAATGTCCGTAGTAGGCACCCTGGTTAACCCCTTCATGATCAGTCCTTTTTAATATCACAAATGTTTTATCTTTGTTTGTTTTTTTTGTTTTTTTTACTTTTCATTGTTGTGACTGTAGGAGGCTGTTTTTATTGGGCTCAAATTGTGTCTATTTTTTTTATTTGACCCAGTTTGAGGGTATTTATGAATGGCTGTGGGATTTCTGTAACCTTTTCAGACTGTATGAATATAAAAACAAGCTGTGTTTAGAATTGGTTTGTTTGTTTATTTGGTTGTTGTTTTTATTTACGCTTCGTATCCTTATGGTTGTGCAAATATACAGATTGTGTAGTTTTTTCTTTTTAGGCCCCTTTCACACTACAAAATTCTCCGTTTTTAAACATCCGTATGAAGTTCCGTCTGAAAACCAGCTGAAAACGGCAGTAACCAGATCCTATACGTCCGTTAGAAAATCCTATTATAGTCTATGGGATTTTCTAATATCCGTTATAGTCGATTATTCATAACGGACGTTATTTTGTGACGGAAGATCGTAACGGAAGAAATAATGCATGCACTATTTCTTCCGTTACGATCTTCCGTCACAAAATAACGTCCGTTATGAATAACCGACTATAACGGATATTAGAAAATCCCATAGACTATAATAGGATTTTCTAACGGACGTATAGGATTTTGTTACTGCCGTTTTCAGCTGGTTTTCAGACGGAACTTCATACGGATGTTTAAAAACGGAGAATTTTGTAGTGTGAAAGGGGCCTTATAGTAAATTACTTTTTTGTAGACTTTTTGTGAATTACGTTTTTTATCTTTGTTTTATACTTTAGTTTGCATTTAGTGTGTCCTACCTTTAAGGCTTGCTGAAAGGACAATCCTGCGATCTTTTTCAGTTCCCACGGGCTGAATTCCCCAATCTCTCATCGGGTCACGGGGATACCCAGTTGAATTTCTGTGATCATACTTTGTTCATGGACCACACCAATAAAGGGGTTAAATGGTCAGGATCAGTGATTTCTCCAATCCTGGCTGTAGTCCGGAGGCTGCTCTAAGAGCATAAGCTGAAGTAAGAGCTCCAGTTCCCACAGCAGGAGTACCCCCCTCCCCCTGCCAAACAATAGGCACCCACACTGATCACCCTCAGAATATAGTTAAAGGGGTACTCCACTGGAAAAAAAAAATTCTAAATCAACTGGTGCCAAAAATGTAAACAGATTTATAAATTACTTCTATTAAGAAATCTTAATCCTTCCAGTACTTATCAGCTCCTGTATGCGCCATAGGAAGTTTTTTTTTCTTTATTTCCTTTCTGTCTGACCACAGTGCTCTCTGCTGACACCTCTGTCCATTTTAGAAACTGTCCAGAGTAGGAGCAAATCCCCATAGCAAACCTCTCCTTCTCTGGACAGTTCCTGTTATGGACAGAGGTGTCAGCAGAGAGCACTGTGGTCAGACAGATAAGAAATTCAAAATGAAAATAACTTCCTGTGGATCATATAGCAGCTGATAAGTACTGGAAGGATTAAGATTTTTTAATAGAAGCAATTTACAAATATATTTAACTTTCTGGCACCAGTTGATTAAAAAAAAGTTTTCCAGTGGAGTACCCCTTTAAGGGGGTATTCCCATCTAATTTTTGACAGATGTCTGATAGATACAGATCTCCTCTAGGACGTGATCCTACACCTAGAATTAGGTCTTCCTAGCTCCATCTGGGTTGGTTGCAGCAGCTGAAGATCTATAGGACCCGAATGTCAGATTATCAGATGTTTTCAATTATCATTTAATCTTAACGTATATAAAACCCCATAGTAACAGTAAAACAGCTCAAAAGTAAAATGTTAGCAAACTCTTGTAGTATAATCAGTGTCCAAGCAGCATCAGAGGTTTGGTATCTCTACACTCCAGTGTATACATTAAACACATCCATACGGCTTCTGTCACCTACAGGAGGCCATAAGAGTGACCAGTATACATTGCCGTACAGCTGACTGTGCTTTACTATACAGTGTGCTACAAGAAAAAGAACAAACCATACCATGCTGCGTACATAGTGATACCATTGGAGTCAATAGGGGGCATGTGGGGTATACACTGGAGACTTTCATTGAAAAAACTGACCGAACCCTATTGGTATCATCAGGGGAATTTCCAAGTGGTTATCTCTACTCAAATATACAAAAAAAAGCAGTTCTCTAAATTGTTAGGGATAATAATTATAATTTTTATTTGTGGTGTATATAAGATAGGAGATAAAAATATATAATATACAATTGAAAGAGGTTATATCATAATATATCATAAGTGTATACGAGTATAACGTCTTTTTATTGTATATTATATATTTTTATCTCCTATCTTGTATACACTACAAATATTATCCCTAACAACTTAGAGGACTGCCTTTTTTTGTATATTTGAATTCTCCTTATTCCTTGGGGAGTGGATTCCGGCAGACACCTGGGTTGTAGGTACGTGACTTGAGCGGCACTTTATGCTCTTGTTTCGGTTATCTCTACTCACTTATCTTGGGGTTTTATGTAATCCCATAGTCTATTGCAGTGCTTTACTGGATTATTTAGTATTTTTAGTTGCTGGATTAAAGGACTTTTGACTGTACTCGTATGATGCACTAAACCTCATTGTGATGTCTACGGCCCCTTTCACACTACAGGTAATAAGGGATGAAAAAACCCAGATGCAATAACTGATGATAACTGATGACCTCATCCCTTATTTTTAATGGGGTTTTTCTTAAAAAACCTTATGTTGTTCATCCGTTATCATCCCGTTATCATCCGTTATTACCAGTTAAATGCTTTTTTTAAATCAGGTTTTTAACCCTTTTTTGTAAAGCTTACTGAGGATGCTCAGTACAAAAATCAGATGTTAAAAAACTGACAATAACTGATTATAAGGGTGAGTTCACATTACGTTTGTAGTGTACGGGTGCTGGATCCGGTTGGGAGGGGCGAAAACCTTCCGCTCCCGTATCCCAGCCAGATCTGGCCCAAACCCCATTCATTTCAATGAGCCGACCGGTGTCAAGCGCTAACTCCGGTTGTTTTCATTTTTATACCACAGTTTTAGGTCCGGTCAGAAAACCGTATACGGGGCAAAAATGAGACAAACGTCAGCGTTTGACTCCAGTTGGCTCATTGAAATGAATGGGGTTCGGGCCGGATCCGGCTGGGATATGGGAGTGGATGGTTTTCGCCCCTTCCAACCGAATCCAGCACCCGTACACTACAAACGTAGTGTGAACCCACCCTTATCATCAGTAATTATCAGTTTTTTAACATCTGATTTTTGTGCTGAGCACAAACGTAGTGTGAACACACCCTAACAGATGTTGTTGTTGTGTTTTTTTTTTTTTTTTGAACATCCGGGTTCCCATAGACTTCAATGTAAAATTTTAACTTCCGGTTTTTCACCATTTTTTTTTTTTTTTTGCCAGACCAAAAATGAGTGCACGTACAGTCTTTTCTGCCGGCAAAAATAACTGACATTAGTAAAAGCGGACATGCCTTATGCAAAAGGATGTTCAAAAAATCCCATTGACATGAATGTCCGTTTTCAGGACTTTTTGCCGGGATTGATGATGGAGTTTTTTAGAGGATGATACCTGTAGTGTGAAAGGGGCCTAACATATCCTTGTTGTTTGTTTCCCCTCTTTGAAGCTTTTACCGAGCAGCTCTGATTTAGATAACCTGGATGAAATCCTGGATGACTTACAGAACAGCCAGTTAAACCAGCTTTACTCGGACACTCGGCCTGATGCTAACTCCGTGGACAAACAAGCGATCATCAATGACCTGATGCAGATCGCTGGTGATAACAGCTCGGCCCTACCTCACCGAATGCAGAGGGAGAGAGTGCTCCGGATGCAGCAGAACAGTAAGTCTCAGACCTTCACGTAGGATTTCCTGTTCCTGATTGTGTTTCTCTGTCTGAGAGCATCAACCACTTGTTTTCTTTGTGTTTTTCCAAAGAGAGATTGTTTGTAAACAAGCAGCGCCCCCTGCTGCTCACTATAGGAAATGGAAGCCAGAAAGTCAATAACATAAACGTAACCTTGCACTTTCTCTGTTGTTTTAGGCTGCATTCACATCACGATTTCTCCATCCGACCTGAGTACACGATTTTTATAACTTAAAATCGTATGAAATCGTATATAAAGTCGGATCCATTGACCTCCATTTAAAAAATCGGAACCATTACACACATCAGATTTGATCCGCATCCGATTTCACGCGATTTTTGTTCGGGTCTGAAATCGGGGTTGATCACGATTTCAGACCTGAACAAGAATCGTGTGAAATCGGATGCGGATCAAATCGGATGTGTGTAATGGTTCCGATTTTTTTAATGGAGGTCAATGGATCCGACTTTATATACGATTTCATACGATTTTAAGTTATAAAAATCGTGTACTCAGGTCGGATGGAGAAATCGTGATGAGAATGCAGCCTTAGGGTGCGTTCACACGGCCGTCTGTCCCCGTTTTTTTTATCCCCTTTTTTATCCCTGTTTTGTTTGCTTTTTTACAGGCTGTAAACGGATTCAAAACTGTTTTAAAAAAATCTCATTCTTGTCAATGGGATTTTTTTACAATCCGTTTGCACCCGTCTGCACTCATTTCCGTTTTTTTTTTTGACTTAAGAAAAAACGGCACATGCAGTAGTTTTTCTTCCGTCCAAAAAACGGAAGAAAAAACTGATACAGTAAATTTACCATTGAAGTCTATGGAAAACGGATGAGCCTTTAATGTCATCCTTTTGCATCTGTTTTTTTCAATCCGTTTTTTGATCAGTTCTTACTTTTAAGCATGCTCACAAAAAAAATATATTTTTTGGGGTTTATTAACTGAACAAAAATGGATACAAACGGATAACATCCGTTTGTATCCGTTACTGACCGTTTTTTATTTTAAGTCCGTTTTTAATTTAGAGAAGAACGGAACGGGTCTAGACGGCCATGTGAACGCAGCCTTACTTGTGTCAAACACCTAGGGGGGAGATTTATCAAAAACTGTTCAAAGTTGCTGAGTTGCCCATAGCAACCAATCAGATCGCTTCTTTCATTTTTGAAAAGACCGCTGAAAAAGGAAAGTGATCTGATTGGTTGCTATGGGCAACTCAGCAACGTTTCCTCTGGACAGGTTTTGATAAATCTCCCTCCTAGTTTACTGTGGGCAGATTATATCTCTGCTTGTTCCTACATATATCAGTTAAATCAGTCTCGGCCCCGTTTATTTCGGAAATTGGTTCCACCAACCCAAAATTATTTAAAACCTACTAAGAAAAAGGAATTTTTAAGCATTGATGGCTGCGTTTACTTCAATGGAACTGACCTGAATACCACAAACTGGGGACAGGTGTCTCACTGTGTCTGGACGAAAGCAACTATGTTTTTCTAATCCGTTATAGCCCCCTTAAGTAATCATTAAGTATATGTTTGCTCTAGGCCAGTGTTTCCCAACAAGGGTACTTCCAGCTGTCGCGAAACTACAACTCCCAGCATGCCCGGACAGCTGCTGGGAGTTGTAGTTTCGCAACAGCTGGAGGCACCCTGGTTGGGAAACACTGCTCTAGACTCACATCTTTAGTAAGAAAAATTGATTTGCTTATAAACGTGGGTGTATTCCAGTATGAGCTGCCCGAAGACTGAATACACCCCAATAAAGGTTCATTTACAGCGGCCAGTTCTTGTCTTTTGGATGACCACAATAATTGCCCGGTGTTCATGAAGGCGATTGATTATAAATATTATTGTTTACTGTTAATCTCTATATTTTTGAGGCATGGCAAATAAATGTAAACACCATCATACTGTTAACTATGATCACTATAAAGTAGTTTAATATTGCTACCTTACAGTACCCAGATAACACCGCCATGCTGTTACTAAATATTATCACTGTATAGTAACTGAATAACACCCTCATACAGTACCCAGATAACACCACCATACTGTTACTAAATATTATCACTGTATAGTAAGTAACACCCTCATACAGTACCCAAATAACACCGCCATGCTGTTACTAAATATTATCACTGTATAGTAACTGAATAACACCCTCATACAGTACCCAGATAACACCACCATACTGTTACTAAATATTATCACTGTATAGTAAGTAAATAACACCCTCATACAGTACCCAGATAACACCACCATACTGTTACTAAATATTATCACAGTATAGTAACTGAATAACACCCTCATACAGTACCCAAATAACACCGCCATGCTGTTACTAAATATTATCACTGTATAGTAACTGAATAACACCCTCATACAGTACCCAGATAACACCACCATACTGTTACTAAATATTATCACAGTATAGTAAGTAACACCCTCATACAGTACCCAAATAACACCGCCATGCTGTTACTAAATATTATCACTGTATAGTAACTGAATAACACCCTCATACAGTACCCAGATAACACCACCATACTGTTACTAAATATTATCACTGTATAGTAAGTAAATAACACCCTCATACAGTACCCAGATAACACCACCATACTGTTACTAAATATTATCACAGTATAGTAACTGAATAACACCCTCATACAGTACCCAAATAACACCGCCATGCTGTTACTAAATATTATCACTGTATAGTAACTGAATAACACCCTCATACAGTACCCAGATAACACCACCATACTGTTACTAAATATTATCACAGTATAGTAAGTAAATAACACCCTCATACAGTACCCAAATAACACCGCCATGCTGTTACTAAATATTATCACTGTATAGTAAGTAAATAACACCCTCATACAGTACCCAGATAACACCACCATACTGTTACTAAATATTATCACAGTATAGTAAGTAAATAACACCCTCATACAGTACCCAGATAACACCACCATGCTGTTACTAAATATTATCACTGTATAGTAACTGAATAACACCCTCATACAGTACACAAATAACACCGCCATGCTGTTACTAAATATTATCACTGTATAGTAACTGAATAACACCCTCATACAGTACACAAATAACACCGCCATGCTGTTACTAAATATTATCACTGTATAGTAACTGAATAACACCCTCATACAGTACACAAATAACGCCGCCATGCTGTTACTAAATATTATCACTGTATAGTAACTGAATAACACCCTCATACAGTACCCAGATAACACCACCATACTGTTACTAAATATTATCACAGTATAGTAAGTAAATAACACCCTCATACAGTACCCAAATAACACCGCCATGCTGTTACTAAATATTATCACTGTATAGTAAGTAAATAACACCCTCATACAGTACCCAGATAACACCACCATACTGTTACTAAATATTATCACAGTATAGTAAGTAAATAACACCCTCATACAGTACCCAGATAACACCACCATGCTGTTACTAAATATTATCACTGTATAGTAACTGAATAACACCCTCATACAGTACACAAATAACACCGCCATGCTGTTACTAAATATTATCACTGTATAGTAACTGAATAACACCCTCATACAGTACACAAATAACACCGCCATGCTGTTACTAAATATTATCACTGTATAGTAACTGAATAACACCCTCATACAGTACACAAATAACGCCGCCATGCTGTTACTAAATATTATCACTGTATAGTAACTGAATAACACCCTCATACAGTACACAAATAACACCGCCATGCTGTTACTAAATATTATCACTGTATAGTAAGTAAATAACACCCTCATACAGTACCCAAATAACACCGCCATGCTGTTACTAAATATTATCACTGTATAGTAACTGAATAACACCCTTATACAGTACCCAGATAACACCACCATACTGTTACTAAATATTATCACTGTATAGTAAGTAACACCCTCATACAGTAACCAAATAACACCGCCATGCTGTTACTAAATATTATCACTGTATAGTAACTGAATAACACCATCATACAGTACCCAGATAACACCACCATACTGTTACTAAATATTATCACTGTATAGTAAGTAAATAACACCCTCATACAGTACCCAGATAACACCACCATGCTGTTACTAAATATTATCACTGTATAGTAACTGAATAACACCCTCATACAGTACACAAATAACACCGCCATGCTGTTACTAAATATTATCACTGTATAGTAACTGAATAACACCCTCATACAGTACCCAAATAACACCGCCATGCTGTTACTAAATATTATCACTGTATAGTAACTGAATAACACCCTCATACAGTACACAAATAACGCCGCCATGCTGTTACTAAATATTATCACTGTATAGTAAGTAAATAACACCCTCATACAGTACCCAGATAACTCCGCCATGCTTTTACTAAATATTATCACTGTATAGTAACTTAATAACACCCTCATACAGTACCCAAATAACACCACCATGCTGTTACTAAATATTATCACTGTATAGTAACTGGATAACACCCTTATACAGTACCCAAATAACCTCACCATACTGTTAGTAAATATTATCACTGTATAGTAACTGAATAACACCCTCATACAGTACCCAAATAACACCACCATGTTGTTACTAAATATTATCACTGTATAGTAAGTAAATAACACCCTCATACAGTACCCAAATAACACCACCATACTGTTACTAAATATTATCACTGTATAGTAACTGAATAACACCCTCATACAGTACCCAGATAACACCACCATACTGTTACTAAATATTATCACTGTATAGTAAGTAACACCCTCATACAGTACCCAAATAACACCGCCATGCTGTTACTAAATATTATCACTGTATAGTAACTGAATAACACCCTCATACAGTACCCAGATAACACCACCATACTGTTACTAAATATTATCACTGTATAGTAAGTAAATAACACCCTCATACAGTACCCAGATAACACCACCATACTGTTACTAAATATTATCACAGTATAGTAACTGAATAACACCCTCATACAGTACCCAAATAACACCGCCATGCTGTTACTAAATATTATCACTGTATAGTAACTGAATAACACCCTCATACAGTACCCAGATAACACCACCATACTGTTACTAAATATTATCACAGTATAGTAAGTAAATAACACCCTCATACAGTACCCAAATAACACCGCCATGCTGTTACTAAATATTATCACTGTATAGTAAGTAAATAACACCCTCATACAGTACCCAGATAACACCACCATACTGTTACTAAATATTATCACAGTATAGTAAGTAAATAACACCCTCATACAGTACCCAGATAACACCACCATGCTGTTACTAAATATTATCACTGTATAGTAACTGAATAACACCCTCATACAGTACACAAATAACACCGCCATGCTGTTACTAAATATTATCACTGTATAGTAACTGAATAACACCCTCATACAGTACACAAATAACACCGCCATGCTGTTACTAAATATTATCACTGTATAGTAACTGAATAACACCCTCATACAGTACACAAATAACGCCGCCATGCTGTTACTAAATATTATCACTGTATAGTAACTGAATAACACCCTCATACAGTACACAAATAACACCGCCATGCTGTTACTAAATATTATCACTGTATAGTAAGTAAATAACACCCTCATACAGTACCCAAATAACACCGCCATGCTGTTACTAAATATTATCACTGTATAGTAACTGAATAACACCCTTATACAGTACCCAGATAACACCACCATACTGTTACTAAATATTATCACTGTATAGTAAGTAACACCCTCATACAGTACCCAAATAACACCGCCATGCTGTTACTAAATATTATCACTGTATAGTAACTGAATAACACCATCATACAGTACCCAGATAACACCACCATACTGTTACTAAATATTATCACTGTATAGTAAGTAAATAACACCCTCATACAGTACCCAGATAACACCACCATGCTGTTACTAAATATTATCACTGTATAGTAACTGAATAACACCCTCATACAGTACCAAAAAATAACACCGCCTTGCTGTTACTAAATATTATCACTGTATAGTAACTGAATAACACCCTCATACAGTACCCAAATAACACCGCCATGCTGTTACTAAATATTATCACTGTATAGTAACTGAATAACACCCTCATACAGTACACAAATAACACCGCCATGCTGTTACTAAATATTATCACTGTATAGTAACTGAATAACACCCTCATACAGTACCCAAATAACACCGCCATGCTGTTACTAAATATTATCACTGTATAGTAACTGAATAACACCCTCATACAGTACACAAATAATGCCGCCATGCTGTTACTAAATATTATCACTGTATAGTAAGTAAATAACACCCTCATACAGTACCCAGATAACTCCGCCATGCTTTTACTAAATATTATCACTGTATAGTAACTTAATAACACCCTCATACAGTACCCAAATAACACCACCATGCTGTTACTAAATATTATCACTGTATAGTAACTGGATAACACCCTTATACAGTACCCAAATAACCTCACCATACTGTTACTAAATATTATCACTGTATAGTAACTGGATAACACCCTTATACAGTACCCAGATAACACCACCATACTGTTACTAAATATTATCACTGTATAGTAACTGAATAACACCCTCATACAGTACCCAGATAACACCACCATACTGTTACTAAATATTATCACTGTATAGTAAGTAAATAACACCCTCATACAGTACCCAGATAACACCACCATGCTGTTACTAAATATTATCACTGTATAGTAACTGAATAACACCCTCATACAGTACCAAAAAATAACACCGCCTTGCTGTTACTAAATATTATCACTGTATAGTAACTGAATAACACCCTCATACAGTACCCAAATAACACCGCCATGCTGTTACTAAATATTATCACTGTATAGTAACTGAATAACACCCTCATACAGTACACAAATAACACCGCCATGCTGTTACTAAATATTATCACTGTATAGTAACTGAATAACACCCTCATACAGTACCCAAATAACACCGCCATGCTGTTACTAAATATTATCACTGTATAGTAACTGAATAACACCCTCATACAGTACACAAATAATGCCGCCATGCTGTTACTAAATATTATCACTGTATAGTAAGTAAATAACACCCTCATACAGTACCCAGATAACTCCGCCATGCTTTTACTAAATATTATCACTGTATAGTAACTTAATAACACCCTCATACAGTACCCAAATAACACCACCATGCTGTTACTAAATATTATCACTGTATAGTAACTGGATAACACCCTTATACAGTACCCAAATAACCTCACCATACTGTTACTAAATATTATCACTGTATAGTAACTGGATAACACCCTTATACAGTACCCAGATAACACCACCATACTGTTACTAAATATTATCACTGTATAGTAACTGAATAACACCCTCATACAGTACCCAGATAACACCACCATACTGTTACTAAATATTATCACTGTATAGTAACTGGATAACACCCTTATACAGTACCCAAATAACCTCACCATACTGTTACTAAATAGTATCACTGTATAGTAACTAATAACACCCCTATAATAGTAGATCCATACTATAATAGTGCTCCACAACTACAAAAAAATAGTGGCGCGCACACAGTAGCTCACAGTAAAAAACACCATACAGCATAATAAATGGGGTAATACAGATATTGATCCATAATAAATAGCCCCATACACACAGTGCTTCCTTGAAATTGTCCACAAATAGCATAATGTAGAATGTTCTTAAAGTGTACTTTTAAAACAAAAGCAAACAAACAAAAAAATATTATAATAATTTGACAAGTCAAAATTGCTGAGATCCTCACTGACCAGGAGAACAAGTAGGAGAAGCATGTGATTGTGCACTTCACCCCCCGTCTTGCATTGTTCTTCGTCTTGCCCCAAAAACTTGCAATGAGGCTGTCCAGAGAAGCTGTATCACCCAGCACTGAGACCCTGACTGATCAAAAATGTTGACCAGATTTCATTACACGTTGTATTATCCATACTGGATTTCTATGAGATGTATGTCCTCTTTTAATATACAAGAGTAATAAACATTCTTTTCATGTTATGTCTGTGCAGTGTTCAATAATCAACGCGCTCAACAGCTTCAGCTTGGAAGACTTTTACCAAACCAGAATGTACCATTGGACATTGGTTTACAGAACCAGACCACTGCTGGATCCTTTCAACCCATGAGGAATACCAGCCCCTTCTCTGCTATGCCGCCATCTGGAATGATGAACAGTCAGGCAATGATGGGAGGACAAGGTGGTGTGGGCAGCAGTAGTCCTGGTAGGTGACATTTATGTTTTTTTGGATGCATAATAGAAGGGCACTATTGGTTTACTGTACAGCCATATATATGTGTTATGAATGGCTTCACATACAGCCATACACAGCTGTTCTGTAGGAGTGATGCTACATAGTGTTTGGATTATAAAAATACAAATACATGGAGTTAATATAAAGATTATGTAAAACTATTTCCTAGTTACCTAACTCAATCGCAAATTCTTGTAAACACTGCAAAGTAAAACTTAGGGATTTCAATGGGATATCAGTGGATCACGCTTATGTTGATCATGTGGTGTATTTGCTGCAGTTTTTTTGCACACAGCTTCTATTCAGAAAATCTGCAACCTATACAGAAGCAGCAAAGTGGATGAGACCTAAAGAATCGAATCCAAACACTGCAGAAATAAATCTACACACAATCCAAGGGGAAAATGTCCTAAAGTGAGGATCTCGATCTGCAGCATGTCACTTTTGGTGTTTTGAACTTTCCCTGTGATCTTCAATGGGGAAGTCAAAACCTGCAATAATTGCCCAGCTTTGTGGATTTTGTAGCAGAAGCCCCATGGGTCTATTAATAGGTCTGCAAGCACTTTTTTTTTCTTTTAATTTAACATATTTTGGTTTTATTTAAACCTAATTTCCATATTCTATATTGAACTCTACATTGAGCTACTCTGCATGTGGCCATACCCTTATTGTTTGATCAGACATATCTGGGGGGAGAAATGTAGGATAACACTATGAGATGACAGAAATGAGGAATAGCTTTAAAAAAAAATTATATATGCAGTCATGGCCGTAAATGTTGGCACCCCTGAAATTGTGTGTATTGGAACTAAACCAAAAAAGGGAGGGAAAAAAAGCTAATTGGACATAATTTCACACCAAACTCCAGAAATGGACTGGACAGAATTATTGGCACCCTTAACTTAATATTTGGTTGCTCACCCTTTGGAAAAAAATTACTGGAATCAGTGGCTTCCTATAACCATTAATAAGCTCCTTACACCTCTCAGCCGGAATGTTGGGCCACTCTTCCTTTGCAAACTGCTCCAGGTCTCTCTTATTGGAAGGCGCCTTTTCCCAACAGCAATTTTAAGATCTCTCCACAGGTGTTCAATGGGATTTAGATCTGGACTCATTGCTGCCACTTCAGAACTCTCCAGTGCTTTGTTGCCCTCCATTTCTGGGTGCTTTTTGACATATGTTTGGGGTGCTGCTGGAAGACCCAAGATCTCAGACGCAAACCCAGCTTTCTGACACTGGGATGTACAGTGCGACCCAAAATCCATTGGTAATCCTCAGATTTCATGATGCCTTGTACAAATTCAAGGCACCCAGTGCCAGAGGCAGCAAAACAACCCCAAAACATCATTGACCCTCCACCATATTTCACTGTAGGTACTGTGTTCTTTTCTTTGTAGGTCTCATTCCGTTTTCGGTAAACAGTAGAAACATGTGCTTTACCAAAAAAGCTCTATCTTGGTCTCATCTGTCCACAAGACGTTTTCCCAGAAGGATTTTGGCTTACTCAAGTTCATTTTGGCAAAATGTAGTCTTGCTTTTTTATGTCTCTTTGTCAGCAGTGGGATCCTCCTGGGTCTCCTGCCATAGCGTTTTATTTAGTTTAAAAGTCGACGAATAGTTCATGCTGACACTGATGCTCCCTGAGCCTGCAGGACAGCTTGAATATCTTTGGAACTTGTTTGGGGCTGCTTATCTACCATCAGGACTATCCTGCGTTCACACCTTTCATCAATTTTTCTCTTCCGTCCACGCCCAGGGAGATTAGCTATAGTGCCATGGGTTGCAAACTTTTTGATATTGTTGCGCACTGTGGACAAAGGCAAATCTAGATCTCTGGAGATGGACTTGTAACCTTGAGATTGTTGATAATTTTCCACAATTTTGGTTCTCAAGTCCTCAGACAGTTCTCTTCTCCTCTTTCTGTTGTCCACACTTAGTTTGGCACACACAGATACACAATGCAAAGACTAAGTGAACTTCTCTCCTTTTTATCTGCTTTCAGGTGTGATTTTTATATTGCCCACACCTGTTACTTGCCACAGGTGAGTTTAAAGGAGCATCACATGCTTGAAACAATCTTATTTTTCCACAATTTTGAAAGGGTGCCAATAATTTTGTCCAGCCCATTTTTGGAGTTTGGTGTGACATTATGTCCAATTAGCTTTTTTTCCTCCTTTTTTGGTTTAGTTCCAATACACACAAAGGGAATAAACATGTGTATAGCAAACATGTGTTACTGCAATCCTTTTCTGTGAGAAATACTTCAATTTCTAGAAAAATTTCAGGGGTGCCAACATTTACGGCCATGACTGTGTAAATATATATATAGAAGAACAAGCAAGTGGAGCGGCACATCAGTCCTTTAGTCACGAGGGGTGCAAGCGGAGATAATCCCAGGTCAGGAGCTCCTAGATCCAGATCACAAACATAAACCGCAGCACACCAGATTAACGTGAAGTGGTCTTTATTCCGTTGGTTGGAATAAAGACCACTTCACGTTAATCTGGTGTGCTGCGGTTTATGTTTGTGATCTGGATATATATTATACCGTATTTTTCGCCGTATAAGACTCACTTTTTCTTCCCCAAAACGGGGGCGGGAGTAGGTGCGTCTTATACGGCAAATACACATTAAAACCTGTCCTATCGGGTCGGTCCCTGCAGCCATCAATGTCCGGGACCCGTGGCTAATACAGGACATCACCGATCACGGTGATGCCCTTTATTAACCCTTCAGACGCAGCGATCGGGCTGTTCGGGACCGCCGAGGGGAAATCGCGGCGTCCCGAGCAGCTTACAGGACACCGGGAGGGACCTTACCCTCCTCCTCGGTGTCTACTCCGTGCCGGGATCCCCTGCATGGCCAGCGCTCTCCTTCGTCGTCATCACGTCGTCGCTCACGCCGTCCCGTCATCCAATAGCGACGTGATGGCGGCAACTGAGAGCGAGGATACCCGGCAGCACAGATGTTCCAGAGCAACAGGGACACCCCGGGTACGCGGCAACAGCGATGTAGGGCGACATCCAGGGCAGCAGTGACAGGTCCTGAGTGGCGGGGACACGTGGTCTTCAACCAGTGGTCTTCAACCTGCTGACCTCCAGATGTTGCAAAACTACAACTCCTGGCCATTGGCTTTCCGGGCTTGCTGGGAGTTGTAGTTTTGCAACATCTGGAGGTCTGCAGGTTAAGGTTCAGAATCTTTTTTTTCTAGATTTTCACCGTTTAAAATTGGGTGCGTCTTATATGCCGGAGCGTCTTATATGGCGAAAAATACGGTGTGTGTGTGTGTGTGTGTGTGTGTGTGTATATATATTTATATATATATAAAAAACATAAAAAGTGCAATTTACTTTAGCTTTATGTTCTGTACACTAGGGGGAGCTATATTGTCAATTTACAGAGGCTTGTGCCGAGCTTCTGCAATTTTGTTATTATTTTTGTTTTTCTCCCATGTTAGTGATCTGCAGGTAGCTTAGACTGGGTTAACATTCAGGCTTTTACCCTACATTTTTTGGTGTCACAAATGTTTGCACAATGAGTGAATTGAAGTAAAAAAGAGCCCCCTTTGCAGTGGTAGCCGATTTATCAAGATAGACCATTTAAAATTGTGCCAAATTTTTGCTCACAATTTTGCACAATCTCACTCCAGCCTAGACCACTGCTTGAAATTTCTCCACAATGTTCAGCCAGTTTTTATAGTTCGGACATTTATGCACCCGGTGATACCACGTGTTTATATTCATTTACACAGTGTTTTTGTTTTTTTTAGTGGAAAAAGGGGGGTGATTCAAACTTTTATTAGGGGAGGTGTTAAATCATCTTTTTTTCTCTTTTTTTTTTTTTTTGCAATGTTATAGCCCCTATAGGGGGCTATAACATGCATTATACAGCTTGCATGATCAATGCTATGCCATAGAATAGCATTGATCAGTGTTATCCCCGCTTGACTGCTCCTGCCTGGACCTCAGGCATGGAGCAGTCATTTGGCAATCGGATGCGGAGGAGGCAGGTAAGAGACACCGTCCTCATGTGTCCTAGCTGATGGGGACACCGGGGTGGTCCCGATCAGCCCAACTGAGCTGCCGCGAAGCTTTCACTTAAGGCGCGGCGATCGCAGCCGGGACTGTGCGGGTATGATGTGAGCTCAGCTTCTGAGCTCGCTACATAACCCTGCTGTGCCGCAGTGCTGTTTATAAATGGCGTTTTGCGGCAAGGGGTTAAATTGTACTTCAGATCTCACAAAAAAAAAAAAAAGAATGAATGTTACTCGGTACCTAATCCTGAACATGTACATCTAATTGTTATGCCTCTATCACCTATATTTATTATAAAAATCCATCTTTTCATTAGCTCACAGTGTTAGAAATCCTCTTAGGGGAAGGGGGCGCATCCCTCCCTTGTGGTGGTGGGAGGTGATTGGTGTGTGGTGGAAGGGGGCGTGTCCCTCCTTGTGGTGGGAGGTAATTGGTGTGTGTGTGGTGGAAGGGGGCGTGTCCCTCCTTGTGGTGGGAGGTAATTGGTGTGTGTGTGGTGGAAGGGGGCGTGTCCCTCCTTGTGGTGGTGGGAGGTGATTGGTGTGTCTGCTCATACAGCCTTGTCCATGAGTCATGGCCCCTCTTGGTGGGATTTTCAGGAGCCGTTTTCTTTGTTAAATATTAAAAGAAAATGTAAACAACCATATTACAAAAGGGCTTTAATTTTCATTTAGTTTTTGTATCTGACAGTGCCCCTTTAATTTACACAGATAAGGATAATTTCCCCCCTATGTCTGTATTATATGCCAAGATACTGGTAAAATGGCATGCTGACCTTCACTGCAATAGGCTCATTCCCATGTATCACTTTACTTGAATCCCATGAACATTAGGCCTCCCTATTTAGATTAATTGCTACATGTACAGTCCATTATTTTACAGCCCATTTATTAAACTGTATGAAGCCCATAGGTGGGCAGCCTATAATTCAAAGCCTACAGCAGGCAAAGAAATGAGCAGTCACCCCGAGTTATTAGGGGGGTGTAAAGCAGTAGGACTCGCTGTAACTATATGGTCATCATATAGGAATAATAGGGGAGATTCCTCAAAACCTGTGTAAATGAGAAGTCGACCAGTTACCCATAGCAACCAATCAGATCGCTACTTTCTCTTTTGAAAAGGCCTCTGAAAAATAGAAGAAGCGATCTGATTGGTTGCTATGGGCAACTGGGCAACTTTTCCTCACCACAGGTCTTGATGAATCTCCACCAATGTGCGTTATCATGGTGACTCCTACCGAATCCTCTAAAGTATACAAAACCATAGAATCTGCTTCTGCACTTATTCATTCAGCAAACTTTTCTCTTTTAGTTATGAAAATTACCAACTAGGTGTCTGGTCTTTAAGATGATTGAATATTTTTTTTCAGGAATGATGGGTGGAAATGGCCCTCGGCCAACTTTACAGTCGACTGAGTGGGGTTCACAGACGGCAAATCCTGTGAGGACGGCATGTCCCACAACTGGCAATACAATGAACAGGCCAATGCAGAGCATGATTCGCAGTCCAACCTCAAGTATGCCAATGAGGCCTGCCAACCAGCCATGTCCTAGACCAATGATGCAGTCCCCTGTAATGAATATGGGTAAGTCAGACCATGCTTTAAAGGGGTGCCAGAAAGTTAAACAGATTTGTAAATTACTTCTATTAAAAAAAATCTTAATCCTTCCAGTACTTATTAGCTGCTGAATACTACAGAAGAAATTATTTTCTTTTTGGAACACAGAGCTGTCTGCTGACATCATGACCACAGTGCTCTCTGGACAGTTCCTAAAATGGACAGAAATGTCAGCAGAGTAGGAGAAAATCCCCATAGCAAAAATATCCTGTTCTGGACAGTTCCTAAAATGGACAGAGATGTCAGCAGAGAGCACTGTGCTCGTGATGTCAGCACACAGCTCTGTGTTCCAAAAAGAAGAGAATCTCCTCTTAGTATTCAGCTGCTAATGAGTACTGGAAGGATTAAAATTTTTAAATAGAAGTAGTTTACAATTCTGTTTAACTTTCTGGCACCAGTTGTTGTTGTTATATTATCAGAAGACTCTGTACAGCAGTGTTTTACAACCAGGGTGCCTCCAGCTGTTGCAAAACTACAACTCCCAGCATTCTCGGGAGTTGCTGGGAGTTGTAGTTTTGCAACAGCTGTAGGCACCCTGGTTGGGAAACAGTGCTGTACAGTGTACTGTACACGTATGCTTTATTGTCTGCATAAGAAGTAATATTGCTCATAGAGAGAATCTACAGTAAGTGTCAGCAAATTGGAATCATTTTAATCAGCCGGCGATTCATTTAGTCTTATAAAAGTCAAGGGTTTTCCAAGTCTGGAATGAGATAGTCCGGAGTCTCATTCTAGACTTTTCTGGAGAATCGATACTCTTGGAAAGTGGATTCAGTAGATTCAGGTTCGTCTTATCTTACAGTAGATTTGCTGAACTCTATTGCCTAATAATGTTGGATTTATTAAGAATGTATGTTTATTAACGTAGTATAAATTCTCTTATAGCTGTAGAGTTGACATTGTAAGTGTCCATTGAACTATACTGTGTAATTGACTTTATTTTTTATTTTTTTCTATTTACCCCTTAAGGAAATTCTGAATTAGACATGAACATGACTGGGCCACCATATACCCAGCAGCAGGCGCCTCCTAACCAAACCGCTCCATGGCCCGATAGTATTTTGCCTATTGAACAAACTTTCAGCAATCAGAACAGGTAAATTTCGTAACCACAGCTCATCCATTGTCCTAAAAAAAAAATTTATAGGAGAGGCTCTTATCAAACTAGTAACCTGAGCTCCATTGTCCTGTTTAGTATGTGGCAGTAAAAACGATGTGGTCTTCATTCGGTATGTAATGGCTTCAGTCTTCTCACTTGTAGGCAGCAGTTCAGCTCTTCAGAAGACATACTTTGTCCCCCACCTTCATCAGAGTCTCCGAATGAAGAGGGGAATCTCCTCGATCAGCTTTATATGGTTTTACGAAACTTTGACGGTTTGGAGGAAATTGACAGAGCGCTTGGAATACCAGAACTAGTCAGTCAGGTATATTCCTGGTTAACAATATACTTTGTAGTATTCATTCATTTGTAAGTCGTAGGATATATACCTTGCAAATTGTAGTAAAACAGATCTTTTTATTATTAGAGTCAGACTGTTGATCCGGAATCATTTGTCAGTCAAGAATCCAGCTTGATCATGGAACAGAAGGCGCCTCTCTACAACCATGCTTACTCTCAAGGGCAGATGGCACAGAATAGCTATGCTCAAATGCCAGATCCAAACTTCCACCCTATGGGGCAGCGACCAACCTATGGAATGCTGCGTATGCAAACCCGGCCAGGATTGAGGCCCACTGGAATGGTACAAAATCCACCAAACCCATTAAGACTCCAGCTACAGCACCGCATCCAGCATGTCAGTAAACTTAATGTTACAAATTTCTCTCTTCTTTAATATAGGGAGGTGGAACTTTAAAGGGGTACTCCGGTGGGAAAGAAAAAAAAAAAAAAAAATATATATATATATATATATATATATATATATATATAAAAATTTTTTTTTTTTAAATCAACTGGTGCCAGAAAGTTAAACAGATTTATAAATTACTTCTCTTAAAAAATCTTTACCCTTCCAGTACTTTTTAGCAGCTGTATTCTACAGAGGAAATTCTTTTCTTTTTTGTCTTGTCCACAGTGCTCTCTGCTGACACCTGCCCGTATCAGGAACTGTCCAGAGCAGGAGACAATCCCCATAGCAAACCTATGCTCCTCTGGACAGTTCCTGACACGGACAGAGGTGTCAGCAGAGAGCACTGTGGACAAGAGAAAAAAGAAATTTAAAAAAGAAAAGAATTTCCTCTGTAGCATACAGCTGCTAAAAAGTACTGGACGGGTAAAGATTTTATAATAGAAGTAATTTTCAAATCTGTTTAACTTTCTGGTATCAGTTAAAGAGTACCCATTTAATGCATAGTTGTATGTAAAAAAGGGGATAATATGAGTGTTGTAGTTTTTTATGGTTGATATAAGGTCCGACAGAGCATGAAGCCTAAAATTGAGGAGGGGGAGGGGGTGGATTTATATGTGTGATATTAGATGTTTATATGTTAAAAAAATTTCATATTGAGCTAAAATTTAAATACATTTGTTAATAAAAAGAAATTGCTATCACAAAATAGAAACAGATTGGAAGAAAAAAAAGTTTCAAATGTCAGAAAGTGCATATAGAAATGTTCTTAAATGGACGTTCAATGATTGACTCCGGATTACCTTTGTTTTATAGAACCGGCAACCAATTATGAATCCTATGAATAATGTCTCCAACATGAATATGTCCATAAGGCAAGGAGTTCCAGCACAGATGAGGGAGCAGGTAAAGCTTAGCTTATGCACATTGTAAGCTCGTGTCCATTGTAAAGCTCTATGCTGCATGTAATGTTTATCGTGATCTGAAAATTTGTGTTACACGATGCATGATTTTGGCTACATAGGGACTGAGTTGTATGAGGCTTCGTTACATGGGGAATAAAGCTGGCCATACACATTAGATCAGTGTTTCCCAACCAGGGTGCCTCCAGCTGTTGAAGAACTACAACTCCCAGCGTACTCGGACAGCCTTCAGCTGTCTGGGCATTCTGGGAGTTGTAGTTTTGCAACAGCTGGAGGCACCCTGGTTGGGAAACACTCCAGTAGATAATTGTCATCTTAATCTGTGATTTCTGCAGCAGCGGATGACCATTTATTGTGTACACAGGCCTATCGAGTGTCTCCCTATGGCAGATGTAGGGGGAAAATAACTAGAGAGTGGTTTGGTTTCAACTACCTAATCTTTTTGTTTTTGGGTTGATAAGCCCCCATCACCAGAGGAGCCTGCCAACTGCCTCCTCCCATTAGAGCAGTGTTTCCCAACCATAGTGCCTCCAGCTGTGACGAAACTACAACTCCCAGCATGCCCGGACCGCCTTTGGCGGTCCGGGCATGCTGGGAGTTGTAGTTTTGCCACAGCTGGAGGCACCATGGTTGGTAAACACTGCATTAGAGTATTCATAGGATGCAGGCGTATGGGAGGATCGCAGTTTTTGTAACCTTGTTCTTTTTTTTCTGTAACTTATTCTTATTGTGGAGCCATACAAGCAGGGCTCAAGTCCTGCAGGAACACATGGGAACTGAGTTCCTGCACTTTTTCCCAGCAGGAACACCTTTGCCATTAGCAGGAGTCCTGCAGAACCAGCCCTAGAATGAAAGTCTTGGATGAGTCCACTCACTTTTTTTTTTCCAGGACATGACCCCTACATACAAGTATCTGTGTGTCCAAATATCCTTGTATAAATGTGTAGACATTGGAAGCAGTACAGAGAATGTTTTTTTTTTTTACATGTTACATAAAATAAAATGTTATGAATTTGGTCAACTCTCTTTGCAGGCACCCATCAATGCACAAATGTTGGCTCAACGGCAAAGGGAGATCTTGAGTCAACACCTTCGGCAAAGACAACTTCAACAGCAGCAGCAACAGCAGCAAGTGCAACACAGGGCCATGATGATGAGAGGTCAAGGACTGTCTATGCCACCAAACATGGTGGCTTCTGCAGCCATGTCAGGATCAATAAGCAGCCCTCGGATACCACAAGCCAATGCACAGCAGTTTCCATTTCCTCCGAACTACGGTACTGGAATTCCATCCCCACCACCTTTCACCAGTCCTTTCTCCCCAGTGCCCCCCAGCCCTGGGTCACAGTCGCTCTCTCACAGCTCTTTGCATGGCTCCCAGATGAATCTGGCTAACCAAGGGATCATGGGGAGTATGGGAGGACAGTATGGGCCTGTCTTGAATCCCCCAATTCAGCACAATGCCTTCCAGTTTGCCAGCTCAGGTACCACCTTCCACTTTTAAGTGCAGGTCTTGCTTAACCTCTTTAGTGTCGCTAGGCCTGCAACCTATTGCAAAGCAGTACATTGCAGTCCATCCCCTTACTTATGATGGGGTTTCTAGTATCAGCAGTCTTCATAGGCTTGACGAGTTCTTGGAAGTGACTGGGTGGCAAACAAAGAAACCAGTCTTTGCGCAACTCATGGCGAGTTATTCACTCTTATATGTGCTAGAATTGATAAAGCTACAAACCTGAATGTTGGTGCCTCCTGGATCCCAGTAAATGAATCTATTTGCATCCTACAACATAACCAACTCTGTTTGGAGTAGGAAATGGATTCACTTTCGGCATTTACAAGAGTGAAAGTAGTCAAAGAAATCTCATTATTCTCTTGATCCCCGCAACTAAAGTATGGTTCCAAATATCCGAGATGTTGACGTATTTAACTGCATGTGATTACTAACATGTCATTAACATCCATGGACCGATCTAATACATCTCCTAGATTTGTTTTAACCTGTGAATACTAGGCCAGTACACCGAATTTGCCAAGCCTATAAACATAAGATAGCTTTGTCATTACTGTGCTCGTCTAAAGCTGCTTACTGCTGCTGTGTTCCTGGTGTTGACCTGTCCTGTGCTTAGATCATGTCTTCATGTTTTTCCATATTACCTCCATGTCTTTTGGCTGGGCCTCTTCTTGTGTGCTTCCCCTTCCACTGTGAATGTTTCATGTATTTATTATGGACCATACTACCAATATATGTCGAAGGTACTGAAGTTAGGACTAGATACTCTGAGTAATGTCGCATTGACCGGACTTTCCCCCAACATTACACATACTAATAATTCTGGAGCATTACTGCTGAGAGGGCTATATACAGCCAAGAACATAATGGGGTTGTATCATTTTATAGTTCTTTTATTGTTGTTGTTTTTTTCTCTTTTAGGATGCGTTCACACTGAGTAATTCAAGAGGAATTTACTCAAGTAATTCCTCATGAATTCTTCTCTCCAAATTAATGCACATCTCCTCTGCCCATTGCCTTTAATGTTATTTCTGCTGTCGTGTTCACACTGCGGAAATTCTGCTAGCAGAATTCCGATGCTGAATTCCTTTCCGCTTGACGAAAGAGCATGTTCATTCTACATGCGGAATCTGCGAGCAAAATCCAATAGAAGTCAATGGTAAAAAAAAATTCTGCCCGACATCGTTTTCAAGCAGAATTCAGAAAAGTATATATTAACTGGCTCTAGAAAGTTAAACAGTTTTGTAAATTACTTCTATTAAAAAATCTTCATCCTTTCAGTACTTATGAGCTTCTGAAGTTGAGTTGTTCTTTTCTAAGTGCTCTCTGATGACACGTTTCTCAGGAAACGCCCAGTTTAGAAGCAGTTTCCCATAGCAAACCTCTTCTACTCTGTGCAGTTCCTGAGACGAGCAGAGATGTCAGCAGAGAGCGCTCAACAACTCAACTTCAGCAACTGATCATTTATGGAAAGGATTAAGATTTCTTAATAGAAGTAATTTACAAATCTGATTAACTTTCTGGAGCCAGTTGATAACAAAAAAAAAAAAAAAAAAAAAGTTTTTCCCTGGAATATCCATTTAAATAGCCTTCTCCTTCATTCCTCTTCATTTCTGCATGGAAATTCCGCTTGAATTCAGCTTGATGTAGAAGGCAAAATTATTCCTCTTGAATTCCTCCGTGTGAACGCACCCTTCTATTCCCCAGAATGCTGGCATTAAAGCAATAAACTTTGACTTACCTACATCCGCTCCTCTAGGCTGCTGGAATCACTATCCCATCCTGCAGTGCGGTCTTCTTTCTGCCTTTGGGGGTCAACACGTAACACTGTCGCTTAGTTAATACCCGGCTGCAGTCATGTCCCGCCTCCTGCCACTAATAGGCTAAACAGCAGCATGATGTATTGGACTCGGGCACCATGAGGAAGGCCAGGCCCGCCCTCAATACATCACACTACTGCTCAGCCGATCACTGGCCAAGGCGGTACATCGCTATGGCTGCATATTAGCTGAGCAGCAGTGTTATGTGTTGTCTCCCAGAATCAGGAAGAACACCGCAACAGTGCAAGTTCAGGTTTATTATTTTCATGCCAGCATTCTGGGGAGTATTTAAAAAAAAAAGTAAATTAAATGAGACAACTCCCCGGCCCTGAGGGAATGCCACCCCACAGTTACAACTCTGCAAAGAGTATAGTCTAGGGATCGACCGAATATCTGTTTGGCCGACATTCACGATTTTGGGTGTTATCGGTATCTGCAATTACCTTGACAATAATGCCCCGCCCCAGGTGGCGGTCTCTGTCCTCGCAAAAGCCGCTGCAGTTCAATGATTTAAAGCGCCTGCTTTAAATCAATGATCTGCAGCTGCTTCTTCGGGGCCAGGGGGGGGGGGGGGGGTTGGATGGAGAAATAGTTGATAACTTATACCGGAATAAGTTATCGGCTATCGACCTGAAAGGCCACTGATTATTGGAATCGGCCCTAAAAAAATCGATATCGGTCGATCCCTAATATAGTTTGCCCGATAGATTGCGATCAGCCATAGGAATGCCCCTACTGTTACTTACCTAAGTGTTGGACATATTCCTATGCACATATCAGTGCAGTATATACTTTTGGTAAAGGTATATACTTGACCCTGTTATCATTTGTATGCTCCGCACCTGTAAATCTCACCAACTTTACAGTGGTCATGAGCACAAGTTAAGATGACTGAAAACATACTTCTATCATTTCGGTTAGAACTCCTTAGGTCAGTGTTTCCCAACCAGTGTGCCTCCAGCTGTTGCAAAACTACAACTCCCAGCATGGCCGGACAGCCTTCGGCTGTCCGGCCATGCTGGGAGTTGTAGTTTTGCAACAGCTGGAGGCACACTGGTTGGGAAACACTGCCTTAGGTATAAGCTTCACCCAGAGTGTAAGATATGACATCAAAGTTACAAGAAAAGGAAAGCAAGTGATCAAAGTTAAGAGAAGCAGCAGGAAATAACTTCATTCATTTTCTATGGCTGTGCATTCAAAGTTCACTTCCAAAAGATCATTTACGCTGTGCTTTGGGTCTCTTATCTCTTTGGCTGGTGTTAGTGGGTGCTGTACCGTGCTTGTCTTTCTGTGTGATGTCTTGCATGCTTGACGTAGTGTGACTTTAGTCTAAACAGATGTATTCTTTAGGAATGAGCCAGCAGTCAGACCCTGGATTCACTGGGGCAACTACTCCTCAGAGCCCAATTATGTCACCCAGAATGGCTCACACCCAAAGTCCCATGATGCAGCAGTCACAAGCCAACCCAGCGTACCAGTCAGCAGACATGAATGGATGGGCACAGACAAATAATGGAGGAAACAGGTATGGTTAGACCTTAAACTTTTATGTAATTTAATTTGATATTTTTGTTTGTTTGTTTTTGTTTCTCCTTAAAAGCACAATGTGCCGTTACAGTTGTTGTTGTTTTTTTATTTTTTTTTTTATTTTTTTTTATTTAAAAGGAGTTTTATTAAAGAAACAAAACACACATAGTAAACAAAAGGTCCAAAAGAGAAGTAGACCTAAACATTAGTCAATTGTCTGGATGGGGTACAAGCTCATAATTTATACAGACATGTGGAAATCATATGAGTAAACTAAATGAAGAGCTAATCATGTAAGGAGGTCAGGGGGCACAGGGACAACAGGTCCAGCCAGGCCTCCAGAGGATTAACAAGGGGGAGACAATGCAACAAAAGATGACCTCAACGGCAAAGAACCCCAACAGTTGTTGTTTTTTGTTATATTAATGGGGTTATCCAGAAAAAAAACTTTTTTTTTTTTTTAACATCAACTGGCTCCAGAAAGTTAAACAGATTTGTAAATTACTTCCATAAAAAATCTTAATCCTTCCAATAATTATCAGCTGCTCAGGTTGAGTTGTTCTTTTCTGTCTGGCAACAGTGCTCTCTGCTGACATCTCTGCCTGTCTCGGGAACTGCACAGAGTAGAAAGTTTGCTGTGGGGATTTTCTTCTACTCTGGACAGTTCCTGAGACAGGTGTCATCAGAGAGCACTTAGACAGAAAAGAACAACTTCAGCAGGTCATAAGTATTGAAAGGATTAAGATTTTTTTAATAGAAGTCATTTACAAATCTGTTTCACTTTCTGGAGCCAGAAAAACGTTTTTTCCTGGATAACCCCTATAATTTGTGTATATGGGGTTTATATGTAAAGATGGAGATTAGAGATGAGCGAACGTACAGTAAATTTGATTCGTCACGAACTTCTCGGCTAGGCAGTTTATGACTTATCCTGGGTAAATTAGTTCAGCTTTCAGGTGCTCCGGTGGGCTGGAAAAGGTGGATACATTCCTAGGAAAGAGTCTCCTAGGACTGTATCCACCTTTTCCAGTCCACCGGAGCACCTGAAAGCTGAACTAATTTATGCAGGAAAAGTCATCAACTGCCGAGCCGAGAAGTTCGTGACGAATCGAATTTACTGTAAGTTCGCTCATCTCTAATGGAGATAGAAGCAGTAGTTATTGCTTTTTTTTTTTTTTTCCTTTTGTCTTTATTACGGTATTTATATATTTTATTCTACCTATTATGCCCCCATACGTTTATAATGACCTTTGGGGACATATTAACATGACAGTATTTGTATTTATTTATTTATCTATATTTTGTTATTGTTTATTACCCCTGTAAATGATACAAGTTAGCTGAGCTGGGTCGGCTAAGACCCTGCAGCCATGGGGCACTTGACGATCACATGGTCATAGAAGCACCACCGCTACCTTCTGAACCGTATACACAGCGTAGATTTGGGGGCTGTGTATACAGCAATCAGGAAGGCAGGGACAACAGTGCACCATTCTTCTGCCTTTATATGAGAACACACCATTTCTGCAGCTGCACAGTTTTCATTTCAGGGGTCCGCAAGCAGTTAAGAAATCCTTAAAGGGATAGTCCGGAAGAAAAATCACTTATCCCCTATGCACAGGATAAGTGTTTGGTCTTGGGGTATGACCGCCAGGATACCTCCCCTCCGTCTATTTTTTGCCGGACTACCCCTTTAATGTAAGGAATCAATCTTAATGTAGACACCAGGAAGTGTTGTATGGGATCCATTAGTGTTTTAGAAGCCTTAAATAGTGTTGTTTTATCTTCCAGTATGTATTCACAACCATCTCCACCACACTTTGGTCAACAATCTGGTGCTGGCATGTATAATACCAATATGAACATCAGCGTTTCGATGGCGACCAATGGAAATGGCATGAATAGCATGAATCAAATGGCTGGACAGATCAATATGACTTCAGTGACCTCTGTGCCTACATCAGGGCTGTCCTCTATGGGTCCAGAGCAGGTAAGCACATTAATCATGTATCATAAGATCCTTGCGCCAATGCTGTACAGATATATGCCTCATCTTTATTTCAATCCAGGTGGTCAAAGCCATAACTTCAAGACTTAGAGGTGTTCCAGGGAAAAAACATGTTTATACCTACTGGCTCCAGAAAGTTAAACAGATTTGTAAATTACTTCTATTAAAAAAATCTTAATCCTTCCAGTAGTTATCAGCTGCTGAAGTTGAGTTGTTTTTTTCTGTCTGACCACAGTGCTCTCTGCTGACACCTCTGTCTGTCTCAGGAACTGTCCAGAGTAGGAGCAAATCCCCATAGAAAACCTCTAATGCTTCAGACAGTTCCTGAGACAGACAGACAGGTGTCAGCAGAGAGCACTGTTGTCAGAAAGAAAAGAACAACTCAACTTCAGTAGCTGATAACTATTGGAAGGATTAAGATTTTTAACAGAAGTAATTTACAAATCTGTTTAACTTTCTGGAGCCAGTTGATATAAAGTTTTTTCCTGGAATAACCCTTTAATAATTATATTTTAGACCTAAGCCTAAATCCTGTTAAAATGGGTTGTGTTTTAGACATACATGTACAGGCCCCACTATGTTTGTGGGGTCTCGGAGCCAAAAGTGTGCTTTTTGATCTAAATCTAAACACATATAAGCTTAGAAAATGGCCTGATCATAATCCCTAGCGGTCAGTTGGGCCTATACATGTATATATTGGCATCCCATTTTGACAGGTTGCCGCCTTATATGTGTGACGTAACAACAAATTATGGTGTGCACCTACCGTAAGCTGTTAGGAGTGTGTCCTGTGACAAAATACTGTCACATCCAGTACAGGATGACTAATATGTAGTTATAAATCTGACTTTTTATGCCGATAATATCTACGCCAATGTTTCTCAACCAGGTTGCCTGCAGCCGTTGCAAAACTACAACTACCAGCATGCCCGGACAGCCAAAGGCTGTCCGGGCATGCTGGGAGTTGTAGTTTTGAACCAGCTGGAGGCACCCTGGTTGGGAAACATTTATCTATGCTATTATACACTAGAAACGATTTGGTAGACATGTAACGTAATTGCGATTTTATATATGGTGCTCTGCATATTATTACTGTTCCCTTTTTGGGTTGGTTTGTAAAGGATGTTCGTATTCTGTAGACTGATTGCTTTTTGCTCCTCTTTCTAGGTTGGTGATCCCACTGTGAGAGGAGGCAGCCTATTTCCAAACCAGCTACCTGGAATGGATATGATTAAACAAGAAGGAGATGCATCAAGGGTAAGAGAGCGGGAAAGGGTCAGAATGTCCCGGAGAAAATGCGAAATAATTACAGATATATATATATATATATATATATATATATATATATATATATATTTATATATATATATATATATATATATATATATATTATAACCTACTTAAAAGATTACACCTCCTACATAAACGATGCAAAAACAATGCATTGTTTGACCCCTTAAGGACTCAGGGTTTTTCCGTTTTTGCACTTTCGTTTTTTCCTCCTTACCTTTTAAAAATCATAACCCTTTCAATTTTCCACCTAAAAATCCATATTATGGCTTATTTTTTGCGTCACCAATTCTACTTTGCAGTGACATTAGTCATTTTACCCAAAAATTCACGGCGAAACTGAAAAAAAAATCATTGTGCGACATAATCGAAGAAAAAACGCTATTTTGTAATTCTTGGGGGCTTCCGTTTCTACGCAGTGCATATTTCGGTAAAAATGACACCTTATCATTATTCTGTAGGTCCATACGATTAAAATGATAACCTACTTATATAGGTTTGATTTTGTCGGACTTCTGGAAAAAATCATAACTACATGCAGGAAAATTTATACGTTTAAAATTGTCATCTTCTGACATCTATAACTTTTTATTTTTCCACGTACAGGGCGGTATGAGGACTCATTTTTTGCGCCGTGATCTGAAGTTTTTATCGGACTTTTTGATCACTTTTTATTCATTTTTTAATGGTATAAAAAGTGACCAAAATACACTTTTTTGAACTTTGGAATTTTTTTGCGCGTACGCCATTGACCGTGCAGTTTAATTAATGATATATTTTCATAGTTCGGACATTTACGCACGCGGCGATACCACATATGTTCATTTTTATTTACACTTTTATTTTTTTTTATGGAAAAGGGGGGTGATTCAAACTTTTATTAGGGAAGGGGTTAAATGACCTTTATTAACACTTTTTTTTAACTTTTTTTTTTGCAGTGTTATAGGGGCCCCCCGCGATCTTCTGTACGGGGCCCTGGCAGTCCATGGGAAGGGGGCGTGTTGACCACAGCATGAAGCGGTGGCTGACACACCCCCTCAATACAACTCTATGGCAGAGCTGGAGCGCTGCCTTCAGCAACTCCGGCTCTGCCATAGGGCTGTATTGAGGGGGTGTGTCAGCTGCCGCTTCGTGTGGTGGTCAACACGCCCCCTTCCCACGGACTGCCGGGGCCCCGTACAGAAGATCGCGGGGGGCCCCAGTGGTCGGACCCCCCACGTTCTGAAACTTATCCCCTATCCTTAGACTACTCCTTTAGATATACAGTGTAAACCTGGCCTTAACATGGCCATAGTCTAAAAATAGTAACAAAACTGAATTGCCCAGATTTATCAATTTGTTGAAGACAAAAGCGGGTCTGATGTGCACGTAACAACCAATCACAGCTCAGCTTTCATATCTTAACAAGCTCAGGTAAAGTTAAAGCTGAGCTGTGATTGGTTGTTATGGATTAATCAGACCCGGTTTTGTCCCAAACAATTTCATAAATCTTGGTAATATATACTTTTCATTAAATCTTCCATTAGGTGCACATTCTTTTAACCCTTCAGTTTATTTAGTTAAATATTTGTCGGCGTGCATAAGTTATAACACACTTTGTATAGGTTATTCGCTTGTACATTTCATTTATGGGACAAGCACTTTGTAAATGACTTTGAGACTGTAATGTTGACTCTTGGCAGTGGCAAATTTGCTTGATTTATGTGTCCTTAGCTTGTTCACATATAACATTAACTACAAAAACTGACCCCTGTCCACCACCCACTCATTTAATTGCATTTAACTTATGGCAGAAATTCCATGAATAATTGAATGTACTACTAGAAAGAATAATGGCCATGAGATGACTTCACAAACCTTAAACTTGCACTACTACCAATTAACCTTAAGTTTAGTGTTGGCCTGTGTAGCATTTTTTTCTCTAGGGCTTAGTACTAAAAGCAATGCACAGTTTACTGGGGTTCAGCATTATAAGCTAATATCATGATGATGTCATACAGTTGCAAACAAAAGTAAGTGAACATTTTGTAATAACCTGGATTTCTTCATTGGTTACTAACTGTTCTCTGAGTAACAGTAATAGGCAAACACAATCCAACTATTAAGTTGCATCATTCATGTCTTTCATCAAGAGCTTTGAGTAAACATCCACAGTGCAGGGAGAAAAAGTGAACAACTGTATAAATGACTTCTTCAAGAGCTCAATGGCAAAAGATAATTCTATTAAAGGGGTACTCCCATGGAAAACTACTTTTTTTTTTTTTATCAACTGGTGCCAGAAAGTTAAACAGATTTGTAAATCACTTCTATTAAAAAATCTCAATCCTTCCAGTACTTTTAGGGGCTGTATTCTGCAGAGGAAATGCTTTTCTTGACATTTCCATCTCGGTATGTGGTAGTACCATAACTCCCGGGCAGCAGGCTCGCTGTCTTGGAGTTATACTTGACTTTGATCTGTCTTTCACTCCCCATATTCAGTCTCTTTCACGTTCTTGTCACCTGCATCTCAAAAACATTTCAAGAATCCGCCCGTTTCTCACTACTGAATAGGCCTTCCTTTCTCCAAACTCTCTCCTCTCCAGTCCATCCTTAATGCCGCAGCCAGACTCATCTTCCTCTCCAGCCGTTACACCGATGCCTCCTCCCTGTGCCAGTCACTACACTGGTTACCAATTCAGTCCAGAATACAGTACAAAGTCCTCAGTCTCACACACAAAGCTCTCCACAATGCTGCACCTCCCTACATCTCTTCTCTCATCTTTGTCTACCATCCTACACGTTCTCTCTGATCTGCTAATGATCTCACACTAACATCTTCTATAATCCGAACTTCTCACTCCCGTCTCCAAGACATCACTCGTGCTGCACCGGTTCTCTGGAATGCTATCCCTCAATCCCTCAGACTCAACAACAACATCCATAGTTTCAAACGTGGCCTGAAAACACATCTCTTCAGACAGGCCTATAACAGTCTCTAATTGGCCCCAACATATCCCCAATATATCTCCACACCTCTTGTTTGAATAGTTATTGTGTAATTTTATGTCTGATACATGTCTTTGTTTGTACCCCATAATTGTAAGCGCTGCGGAATCTGTAGGCGCTATATAAATAAAATAAAATAAATTTTCTTTTTGGATTTCTCTTCTGTCACGACCACAGTACTCTCTGCTGTCCATTTTAGGAACTGTCCAGAGCAGGAGAAAATCCCCATAGCAAACATATGCTGCTCTGGACAGTTCCTAAAATGGACAGAGATGTCAGCAGAGAGCACTGTGGTCATGACAGAAAAGAAATCCAAAAAGAAAAGCATTTCCTCTGCGGTATACAGCCCCTAAAATGTACTGGAAGGATTAAGATTTTTTAATAGAAGTAATTTACAAATCTGTTTAACTTTCTGGCACCAGTTGATTAAAAAAAATTATAGTTTTCCACGGGAGTACCCCTTTAAGGAAATAAGACTGGAAGTGAGGGGGTCCCCGGGTGCTTTACCCTTTAAACAAAGGCGCACAATCTGGTCATTGACAGATCTGATATTTTTAAGAAAGACTGGGCAAGCTTGAAAAGGGCCACAATGTTTTTGGTCAGCAGCAGCAGCAGCTTCCATTGCAATGTCCTTCCTGAACGCCTATCTTATTTGATGTTTATATAATAGTGAACACTTTCCTCTTACTTGCCTATTTTTTCTCTTGGCGTTATCGTAACCGAATGCCTACTACTAGTCAGTGTAACAACAGTCCTGATTTTTATCTATTTGTAGACAATTTGTCTAACTGTATTTGTCTCACAGGTATTTATCTAGCCTGTGTAATATTTTCAGCTTTTACATCTCTATTACACTTACGCTTCTTTTTGAGATAATGTGAAAGTTGTTTCCATTGAGGTTCGAGTCACATTGACTACGATTACCTGGATGTTCTACAATCTTTGCGAAACTGTTCTATGGGCAGATGAGACAAAGGTGGAACGTTATAGGACAAATGCACAACACTATGCTTGTAGGAAAAAGCACCTGTGAAGAATGATGGATAAAACATCTTGGTTTGGGGTGCTTTGCTGCCTCAGGGCCTGGATTTACTGGTGTATTAGAACATTTTGGAGGAGAATTTAGCAGTCTAGGACCTCAAGCTCAAAAGTTGTTGGTCTATATCAGGAACTGAGTTGTATGAGGGTTCGTTACATGGAGAATAAAGCTGGCCATACACATTAGATCAGTGTTTCCCAACCAGGGTGCCTCCGGCTGTCCGGGCATGTTGGGAGTTGTAGTTTTGCAACAGTTGGAGCCACCCTACTTGGGAAACCCTGGTCTATACAGTCTTTCAGTCTCAAGATCTGTGAAGGTTCCTGAGGTCAGAGTTCCACCAATCATTCCACCAAGTTGATAGCAAATGCTAGCAATATTCTAGCAAATATGGTATGTCCACACGTACGCAGATTTGATGCGCAGGATTTTCTGCTGCAGATTTCAATGTAAGCTACAGCTTCTAATCTGCAGTTACAAATCCAGATTTGTAAACAGATTTGTGAATTACTTCTGTTAAAAAAAAATCTTTACTCTTCCAGTACTCTTTAGCGGCTGTATGCTACAGAGGAAATTATTTTCTTCTTTTAAAAAAAAAATATATTTTTTAATGTCTTGTCCACAGTGCTCTCTGCTGACACCTCTGTCCGTGTCAGGAACCGTCCAGAGCAGGAGAGGTTTGTAATGGGGATTTTCTCCTGCTCTGGACAGTTCCTGATACGTGCTTCAGGTGTCAGCAGAGAGCACTGTGGACAAGACAAAAAATAAATTCAAAAAGAAAAGATGTTTTAATAGAAGTAATTTACATATCTGTTTAACTTTCTGGAGTCAGTTGATTTAAAAAATAAATACATTTTGTCCACCAGAGTACCCCTTTAAGGCTTAGGAAAAATAACTGTAGTGCTGATGTTTTAGGTTAAATGCCCCCCTTTTCCCCTGGCATATAATGCTCATGTTTGAGGCCGGCAGGCTTTTCAGGTTTGGCTTTTTTATAGGAATCGTAACTTTTTATTCAGCCTAATGTAAATATTTAATGAGAACATAATTTTTGGTTAAGTAATAGTTTAATTTTCCTAACCCACTGCCCCATGCAGAGATTTTATGAGATGTTAGATCTGATTTATTGTGCTAACCTGTCTCTTAAACAAGCCGAATGAATAATTTAAAATATGTCCCCATTAGTCACTGCTTTATATGGCTTTCTAGTCATTCCTCTCTTCTAAGGCAATTCTGTACCTTTAACATGAAGCTCTATGTAGATTATTCAGTGGTGTGAGCTTTGGTCTTGATATCCAGTTGGTTCGGTCACAGTTATCATTATTGCCATCATAAATGGACCTTCCTTACTCGCTGAACCGAGGGAGAGAAAACATGAAGAAGAGACAGACAAACGAAACATAAAAAAAAAATAAGGAAGAGGGGAGGGTGGCAAATTGTGTGAATTTTTAGGATGCTTAATGGGGGAAAAGACACATAACATTAAACTTCTCACATCTTACGCCACCTAGAGAGTATAGTACACTTGCCCAATTTTTCGAAACTATCTGTGCACACTAAGCCACACCACATCAAAACACAAACATGATGAAGTGAGCGCAAACTACAAAAAATAGCGCAAATAAGGGGCACGGCCTTCCGATCTGCAAATCACTCAAAAACACCAAAAAATTGTGGAAAAACTATTATAAATTCGATAACCACAAAAGAGAGAGGAATCCGGCCCTGACACTTAATGAAACAGTGGTGATTTTGTGAAATAGCAATAGGTGTTCCAACGGTCTGGGTTTCTACAGGCGGTGCTAAACGCTATAGAAGTAAGCATGGAAAATGTAATCACAGAAAGATAAGCGTAGCCACTCACCCTTTAATAGAAAGTTGTCAGCTGCAGATGTGTCACTCCGGTGGCATCCGATGACCAAATGGAGGTAGGAGCGGGGAGGCAGAAGATGTTACGGGATAATCAGGCGTCGGGCCACAGCCGTATCGCACCTCAGGCCCCTGCGACGCATTGGCCTATCGAAGCACCAAACGGTGTGATACGGCTTTGGCCCGACTCCTGATTCCCCCCGTAACATCTTCTGCCTCCCCACTCCTACCTCCATTTTGTCATCCGATGTTATGGGGGAATCAGGCGTCAGGCCACAGCCGTATGGCACCGTCTGGTGCTTCGTCAGGCCCCTGCGACGCAGGGGTCTGACGAAGCACCAAACGGTGCCATACGGCTGTGGCCCGACACCTGATTTTCCCGTAACATCTTCTGCCTCCCCGCTCCTACCTCCATTTCGTCATCCGACGTTACGGGGGAATCAGGCGTCAGGCCACAGCCGTATTGCACCATTTGGTGCTTCGTCAGGCCCCTGCGACGCAGGGGCCTGACGAAGCACCAAATGGTGCGATACGGCTGATGCCCGACGCCTGATTCTCCCATAACATCTTCTGCCTCCCCGCTCCTACCTCCATTTGGTCATCGGATGCCACCGGAGTGACACATCTGCAGCTGACAACTTTCTACTAAAGGTTGAGTCGCTACTCTTATCTTTCTGTGATTACACTATTATAAATTCCCCTATTGTGTGTTAACCCTTGGACAGTTCTTCCCATCTTGCTATTAGTAGTGGTGCATGTACAGTTTCAATATCTGTCAGCCGAATGTTTTTTAAGACCCCAGCTATCTCTGGCAATCTTTTTATACATGGGAATATTTGGTACAGCCAAACGTTTGTGTGTCCTCTATGGAGAGTGGAACGATAAGCCACAGCCAGGCAGCTCTGGTGAGGGGCATTTCTCTCCCAAACCTATCGGGTCAGACACCTAAAATCCAACATGGCCAACTCTACTGTCCCCCAACATCATCTGTCAGAGGAGACGCGGGAGGCCTCAAAACACTTCAGACAATCATCCGAAGTTCAGCAGGTTTGACTGTCTTGTGCGTAATGTGTGTGGGCTTCCTTAACTCATAACTGGAAGGTGAAAACCCATTAAAGTTAAGAAAACTACAAAGCATAAGGGCCAAAATTGCTTATTAGGTTTGGATTAAGATATGTTTCACTAATTGTCATTTTTCTCTTCTTTTGTTCTAGAAATACTGCTGACCCTGAAGATGCCAGGGATGTGTTGTCTTTCTTCTGACCAGCTGGAACCTTTCTCTGGTTTGGAAGAGTCCCGTCACCTTGGTAGTGTTCTTATAGACTGGTGTGATGCCAGCTTGCAGGCCCTTGTAGAGGTGACCTGACCTGCCTCCAGTTACAAAGCTGAAGTTGTGTTTTCCGTGATGCAGCCTCTTCACCAGGCAGTGTGGAGCTAGAATACAGACATGTGGCCGTCTGTTCACTGCATTCACCTTAGTGCGACTTAGATACCTGCTGTGGAGTCATTATGGACAGGCAAATTTCATTGGACTTTTGGAAATGAATGTATTTAATTGTATGTATTTAAGAAAAACTATGCTTTTTTTTTTTTCTTTTTTGCTTTTTATTTCCTCTTCTGAAGTTTTTGACACTGGTTTCTAACCTTATATTTCTTGGGCTTTTAGCCCATTAGATACTTTTGCTACCACATGAAGGCTTTCCCCCCCTTTTTCCTTCTCATTTTGGAATTGTATGTTTTTTTTTTTTTTTTTTATTTGTGGGTGGGAAGTTCTAATAAATTTCTGGGTGAAAGCCAGGTTATTTCTAAACTGCACCACAGCAAAGCATGGCTCAATGAAATTAAAGGCACTGTGGATTAGTATTGTGCACCTACACAGACTGGGTATTTCATAGTAGATAATGGTTGAAGTAGGCAGGTTTTATTTGACTACTCTTTTAGGTGTCTCCTTTTTTTTTTTTTCTGAGGCTAGTCAATTGTAGCAGGGAGTGTACAATGATCTCTAACAGAAATATATATTCTATAAATTGTAGAGCAGCCTTCTGCTGTTTCTAACGGCGCTTTGCTGTGCATTATAATTATAGCTGAATGTGAATTTTTTTTATTTTTATTTTTTATTGAAAATGATAGGGTGCAAATACTTTCATACCTGTTTGCAAACCCTCCTTATTATGGGTCTTTAAAGAACAAGCATGTCACGGCTGCTTTCAGTGATGCCACTTCTACACGCTGTAGGCCAAGAAGGGGTAAATATGTGGATAGCCTCTATATCAATTTAACTCCCCCCATCTTTACTGAAATATTAACTTGGCAAAAAAAATCTATAAGAAACCATATTTTTTCAAACTCTTTAGGTTTAATTTTCCTATGACAGGGTGGATTTTTTAATGGTACATAACCGAGCAATAATTTAATTTTAAAGGAGGTTTTTATTTGTAAACATTTTGTTTTGTAAAAAAAAAAAAAAAGAAAAGAAAAAAAATGTGTTGTCAATTAAAAAAATAAAATAAAAAGGTACTTCAGTATTAAATAGGTAATTTCTGAACCTTGGCCGCTGCGTGGCTTTCATAGTCACAACGCTTTTGATAGAACTAGTTTGTAGGCATAACCCTTTCTAAATTCAGTGTCTTGCTTCACATTCTGTATGATCTGAGGTGCACTAGTCTAGAGCGCAACAAGACCTTTTTGTAAAATTTTTTAACTCTAGAAAGGAAAACCGTGAGATCACCCTGTAATTCAGTTTGCACACCATTGATGAGAACCCCATCAGGCTCTTGCACAGTGTGGCATTGATATTTGGATTGGTTCAAATAGACAATGAGATAGTGGCGAAAACTGCTGGAAAGTTTGTAACATTTGCATTCATTCTCTAAGATGTTCTTAAAAACTCAATTGGGATTCTTACCAAGTAAATAATTTTTACCATGTCTCCTGATTCAACCCAATGTAACAAGAAATGGTGCTGATAGTTCATCGGAATCATTGTCAATGCTGATAAAAATCATTGCTGCTGGGTTTTGCCCTTAAGTGGTTTCTCAAGGACTAATAAAGTTTATTGAAGTGGGCACGGTAACATCTCGAGAATCTTTGGCTGTTTACATGGAGTGCCTCCACAGACCAAGAAATCCATAGCATTTTTCAACCAGGTAAAATATAACAGACCATTTGGTCTTTAGTCATGCGCCTTACAATAAACAGGTATGTCTCTGAGAACCCTTTTAAGAACTAAAGGTCACTAAGCTTGTTTGATGTTGCCTATCTGTAAAAATCCTGTTAAATATTTTAAAAGGACCTGTGGTCACTTCTAAAAACACCATGTAGTGGTATATATAGATAGATTCCTTGGGGGGGCTAATCACATACCTTTTTGCGGTTTATTGATAATCCCCCTCATTTCAGAGTTGTGGAGTATAATTACGATACTCAGTAGGTATGGGTGGGCTTGTCAGGGACGGGGGCGTGAATAATTTACATCCATGCTGTACGCGCTCCTGACTCTTTTCTGATATAGTCAGCAGCATCTGTCGAGACTAGAGATGAGCGAACGTACAGTAAATTTGATTCGTCACAAACTTCTCGGCTCGGCAGTTGATGACTTTTCCTGCATAAATTAGTTCAGCCTTCAGGTGCTCCCATGGGCTGGAAAAGGTGGATACAGTCCTAGGAAAGAGTCTCCTAGGACTGTATCCACCTTTTCCAGCCCACCGGAGCACCTGAAAGCTGAACTAATTTATGCAGGAAAAGTCATCAACTGCCGAGCCGAGAAGTTTGTGACGAATCGAATTTACTGTAAGTTCACTCATCTCTAGTCGAGACGGACTACATCAGAATGAATAGATGAGAGTGCATACTGCATGGATGTAAGTTATTCATTCTCTGTCATCTCTACTAAGCCCACCCATAACCCCCCTACCAAGGAAACCTATACATACCACTACATAGCGTTTTTAGAAATGACCGCAGGTCCTCTTTAAGTTGTCCGTATCCAAATAGTTAAACAGTAAAAAGTAAATTATGAAATTGGTTGTTTTTTTTTTTTTTTTTTTTATTATTCTATAACAACTTTTTACGGCTAGGTAATTGTTTTTTTTTTATACATGATAAATTGGCATTAAATGTACCTGACACCCCAATGGAGGCTAATTTGTGGGCTAATACATTCTTATTAACTAGTGACCTTTTTAAAGTGCAAGAGCATGTGGTGCTGCAGTAAAGTTTTTTTAGATTTCATTTTTACTTGTCAAGAATTTCATCTGCACAGAATATTGAACCTATTTAGATATCTTTTTGTTGATCAGAACTTAGTTTTTCTAGCATACAGGTAAAACATGACAGTGATCCCTCAACTTACAATGGCCTCAACATACAATAGTTTCAACATACAATGGTCTTTTCTGGACCATTGTAACTTGAAACCAGACTCAACATACAATGCTACAGACAGTCCAGATCTGTGAAATGTGTCACAACTGGAGGAACTGACCAATCAGAATGGGTTTTTTACTGGTAAATCACCTGTATTACTGAGGTGCAAGCACTGACTGGCTGTCTGGTAGCGCCCCCTACAGTACAGGGAGGAACTACAAGTTCTGTATTACTCCTTACCTGTACCACGGTTAGCTGCTCCTTTGGACACCAAGTAAGGGTGGCTCCATTTAGGACACTGTGTGCACTGTATAGGATCCTGAAGAAGCTCCTGTCCTCTACATAAACCATTGTTTCTCAACCAGGGTGCCTCCAGCTGTTGCAAAACTACAACTCCCAGCATGCCCGGACAGCCGTTGGCTGTCCGGGCATGCTGGGAGTTGTAGTTTTGCAACAGCTGGAGGCACCCTGGTTGGGAAACACTGACATAGACGGTGATTTACAGCTTCCAGCAGCTATTTCTTACTTTTATATGTAAGGACTTACTTTATCTGTATTAGTTATCTACTTATTTTTCTTAAATCCTCACTTTTTCCTATTTTTGGATGACATTTTGGTGGCTTCAGAACCAATTACCAGGTTTCCATAGAGTTCTGGTCTCAACATACATGGTCATCCTGGAACCAATTAATATTGTAACTTGAGGGACCACTGTACACTACCACTAGAGGAGCTTCCTGGATACTCTTTATAATTAAACCTAATAATTAAACAGACCTATTCAGTGGATGAAAGCTGCAGCACTCACCAATGGAGTAGTGGGGATAGGGAGCCATGGTAATCAAAGCTGTTGATTATTATTTATTTTTTCTCTTTAAAGCACGCCCTTTCCATCTTAGACAAAAATAATACATTCTTGTTGGAATAATAGTTCCAAATAAGTAGCTAAGTTACTGTAAACCTCTACTGGTGAGTGCTGCATCTTCTGTAAGTGGGATTTAAACTAGATTCATAACATTGCAGAGCACTATCATAAAGGGAAGCTGTATTTTGCCCGGCCTTCTGAATCCGTTTTGATCTGATGGGTGTTGCTGTAGGGGTGCCATTTATACCTATTCAGTATGCTGTACGCTACCTCTAGTTGTTGCCTCAGGCATCTTACTCAATACAGGAAATTTAGAGATCAGCACCATAAAACCAGAGCTCAGACCACTATAAAGAGACACTTACACATTATCAGCACTGACTTTTCAACCTGCAAACAACATGGTGTTTAAAAGGTAGAGGTTCACTTTAAAGTAACATCGTATCCACAACGTATCACTATATATATCTCATTTGAAGCTTTATTGTCATTAAAAACAACTTTTACAAAGTCTATCAGACATGTCAAAAGTTTTTAACCCCTTAAGGACCAAGCGTTTTTCCATTCTTGCATTTTTTTTTCCTCCTTAACTTTTAAAAATCATAACCCTTTCAGTTTTGCACGTAAAAAAACATGTGATGGCTTTTTTTTTTTTTTTTTTTTTTTTTTGCACCACCAATTCTACTTTGTAATGACTTCAGTCATTTTACCCAAAAATCTACAGCGAAATGGAAAAGAAAATCACTGTACGACAAAATTGAAGAAATGTTGTACATTTTGGGGGCTTCCTTTTCTAGGCAGTACACAGTATCGCAGCATCTTTATCTGTAGGGCCATGCGATTAAAATGATACCCTACTTATATAGGTTTCATTTTGTCGTACTTCTGGAAAAAATCATAACTACATGCGTAAAATTAATACATTTAAAATTGTCATATTCTGACCCCTATAACTTTTTAATTTGCTCGTGTACAGGGCTGTATGAGGGTTCATATTTTGTGCCGTGATCTGAAGTTTTTATTGGTACCATTTTTGTTTTGATCGCTTTTTGTTCATTTTTTTTTTATGGTATAAAAAGTGACCAAAATACGCTATTTTGGACTTTGCAATTTTTTTGCACGTACGCCATTGACCTTGCAGTTTAATTAATTATATATTTTTATAGTTCGTACATTTACGCACGCGGCAATACCACATATGTTTATTTTTTTATATGGCATTTGGGAAAAGGGGGGTGATTTTAAACTTTTACTAAGAAAGGGGTTTTTAAACTTTTTTTAAACTTTTATTAGGAATTATTTGATTCCTCATACAGATTAATGTGGTCTCATAGAACCACATTGATCTGTGTGCTCTGCGCTCGACTGATAAAGCCTGGTCCTGCCAGGCTTTATCATTCTTAGTGCAGGAGCCCACATGGAAGGAGAGGTCGCACGATCGCGCTGTTGGGGGGTGATCCACCCCACTGGACCACCAGGGACGGTATAAAGGCACCTTTAGACGCCGCTGTCCGCTTCGACAGCGGCAATCTAACCGGTTAATAGTCGCCCGCGCCGATCGCCGCATGTCGGCTATTAACGCCGGCCCCCAACTACAGGAATCAGCTGGGGGCTGCCAGTATGATGCGGGCTTGTGTCAGGAGCCCGCGCCATACCCCATTAATGGCACATGGGAGAGTATACATGTCCATGGTCGTTAACGGGTTAATGTCACCAGGTCTCCATCCTGAGACCTACAGCGATTGTGAGTTATTAACTGGGGAAGTGGGCGGCGTTGCGTTTCAGTCCTTAGCTGGCTGAGAGGTCTGTCCATTTTTCTTCATAGAAGTCTACATAGAGAAATGGACGAATCTCTTGGCCAGCCTTGAAGTGAAATCCCGCCAGCTTTTCCCGGTTAATAACTCGCAGCGGGTCTCAGGAGTGAGAGCAGTAACTTTTACATGTTTGATTGACTTATTAAAGGTTGTTTTTGATGACAGTAACACTTAAATTCCCCCATTCCCTTGAATACTAGAGTCTTTGGTAGAATTGTGCCTCCCCTACCCAAAAGTTGAATTTGTTTCATACCTAGTAATATCCTCGCCTCCTGTTGACGGTGCTGTGCATCCCCCAGTCCTGCTCATATTCATATGCTTTTACACACGTATACCTCACTTGGCTACTTCACAAAGAGAACCATGCTCCTGTTTAGAACAACCATGTACTGAAGTTTAATAATGCAGCGTGTCCAGGCATGTTGAACAGCAAGAATTGCACTTTTTGGACATAGATATATATGTAAATTATTACTTTTTACCCAACCGCCCCCTCACCTCACATTAATCCGATTTTTGGCTGATCACAATTTACACTATGATACTATTCTAAGTAGAACTGTAAATCCACAACCAAAAAGTTCCTTGTACAGCCTGTTTTTTTTCCCTTAATGCAAATGAATTTACATGTTCCACAATTAAACTCTTTCTAGAATTGTGTGGTCTTTATTCAGTGTATTTTCCAGCTAAGGTGTGGCTCCTATCACATTCCCTCCCTTCTACATTATGTACCCACTTTTTATTTTGATTTTTACAGTTTTAACCAATGAATGTGAAATCACTTTATCTTACCCATCCACACGCAGCAGTATAATCATTTAGGTCAGAAGACAATGGAAAATGCTTAAAGGGGTACTCCACCCTTAGACATCTTATCCCCTATCCAAAGGCTAGGGGATAAGATGTCTTATTGCGGGGGTCCCGCCGCTGGGAACCTCCGCAATATAGCATGCGGCACCCACCTGTTACTGCTCTGGAAGCGCTGGAGGGTCTGGCTCCCGACCACCGGAACGGAAGATCGTGATGTCACGACTCCGCCCCATGTGACATCACGCACCGCCCCCTCAATGCAAGTCTATGGGAGGGGGCGCGACAGCCGTCACGCCCCCTCCCATAGACTTGCATTGAGGAGGCGGGGCGTGACATCACGAACTTCCGTTCCTGTGGTCGGGAGCCAGACCCTCCAGCGCTTCCAGAGCAGTAACAGGTGGGTGCCGCATGCTATATTGCAGGGGTTCCTTTGGATAGGGGATAAGCTGTCCAGGGGTGGAGTACCCCTTTAAACTACATTTCGGCAAACCTTACGTAAGTTAATATGTTCATTGTGTGAATACATCCCTTTACAAGTCATTATAGGCTTGCAGGACATTGAGAATTAGAATAAGCTTCCTGTAATCTGCACATTCCCCCCCCCCCCCCCCCATACCTTCACTGTGGCCCATGTTATTTCTATCGAGTAAAATAGAAAACAAAATTGAATGGGAAACCATTTGGGATTTTCCATGTATTTGGTGCATTTTAAGTATTTTAGAGAATTGTTGGTTAAGCTATTTTCAACTGACTGAAACACAATGGAAGAATTCAAGGCAGATTTGCCTTGATTTCGGGATCCCTTCTATTAGCCTGGAGAGCTGGAGGACTTGCAGAACAACATTTAAGGGTTTGTTCACATTACAATTGTGCTTTCCGAGGCACGTATATATGTTGGCATCCTTTCAAAATGGGATGCTGAGGTATACATGCATGGACAGGTATGACCTCCATTGACTTTGATGGCCCAAACGGAGTCCGCTAGAGGCTCATTTTCTGAGCCTATACATGTGTTGACTGTGACCCTAAAGCATAGTTTGATGTATTTTGGGTCCAAGCTAAAGTCAATTAAACCCATGCCTGTCCGTGCATGTATGCATTGGCATCACATTTTGACAAAATGCTAACATATGTAAATCTAGCTTGGCCTTGTCACCCATTCAGTTAGATTCAGCTAATGGCACCTGCACATTTAATCTGCTAATGATAATAAAGAAGGTGGAACTAGAATTACAGTCTCTGAGCCATTTGCCTGTTTTACTGGGATATAGCTGGTCATATATGTGCCGATCTTCTATCCATCCCTCTCTACATTTACCAGAGCTGATGGGGCTTCCTTTTCCTCCTTTGAATGATTAACCCCTTTTCAGAATAAGTTCCAAAAGTAAATGCTAAAGCCTGATATTCAATACCAGCCGGTGATCGGTTGCTGCCCTTTTTTTTTCTGTGCCCTTCATAAGAAATTCCTAGTGTGACACACAGACATAACTCATAGAGATTGGTGTTATCCTGAACAGGACATCTGCCCTTGTATCTTCTGTAAAACGCATAACCCACATGACAGAAGTAATGGCCATGAGTGTCCTCTCTGTGGAGTGACTCAACCCTTGTATGCTGGATTAACCAAAACAGGCTGTAGAATAAGGAACCACGCCAGTAATAATCAGAAATGTCCCGAATTATTATTATTTTAGTGGCAGTAGAACTCCTATCATCCACTTTACATCATGGCATCCAGCACCGAGTGTTGGTACTTCTCTTCTAAAGTCTCTCTCGTCTCTTTGCATTTCCGCCCACTTTCCTTACCACACAAACCGCCTCACTGCCCTGAACTAACTTTTACCAATGTTTTGGGGTTTTTCTTTAGTTAGGGAAAAGTTTGTATAATGTACAGTTTTTGGTGTGGACATTACTTGTTTTTACCAGTGGCTTAATTCCACTTTATAGATCCCAAAGATTCACAATCAGTTCTGAAACTCAACAAAAGCCATTATGTGTAAGCTTGAATTGGACATTTTTGTAGCGTTTGTATATTAGTGTGCTGCCTATTTACAAGAAAAACATTGTCTGCACAACCTTTGGTGTAACTGGCTTTTTTGTTGTTGTTGTTTTCCCCCCCGTCCCCCTTTTTAAAACACTTTGTCAGCGCTCAAAGATCTCCAGTAAATTGCTAAATTCGAAACCAATATCCTGGACGAGTCCACCCTGCACGCTCAAAGTGTACCTCAATTGTTTTTGTGTCTTTGTTCCTCCCAGGTCTCTCTTCTTTAGAGACTAAAACTGATTATTTAAGTTTCTTACTACAGGTGAATAAAAAAGAAAAAAAGCTACGTGCAAGAACCTCAAAATGCTAATGAAAATAGCATAATGCCTTAGATCTGTTTTTAAGTATTGTATATTCCTACATAGCTGTTTAATGTATAATATTTCTATAGTATATTGTGTACATTTTGGAAAAGTGACTCCATCTTGGATCTTTGTCGGAATCAGTCAGGATGGACCTCTTTCCAAAAATTCTTTTGTGTTCTCCGCCATCTACCTATTTTCCTCTTGGTTGTGAATTTTATTTGTACAGCTAAACTCCTCTACAAAAATAGTGTGTGTGTGCGCGTGTGTACATTAACATTGAGTAAAAGATGTATACAAGGGTAAAATAAAGCAATATATAAAATAATGGTTCTTCAGGAGAAAGCTTACAGTATTGCAGGTCTCGACTCTTTCTTCGCTTCCTTTGGATAGTTGAGTTTCCTCTAAACCGCTCTTTGTCTCACCTGCATTGATGTCTATTTCTATAGTGTGAGCAGTTTATGCAAAGGTAGATCTATTTAGAGAGATTTTAAATACACTTATGCAAGTTAATATTGCTTTGCTGATGCTTTTTTGCGTATTTGATGTCAAATAATGCTACTGTAAATAAAGAATTGTTACTGCATCAATTAATAAATTTTAATGCCTTTTGGGTTTATACAGTATGCAGCGTCTCTTTGTAACAGGCCGAGAGCAACTAAACTTAGATTTTACTTTTAAAGGCACCTATACACATGCAATACTTGTCAACCAAATGTTCTTTCAGCCAACAGCTACAGTATTTTACCCAATCCCTACAGACACATGGACATTCTTTTCAGCTTCTCTGTTGGTGGCATATTTTCCTGAGAACAAAAGGATCAGGCATTTGAAATTCAACACACACATTCCTTCTCTCCTTCAGCATCATCTGACTGGAAAGAGTGAGAAGGCCACATATAGATACTATTCCAAAACTACAAGTCCCAGCATTACAGGACTGGAAAAGAATGATACATATGAATGACAAAGGAAGATGCAAGTTATACACTCACCATATTGTCTTTGGTGATAGAGTACAGGCAATCTCCAATAATCATGTGTGTGTACAGTGTCAAACCAGATAGGAAAGGGATACAGAGCAGGGCTACCAGGCCCCCCCCCCCCCCCCCCCCCCCAAGAGCAATGAGTAAGCAGAGTGAGTGAGGGGGAGTAGTCATCACAGAGCAGGCAAGAGAAGGACACGCCCCTCCCTTTGAGACAATTGAAAATACATTGAGCAACTGTAATATGCAATTTTTTGTGAAATATGGGCGATGGAGACATAAAAATTACATGATCAGGATGAGGTACTGAGTAACATATAATGGTGATTTTTTTGTTTTTCTTCATGGGATCTGACAGGTACGCTTTAAATCTCCTGAAATAAAGACATCTAAATCCCTTTTCTCAGATAGTGAGGTCAGGACTGTCAAATATTCTATATTCTGCCCGAGGGTTTTTACACCCCAGGTTCATTATCTTGCACTTATCCACATAAAATTTCAGTTGCCAGAGTTCTGATCATTCTTCTAGTTTACCTAAATCCTTTCCCATTTGGTCAATCCCTCCAGGAACATCAACCCTCTTACAAATCTTTGTTTAGGACATGGTCACACGTACGCCGGATTTGATGCGCAGGATTTTCTGCTGCAGATTTCAATGTAAACTAAATGACTGAGCACAACTTCTAATCTGCAGCTACAAATCCTGCGCATCAAATCAGCACAGGATCCTGTATGTGTGAACTAGAGATGATCGAACTTACAGTAAATTTGATTCGTCACAAACTTCTCGGCTCGGCAGTTGATGACATCCTGCATAAATTAGTTCAGCTTCAGGTGCTCCTGTGGGCTGGTAAAGGTGGATACATTCGTAGGAAAGAGTCTCCTAGGACTGTATCCACCTTTTCCAGCCCACCGGAGCACCGGAAAGCTTAACTAATTTATGCAGGATAAGTCATCAAGTGCTCCAGTGGGCTGGAAAAGGTGGATACAGTCCTAGGAGACTCTTTCCTAGGACTGTATCCACCTTTTCCAGCCCACGGGAGCACCTGAAGCTGAACTAATTTATGCAGGATAAGTCATCAACTGCCGAGCTGAGAAGTTCGTGACGAATCGAATTTACTGTAAGTTCGCTCATCTCTAATTTGAACGTAGCCTTAGGGTCTGTTCACACATACAGTATTCTGTGCAAATTTGATGCACAGGATTTTCTGCTGCAGATTTCAATGTCAACTGATTGACTGAACACAGCTTGAAATCCTGCGAATGAAATCTGCGCAGAATACGGTACGTGTGAATAGACCCTAAATCAGCAAAAAGACCAATCCCTTACCACTAGAGACGAGGGAAGTTACAGTGATTCGATTTGTCACGAACTTCTCGGCTCGGCAGTTGATGACTTTAGCCTGCACAAATTAGTTCAGCTTTCAGGTGCTCCGGTGGGCTGGAAAAGATGGATACAGTCCTAGACAAGAGTCTCCTAGGACTGTATCCACCTTTTCCAGCCCACGGGAGCACCTGAAAGCTGAACTAATTTATGCAGGATAAGTCATCAACTGCCGAGCCGAGAAGTTCTCGTATAATCGAATGACTGTAACTTTGCTCATCTCTACTTACCACCAAGACATTTTGCATTATCACCGATAAAGATATTAAATAAAATGAGTCCCAATACAGATACCTGAGGTCCCCACTGGTAACAGGACCTTGCTCTGAATATACAGTCATGGCTGTAAATGTTGGCACTCCTGAAATTTTTCAAGAAAATTATGTATTTCTCACAGAAAAGGATTGCAGTAACACATGTTTTGCTATACACATGTTTATTCCCTTTGTGTGTATTGGAACTAAATCAAAAAAGGGAGGGAAAAAAGAAAATTGGTCATAGTGTCACACCAAACTCCAAAAATGGTCTGGACAAAATTATTGTCACCCTTTCATAATTGTGGAAAAATAAGATTGTTTCAAGCATGTGATGCTCCTTCAAACTCACCTGCGGCAAGTAACAGGTGTGGGAAATATAGAAAAATCTCACCTGAAAGCAGATAAAAAGGAGAGAAGTTCACTTAGTCTTTGCATTTTGTGTCTGTGTGTGCCACACTAAGCATGGACAATAGAAAGAAGAGAACTGTCTGAGGACTTGAAAACCAAAATTGTGGAAAATTATCAACAATCTCCAGGCTACAAGTCCATCTCCAGAGATCTAGATTTGCCCTTGTGCACAGTGTGCAACATTATCAAGAAGTTTGCAACCCATGGCACTGTAGCTAATCTCCCTGGGCGTGGACGGAAGAGAAAATTGCTGAAAGGTGTCAACGCAGGATAGTCCAGATGTTGGATAAGCAGCCCCAAACAAGTTCCAAAGATATTCAAGCTGTCTTGCAGGCTCAGGGAGCATCAGTGTCAATGCGAACTATCTGTCGACATTTAAATTAAATTAAATGTTATGGCTGGAGAACCAGGAGGACCCCACTGCTGACAGAGAAACATTTAAAAATCAAGACTACATCTTGCCAAAATGAACTTGAGTAAGCCAAAATCCTTCTGGGGAAACGTCTTGTGGACAGATGAGACCAAGATAAAGCTTTTTGCTAAAGCATGAGGCCTACAAAGAAAAGAGCACAGTATCTACAGTGAAATATGGTGGAGGTTCAATGATGTTTTGGGTTGTTTTGCTGCCTCTGGCACTGGGTGCCTTGAATGTGTGCAAGGCATCATGAAATCTAAGGATTACAAACGGATTTTGGGTCGCACTATACAGCCCAGTGTCAGAAATCTGGGTTTGTGTCTGAGATCTTGGGTCTTCCAGCAGGACAATGACCCCAAACATACGTCAAAAAGCACCCAGAAATGGTTGACAACAAAGCGCTGGAGAGTTCTGAAGTGGCAGCAATGAGTCCAGATATAAATCCCATTGAACACCTGTGGAGAGATCTTAAAATTGCTGTTGGGAAAAGGCGCCTTCCAATAAGAGAGACCTGGAGCAGTTTGCAAAGGAAGATTGGTCCAACATTCCGTCTGAGAGGTGTAAGAAGCTTATTGATGGTTATAGGAAGCCACTGATTTCAGTAATTTTTTCCAAAGGGCGTGCAACCAAATATTAAGTAAAGGGTGCCAATAATTTTATCCGGACTATTTTTGGACTATTTTTTGGTTTAGTTCCAATACATACAAAGGGAATAAACGTGTGTATAGCAAAACATGTGTTACTGCAATCCTTTTCTGTGAGAAATACTTTATTTTCTTAAAAAAATTTCAGGGGTGCCAACATTTACGGCCATGACTGTACTCCATTGGTATTACCCACTGTTGTCTGTTCCTCAGCCACTGCCTAATCCATTCAATCCTTCCAAGCTCACAGACTACAGTTTATTGATATGCCTTCTATGTGGAACAGTGTCAAAAGCCTTACTAAAATCTAGATAATTAATGGCAATAAGATTTGTTTGACATGATCTATCTGAAGTAAACCCATTTTGTTTTTCATCTTGCAATCCATGGGATTTTAGATGTTCCACACTCCTATCCTTTAGTAGGGTTTCCATTAATTTCCCCACTATTGATGTCAGACTTACTGGCCTGTAGTTGCTTAATTCCTTTATGCTACAATTCCTGTGAATGGGCACAACACTTGCGCATTTCCAATCTCCTGGGACAATTCCTGTTACCATTGATTGGTTAAATAAATCTCTTAACGGTTTTGCTAAGAGACCACTGAGCTCTTTTATTAACTTTGTGACTGAGCTCTTTTATTAAATTTGTCTTAACATTAGATTATTTTCTCTATCTGCCTATGTCTGCCTATATTCGATACTGAAGCAAATTCTTGTTTGTGCTGCATGTTTGTTGTTCCTTTTTATCTTTAATACCTTAACCCCTTAAGGACCAAGCCCATTATGACCTTAATGGGGTACTCCACTGGAAAGCATTTCTTTTTAAATCAACTGATGACAGAAAGTTAAACAGATTTGCAAATTACTTCCATTAAAAATTCTTTATCCTTCCAGTACTTATCAGCTGTTGTATACTACAGGGGAGTTCTTTTCTTTTTGAATTTCCTTTCTGTCTGGTCCTTAAGTACCTGTACGCCCTTGGTCCCTAACAAGTTAAGGACCAAGGGCATACCTGTATGCCCAGGTCCAGCTCCCCTGCTATGACGTGGGACTCACGGCCTGACCCCGCGTCATAGCTTGGTAGTCCCGGTGGCTTTCATCCACCAGGACCCGTGTCTAATGCTGGACATCACCGATCGCGGTGATGCCCGGCATTAACCCCTTAGAGTGGCGATCAAAGTTGATCGCCGCATTTAAAACAGAAGTAAAAGGTTCCCGGCAGCTCAGTCGGGCTGTTTGGGGCTGGCTCGGTGAAATCGCAGCATCCCGAACAGCTGAGAGGACGGTGGAGGGTCCCTACTTGCCTCCATCTCTGTCTGATTGGCGATCTGCTGCTCCATGCCTGCTCAGCAGGCTGGAGAAGCAGAGCGCCGATAACACAGATCAATGCTATGCTAAGGCATAGCATTGAACAGTGTATGTAATCAGAAAATTTCATGTAATAGTCTCCTATGGGGACTAAAAAACGGTGTAAAAAAAGTTTTAAAAAAGTTCATAAATGTGATTTAACCCCTTCCCTAATAAAAATTTTAATCTTTCCCCCCCCCCTTTTCCTATTTACATTTTTTTATATGTAAACAAAAGTAAACATAAACATTTGTGGTATCACCGTGAGCGTAAATGTCCAAACTATAAAGATATAATGTTAATTAAACCAAATGGTCAATGGCGTTTACGTAAAAAAAAAATCTAAATTCCAAAATTGCGTATTTTTGGTTATTTTGTATACCGTAAAAAAACTAATAAAAAGTGATCAAAAAGTCCCATCAAAACAAAAATCACACCGATAAAAACTTCAGATCACGTCAGAAAACAATTAGCCCTAATACAACCCTGTATGTGGAAAAATAAAAAGTTATATGGGTCAGAAGATGACAATTTTAAACATACTAATTTTGCTGCATGTATTTATAATTTTTTTTATGCAGTAAAATAAAACTTGGGTATCCTTGTGACCGTATGGACCTACAGAATAAAAATAATGGGGGATATTTATCAAAGGATTTAGACTGGTTTTTCCTGTCTAAATTTGTCGCACAGAAAGTCGCAGTCTAAATATGTGCGACTTTTCTGTGACTTTTGCTCTAGAGGATTTTTAGAACATGATGCATTCTAGTCTATTTTAGACGGAAAAATGCATTGGAAAATGCATTGGTGCGGAATTTATCAATAGCGACTTTTCAGCGACAAGTTGCATCGGCTGAGAGTGCACTGAAATGTCAGACCATGTTGGAGCAGGTTTAAATATAGACTAAAGCATAGATCCCGAAGTCTGTGCACAGAATTTATCAAGAGCCGTGCGCCTTTTGATACATTAGGCGCACAATAGACCAGCCTAACCCTCTGTAGTTTGGTCTATATTGATGTGGGACATAAACAGCTTTGATAAATCTCCCCCAATGTGTCATTTTTACCTAAAACTGCACTGCGTAGAATCAGAAGCCCACAAACGTTACAAAATTGCTTTTTTTATTTCAATTTTGCCCAACAAATATTTTTTATCTGGTTTCACCGTAGATTTTGTGGGGAAATGATTGATGCCATTACAAAGTAAAATTGGTGGCGCAAAAAAATGAAAAATGGCCCAGTCCTTAAGGGGTTATAGGGGTACTCTGGTGAAAAACTATTTTTTTTTAAATCAACTGGTGCCAGAACATTAAACAGATTTGTAAATTACTTTTATTTAAAAAAATCTTAACCCTTCCAGTACCTATCAGCTGCTGTATGCTCCAGAGGAAGTTCTTTTTACATTTATTTCTGTCTGACCACAGTGCTCTCTGTTGACACATCTGTCTGTCTGTCTCAGGAACTGTCCAGAGCAGGAACAAATCCCCATAGCAAACCTATCCCGCTCTGGACAGTTCCTGAAACAGACAGAGGTGTCAGCAGAGAGCACTGTGGTCAGACAGAAAGGAAATTCAAAAAGAAAAAAACTTCCTCTGGAGCATACAGCAGCTGATAAGTACTGGGAGGGTTAAGATTTTTAAATAGAAGTAATTTACAAATCTGTTTAACCTGGCACCAGTTGATAAAAAAAAAAAAAGTTTTTCACCGGAGTACCCCTTTAATGTCACCTTTGGATTGATCCAAGAAGAAATGTATCCTATGTCGTTTTTCTTTTAACTCTTTCTAGTGACTCTGTTAGTATTCCAGTAGGGTATTATATCTCCTGAAAATGCACTCGAAGTTGGCTAGCTTCTTCATCAAATATACTACATCTTGTACAGTTCCATCTCAAGTGACGTAACTGTCCGAAAGGAACATTAAGAAGCCACCTCGGTAAATGGCAGGTTGAGTGCAGAATAAATGAATTTCTGGCTGAAGGTTGAACATTCTAGACTTTCTCCAGAAACTGTAATCTGTAGTTCAAGAAATTTTCCACTCCAGTGTTGGTGATAAATGCAAGATCAAATCATTATAATTTAGGCTCTCAATGAGTCTCAAGTCCTCTTCATACCAAAAAAAAAAAATTGTAGGGAAAGAATTAAGGAGAATTATTGCAAAAAAAAAAAAAAAAAAACAGATATAACTTAACTCAGCAAGACATAAACAAAGGATTAAGTACCCACCCAGCAGATAAGGGGGGTACTATAGTGGTTCGAGATACCATCAAATATGAAGGGGAGTGCCTGAGACATTGAGATGATAGGATGACCTACAACTCTCTGCTGTGAGCTTCAGGCTTCCTCCTCTGGATTCCCCTTTGCTTTTTTCTTCCATTGCTGCAGTACCTTCTCTGCACTCTAGCGGCCGAGCACGAGCATTGGCTGGACCATATGGGTCCAGTGTGCGCTCCCTAATGGATCCTATGCCAACCGGGGACTTTCTATATAACCCTACTCCACCTGTTCTCTGATGCCTGAGCAATAGTGTAGATTCTAAAGTGGAGGTGTTTATTCTGGGTTCCAGTGATTGACCAGTGCCTGATATCTTGACTTCGCCTCTGTCTCATCCCTCAGTATCTTGCTGATTCTTCAGTGTATGACCCTGGTTGTTGACCGTGCCTCTACTCTCATCAAGCCTGCATCCCCTGGCTGCTTCTGAGCTTCTCAGCACTGCTGTTCCACAAACTTTGTCCTGCTATGACACCAACTCTACTGCTTCCAGCATGCATTTAACCTGCCTGAACCTAAGCATACCCAACTCTGCTACATCATACTCTGCCTATCTGCTCTTTCTACTCCCACAGTGTCTGCTTGCCTCTCCTGCCTGTATCCCCATTCTGGCCCGCCTGGCCAGCTGCTACCTTACCTGTAGTTGATACAGCAGGTCCACACCCGTTGGGGCTTTACATTACATGATCCCACTTCATTATCAAGTTGGTGAAGGAACTTCCTTGGGGGTCTGACAGGATCTTGTGCACCCTGAAATGTATGTTCACTTGTATTCATGTATAAATATCCAAGTTGGGATTAGAACAGTAAGACCCCCTTCACATATGTGTGTCATCTGGTGGCCTCCAGCGCTGTAGAAAAAGCACCAGAGTGAGACTGACTGTAGAAATGACCCCCTTCATTTTTATAGGGCAGTGCACGCTCATCCGGTATCTCAAGTTGAACTGCGGACAGGGGAATGCATTTTGCTGCGTTCCCCTGTCCGGCATGCACAATTAATTAACACTGGATCCTAAAATAACAGTGCATCAGTTGCAGCGAGTTTAAGTTGGGCTTACTGACCCGGACGCTGGATATATGTGAACCCAGCCCTAGGTACTTTTGGAAAATAAAGGAGAGTTCGCAGATTCACATATTACATTTTTACTGGCAACTAGTTTATATTTTCCAGACAGCAGGTTGGTATGGAAATGGGTACCATGTTCGTGCCGAGTTATGCTGATCTGTTCATGGCATATTGGGAGGAGCATCCCATCAATCCCCAACTTGGTGCTGACCTGGCACCATGGATATTATTTTATTATGGAAGGGAAAGAGACAAGGATTTAAAGGGGTGCTCCGCTGCCCTGTGTCGGAAGCTCCGCTCCCCAGCGTCCGGAAGTTTATTGTTCCAGACGCTGTGTGTTGGCTTCCGTGTTCATGGCTGCCCCTCGTGATGTCATGCCGGCCCCCATCGTGACGTCATTGCGCCCCCTTCCCATAGACTTTCGCTGAGGAGACGTGTGGGCGTGACGTCACGAAGGGGGCGGGCCTGAACACGGAAGCCCGCACACAGCGTCTGGAACAATAAACTTCCGGACGCTGGGGAGCGGAGCTTCCGACACAGGGCAGCGGAGCACCCCTTTAAGACTTTCATTAAGGGCCTAAATCATAATGATTTAAACTTGCAATTTAACCCCAACATCGGGGTAGATAATGTTGAATTGTGAAAAAGACTAGAGAGTTCAATTTATAGAAAACCTTCAGTCAGAAATTAATTTATTCTACATTCAACCTTACCAGGCTACTTAATAGGGTTCTCGGCCCCAGACATCTTATTCCTTGTCCAAAGGATAGGGTATAAGATGTCTAATCACAGGGGTCCCACAGCCATGGCCATCCCCCTTGTGACATCAAGCCATGCCCCCTCAATGCAAGTCTATGGGAGCGGGGGTGGCGGCTTCCCCACCCCCTCCCATAGACTTGCATTGAGGGGGCGTGGTGGGACATTCAGAACACAAAATGTTCTGAATGTTGGGGCAGCGGAGTACCCCTTTTATGACCCCTTTAGACAGTTAAGCCATTTGAGACAGAATTATACGACAGATAGTAAATTTGAGGAAGGAGTGATGGCAGCTCTTAAATTAGGGCTGGGTCTTCATGCTGCGTATGGCTGGCAGATTGGCGCAAAACTGCCCTAAATGGGGTGGCCAATGATTGCATGATTTTCCAAGGAATACCAAAGGTTGAAGTGTAATATCTTGACCCCAACATGAGAACCCAGCCTATAGGCTATGTGTAAGACATCCCTTCAGCTCAGTCTACCTGGGTTTAAAGGAATACTCCGGTGGAAAACTTTTTTTTTTTTTTATCAACTGGTGCCAGATAGTTAAACAGATTTGCAAATTACTTTTATTAAAAATTCTTAATCCTTCTAGTACTTATCAGCTGCTGTATTCTACAGAGAAAATTCCTTTCTTTCAGGATTTCTTTTCTGTCTGACCACAGTGCTCTCTGCCGACACCTCTTTCCATATCAGGAACTGCCCAGAGCAGGAGAAAATCCCCATAGCAAACCTCTCCTGCTCTGGACAGTTCCTGACATGGACAGAGGTGTCAGCAAAGAGCACTGTGGTTGTGACAGAAAAGAAATCCCCCCCCCCCCTAAAAAAAAAGAATTTCCTCTGTAGCATACAGCCGCGAATAAGTGCTAGAAGGATTAAGAATTTTTAATAGAAGTAATTTACAAATCTGTTTAACTTTCTGGCACCAGTTGCTTTAAAATAATAATAATTAAAAAAAAAGTTTTCCACTGGAGTACCCCTTTAAATCTCATTCATAGCAACAAGGTATTCCTTTCATATCAATCAATGTCAATAGGAAAAACGAGGAGATTTATTATAATAATTGCATTTTGCATTTACATTATAAAAAAAAAAATACATAAACAATATAATACTGTCTAGAGAGACTGATTTAAAAAAAAAAAAATAATCCAATGATAATTTATGCCTTTTGTGCTGCGGGTTCAATATTTTCCATATGATGAAGGCTATTAAGAGCCGGCGGGACGCAGCCTTATCCTCCTATGTGATGCCATGGTGCAATGAATCTTTTGTGTCCCCTGCTCATTTACAACAGTGACCATTTATTTAAGCTGACTTTAAGTGACTGCTGGGAGCGTCCTCCTCCTACTTCTATTATTGGCAGATGTTAGCAAAACTGGACAATGGCCTAAAGACTGCAGAACTTTATTCTTGTTACTGTTCTATGGTGAATGAGAAGAGGGAGGCCTCCACTATGTGGGCTTGTTGTTTTGTTCTCTCTTTTCAATCATTTATTCATTCATTCCGTTTGTATTTATTTGAGTGAAAAACATGTTGGATTATTCAGAATTTTATCCACAACAAGCCTTGCTGGTCACATTGCAAGGGTAAGAGCAGTGTTTCCCAACCAGGGTGCCTCCAGCTGTTGCAAAACTACAACTCCCAGCATGCCCGGACAGCCTTCGGCTGTCCGGGCATGCTGGGAGTTGTAGTTTTGCAAAAGCTGGAGGCACCCTGGTTGGGAAACACTGGGTTAGTGTATGGAGCTATTCACATATTAAAGGGGTACTCCGCCCCTGGCATCTTATCCCCTATCCAAAGGATAGGGGATAAGATGTTAGATCGCCACGGTCCCGCTGCTGGGGCCCCGGGGATCGCCGCTGCGGCACCCCGCCGTCATTACTGCACAGAGCGAGTTCGCTCTGTGCGTAATGACGGGCGATACAGGGGCCGGAGCAGCGTGACGTCATGGCGCCGCCCCTCGTGACATCACGGCCCGTCCCCTTAAAGCAAGTCTATGGCAGGGGGTGTGACGACCGCCACGCCCCCTCCCATAGACTTGTATTGACGGGTGCGGGCCGTGAAGTCACGAGGGGCGGAGCCGTGACGTCACGCTGCTCCGGCCCCTGTATTGCCCTTCATTACGCACAGAGCGAACTCGCTCTGAGCAGTAATGATAGCGGGGTGCTGCAGCAGCGATCCCCGGGGTCCCCAGCAGCGGGACCGTGGCGATCTGACATCTTATCCCCTATCCTTTGGATAGGGGATAAGATGCCAGGGGCGGAGTACCCCTTTAACCCCTTAAGGATGCAGGGTTTTTACCGTTTTTGCATTTTCATTTTTTCCTCATCACCTTCTAAAAATCATAACGCTTTCAATTTTGCACCTAAAAATCCATATTATGGCTTATTTTTTTGCGCCACCAATTCTACTTTGCAGTGAGATTAGTCATTTTACCAAATAATCCATAGCGAAACGAAAAACAAATTCATTATGCGACAAAATTTAAGAAAAAATGCCATTTTGTAAACTTTGGGGGCTTCCGTTTCTACGCAGTGCATTTTTCGGTAAAAATTACACCTTATGTTTATTCTGTAGGTCCATACGGTTAAAATGATACCCTATTATATAGGTTTGATTTTGTCGCACTTCTGGGAAAAATCATAACTACATGCAGGAAAATGTATATGTTAAAAATTCTCATCTTCTGACCCCTATAACTTTTGTATTTTTCGGCGTATGGGGCGGTATGAGGGCTCATTTTTTGTGCCGTGATCTGAAGTTTTTATCGGGATCCTTTTTGTATTGATCGGACTTTTTGATGGCTTTTTATAAATTTTTTCATGATATTAAAAGTGACCAAAAATATGCTATTTTGGACTTTGGAATTTTTTTGCGCGTACGCCATTGACCGTGCAGTTTAATTAACGATAAAAATTTGCACATTTCCACACGCGGCAATATCAAATATGTTTATGTTTATTTTCACTGTTTTTTTTTTATGGGATGAGGGGGGGTGATTCAAACTTTTATCATTTATAATTTTATAATTCAAACATTTCCGCATATGGCGATACCACATATGTATATTTTTACTCTTATTTACACTTTTTTTTTTTTTTTTATGGGAAAAGGGGGGTGATTAAAACTTTTATTAGGGAAGGGGTTAAATGACTTTATTAACTTTTTTTTTTCCACTTTTTTTTTTTTTTTTGCAGTGTAATAGCTCCCATAGGGGCTATAAAACTGCACACACTGATCTTTTACACTGATCCCTGCAAAGCCATAGCTATGCATGGATCAGTGTTATAAGCGGTCGATTGCTCAAGCCTGTATCTCAGGCTTGGAGCAATCAAACGCCGATTGGACGCGACAGAGCAAGGTAAGGGGACCTCCGCTCACGGCATGACCCCGTTTTAAATACCAGGAACGGGCGTAGGGCGTACAGGTATGCCCTACATCCTTAAGAGGTTAAAGTAAGAAGAAATTAACCCTTATGTTTTGTGGCAGGGGCATAACTAGACTTGATAGGGCCCGAATATGGCCTACAGTCATGGCTGTAAATGTTGGCACCCCTGAAATTTTTCAAGAAAATGAAGTATTTCTCACAGAAAAGGATTGCAGTGACACATGTTTTGCTATACACATGTTTATTCCCTTTATGTGTATTGGAACTAAACCAAAAAAGGGAGGAAAAAAAGCAAATTGGACATAAAGTCACACCAAACTCCAAAAATGGGCTGGACAAAATTATTGGCACCCTTAACTTAATATTTGGTTGCACACCCTTTGGAAAAAAATTACTGAAATCAGTCGCCACACACACAAAGGGAATAAACATGTGTATAGCAAAACGTGTTACTGCAATCCTTTTCTGTGAGAAATACTAAGGGCAGCACGGTGGCTCATTGGTTCATTGGCTCAGTGGTTAGCACTGCTGCCTTGCAATGCTGGGGACATGGGTTCAAATCCCACTAAGGACAGCAGTAAATAAAGTGTTATTATTATTATAATATCGTCAGCAGAGAGCACTGTGCTCGTGATGTCATCAGAGAGCATTCCAAAAAGAAAAGAATTTCCTCTGTAGTATTCAGCAGCTAATAAGTACAGGAAGGATTAGGATTTTTTAATAGAAGTAATTTACAAATATGTTTAACTTTCTTTCACCAGTTGATTTAAAAGAAAAAAGGTTTTCACCGGAGTACCCCTTTAATTTTCTTCATGCCGCTCATCACTACTAATGACCACTTCATCATAATTAGCAATAATTAATTAAAGGGTACTCACAGACTTTCATTGAGGGGGCGGGCGTGAACACGGAAGCCCACACTCAGCATTCGGAACTTTGAGTTCTGGATGCTGGGGAGCGGAGTAACCCTTTAATGAAATAAATAAATAGCCTCACATATCAAAGAAGCTACATAGTCATCGATAACAAATATAGATTTATCTTTTTTTTGTAGGTTATTCACTAGAAAAAAGGTACAATGTTCATGCACCAGAGTGGGACGCCCTGAAATTCTTGACCTTACAGCTGCTGATATAGTTGCTACAGCTAAGGTTACGCCCGTGCTCAGTGTCTCTACTGCTGAACAGAGTGTGCATTCTTATCAGTTACTGGGATTTTCTGGGTACCTGTTAATTCTTTTTACTTTTCGGCTATGTTTCCACTTGGATTTTAAGTTTTTATTTTGCTCTTACATTTATTTTTAACAGCATAGAAAATGAGTGTCGTTTCCCTATTGCAGTGTGGCCCGAGACTTTACATCACTAGTCAGGTGTTCAGAGGGAGTCTGTCCTTGCTTCAGTGGGTAGAGTGACCGCTGGGTGGGAGATCATTCTGCAAGAATTTGCAACAGCTGGAGGCATCCTGGTCAGAAAACACTGGTCTATTGCATTGAAGGCAGCACAGGTGTGTTTCAATGGGTGGGGTGGCTGATATGTGGGAGGAAGAAAAATGACCTCACACTTACAAACAAGGAACTATGGGATTTGTAGTTTGAGAGAATGAACTCCTACAGGAAATAGACAGTTCACAAAAAGCTAGCCACAGTGTTATGGTAATCTCACAACATAGCCATTTAGCCCCAAGACAAGCGCAGATCCTTCCTAAGCATGTCCATTACTGTCTGCCAGGTACCTGCTAAAATCACCTCATGGAGAACCCCTTTAAATGATTTTAAATGTCTGTCCTGTATATTGATCTGTTGAGTGTATAATAAAGCTGATTTTTTTATTCATCCCTATTCCCGGGTGTGCATTGTTGGTGTTAGGTGTCTGTTCTTTATAGCATATTCCAAACAGGGTGTCTCTAGCTGTTGCAAAACTTCAACTCCCAGCATGCCCGGACAGCCGAAGGCTGTCCGGGCATGCTGGGAGTTGTAGTTTTGCAACAGCAGGAGGCACACTATTTGGAAAACACTGGTCTATGGTGCCATCCAAAGAAGCTAGACGTAGATCACAGCAAGTCGTGGAGTGAAGCACTCTACCGTATAGTTCTCCCCGCTCGTTCTCCTGATCAGTGGTGGGGTCTCTCCACTGAGATCAAAACTTTTGCAATGTCTTTGTGACCCCAACGTGTTCAAAAGTTCCCCTGACTTATGATGTCCTGTTGTGAAAAAACCCATGTCGTAAGCTCCCACCATTTTTATCCTGGAAAGATATTTCTAATGTTTTTTCTGAATGACATGTGGTGACCCAGTGTTACCCCATGCTCCTGCTGTCCTGTCGGGCAGCCTGCTTCAGTGTCCCCTAGGCACCTTGCACTTGTTTCCCCATTGTAAATATGTTTTACCATGTAAAGTGTTATAAAATGTAATGTTGCTTTAAGAGTTATACCATGTGATATGTCATGTCATTGTTACCCAGGAGGTATCAGTGACCAGGTGATCCCAAGAGTGACCTATGGGCTCCCTGCCAGTCTCCCCCATATAAGCCCTGGGTGGAGCTTCTCTCTCTGAGCTCTTAGCTCTTTCTTCCTGCTGAAGTCCAGTGCAGTCGCCTAGTGTGTGTATCCAGAGTGTTGGAGGCCTCAAAATCCAGTCCTGCAGCCACCATCAAGTCAAGTAAGATAAAGTCACAGCTTTATAAGTCAATTCAAGTCAGTCCCTGCCATCTATCAAGTCAGCGTGGTCTGCATTCAATTGTCCAGTCCTACTACAAATCCCAGCAAGCCCTTAAGGTCTCTGTGGTCACCTCCTTGGGCTCTGGCTGAACCGTATAGACTTTAGCAACTGTCTACCCTCAGTAAAGCTACCGTTGTCCGTAACTTGGCGTCGGAGTCTTTATTGCCCCCGTACCTAGCCCAGGATCCACTGGTATACCTTTGAGTGGTTCTAGGCTAAACCACGCCCTGGCATCACGAATACAAGGGGTTAATGCCATCTGCCCCTAGGTTAACAACATATGCCCTCCTCACACCCTGCTACCACATTTATGGTAAGAATAAAGAATAACATTTTCTTTTATATTACTGAACATGAGTAACAAAATAAGTCAACAATATCCACAAATTAATGTTAATGTCAAAGTAATCTGCCACCCTGTGGACAAAATGGAAACTGCAACATTAGAAGAAGCTTTGACTTGGTGTACCTGTTATATTTATCATTGGTTTCCTTGAATGTATTGTTAGGCTGCTCTTACACCAGTGTTTTCCAAAAAAAGTGTGCCTCCAGCTCTTGCAAAATTACAACTCCCAGCATGCCCGGACAGTCTTTGATATTATCTAATACTTTATGATCTATGTCTGGTTTTGGCTTCAAAGTCATTGCAAAAACTGGAACAAAACTGCACAATGTAAGAGCAGCCAGAGGCTATGTTTCCACACAATTTAATTTTCGCATTTATTTTATGTAATTTTTCAACTTTAAAAATAAAAAAATAAAAAAGCTACAAAAATGCCCAAATAAGGGCCAACACTTTTTCTGGTATTTTTTTTTTATTTTTTTCATTTTAATGGAAGTTTCTTTTTGGAGCCTTTGGCAATATTTTGTAACTTGCAAAAAAGGGGGGGGGGGGGGGGGGGGGGGGAAACAGGTCCCCGCCATGAAGGAAGATCCTGAGGAAACACCACTAGTGCATGAAGCGTGGGAGAGACAGCCGGGCCGTATCCCGGTGACTACATGAAGTCAAGAAGTATAGGGTTATCCAGCTCCTCGGAAGTGATCTATAAAACTTTACATTATATTAAGTGAAAAGTGAAAGAAAAAAAAAACGCCCAATGAAAAAACAGCATAGTCAAATAGAAATAAATCCTGGAATACCCCTTTAATTTTGATTTAATTTTTTCTCCTTTTCTCCGGTCCCTGATACTATTTGTTCTCCACTCACTGAAGTGCTGCTTTTCGTGAGCTTTCCTCCCATTGGTTTTTGGAGCTGTGGTGGGACCCGGCTCGTCTTAAGAGGGCAAACAGTTTATGGCGCAGGCTCCTGACTCGAGCCGGTGCTATACCGGATGGCCCTCAGCTCATTCCTGTAGCTAAGGGTCGCCGTTAATAGCTGTCATGTGGTGATCACAGTGGCCGGCTATTAACCCTTAAAGGTGTACTCCAGTGTAAAACTTTTTTTTTTTATTCAACTGGTGCAAGAAAGTTAAACACATTTGTAAATTACTTCTATTGAAAAATCTTAATCCTTCCAGTTCTTATTAGCTGCTGAATACTACAGAGGAAATTATTTTCTTTTTGGAACACAGAGCTCTCTGCTGACATCACGAGCACAGTGCTCTCTGCTGACATCTCTGTCCATTTTTAACTGTCCAGAGTAGGAGAAAATCCCCATAGCAAACATATGCTGCTCTGGACAGTTACTAAAATGGACAGAGATGTCAGCAGAGAGCACTGTGCTCGTGATGTCAGCAGAGAGCTCTGTGTTCCAAAAAGAAAATAATTTCCTCTGTAGTATTCGGCAGCTAATAAGTACTAGAAGGATTAAGATTTTTTAATAGAAGTAATTTACAAATCTGTTTAACTTTCTGGCACCAGTTGACTTTCCATTCCACTGGAGTACCCCATTAAGATCGCCACTGTGAAAGCTGACGTGGTGTCTAGAGGGACCTTTGGACAGTCCCTGGTGGTCCAGTGGGGTGGATCGCTCCCAGTAGTGTGATCGCGGGGGGAGCGATCCACTTCTGAGGTAGCTGGGGGGCTTATCTCCTCTAGCACTGGTCCCGGCTCTGTTATTGATAGAGCCTGGCTGGATCAGGCTTTATCAATAGAGCGCAGAGCGCACAGATCAATGTGGTTCTATGGAACTACATTGATCTGTATATGAAATCTACTGATTCCTCCAAAAAGTCCCCTAATAGACTAATAAAGTGTAAAAAAAAGTTGAATAAAAGTTTAAAAAACAAACAAACACTAACCCCTCCCATAATAAAAGATTAAATCACCCCCCCCCCCCCCCCCCATTTTCCTCAATTTCCATATAGAAAATATGTAAACATAATAAAAATAAACATATGGAAAATGAAGTCAGAATCCCTGTAAAGCTCATCTGCGGAAGGAAGCATGAAGTGCTCCACAATCTCCTGGTAGACGGATGCGTTGACCCTGGACTTAATGAAGCACAGTGACCAACACCAGCAGATGACATGGCTCCCCAAATCAACACAGACTGTGGGAACTTCACCCTGGACTTCAAGCATCTTGCAGTGTGTGCCTCTCCATTCTTCCCCCATACTCTGGGTCCATGGTTTCCAAATGAGATGCAAAATTATCATCAGAGAAGAGGACTTTGGACTGGGGCCCTGCGTGGGACTGGTTTTTCAATCCCGCTCCCGATTACTTTTTTGGCCAATTCCGCCCACTCCCAATGACTTTTTGGCCAATCCAAATTTTTCGAGTATCACCTGTAAGTTACTTTAATTAAAATTAGTTATTATTTGTGCCAACTTTTTCCTTAGTAAAACACTGCAACCTATTTCACTAAATCAATGTGTGGTATGGCGATGTGTGTGGCAGATGATGTTACCATAGGGGCAGATGGTATTAACCACTTGTGTTCGTGACACCAGGGCGTGGTTTATCCTTAACCACCCGAAGGTATACCGCTGGATCCTGGGCTAGGCACAGGGGCAATGAAAACTCCAACGCCAAGTTACGGACAGCGGTAGATTTACAGACGGTAGCCAATTGGAACAGTCTATTAAGTACAGCCAGGGCCCAAGGAGGTGACCAGTGACACAGAGACCTCGTTGCCTGCTGGGACTTCTAGTTGGATGGGAGAATTTAGAGCAGGCCACGCTGGGTAGAGGGATGACTTGACTGTCTTGTGTCTGACAGGACGGTGACTTTATCTTACTTGCACTTGACTTGTGGCTGCAGAACTTGACTTGAGGCCTCCACTACTCTGCACACACACACTAGGCTCGACTTTACTGGACCTCAACCGGAAGCAAGAGCCAGCAGCTAGCTCCACCCAGGAATTATATAGGGGAGACTAGCAGGGAGCCCATAGGTCACCTTCGGGGTCAGCTGGTCACTGGTACCTCCTGGATAACAATCACATGGTACATTTATTTAAAGGCATAACACATGTTATAATATACAACATATATATAAATGGGAAAACAACTGCAGGGGGTCCTGGAACACTGCCTGACCGGGCAGGAAAGGTACGGGGCAACACCATCCCGTACGGGGCCACCACAAATGTTTCATTCCTTTATTATTATTATTATTATTTCATTAGGGATATTATTGGTTATTTTGGTTATTGTATAGGTTTTGTGCCCTATTAATAATTGCAAGCCATCCTTTGCACATGGCCCACAAAGCAATATTCTCAGGTTCAGGTCAGTCATCTCCAGCAGCTCAGGGCTTCTCTCTCAATGCAACAAACAAGTGAGTGATCCAGCTCACCTTCCCTGATGTACGGTACTCGGACCGGTGCCCGGCAAGGCATCTATTACTGAAGAAAGAATGTACGGAGGGTCCAGCCCTTTGTTGCAAGCAGCTTTATTGAAGATACATCACACCATAAAAACGACAGTCAGTCAGACATGTTTCGAGCGCTTGCGCTCGAAACATGTCTGACTGACTGTCGTTTTTATGGTGTGATGTATCTTCAATAAAGCTGCTTGCAACGAAGTGCTGGACCCTGCAGACATTCTTTCTTCTCTCTCAATCCCTCATTGATATTTATCTCAAGCCACACATATAGGTTATTTTACCCTAGCACAACACAACAGTGTCAGAAATGTCTGAGCAGTATCCCTGCAAATGGTCATGTGATCCCACCTTCACCAATCATCATCACTCTACAGAGCTACAGGGCAATATAGCACTCAAGGCTGGAATTCTCTGTTGCCATGTTGTCTAACCACACAAAAATGACAACTAATACACAATAAGCAAATACAATATCAATGTACAGCACAAGTATAAAATACAGTTTGGAAATAATACTGATATTTCAACACTTCAAAGCAATGTTTTATTCACTATATACCTATTTCCTCTCATTTTTTGGAGGTACCTTTTGGGATCCACTTACATGGTTTTAGTGCTATGTGGTGGGGCCTTTTTGTGATGTGGCCCAGAACCAATGGGGCTTGGCCTTGCAGTATAGGTGCTGTTGGGCTACTGGGCCATTTCCCCTGCAGGAGCTGTGTACTGATAGTCACCATGCAGTTTGCGCCTAATAAAGTATGAACCCACATAAAAGGGGTTGCTGCAAAGTGTCAAGTGGGCAAAAGGTGTACTAAAAACATTTTATATTACTTTTGCTCAGTTGCTTAGTAATGTTATACTGTATGTAAGTAATAATTTCTCATGTACTTCATGTGGAGCCCGGCATATATTTGGTCTTCTTTGGTGCAAATTGTGCCAGAATTCAAGTACAATTTCTATAGTAGATTTTCCCTAGTATCTCTGGAAGTTGTGTCTGTTGCTCTAACTTCTGATTTACTGAAAAATAACCATATCAGATTGCTTGATTCATTTTTTTTTAAAGAATTTTCAATAATAATAATAATTTTTTGGTTTTGATAAATCTCCCACATGATCATTGAAAAAACTGTCATACCTTCATGAACTGAGAATCATAACTTCTTAAAGGGGTTCTCCACCATAAGGGGCTTTTAGTACATACCTGGCAGACAGTAATGGACATGCTTAGGAAGGATCTGCGCTTGTCTTGGGGCTAAATAGCTATGTTGTGAGATTATCATAACACTGTGGCTAGCTTTTTGTGAACGGTATTTCCTGTTTGACTTTTCTTTTTTTTACTACAAATCCCATAATTCCATTTTCCTACCTCCCACCCATTGAAACATAAATGAGCTGCATCCATTCAAAAGACCTGTGGTTTTCAATCAGGGTGCCTACAGCTGTTGCATTAGTTGCAGATTGATCTCTCTCCCACCAAGCGATCCCTCCACCCATTGAAGCAGACAGGCTCCCTGTCATCAGCTGACTAGTGAGTCAGGTCTCGGCTGCATTGCAACCTGGGAAAAATCTGAGACAACAGTCATTTTGTATGCTGGTAAAAATAAATTTTGGGGTGAAAATCACAGAAGAATTGTGAGAAAACCGTCACACACAGGTACCGACACTATATTATGAACTACACCAACTTTACAACCCCTGTAGCATAGTCAAATAAAAAATATTCCTGGAATACCCCTTTAAATGTTTCTTGCATTTTAAGAATTCTCAATATTAGAAAAATGTGCTATTTGGGCTATGTGCAGACATGGTAATTTGGGATGTTTTGGGGCATTTTTGTGACCTAAAAATAACAGTTTTATGTCTCCCAAAATGGCTGTTTTTTAAACATGATGTTTTATTGAGCTCAATAGTAAATCAACCGTTTGTGTACACATATATTAATATTACAGACAAAAATTATTAGTATTAGGACCTTTTTTTTAACTGTTTGGGGGAGATTTATCAAAACATGTTGAAAGGAAAAGTTGCTGAGTTGCCAATAGCAACCAATCAGATAGTTTCTTTCATTTTTTTTTTAAAAAGACCTTTGAAAAATGAAAGAAGCGATCTGATTGGTTGCTATGGGCAACTCAGTAACTTTTCCTCTGGACAGGTTTTCATAAATCCCTCCCGTTATGTTCCAAAATACGGCCATGTTTTGGCACATAATTTGGTTACTATTTTGTGCAGTCAATGGCCCATAATACACCCCAGTCTAGGTGCGTTTATTGGTTATAGCTTTTGCTACAGCCCAAAAAAGGGTTTAAAATACGTCCTGTTTTACCACCTAAAAATGTTCCAAAAGCAAAAAAAAAAGAAGTTTCAGATTTATTATTATTATTATAATTTTTTTACATGAAAGGAAGATTTTTGAGCTGTCCTGTCCGAAGAACATTGCCTGCCCATAGCCTTAATGCTGAGGAAAGCCATTTGCTTGCATCCAGTTGTCATACGAATATTTAGTAACTGAGCTCCTGGGCTGGAGTATCCTTGGTGAGTGACATCAGGTCCACTATGGATCTGTTTATATAGGGCACACTCCCTGCAGACCATTAAGTGCTTGTAAAGTCTAACTGTCCAGCATGTCTCTCGTGTCTACAAAAGATCAGACTGGAGCATCTGAAAGAGCAGAACGTAATTACTGGGGTATTAGGATTTCTTAGGCAATTACTAGGGAAATTAGTTTAAGTATTTTTCATTGACCAGATAAAGGCTTTCTTTTTTTAGCACTGAGAAAGTGATCAGAGATAAGAAACAACACAGTAAGGCTAAGAATAAAAACAAACCTTTGTTTGGTATTTTTTTGGTCTGAAAAAAGCCACAAAAAAATTGATTTTTCCATCACATGACTCAAGGGTTTCTATTGAATGCCAACATACATGCACACATGGCATTTTTTCTGGTATTTTTATCCACCTATAGAAGTAGATATGGTTTGGTTTTGGAATTTTAATGTAATGCTGTGTCTGTTTTCAGCCTGAGAACTCCATGAATCTGCCATCTCTGAGAGTATGTGCAGAGACACATAGAGGCCCCCATTTATATCTTCACCTACATTGCAGGTTAGGGAAAACATCTAAAATTGAGGGGAACGGTAGATATGCTGGTATCTATGTATCTATCTATTATTTAATAGCAGAATACCTGGTGTTGCCTAATCTTCTTACCAAAACCTTGTGGGAGAGGAAACGCAACAAAAATGACACTCTTGTCCTCATGTCCCAACCTTATATCCGTCCTTATATCCTGACCTCATATCCCATCCTAATATACCTACCTCATATCCAGCCCTCATTTCCCAACTTTACATCCTGTACTTAGATCCTGACCTCATATCCTGTCCAAATATCCCATCCTAATATACCAACCTTATATCTCGTCCTCTACATTAACTATTCGGTTACATGTTTAAACAATCTCTGCAGCCCGAGAGAAACGTGATCAAGACATGTACCCAAAGTCTCATAGACTTGCATGGAAATTCAGAGAACCCTCCCCCCCATCCCTGCTCCCATAAGGTTGTGGGTTAGTGTTGATTTAACTCTACTATATTTTTAGGTGACATCCAAGGCGTTGCTAGGTCCCCAAAAGATTTGAGGCACAGGCCATGGGCGTGGCTATGGGTGGAGTCACAGAAAGGAGGAGCTAAGGGGCAGGGAGACTCAATGTTACATGACCATACAAAATTTTTCTCCACACATTGGGGTTTGAGGAAGGGGTTATTCAGCTGATGCTACTTCAGACCAAGGAACACAAGTGCAAATGAGGAGCATTATAGCGATAGCGCGGGTGTATTAGGTGAGGCCACTCTATGTTCTAAGTTGAGGTGGGGCTCAGGTGACAGCAGCAGGGGGCTTAACATTTTTAACAGGTACCCTAGTTGCTGTGATGGATGCTTGTGGTGTAGAGTGTTGCAGAAAATAATTGAAACTATAATAATCAATTATATCAATTGGCAAATAAGGCAAAAGCGCTAATGATGTTTTAACCATGTGAAACAACAAGGACCAGTATGATACAACCAGTGGTAAGGGAATGCTGGGATTAGTTGTTTAACTAAACATAACTGTACAAGTGAGTTCAACGCTGATGGGACACAATCAGGCAGAATACAGCATGATATTATAGACTCACAGGGGGCGTCTTCTCTGAGTCAATCACAGGGGGCGTCTTCTCTGATCAGAGGGGTTCACTTTTTCCTTTTCTTCCCTATCTAGTCAAGACCATCATAATGACTTCTCCTGGCCATCACTCGTCTACACAGAACCTGCCAGACAAATGTTTTAGGCTCCTTTCTCCAACACAATACTCATGTCTATTCAAACCCCCCATTTGTATTGCCCCACAGTAATATTGCCCACATATAAAGTTGTAGGCCACTCTGTGCCCCCATATGTAGTTATATGCCCCTTTGTGCCCCGATATATAGATGTAGGCCCCTGTGTTCCCCAATACATAAATACATCATTTGTGGGGTGAAACAAACAACACAATTTAGCAAATTTGGGGTTTTCTGCTTCTACATAATGCACTTTTTTTTGTACAAATGACATTCTATCCATATTCTGTAGGTCCATACGAGTACAATGATACCCAATTTATATAAAAGGAGATTTATCATTCTTTTCAAACGTATGGCTTTTATATGACAATTTCTTTTTTTACTTACTTTTGATTACATGCGACCTATTCATCAAATAGTGGCACAACCTTGATAAATAAATCACACGTAAGCAAAAGCCGGGAAACCCGCTTACAAAAGCATTTTTTAAAGCAGAAAAGTTTTTTCCAACTATCCCGCAACAACCCATCCACCCTCTTCAGAAATAAAAAAATATTAAAAACATACTATGCCGCACCATGAATATCCGTACTGGTGGGTGGAGTCTTGCGTCGCTGCGTGGAGGCCAGAGTTTACGTCAGGAAGGAAGACAGCGCAGCACAAACAGGCACATAAACAATAGTTAAGCCACAAAAAATTAAACGGCTCTGTACGTTACCCACCCCAAAATGTGCATGAAGCTGTAATACTATGGATTTTTTGTACCACATTTGGGTTATTTACATAGTCTGTAAAATTCTTACACAATTATTTTGTGCCTTATTCTATTTTAACACAACATCAATTTTAAATTTAGTGGGTACGCCAGCATGTACGTGTCCTAAAATTAACAGTGTGCAGTGTGTATTTTCAACCTTAAAATTAATAGAGTTATTAGTTATATAATTAATTTTGTCTATAATTAACAGTAACATTAATGTAGTAGCTTTGTTTCATGACGCAGAACAAGAACAGTTGTTAAAGTGGGTGTTAATGTCCTTTTCTGCGGTGTATGCACTTTCTGTAAGCCAGGTTGGACCTGGAATACATATGCGACTTTTAAATGGAGATGCAACTTTTTTTCCTCATAAATCGCATTTGATAAATACATGACAACTGCAAATTAAAAAAATAAAATAAAAATTACTACATGAGCAGATTTCAGAAATGTGCTTTGGAATAAGCAAAAATCAAAAAGTCGCAGCATGTATAGAAAAGTCGCACGTGCGCAAAAAAAAATCTACTATGGAGCTTGATAAATCTCCTTCATGGGCTTTGTTTTATTTTACTACTTTTTGTAAGAAAATTTATATGCTTGAGATGGTCCTTTTCTGGCCCCTATAACTCTTTTATATTTTCGTATACAGGGATGTACATGTTTAGATGGGACTTTTTGATTGATTTTTATTAATTTGTTTTCTCACATATTAAGTAACCAAAAATCTGCAATTCTGAGCAATTTTCATTCACGCCATTGACCATGCGGTTTCATGACATTATGTTTTAATAGTTCAGACATTTCCTCTTGTAGCAATACCACATGTTTAGGTTTATTTTTGTTTACATTAATTTATTTGAAAAATGGGAAAAGGGGGATGAATCTAATTATTATTAGGTATCAGGTATCATGGAGGTGCCCTGTGTACATTACCAAACTGTACAGTGTGCATCATAACCGGGACCTGTGGCTAATGCCAAACATCACTGATCACGATGATGTCCGGCATTAACCCTTTAGACGCCTTGATCAAAGTTGATCGTGGGATCTAAAAGTCCTGAAATGGGATGCTGCTTAGGATCACCACGATGAAATCGCGGTGTCCTGATCAGATGAAAGGACGGCCGGAGGTCCCTTAACATGCCCCGTGCCGTCTGATCGTCCGTCCTATACTGCATTCAGCCATGGCAGGCGGTAGTAAAGGAGCACAGATAACACTGATCAATTTTATGCTAAGGTATAGAATTGATCAGCGTATGCAATCTACAGATTGCATGTAATAGTTCCCTACAGGGACTAAAAATGTATTTTTTTTAAATGTGTAAAATAAAATTATAATAATTAATGATAAATGTGAATTAACCCCTTCCCTAATAAAAGTTTGAATAACTCCCCTTTTCAAAAAGTTTCACAAAAATTATTTTTTTTGTTTTTTAATGTAAAAAAAACCTCTTCCTCTGAGGAAAACTGAAAACACACACTTTTTCCTATAATTTTTTTTTTGTTAAACCCTGTCAAACGACATTTAAAAAAAGTATTGGTAATTGGTAGTGGCAAGCATTTAAAAAAAGTATTGGTACTCGTACTTAGTCTTTAAAAAATGATATCAGGACATCCCTAATATATATATATATATATATATATATATATATATATATATATATATATAAACTGCTCAAAAATAAAGGGAACACTTAAACAACACAATGTAACTCTAAGTCAATCACACTTCTGTGAAATCACACTGTCCACTCAGGAAGCAACACTGATTGACAATCAATTTCACATGCTGTTGTGCAAATAGAACAGACAACAGGTGGAAATTATAGGCAATTAGCAAGACACCCCCAATAAAGGAGTGGTTCTGCAGGTGGTGACCACAAAACACTTCTCAGTTCCTATGCTTCCTGGCTGATGTTTTCATCACTTTTGAATACTGGCGGTGCTTTCATTCTAGGGGTAGCATAAGACCGAGTGTACAACCCACACAAGTGGCTCAGGTAGTGCAGCTCATTCAGGATGGCACATCAATGCAAGCTGTGACAAGAAGATTTGCTGTGTCTGTCAGCGTAGTGTAGAAAGCATGGAGGCGCTACCAGGAGACAGGCCAGTACATCAGGAGACGGGGAGGAGGCCGTAGGAGGGCAACAACCCAGCAGCAAGACTGCTACCTCTGCCTTTATGCAAGGAGGAGCACTGCCAGAGCCTTGCAAAATGACCTCTAGCAGGCTACAAATGTAGACTCTGTCTTCAGCATGACCAGTTTGGTGGTGGGTCAGTAATGGTGTGGGGTGGCATTTCTTTGGGGGGGCACACAGTCCTCCATGTGCTTGCCAGAGGTAGCCTGACTGCCATTAGGTACCGAGATGAGATTCTCAGACCCTTTGTGAGAGCATATGCTGGTTCTGTTGGCCCAAGGTTCCTCCTAATGCAAGACAATTCTGGACCTCATGTGTCTGAAGTGTGTATTGAGGAAGGCATTGATGCTATGGACTGACCCGCCTGTTCCCCAGACCTGAATCCGATTGAGTACATCTGGGACATCATATCTCACTCCATCCACCAATGCCACGTTGCACCACAGACTGTCCAGGAGTTGGTGGATGCTTTAGTCCAGGTCTGGGAGGACATCCCTCAGGAGACCATCCACCACATCATCAGGAGCATGCCCAGGTATTGTAGGGAGGTTATACGGGCACGTGGAGGCCACACACACTACTGTGCCTCATTTTGACTTGTTTTAAGGACATTACATCAAAGTTGGATCATCCTGTAGTGTGGTTTTCCACCTTGATTTTGAGTGTGACTCCATATCCAGACCTCCATGGGTTGATAAATTTGATTTCCACTGATAATGTTTGTGTGACTTTGTTGTCAGCACATTCATCTATGTAACGACGAAAGTATTTCATACGATTAGTTCATTTCAGATCTAGGATGTGTTCTTAGTGTTGCCTAAGATATATACTCCAAGAAAATGCAGCACTACTTCACCATTCAAATGTAGACTTGATCTCAGTCCATTTAGACATCCACAGCACCATTGCTGTGTGTGTGTGTGTGTGTATATATATATATATATATATATATATATATATATATATACAGTATAGACCAAAAGTTTGGACACACTTTCTCATTCAGAGTTTTCTTTATTTTCATGACTATGAAAATTGTTGATTCACACTGAAGGCATCAAAACACATGTGGAATTATATACATAACAAAAAAGTGTGAAAATATGTCATATTCTAGGTTCTATACACCTTTTGCTTTGATTACTGCGTTGCACTTTTGGCATTCTCTTGATGAACTTCAAGCGGTAGTCACCAGAAATGGTCTTCCAACAGTCTTGAAGGAGTTCCCAGAGATTCTTAGCACTTGTTGGCCCTTTTGCCTTCACTCTGCGGTCCAGCTCACCCCAAACCATCTCGATTGGGTTCAGGTCTGGTGACTGTGGAGGCCAGGTCATCTGGCGCAGCATCCTATCACTCTCCTTAAATAGCCCTTACACAGCCTGGAGGTGTTTGGGGTCATTGTCCTGTAGAAAAATAAATGATGGTCCAACTAAACGCAAACCGGATGGAATAGCAGCCGCTGCAAGATGCTGTGGTAGCCATGATGGTTCAGTATGCCTTCAATTTTGAATAAATCCCCAACAGTGTCACCAGCAAAGCACCCCCACACCATCACACCTCCTCCTCCACACCAGCACACCTGTGAAGTGAAAACCATTTCAGGTGACTACCTCTTGAATCTCAACAAGAGAATGCCAAGAGTGTGCAAAGCAGTAATCAAAGCAAAAGGTGGCTACTTTGAAGAACCTAGAATATGACATATTTTCAGTTGTTTCACATTTTTTGTTATGTATATAATTCCACATGTGTTAATTCATAGTTTTGATGCCTTCAATGTGAATCTACAATTTTCATAGTTGTGAAAATAAAGAAAACTCTGAATGAGAAGGTGTGTCCAAACTTTTGGTCTGTACTATATATATATATATATATATATATATATATATATAGTGATTACAGAAGTGGTGATTTTGGAAGCTGTATGAACATTTTGTTACCCCTTTTTGCCTTTTTGCTTGAAAATTTGTTTAAAACTTTGCATATGTTTTTAATGTAAACTGAATAATTGTAGTGGTTGAAACAATAACCTAAATTTACAGTAAAGTATTAACATTATTCCTAAACAATGATTAACAATTTAGCAGGGGAAATGGATCCTATAGAGGGACCCTTAACAAATAAGTGTAAAATTAGCATTTTTCTAGTTGATCCCCAATCATAGGATACAAACCTTAGATGACTGGTCCTCTTTAAGGAGTGTCACAGACGTGATAAGATCTCCATCTGATAAACATTCAGAGATTAACACCTTCCTATTTCTCTTTTAGGCTGATAATTGTCAGATTATCTCTTATCACTTGTGTGTTACTGTGTCTGTAATTACAGCCCAAGTACAAAACCACAATGCCATGTGTGTAGTGTGTGCTGTGGTGGATGGCGCATGTAGACTCGTACTAAAAGGAGCACTTAGATATCAATCTACACCCTTAATAGCTGTCAGCAAAATACTCATTCAGCCAACAGCTATTCCTTCCAACTCCTCTATTTCCCAGACATAATTTGCTGGAGGAAAGTCAGGAGATCCTATATACTAGTGGTCTCCAAACAGTGAGCCGTTGGCTGTCCAGCATGCTGAGAGTTGTAGTTTTGCGGCATCTGAAGGTCCACAGTTTGGAAAATGCAGCTATACTCCATAGAGAATTGGTCGGTCTTGCAGAAATAATTGGCATTAAAGTGTAAGAAACCTAGGACCTTACAAAGACTTATGTAAAGTGATAGTCACAGTCATACTTAATTTGGCCAAGACGTTCTTCACCCCATGTCTTTCTTCTGCATTGAGATGGTAAATTGTAAGTGTCTCGGAAAACATAATTATGATTTAGGTTCTGTTTATCTATCTGCAACTAAAGCCCCTTTCACACTGCCATCGCTCCCCATCGAGAACGGCCGTTATAGTCTCTCTTTTTTTTTTTGGGTGACGTTAAAGGGGTTCTCCAGTGCTTACACATCTTTTCCCCTATCCAAAAGATAGGGGATAAAATGCCTGATCGCGGGGATAGCTGTCACGCCCCCTCCCATAGGCTTGCATTGAGGGGCGGAGCGTGACTTCACACGGGGCGGAGGCGTGACGTCGCACGCCGCCGGCCCGGTGGTCGCCTGTAATCAGACCCGGAGCGAACACGCTCCGGGGACTGATTACAAACGGGGTGCCGCGTGCATGATCCCGGGGGTCCCCAGCGGCGGGACTCCTGTGATCAGGCATCTTATCCCCTATCCTTTGGATAGGGGAAAAGATGTGTAAGCACCGGAGAACCCCTTTAACACCTGTTTTCGTGATAGGCAACAACGGGTCCCGGCAGCTCCCATTTACTATTATGCGGACCGCCGGGCGCCGTTATATTTTAACGGGACTGGTGGGAGAAAAAGACGGCACATGCAGTAATTTTTCTCCCGCTATTTCCCCGGGCTCCCCCAATGGCCGTCACTCTGCCTTAGGAATAATATACTGGGAACCCAAACACACACACACATAGGCTGACTGTGTGCCCCTCCAAAGTATGCAATAGTAATGCTGTACAGTTTTATGTGACTTCTATTGATTCCTACTGTATGTAGTACTGCATATGTTGTATGGAAAAGTGTTTGAGTGCTCTTTTCAATACATTTAAAAAAAAAAAAAAAAAAACTGTATGTTCCATCACAAACTGCACCAAAACTGCCATAACCTTGAGAATGAGATCATTTAAAATTGTGTTGCTGTAAAACTAAATATTTTCCCTGAAAGGGAATCTTTAAAGAAAACGTATACATAAAATAAACATAATAATAATAATGATGATAATAATAATAATAATAATAATAATAAAATAGTAAACATTAATATTAATAATAATCCCTACTTCTTCATCCACCCATACCTCTTCACCCTTCTCCTCCCCTCCTTGGTCAGTGTTAGACACACAGAAATTATTAAAAGGGACCACAGTCAATCAGCGTTTCGGTGGTCACGCTCCGTACTCCTGGCATCATAACTCCCATTACCGAGCGGTGAGGCAAGGAACACGGTACGTGACAACTAAAGCTGCTGATTGGCTGTAGGCTCAAGTGACATCGGCTCCTGTAGTAACACCAGTGTGCTGAATGGAGGCTGAACAGGGGACCAGTGCAGAAGCGGAAGGGGAGGTGAGTAACAGTTTATTTTACTGTATTTGCATCTATTTAAAACATGGATAACCTTTTTAAGACAAGTAAAAACTGAATTTGACTTGTTGCTAAATAATGTTAATAAACATGCGTCCAAATTTATTTGGCTTTATTGACCTTTATTAGTTTATTGACCTTTATTTGTTTATCCACTAGCCAGATATGGCAGAAGAATTTTGAAACTGCCTCTTACCGTATCGCTGCCGGATCCACCCCATTCCCAATTGATTTCAATTTTCTGGCTCTATCCAGACAGAAAACTGTGGTCTGCTGCGCTTTACACTCTGGTTAAAAAAATAGATACAGACGGAAAATGAGCCACTCAGAGACATAGGCCCTTATTTACTAAGAGTGGAGTGTAGGTTTCTTTGTGGGTTTTAAATCCCTACAATTTATTTTCCACGGTATTTACTAAGGTTTCCTTACATTTTCCACTTTCCCTACACTTTGCTTTTTTACACATGCTCTGATCTGTCTGGTTTTCCTCATCTCAAAGCCACCACATTTTCTGTGGAAACCTTAGTAAATATGTTGGGTTTTTGTGAAAATGTCGGGAACACGCCCCTTTTCACGGCGGCCATCGGGCCATGCCCTTTTTGGGGGGTTTTCTCAGCAAAATGGAGAGTTAGGTGGGGTTTTTCCAATTCTGGCGCAAATTCTGGCGCAAATTCTGGTGCAGACAGAATTTCTGGTTCAATACGACAGAATCTGGCGCACAACCCGACAAAACATGTCGGGTTTGCAATAGTAAATGAGGGCCATAGTCTTATTGGAAATCTTTCTGTATATATTCACTTACAGTCATGGCCGTAAATCTTGGCATCCCTGAAATTGTTCTAGAAAATGAAGTATTTCACAAAGAAAAGGATTGCAGTAACACATATTTTGCTATACACATTTATTCCCTTTGTGTGTATTGGAACTAAACCGAAAAAGTGAGGAAAAAAAGCAAATTGGTCATAATGTCACACCAAACTCCAAAAATGGTCTGGACAAAATTATTGGCACCCTTTCAAAATTGTGGAAAAATAAGATTGTCTCAAGCATGTGATGCTCCTTTAAACTCCCCTGGGAAAACAGGTGTGGGCAATATAAAAATCGCACCTGAAAGCAAATAAAAAGGAGAGAAGTTCACTTAGTCTTTGCATTGTTTGTCTGTGTGTGCCACACTAAGCATGGACAACAGAAAGAGTAGAAAAGAACTGTCTGAGGACTTAAGAACCAAAATTGTGGAAAAATATCAACAATCTCAAGGTTACAAGTCCATCTCCAGAGATCTAGATTTGCCTTTGTCCACAGTGCGCAACATTATCAAGAAGTTTGCAACCCATGGCACTGTAGCTAATCTCCCTGGGCATGGGCAGAAGATAAAAATTGATGAAAGGTGTCAACGCAGGATAGTCCAGATGGTGGATAAGCAGCCCCAAACAAGTTCCAAAGATAATCAAGCTGTCCTGCAGGCTCAGGGAGCATCAGTGTCAGCGCAAACTATCCGTCGACATTTAAATGAAATAAAACGCTATGGCAGGAGACCGAGGAGGACCCCACTGCTGAAACAGAGACATAAAAAAGCAAGGCTACATTTTGCCAAAATGAACTTGAGTAAACCATAATCCTTCTGGGAAAACATCTTGTGGACAGATGAGACCAAGATAGAGCTTTTTGGTAAAGCACATCATTCTACTGTTCACTGAAAACGGAATGAGGCCTACAAAGAAAAGAACACAGTACCTACAGTGAAATACAGTGGGGCAAAAAAGTATGTAGTCAGCCACCAATTGTGCTAGTTCTCCCACTTAAAAAGATGAGAGAGGCCTGTAATTTTCATCATAGGTATACTTCAACTATGAGAGACATAATGAGAAAAAAAATCCATAAAATCACATTGTCTGATTTTTAAAGAATTTATTTGCAAATTATGGTGGAAAATAAGTATTTGGTCAATAACAAAAGTTCATCTCAATACTTTGTTATATACCATTTGTTGGAAATGACAGAGGTCAAACTTTTTCTGTAAGTCTTCACAAGGTTTTCACACATTGTTGCTGGTATTTTGGCCCATTCCTCCATGCAGATCTCCTCTAGAGCAGTTATGTTTTGGGGCTGTCCCTGGGAAACATGGACTTTCAACTCCCTCCAAAGGTTTTCTATGGGGTTAAGATCTGGAGACTGGCTAGGACCCACTCCAGGACCTTGAAATGCTTATCAGAAGCCACTCCTTTGTTGCCCGGGCGTTGCTCGGGCCCGGTGTCATTGTCGTGCTGAAAGACCCAGCCACATCTCATCTTCACTGCCCTTGCTGATGGAAGGTTTTCACTCAAGATATCATGATACATGGCCCCATTCATTCTTTCCTTTACACGGATCAGTCGTCCTGGTCCCTTTGCAGAAAAACAGTCCCAAAGCATGATGTTTCCACACCCATGCTTCACAGTAGGTATGAAGTTCTTTCGATGCAACTCAGCATTCTTTCTCCTCCAAACACGACGAGTTGAGTTTTTACCAAAAAGTTCTGTTTTGGTTTCATTTGTGCATATGACATTCTCCCAATTCTAAATCATCCAAATGCTTTCTAGCAAACTTCAGACGGGCACAGACATGTACTGACTAAGCAGGGGGACACGTCTGGCACTGCATGATTTGAGTCCCTGGCAGCATAATGTGTTACTGATGGTAGCCTTTGTTAGCCCCCATGTGGTTCTGGGATTTTTGCTCACCATTCTTGTGATCATTTTGACACCATGGGGTGAGATCTTGCATGGAGCCCCAGATCGAGGGAGATTATCAGTGGTCTTGTATGTCTTCCATTTTCTAATAATTGCTCCCACAGTTGATTGCTTCACACCAAGCTGCTTGCCTATTGCAGATTCAGTCTTCTCAGTCTGGTGCAGGTCTAAAATTTTGTTTCTGGTGTCCTTCGACAGCTCTTTGGTCTTGGCCATAGTGGAGTTTGGAGTGTGACTGTTTGAGGTTGTGGACAGGTGTCTTTTATACTCATAACAAGTTCAAACAGGTGCTATTAACCCCTTGCCACAAATGGACGTTCATTAACTTCCATTTGTGGCTCCCGAGGTATGACGCGTGCTCAGCAGGTGAGCGCCCATCATACCCGGTGGGTCCCAGTTGCTATAGGCAACCAGGACTCACGGCTAATGCCGGACATCACTGATCGGGCTGATTTCCACCATTAACCCTTTAGATGCGGCGATCAAACTTGATTGTCGTGTCTAAAAAGGAAAGTAAACATTTCCGGTTAGCTCAGTGGTGCTGTTCGGGACCGCCGCGGTGAAATCACGGCATCCAAAACAGCTTGCAGGACGCGTGGAGGATCGCTACCTGCCTCCTCGCTGTCAGATCGCCAAATGACTGTTCCGTGAGATCCAGGCAGGAGCAGTCGAGCAGTAATAACACTGATCAATGCCATGCCATTGCATTGCAGTGATCAGTGTAGGATATCAGTGTGCAATGTTATAGTCCCCTATGGGTGCTATAATATTGCAAAATAATAATAATAAAGTCTTAATAAATGTGATTTGATAATGTTAATTAACCCCTTCCCTAATAAAAGTTTGAATCATCCCCCTTTTAAAAAAAAAACAGTGTAAATAAAAATAAACATATGTGGTATCGCCTCGTGCGTAAATGTCGAAACTATAAAAATATATTGTTAATTAAACCACACGGTCAATGCATACACGTAAAAAGATGACAAAGTAAAAAATAGCGTATTTTTGGTCACTTTTTATACCATAAAAAAATTCATAAAAAGTGATCAAAAAGTCTGATCAAAACAAAAATGGTACCAATAAAAACTTAAGATCACGACGCAAAAAAATTTGTCCTCATCCTGCCTCTTTTATGGAAAATAAAAAAAGTTATAGGGGTCAGAAGAGGACATTTTTCAACGTATTAATTTTTGTGTATGTAGTTATAATTTTTTTTTGTAGTAAAATAAAATCAAACCTATATAAATTGGATATCCGTGCAACCGTATGGACGTACAGAATAAATATAAGGTGCAATTTTTACTGAAAACTGCACTGCATAAAAACAGAAGCTGCAAAAAATTACAAAATGGCTTTTTTAAAAAAAAATTGGCCCCACAAATAATTTTTTTCTGGTTTCGCCGTAGATTTTGTAGTGAAATGATTAATGGTATTACAAAGTAAAACTTTTGGCGCAAAGAACAAGCCCTCATATGGATTTTTAGGTGGAAAATTTTAAGCGTTATGATTTTTAGAAGGTGAGGAGGAAAAAACAAAAGTGCAAAAATGAAAAATCGCCAAAGAGGGAAGGGGAGGGAGGGAATACAGCAGCTGATAAGTACTGGAATCATTAAGATTTTTAAATAGAAGTAATTTACAAATCTGTTTAAAAATCAACTGGCACCAGTTGATTTTAAATAAAAAAAAAGTTTTCCAGCAGAGTACCCCTTTAAGTGTCATAGTAAATTGTCTGAATACTGCAACATTACAAAATGTGAAAGAAAGTGAAAGGTTCTGAAGAATTTACGCACTGTAATGGAAGGATGTAAACTTCTCCTTTCTACTGGACCCACTCCACTGAAAAACTGCTGTGTGGCACCAATCTGTTACCAACAAACCTGTACAGCCATTGCCAATCTGATAACAGTGCTTTGTAGGACCATACCCTTCCTCTGGGACCATCGCTTATCGGGAGAAAAAGGCTCTAATACAGAAGTGAAACATTGCTTGGTTGCATAAAGGAAATATACACACTTTGGGGGAGGGAGGATCCATTTTTTTTATTTACTTATTTATTTTACAAAACTTGTACCAGCTGATGCCATAACTGATAAAAAAAAAACCAAAATGCTTTATTTTTTACCAGGCTTTTTCACCATCTTGTACTTCTTACCTCTCGTATTTTACCACCATTCTGGAGGGACACTAATTAAGATCGCCAGACAAGTGGGAAAGGGACCTAACATGGATATACCCACTCTTAAAGGGGTACTCTGGTAAAAAAAAAAAAAAAATGACAAACTTTTTTTTTTTTTTTTTTATCAACTGGTGCCAAAAAGTTAAAGGGGTACTCCGGTGGAAAACTTTTTTTTTTTTATTTATCAACTGGTGCCAGAATGTTAAAAAGATTTGAAAATGACTTCTATTAAAAAAAAATATTAATCCTTCCAGTACTTATTCTTTCCTTTTTGGAACACATTGCTCTCTGCTGACATCACGAGCACAGTGCTCTCTGCTGACAACTCTGTCCATTTTAGGAACTGTCCAGAGCAGCATATGTTTGCTATGGGGATTTTTTCCTACTCTGGACAGTTCTCAAAATGGACAGAGGTGTCAGCAGAGAGCACTGTGCTCGTGATGTCAGCAGAGAGCAATGTGTTCCAAAAAGAAAAGAATTTCCTCTGTAGTATTCAGCAGCTAATAAGTACTGGAAGGATTAAGATTTTTTAATAGAAGTAATTTACAAATCTGTTTAACTTTCTGGCGCCAGTTGGTTTAAAAAAAATATTTTTTTTTCCAAAGTACCCATTTAAACAGATTTGTAAATTACTTCTATTTAAAAATCTTGATCCTTCCAGTACTTAGCAGCTGCTGCATGCTCCACAGGAAGTTCTTTTCTTTTTGAGTTTCTTTTCAGTCTGACCACAGTGCTCTCTGCTGACACCTCTGTCCATGTCAGGAACTGTCCAGAGCAGGATAGGTTTGCACAGAAAATAAATTCAAAAAGAAAAGAACTTCCAGTGGAGCATACAGCATCTGATAAGTACTGGAAGTATTAAGAATTTTAAATAGAAGTAATTTACAAATCTGTTTAACTTTCTGGCACCAGTTGATTAAAAAAATTGTTTCCCACCAGAGTACCCCTTTAAGCTTCCAAGATCCTCAGAAGTTGACCCTCAGAGAAACTTTAATGAGCCCAAAGATCCAAGTCTACAAAAAAATTGGAAGTCCAGTGACAGAGCTCCTGGCTGGAGGAAACAAACCACCGGTTCCCAGACAGAATAGTAAAACAATAAAGATTTATTCGGACTACGTGTTTCGAAGGCTCCGCCCTCTTCTTCAGGCCCATATGAAATAACAATACAGGTTGCTTTTGAATACAAATGGGGAAGTGCATAATCCGGATGGGTAACTGACCTCACACTCTCTTAAGTAAATGATTGTAAACTTACAATTTAGTGAAAGAAATAAAGTGAAATAAAATATGTAATTTTAAAAATTGTTGTGCTACAGCATGGTCCCTAAATTGTAGCATATGAATTGTTATAAATTGTTCCCGACACCTGGGAATGTGTCAGCTAGATGTTATTTTGCAGGGGCATATGGTCCTGAGACATCTAATGCCACCTACAGGAGGAAAGATGTAAAAAATAAAATAAAAAATAAAAAATCCAAAACAACAAATGAACATCATCAGCTCAAATTTTATTTATTTACCATTTTATTTTATTTATTTATTATTATTTAATTAATTTATTTATTTAGATTAAATTTTATATATTTAATTTTATTTAATTTTATTTTAAGTTATTTATCTATTTATTTATTTTCATATGGGTGAATCCTCTGCATGCCAGCAGTGATAATCAGGCTTGATCAGTGTTCCCCAAACAGGGGGGCCTCCAGCTGTTGCAAAACTACAACTCCCAGCACGCCCAGACAGCCTTCTGGGCATACTGGGAGTTGTAGTTTTGCAACAGCTGGAGGCACCCTGCTTGGGAAACACTGGGCTAGATGGTTACTATTAATTGTAATTTAATATAAATAAATAAAATAAATCAATTAATTAAATAAAAATAAATAAAAATAAATAAATTAAATAAAGTGAATAAAATAAAATAAAAACAACGGCTTCAGTTCTCTTTTCAAGGGGTATCCCAGGATTTTTGAAACATGTTACACAGTATTATATCTTAGCGTCATGGCCTTAAAGGGCGAAGAAAAAAATTATTACATTTAATGTCTGTCACTATTGGTATTATACTATTGTATCACTTTTTACTGTCCTCACTTGGATCCTAAAGAGGGGAAAGTATAAAAGAAAAACTCCATAACTGGATCCACTTTAAAGGGATACTCCGGTGAAAACCTTTTTTCTTTTAAATCAACTGGTGCCAGAAAGTTAAACATATTTGTAAATTACTTCTATTAAAAAAATCTTAATCCTTCCAGTACTTATTAGCTGCTGAATGCTACAGAGGAAATTTCTTTCTTTTTGGAACACTGATGACATCACGAGCACAGTGCTCTCTGCTGACATCTCTGTCCATTTTAGCAACCGTGCATAGCAGATGTATGCTGAGGGCAGCATGGTGGCTCAGTAAAGAGCACTGTGCTTGTGATGTCATCAGAGAGAATTCCAAAAAGAAAAGAATTTCCTCTGTAGCATTCAGCAGCTAATAAGTACAGGAAGGATTAAGATTTTTTAATAGAAGTAATTTACAAATCTGTTTAACTTTCTGGCACCAGTTGATTTAAAAGAAAAAAGTTTTTCACCGGAGTACCCCTTTAAGTGTGAGTCTGGTCATTGTCATTGGTAGTATGATCACTGCCTGCTGGGACTTGTGGTTCCACAGCTGTATTAGAAACCTAAGTGTACTACATGAGCTGTTGTTGTAGACCCCCTCCTGCTATTCAGGTGCTAATACCCAAGTAATAGGGGAGATCATTGCTAGAGCCTCAGGTCTGTGTACAGTAATCACACTGTGTATAAGGATTCAGCTCTGCTCCCTGCTGCTCTGGGGTGTGCACTGCAGGGTGTGGGCCTATAAGTATGATAAGTATCCTATGTATTGTCCATCTTACAACACTATTATGTAACCCCTGCATTGCCAGAGAGTATGTTTCTATGAGCACAGACTACAGTGTCCCAAAAGTCCTGACTATCATATCTTTTGTTTATGCTTCAAGTATATATATCTTAGGATAAATATTATTATTATTATTATTATTATTATTATATAATATTATTATATTATTATTATATATTATTATATTATATAATATTATTATTATATATTATTATTATTATTATAATAATATATAATATTATTATTATATATTATTATACTAATATTATTATGAATAATACTACAACTAATAATAATAATTATTAGTATTATATATATATATATATATATAGATTTATTTTTCTTTTTTTAAACAATTGTGAGTGATCCTTTATTATGAGACACTTATAATCTGCTATAAGAAATACATTACAGTAATGATAAGATTGCAGGGATTGTTCAGCAGCTCTCGGGGTAAACTGAATAAATAGGTGAAAGTTATAGAAATTACAGAAATACATGAAGAAATAAAGACATCAAGCAATAAATAATCTTCTTTACAAACACGGTGTCAGCTGAAAATATAAAGTAGCATAAAACAGCGAAACATATATACAGAGTAATTCACTGTGTTCGATCAGTAAAGAAATCACAAAAATATTGATGCCTGTGTCATGTGCTGTCTTATATGTGTTGTAGTGTGAAAATATAAAATGCTACGTGTATTGTACACATGATAACCCAAATATATAAATCCTGCTGCAGATTCGTTCACTCTAAAGTAAAATCGAATCAAATGACTATAATTCACATAGTACATATATGTAACACACAAATACATATAACACAAACAATTCATGTAATACACAGAACACATAGACACGAGTAATAGATGTAATATACAAAAGACATATTGCAAAATATATAAAAGACTATGAGTTAATACATATAATACAAAAAAACACACACATATCTACAGATAGATAGATAAAAAGATACACAAAGAGAAAGGCTCCACAGCTAGATAGATAAATATGAGTAAAAGATATAATATGTAAAAGACATATAACAAAATGTATAAAAGACAGATAATACATATAATAAACAAAACACATATAAACGAGTAATAAATAAGCACGATACAGATAACATTCGATGCAAATAATTGATATAACAAAAATATAATACAAAATGCACATAATACAAAACATATGTATTATATTTTAGTATATTTTTGCAACAAGTCAATTGAATTAAATTTAACTGATCTGCATAGGGGTCAATAGTATGTGCTTTATGAGAGACATAGATAGATAGATAGATAGATAGATAGATAGATAGATAGATAGATAGGAGATAGATAGATAGATATATAGATAGGAGATAGATAGATAGATAGATAGATAGATAGATATGAGATAGATAGATAGATAGATAGATATGAGATAGATAGATAGATAGATAGGAGATAGATAGGAGATAGATAGATAGATAGATAGGAGATAGATAGGAGATAGATAGATAGATATGAGATAGATCGATAGATAGGAGATAGATACATAGATAGGAGATAGATAGATAGATAGATAGATAGGAGATAGATAGATAGGAGATAGATAGATAGATAGATAGATAGGAGATAGATTAGATAGATTAGATAAAATAGATTTGTATGTGTGTTTTGTATAGTGTGTTATATAATCGTATGGAGTTGTGTGTGTAAATTAGCATTATGTAAACTGTATTGAACTATTCCTTTACTGTAACTAATCTACATAAGAATCGATAGAGTTTAATTGAATATCTTTAATTCGTTGTCAGGTAACAGACTGCCCCTGTGTCATCCTTGTGACAATTGTGACTATAGTGTAGAATAGAGATCGCTGGTTATGTCTGTTCAGCTATTATCATCATCCTTTTTAGGGTTTAGTCATTCAGTCTGATGATTTGGATAAAGATTGAGCTCCAGGAGTGGATTGGGTGTTATATACATAACAATAGTGCCCCCTTCTGTTGGTTTGGTGTTGGGGTGTGCAGTGGGACATTTATCTAGTGTATTCCAGGATGGGTGATTTGGCTGTGGGATATGTAAGAGGTGAAGATCATTAAACCCAATGACATATATGAGGATAAGGCTGGACACTGGGCACAGACAATGTATAAGTAAAGCCCACAGTGGTCAGGGGAGATCTTGGGCCAATAGCAGCAGTCTGAGGAGTGGGAGGAGGGGCAGATACTGGTTGGTATTGAGGAAGGACTTGTGGTCCACTCTGGTTTCTATCCCCCACCTCTCCTCCTCCCTTTAACCCATCTGCCTTCATTTGCCTTTTACACACAAGTAAGACCCCACACTCCACACTGACAAGACACCAACCTCAGTCTATGGAGATGGACAGGAGGGCAGGAGACATCCCAGAACACTAACACCTCACACTGCTCTGGACTTTACTGGACCTGTCACCATCCTCAAGGCTCCTCATCACTTATAAGGATCTGTAATAACACAGTAAGTATAACAAGCAGGAAGAACTAACAGGGATCACTCTCATCATCAACAGCACTAGACATGTCTTGTGTAGTAGTAATAGTTAGAATAATAATTGTAATAGCAATAGCAATAGTAGTAGTAGTAATAGTAGTATTAATAGTTATAATAATAATAGTAGTAGCAGTAGTAGTAGCAGTAGTAGTAATAGTTAGAATAATAATAGTAATAATAATAGCAATAGCAATAGTAGTAGTAGTAGCAGCAGTAGTAGTAGTAATAGTAGTAGTAATAGTTAGAATAATAATTGTAATAGCAATAGTAGTAGTAGTAATAGTAGTAGTAATAGTTAGAATAATAATAGTAGTAGCAGTAGCATTAATAGTTATAATAATAATAGTAATAGCAATAGTAGTAGTAGTAATAGTAGTAGCAGTAGTAGTAGTAATAGTTAGAATAATAATAGTAATAGCAATAGTAGTAGTAGTTATAGTAGTAGCAGTAGTATTAATAGTTAGAATAATAATAGTAGTAGTAGTAATAATAGTAGTAGTAGCAGTAGTAGTAATAGTTAGAATAATAATAATAGTAGTAGTAGTAATAGTTAGAATAATAAGAGTATTTGCAATAGTAGTAGGGCTGCTTGGATACAGGAGTTGGATACATCCCGTGGGCGGCTGCTGCTGCTGACCCAGGGTGTCAATGCTTCCTCCTTAATGTGAAGAGATGTGTTCATTATTGTGACCTTTCACCTGACCCCATGTTCTTCTATGTGAGTGTCACGACCCTGTTTTGTCTGACCCATTGGCTGCCATTGATCTGGCAATTCTATCAGATTCATGAAGATGTAAGCTCCCTGTGCTCAGCATTGTTCAGCATCATTAGAAAGAGGTTATAGCAATAGACTGGTTAACTTCTATGTATCTGGAGCTCCAGGGGTCAGGGCTGGGGTCTGCCTGGGGAGGTATGTGTCTTAGATCTGGATAGTGGTCATACTGGAGATGGAGCATGTGGATGATGAGGATGATAATGGTGTATGATGAGGATGATAATAATGGTGTATGATGAGGATGATGATAATGGTGTATGATGAGGATGATAATGGTGTATGATGAGGATGATAATAATGGTGGATGATGAGAATAATCATAATGGTGTATGATAAGAATTATGCTAATGGTATATGATGAGGATGATGATAATGGTGTATGATGAGGATGATAATAATGGTGGATGATGAGGATGATGATAATGGTGTATGATGAGGATGATGATAATGGTGTATGATGAGAATGATGATAATGGTATATGATGATGAGGATGATAATGGTGTATGATTAGAATGATGATAATGGTGTATGATGAGGATGATAATGGTGTATGATAAGAATGATGATAATGGTGTATGATGATAATGATGATAATGGTGTATGATAAGAATGATGATAATGGTGTATGATGAGGATGATGATAATGGTGTATGATGAGGATGATAATGGTGTATAATGAGGATGATAATGGTGTATGATGAGTATGATGATAATGGTGTATGATGAGGATGATAATGGTGTATGATAAGAATGATGATAATGGTGTATGATGAGGATGATAATGGTGTATGATGAGGATGATAATGGTGTATGATGAGGATGATGATAATGGTGTATAATGAGGAAGAGGATAATGGTGTATGATGAGGATGATAATGGTGTATGATGAGGATGATAATGGTGTATGATGAGGATGATGATAATGGTGTATGATGAGGATGATAATGGTGTATGATGAGGAAGAGGATAATGGTGTATGATGAGGATGATAATGGTGTATGATGAGGAAGAGGATAATGGTGTATGATGAGGATGATAATGGTGTATGATGAGGATGATAATGGTGTATGATGAGGATGATGATAATGGTGTATGATGAGGAAGAGGATAATGGTGTATGATGAGGATGATAATGGTGTATGATGAGGATGATAATGGTGTATGATGAGGATGATGATAATGGTGTATGATGAGGATGATAATGGTGTATGATGAGGATGATGATAATGGTGTATGATGAGGAAGAGGATAATGGTGTATGATGAGGATGATAATGGTGTATGATGAGAATGATGATAATGGTGTATGATGAGGATGATAATGGTGTATAATGAGGATGATAATGGTGTATGATGAGGAAGAGGATAATGGTGTATGATGAGGATGATAATGGTGTATGATGAGGATGATGATAATGGTGTATGATGAGGATGATGATAATGGTGTATGATGAGGATGATGATGATAATGGTGTATGATGAGGATGATGATAATGGTGTATGATGAGGATGATGATAATGGTGTATGATGAGGATGATAATGGTGTATGATGAGGATGATAATGGTGTATGATGAGGATGATATTGGTGTATGATGAGGATGATGATAATGGTGTATGATGAGGATGATAATGGTGTATGATGAGGATGATGATCATGGTGTATAATGAGGATGATAATGGTGTATGATGGGGAAGAGGATAATGGTGTATGATGAGGATGATGATAATGGTGTATGATGAGGAAGAGGATAATGGTGTATGATGAGGATGATAATGGTGTATGATGAGGATGATGATAATGGTGTATGATGAGGATGATAATGGTGTATGATGAGGATGATAATGGTGTATGATGAGGATGATGATAATGGTGTATGATGAGGATGATGATAATGGTGTATGATGAGGATGATAATGGTGTATGATGAGGATGATGATAATGGTGTATGATGAGGATGATGATAATGGTGTATGATGAGGATGATGATAATGGTGTATGATGAGGATGATAATGGTGTATGATGAGGATGATGATAATGGTGTATGATGAGGATGATGATAATGGTGTATGATGAGGATGATAATGGTGTATGATGAGGATAATAATGGTGTATGATGAGGATGATAATGGTGTATGATGAGGATGATAATGGTGTATGATGAGGATAATAATGGTGTATGATGAGGATGATAATGGTGTATGATGAGGATGATAATGGTGTATGATGAGGATAATAATGGTGTATGATGAGGATGATAATGGTGTATGATGAGGAAGAGGATAATGGTGTATGATGAGGATAATAATGGTGTATGATGAGGATGATAATGGTGTATGATGAGGATGATGATAATGTGAGGGTTGGCAATGATTTTATCATTCGGCAATTTGCTATATAAATGTGTTCAGAGATCAGTGATCTTTCTGTCTATCTAGTAATTATTATTTTTCTCATATGAATAATTAATTGTCTATCTATCTATATCATATCTATTTATTTATTATCTATATCATATCTATTTATTTATTATCTATATCATATCTATCTATTTATTATCTATATCATATCTATTTATTTATTATCTATCATTAATTGTGTCTTTGTATCTTTCTTATATTTATCTTTATTTCTATGATCCATCTATCTCTCCGTATCCTGAATACTAGTATATATATATATATATATATATATATATATATATAAACTTCCCAGGTGACAGCCCCCATTTACACGATCATATTCATTATAGCGCCCCCCCCCCCCCCCCATGCTGCTGACAGAGCTGTCAATTATATCCTATTTTATTTCACTTATGTCGGATTTTAGCTTTTATTTTTTTCTTCATCTTTTGGCTACAACATTTCTCCCAATTCCTCTCATATTTGCTGGATGTGATAATATAGAGTGATTATCATTAACCCGTTTCTTGCCGGCTTACAGTTGTAGCCCCCCTGGTAGTTGTAGTGCATTGTAGACCCCTCACAGATCCGCTCAGTCCGGTCACTAGTGGATCCTCAGAGCTGTAAATGGATCACAGGGAGATGGATCCCGGATCCCATGATCTCAGGATCTCCCAGTCTATGTCAGTATGGGGCAATGAGGTCGGGGGCTGATTCCCGACATTATGGATCTTACCTTGTTTTTCCAGTTTTTTTTCGATTTTCCTTAATTTATTTATTTTTGTATCTAATAATTTTAATATTTTTTTTGTTGTGCTGTAAAGTCATTTCCTTTTCCCCAATATTTTTTAGTAATGGAATAAAAGACTTGTCTGTATTCTGTAAACATAATTTATTAGAATTCCATTTGCAGGATCCAAAAAGTTATGGTAATTCGATGGGTTTGATCACTAGCAGGAAAACAATAAAAAAATTAATAAATAGTAATACAAAAAAATTTCCAATTTTATATTTACATTATAAAATGTTACTGTGTTTTTGTTATTTATTTTATCATTCCGAGTCCGACAATAAGGATTCGTTCCATTGTCTTTGTCCTGTTCCCATTATATAAAGTAAAGCAGTGGTCTTCAACCTGCGGGCCTCCAGATGTTGCAAAACTACAACTCCCAGCATGCCCGGACAGCCGTTGGCTGTCCGGGCATGCTGGGAGTTGTAGTTTTGCAACATCTGGAGGTCCGCAGGTTGGAGACCACTGAAGTAAAGGACTGAAATGGATTGTTGGATGTATTATGGCTGTTTAATAGGATTTTTTTTGTTTTTAGTTCTTCACACTGTATTTCATCTATTAGATAATAATTACTATTATAAAAAGATTTCTTTCTATTTTTGGAATTTATTTTTGCAGAGACTGGAGGAAAGAATTGAGGATGGCAGTGTCTATGCCCAACAGCATTCTCCCCGGCCCATGTAATGACCGGCTCCCCACAAGCATAGCCTCCTATTTGCCAGCATTTCTGCCCCATGTTAACCCCTACCTGGGCCTCCTGCCCAATAACCCCAATGACTTGTTCAATCCTCTGAAGTCTTTGGGAAGACTGGTCACCAAATCTTCCCCCCTGGGGCCCATTCATTTCAGGGACATCTCCTCCATCCTCGCCCACAGTTCTCCAGGTGAACCCTTCTTCCCCCACCCGCCTCCTCCATACCCTGTGTTTGGCAAAACCCTGACCGGACCGAGCACTAAAGAAGTCCCCTACAGTAATACTAGTAATGGACTGGGGGCAGGGCTCCAAAATTATTCCCCCCAGAGCCACAAATCCAAAAAGTGCAGAGGGCTCCCCATAGTGAGCTCCACTGGTCTGGAGGTGATGAGCCCAGGAACCATATATCACTTCACAGGGGAAGATCTGCACAATGTTCTCTATGGATACATGGGCCCCCCCCAGGACCAGAGACCCCAGAACCGAACCCCACATGTCATCTCCGGGCTCCGCATCCCCCACACCTGTACCGGTAATTATCTATCATCTATCTATCTATTAGCTATCTATCTATCTATCTATCTAGTAGTAGAAGAAGAACAGCACAGCCAAATAGAAGAAAAAAAATTATCGTGAGGGGGTGCACGCAGCTCCTGGATCCTTGGTTAGGGGATCATCGTTCAAACAGAAGAAAAAATCTTGTCCACAGCACCAAAGTTCATGAAAAAATATGTGTTTTTATTCCATAAAAGGTGTCAATACAACAGCGACGTTTCAGTCAGCTCAACCTGACCTTTCTCAAGCATCACACAACCAGTGCTAACCATATCTTTATAGAGGCACTAATTACAAATGGTACCAATTAATGTGCAGAATTAATGATTAATTCTGCACATTAATTGGTACCATTTGTAATTAGTGCCTCTATAAAGATATGGTTAGCACTGGTTGTGTGATGCTTGAGAAAGGTCAGGTTGAGCTGACTGAAACGTCGCTGTTGTATTGACACCTTTTATGGAATAAAAACACATATTTTTTCATGAACTTTGGTGCTGTGGACAAGATTTTTTCTTCTATCTATCTATCTATCTATCTATTATCTATCTATCTATCATCTATCTATTATCTATCTATCTATCTATCTATCTATCTATTATCTATCTATCTATCAATCTATTATCTATCTATCTATCTATCTATCTATTATCTATCTATCTATCATCTATCTATCTATCTATCATCTATCTATCTATCTATCTATCTATCTATTATCTATCTATCTATCATCTATCTATCTATTATCTATCTATCTATTATCTATCTATCTATCTATTATCTATCTATCTATCTATCTATTATCTATCTATCTATAATCTATCTATCTATTATCTATCTATCTATCTATCTATCATCTATCTATCTATTATCTATCTATCTATCTACCTATCTATTTATCTATCTATCTATCTATCTATCTATCCATCCACCTATCTATTTATTTATCTATATCTATCTATCTACAGTATCTATCTATATCTATCTATCCATTTATCTCTCTCTCTCTCTATATATATATATCTATATCTATTTATCTATCTCTATCTATCTATCTACAGTATCTCTCTATCTACAGCATCTCTCTATCTATTTATTTATCTCTGTCTATCTATCTATCCATTTATCTCTATCTATGTATCTCTATCTATCTATCTATCTACAGTATCTATCTCTCTATCTATCTTTCTATCTACATCTATCCTATCTCTCTCTATATATATCCTTCTATCTACATATATCTATCTCTATAATTCTATTTATGTATCTTTCTATCTATTATCTATCTATCATCTATCTATTATTCTCTGTTTATTAATATCTATCTATTTATATTTATTAGATCATCGATTAGCTATCTTTCTAATCTTTATATCTAATAATATCTAACTATACATTTATTTATCTATCTATTATTCTATGTTTATCAATATCTATCTATCTATCTATCTCATATCTATCTATTATCTCTCTCTCTCTCTCTCTCTCTCTCTCTCTCTCTCTCTCTCTCTCTCTCTCTCTCTCTCTCTCTCTCTCTCTCTCTCTCTCTCTCTATCTATCTAATATCTATCCATCCCTATACATATCCATAAAGTAACAGTATGATTTTTCTACAGCAGTTGAGCCCCAAGTCCTGGACAGAGAAGCTTTGCAGTTCCCAGAAGGTACCTTCATCCATAGAATTATCTCCTTCCATTACATTGGTTTCTGCCATGAGGAAGAGGAAAGATACTGATCAGAATCTGTATATTTTGTAGGACTGACGGTTCTGAAAACGAAATATGGAGAATTAGCCAAGTCCGGGGTATTCAGTACAAGTGTCATCCCCAAAGGGGTCAGGTACGGCCCATTCCAGGGGCGAGTGGTGAACACCAGCGAGATCAAGACCTATGACGACAACTCAGTGATGTGGGAGGTGAGGAGGCACTACTACTCTCATCCTCTCTATATGTACTGTGACCACCACGAAACTGTAGGTGCACCCTCCTACCATAGTCGTTCTAATCGGAATATCACATTTATTTCTTTATTTTTTTATATATTATTTCAGAACAGTTTTTTTCTATTTATATTCTTACCATTTTTATATAATAATCATTTATTTATTACAATGTCTCTAATTTCTTTTCTTTATATTTCTAGTGATTTTATTGAATTTATCACATACAAATATTGTGATATTCCTACTGTTATATTTTTACCATTTACATTTTCTTCCACTACACATTACTTCTTATATTTATCATAGTTTAATTACCTAACCTCCTAATTTCTCATCATTTCTGGGAAATTTGAGTAGCCGTATTAGTCCAGTGATGCAGATTTGCATCTTCATCATTTCTATATGTTCTTGTAATAATAATAATATTATTATAACTATTATTTTATTATTATTTTATTATTATTATCCTTTATAATATTATTATTATTATTATTTTATTATTGATATTATCATTGTTATTAATATTATTATTGTTATTATTATCCTTGATAATATTATTATTGTTATTATTATCCTTTATAATAATATTATCCTTTATATTATTATTGTATTATTATATTATTATCCTTTATAATAATATTATTATTATTATTTTATTATTGTTATTATTATCATTAATAATAATCATCATCTTTTTGTTATTATTGTCCTTTATCTAATGCAATCATTAAGTCAATCATAGTTCTGTTCTTGTTGTTGTTTAATTTGTAGCCAATTCAGTGTTTTATAGAAGAATAAGATCATAAACATCATAAGGTTTACAATAATGCTGCTCAACTTGTGTTACATCGTTCTGTTTTTATTAAACATTTTTAAAATGTTATAATACCCAATATTTATAATACCAATATTACTGTCACAATAGATGTCTTGGCACATTTTTTATTAGTTTTAGTATCATTTCCATATCCTATTTACAGTATATACTATTGTTACCCAACCAGGGTGCCTCCAGCTGTTGCAACACTACAACTCCCAGCATGCCCAGACAGCCTTCGGCTGTCTGGGCATGCTGGGAGTTGTAGTGTTGCAACAGCTGGAGGCCCCCTAGTTGTGAAACCCTGGTATATAGTGACATATGATTCATAGATGTATTTTGTTGGTTTCTCCGGCAGATTTTTGAGGACGGCAGGCTCAGTCACTTTATAGACGGGAAGGGGGCATGCGGTAATTGGATGTCGCTTGTGAATTGTGCCCGATTCCCAGAGGAACAAAACCTGATCGCGGTTCAGTGTGAGGGAAACATTTACTATGAGACCTGCAAGGAGATCGCCCCCGGACAGGAGATGCTGGTCTGGTATGGAGACTGTTATCTGCAGTTCCTGGGCATCCCTGTCAGCCTCAAGGGCATGGATGAAGGCAAAACTCCCTTCCAGCAGATTGAAGGTATGTATGCCACCTACCTGCATCCCCTTTACTGTATCCTCTTATACTATCTTGTAGTAGGAGCAAAACATACCATATAATGCAATAGAAAAGTATAACACACCATACAAAGCAGAGCAAAATAGGTAACAATGCAAGGTAATATATGTGTATGTGTGTGTATGTATATATATATATATATATATATATATATATATATAGATGCAAATCATAAAATGTTGCAGTGTCTTGTAATACCTTTTTTATTGGACTAAGAGAATTTTGTAGAGACAAGTTTTCTTTTGTCTCTTTTGAATTTTTTTAATCTCTTGGAGTGCTGTGCCAATTTTTGGTTTTTATCTACATGGACCTTTACCAGGTTTTTGGGCGCTGGCACCCACTGCAGTTGTTCTAGCCAAGCAGTGCTGCATTACTTTGGTTTATATATATATATATATATATATATATATATATATATATATATATATAGAGTGTAAATTTGAGTATCTGTATTAGTCCAGTGATGCAGATGCAAATCATAAAATGTTGCAGTGTCTTGTAATACGCCTTTTTTATTGGACTAACAGAATTTACTTGCTTTGAACTTGATAAAGGGAGGAATCCTGAAAGCTTGTCTCTACAAAATGCTGTTAGTCCAATAAAAAAGGTATTACAAGATACTGCAACATTTTATGATTTTTCATATATATAAATATATATATATATATATATATATATATATATATTATATGTAAAAAAAGATATATATATGTGTATATATATATATATATATATATATATATATATATATATATATTATAATCTAACATAACACAATATAATATAATAAAACATCAATACAACATGTATGTATAAAATATAGAGGTAAATATTTATATTATGGATGTGTAGATAGTGTATGCGACCACCTCCTTATACAATATCATAATTTAGTTGTCTGATATATCTGCACGTTATCCCTGTGCATTATATGACAAATTAAATTACATTCATAATATAATAGCATATTACATTACCTTTATTATTATTATTATTATTATTCAGTATACTAGTACTACTACTCATATCCATCATCATAATGTTTATGTTAGTTGCATTCCAAATTTTAAATAATAATGATAATATTAATGATAATAATGATAATATTGATGATAATAATAATGATAATGATAATATTAATAATAATAATGATAATATTAATAATAATAATAATAATAATAATAATGATAATGATAATATAAATGATAATAATGATAATATTGATGATAATAATAATGATAATGATAATATTAATAATAATAATGATAATATTAATCATAATAATAATAATAATGATAATGATAATATAAATGATAATAATAATGATAATAATAATGATGATGATAATAATGATGATAATGATAATATTAATGATAATAATAATGATGATAATAATGATGATAATGATAATATTAATGATAATAATAATGATGATAATAATGATGATAACGATAATATTAATGATAATAATAATGATAATGAGAATAATAATAGTAATAAAAATAAATAAATACATTATAATACTGTAAATTAGGTGATCATCCTATTACATAAGACAGTGTTCCAAAACCAGTGGCTCTCCAGCTGTTGCAATACTACAATCCCCATCAGGGCATGATGTTAGTTAGAGAATTAAAACAGCTGGAGAGCCACAGGTTGGGGAACACTAACATAACGAAAAAATACCTTTATTGTTATATGATAGCAGGTTAAAATATAATAATACAGTAAAGCATAATTTAGTACAGTAGAATAATCCTGATATTATTTATTATCCCTCAGATAACACATAAATCACACACAATGTAATACAGTGTGATCATGAGCTGTTTAGTGGGTGTGATCCACTATAGACAGGTAAATCATGTGCTGTAATCCTTACAAGAGAAATCAGTTGTCAGCTGAGTCCGGGCAGATCCAGCAGGCTCAGTTAATTGTTATTGACATTAGCATATTCTGATGGGCAGGATTATCTGCTCAGTCATTAGCTGCTAATGATTCACCTATTGGAAAGTACAACTCTCATTATCCTTCCATCTATACGTCCACTAGAGCATGAGCCCCCTGTGATTTTTCTCTTGTTTGGAGTTAATGCACATGTATATATAACAGAATAAGGGCAATGTCTGATCTGTTCAGAGATGTCATCCTGTATTTATCTCTTATTCCTACAGAACCTGGAGAGGGATTCAAGTGTGAGAGATGTGGTAAAGTGTTCGCCTATAAATATTACCGGGACAAGCACCTGAAGTACACCCGCTGTGTGGACCAGGGGGACAGGAAGTTTCCCTGCCATCTGTGTAAGAGGTCCTTTGAGAAGAGGGACAGGCTGAGGATCCACATCTTACATGTTCATGAGAAGCACCGACCACATAAGGTGAGTGTAGTCAGGACGCGTTATTCTTCAACTCAGTGTTTGCCAACTAGGGTGCCTCCAGCTGTTTCAAAACTACAACTCCCAGCTATGTTTTTCTAATCCGGAATAGCCCCCTTAAAGGGGTATTCCAGGGAAAAACTTTTTTATTTTTTTTATTTTTATTTTTTTATATCAACTGGCTCCAGAAAGTTAAACAGATTTGTAAATTACTTCTATTAAAAAATCTTAATCCTTTCAATAATTATCAGCTGCTGAAGTTGAGTTGTTGTTTTCTGTCTGGCAGCAGTGCTCTCTGCTGACATCTCTGTCTCGTGAACTGCACAGTGTAGAAGAGGTTTGCTATGGGGATTAGCTTCTTAACTGGGTCCAGAGTGGGAGAAAATCCTCATAGCAAACATATGCTGCTCTGGACAGATCCTAAAATGGACAGAGATGTCAGCAGAGAGCACTGTGCTCGTGATGTTAGCAGAGAGCACTGTGTCCCAAGAAGAAAATAATTTCCTCTGTAGTATTCAGCAGCTAATAAGTAATGGAAAGATTAAGATTTTTTAACAGAAGTAATTTACAAATCTGTTTAACTTTCTGGCACCAGTTGATTAAGAAAAAAAAAAAAGATCCCACCGAAGTACCCCTTTAACACTATAAATATACCCATCATACCGTTACTGACCAAATCCAGTATACCAAAACCAACATTACCAATAATACCAGTTTTACCAGTTAAGGCCCCTCTGTGCCCCATAAAGCATTAGGCTCCCCTCTGTGCCATTATGTAGTAGTTATGAGCTCTCTGTGCCCCCATAGAGTATTTGGGCCCCTCTGTGCCCCCATATAGTATAAGGCCCCGTCTGTGCTCCCATATAGTAGCTAGGCCCCCTTTGTACTCCATATAGTAGTTAGGTCTCCTCTGTGCCTTTATATAGTAGTTTGGCCTCCTCTGTTCCCCCACATAGCATTAGGCTCCCTTCTGTGCCATTATATAGTAGTTATGAGCTCTCTGTGCCCCCATAGAGTATTTGGGCCCCTCTGTGCCCCCATATAGTATTAGGCCCCTTCTGTGCTCCCATGTAGTAGCTAGGCCCCCTTTGTAGCCCATATAGTAGTTAGGTCTCCTCTGTGCCTTTATATAGTAGTTTGACCTCTTCTGTTCCCCCATATAGCATTTTGTGCCATTATATAGTAGTTATGAGCTCTCTGTGCTCCCATAGAGTATTTGGGCCCCTCTGTGCCCCCATATAGTATTAGGCCCCGTCTGTGCTCCCATGTAGTAGCTAGGCCCCCTTTGTACCTCATATAATAGTTTGGCCTCCTCTGTTCCCCCATATAGCATTAGGCTCCCTTCTGTGCCATTATATAGTAGTTATGAGCTCTCTGTGCCCTCATAGAGTATTTGGGCCCCTTTGTGCCCCCATATAGTATTAGGCCCCTTCTGTGCCCCCATGTAGTAGCTAGGCCCCCTTTGTACCCCATATCGTAGTTAGGCCTCCTCTGTGCCTTTATTTAGTAGTTTGGCCTCCTCTGTGCCCCCATACAGTATATGTCCAATAAAAATCCTCCCTCTTCAAACCATTCCCCCACCTATGTGCCCCCTAGCCTAGCCAACCCATGTGCAGCCTTTTCCTATCCAGCTCATAATTTTTCTTCTATAGAAATAGAGAATCTGCCTGATGACAACCAATGTATTTTTGCATCAGCTGAGGTATCAGTTTAGGTGTTTTTGCATAAAAATACTTATCTGGATAGATCTCTGCCAGAATAGTCTAAAATTGTAAGGTTGGGATGACGTATTTCTGGTGATCTGGCATCACCATGAATGGGAATGGGGCTAGATCTGATGCCCCATAAGCTGAAATGGGACATGGTGCCGGACCTATGAACCAACTGGCACCTTTGCCATCCAATGTGGACTTGCTAAGTCAAAAAACCTTGCATACAGTGCTTCTTGATCTAGTGCCTGCATACTGGATGGCAAATATGCCAGATGCCAGATGAATGGGAACAAAGCCTTAGTCTGTTTTCTATTCTCTTTAACTGTAGAGTGCAGTGGTATAGGTTGACATTTTATAAAAAATAAAATAAAAAAAATTAAAAAAAGAGCAAAGTAATCTTCATTGAGTCTATTTTGCTTTCTAACACTGGACAGAATGCTTTTTCAAATTACTGTGGAACTACAAGCACCAGCTCGACATATTCTTCAGATTGCTCCCAACTACAGCAGGATCCAGTGATAAATGGTCTTTGCTCTCCAGTAGAGGAAGGGTTAAGTCATGGGTGGCTGCCATTATCTCAGTCGGGTTTGACTGGAGGCCCCTTATTTAGATCTGTAAGGCTCGTAAACTGAAACAGATCCAGGTCTGGCTCGCTGAGACACACTTCCATTTCATGGGCCACGTTACATTATTTAACAGCTCAGTTGGCTGAGATGATTTTCCTGAGTGTTTTACACATATTTGGAACAAATGTATTGTACGTAATATTAGAGAGGTGTCTACGATCAATACGTGGTTCTTTTTCTCTGTTATACAAATTAGAACCTGGGTAGGAACCATAACCAGGCCCTAAATACAGTACCTAGTGAATTCTGTATAGCTAGCTATGAAAAGATCCAGTATATCCAAGTGTTTTCCAACCAGAGTGCCTCCAGCTGTTGCAAAATTACAACTCCCAGCATGCCCGGACAGCCAAAGGCTGTCCGGGCATGCTGGGAGTTGTAGTTTTGCAACAGCTGCAGGTGCCCTGCTCTGGAGACACTGAGCTAGATGGTCGCAGAATAATGATTTATATGTTTACTATTAATTGTAGTTTGAGGACATGCTGGGAGTTGTAGTTTTGCAACAGCTGGAGGCACCCTGCTTGGGAAACACTGGGCTAGATGATTGCAGAATAATGATTTATATGTTTACTATTAATTGTAGTTTGAGGGCATGCTGGGAGTTATAGTTATATATATATATATATATATATATATATATATATATATATATATAGTATATTTGCAACAGCTGGAGGTACACTTGCTATAAAGTATTTCAGCTGCCATTTATTTCCATTTGTATGTATTGTATTTATTATACTGAATAGTTTTGTAAAGTATATTAGAGCGTCAGTAATACCAAACTAGAGGTAGGATGAAATAAAGCAGTGATCAAGTGAAAGATTATAGTTCAAATTCACAGAAAATTGGGATACTTTAGGGCAGGGGTCTCAAACTGGCGGCCCTCCAGATGTTGCAAAACTTCAACTCCCAGCATGCCTGGACATCCCCAGATTGCTGCAGCTAATGGCTGTCAGAAATGCTGGGAGTTGAAGTTTTGCAGTATCTGGAGGGCTACCAGTTTGAGACCCCTGCTTTAGGGTATGAATCACATAGGGCAGGGAAGGGTGGTGGAGGGAGGAAGCATGCACGCTGCAACTCAGTACTGTAAAAAATATGTTTTAATCACTTTGCCACCAGCCATCAGCTAAGAGCCAGTAATCATTTGTTTCATGAGCCCACTTCTTCGTTGTCCCGTTAACAATATCTACAATATTTCAATTTTAGTAGATACGCTTTTGATATAGGGGATGACTATGTTTTTAAACTCTTTAGGACGACATTGCTTTTATATGCCTGGAGTCCCATGCATACTTACCGATACTTATTAATATTGTCTCTCTATCATTTGACTTATATCTCTATTTTATTACAGTGCACAGTGTGCGGGAAGAGTTTCTCCCAGTCATCTAGTCTGAACAAGCACATGAGAGTTCACTCCGGTGAAAGACCTTACAAGTGCGTCTATTGCAACAAGGTAACAACAACGTTCTTCCCTATTAATAATGTTGAGATTTTGTTGCTTTATAAAATAGGGATTATACAAAATACAGACGGTTATCGAAATTTGATTAGATGTTTACAGCAAATCTCATCCATTCTTGTATAAAAGTCTATTTTATTAAACCATTAGTCAGAGATACAGTATATTCACCTGAGATGTGTGTGAAATACCACAATTATTGCTGCCAAAATGTGGAAATATACACTTAGGGGGAGATTTATTAAAACCTGTCCACAGGAAAAGTTGCTTATCCTTATCCTTTGGATAGGGGATAAAATATTTTTGCCCTAATCAACTGGTGCAAGAAAGTTAAACAGATTTGTAAATTACTTCTATTTAAAAATCTTAACCCTTCCAGTACTTATCAGCTGCTGCATACTACAGATATATTTGTGAATGTATTTTCTGTCTGACAACAGTGCTCTCTGCTGACACCTCTGTCCTTGTCAGGAACTGTTCAGAGCAGGAGAGGTTTTCTATGGGGATATGATTCTAATCTGCAAAATTCCTGCAGAAGTTTTAGCAGAGAACACTGTTGTCAGACAGAAAAGAAAGTCACAAATTACTCTGTTTTATATAACAGATAATAAGTACTGGAAGGATTAAGATTTTTTTTTTTTATAGAAGTAATTTACAAATCTGCAAAGGCACCAGTTGAAAATATTAGTTTTTTCTTGTTTCCACTGGAGTTCTCCTTTAAAGAAAAAAATCCAAATCAATTGGTGTCAGAAAGTTACACAAGTTTGTAATCCTTTGTAAATCCTTCCAGTACTTATCAGCTGCTGTATGCACCAAAGTTGTGTGGTTCTTTTCAATCTGACCACAGTGCTCTCTGCTGACACCTGTTCGCGCCAGGAACTCTCCGGAGTAGGAGAGGTTTACTATAGGGATTTTCTCTCACTCTGGACAGTTCCTGACATGGACAGAGGTGGCAGCAGAGAGCACTGTGGTCAGACTGGTAATAACTACACAACTTTGGTGCATACAGCAGCTGATAAGTACTGGTAGGATTTACAAAGGATTACAAACTTGTGTAACTTTCTGACACCAATTGATATGGATTTTTTTCTTTAAAGGAGAACTGTAGTATACAGCAGCTGATAAGTACTGGAAGGATTAAGATTTTTAAAAGTAATTTACAAATCTGTTTAACTTTCTGCCACCAGTTGATTTGAAAATATATTTTTCCCCTCTAGAGTACTCCTTTAATGGTTAGAAGATAGGTGGCAGTGCTATGTTATGTAGGCAACTTCCATTAATCTCTGTGAGAGTAAGTGCATAAAACAGCCATTTAACTGCTTTAGGTTTCCTGGCCACTTCCGGTCACTGGAAGCAGATCGGACATGGCTGTGATGGCCCATATACTCCAGATAGGCAAGGTTCCAGAAGTAAAACCTGCGTTTATCAGGCATTTATAGCCTATCTTGTGGATATGTCATACATTATGAGATGGGAAGACCCCTTTAATGAACTAGTAAAGTGTACACGCGTTAATCATCATCTGTATCTCAGAGACTCCACTGTCTGTAAATGGCCCCCACCACATTTCCATCAATACTTTTTGGATCAACACTTCATCTCTTTCTCTTTTCTTTCATTTAGGCATTTACAGCTTCCAGTATCCTCCGCACCCACATACGGCAACATTCTGGAGAGAAGCCCTTTAAGTGCAAACACTGCGGCAAAGCCTTTGCATCCCACGCTGCACATGACAGCCACGTGCGTCGCACACACGCCAAGGAGAAAGGCTACAGCTGCACCATGTGTGGACAAAACTTCATGGAGATGGAGGAATTTCGGTATCACATGCAGATTCATTCCGCTCTCTAAGCCGTCTGCCTCACTCCCCACCTGCCTCGTTTAGACTGTGCCAATATATTTAATTTCCTTATTTTATGTTATTATTATTTATATTATTATTGTTATTATTATTTATTATTATCATTCAGATACTTGTCATATAATGGACACTTTATGTCACTTAAATCCCGGAACATAACACTTTTCGTTGACTCAATCTGGTTTGAGAACTAGATGCTTTTATTTATTAATTCATTTTTTTTTAACTTATGCATTTTGACAAGGACAATGTCTTGTATATACTTATGTGTTTGTTAAAAATATACAGATTATATTGAGTTTACTGCGGCATGATGTGTTTCCATTCAGAATAAGTAAGAGATAAACAATTCCCAGTTAAAATATTCCCCTACAATGTGCCGATATACAAGATGCCTGTACATGTTGCAGTAGGGTCCTTGCTGGGCTACTGGGAAATTCTAATGATAATGAACAGTGAGGGTATAAGGTGGGGGAGGGGATTCATAAAACTTCTGCCTCTTCAAGCTCAATTTTGCACAATTTTTCAACAACTTTCCAGAGAGCTTGCCAAGTGGGTGGAGCTTACAGAACAGGGAGTGGCCTCCTGCATTGTCAAATTTACAAAAACACTTGTAAATTTTAACATGTGTGCAGTGCCCGTCTTTATGATCTTCTGCTATGGTTCTTAGCAGTACCGTAAAGAAGTAAAAAAAAAAAATATATATATGTATATATATATATATATACCAAGTAAGTCCAGTTCCCAAAAATTTTAAAATTAAAAGGCAAGATTCTAATTTTATCATGTTAAGACAAAAAAAACAAAAAAACAACCCCCTTATTATACATGTCTGAAAACCACAGGAAACTCTGACATGTTTCGAGCTTTAAAAGCTCTTAGTCATGGCAGCTGGACTTACTCTTCTATTTTCTTTATGCTACACGGGATCCGGCCCGATGCCTCTCCGATGCTCCAGCCTAGCATTCCGCTTTCTACATTGGATTGTGTTCACATGGATGGTGAGACGACTTTACAACTCAGCATGCTGGGAGTTGTAGTTTTGCAACAGCTGGAGACAAACTGTTTGGAAAACACTACAGTAGAGATTTAACACTCACAACCAGAGAGTTGGCCATGTTTTCTGAATAATGAAAGTGCCATATAAGAGTAATAGGGGTGGAATCCATGTGATGCTATCAGTTTGAAATGCAGAAATGTGGCCATATTATGCTCATATGAGTATGGCCTTATGCTGGTTTCATTCAGCCATAATGTTGCTTCCTTTTGCTGTCAGTACTATGCCCGTAACCCCTAGATCCCCATGGGCCGGCAGAACTGAACCCAAAATGCAGCCACAGTCATTCAAAGCCAGCCTATGGATGGTTTCACACACACATTGGCCCTTATTTACTAGGAGTGGAGTGGACATTTCTCTGTGGGTTTTAATTCCCTACAATTTATTTGCCACGGTATTTACTAAGGTTTCCCTACATTTTCCACTTTCCCTACACTTTGCTTTTTTCTTTTACACATGCTCTGATCTGTCTGGTTTTCCTCAGCTGAAATCCACCACATTTTATGTGGAAATCTTAGTAAATATGTCGGGAACACGCCCCTTTTCGGACACCACGCCCCTTTCCCCGGCGGCCACGCCCTTTTTAAAGGGTTTTCTTAGCAAAATGGAGAGTTAGTCGGGGTTATTTCAATTCTGGCATAAATTCTGGCGCAAAATTTGGCACAACGTGCTAGAATCAGGCGCACAACCCGACAAAACATGTCTGGTTTGCAATAGTAAATGAGGGCCATTGTTTTTGTGAAAAACACCATGTTTTTCAAGACTTTTTTCATTGATTTTAGTTTTGAACATTTTAAAAATGCTAGAAAGTTGGACTGTGTGACGAAGCCTTCAGCGACACAGGTATAGAACTGACTTCTTGCTCGAACATCAAATTGTGCTTACTGTCTGGGTCTCTTTGCTTTTTGCCTATTGCTAAACTCTGGAGTCATAGAGGTAGTGCTGAGCTGCAGCATGCACACCTCCTCCCTCCCCCCACCACTCCCTAATCTGTATTGTTGATGTACAGGACTACGCTTCTAGCACTGAATGTTGTATATCAATCATGTAGGGCAGGGAGGGGTAGTGGAGGGAGTAAGCACGCATGCTGCAGCTCAGCACTGGCTCTATGACTCTTGATTTTAAAAGAATTTTTTTTTTATAACTTTGCCTCCAGCCATCAGCTAAGAGCGAGTTATCAATTGTCTTATAAGCTATCTGCCCATGTCTTCAGCTCTGAGCTGACAGATTCGCTTTGACAACAAAATATTTTTCTAGTGCCTATGTAGAATATAGCATCTTGTTGGGATGAGATGGATTTATCAATTAGCCTTGAACCCATTGATGTGTCCAATCCAATGTGATATCAATTCAGTTTATTATAGGTCAGGATCAGAAGGTTAACAAATTTCTATGTATAATGAATGTTGACAAAATGAAAATAATTTGGGGAAAGATTCCTGGGAGGAGGGTACATTTGGGGGACGTAGGTCTAATATCAGGCCAACCTTATTGTAAGTATTTTTTAGCTAAAACCAGGAATAGAATTGATACTCAGAAAAACTAAAATGGAAAGATTTGCATCTTTTTCTGTGTTTTGGACCTACTTCTGGATTTGGCTTCTAATACTGACCATAATACTGTGTGAATGCAGCTGGAAGTAGATGGTAGTCGGCCAGCTCTCCGAGGAGATTCCGAGAGAACGTCTCTGAGAGATCTGGTTTGTCATTTTTATTAGCTTCAGCACTTTGACACTCATTGATCTTGTGTCCTGGGCTATAATACAGTACGGCCTTACAGTAATAAAAAGCTTGGCCATTATCTACAGATGGCAATATTAAGCTGCCTGAACAGAACAATATGTAAAACAATGGCTGTCATTTTAGTTATACTTCAAATTTCCACAACTGACTGAGAATGCACTTGTCTTGAATATGTTATTGATATTGTAAAGGTGCTGTAAGAACAGGGTTGTTTGTCCATATTGTAATTATGAGAACTGGGTTATTTCTGTATTTTTGAATTGTTGTGAATAGACCAAATACTCAACACAACACGTACTTATCAAATAAAACAGCCGATGTATTCCTGTAAAATCCTGTAAATATTAGATACGTTTGCACTATCCTTAATATTTCAAATGTATGTTTGTATGGAGCCGGATACAGATATAAGTAAACATTGACTCTTTAATAATTATGGAAAGAAATATTATGATAGTGAATGGTAAACAGTAAATGTTTACAACTATTTAGGCTTTAGGAGCCTCACATAAAACCTTTAGCTGTGCAGGGCACAGTGTCAGATTCCATAGACGTTCCTTGATGGTCCATGGCAAATTGCAGGCTGCCACCAATGACCTACCAATATAAGATGTCATGTAACAGCCTCTGCCTGCTGAGTGATTTGCAGGTATGACCAGCTTCAGATGAGTGTAATAATGACGGATTATTGCGTTGGTATTGTGGACACCAACCATGGCCCAACCATGAGTCTAATGGCTTGGACAGCAAGTATTATAGGGCTCTACGATGCTTTCAGTTCTGGTCATTTGACCTGTGGTCAGGCCAGGACTTGCATTTGTAATGCAGACACAAAACTACATCTGTATTGTCTAAAACTGACCTAAACTGCAGGAAATTGGACATGCTCTTGCTACCTGCCAGTTTGAGGGTTAAAACACACGATCAGGCATTGCGGTTTGTGACTGCATCATGTCAGTTTCCAGTAGTAAGTAATGAATACATTTCATTGTCATATTGGAAGCTGCAATGTAACTTCGTGTGTTTTCACCTAAATGTTTCTGTGTTTTAATGGGGTACTCCACCCCTAGACATCTTATCCCTTATCCATAGGATAGGGGATAAGATGTCTGATCGGGACCCTCGCAATCGCGGCTCTGGTAGCCCAGACATCCGGTGCACGGAGTGAACTTCGCTCCATGCCATATGATTGGCTATGCGGGGCGGAGGCTCGTGACGTCGCGGTCATGCCCCGCTCGTGACATCACAGCCACCCCCCTCAATGCAAGTCTATGGGAGGGGGCGTGATGTCCGTCACGCCCCCTCCCATAGACTTGCATTGAGGGGGCGTGGCTGTGACGTCATGAGCGGGGGATGGCCGTGATGTCACGAGCCTCCGGGGCGGCACCGAACACTCTAAACATACACCGGGTGCAGCAAGGAGATCACGGGGGTCCCCAGCAGCGGGACCCCCGCAATAAGACATCTTATCCCCTATCCTTTAGATAGGGGATAAGATGTCTAGGGGCAGAGTATCCCTTTAAGTTGAAAGGAAGGAGATGTATCAACCTACCATTTTTTATATTTGCTTTTTTGATTGGTTAAAATAAAACTGCCATAGAAACCGTGTGTATGTTTCCAGTCAATTTCTGAGTCAATTGCAATTGCAACATGGCTGTATATGGATATTTGTGAAGAACTGATACCTTTGCACAGGAGCATAGGATGTAGATCCTAAATAATGTGTTTCCCCATGTGATATGTCATGTGATTGTTACCCAGGAGGTACCAGTGACTGGTGATCCCAAGAGTGACCTATGGGCTCCCTGCTAGTCTCCCCCATATGAGCCCTGGGTGGAGCTTCCCTCTCTCTCTCTTGGAGCTCTCGCTCTTGCTTCCTGCTGAGGTCCAGTGCAGTTGTGCCTAGTGTGTGTGTCCAGAGTGTTGGAGGCCTTAAAGTCAAGTCCTACAGCCACCATCAAGTCAAGTAGGGTAAAGTCCCAGCTTTATGAGTCAAGTCAAGTCAGTCCCTGTCATCTGTCAAGTCAGCGTGGTCTGCATTCAGTTGTCCAGTCCTACTTAAAGTCCCAGCAAGCCCTTAAGGTCTCTACGTCACTGGTCACCTCCTTGGGCCCTGCCTGAACTGTATAGACTTTACCAACTGTCTACCCTCAGTAAAGCTACCGTTGTCCGTAACTTGGCGTCGGCCTGGCGTCACAAATTCAAGGGGTTAATGCCATCTGCCCCTAGGGTAACAACATCTGCCTTGCACCACACACCCCGCCACCACACTACAAATGTTAGTGGTTTATTGTATTATTTTGTGATTAACTTTTTCTATTTCTCACATCAAACTTTTCCACTATATACACGTTTGGTGCTGTAGACCTATTATACAGCTGTCATGGGACTTTCTTGAGATATTACTCTGTATAATAATTTAAAATGAATAAAACATATTTAAGACATGTCAAGTGAAGATTCTTTTAGATAATATATTCATTCATGGTAGCAGGATTGGACCAAACAGACAAGCTTTTGTTCCCCACCAATGAATTTTGGGCACCCATGATCCTCACAGGTCAGTTCACAGGCTTTCCTTTCTTGGAACACTTTTGGTAGATAATAACCACAGCGTAGCAGTAACAGCCCACAAGTCCTGTAGTTTTGGAGATTACCCAGTTATCTGCCCATCGAAATTTGGCTCTTGCCATAGCCGCTCAGATCCTATTTTTCCGTTCCCCTATTTTTCCTACCCCTTAACAGGTGTCATTGTTATGTGATAATCACTATTCACTTTACCTGTCGGGGCTTATAATGTTATGGCTGATCGAGGTACCATATTTAAAGGGGTACTCTGCCCCTAGACATCTTATCCCCATATCCACAGGATAGGGGATTAAGATGTCTGATCGCGGGGGTCCCCTGCAATCTTGGCTGTGGCACCCCAGACATCTGGTGCACTGAGTGAACTTCGCTCCATGTCAGATGACTGGCGATGTGGGGGCGGAGGCTCGTGACATCACAGTCACGCCCCCTCCCATAGACTTGCATTGAGGGGGCATGGCTGTGATGTCACAAGCGGGGCGTGACCATGACATCACGAGCCTCCAGTGCTGCAACCGATGCTCTAAATGAACGCAGCAGGGAGATCGCGGGAGTCCCCAGCGGTTGGACCCCCACAATCAGACATCTTATCCCCTATCCTTTGGATAGAATAAAAGATGTCTAGGGGTGGAGTACCCCTTTAAACAAGGTTAGAAATGGCGAAGAAGAGGTTCTAGTGGACTCTATCATAAATGGGTTACCGGTTGTCTATGTATTGCAATTGCATGGAAGGGATAGGAGTGAAGGGAAATGAGAAAACTATTTATTGAATTGATAATATTGCAAATTCAGAGACTTAGGGTAAAAAAAAATTATTTATGCACATATTTGGTATCGCCGCGTGCATAAATGTCCGAACTATTAAAATGTAATGTTATTGATCCTGTATGGTGAACGGCGTGAAAGTAAAAAAATAAATAAATAACGCAATATTGCTGCTTTTTTGTCACATTTTATTAAAAACAAAAATAATAAAAAAAATTATAAAAGTTTTATATACACAAATGTGTTATCAATAAAAAGCACAGAGCATGGCGCAAAAAAATGAGCCCTCATCCGCCGCTTATACGGAAAAATGAAACGTTGTAGGCCATCAAAATAGAAGGATTTTAAACATACAAATTTGGTTAAAAAGTTGCCCCCTGATATATTTATACATAGTTATTTGGTCTCCCCTAAGCCTTCTTTTTTCTAAATTAAATAACCCTAATTCTGATAATCTTTCTGGGTACTGTAGTCCTCCCATTCCCTGTATTACCCTGGCTGCCAGTCTTTGAACCCTCTCCAGCTCCACTATATCTTTCTTGTACACTGGTGCCCAGTACTGTACACAGTATTCTATGTGTGGTCTGACTAGTGATTTGTACAGCGGTAGAATTATTTCCTTGTCATAGGCATCTATGCTCCTATTGATGCACCCCATGATTTTATTTGCCTTGGCAGCAGCTGCCCGGCACTGGTCACTACAGCTAAATTTACTGTTAACTAAAACTCCCAAGTCCCTTTCCAAGTCAGTCGTCCCAAGTGTGCTCCCATTTAATACATAATCCCAGCCCGGATTTTTCTTCCCCATGTGCATAACCTTACATTTATCAGTGTTGAACCTCATCTGCCACTTCCCAGCCCAAACCTCCAACCTACCCAGATCCATTTGTAACAGTGCACTGTCCTCTATAGTGTTTACCGCTTTACAGAGTTTAGTATCATCTGCAAAGATTGCTACTTTACTATTCAACCCCTCTATAAGGTCATTAATAAATATATTAAATAGAACAGCACCCAAGACTGACCCCTGTGGTACCCCACTAGTAACAGTCACCCAATCAGAATAATTACCATTAATAACCACCCTCTGTTTCCTATCACTGAGCCAGTTACTTACCCACTTGCATAGGCATGCGCAGCCTATTGCATTATGGTGTGCACCCTAAAGCACAAACCCACGCTGCGTGCGTGTGTGTGTGTGTATATATATATATATATATATATATACATACACACACATACACATACACTCTTGCTTGCATGCACAAATACATAAACAGACCTGCACTCATATAGGTGCAGTATAGTTCCCTGCACTTCAGGTTGGCAGTACAGTTCCCGCACATTAGGTTGGCAGTACAGTTCCCCCACATTAGGTTGGCAGTACAGTTCCCCCACATTAGGTTGGCAGTGCAGTTCCCCCACTTTAGGTTGGCAGTACAGTTCCTCCACATTAGTTTGGCAGTACAATTCCCCCACATTAGGTTGGCAGTACAATTCCCCCACATTAGGTGCAGTACAGTTCCCCCACCTAAGTTGCAGTATAGTTCCCCCACATTAGGTGCAGTATAGTTCCCCCTACATTAGGTGCAGTATAGCTCCCCACATTAGGTGCAGTATAGTTCCCCCCCACATTAGGTGCAGTATAGTTTCCCCACATTAGGTGCAGTATAGTTCCCCCCACATTAGGTGCACTATAGTTCCTCCCCACATTAGGTGCAGTCAGGGCCGGTTTTAGGCTTAGCGTGGCCCTAGGCAAAATCAAAAGAGGGGCCCCAAAAGTCGTAATAGTGCACTAACCAGATTTGCACATTTTTGGTCACTTCAAATACCATAAAAAATATCTAAAAAAGCAATTGAAAAGTCCCATCAAAACTAAAATGGTACCGATAAAAACTACAAATCACAGCGCAAAAAATGACCTCATACATCCCCATATACAGAAAAATAAAAGAATTATAGGGATCATATTAGTACAATTTTATATTTTTGTATAGTTCCCCCACATTAGGTTGGCAGTATAGTTCCCCCACATTAGATAGGCAGTATAGTTCCCCCACATTAGGTTGGCAGAATAGTTCCCCCACATTAGGTTGGCAGTATAGTTCCCCCACATTAGGTTGTAGTTCCCCCACATTAGGTTGGCAGTATAGTTCCCCCACATTAGGTTGGCAGTATAGTTCCCCCCACATTAGGTTGGCAGTATAGTTCCCCCACATTAGGTTGGCAGTACAGTTCCCCCCACATTAGGTTGTAGTTCCCCCACATTAGGTTGGCAGTATGTTCCCCCCCATTAGGTTGTAGTCCCCCCACATTAGGTAGACTAGGTAGACAGTATAGTTCCCCCACATTAGGTTGGCAGTATAGTTCCCCCCACATTAAGTTGGCAGTATGTTCCCCCACATTAGGTATACAGTATAGTTCCCCCACATTAGGTTGGCAGTATAGATCCCCCACATTAGGTTGGCAGTATAGTTCCCCCACATTAGGTTGCAGTTCCCCCTAATTAGGTTGGCAGTATAGTTCCCCCATATTAGGTTTGCAGTATAGTTCCCCCCACATTAGGTTGGCAGTATAGTTCCCCCCACATTAGGTTGGCAGTATAGTTCCCCCCCCACATTAGGTTGTAGTTCCCCCACATTAGATTGGCAGTATAGTTCCCCCACATTAGGTTGTAGTTCCCCCACATTAGGTTGTAGTTCCCCCACATTAGGTAGACAGTATAGTTCACCCACATTAGGTTGGCAGTATAGTTCCCCCACATTAGGTTGGCAGTACAGTTCCCCCACATTAGGTTGGCAGTATGTTCCCCCACATTAGGTAGACAGTATAGCTTCCCCACATTAGGTTGGCAGTATAGATCCCCCACATTAGATTGGCAGTATGTTCCCCCACATTAGGTTGGCAATGTGTTCCCCCACATTAGGTAGGCAGTATGTTCCCCCACATTAGGTAGGTAGTATGTTCCCCCACATTAGGTTGCAGTTCTCCCCCATTAGGTTGGCGGTATGTTCCCCCCATTAGGTAGGCAGTATAGTTTCCCCACATTAGGTGCAGTATGTTCCCCCACATTAGGTAGGCAGTATAGTTTCCCCACATTAGGTGCAGTATGTTCCCCCACATTAGGCAGGCAGTATGTTCCCCCACATTAGGTTGCAGTTCCCCCCCCATTACGTTGGCAGTATGTTCCCCCACATTAGGTAGGCAGTATAGTTTCCCCACATTAGGTACAGTATGTTCCCCAACATTAGGCTGGCAGTATAGTTCCCCCACATTAGGTTGCAGTCCCCCCCCATTAGGTAGGCAGTATGTTCCCCCGCATTAGGTTGCAGTCCCCCCCATTAGGTTGGCAGTATGTTCCCCCCCCCATTAGATAGGCAGTATAGTTTCCCCACATTAGGTGCAGTATGTTCCCCCACATTAGGCTGGCAGTATAGTTCCCCCCCATTAGGTTGGCAGCATGTTCCCCCCACATTAGGTTGCAGTCCCCCCCCCATTAGGTTGACAGTATGTTCCCCCACATTAGGTTGCAGTCCCCCCCATTAGGTTGGCAGTATGTTCCCCCACATTAGATTGCAGCCCCCCCCATTAGGTTGGCAGTATGTTCCCCCACATTAGGTTGCAGTCCCCCCTCATCAGGTTGGCAGTATGTTCCCCCCACATTAGGTTGCAGCCCCCCCCATTAGTATGTCAGTATGTTCCCCCACATCAGGTTGCACAGTCCCCCCCCCAATTAGGTTGGCAGTATGTTCCCCCACATCAGGTTGCAGTCCCCCCCCCATGAGGTTGGCAGTATGTTTCCCCACATCAGGTTGCAATCCCCCCCCATTAGGTTGGCAGTATGTTCCCCCCACATTAGGTTGCAGTCCCCCCCCCATTAGGTTGGCAGTACGTTCCCCCACATCAGGTTGGCAGTATAGTTCCCCCCCGCCCCCCCCCCCCCTACTTTTTCTATTTTTCACATTTCCTTACCTGGCTGCGCTCTGCAGGCTCAGGTAATGAGGCGGGTCTTGTGGGCTGTGTGGATAATATGATGAGTGATGTGTCCTGCCGGGTCCTCTATGCTGCGTCAGGGACGTCACTCCTCATTTCCTGCAGCCGGACACAGAACTCTTCACAACACAGTTTTTTTCACTACACCGGCGCTGCAGGAAATGAGGAGTGACTTCCCTGATGCCGCATAGAGGACCCGGCAGGACATGTCACTCGTCATATTATCCCCACAGCCCGCAAACCCGCCGTTTTAAAATGACCGCGGCCTGGTTGCTTATCTTTAACAAGCAGCCGGCGCTGCAAACACTTTAAAACAGTTGCCCCCCCCCCCCCTACTGAGCAGCCGGCAATTGCCTGGGTTGCCCCCCCTAACGCCGGCCCTGGGTGCGGTATAGTTTCCCCACATTAGGTGCAGTATAGTTCCCCCACATTAGGTGCAGTATAGTTCCCCCACATTAGGTGCAGTATAGTTCCCCCCACATTAGGTGCAGTATAGTTCCCCCCACATTAGGTGCAGTATAGTTCCCCACATTACGTTGGCAGTATAGTTCCCCCACATTTGGTGCAGTATAGTTCCCCCCACATTAGGTGCAGTATAGTTCCCCCACATTAGGTGCAGTATAGTTCCCCACATTAGGTTGGCAGTATAGTTCCCCCTACATTAGGTGCAGTATAGTTCCCCCCACATTAGGTGCAGTATAATTCCCCACATTAGGTGCAGTATAGTTCCCCCACATTTGGTGCAGTATAGTTCCCCCAAATTAGGTGCAGTATAGTTCCCCACATTAGGTGCAGTATAGTTCCCCACATTAGGTTGGCAGTATAGTTCCCCCACATTAGGTGCAGTATAGTTCCCGCCACATTAGGTGCAGTATAGTTCCCCACATTACGTTGGCAGTATAGTTCCCCCACATTTGGTGCAGTATAGTTCCCCCCACAGTAGGTGCAGTATAGTTCCCCACATTAGGTGCAGTATAGTTCCCCCACATTTGGTGCAGTATAGTTCCCCCACATTAGGTGCAGTATAGTTCCCCACATTAGGTGCAGTATAGTTCCCCACATTAGGTTGGCAGTATAGTTCCCCCACATTAGGTGCAGTATAGTTCCCTCTCATATTAGGTGCAGTATAGTTCCCCCACATTAGGTGCAGTATATTTTCCCCACAGACATACAGCCTTCAGCCATATACAGTATATGGCTGGAGGCTGTATGTCTGTGTACTGCTCCACTAAAGTGTTCCGACCACCGCTCCTCCGGTGCGGGGTCACGGGCTGCTGCTCTAGCATATAGGCCATAGCAGTAGGTCCCGGGATTGGAGGATCAGTGGTCAGAGCACCGAAGATGACGTGCAGGCAACTTACCATGCCCACGCGTCCTCGCTGCTTCACTCTGCTCTTCTCCTATGGGCGCACGCATAGGATGTCAGTGAAGTCCCTGCGTGCGCTACCTCCCGGCGGCCCCTGCCTTTTTAAAGTTCACGCAAGGCCACAGAAAGGTAACTGGGACATCCTTGTGTCCTTAACAGATGTCACGAATGTAACGGGGGGCACCTGCAGGCTGCTCAGTGGCGGATCCCCACCGGGCTTGATTAGGGTGGCACACCCGGCACACCCCGTGCGCACTTCTATGCCCACTTGCACACATTCTCCCCCAGCCCAATCCTTCAAATTTTATGCACCAACCTTTTATGTGGAACCGTATCAAATGCTTTGGACAAATCCAGATATACAACATCCAGCGATTGCCCCTTGTCCAGTCTGGAGCTCACCTCCTCATAAAAGCTGATCAGGTTAGTTTGACAGGACCGATCCCTCATAAAGCCATGCTGATATGGAGTCATACATTTATTTTTATCAAGATATTCCATTTGTCATTTTAATTGTATTAACCCACAGAATAAAAAACACGTAATTTTTACCGTAAATTGTACGGCGTGAAAACAAAACCTTCCAAAATTTGCAAAATTGCGGTTTTCTTTTTGATTTCCCCACACAAATAGTATTTTTTTGGTTGCGCCATACATTATATGGTAAAATGAGTGATTTAATTACGCAGGACAACTGGTCGTGCAAAAAACAAGCCCTCATACTACTCTGTGGATAAAAGAGTTACAATTTTTAGAAGACGAGGAGGAAAAACCGAAAATGGAAAAATAAAATTGGCCTGGTCCTTAAGGTCAAAATGGGCTTGGTCCTTAACCCCTTAACGACGAGCGCCATAAATGTATGTCCTGGTGAGGTGGTACTTAATGCACCAGGACGTACATTAACGTCCTAAGCATAACCGCGATGCCGAATCATGTGCGGCAGGTCCCGGCTGCTGATCGCAGCCAGGGACCCGCCTGTAATGGCAGACACCCGCGATCCCGCGGATGTCCGCCATTAACCCCTCAGATGCCGTGATCAGTACAGATCACGGCATCTGCAGCATCGCAATCACTAAAATGGATGATCCGATCGCCCGCAGCGCTGCCGCGACGATCCGATCATCCAGCACGGCAGCCAGAGGTCCCCTCACCTGCCTCCGCTGCCTTCCTGGTGTCTTCGGCTCTGATCTGCCTTCCCGCAGACCAGAGCAGAAGATGACCGATATCCCTGATCAGTGCTATGTCCTATACATAGCACTGAACAGGATTAGCAATCGAGTGATTGCTATAAATAGTCCCCTATGGGGACTATTAAAGTGTAAAAATTAAAGTAAAAAAAATAAAGTAAAAAAAATGTGAAAAAAACCCTCACCCAATAAACACATAAATTGTCCCATTTTCCCTATTTTACCCCCAAAAAGTGTTACAAAAATATTTTATATACATATTTGGTATCGCCGTGTGCGTAAATATCTGAACTATTAAAATAAAATGTTAATGATACCGTATGGTGAACGGCGTGAACGTAAAAATAAAAAAAAGTCCAAAATAGATGCTTTTTTATAACATTTTATTCCCAAAAAAATGTATAAAGAATGGATTAAAAGTTCTATATAAGCAAATATGGTATCAATAAAACTTACAGATCACGGCGCAAAAAATGAGCCCCATACTGCCGCTTATACGGAAAAATTAAAAAGTTACAGGTCTTCAAAATGGGGGATTTTAAACATACTAATTTGGTTAAAAAGTTTGCGATTTTTTTTAGCGCAACAGTAATAGAAAAGTATGTTATCATGGGTATCATTTTAATCATATTGACCCAAAGAATAAAGAACACATATCATTTTTACCGTAAATTGTACGGCGTGAAAACAAAACCTTCCAAAATTAGCAAAATTGCGGTTTTCCTTTTAATTTCACCACACAAATAGTATTTTTTTGGTTGCGCCATACATTTAATGGTAAAGTGAGTGATGGCATTACAACGGACAACTGGTCGCGCAAAAAACAAGCCCTCATACTAGTTTGTGGATGAGAATATAAAAGAATTATGTTTTTTTGAAGGCGAGGAGGAAAAAACTAAAACGTAAAAATTTAATTGTCTGCGTCCTTAAGGCCCAAATGGGCTGCGTCCTTAACCCCTTAAGGACATACGGCGTATCCATACGCCCCCGTTTCCAAGTCCTTAAGGACCGAGGGCGTATGGATACGCCCTGAGCATTTCCGGCCCCCGCTGCTAGCCGGAGGGGAGCCGGTGCCGGATGCCTGCTGAAATCGTTCAGCAGGCATCCCGGCATATCGCCCAGGGGGGTCATTATGTCCCCCCATGTCGGCCCAATTCAGTCCAGCGATCTGCGGCGGATTCCGGGTCAATCGGGTCTCCAGTGACCCGATGACCCGGAATTACTGGCTGATTGGGGCCGTCAGGGACTGCCCCGAACAGCCAGAGCCAGCAGGGGTGAGGTGGCACTGGTGCCACCTCACGATCGCCCTGATTCGTCGGCCGGATTCCCGGCTGACCAATCAGGGCGCCTGCTGCGGGTGTCACTCCCGCAACCCGCTCCGCCCCTCTTCCGGAGGACGTGAGCGGGTGCGGGACGTGCACCCCGGGTGCTGGGGACCCCGATCCCCGCGTCCCTGTTGGGATCGGGGCCCCAGGAGCGACGACGGCGGCATCGTGGAGCAGCAGTAGGAGGTGAGTGACAGCCTCCTGCTGTTGCTTAGCAACAGCTCCCAGCATGCAAAAAGGGCATCCTGGGAGCTGTAGTTATGCAACAGCAGGAGGCAGACCACCACAACTCCCAGCATGCCCTTATGGGCATGCTGGGACTTGTAGTTTTGCAACAGCTGGAGGCACATTCTTTCTATGGAAAAGTGTACCTTCAGCTGTTGTATAACTACAACTCCCAGCTTGCACAATCAGCTAAAGTGCATGCTGGGAGTTGTAGTGGTGCATCTGGTGGTTGCATAACTACAACTCCCAGCATGCCCGTTGGCTGTCGGTGACTGCTGAGAGTTGTAGTTTTGCAACAGCTGAAGGCACACTGAGTTAAGTAGCAAACCAGTGTGTCTCCAGCTGTTGCATAACTACAATCCCCAGCATCCCCAGCCAATGTAGTATGCCTCCGGCTGTTGCATAACTACAAGACCCAGCATGCCCTTCCGCTGTCCGTACATGCTGGGGGTTGTAGCTTTTGCAACAGCTGAAGGCACACTGGTTGCAAAACACTGAGTTTGTTACCAAACTCGGTGTTTCACAACCTGTGTGTCTCCAGCTGTTGCAAAACTACAACTCCCAGCATGCACTGATAGACCGTACATGCTGGGAGTTGTAGTTTTGCAACAGCTGGATGTTTCTCCCCCCCCCCAATGTGAACGTACAGGGTACACTCATATGGGCGGAGGATTACAGTAAGTATCCGGCTGCAAGTTTGAGCTGCGCCAAATTTTCTGACGCTGCTCAAACTGCCAGCGAGAAACTACTGTTAACCCCCGCCCGTGTGACTGTACCCTAAAAACACTACACTACACTAACACAAAATAAAATAAAATGTAAAAAACACTACATATACATATACCCCTACACAGCCCCCCTCCCCAATAAAAATGAAAAACGTCTGGTACGTCACTGTTTCCAAAACGGAGCCTCCAGCGGTTGCAAAACTACAACTCACAGCATGCACTGATAGACCGTACATGCTGGGAGTTGTAGTTTTGCAACAGCTGGATGTTCCCCCCCCCCCAATTTGAATGTGCAGGGTACACTCACATGGGCGGAGGATTACAGTAAGTATCCGGCTGCAAGTTTGAGCTGCGGCAAATTTTCTGCTGCAGCTCAAGCTGCCAGCGAGGAACTACTGTGAACCCCCGCCCGTGCGACTGTACCCTAAAAACACTACACTAACACAAAATAAAATAAAAAGTAAAAAACACTACATATACACATACCCCTACACAGCCCCTCTCCCCTCCCCAATAAAAATGACAAACGTCTGGTACGCCACTGTTTCCAGAACGGAGCCTCCAGCTGTTGCAAAACAACTACTCCCAGTATTGCCAGATAGCAACTGACTGTCTAGGCATGCTGGGAGTTTTACAACAGCTGGAGGCCCCCTGTTTGGGAATCACTGGCGTAGAATACCCCTATGTCCACCCCTATGCAATCCCTAATTCAGGCCTCAAATGCGCATGGCGCTCTCACTTTGGAGCCCTGTCGTATTTCAAGGCAACAGTTTAGGGCCACATATGGGGTATCGCCGTACTCGGGAGAAATTGGGCTTCAAATTTTGTGGGGTATTTTCTGCTATTATCCTTTTTAAAAATGTAAAATTTTTGGGAAAACAAGCATTTTAGATAAAAAAAATAATATTTTTTTACATATACAAAAGTCATGAAACACCTGTGGGGTATAAAGGTTCACTTAACCCCTTGTTACGTTCCCCGAGGGGTCTAGTTTCCAAAATGGTATGCCATGTGCTTTTTTTTGCTGTTCTGGCACCATAGGGGCTTCCTAAATGCGGCATGCCCCCAGAGCAAAATTTGCTTTCAAAAAGCCAAATGTGACTCCTTCTCTTCTGAGACCTGTAGTGCGCCAGCAGAGCACTTTTCACCCCCATATGGGGTGTTTTCTGAATCGGGAGAAATTGGGCTTCAAATTTTGGGGGGTATTTTCTGATATTACCCTTTTTAAAAATGTAAAAATTTTGGGAAACCAAGCATTTTAGGTAAAAAAAAATTATTTTTTTTACATATGCAAAAGTCGTGAAACACCTGTAGGGTATTAAGGTTCACTTTACCCCTTGTTACGTTCCCTGAGGGGTATAGTTTCCAAAATGGTATGCCATGTTTGTTTTTTTTGCTGTCCTGGCACCATAGGGGCTTCCTAAAGGTGACATGCCCCCCAAAAACCATTTGTCGCTCCTTCCCTTCTGAGCCCTCTACTGCGCCCACTGAACAATTAACATAGACATATGAGGTATGTGCTTACTCGAGAGAAATTGGGTTTCAAATACAAGTAAAAATGTTCTCCTTTTTACCCCTTGCAAAAATTCAAAAATTGGGTCTACAAGAACATGCGAATGTAAAAAATGAAGATTTTGAATTTTCTCCTTCACTTTGCTGCTATTCCTGTGAAACACCTAAGGGTTAATGCACTTAATGAATGTCATTTTGAATACTTTGGGGGTGTAGTTTTTATAATGGGGTCATTGTGGGGTATTTTTAATATGAAGACCCTTCAAATCCACTTCAAACCTGAACTGGTCCATGAAAAATAGCGAGTTTGAAAATTTTGTGAAAAATTTCAAAATTGCTGCTGAACTTTGAAGCCCTCTGGTGTCTTCCAAACGTAAAAACTCATAAATTTTATGATGCAAATATAAAGTGGACATATTGTATATGTAAACCAAAAAAAAAATTATTTTGAATATCCATTTTCCTTACAAGCAGAGAGCTTCAAAGTTAGAAAAATGCTAAATTTTCATTTTTTTCATCAAATTTACCATAAAATTTACCATAAAATTTTACCACTAAGTTAAAGTAGAATATGTCACGAAAAAACAATCTTGGAATCAGACTGATAAGTAAAAGCATTCCAGAGTTATTAATGTTTAAAGTGATAGTGGTCAGAATTGCAAAAAATGCTCTAGTCCTTAAGGTGAAAAAGGGCTCGGTCCTTAAGGGGTTAAGGGGTTAAAAAAAAAAAAAAACCTGGGGCATCAAGATAATCCACCGAATCCGAAGAAGTCCTCAGCATAAAGGGATTTCAAATAATAAGAAAAAAAAAATACAGCTTTTCCTAACAGGGAGCCTCCAGCTGTTGCTAAGCTACCACCCCCATCATTTCCAGACAGCCTTTGGCTGTCTGGGAAAGATATAAGTTGTAATTTAGCAATGGCTGGAGTCTCACTGTTTCTAAACTACAACTCCCGTGATGAAAAAATCACACAACCCCCGTATACCGAAAAATAAAAAAGAGGGGTCAGAAGAGGACACTTTTAAACATGCAAATTTTCATATAAATAGTTATAATTTTTTGAAAAAAGCAAAACGAAATCAAACCTATCTAAGGCCCCTTTCACACTGCCACAAACATCCGTCAGACACTTTTTCTTTTTGCCTTAACGGACGTTATTTTTGACCGGGCTCAATAGGAAACAATGGGTCCCGACAGATGCCCTTCACTATTATGGGGTCTGTCGGGCGATGTTGTTTTTTGACTGAAGTAACTGGAGGAAAAAACGCTACATGATGTATTTTTCCTCCCGCTATCCTTTCCGGCTTCCCTGATGGACGTCACACTGCCGTGTCACAAAGGCAGTGTGAAAGAAGCCTAAGTTGGATATCATTTCAATTGTATGGACCTGCAGAATACATAGAATGTGTCATTTTTACAGGAAAGTTCACTGGGTAGAAACAGGAGGTCCTAAAAGTTACAAAATGGCGTTTTTTCCCCCAATTTTGTCCCACAAATATTTTATTTTGTTTTGCCGTAGATCTCGTGGTGAAATTATTGTCATTACAAAGTAAAATTGGTGGTGCAAAAAACAAGGCTTTATATGTACAGTGGAAAATGTATAGCATTATGATTTTTAGAAGGTTAGGAGAAAAAAAACGAAAGTGAAAAAATAAAAAAAATACAAAAGTTGTTAAAAAAAACATTTTTCACATATTTTTTTCACAACTGCGATTTTAGAGCAGAGGAGAGGAGGTGGTGCTACAAAGTGTTGTTCTGAAGCCATTAAATGGTTTTTTGCTTTTGTGGGCTAAATAAATTATATTCAAAAGTGTGTTATAGTTTTTTGCTTATGTGAAACACATTTATCAACCCCCTGTGATAGTATGATAAATACGCCACACATAAGCAAAAAGATAAAAAATAAATAAAAAAGACTACAGAACTCGCCTAAAAAAGCAACGATGATAAATGTCCCCGCATGTAACTGTTTCTAAAGATAGGTCACACTTAATTCTATGAAAATGACTTAAAAATACTCTTTTAGTAAAAACATTTTATATGCGTGGTGTTTTTTGTTTAATGTAAATATTATTATTTGTTATTTCTTACAGTTATTTTTGCCTATGCCCCATACCACTGGCTTCTATTTAGCATAGTAACCTATTGCAATAAAAGCTTCATTCTTTGAAAACCATTGATGTTGTTTTTTTGTGTGTGTTACTGGTTTGTTAGGTTATTCAGCTAAAGCAAATATTTAGCTGTAGAAAGTATTTGCTGGCGCTCTTATGTGTTGTAAAGTGCACACGAGCCACTTTCCCAGTTTCCTATTGTTAGGTGTTGTCATTGCATTCTGTTCAGGTTCTGGTAGGGATATGTGGAGGGGCTATTGATGTCGGAGGGCTGCCCTGTTTGCTTTGTCAGTCAATAGGACTTTGTGTACTTTGGGCAGCAGTGAGGGTCCTTAGAACTGTAATCTGGCACACTCCCAGAAGGTTTCCTGTAAATTTGTATGGTCACTTACATTAAAGCAGGGGCTTCCTCTGCTCAATAGAGCTGGAATATTCATGTACATTACTGTAAAATATTGATTGTTTTGCTCCTTAGGGAATTTTGTCCAGCTGTTGGATCATCTTTAACTAACAAGCTTTGCTCAGCTGTTATTCGGTGGGCATTCTAGGGTAGAGTTGCTTAGAAGATCTGCTGTCCAACTTTTTATTGGGTATCTACATAGGGATAATCCATCTCCAACCATGATCACGGGTGGTCCTATCATGTTCAGATGACCAAAAGGTGGCAAGATAAAATCTTCAATCACAATAGCTTGTGCCTCCCGTAATTCACCAGGTCATCATAGCAGGTGCAGAAATGAAACCCCTACTTCAACCTACTATATATTCCCTCCTTTCGAGTTTATAGTGTTTTACCAAAACTCCATGAGGTTATAACCAAAGTGGCAAATTATACATGACTTAAAGGGGAACTCTGCCGAAAAAAATCTTCTCCCATATACAAAGGATAGGGGATAAGATGTCCGATCGTGGGGTCCCGCCGCTGGGGATCCCCTCGATCTCCTGCACGGCACCCCAGTCATTCGTGCATGGAGCAAACTCCGCTTCTTGTCAGATGAATGGCGACTACAGCTATTACGCTCCCTCCATTCATGTCTATTGGAGGAGGCGTGACAGCAAAGCTCCAAGCTTCCATGTTCCGGACGCCGCCACTGCCGGCCCGGAGATCGCGGGGGACCCAGCGACAGGATCCCCGCTATCAAAAATCTTATCCCCTATCCAGATGTTTTTTTTGTTGGAGTACCCACTTTAAAGTGTCTTTATTTGGTTTATGACACAATTCACCATTGCAGTGATCTGTTTGATTATGACATATGTATATTAAATATACTTTACGCATCAGATTATATATCTTAGAGTGGAGTTGCGTAGACCTGCACAGGCTCACACGACCTACATGGAAAAGAAACTGGAACTAAATGAGCTTAGGTACCCTCTTCACAATCCCAGAGCAACTATAGGGGCTGTATGGTTAGCACGTTCCTTCTTTTAGGAAATGTATTAACTGTGTTCCTATTACAGAAGATTAGCCAGAACATCTTAACTGTGCATGGGAAAGTGGACCATTGTGAGGGTTCTGCATGTCTCCTGGCACTTTATAAATACAAACTTAATAAGACACTGTTTGTATAAAGATTAAAGGGGTAAAAAAAAGTGTGAGAAAATGATACTGCAGTGAGTCCGCTCATAACTGAAAAGACTCCAAGAAGGGAGGTGGTCTCCCAGATACAATATATATATTAAAGGGGTATTCCAGGAAAAAACTTTTTTATATATATCAACTGGCTCCAGAAAGTTAAACAGATTTGTAAATTACTTCTATTAAAAAATCTTAATCCTTTCAGTACTTATGAGCTTCTGAAGTTAAGGTTGTTCTTTTCTGTCTAAGTCCTCTCTGATAACACCTGTCTCGGGAAACGCCCAGTTTACAAGAGGTTTGCTATGGGGATTTGCTTCTAAACTGGGCGTTTACCGAGACAGGTGTCATCAGAGAGGACTTAGACAGAAGAAAACAACCTTAACTTCAGAAGCTCATAAGTACTGAAAGGATTAAGATTTTTTAACAGAAGTAATTTACAAATCTGCTTAACTTTCTGGAGCCAGTTGATATATATAAAAAAAGTTTTTTTCCTGGATAACCCCTTTAATAGAGTCATAAGGTACATACTGAAAAGTTATCCAGAAGTAAAATGTGCATTATATTAAGACACCTGATAAGAAAGTGACCAATGCTGATACGTCCGGTTGCCCAATTCATTAGGGGTGCAAAAGAAAATATTACTTTTTTTTTATTTAAACTTTATTATTGTCTTAATAATTTTGTATTATTAGAATTCAATAATATTTTTACTTTATGTGTTTGTGATCTAAAGTACATATCCAGTATATCAAAGGAGTAGGTATAGGAAAATATATGACAATATACAGAATTGTATGGAATATATCAATAAAAATACCTATATACATTAAAATCTTTTAATTACTGCTATGACTATCCTGTTGTAGGGTTGTATGAAGGTTACATTCCCTTTCTTATGCTTAATAGAATCAATAGCTAGCATTAAGGACTGTGGTATACTATATCATCTTTAACCACCTCTTACAGTGTGCTTTACAGTATAAGTGTGCCTGGGTCTATGGGTTAGGCCTCCATACACGTAGAGTTGGAGCAGTCTGGTGACTGATCGGGTTGCGAGCTGGGGAGGAGACACTGTAGGGACACATTATGAATGACAATAGGTGATATAATGAGATGGACCTAATTCCTAAACCTTAGACTGACATGTCCCAAAAACAAAGGCTTCCTTGGTGACATCTGCTTCTCTTTGATTGATTCTGTCGTCTTACCAAATGTTCTCATTTGTGACTTCACTTCCAAAGTTCTTGTTCTTCAAGGATTTGATTGTCTGCTGAAGCTTTTTCATCTGGTCGAAATGTTTGTTTTGTGCTGTATGGAACAGAATCCCAATCCAAATCTTTATTTATGGGCAGGTTATTTACATCCATTCATTTTCTGCCAGAAAGGACCACTAAAAGCTTTTTCTCCATTGTTATTGTGCCTTATAAAAAGCTTAGAGTTTACATATTTTTAGGAGTCTTCAGTGTAAGATATTTTTTTAACATTTGTTCAAACAAATACATTAATGTAAACAACATATAAGAACACATCTGAAAATATCTTAAAGGGGTACTTCACTGAATTTTTTTTTTTAAATCAACTGGTCCCAGAACGTTAAACAGATTTGTAAATTGATTCTATTTAAAAATCTTAAGCCTTCCAGTACTTATCAGCTGCTGCTGATGTTCCAGAGGAAGTTCTTTTCTTTTTACATTTCCTTTCCGTCTGACCACAGTGCTCACTGCTGACATCTCTGTCCATTTAAGGTACTGTCCAGAGTAGGAGCAAATCCCCATGGCAAACCTCTCCTGCTCTGGACAGTTCCTGACAGGGACAGAGGTGTCAGCAGAGAGCACTGTGGTCAGACAGAAAGGAAATTCAAAAAGAAAAGAACTTCCTCTATAGCATACAGCTGCTGATAAGTACTGGAAGGATTAAGATTTTTAAATAGAAGTAATATACAAATATGTTTAAGTTTCTGGCACCAGTTGATTTAAAAAAAAAAAAAAAAAAATGTTTTCCAGGGGTGGACCCCTTTAACCCCTTAACGACGCAGGACGTATATTTACGTCCTGCGCCGGCTCCCGCGATATGAAGCGGGATCGCGCCGCGATCCCGCATCATATCGCGTGGGTCCCGGCGCTAATCAACGGCCGGGACCCGCGGCTAATACCACACATCGCCGATCGCGGCGATGTGCGGTATTAACCCTTTAGAAGCGGCGGTCAAAGCTGACCGCCGCTTCTAAAGTGAAAGTGAAAGTGACCCGGCTGCTCAGTCGGGCTGTTCGGGACCGCCGCGGTGAAATCGCGGCGTCCCGAACAGCTGATCGGACACCGGGAGGGCTCTTACCTGCCTCCCCGGTGTCCGATCGACGAATGACTGCTCCGTGCCTGAGATCCAGGCAGGAGCAGTCAAGCGCCGATAATGCTGATCACAGGCGTGTTAATGCACGCCAGTGATCAGCATTAGAGATCACTGTGTGCAGTGTTATAGGTCCCTATGGGACCTATAACACTGCAAAAAAAATGTAAAAAAAAAGTGTTAATAAAGGTCATTTAACCCCTTCCCTGATAAAAGTTTGAATCACCCCCCTTTTCCCATAAAAAAAATAAAACAGTGTAAAAAAAATAAAAAATAAACATATGTGGTATCGCCGCGTGCATAAATGTCCGAACTATAAAAATATATAATTAATTAAGCCGTACGGTCAATGGCGTACGCGCAAAAAAATTCCAAAGTCCAAAAAAGCGTATTTTGGTCACTTTTTATATCATTAAAAAATGAATAAAAAGTGATCAAAAAGTCCGATCAAAACAAAAATCATACCGATAAAAACTTCAGATCACGGCGCAAAAAATGAGTCCTCATACCACCCCATACATGGAAAAATAAAAAAGTTATAGGGGTCAGAAGATGACATTTTTAAACGTATAAATTTTCCTGCATGTAGTTATGATTTTTTCCAGAAGTGCGACAAAATCAAACCTATATAAGTAGGGTATCATTTTAACCGTATGGACCTACAGAATAATGATAAGGTGTAATTTTTACCGAAATATGCACTGCGTAGAAACGAAAGCCCCCAAAAGTTACAAAATGGCGTTTTTTTTTCGATTTTGTCGCACAATGATTTTTTTTTCCGTTTCGCCGTGCATTTTTGGGTAAAATGACTAATGTCACTGCAAAGTAGAATTGGTGACGCAAAAAATAAGCCATAATATGGATTTTTAGGTGGAAAATTGAAAGGGTTATGATTTTTAAAAGGTAAGGAGGAAAAAACGAAAGTGCAAAAACGGAAAAACCCTGAGTCCTTAAGGGGTTAAATAATGACAAGATCTTCCAAAGTAGAGCCAGTCTGAAAATTGTGAACAAAATTTTCTTAAATTTCTTTTGACAACTCTAACCCTTATACATAACTTAATATATAACTATAATAAGAGACTATGTCACCTCCCAAACTGTCCCTATATAACAGTAATTAAGGTATTTTCTACGTTTTTAATGCCAATTCTTTAAAAGTATATGCCTTATCCTCCTGAACTAGACAGAAGAGTGTGAATATCCATGGCTGCCCAAAGGTGATGATCAGATGGCAGCTCGAGGGGGTTGTTCAGCCTGGGGCTTATATGACAATATTGTGGCAGGTGACCAATACCCTTTCTCCAAATCTCTCCGATATCTCTAGAAATTTACTCCAAACTTGTAATGTTGTCTGCAGTCCCCAGAACATACAGTCATGGCAGTAAATGTTGGCACCCCTGAAATTTTTCAAGAAAATGAAGTATTTCTCACAGAAAAGGATTGCAGTAACTCATGTTTTGCTATACACATGTTTATTCCTATTGTGTGTATTGGAACTAAACCAAAAAAGGGAGGGAAAAAAAGCTAATTGGATATAATGTCACACCAAACTCCAAAAATGGGATGGACAAAATTGGCACCCTTAACTTAATATTTGGTTGCACACCCTTTGGAAAAAATAACTGAAATCAGTCGCTTCCTATAACCATCAATAAGCTTCTTACACCTCTCAGCCGGAATGTTGGACCACTCATCCTTTGCAAACTGCTTTAGGTCTCTCTTATTGGAAGGCGCCTTTTCCAAACAGCAATTTCAAGATCTCTCCACAGGTGTTCAATGGGATTTAGATCTGGACTCATTGCTGGCCTCTTCAGAATTCTCCAGTGCTTTGTTGCCATCCATTTCTGGGTGCTTTTTGGTGTATGTTTGGGGTCATTGTCCTTCTAGAAGACCCAAGATCTCGTACACAAACCCTGCTTTCTGACACTGGGCTGTACAGTGCGACCCAAAATCCATTGGTAATCCTCAGATTTCATGATGTCTTGCACACATTCAAGGCACCCAGTGCCAGAGGCAGCAAAACAACCCCAAAACATCATTGAACCTCCACCATATTTCACTGTATGTACTGTGTTCTTTTCTTTGTAGGTCTCATTCCATTTTCAGTAAACAGTAGAATGTGCTTTACCAAAAAGTTCTATCTTGGTCTCATTTGTCCACAAGACATTTTCCCAGAAGGATTTTGGCTTACTCAAGTTCCTTTTTTCAAAATGTAGTCTTGCTTTTTTATGTCTCTGTGTCAGCAGTGGGATCCTCCTGGGTCTCCTGCCATAGCGTTTCATTTCATTTAAATGTTGACAGATAGTACGCGCTAACACTGATGCTCCCTGAGCCTGCAGGACAGCTTGAATATCTTTGGAACTTGTTTGGGGCTGCTTATACACCATCCGGACTATCCTGCGTTGACACCTCTCTCTTCTGTCCACACCCAGGGAGATTAGCTACAGTGCCATGGGTTGAAAACTTCTTGATAATGTTGCGCACTGTGGAGAAAGGCAAATCTAGATCTCTGGAGATGGACTTGTAACCTTGAGATTGTTGATATTATTCTGCAATTTTGGTTCTCAAGTCCTCAGATAGTTCTCTTCTCCTCCTTCTGTTGTCCATGCTTAGTGTGGCACACAGAGACACACACAATGCAAAGACTAAGTGAACTTCTCTCCTTTTTATCTGCTTTCAGGTGTGATTTTTATATTTCCCACACCTGTTACTTGCCTCAGGTGAGTTTAAAGGAGCATCACATGCTTGAAACAATCTTATTTTTCCACAATTTTGAAAGGGTGCCAATAATTTTGTCCAGCCCACTTTTTGAGTTTGGACACATTATGTCCAATTTGCTTTTTTCCTCCCTTTTTTGGTTTAGTTCCAATACACACAAAGGGAATTAACATGTGTATAGCAAAACATGTGTTACTGCCATCCTTTTCTGTGAGAAATACTTAATTTTCTTGAAAAATTTCAGGGGTGCCAACAATTACGTCCATGACTGTATAAAGAACATTACTAGGTGATGTATGATACCCATGAAGAGAAACCAAAGAGTAAACCACCGCCATACACAAAATAAATGGCTTGCTAATAAATAAAAATACATTAGTTGGTGCTGCCCATGGCCTTCCCTTCTAGATAGCAATTGTAGAGTACTCACGGAAAGACAGAGAGTATATCTAGATCATAAAAAGGACCTCATGTTCCTTTATAGATTGATAAAAAAAGAAAACAGGTGGGAAAAAAACAAGAAAGAAAAGACACAACATGTGATTTAGCCCAGTTCATTTGCAGGCTTGAAAAAGCACCTAAAGGTATTAAAGAAAGCAAAAAGTCATACTTTTTAGTTTAGAGGGAGAACTTATTTTCATTGAAGAGAAGCAGCAGAATATGGATACTTAGTTTCAGACAATGCTTAAAGGGAATCTATCATCAGTGTCAACCGCACTAACCTTTTGGTATAAGCGTGTAGCCCGGGTGACACTGATGATAATGATACTTTACCTATCCAGGATCAGTGGTCCCGTTCATCCATTATCTTCTTTATTTGGGTGGCAGGCTTGGTACACAGGCGGCGCTCCAGGAGCATACTGATGTCACCACTGCTGCTTCTTTATTCGGTCAGACGGTGGTGACGTCAGCATGCTCCTGAAGCTCCAACCGTGTACCAAGCCTGCCACCCAAATAAGGAGGATGACGAAATGGAGGCACGGATGGGGGATAGGTAAGTATCATCAGTGTCACCCGTACTACACACCTGTACCTATGGGTTAGTGCCGGTGACAGAGATGACAGATTCACTTTCATGGGAGCTATTTTTTATATCGGCATATAGCAAAATACACTCCACTCTGTCCCTTTGGGTAGTCCCTGAAGAGTGGACGATCTCCTGAAGAAGCTCAATTGCTAACTGGTGGCAGTCATGCCCGTTCTATGCAGAAAAAGACCTAAAACTAAACTCTTGACTAAAGGGTTTGCTGCCAACAACCACTCCACTGAGTCACATGCTTTTTCCTGATTGAAGGTATCATGGGTCCTGATTAAAATGCAAAGACTGTGAAGAACAAATAATTTTTTTATATATTTAATATTATAACAATATAATATTTCATGCTCAAAGCAAATACGGTACATGTGGTTGGTTAATAGATACTGTAAATGCTCTCAATGTTTACAAATTATCTACAATTGTAAACACTAAAATCTGACTTTCCTCAACACTTTGACATCAATTCATTGAAATGGATCTTACATGAAATATGGAGAACAATTGACCTGTTAGATATTCTAATTACCATTGCAGGTTAAGTAGACATCTTACCACCATGTTTGCCCATTTTGCCCATACCACGTTGACTGTATTTTACACTTTCTTTCTAGTATTAAATCAAACAGCCAATAGCTTTGGATGAACATAGTACAGGTGTAATGACGGCATCTATCACTGATGCACAATCACTATTACCGAACATGATGCTTTTTTTTAAGTAAGTTTTTTTTTTTTGCTAAAGTCTATGTTTAATAGCCTTAAGGCCGGGTCACATACTGTATAAGTGAACTTAGCCTAGATCTCGACGCAACTAATACCATAACTGCAGAAACAATGTACGCTGAACAGGAACAGCAAGCCGTGATCCCCTGTCCGATGCCGTCCAGTGTGTCCAACCATTCGATGTCAAAATTGAGATGCTGGATAATGTCAACTTTCCCATTCAAATGAATGGGATTAGTTCTAGCATCAGTTTTCCTCCGGTGCACGGTGGAGGGAAACCATGCAGGACGCCGGACATGTGTGAACCCAGCCTTAGCTAAGACTTTTCCCTAATACAATTACTACTTTTAACACTGCAATGTGAAGAAAGGTCTAGATCAGTGTTTTCAAATAAGGGTGCCTCCAGCTTCTGCAAAACTACAACTCCCAGCATGCCCATACAGCCAAAGGCTAGAAATACATATGGCCGGTGACGGGCAGATGTAAACCTCAACCCAATTGATGAAAACTGATGCATGTTGTCATCACTTGTGGCATACAAGTGATGACAACATGCATCAGTTTTCATCAGTTATTTAGGATCCAGCGTTGATTGTTTTTGAATGTTGGACGGGGGTGGTGCCGGTCCGGTGAGTCCAACCATCTGGCGTCCAAACTGAGATGCCGGATGAATGTTAAAGGGGTATTCCAGGCAAAAAACTTTTCCTTATATATATATCAACTGGCTCCGGAAAGTTAAACAGATTTGTAAATTACTTCTATTAAAAAATCTTAATCCTTCCACTAGTTATTAGCTTCTGAAGTTTTCTGTCTAACTGCTCAATGATGATGTCACGTCCCGGGAGCTGTGCATGATGGGAAATTATCCCCATAGGAACTGCACAGCTCCCGGGACGTGACATCCTCATTGAGCAGTTAAACAGAAAACAACAACTCAACTTCAGAAGCTAATAACTATTGGAAGTATTAAGATTTTTTAATAGAAGTAATTTACAAATCTGTTTAACTTTCCGGAGCCAGTTGATATATAAAAAATTTTTTGGCCTGGAATACCCCTTTAACTGTCCAATTCAAATTAATGGTATCAAATCTAGCCTTAGTTTCCCTCCGGCGCATTTTCTACAGTGCCGAAGGGAAAAGATGCCAGACACTGGACATATGTAATCCTAGCTTAAGAACTGGTGTTAATCTAAATATATATATAAATCTCAATGGGAGGGATTTATCAAAACCTGTGCAGAGGTAAACTTGCCCAGTTGCCCATAGCAACCAATCAGATCGCTTCTTTCATTTTTTAGGAAGGCCTGTGAAAAATGAAAGAAGTGATCTGATTGGTTGCTATGGGCAACTAGACAACATTTTCTCTGCACAGGTTTTGATAAATCTCCCCCAATATGTGTGTGTGTGTATGTTCCAGCATCACGTCCAAAGGGCTAAAGATATTACCATGAAACTTGGCACACATGTTACTTATATGTCAACAACAAACATAGGATAGATAATTTAACCCTTACTCACCCCCATTTGCCAGGGTCGGGGTTTTTGTTTAAAGTCCCATACAAGTCTATGAGAAATATATGTTACTGCATAACTTCCAAACGGCTGGAGATATTTCAATAATACTTGGTCACGTTACTTGGTTGGACGATAGCTGTGACTGGGCGGTCAACATACAGGGTTATAGTCTATTCAGGAAGGATCGGACAAAACGGAAAGGGGGAGGAGTTTGTATGTGAAATCGAGTCTGAAGGCAGCACTATGGGAGGATATATGGGAGGGAAATGATAATGTGGAGTCATTATGGGTAGAAATATATGGAGATAAAAAAAAAATTCTGATAGGGGTTTGCTATAATGCTATAAGCCACCAAACATAATGGAAGAACCAGAAGATCAATTACTGAGGCAAATAAACAAGGCAGCAAATCAAAATGACGTGATAATAATGGGGGACTTTAACTATCCTGACATAAATTGGGAGACTGAGTCATGGAAACAAGAAACAGGTTTCTGACTATAGCTAAAGACAATTATCTGTCCCAAATTGTGCAGGGCCCGACCAGAGGGAGCGCCCTACTAGACATAATATTAACCAACAGACCTGACAGAGTAACTAATGTGCAAGTAGAAGGACACCTAGGAAATAGTGATCATAATATAATACATTATAACTTGTTCTTCAATAAGGGAATCTCTCGAGGGGCCACAAAAACAATGAACTTTAGGAAGGAAAAGTTTGATCAACTCAGAGAAGCCCTTAACAATATAAAATGGGATAATGTCCTGAGAAACAAGAATACAGACACTAAACGGGAGACTTTAAAAAAATATCTTAAATTCTCACTGCAAGAGGTATATACCTTATGGGAATAAAAGGGGCAGAAATAAAAGAAAACCGATATGGATGAACAAAAATGTTAAGGGGGCAATAAATGACAAAAATAAAGCATTTCAACCACGAAAACAGGACGGCAGTGAAGAAGCATTAAAAATCTCTAGAGAAAAATGTAAAATATGTAAAAAATAGATAAAAAACGCAAAAATAGAGACAGAAAGACTCATTGCCAAAGAGAGTAAAACTAACCCCAAAATGTTCTTTAACTATAAAAATAGCAAAAAGATCAAAATTGAAAGCGTGGGCCCTTTAAAAAATGATGAGGAAGAAATTATAAACGGGGATCAGGAAAAAGCAAATAGTTTAAACAAATTCTTTTCCACTGTATTCACCGAGGAAAATGAAATGCCAGGTGAAATACAGCGAGATAAGGTAAACTCCCCAGTACAGGTCACCTGTCTAACCCAGGAAGAAGTACAGTGCCGCCTACAAAAAATCTAAATAAACAAATCACCAGGTCCAGATGGCATTCACCCCGTGTTCTAAAGGAATTAAGTAATGTGATAGACAGACCCCTATTTTTAATATTCAGGGAATCTATAGTAACAGGGACTGTTCCCCAGGACTGGCGCATGGCAAATGTGGTACCAATATTTAAAAAGTGACCAAAGGGAATTATAGACCTGTTAGTTTAACCTCTGTTGTATGTAAATTGTTTGAGGGTTTTCTAAGGGATGCCGTTCTGGAGTATCTTAATAAAAATAAATGTATGACTCCATATCAGCATGGCTTTATGAGGGATCGGTCCTGTCAAATTAACCTCATCAGCTTTTATGAGGAGGTGAGCTCCAGACTGGACCAGGGGCAATCACTGGATGTTGTATATCTGGATTTTTCCAAAGCATTTGATACGGTGCCACATAAAAGGTTGGTCCATAAAATGAGAAGGATGGGGCTGGGGGAGAATGTGTGTAAGTGGGTAAGTAACTGGCTCACTGATAGGAAACAGAGGGTGGTTATTAATGGTACTTATTCTGATTGGGTGACTGTTACTAGTGGGGTATCACAGGGGTCAGTCTTGGGTCCTGTCCAATTTAATATATTTATTAATGACCTTGTAGAGGGGTTGAATAAGTAAAGTAGCAATCTTTGCAGATGATACTAAACTCTGTAAAGCAGTAAACACTATAGAGGACAGTGCACTGTTACAAATGGATCTGGATGAGTTGGAGATTTGGGCTGAGAAGTGACAGATGAGGTTCAACACTGATAAATGTAAGGTAATGCACATGGGAAAGAAAAATCCGGGCTTGGATTATGTATTAAATGGGAGCACACTTGGGACGACTGACTTGGAAAGGGACTTGGGAGTTTTAGTTAACAGTAAATTTAGCTGTAGTGACCAGTGTCGGGCAGCTGCTGCCAAAGCAAATAAAATCATGGGGTGCATCAATAGGGACATAGCTGCCCCCGACAAGTAAATAATTCCCCCGCTGTACAAATCACTAGTCAGACCACAGAGAGAATACTGTGTACAGTACTGGGCACCAGTGTACAAGAAAGATATAGTGGAGCTGGAGAGGGTTAAAAGACGGCAACCAGAGTAATACGGGGAATTGGAGGACTACAACACCCAGAAAGATTTTCAGAATTGGGGTTATTTAATTTAGAAAAAAGAAGGCTTAGGGGAGACCTAATAACTATTTATAAAAATATCAGGGGACAGTACAGAGATCTCTCCCATAATCTATATATACCCAGGACTGTATCTATAACAAGGGGGCATCCTCTATGTTTAGAGGAAAGAAGGTTTCTACAACAGCACAGATGGGGGTTCTTTACTGTAAGAGCAGTGAGACTGTGGAATTCTCGGCCTGAGGAGGTGGTCATTGTGAACTCTGTAAAAGAGTTCAAAAGGGGTCTGGATGCATATTTGGAGAATAATAACATTGATGGTTATGTATACTAGATTTATAGGGACAGAACGTTGATCGAGGGATTCATTCTGACTGCCATATTTGGAGTCGGGAAGGAATTTTTATCTCTGGTATGAGTGTTTTTTGCCTTCCTCTGGATCAACTCAATAGGGACTCATTAGGGTTATGAGTTGAACTTGATGGACTCTGGTCTTCTTTCAACCTTATGAACTATGTTACTATCTTAAGTCAGCTCCTGAGCCTGTGTCATAGAAGGGGAGCGGGACAAGGGCGCCAGGTACAGGTACACCCTTCGTCCTTGAGGTGTTAAATAACAATTTTATTGTTTTTCAAAAAGTTGTTCAAGAAAAGAAGTCAGGTGATACAATTGGAAATACAAAGTAGTCAGGTTTCACACAGATTCACATAAACAATTATTATAGTAGTTCAATAGAAGCTCATCTAATAAACCAGCTAACATAATAAACAATTGGCAGCTTAGTTTCACAGTATCCTTCATAAGGTTAGCTTACACCTGTAGAGAATCCTTCAATCGTCAGTTCTTATAGTTGAGTTGGAAACGTGAAAGTGAAGTAGCGAACCACCTTCTGGAGTTAGGCATCAAACCAGACAATAGAACAGAAGCAGCTGCTGACCAGAACTTCATAGTTATACACCCTCCCAGAGGCCTTGGAAAGATATCAGGATGGAATGGAGTTATTAATGGCAGGTGTTAAAAGAGATGCCTACCAACACACTAAAGGGTTAGCATTACTCTAAGCGCTGTGAGTATGCGCATAGAGGTACCCATGCCAGAGGTTATCCATTGTTTATGGAACTAGAAGACTTTTATCTTCAAAAAAGAAGTTGGCCATGTTTGACATTTTTAGCTAATAGTTGGATTGAAGATCTTCTGCAAAAGAATGTTCCCAGAATAATCTTAGAATGTCACCAGAACAGTTCTGTAAAGATTGTTGATCGTGTATAGGAACGTTAAACAATGGTAATAGTGACCATTATGTGTGCAAATTTGATTCTTTGTTCAACGGTTGTTTACCCATCAACTTGTATTGAAGCTAAAGGAGGGCCCCTGACCACCAGATGCCCAGCTTAGCAAGCACAGATGTTGCCTTGGAACTCCAACCCCATTGGGCTATGGAATCTGCCGTTTGCCTGGCACAGACACTAGAGTATTCCTTCTGTACAATCCTCATGACCAGTTTGATTGGAGCAACAGTTGATGGTATGTGCTGCTATGCTATTTAAAGGGGTACTCTGCCCCTAAACATCTTATTTCCTATCCAAAGGATAGGGGATAAGATGTCTGATCGCGGGGGTCCCGCCACCAGAGACCCCCGCGATCTCGGCTGATGCACCCCAGTCATCCGGTGCACAGAGCGAACCTCGCTCCATGCCAGATGACTGGCGATGCAGGGCTGTAGGCTTGTGACCTCAAGGCCACTCCCCTGGTGCCAGCAAGGCCACGCCCCCTCAATGCAAATCTATGGGAGGGGGCGTGATGTCCGTCACGCTCCCTCCCATAGACTTGCATTGAGGGGGCGTGGTTGTTACATCACGAGCCTCCGGCACTGCCCGCGATGCTCTAAACGAATGCTGGATGCAGCAGGAAGTTCGCAGGGGTCCCCAGTGCCAGGACCCCCATGATCAGACATCTTATCCCCTATCCTTTGGATAGGGGATAAGATGACTAGGGGCAGAGTACCCCTTTAATCTCTATGGGACTAATGTAGATAGGCAGGCAGGCAGACATTGCGCTATAAAAGAAATAATAATATGTTACATCACAAGCTTTTTACTTTAAAAAGACAGCCATTGCTGATGTACAATGACAATGCTCTCCTATTTATCAAGTACCAGAAAGCCTGTGTCCACAGATCCTTGTGGTTTTGGAGCACCTCTTTATCGTTTCCCAAGAGCATTGACAGGCAACTTCTCTTTTTCATGCCATCTTCCTAGAGACTGTCTCTGAGTGACTGCCTGACAGTTTGTATTTCAGCCATAATACGGTACCTTCCAGGACTCTCTGTAGTGCTGACCACTGACTGACATATTACCTACATTGATTATCTAACAGCTGCCAAGGTGGAAAGGAGAAGAGTCTATAGCGTCCTCCAACATCTTAGCTGAGTGGGATCATAAACACGCTGTTAAAAGGCTTTGTTCAATAGCATCCATCTCTATAGTAAAGAGGCATGTGTCCCTGACCAGCCCAGAAAACATCTTAGATAATGCAACAATTAAGTCCTTTGTGTTGAGTTGGGGGTCATTTTACTTATATATCTTTATATACAACCAAAGAGAAGTTTTTATTTTTATTTTGTGGAGATGCATTCTTTTAATCCTTATTTACGGCGCATGTATGACTTACAAAGATGATAAATTATGTGAAGCAGCATCAAGAAAATAACGTCCAGCAATCTAGTGGTATTTGTAGTCGACTAAAAATGCTGTTGGTAAGGCATGGTGGTATTTATGTTTTAAAGGGACTGTTAAAGTGGTACTCCACCCCTAGACATCTTATCCCCTATCCCAGCAAAGGGCCCCCCACGATCTCGCCTGCGGCACCCCAGACATCCTGTGCATGGAGCGAACCTCGCTCCGTGCCGGATGACTTGCAATGCGGGGTGGAGGCTCGTGACGTTATGGTCACGCCCCGCTGGTAACGTCACGGCCATGCCCCCTCACTGCAAGTCTATAGGAGGGGGCGTGATGGCCATCATGCCCCCTCCTATAGACTTGCATTGAGGGGGCGTGGCTGTGACGCCATGAGCGGGGCACGGCCATGAAATCACGAGCCTCTGGCGCTCTGGCGCTGCACCCGACGCTCTAAACAAACGCCGGGTGCAGCAGGGAAACCGTGGGGGTCCCCAGCGGCAGGACCCCCACAATCAGACATCTTATCCCCTAGTAGCCTTACACTGAGTTCACATCAACCTTGTGCTCCGTCCAGTTCAATGTCACTTTGTTTTGTTTTTTTGTGTCGAATGGACTCAATGAATAGGTCAGAGCACATTGGACACTGCTGAATCCTAACAGGCCCCATTGACTTTTAATAGGCTCTGTTAGGTTTCTATCAGGTGTCAATTGTTCTAGTGGAGAAAAAAATTACTGCTTGCTGTAGTATTGTTTTCTCTGCTAAAGTCCCGTAATTGTAGATGGACTCGATAATGTGAATGAGGCCTAAAGCATCACATTTGTCTAGAAAATGAAGTATTTCTCACAGAAAAGGATTGCAGTAACACATGTTTTGCTATACACTAGTTTATTCCCTTTGTGTGTATTGGAACTAAACCAAAAAAGGGAGGAAAAAAAAGCAAATTGGACATAATGTCACACCAAACTCCAAAAATGGGCTGGACAAAATTATTGGCACCCTTACCTTAATATTTGGTTGCACACCCTTTGGAAAAAATAACTGAAATCAGTCACTTCCTATAACCATCAATAAGCTTCTTACACCCCTCAGCCGGAATGTTGGACCACTCTTCCTTTGCAAACTGCTCCAGGTCTCTCTTATTGGAAGGCGCCTTTTCCCAATAGCAATTTTAAGATCTCTCCACAGGTGTTCAATGGGATTTAGATCTGGACTCATTGCTGGCCACTTCAGAACTCTCCAGCGCTTTGGTACCATCCATTTCTGGGTGCTTTTTGATGTATGTTTGGGGTTATTGTCCCGCTGGAAGACCCAAGATCTCGTACACAAACCCAGCTTTCTGACACTGGGCTGTACAGTGCGACCCAAAATCTGTTGGTAATCCTCAGATTTCATGATATCTTGCACACATTCAAGGCACCCAGTGCAAGAGGCAGCAAAACAATCCCAAAACATCAGTGAACCTTCACCATATTTTACTGTAGGTACTGTGTTTTTTTCTTTGTAGGCCTCATTCCGTTTCCAGTGAACAGTAGAATGATGTGCTTTACCAAAAAGCTCTATCTTGGTCTCATCTGTCCACAAGACGTTTTCCCAGAAGGAATTTGGCTTACTCAAGTTCATTTTGTCAAAATGTAGTCTTGCTTTTTTATGTCTCTGTGTCAGCAGTGGGGTCCTCCTGGGTCTCCTGCCATAGCGTTTCATTTCATTGGAATGTTGACGGATAGTTTGCGCTGACACTGATGCTCTCTGAGCCTGCAGGACAGCTTGAATATCTTTGGAACTTGTTTGGGGCTGCTTATCCACCATCCGGACTTTCCTGGGTTGACACCTTTCATCAATTTTTCTGGCCCAGGGAGATGAGCTACAGTGTCAATTCATCCACTCCCAGGGAGATTAGCTACAGTGCCATGGGTTGCAAACTTCTTGCTAATGTTGCGCACTGTGGACGAAGGCAAATTTAGATCTCTGGAGATGGACTTGTAACCTTGAGATTGTTGATATTTTTCCACAATTTTTGTTCTCAAGTCCTCAGACATTTATCTTCTCCTCTTTCTGTTGTCCATGCTTAGTGTGGCAAACACACAGATACACAATGCAAAAACTAAGTGAACTTCTGTCCTTTTTATCTGCTTTCAGGTGTGATTTTTATATTGCCCACACCTGTTACTTGGCCCAGGTTAGTTTAAAGGAGCATCACATGCTTGAAACAATCTTATTTTTACATAATTTTGAAAGGGTGCCAATAATTTTGTCCAGACTATTTTTGGAGTTCGTGGGACATTAAGTCAAATTTGCTTTTTTCCTCCCATTTTTGGTTTAGTTCCAATACACACAAAAGGAATAAACATGTGTATAGCAAAACATGTGTTACTACAATCCTATTCTGTGAGAAATACTTCATTTTCTAGAAAAATTTCAGGGGTGCCAACATTTATTGTCAATAGTTTTGGTAGAAAAATTGCCGTTTTTATGTATACAAATCTACACTGTGTAACAACTTGTTTTTTCGAAGGTAACAAATCTGCTATATACATAAATACTACAAAGAACAATAGTTATTTTTATCAGTTTTTAACAAATAATATAATATAGGGCAGTAAATAGTACAACTGTTTTTAATAAAGGGAAAAGCAAACAACAAAATACTGTAATAGCATAATCATTTCCCTGCACCCCTTCATGTACAGAGTACAGTGCATAAATAGCTGGTAACCAATTTGTGGCAGGGTCAACCTGTTTCTGAAGAACCTCCTCTTCTTTATTTCTAAGCAAATTTTTTTATACAATGATCAGGCATAGCATAAGACCAGACACATGAAGTGAATCAAGGTGCCAATACTAAAGACTAGAGTTAGCCAAACTTGCAGACTTCTGCGGGTTCTACCGACTGTCTAAGGCAGGGGTCCTCAAACTTTTTAAACAGGGGACCAGTTCACTGTCCCTCAGACCGTTGGAGGGCTATAGTTAAAAAAAAAACTATGAACAAATTCCTATGCACACTTATATATCTAATTAGTGGACTACCCCTTTAAGTACGCAGCACAGTTCCCCCCACATTAGGTAGGCAGTATAGTTCCCCCACATTTAGTTGGCAGTATAGTTTCCCCCACATTAGGCTGGCAGTATAGTTCCCCCCACATTAGGTTGTAGTTCCCCCACATTAGGCTGGCAGGATAGTTCCCCCCACATTAGGTTGTAGTTCCCCCACATTAGGTTGGCAGTATAGTTCCCCCCACATTAGGCTAGCAGTATGTTCCCCCACAGACATACAGCTTCCAGCCATACAGTGTATGGCTGGAGGCTGTATGCCTGTGTACTGCCCCACTTCAGTGCTCCAACTTCCGGTCCGGCCATAGCAGTAGGTCCCGGGACCGGAGGAGCGGTGGTTGGAGCATCAAATCTGACATGCCGCTGGTAACACTTACAAAAACTGACCAGCGCACGTCCTGCTCACTGCTCCGCTCCTCCACGGGACGTCAGTGACATCCCTGCTACCTCGCGGCGGTCTTTGTGTTTTTAAAGTAAATGCGGGGCCGCAGAGAGTTAACAGTTAAACATCTTTTGGGACACAGGGATGTCCTTGGGCAGTGGTGGCAAAAACACCCGGCGGGTCGGATAAATGTCCTCGGCGAGCCGCATGTGGCAAAAGATCTCACACAGATTATTGTTGATTGCACCTCAGTTTAAAAATTCCCGTTTATCCGAGTATGTATGGATGTTGATCAAAATGCCACATGAACTCTTTTCCCCAGTTCACCAGCCCTGTGAAGGACATTGGCGCAATGCCCCAGGAACTGTCTTTACTACTGTTATTGCGTGGCCTCCAGTGGTCACTTCATCTCATCCTCCCTCATGGACTATACGCCGAGGATGGCTTTTTTTTTAAAGAGGGGGAGTTTGTGGTTGCCCAGTGCAGGAGTTGTCCTCCTGTACACTTAGCCATTCTGCGTGGCATTTTCTCTGTCAGTGTCCCCTGGGTCCACATCCCTCTCATGGACTGTCAAGTGTTAAAAATGTAATATTTTCTTATGTTATATGCTGGTTAATCTTTTGAGGCATGTGGGCCTTTAAATATTGTTGCTAAGCATGTGTAACCAGGGAAGGTGCCAGTGACCAGGTGACTTGTTGGTGACCCATGGAACCCCTCCAAATTGCTAGGGAGGAGTCAGCTTAGTAGAGAATTTAGTGCATGCTGAGCTACAGTCAAGTGAAGACCTGAGAGTGTCTGGTGTTCCTAAGGGAGACCATGGCCTAGTCACGCGGCCACTTTCAATGGAAACCCCGAGAGGTGAAAGTAAAAGCCTTGTAAGCCTAAATACAGGGGAGAAGTCTAGTCAGCATAGTCAAGTCTGTCAAGTCTAAAGTCAGTGTGGGACTGCATAAATGAGTCCAAGTCCACTAAAAATCCCAGTGAGCCCACAAGTCTCCTAAAGTCCACTGGTCATCTCCTTGGAATTAAACTGAGCTGTAAAGATGAAATGGAAGATAGTCAGCTACACCTTTCCTTGCGCTCGGCAATCTCCTCAGAGATATGAAGAAAAGAAAGCAGGAGCCAGCGCACAGTCTTCAGGTTTATTCAAGAGGTATACAAAGGTAACAGGATAGTACACATACCGGCACTCCGGATAGGATGTGACGCGTTTCGGGTCACGTGACCCTTTGTCAAACAGATAATTGGGTAGAGACTAGCTACCTTTTTATATGGTGTTTCACAGGTGCAGCTTGACTGGCTAATGGAAAAAAGTTCATTAACCCTCAATAGCTCAAACATTGTGAAAACATCGAACAAGCTTTACAGGAAAATGTTACAAAACATGCACAAAAGCACAAATATAAATGAGCTACGTTGCATATTACAGAGTTCTATATGCTAACATAATAACATGTTACATGATTAAAGGTAAAGTATGGAATTGGTATAATATTGCAGAAAAGAGGTGTAGGACTAATCGTAGTACAGGATAATATCAGATCTAAAATTAAAACCATGCGGCTGGTAACTGCGTAAATTATATATCCAAAAGATTTCTCTGTTGCGAAGGGTTTTAACCCTGTCACCACCTCGTTTCTGCTTGTGAACCAATTCTATACCATGGAAAGAAAAATGGGATGTGTCACGATTATGTTTATCACAAAAGTGTTTTGAAACACTGGATATATTGACATGATGGGGATTTAAAATACCTCTAATATGCTCCTGAATCCTGTGTGGTCGTCCACACAAGACCGTGCACACAAATTCATTGATTATGTCAATAACAATTTTCACAATTTGTTTTTTACTTTTTCCTGGCATGAAACAAAGGTTCCATTTTTGGACATCTTTCTTTCTGCGGAAAATAACAGTGTGCATACATGCACATACAGAAAACCCAGTGCCGGCAATACTCTATTGCGGGCAGAATCATGCCATCCTCAACATACCATAAAATCTGTTCCCGTAGGTGAATTTACTAGAGCAAAACGTAACTGTTCCTCTCCCCATTCATTCAATGTGGAATCCACCTTGATTACTTCTAGGTTAAGGGATAGAGGCTATCCATGGTGGACCATAGATCGGGCTCGATCTATAGTCAGTGGAAAAGAAAGGAATTCTTTGCTGGTATCTAAAACGCAACGTGTGAATGCACCTGTGAGTGCATCCAAAGTTTGCTTTGTTACCACTTATAGCAACGAATATCACCAAATTCTAAAAATCATAAAAAAATATCTTCCCATTTTGGACCAGGATCCAACATTAGCTAAAATTTTTAAAAATGGATGTAATTTTTCTTCCAGGAAAGCACCCACACTGGGTGGCATGCTATCTCCTAGCATGTTACCCAGTGTGCGTCCACGAGCCGATAATTGGCTCAAAGTTAAAGGTTTTTTTCCTTGTGGCAACTCAAGATGTGTTGTTTGCAGATACGCCGATAAGTGTAAATTCACACCTGGACTTTCTGCTCAACACAGCTTGCCCATAAAATCCTTTATAAACTGCCAAACTACCTTTGTGGTATATAGGATTTGTTGCAAACTTTGCAACCTATCCTATATAGGAAGCACTAAACGTCCGCTTAAAATCAGGATTCAGGAGCATATTAGAGGTATTTTAAATCCCCATCATGTCAATATATCCAGTGTTTCAAAACACTTTTGTGATAAACATAATCGTGACACATCCCATTTTTCTTTCCATGGTATAGAATTGGTTCACAAGCAGAAACGAGGTGGTGACAGGGTTAAAACCCTTCGCAACAGAGAAATCTTTTGGATATATAATTTACGCAGTTACCAGCCGCATGGTTTTAATTTTAGATCTGATATTATCCTGTACTACGATTAGTCCTACACCTCTTTTCTGCAATATTATACCAATTCCATACTTTATCTTTAATCATGTAACATGTTATTATGTTAGCATATAGAACCTTGTAATATGCAACGTAACCTATTTATATTTGTGCTTTTGTGCATGTTTTGTAACATTTTCCTGTAAAGCTTGTTCGATGTTTTCACAATGTTTGAGCTATTGAGGGTTAATGAACTTTTTTCCATTAGCCAGTCAAGCTGCACCTGTGAAACACCATATAAAAAGGTAGCTAGTCTCTACCCAATTATCTGTTTGACAAAGGGTCACGTGACCCGAAACGCGTCACATCCTATCCGGAGTGCCGGTATGTGTACTATCCTGTTACCTTTGTATACCTCTTGAATAAACCTGAAGACTGTGCGCTGGCTCCTGCTTTCTTTTCTTCATGAGCTGTAAAGACTTTAACATCTGTCTGCCTCAGTAAAGCTGCCGTTGTTCTATAACCTTGCATTGGAGTGATTCTTTGCCCCGCACCTGGACAAGGGACCAGCGGCCATACCTCGAGTGGTGTAGAGGACAACCACGCCCAGGCATCACGAATACTAAGGGTTAAGGACATCTGCCCTAAGGGTAACAACATATGCCCTTCATCACACCCCTCACCACACTGGTATATATCAAGTGGCTAGTGAACAGTCAGATCATGTGGTTCAAGAAGAAACATGGGCAAGTTTGAGAATCTCACTGACTGTGACAAATTGTGGGGGCTGAATAACTGAGGCATCTCCAAAATAGCAGGTCTTGTAGGGATGTTTCTGATATGAAGTAGTTAATAGCTAACAACGGTGGTCCAAGGAAAGATAACCAGTCAACAATTCACAGGGCTATGGGGGCCAAAACTCATTGATATTTGTGAAGAGTGAAGGCTAGCCTGCCTGGTCCAATCCCACAGAAGAGTTACTGTAGTACAGATTGCTCAAAGATGGCCTGATGAATCACATTTTTTCACATTATGTCTATGGCCAGGGTTAAAACACCCCTTTATAGCAGTGGTATTCCTTATTGGCAGTGGCCTCATTCTATAGGGCTATGTCATCCTTCCACAATGCACAAATTGTCCATGAATGGTTTGCAGTATAGAAGAAGCGATCTGATTGGTTGCTATGGGCAACTGCACCACTCTTCCTCTCTACAGGTTTTGATACAATCCAAATAGTCTAATTCCTTGGTGCATCAATTTCTAGCAAGTATAAGCCTATATATGTGTCCACATTAGACTTTACCACAGGGACTAGGACCACTTATAAGGACTAGCATACAAGTTTGTATATCAATCTAGGAGGGGGCTTAGGGCTTGTTCACATGGCCATGGAGTCAAAAGGACCCTAAATGATTCGAAGCACAATGTTAACTCAGTTGTGTGCTGTATTCCTACTTCTTGTGAAAAACTAGAAAACAAGCATGGTATAGTGCTGAATCTACCACTACCACTTAAAGGGGTAGTCCGCACCCCTAGACATCTTATCCCCTATCCAAAGGATAGGGGATAAGATGTCAGATAGCGAGGGTCCTGCTGCTGGGGACCCCCGGGATACCGGCTGCAGCACCCACCTGTACGGCAACGCTGGAGGCTTCGGATCCCGACCACAATGGTGGAAGAGCGTGACGTCATGACTCCGCCCCGTGTGACGTCATGCCCCGCCTCCTCAATACAAGTCTATGGGAGGTCCGTCACGGGGTGGAGTCGTGACGTCACGCTCTTCCGCCATTGTGGTCGGGATCCGGAGCCTCCAGCGTTGCCAGTGTGAGGTGGAAGCCGTACAGGTGGGTGCTGCAGCCGAGATCCCGGGGTCCCCAGCAGCGGGACCCCGGCGCTCTGACATCTTATCCCCTATCCTTTGGATAGGGGATAAGATGTCTAGGGGTGCAGAGTACCCCTTTAAATGTCAATGGGGCTTCAGAGCCAGAAATCCCTGAACCCCCCCCCCATCCCTTCCCCCCCCACCCTCGGTGGTTTATAGAGACACATTTTGTACGTTTGTATGTTTTGTACATTTGAATCGTACTCTAACTTAAAGGTAATCTGTCATAAGTGTCACCTGCACTAACCAGGTGACACTGATGACAATGGTGCTTACCTTGTCCCTTTCTGTGCTGTGGTTCTTTGGCAATCCTCTTCGGTATCTTCTGCAGCGGGACCCAGAAGTAAACAGCAGTGGTGGCGTCAATAAGCTCCTCCCATGCTCCAAGTCGTCACTAAGCTCCTCCCATGCTCCAAGTCATCACTAAGCTCCTCCCATGCTCCAAGTCGTCACTAAGCTCCTCCCATGCTCCAAGTCGAGGTGAAGATACCAAACAGGATTGCCGTACAACCACAGCATGAAACAGGACAAGGTAAGTATTGTTGTCATCAGTGTCACCTGCACTACCTGTCTGTACCAACAAATTAGTGCAGGTGACACTGATGACAGATTTTCTTTAACAATTCTAGGTCTTACTTGACCCCCCCCCCCCCCACACACACTTTTCAAAAGGGAATGCTGGAGAACATTAAGTAAATAAAACCACGTCCGGGGCCGAAGGCTGTCGAGAATGTTGGGAGTTGTAGTTTTGCAACATCTGGAGGTCTACAGGTTGAAGACCACTGATGAAGGGATTGACAGGCAGTGATGTTGAAGGGGGGGGGGATGATGACGGGGGTCTGGATGATTACATGGGGGGGATGATGTATTTCCCACCCTAGGCTTATAGTCGAGTCAATAACTTTTCCTGGGTTCTTGGGGTAAAATTAGGGGCCTCGGCTTATATTCGGGTCGGCTTATACTCGAGTATATACGGTAATTACCATAATTATACACTGGCAAGTCTGACCTGGACAATGTTACCACCATTTATAGTGTAATAGAGCATTAATATAGTAATACTTAGCCATGCCAGTAGACAAAAAGTTAGCTGTTACTCTCTCTAGCAAATATTTATTTTTATTTTTTTACTTTTATGTCAACTTTATGAAATGTGTAAAGTGAACATTTTTGGAACCAACTTTCCATCCCTGGATAAAGAATTCTATACCCCAAACCTATGTTATCACTTTTTCATATGGAAACAAGTAACATTTCTCACCTTTACCTTAATTACATTGCACAATTTTTCATTTGTGAACCAGAAGAGACTTTCTTTTAATTAAGGCTGTAGAATGAGTGTCCTGGTGTCAGATGAGGGGACTCGCAGCAGATGACTTCTTTTTCTTGGCAGATGTTATTCTCTTCTTCTCCTCCTCTTGATTAAATTCTGCCTTCCTGAATGTCCCAGCGGAGTCAATCTCAGTAGCTACTTATTCACTTCTGCCCTGTAAGACAGCTAAACATTTTCTAAGCTTCTTTGTAATTAGGCTGGGCGACCACCATGAAATGCACCTATAGAAGCCTCTGCAATTTACATTTCTTTATTATAATCGTCAATCTTACAACAAGGTCAACAAGTGTCTTTACTCTGAATGGACTCTCGTATTTTTAGAGATTTTTTATTTTATTTAACTGGATGACTGTAAAGAACTTGCACTGTAATGGTCCACATCACTGGATGCCCATACAGATAGCAGAAGGATATTTTTCTGAAACTAATAAAATTGGCCTCAAGTCTAAAATGAGTTGAATTTAAGGGGAACCTTTCTGCTAGAACTATGTATGCGAGTGGTGCTTCATGTGCTAACAGTCTCAGGATTTGGGAATCCTCCACCATTTTCACTTTAGGACAAACTTTTTATCTATAACAGTCGTTTTGAACATTGACCATAAATGCATGATCAGAGAAAAAAATAGAGATGCTTGCTCCCGAAAACATTAAAGGGCTTGTTCATCAGGGAATTTTACTTTAAAATGGTCGAATACCGTATATACTTGAGTATAAGCCGAGTTATACTCGAGTATAAGCCGAGTTTTTCAGCAAGATTTTCATGCTGAAAACGCCCACTCCCTCAGCTTATACTCGAGTGAACTCTCCACCTGTCAATCCCATCATCAGTGGTCTTCAACCTGCGGACCTCCAGATGTTGCAAAACTACAACTCCCAGCATGCCCGGGCAACCGATGGCTGTCCGGGCATGCTGGGAGTTGTAGTTTTGCAACATCTGGAGGTCCGCAGGTTGCAGACCACTGATTGAAGGGATTGTGGCGGTGATGATGAAGGGGGGGGGATGATGACAGGGTGATGATATCGGGGGTGTTAATGACGGGTTCTGGATGATGACAGGGTGATGATGACGGGGTGTTAAAGGGGTTCTCCCTTGTTTATACTGTTTTTTGTTATTATGTTTGTGTGTTATGTGTGTATAAGTATGTGTGTTGTGATTATGTATATATGTATTTTCTTACCTTTTGTGAAGATCCGGAAGCTGGCCCCTTTTTCTTCCAGCGGCTTGCTGTGTAACCTTGGCCTCCGCCATGTTGTGTTCGGTAAGTGGGATGTCGGGGGGTGTGTTCTTGCTTCTGTCCTTCCTATCTTCTGACGACTGAGGCGAATCTTTTCTTCCTGTTTCTTCTGTGGCTCAGTGACGAATCTGCGGCCTCTTCCGGCGCATGCGCAGGTAGTTTGTTTGTATTTTTTACCAATACAGTTTTTTTTGTCTAATTGACAAACTGTCTGCGCATGCGTGAGTACGCAAGTGCTACGCTAACAGCGTAGCGTACGTTAGATCTACGCTAATAGCGTAGCTTCGCGCAAGCGCAGACAGTTTGTCAATTAGACAAAAAAAACTACCTGCGCATGCGCCGGAAGAGGCCGCAGATTCGTCGCTGAGCCACGGAAGAAACAGGAAGAAAAGATTCACCTCGGACGTCAGAAGATAGGAAGGACAGAAGCAAGAACACACCCCCCAACATCCCACTTACCGAACACAACATGGCGGAGGCCGAGGTACACAGCAAGCCACTGGAAGAAAAAGGGGCCAGCTTCCGGATCTTCACAAAAGGTAAGAAAATACATATATACATAATCACAACACACATAAAAAAACACATACTTATACACACATAACACACAAACATAATAACAAAAAAAACTGTATAAACAAGGGAGAACCCCTTTAATGACGGGGGTCTGGATGATGACGGGGAGATTATGTATTTCCCACCCTAGGCTTATAGTCGAGTCAATAACTTTTCCTGGGTTTTTAGGGTGAAATTAGGGGCCTCGGCTTATGTTCGGGTCGGCTTATACTCGAGTATATACTGTAATAAAATAACTGATTCCCTGATGCCCTCATTTTGACATTCACTGGGTCCTGCTGATCTCCACTGAGGCAAGTTACCATGGGGCTATTCATTGGATGAGCGGCCATTTCCTGCGTGCTGACTCTGTTTGACCATTTTTCATTCTGTTTGACCATTTTATTAAAACATTTTTATTCCACTTATCAACCCCTTTAACAGACACATCACCTTGCATTTGGTTGTCTTTGGGAATGCCAGTAAGCCTCATTGAAGTAACTCAGACTGCACCATGGTTGAGCTGCAATACCTGACAAAACACACAAAATGCTGCATTGATGTCACGATGCCGGCTGGCAGGTAGTGGATCCTCTGTGCCAGAGAGGGATTGGCGTGGACCGTGCTAGAGGATCGGTTCTAAGTCACTACTGGTTTTCACCAGAGCCCGCCGCAAAGCGGGATGGTCTTGCTGCGGCGGTAGTGACCAGGTCGTATCCCCTAGCAACGGCTCAACCTCTCTGGCTGCTGAAGATAGGCGCGGTACAAGGGAGTAGACAGAAGCAAGGTCGGACGTAGCAGAAGGTCGGGGCAGGCAGCAAGGATCGTAGTCAGGGGCAACGGCAGAAGGTCTGGAATCACAGGCAAGGAACACACAAGGAACGCTTTCACTGGCACTAGGGCAACAAGATCCGGCGAGGGAGTGAAGGGGAAGTGAGGTGATATAGGGAAGTGCACAGGTGTAAACACTAATTGGAACCACTGCACCAATCAGCGGTGCAGTGGCCCTTTAAATCGCAAAGACCCGGCGCGCGCGCGCCCTAGGGAGCGGGGCCGCGCGCGCCGGGACAGAACTGACGGGGAGCGAGTAAGGTACGGGAGCCGGGGTGCGCATCGCGAGCGGGCGCTACCCGCATCGCGAATCGCATCCCGGCCGGAGGTAGTAACGCAGCGCCCCGGGTCCGTGGAACCGACCGGGGCGCTGCAGTGAGGGAAGTGTAGCGAGCGCTCCGGGGAGGAGCGGGGACCCGGAGCGCTCGGCGTAACAATTGAAGTGGTGGCAGTGTACCTAACCCATGATCACAACAACCTCTTCTTTTTGAAAATTCGTAGTGATACCTATGTCAGAAGCAGCCACAGTGCCAGCCATTTATAGAAGCTGCACAGACTTTACAGCAACAATAGGGTATGACATAATTAGACTAGTTTGACACTGTATTAACCAGTGTCCGTGGGTGTACATGCCGGGGAAAGTCCCCATGTATATCCAATGTATGCTTATGTTGCTTAGTGCCATCCCTCATACAAATGATCCTATAGTAAAAGGACATATACCACATGGTTTACCTCTCTTTACTGCATCCAGATGAATGGATTAGCGAGAAGGTCCTCTGTATTCCATCCAGCAGACCTCACCACATCATTTCTGAATAGAGGCGAAAATGACAGACTTTTGGCCACCATATGGGGGTCTCTGGATCGGTTTAATGCATGCACTGGGACCTGTTCTAACTTTACATTAAGTGGATCCTGCCGTTCACTGCTTTACACAGTATGAAATTAGCCTTAATAAAGACTATTTAGAAATTTTGCTTAATTCTGCTTAATTTTGCATACAGGAAGCAAACTATCAATGAAATGGAGCGCATAGGGTAAACACTAAAAATACTTGGATTAGATGGATGGAGCCTGAACTACATAAGAGAAAAAAAACTTAAATTACATCTAGTTCTTAGTTATTTGGGGTCATTCAGAAACTACTGGAGAAACACATTAACTCTCGTCATCTGGTTAAATGCAGGAACTTCATGGACAGTGCTCTGCTCTCTTCAGCTTTAAAGAAGAACTCCTAGATTTTTTTTTTTGCTTACATAGCGCAGTATAGGCTGTTATTGGATGATAATGTAGAGGTTCTTGTGTATGCTTTGTGCTTACCTGTTTTAGCTGATGTGACGGGAATGGAATTTCATAATGATTTCTATTTACCCACTAAAATCTTTTTCTAATGCTGCTTTCATTTCCCATGATCCTCTGGCTTTACAGAGAGAAATTATATAGTCTCATTACTGCACGCTATCACCTAGGCTTCAGCAACCTGCCGCCTAAACTACTGAGACTCATAAGGGGCAAGGGGGCAATAATGACTCTGATGCCAAGTTACGGACAATGGTAGCTTTACTGAGTGACAGATGGAACAGTCTATACATTTCAGCCAGGGCCCACAGAGGTGACCAGTGACTTCAGAGACCTTAAGGGCTTGCTGGGACTCCAGACACACTCTAAGACTTGACTGCGCTGGACCTCAGCAAAGACTCAAGAGAGAGAAGAGACTCCTCCCAGGGCTTTTACAGGGGAGACTCATAGTGGGGTCCCATAGGTCACCCTTACGTCACATGGTCACTGATACCTCCTGGGTTACAACCACATGACAACTCACATGACAAATGATGATCACATGTTAACCTTTCTTAACCCCTTAACGACGAAGGACGTATATTTATGTCCTCCGCCGGCTCCTGAGATATGCCGCGGGGTCACACGGTGTCCCCGCGTCATATCGGGTCGGTCCCGGCGGCTATCAACGGCCGGGACCTGCGACTAATACAGGACATCACCGATTGCGGTGATGCCCTGTATTAACCCTTCAGACGCGGCCATCAAAGCTGACCGCCGTGTCTGAAGTGAAAGTGAAAGTAACCCGGCTGCTCAGTCGGGCTGTTCGGGACCGCCGCGGTGAATTCACCCGAACAGCTTACAGGACACCAGGAGGGCCCTTACCTGCCTCCTCGGTGTCCGATCGACGAATGACTGCTCTGTGCCTGAGATCCAGGCAGGAGCAGTTAAGCTCCGATAACACTAATCACAGGCATGTTAATACACGCCAGTGATCAGCATGAGAGATCAGTGTGTGCAGTGTTATAGGTCCCTATGGGACCTATAACACTGCAAAAAAAAGTTTTAAAAAAGTGTTAATAAAGGTCATTTAACCCCTTCCCTAATAAAAGTTTGAATCACCCCCCTTTTCCAATAAAAAAAAACATAAAACAGTGTAAATCAAAATAAAAATAAACATATGTGGTATCGCCGCGTGCGAAAAATGCCCAAACTATAAAAATATATTGTTAATTAAACCGCACGGTCAATGGCGTACGCGCAAAAAAATACAACATACATTAAATACAACATATATTAAAGATACAACATTCTTATATACATTTTATAGCATAACAGATGACAGAATATATTTACATGGGGGGGGGGGGGGACAAGTGTAAGGGGACCCAGGGGACACTGTAGGGAGGCTGCCTGACAGGCAGCAAGGGTACAGGGTAACAACTCCTGTACTGGGCTACCACAAGTGCACATTTTGTCAAGTTTTAATGTGTTATTTTTTTTTGAAAACTTTCACCATAATAAAAAAAAATCAATTGACCTTAAATGACAATGGATGTGTTTTATTAAGATTAAAAGTTATGTTACGCTAACACATTTTACTTCTTTTTGTAGTTTTTTTTACTATATTTTGGCTGCAACTTTTCAACATTGCAGTAGAAATGATGCAGTTTTTATATTCCGATCCCATAGAGATAGCATCAACAGTATATAGATGGAGCTGCTTGGGAGGGGATGTTTTTCCCGGGCTGTAGGAGGGGATTAGTGGGACCGCCCAACATATCTCCCTCTGGTTATCCCACTTTTGACTCACCGACACATTGTTTTGTTATGTACTTTTTGTGTATTATGGCCTTGCACCTTGTTGTGTGGTTCTTGGCCTTTTGCTACCCCTGTTTAAAAAAAAAAAGAATAATAATACTTCTATAAAAAAAAAAAAATTCTAATTTCGAATATATATTCATTTGATACAGATATCTTTGAATAATTGTATTTATGAGCTTTTTTCTTTATTTTATTTGTATTGTTTTTTCTAAGTCACAGCTGGCCTGATGAGTAAGGAGAGTTTGTGAGATGGCTGTAGGCACAGTTGCCCGCCGGGAGTCCGGCGGCTGGCAAACCGCTTCGGCTGAAGTCAGTTTACACTTACAAGGTTGCTGCAATGCAGCGGTTACATAGTTATATTGTTATTTAATAAATTGAGCTGTGACCACCACCCAGCCCAGTAAAAGAACAAGTTGTTTTCTGTCGTTATTGGGGAAAATATGGGGGAGGGTTAGGATGTAGGTAGGTAGAGTGTTCCGGGCAGTCTCGTCACCAACAGATTTTACGCTGCGGATCCGTTACGTGTCACCCTACCAAGGATAAAAAAAACACAACTACACATAATTGGGGAGATTTATCAAGACCTATCATGCTGTAGGGTCACATTGCGGATCCGTTATGCGTCACCCTACCCTCAAAGTGCATTTTTTATTGAAATATTGCTACAAGGAAAAAGTGATTTGATTATCAATGTGCCTGCACTGCATTGCGTCAAGGCAGGTTCCGTATAGGCCAATAATTCTTGCAACCTCCACTGACAGTGGCACCCGTTCACTTCTGGGGCAAGTGTCCTGGATTTCTCATCAACGAGCAAGCACCGGTGCAGCCCCCCTGCCTAATGCTTTGTGTAGTCACCTCATGGGAGAAGCACCCCAGGCTAGGTGGGCCCACTTAGATAATAGGCCCTGGGGAAGGGCCCACTCTGCTCATTGGATAATGAGGCCCGGCCCGCAGACCACAGTGAACCATTTGTGACCAAATTTAGCACTGCACGGTAACTTGTGGCCAGTGGTCAGCTCAACAAGTGGTGAGGAGCGGGGGACTGGAACAGGTGAGTATTTTATGATTATAGTAATCCTATAACTTAATGGCAGTGTTTTCCAAACTGTGTCAATCCAGCTGTTGCAAAACTACAACTCCCAGCATGCCTGGACAGCCGAAGGCTGTCCAGGCATGCTGAGAGTTGTAGTTTTGCAACAGCTGGAGGCACATTGTTCGAAAAACACTAACCTAATAATCATTTTATTATCTGCATTACTAATCGATGTCCTGCTTATGGTACTTGAGAACCATTTTCACATCCTATACATCCTATACCTTGCAGATATACCTCTAATCCTTCGCCAATAATTATTAAATATCATTGAAAATGAACTAAATACTCGTTCATAATAGGAAAGAAAACATTATATATATATATTTATATACATATTTTTTATTTTATTTCTTTATGTAGTCTACCTGCCCCACTATAAAAAAGCTCTTCGGCGCATGGCACGCAGCGAGCCGTAGACCAGTCTAAGCCATTGACGTTACAGATGCTGATACGCGAGAGCTGTTTAGTGGATTTAGGAGGATTAGGCAATACACAATGAGACATTAGGCCGGTTCGCAGTGATGGCCTTCTCCAAGGGCTCCGGGCTAATAATGAAATCCCCTATGACCAATAATACTGTATGATAAGACTATGTACAAAGCAAACCTCTACTAGAGCCAGAAGATAGGAAGAACCCGAGAGGCGATGTTGGGCTGATTGATGGAAAAGGGTGGTAAAACCCTCGTATCAATAAATGTCATTCAGAATTAACAAAGCTGATGGAAATTCTGCCAGACGGAGGGGGAATTTATCTAGAGGCCTGCCTCCTCCCCTCCCCCTCCTCCCATTCTTGGCACCTTGTCTGCTATAATCTGGCCTGGGGTCTTTTCATGATAGATGCCTGGAATGCTAAGGGAGTAGATTCTAAGTCAATCATGACAATGACTGTGATAATAGGCCACAGCTTAACATTGAGTCCAATAGACGTTCCTCTCCCATGCCAGCTGACCGCTGCCTTGTTGAAATGCTTTATACCGTGTTCCTGTTGCGAAGGTCAGCCACCTTTGACCTTAACCAGTTTAGCTGACATGATTAAAACTCCATCGAAGAAAACTGAGTTCTGACGAGAGACATTACCGCATGCTGCATGCTAGAACACTCGGCCGGGTAGACTCAGTTCTGTCTATTATGGCTTTTTATGAGATCACTATGTGGTGTCCTGGTACCGTATTGCATACCGTACCTTGTATGGTGGTCCCCAAAGTCAGAGTTACTATGTTCAGGTAGGGTCACAGCCCCTAGTCACCTCTTTTCTTTTCTAATTTTGTAATATTTAAATGTATATATTTAATATAATGTATATTAGTATGCTTACCTTGGTAGCGTTGCAGGACCTTCGGTCATGTGACTATGTTAATTCTTCTATAGTATGTTGGAGGACCTTTGGAGGTCCTTGGGTCACATGATTAGCCATAACTCTTTGCACAGATAATTGACAGAAGTATTGGACCAATCAGCTAGGCCAGAAGCCTATTGGCCTCAGCGTGAACGCAAAAAGTGAGTCTTAAACTGAATCCCCGCTAAAGCTAGCATGACTGCTGGACCTTAACTAAATCCCTTAAATCCAGCGGAACAGCGCATGTCAGTCTACAGACTCTAAAACGCTTAAGGTCCCAATCACTGTCAATATCTAAGAGACTTTGCTTGTACAGAGACTGTTCCGGTTTTAAAGCTTGCATAAAATCTTCAGTAAACGTTCTGACTGTTTTCAGCAAACTCTCCGGTTGTGGACATTCAATTATTTCATACCTCCCTATCGCTCTTGGGAAGGGTGGCGGTAGGACAAGCATTACTGAGGAGCCCTCTCCCTGGCATCACTAGCACGAAGGGTTAAACTGACCCCATTAAAGTACCGCACAGCTACACCCCATATACCCTACACCCCCCAAGCTACCACAACTATTTTGCAACTGCTACTTTGGTGTATCTTTAAGGACTACTTTACAAGGAGAGGATAAAGAATAAAGAATTGATTAGGTGGCGGTGTGCATTTTTACTGGACGGTTCCTGTTTTTGAGGGATGCATCTTTATGCAATCTATGGTCCTATAGCTGGACGCTTTATAGCCCAACTTAGGCTATGTTCACATGGTGGAATGTCCGTGCGGACTTCCGCAACAATATTCTGCACGGACATTCTGCTGCAGCAGAGTCCCATTGATTTCTATGGGATTCTGCTGCACTGTGGTGCGGAAATCTCGATTCCGACACCTGCAGAAACAATAGACTTGTTTAATCTTTCTGCGGATTCTTCTCGGAAATGCATTGCCATCTTTGAGACGGCGTATTCCTGAGTGGTCCTACCACCTGCCAGATCATTCAAATGTGTGGAATATCCACCCATGATTTCCGGGCGTACATTCCGCACATTTTCGGTGAAGTTGAGAACCCAGCCTAAGGCTAGGTTCAGACTACGGAATCTCCGGGCAGAAAATTTCCGCCTGGAGATTCCAAGTTCCGCCTGCGCCGACTGAATTAGCGCTAGGCGCTAGGACCGCGCGGACACTGCAGTCTCCTATAGACTGCTATGTGTTCTGCTAGGATTTCCGCCTGAAGAAAGAGCAACCCCTTTCTTCAGGCGGAAATTTTCTAGCGGATTTTTCAGCCGGATTTTCCGCTTCACAAATTCCGAAGTGTGAATTTGCGAACAGAAAACCATTCACTACACTATGCATAAGGCTAGGTTCACACTATGGAATTTCTGGGCAGAATTTCTGCTGGAGATCAAGCCGGCGGCACTAGGACCGCACGGACTACATTGCAGTCCTCATAGATGTCAATGCATTTCTGAGCAGACATCCCAAAATATCCACCCAGAAATGCATTGCAGTCTATGGAGGCAGCCACGCAGTCTGCTCGGTCCTAGCGCCGCCGGCTCGATTTCCAGCAGAAATTCTGCCCAGAAATTCTGCAGTGTGAACCCACACGTCAGAATTTCTGCTTGCAGAATTCCGCCTTAAATGAAAGCCCATAGACTTCTATAGGATTACGCACTCCCATTCACACTACTGAACTTCCACATGCAGAAGGCTTTAATGTGAGGTGGAAATTCTGCCGTGTGCATAAACCCTTTGGCTGGGTTCACACTGCAGAATTTCTGCCAGAGCTCGAGCCGGCGGCGCTAGTACCGAGCAGACTGCATTGCTGCCCCCATAGACTGCAATGCATTTCTGGGTGGATCTTTTGGGAGATCTGCTCAGAAATGCATTGCCATCTATGGGGATGGCAATGTAGTCCACGTGGTCCTAGTGCTGGCTCGATCTCCAGCAGAAATTCTGCCCAGAAATTCCACAGTGTGAACCCAGCCTAAGTGTGACTTTTCCTGTTTTTTTAACCCTATGTAATCTGTGTGTTTTCTGCCTTGTCTCTACAAAATACTGTTAGGCCATTTAAAAAAAAAAAAGGTATTACAAGATTCGGAAACATTCTATGATTTAGCATCCGCATCACTGGACTAATGGCTACTCCAAACTACTGGGTTTACTTAGAAAGGTTACTTATTTGCATTACTGAAACATTTTACCCAACTTGTTTTAGCTACAAAATCATAGCAACATATTTTTGGAGGATCTTGGTAGAGCATTGATGTAGACCTTGATCTGGTTTTGAGGATTTCCTTAGAAATTTTATATATATACTGTATATATAAAAGTATGGGCATACAGTATCCATTACCCCTGAGAAGTGGGTGATAAAACGCATGGGGCTCTTCTTTACCTGGCCAATTTGTCTATGGGCACAGGTCATTCGAGGGGTACTCCAGAGAGTTTTTTCATGAACTGGTGCCAGAAAGTTACATAGATTCGTAAATTACTTCTATAAAAAATCTTAAAGGGGTTATCCAGGAAAATACTTTTTTTTTTAAATATATCAACTGGCTCCAGAAAGTTAAACAGATTTGTAAATTACTTCTATTAAAAAATCTTAATTCTTTCATTACTTATAAGCTTCTGAAGTTAAGGTTGTTCTTTTCTGTCTAAGTCCTCTCTGATGACACCTGTCTCGGGAAACGCCCAGTTTATAAGCAAATCCCCATAGCAAACCTCTTCTAAACTGGGCGTTTCCCAAGACAGGTGTCATCAGAGAGGATTTAGACAGAAAAGAACAACCTTAACTTCAGAAGCTCATAAGTACTGAAAGGATTAAGATTTTTTAATAGAAGCAATTTACAAATCTGTTTAACTTTCTGGAGCCAGTTGATATATATAAAAAGTTTTTTTTCCTGGATAACCCATTTAACCCTTTCAGTACTTATCGGTTGCTGTATGCTTCAGAGGAAGTTGTGTAGCTCTTTTCAGTCTGACCACAGTGCTCTCTGCTGCCACCTCTGTCCATGTCAGACCTCATTGAGTGGGTCGAAAGTTGCACTTTTTGTACTGGATTAGTGAATAAAACACCACTATTTTTTGCACCGGAGTGCTGCTTTGCTTTGGAGGTTGTAGTGTTTTCCAAACAACGTGCTTTTAGCTGTAGCAAAACTACAACTCCCAGCATGCTCCAGGTATGCTGGAAGTTGTAGTTTTGCAACAGCCGGAGAAACACTGTTTGGAAATCACTGATAATAACACTTACAATAATTTTTTTTATTTTTTTAGCAGCATCATTTTGTAGGATGTGCACATGATTCATTGCTGTCTTTTCTATTTGATTTGAAAATTACTTCTGTTTAAAAATCTTAATCCTTCCAGTACTTATTAGCTGCTGTATGTGCCACAGGAAGTTGTGTTTCTTTTAGGAATTCTTTTCAGTCTGACCACAGTGCTCTCTGCTGACACCTCTGTCCGTATCAGGAACTGTCCAGAGCAGGAGAGGTTTTCTATGGGGATTTGCTTGTACTCTGGACAATCTCTGATATGGACAGAGGTGTCAGCAGAGAGCATTGTGGTCAGACTGAAATGAATTCCAGAAAGAAATACAACTTCCTGTGGAGCATACAGCAGCTGATAAGTACTGGAAGGATTAAGATTTTTAAGAAAAAGTCATTTACAAATCTGTTGAACTTTCTGGCACCAGTTGATTTAAAAATGTTTTTTCCATCGGAGTACCCCTTTAAGGATGGGACAGTGCTAAGAATTAAAAACTTGTTTTAGTTTGAATTGATTTCATAGCCATGTTCACACCATGGGCATTTACTGTGGCTGTTGAATGTGAGTTTTGGCTTAAAAGAGTACTTTGGCAAAAATAACTAATCCCCTGTCCACGGGAAAGGTGATAAGTAGCTGATTGCGGGGGGTCTGACCGCTGGGGCCCCCTGCAATCCCCGGGACAATACTACAGGGCTCTCAGTGAGTAGACGGCACGCGCTCCATTCATTTCTGTGGATAGGGGATAAGTTATTTTTCTTCAGAGATTGGAGTTACACCAGAATTGGGGCACATATCAGCTGAGACACCTTTATTAAGTGTAGTGTGCAAAAAAAGCAGCAAAACTGGCCTTAATAATGGGCTTGGCTTATTGAGAAAGGGTGCAACTCAAAATATGATCCACTGATTTAGACAAATTATTCTTGATTTTTCTAGGTTCCACAAAGTTTTTTCAAAAATGACAAAATCTCACAATTTAGGTTTTATTATTAACTACTCATGTATTGGACATCTATTTATACCTTCTATCTGTGTGGTGCCTATGTGCTTTTAATCTCCTTTCCTCGGCTATCCTCCAGTGTCCACTTTTATAGATTTTCCTGTACAAGCAAAATTGGAGTAATTACTGGCTCCTCCAGATATTCTAAATCCCTAATTTACCTGTGTGCACCTGTCATGGATATCATTAAGACGAGGCTTGTTATTTGCAGAGATGTCATGGAAGACCTAGTACAGAATGTGGGAATTAAAGGGAATTGTATCAAAGTAAGTTGCTCACTTTAGCCCCTGTAACAAGAGATTTCATTTTTTAAGGTTAGGTTCCCACACAGGTTTTTTTTTCTGAAGAAATAGGAAATATAAAGGAAAGACTTGCACTTCTCCTTCATACTAGATCCACTTCTGACTTTGGCTCAAAAACTGCCATGGCAGTTTTCCCAAAAAATGCTAGAAAAAAACCCTGCGTAGAAACCTAGCCTCAGGGTCACATATTGATGGACGGTCCTCAGGGTAACCAGTACATTCAGGGTAAGGACACGTATGGTCTCATCCTCAGGTTATCTATTGCAGCTATCACACCAAATATTGTTGATTTTATTGCAGATTTGTCAATTTACATTTTAGAGTATATAAATACTAAAAAATAGATTCTGTGCAGAAAATTTTCTTAACAGTGAGTGTGTGGTTGATATTCCTTAAAATCTCATTTACCTTGCTGCTACTGTAAACATGCAGATTTTTCTACACAGAAATTCCATGCGGAAAATCTGCCTCACCAAACTTTTTTTCCCCAAAAATTTCTAAGGAGAAGATCATACCAGTACACAGAATTGGATTGATGTACCGTATATACTCGAGTATAAACTGACCCGGATATAAGCCGAGCCCCTAATTTCACCCCAAAAACCCAGGAAAAGTTATTAACTCAACTATAAGCCTAGGGTGGGAAATACATCCTCCCCCCATGTCATCATCCCCCCCGTCAGTAACACCCCCGTCAGTAACAACCCGGTCATCATCCAGACCCCCGTCATCAACACCCCCGTCATCATCCCCCCCCCCCCCTTCATCATCACAATCCCTTCGGTGGACTTCAACCTGCGGACCTACAGGTGTTGCAAAACTACAACTCCCAGCATGCCCGGACAGCCAACGGGTGTCCGGGCATGCTGGGAGTTGTAGTTTTGAAACATCTGGAGGTCCGCAGGTTGAAGACCACTGCGGCCTTCGTCATCATCCAGACCCCCCTTTAATTTTCTACTCACCTCCCCTCGGCGGGAAGGAAGGGTGAGCTGGTCCGGGCCATCTATGCTGCAGGGACCGTCCGGCGGGGAGGGTTAGTCGTTCAGGGCTTTCCATTTTCACCAGGAGGTCCTCTTCTCCGCTCCACGCCCGGCCCCGGAATAGTGACATTGCCTTGACGACGATACACTAGTGCTGGGCGGTATGGCCTAAAATTAATAGCACAGTATTTTTTTTAATTATCGCGGTATCACGGTATTAGCGCCTGTCCCCCCCAACCCGCTACACCCCCACCACGCGAGCGGGGTCCCTGTGCCCACTAGCGGTGTCAAATGTGCCCCCCGCGAGCGCGAGCGCTACCATCACCGCTAGCGGAGTCCCTGTGCCCACTAGCGGTGTCGCAAGAATGCTGAGCGCGGCTCTGTTCCCCGTCCCTGTCGGCTCTCAGGGTACGGGAACAGATTTAAAAGCCTTGCGCGCAGCTAACGTAGTACTGCGTATGCGCAGTACTACGCAAATAGCGTAGGGCTAACGCTAGGCTCCTAGCGCTGCCTACGTTAGCCCTACGCTATTTGCATAGTGCTGCACCTTGCGCAGTACTACTTTGGCCGCGCGCGAGGCTTTTAAATCTGTTCCCGTACCCTGAGAGCTGACTGGGACGGGGAACAGAGCCGCGCTTGGCATTCTTGTGACACCGCTAGTGGGCACAGGGACCCCGCTAGCGGTGATGGTAGCGATTGCGCTCGGCATTCTTGTGACACCGCTAGTGGGCACAGGGACCCCGCTAATGGTGATGGTAGCGCTCGCGGGGGGCACATTTGACATTGCTAGTGGGCACATGGATCCCGCTAGCGGTGGGGATTGATCGTGCTCGCGGGGACACTGGCTGACAGGCGCAGCGGGGGGACACAGTAAATGGATTAGCTTCTGTGGCCCGATTCCGCTCTCGGAATCGGGCCAGAGAAGCACAACGGGACAAGTGAGGGCGCCGCGCTGGGCTCTACAATTCATCCGGAGGGTGGGGGAGAGGCCCGACCGGTATAGCGGTATGGGCAAAAATCCATACCGTGGGAGAAAGAAAAAACGGTATCCGGTTCATACCGGTATACCGCCCAGCACTACGACGCACAGGGACGTTAATGCGCAGGGATGTCCCTGTGTGTCATCGTCAAGGCAACGTCACTAGTCCAGGGCCGGCCTGGAGCGGAGAAGAGGGCCTCCCGGTGAAAATGGACAGCCCGGAACGACAAACCCTCCCCACCGGACGGTTCCTGCAGCATAGATGGCCCGGACCAGCTCACCCTTCCTTCCCGCCGAGGGGAGGTGAGTAGAAAATTAAAGGGGGGTCTGGATGATGACGAAGGTCGCATTGGTCTTCAATCTGCGGACCTCCAGATGTTTCAAAACTAAAACTCCCAGCATGCCCGGACAGCCGATGGCTGTCCGGGCATGCTGGGAGTTGTAGTTTTGCAACATCTGGAGGTTCGCAGGTTGAAGACTACTGAAAGGGACTGACAGGTGGAGAGTACATTCCAGTCTAAGCTGAGGGGGGAGTTTTCAGCACGAAAAATGGTGCTGAAAAACTCGGCTTATACTCGAGTATATACGGTACTTCTTTAAAATACTCAAATATGTAACAGAGCAGGGAGGAGGCACTAACTCAAATCATGGACCGGGTAGGATAAACATGGAGCGGAGCCACGGCCTGAACGAAGTGTAATAGATATAGCGGGTACTCAATTCCCTATAGCTCAAGTAAACGTAAACTGTAACAAAAGGAAGAAACAAGGGAAGACTACTAACCACTTGAGACCATTTCCACCATGGAATGAAGCATTAGAAGACATTCAAGCGGTTAGTGCTCTCCCCTTGTTTCTTCCTTTTGTTATACTGTACACAAATATGTAATTGCTTATTATTCTAATGTAATAAACAAAACACTGCCTTAGTGTACAATGCCAGGCATATCCATAGGTTTCATTGTCTGCAATTTTCTCTACATTTTTTTAAAGAATTTGATTAACAGGAATATAAAGTAACATTAAAAAAAAGAATAAATTGAAAACTAATCTACCATGTGAGAAAATGTAAGGTAGCTTATGTGATTTAATGGATGTTTACAATACCTTTCCCATACAGTAAGGACAAATAAAAATATTTTGTAAATATTATACATTTTTCTTTTTTTAATGATCTATTCCTGGTTTGGCTAAAGAAATTGCATCAACAACGACATGTGGGAATTTGTTTTGAGACAGTATTTTTTGTAGTTTCTAAGTCATTGTCCTTTTTAATAAGACCAGTTACCGGACAAGTAAAATCCTCCTGTCAGTACATGATTGATGCGTTTTTACTAAAAACATGAATAGATTCCCAGCAAAGGTAGGCAAGAAAACTCTTCTCAGAATTATTGTCTTCCTATTTTCCTCTGTCTTAGTCGGTTCCCATCTTGGATAAATAAGGTGTGAACATACCACAAACATATTCCAGGTACCTTTTGGCTTTTTTTGCACCACAAATTGGAATGAATCCCACCCTTAGGAAGAAGAAACACAATCACAAAGAAGATTTCTGGAAAGTTTGACTTTTATTTTTTTGAACGAACATTTATAATAAAATGGGGTATTGGATTCAGTTGGATCTGTACAAATATGGAGTACCGTATGTATACTACTAAATTTACTTAATTAATTGGAACATTTTGCACTGAGATAAAAATTACAGTGACACCTATCACCCCCTCTTTAAGAAGACAAACCCTAATCCAGACCAGATTACTTGTGACAAATTTTCGGTTTACCATACGTTATATATAGTGGCCAATTACTTTCAGAAGACCACTTCCATAGAAGACCATTTTTCCTGACCCGGTTCCAGAGCCTCTGGCCCTCACTTGGCATGGCCGGCAGGGTCTCTCGTTGTCCTGATGCCTGATGAGAAGATGGAAGACCAGGGCCTATCATCTGCAGCTCTGACGCTCATACCTCTCAGCCACAGGAGATTTATATGGGCAGCTCATAAGCTGAGATGCCTGTTATTGTGGTTAATACCCCTCGCCAGCTTTCCTATTCCTTAAGCCTATTCCCCTTTATTCTCAACTAATGTGGCCCGATCTTTGCTTGTATTTTGCCTATTCTCTTGCCTCATCATTTTCTACTACAATACCCTCCTGGCTTGACCCTTGCAAGTTCTGACTTTGTGCACTTAGTCCAGTTTAGGGACCGTCACCCAGTTGGGGTCCACCATTTAGGGTGGATCATCCAAGCAGGTGGGGACAGTGGTTTTTGGCGAGCTTTAGGGCTGCATTTCTCCCTACGGGGACATGACAGTGGTTTCATTTTATATAAAATTCACTAAACGTATCCAAATGTATCTGATTTATACAATGTTATAATAAAGAAGCATGTAAAAGTCTTAACAATAAGCTATGCTGGGAAACTGTAAGATGTAGATGGGCAGTAACCTAGTCACTTTATTTCTGCAACAATAGGATTAAAAAAGGAAGAAATGACAAAATTTGTGTTTAAACATTGATGACGTCTTATTGGTTCCCATTTCCTGTGCACTAACCTCTCTGCTGCTCCGACTAATGCGCTATGGGAAGCATCTAAGTTTAAATAGCACACTTAAAGCACTTGTCTGACAATATAAGGAGCAATAGAGGCTGCGGGGTTAAGACACCAGAGTGTGAACTGTCTGTGTTTGACAAAAACCTACAAGAATTAGCCCGAAAGTAACCAAAATTCAATCTTTATTAATCTATACAATCAGGAAGAAAAACACCCATAAAACAACCCACCCTTAAAAATTCCCCCCCAACAAAAACCAAGCAGGATAACACCGGGATATATGACAAAGACCACAATATTGCCAATAGTACAAATATACAGCAGCAGGATAACCACCTGGGGATTTGTCAGCACGTCACAATCAGGTAAAGTACTGACTTAAGATTTTTTTATTAGTGTGCTGACTTGACTTGTACTGTTTATTTGTACTATTGGCAATATTGGGATCTTTGTCATATATCCCGGTGTTATCCTGCTTGGCTTTTGTTGGGGGGGAATTTTTAAGGGTGGGTTATTTTATGGGTGTTTTTCTACCTGATTGTATAGATTAATAAAGATTGAATTTTGGTTACTTTCGGGCTAATTCTTGTAGGTTTTTTTAGTGATTATAATTAGCCTTTTGGGCTTGTAGGTAATATATGTCTGTGTTTGACCTTCTAATATAGAAACCCCTGCAAATCTGACATCTGAAGTATTTCATTTTTTACATTCCCAGTTCATATGGATCTTCTGTAACAATTGTTCATTTACCTGCAATAAATTGGTTTATTTCTCCTGGATGTGGTTTTACTCCCCACAAACAATTACAATAACATTTTAGAACCAGATATAGGTGTAAGCACAATAAAATAGGCTCCTTATAGGATAATCATTATAAAACCCCTATATTCTGAATACCTAACGGTGTTTGGAGATTTGATTGAAGGAGGGTGAAGCTCCTAAGAATTCTTAATAAAACTGGTGGTGTATGAGCTTGACCTAAGAGAATGTATTTAAAGGGGTACTCCGACGAAAAACATCTTATCCCCCATCCAAAGGATAGGGGATAAGATGTCTGATCGCGGGGGCCCTGCTGCTGGGGACCCCCGTGATCTCCAGGCCGGCAGCGGTGGCGTCTGTAACACAGAAGCTTGGACATGAATGGAGGAGGCTTGGTGGCTGTAGTCGCCAGTCATCCGGCATGGAGCGGAGTTCGCTCCGTGCACGGAAGACCGCAGTGCCGCTCCGGAGATCGCCGGGGTTCCCAGCGGCGGACCCCCGCGATCAGACATCTTATTCCCTATCCTTTGGATAGGGGATCAGATGTTTTTCGCCAGAGTACCCCTTTAATGAAATAATTTTTTTTCCCCCATGAACTTTAGTTTTCCTTTTGTGATAGAATGTAGCATTAACACATTTTATATACTTTCTGTTATTCTTTATATAAATAATTATTAATACTTTACTATGATAATAATTTTTAAACGGAAATAAGTCAAATATCTTGAAAGACCAGCCGACCAACAAACAATTCTAATTGAACACTTTTCATTTCATTCATTTATTTTTATGTAGAAATTGACAGTAAAAAGACATGAAAAAGCTTTCTTGTGGTAGCTGATTGACAGCTTTGGGAGTGGGTGGGAATCTAAGGTTTCTGAGGATTTTTGCTGGCCAAGCATTTTGGATTAAAGGGGTATTCTGGCATTAAAAGTAACAAAAAAAAAAGTTCAGTTTTGAGCGGGACAGTCCCCTGTGTTATCTGATCCTTAAGTGGCTGCCGATACTTGTGATAATTGTCGCCCCTGATGTTGTGCAGGAGGACGTCAGGGAATGCCAAAAAAGTGCAAGTCTGGACGCTGGAGCAGGCACTGGGACAGTAACAATTGCCCACATAACCCGACTGCTCCACTGCTCATCTGATCTGAGGACCTAATGCTATGGCCCAGACATAGAGGGAGGAACAATGGAGCACTGAAGCCGCGAGGCAGTATTGATGGGGGCAGTATGTCTGTGGGAGCCGCCTACCTACCATGATATATGAGGGCATAGAGGAGAGGGCACCTACAACTATATGGGGGAAGGATAGAGGCCTACAACTATATATGGGTCAGTATAAGGGCCTACAACTATACATGGGGACCTAGAACTATACATGAGGCAGTATGGAGGCCTACAACTTTATATAACCCTGTCCTGGTTTTAAATTAATTAATTAATTAAGATAATGATACTTTATTACAGTTAATAAAAAAATATATATTTCTCTCTTGTTACTTACATGAATATTTTTCCCAATATTGATACAACCATCCCAGTAGTCTACCTGCTGTAAATCACAGTGGTCCCTCAACATACGATGGTAATCCGTTCCAAACGGACCATCGTTTGTTGAAACCATCGCATGTTGAGGGATCCGTGCAATGTAAAGTATAGGACAGTGGTCTACAACCTGCGGACCTCCAGATGTTGCAAAACTACAACACCCAGCATGCCCGGACAGCCGTTGGCTGTCCGGGCATGCTGGGTGTTGTAGTTTTGCAACATCTGGAGGTCCGCAGGTTGTAGACCACTGTTAGAGGAAGTTGTACTCACCTGTCCCCGCCGCTCCGGACCATCACCGCTCGTCACCGCTGCCCTGGATGTCGCCGTCCATCACTGTTGCCGCGTCCCCAACGCTCCGGCAAGGCCTCTGCTTCCCCGGCATCCGCACTCTCCGTTGCCGCCATCACGTCGCTACTCACGCCGCTCCTATTGGATGACGGGACGGCGTGCTCAGCGACGTGATGATGTCGATGGAGAGCGCCGACGATGCAGGGGATCCGATGCAGAGGTGAGTGATCATCACCGTAGCTCACGGGGCACCGTAAACGGCTATCCGGTGGCAGCTGAAGCAGTCCTCGCTGCCGGATAGCTGTTTATGCGATGGCCCCGACATACAAAAGCATCGTATGATGATGCTGCCTTCAACATGCGATAGCCTCTGAGAGACCATCGCATGTTGAAATTATCGTATATCGGGGCCATCGTAGGTCGGGGGGTCACTGTAAATGACTAATTTCCTTACACTATTTCCTGCATGCAAAGCCATTTTCTTTTTCCTGGTCGTCATTGACTTTACTGTTGCATTGGAGACTTAACAGAAGAATTCTCTCTAGAGTTTTCTGAGCTTATTTCTACTTCTATTTACATGTCTCTTTGTGACCAGTAGACTTGTCTGTCAATATGTAATCATTTTCCATCTGCAATTTCCAGAATTATATGTAAGCAAAAGATATCATGTAAACATTTACCTTCTCGTGTTTGTTTATTCCTATGTGACATTGATTTCTTGATTTTTTTTAATGCTTTTTAGCATAAATGTTCCTATTCCTCTACTGTATTGGCAATGTGAAAGTGCACCTTAAGTGATTGACAATCAGCAGAGGCTCCGAAATGGCACACAACTCTCCTCAGTCATTATATTGAATATGTCTTACTTTAAGGAGTGTGACCTCGACTTGTCATTGGTTTGGTAAACCAGGCCTCTGTTAGGAAGCATCCATTAATGTTCTAGGATACGTGCTACAGAAAACCCTTCCCCCAGAGGGACGCAAGATAAAGGGGTTTTACTATCCTCAAGGCACCAGGATCCATTTGTTGGAAAACCTGCAAGTGAGAGGCGATAAACTGTAAAACTGTGTTATTTTTGGAAAGGTATGTACATAACTAATCATTTGCCTCAATTGCGAAGGCTAACATCAGCCTAATACATATTTAATAGGATAGGTAAGTGGAAACCCTAACATGTAGCGTCATACTGTTATAAATAGTAATACTTTTAAGTGTAGGTTCCTTGAGTTTTATTTTGAGGTCCCTATTGCCATGTGAGCACAATATCAGATTATTACTGCTTGTAAAGGGAGACTATTTTAGGGAACTGTTGTATATGCTGTGTTCTAATACATGAAAGTTTACGGTCACCATTGGTTATCTGCAATTTAAACAGAGAAAACCTTAATTTGTATATATCCTATACATAATGGCCTACATTTCCTATGGCTGCTGAATTTGTCTTCAATAGAGGAACATTTATACATTTAGTATGCAAAGCACCTTACTCAAAAAGGGAACATGGCTTAAAATGTTGCACCATGACCCACAATTTGGGCACACAAGTTTGACTTAAAATGTACCGTCATTTTAAAAGAATTTACAGCGGTAACATTTTAGTGCTCTCACTGCTGTTATTGAGCCCCCTCCATGATACACAGGTACTTCTCATCCTTTCTATTCTTTTCCATTCCAGGGGGCAGAACCATAGCTGGGTTGTTTGTCAGTAGAACACATACATGGCCTTCCTTTCTCTTACTTCTCTGGCCAATCATAGCACATGTACACCCATGCAGTGTTTAGGTTTACTTTAAAGGGATACTCCCCCCCTAGACATCTTATCCCCTATCCAAAGGATAGGGGATAAGATGTCTGATTGTAGGGGTCCCGCCTCTGGGAAACCCCGCGATCTATCTGCTGCACCTGGTGTTCGTTTAGAGCGTCGGTGCAACGCCAGAGGCTCGTGACATCACGCCCCGCTTGTGATGTCATGGCCATGCCCCCTCAATGCACGTTTATGGGAGGGGGCGTGATGGCCGTCACGGCCCCTCCGATAGACTTGTGTTGAGGGGGCGTGGCAGTGATGTCACGAACGGGGCATGACCGTGATATCATGAGCCTTTATCTTGCATAGACAGTCATCCGGCATGTAGTGAAGTTCGCTCCGTGCACCGGATGTTTGGGGTGTCGCAGCTGGATAGGGGATAAGATGTCTAGGGCGGAATACCCCTTTAAGTTTAGTACACAACATCCATTGCATACTGTCTGGCCATTACCATGCACCAACATTGCCTAAAATGTAGCTTCTCTGCTCTTGGGATTATTGCATTGGATTTACTAAATTAAAGCCCTCAACCCATAATGTATATGGGGATGAATAATTAGCAAGAACCATTCAAGTAATTGTTCTCCCTTAAGTTAATAGAGTCCTATGTGATTTATTACATCCTTTAGTGCACAAAATATCTTAACTCAGATATTTAACTCGAACCTTTTCTTTTTATGCTCGGGATTCAATTACGCTTTTATTGTACGTGAAATAGTTTTCTAATAATAGTATACTTACCAGAATTCTCAATATGTAAATTAGGACACAAAGGTGATTTCCTATTCTGGCCATACAATAAGCTCTTATGATGGAATCATGTCACAATAAAGGGGTTTTATGGCTATAAATTATTATTTTTTTTTTTAGATGGCACAAAATGTTGAAAATAATGATAATAAAAAAAGTATACTCACCATACCAAATCTCCACCACTCCAATTCCAATGCTTTTGAGGTCCTCGGTTAGCTTCTACTTGCTGATCAATTTAGGTGACCAACTGAAGCCAGTGATTGGTTGAACCAGTCACATCTCCCTGTCAAAACGGACTAGGAGGTAGAGACCTGTGGGAAATCTGGGGTGTGGCAGAAAGAAAATATCAAAATAACAACAAGGTGAGTATGAAATCTTTTATAAGGATTCGCCATTCTGAGCTGTTTTAAAAAAAAGAAGCTGGATAACCTCTTTAAGGCTACTTTCACACCGCCAATCACATCCGTCCCATTCAGGGTCTGTTCGCACTTTTTTTCTTTCTTGCACAGAACGGACCCTAAAATGGGACGGAGTACAAGGGAAACTGCCGGGTCCTGACGGACACCATTCATTTGAATGGGGTCTGTCAGGGATTCTGTAGTTTTTCAGTGATTAGCCGAGAAAAAAGCAAGGGTATGCACTATATTTTTCTACGCTAAACTCCCATTGTTCTGATGGAATTGCTGACAAAACTCTGAATAGCGGAGTTCAACGACAGTGTGAACCTAGTCTAGTGTGAGCCTAGGTTTCCAGGCTAATATGATTCATGGCCAATCAGGATGGGTCTTCAATCACTGATTGGCGGAAGGGGGGGGGGGGGGGGGTATTGTTGTGTAAACCAGAAAACCAATTTAATGATAACAATGCTCTGTCTTAAAAATTAAAAAAGTGAAGTTGTCATATACCAATTAATAAAGATCAGCTAAGAATTTTCTATTCTCTCTTAGGACCGCATAAGACAGTGATGTTTACAGAGGGGCCTTCATGAGAAACCACTTTAAATAGAGCTGAGATTTGCTACAATCAGTAAGATTTTCCCATGAGAAATGGAGATTGCATTTGGTTGTATCAGAACATAATGCCATTGGAAGCAAATTGTTGATTTCCTAATTGCTGAGCAATATAAGACAGATGTGTGTCAAAAATACTAAACTTTTATTATTATGTTCATAACAACAATCTACTTATACTAAACATCATCATCGTTCATTTGATAGCTGTAACATTTTGCTGCCTAAAACCAGTCGACATACACCTGCAAAAGATCAATCGAGAATCTGAACCAAGCAAATATGCTTAAGTGCAGGAAGACAGAAGTTAATGATGGCGTGTAATATATGGTGTTTTATACTGAGCTCTTATGTACTGCTGACATCTATCTCTACATAAGCATGTTCTGCTTTAGCGTTTACCAGAAAGAAGTGCATCTAAGTGGCAGCATCTGCCTACTGTTTCTCCACTTTTTAAGCTAATGGTTCTTAATACATATGCAGGTTGCTGGATTATATGGAACTGTTTAACTCCTTTGTCTACCTAAGTAAGAATGTGAGTTTGCTATATTAAGGGTTATAATTGAGATTGGAAATGAAATAGTTAATATAAAATGTGTCTGGAAACATTATGGCCTTTCCCCAGACGAGTTTGGAAGTATTATAAAGAATTGTGATCAGACATTTATTTTGGCATTATTAACCCCTTAAAGGGGTACTCCGCTGCTCAGCGCTCGGAACAAAAAGTTCAGAATGCTTAGAGCCGGCGCGGGGACTCGTATTGCCACGGCCCTGCCCCCTTGTGACGTCACAGACAGCCCCCTCAATGCAAGTCTATAGTAGGGGGTGTGGTTGTTGCCAGGCCCCCTCCCATAGACTTGCATTGAGGGGGTCGGCCGTGATGTCACAAGGGGGCGGGCCGTGTAGTCACGAGTCCCCGGCACCGGCTCTAAGTGTTCGGAACATTTTGTTCTGGACTCTGAGCAGCGGAGTACCCCTTTAAGGACCATGCCCTGTTCAGCCTTAAAGGGTTATTCCCAACTCATATCCATAGCAAATGTCATAAATGTGTGATAAATAGAAGCACCTCTAAGGGTGGTATCCACAGATTTAGGCTGACCATACCTCCCGTTTTGAATTAAACTGTTACCTTTATTTATTTTTATATCTTCTATATTTTATATCTTTTTATTTTATTATTCTGTATTTTTTTTTATTTTTTATGTACATTTTCTCCTGCAGCAGCCACTTAGCACTGTTCTTAAAGTGGACATGGTCTGTGCTGCCTGATCTTAAAATGGCAGCCAGCACCGTGGCTACTTTAAGTCTGTGAACAATGGCTGCCAGTAATTTGTGACGCCCTGAGCAGCGGAACAGGAGGATGTCAGTGCTGGAGAGAGCAAGCCTGAAGCGCGAGGATAACTAAACTACCGTCAGCTTCAGTGCTCCCTCCAGTCTGGGTACCTACTGCTATGGTCCATCCATAGCAGTAGCTTCCGACCTCGGAGCGGAGAAGCAGTGGAGCGCTAAAGTAGCAATATAGCTAAGCCGCTCTAGGGGCAGTATAGCCCCCCATTTGACTGATTTACTTCCTTGCCTTCGCATATACATGTATTAGAAATGGGACTGTATTTTAATCAACATAGTAGTGACAGTAACCTGCCCTCTCTCACAAGCTCACCTCTTTTGTTTTATTGAATTTACATGGGCTGGAGCGTGTCGCAGTGCTGAGATCAACATGTTCCTGCAGAATACTAAGATTTGGGGGCCTATAGCTACATATGGGAGCAATATGGGGACCTACAATAGCTGTTGTATACTGTCCACATATATATGAGGCCTGGGGGCCTTTAACTTTATATGGGGCAGTATAGGGGCCTACACCAGGTCCTCATGTATAGTTGATAATTTGTTCATTAAATAATGGTTAAATAGTAAAATATTGGGGGGAGGTGTTCAATGGAGATAAAAGGGTATATTTCATTTATTTTAATTTCTTTATTTTATCCCTAACTAAAGTATCTTAACACTTTATATAATATAATCCCATCAACATTTACACTCACCCCCACTAAAATTGTCCCATCTTTGCCATTCAAATGTCCTGTTATCGTCTCAGTGAAATATGGTCACCCTACTTAGAAATCATATATTTATGGCACACCATTTATCATAAATGTGTCCTCCTCACATTCCATCATCTCCAACTTTTATATTTAAAGCTACATGCCTTGTTTGTTGTAGTTTTTGGTTCACATTTTGACCCCTTCCTTTGTCATTACATTAAATAGCCAGGATTTAAGTTTACTCCAATCCCAGCTGTTATTACAGGATTGCAGCTGCCAATCACAGAATTTTCCAGAACACGGCTTTAAAGGGGTACTCCGCTGCTCAGTGTTTGGAACAAACTGTTCCAAACGCTGGAGTCGGCGCTGGGAACTTGTGATGCCATAGCCTCGCCCCCTCATGGCATCATGCTCCGCCCCTCAATACAAGTCTACGGGAGGGGGCGTGGAAGATGCCACGCCCCCTCCCATAGACTTGCATTGAGGGGGTGGGGCGGGATGTCATGAGGGGGTGGGGCTATGACGACTCGAGCTCACGGCGCCGTCTCCAGCGATCAGAACAGTTTCTTACAAACGCTGAGTAGCTGAGTACCCCTTTAACTCCATTCCAATAAAATCATCAAATTAACAACTAGGTATACATATCTCGTATCTCCATACAGGCTACAACTTTACTACTTTATGATAAATTATTATTATAAATAAGAAACATTTTTTTAAATAGCACATTTATTAGCATGCTTTTGATACATCCATATGAACCTGCAAGCATAGGGAGGTGCAGTATAGGCCCCTGATCCCTAAATGAAAGCTCTATTACAGCTTTGCATAAAACATAGCCATAATTTGCTCATGTGCATGAGGTCTTATACAGAGACCATTCATTATTTTACCAGCTAATATTAGTATTATAACAATTGGGACAATCTCTAAATCTCTTTTCTCACATACAATATCCAAAAATGTGTCCATAAAAGCTTTAGTAGATATAAATCCCAGTTCATTGTGGTTTTAAAAAAAACTGAAAAAATTAATTCAGATTGAGGTTATGGTAATTTTTGACAGTTTGATGTATGAGACCTGTTTTGTGTGTATTTGTATTATTTCTAGTGCCATGAATTACTTTATAGGGATAAATTGTTAGAGTTATATTACTTCCTGAAAATGAGCAGATTTCACAAACATATTTTGTTTTAGAAGAAAACTTTCTCTTTACATAAGAAATGTGTATATTTAACCCTCACTTTTTACTAAGATTAATATAACAGAATAGGTAAGTGCTGCTTTTTCTTGCTTAGTTGGTAAAGGTGATTTATGAACCATAAAATCTGCTGACTACAAATGCTCCTTATGAGCACAAGACTGTGTTAAGCAATGTAATAGAAACCTTCAAGTTACATCCATCATGTAATGACATAGCATCCTTGCCAGGTCCGCAAATGGTTAAAAACTGTAATTCTTCCACTGTCACCAACAAGTCCTTAGTATACCCACTAAAGTCTTCAGGGTTGCACTTCCAGTGGGAATAGTCAGGGCTGAGCCTCCACTCAAATATATCTAAAAGATTTCATGCACCTTCAATAGCTGTCGGTCGAAAGCTCCTTCAGCCAAAAGCTATTCCTCCCATGTTCTTACATGTTCCTCAGTTCAGCATTTGTATATAATGGGAATAGAGGAATAAAACACTGCCAGGCAGCTCTTATGGTGGCGTATCTCCTCTTGGTACAACCTCATACACATAAGATTGTTATCCAAATGCGCTGAAATCGGAATTTGAGTTTATGTGGATCAGGGCTGTATTTGCCATTAGACACTTGTAGGCCTGTGCCTAGGACATCAGTTTTGGGGTGGGGTGGCAGCACCCCACTGAGTTAAGAAATTGTTTGATGTAGCGGCTGCCATGATGTGGGCTGGAGAAAAAAAAATCTCCTTTGGGTGAATCCACATTGTTCAGAACTACTATAAATTTTTTGTGCAGCTTTGAAGCCGCAGCCGATCATTATGTAGTCGATTTGTGACTTCACTCTTTTCTAGGGGATGAGATCCACAGTGAATCTGCAACAAAATCCACATATAGTTTTTGGCAAGTGGAATCACCTTAATGGGATGTATTCAGTCCAAGGGCTTAAGGCAGCATGAGCTATAAATATCGTCTTGTGCGTATTGGACCCTTAAAGGGGTTATCCACCATAACGTGATTTTAGTGCGTACCTGGCAGGCAGTAATGGACATGCTTAGGAAGGATCTGTGCTTGTCTTGGGGATAAATGGCTATGTTGCGAGATTACCATAACACTGTGGCTAGTTTTTGTGAACTTGTATTTCCTGTTTGACTTTTCTTTTTTTGACTACAAATCCCACAATTCCATTTTCCTCCCTCCCACACATCAGCCACCCAACCCATTGAAACATAAATGAGCTGCATCCATTCAAAAGCCCTGTGGTTTTCAATCAGGGTGCCTACAGCTGTTGTATTAGTTGCAGATTGATCTCTCTCCCACCAAGCGATCGCTCCACCCATTGAAGCAGACAGGCTCCCTGTCATCAGCTGACTAGTGAGTCAGGTCTCGGCCGCAATGCAAGCTGGGAAAAATCCGAGACAACAGTCATTTTGTATGCTGTCAAAAATAAATAGTGGGGTGAAAATCACAGAAGAATTGTGAGAAAACCGTCACACACAGGTATAGACACTATATTAGGAACTACACCAACTTTACAGCCCCTGTAGCATAGTCAAATAAAAAAATCCAGGAATACCCCTTTAATGCTCAGATCTTATTCAACTATAGGCTGTAACCCCACAGGGCACTAACCTAAAGAAATGTCACAGACCATTGTGACACAATCATTGGCCAGACCAGGTACCACCCACTCTACCATAGAGAGGGAGGAGGAGCTGAATTTGTGGCTCTTTCCTGTAGCCAAGTAAGAGGAGGTACAGAGAACACAGGATGCCAACCTATGTAGGTAGTTTCTGTGTGCTTCTCCAATGGTATACTTATCATACCATGACCCTATATTGGCTGTATGGGTTTGAAACTGCTGTCAGAATAAAGCTTCAAGATTTTAAACCAAGAGTTCTGGAAATGGATGCTTTTTTGAAAAAATACCAAAACTTTTTTTTAAGTTACATGGGCAGAGTTTTATGTCTCATAGGGGTTCTAAAATAAAAGTAAATATTTTACCATAAAAAATTAAGTTATTTCTCTTAGAATGCAGCAATCTGATTCCTTAATAAGATAGGATAAGTATTCCTGTGGACGGTCTTCAAGAAACATCTACAAGAAACTTCTCCATGGGCTACGCATTGATTCACACTCCTTCCATTAAACTTTTTGTTATTTCGTGTTTGTACTATGAAAAGACTTGAAAAAGTAATGAAATCTAAATAATTTACAGTTTCCCTCTCTGATATGTTAGCCAGAAAAGTAAACAGCGGTTCCCGCGGCACGTATTTATACTGTAAATGATGGGCATACTTCATTACTTATTTAATTATAATATCATTAAGGATAAATTTATTGTGTCCTCGGTGAAAAAAAAAAAATACAGAAAGGCATTGAGTAGATGATGAATTGGGATAAAGGTGCAGTCATTTACTGGTTAGAAATAATGTAGTCTGGCTGTCCTTGCATGGCTTTCAGCACCAGCGCACCATTGATCCTGCTTGTGAAGTTAATAAGGTTCAGGATAATGAATCGAGTGGGTAGGGACTGGAACTGCAGCGCACACTTTAATCAAGTCATCAGAACACGTCGGCCATGAAAAAGATAATTAAGGCCATGAATGGAATACAGTAACCCAGGGTTAGGAGAACATGTAGAAGGTCTTAGAGAGCTCCAATCTGTTATATGCAGAGTGTCCAGGGTTGCTGGGGTGAAGGGACTTGGGTTAAGGAACTATATGCATTTATCTGGAGTCTGAAAGTGCAGCCAAAGCAGCCTGGGGGGATGATATACACACAGCAATTGGAAGGGCCCACTAAAGACCAAATGGATAATTTTATGATAATAAAGGTTTTTTCAGGGTTTTAAAGGGTTTTCCACAATAAAACATATCAACTATTCATAGGCGTGGTATCTGATTGTTGGGTGTTGGGGAAGCACCAGTTGGAGCAATTGATCAAAGAAGTTCATAATGTAGAAAACCACACACAAAGGGAACACAATAGGCAGCCTAAGTGCTGTTACCACAGACAAGATAGGTAATTTCAATGGGGTAGTGACTCTCACCACTCAACATGTTGTGTTGCGCTGTGGGCACAACACCGATATAAGCAATGACACAACCTCTGGTGTGTCAGCAGGACCATAGGATTAGCCGGGTCATCCAGCCGCTGCTTGAATCAAGCTCTGAGGTGCAGCAATTCATCCAAAGGAGAAAAAAAATGGATGTCTCTGGCAGGCGCTTGTATGGCTTAGCTTCAGGCTCCTGGAGGTCTTTCTATCCATGGAGGGTGCACCAAGGGACTTCAACTTTAGAGGAATTGACCATAAGAACTAGACTTCAAGGTACCCCTGATTGAACTAAGTGGTAGTCGGGCATGTCCACTGCCTCTCCATTCAAACTCCATGGGACTATGGGAGATAGCAAGTGTTTTGCCGTTTTACTGCTATTTTCATCAGTCCCATAGATCTTAAATGGAACAGCAACTTATATGCTTGACTCCCACTTCATTTAAATGAAAGACACAGTTGGGGGAGATTTATCAAAACCTGTCCAGAGGAAAAGTTGCTGAGTTGCCCATAGCAACCAATCAGATCGCCTCTTTCATTTTTAACAAGGCCTCTGCAAAATGAAAGAAGCAAGCTGATTGGTTGCTATGGGCAACTCAGCAACTTTTCCTCTGGACAGGTTTTGATAAATCTCCCTATGTATCCTCATTCTTGTAATTGATTGGGGCTCCAGCTGTTGTAAGGGTGACAATGCACATCAGATAAACATTGGTTAACAGAGGTGTTTGGCAGTGGCTTTGTCACGATTGGGCAGGGAAGGAGTGCACACTATTCTCGCCCACTCCCCTATCCCTGCCTACTTACGTACCTGACCTAGCCATTGGGTCGGTAACCACGGTGACAGTCCCTTCCTAGAAAAGTGAGGGCAGTGAACTGTCAAAATAATAAAATACAATAATAGAGACACAGGTCAAGGTACAGTAGGTAGCAGACAGACCAGCAGAAGAAAAACTAACACACTCACACAATAAGTCAAAGTCCACTATCCGCGTCAAAAAACAGGAATTGTGAAAGTACAAAGGGTCAAAATGCCAGATATTACAGAAACAGTAGAAAGCTAGCTAGGAGTGCAAACTGAGCTCTGCCAGCTTATATGGAGCCAGAGCTGGAGGTCCAATCAAGGTCAGCTGACCAGCTCAGACAGCTGGGCGTAACCTAGCTACAGAAAACAACAAGGAACCTGTCAGAACCTTTTAACCTTATAGGTTCTGACAGGCTTATTTCTCTCTTTCCATTGAGAAAACCTGTCATCTTTGTTGAGCTGAGTTGGGAAGTCCAGTGAAATAGTTGTCTGTCAAATGAGCATTCAATGGACAGCTATATAAGATGTAAAGCAATCAAATGTTTTGGATGCACAGTATACATCTATGTATGAATCTATGTCCTCCTTAAAAAAATATCAAAAAGGATCTGCCAAGCTAATACCAACTGTGTTGAACTGTAGGGAATCATCAAAAATTTGGCAAGGACAAACAAACCAAAAAAACAACACAACTAAGATAATTCATGCACCCATCCATCCATCTCCATTAAACTCTGTATAAGTGGAAGATACATCATTCACCTATTTTGAGCTATATCTCCAGAACCCCAGTAAAAAGCATCACACCGGTTAATTATTTCCTCCATTTACAGCTAATTTTTTCAAAAGTACATTTGCTTTTAGTTTTGAAACAAAAAACTGTTTCGAATGAAAGTTAATTTCCACCGGAGATCTCCTTCAAGGATAAGGACTTATGTACTCAGCTCAGAGTTGCATGGGTATGGGCCTCTATTTTACCACTCTATTCTGTATTGAGGTACACAAAAGGTTTTCTTTTTGCGAGTGACTAACAGAAAAAAAAATCATGGTGTGCTTCATCAGGAGTTCCATGTACAAATGTAATTACCCCTAGAAGAAATACTCCATATCGATGGTACCTGATGGACCATCATACTGCAGCACATGGTGCATGGTGCCTAGAACATGTGGCCTAAAAGTTATGTAACAATTTTTTTTTTTAAATTAAGGTGCACATAAACTTATTGGGAGGACAAGAAAAGTCCACACAAATAACCAGAAACAACCAAAACCTAAAAACTATCTTACATGATTTGCGCCACATTAATTATTAGCTTTAGACACTTTTCTTCTTCAAAGAGGCATGCATCAGTAAGAGGGACATGGCTTCAGTAAAAATGGGCTTGGTCACAAATACCATACACCTTAACAATTTGCAATTTTGGGGCATGATTCCGCTTTTAAGTACCGTAAGCCAACTAAAGTTGGTCTGCACTTAATCCATACAGTCTCCAATATGGCAGGTTAATCTATCAGCCTGACACACTTTGATAAATCTGGTGTATCTAAGGACCGTCCATCTAAAAAGATGGTTTCAGTAAATCAGGGTGAATGCGTCTTATGTGTCCTCTAGGGAGAGAAAGTAGAAAAAATGGCTTAATTGCCTCAGAAAGAGTGTTGGTTTTCACAGCTTACAAATACCGGTAATGGACTTTTTTTTTAAGCGTTATAACTATTGTTATTACAGAGCTGTTATCCCCATTAATCTAAGTACATTTATAATGGAAAAAGAAGAGAAAACCCAACTGGTCTGGTTGTAATTGTTGAGCATGGCTTGAGGGAATTACAACAATTTAGGTTTTAGAAAGCTGCACTTTTTACCCTATTCATGGGTGGAATACTCGAGTCCAAAGCACTTTCTTCTGACCTGTTAGGGCCGAGGGACAGGATGTGAGGTTTAGGGAGAAATGTAATGGGGATGAGTAGAGAAGAAAATACTCAAGTTATGAGTAAGATGTGTTTAAGAGGCAGAAAAGCACATGATCATTTTATAGTACAGAAAAGAAGCTATAAGTAATGTGCAAGAAGACGAGTAGATTAGAAAATTACATAGACCACAGCAAATGGCCAATAAAAGGAAAATGGAGGAAGCAGATACTAACATATTGTAATGTAAAGGGAAAATTAGTTTCAGGTCTTCAGTCATGAACTACACAGACTTCTATGTATTTCCCAAGTCAAATCTGAAGAATTCGTTTGACTGTTGGAATAAGATGGATTGGTTAAGAAATTGGATGAAATAGTGAACACTACATAAGAGTGTCGAAATAATGGTTGTAGAGCTATATTTCTCTAGATTTCGCATAGCAGTTAGTGTACCTTCACCATAGGCAGGTGTCTAGTATTATGTTATTATTGTTAGGGCGCCATCACATATATCCAGTGATCCAGTTCAGTGACTGGCCACAACTGATCCCACAATTATCTGACAACTGATGGCAAAGTGTATTAGTTGGTATGGGTCTGGTGCCTCAGTTATTTCTTTAGGTCTTGTAGCATGTCCGGTGATCTGTCATCCAGATTGAGGCGCCTGATAAATCTGAACACTCCCATTCAAATAAATGGGATCAGTTAGATAATAAGTTTCCCTTCAGTGCCAGAAAATCTCTCCGGATTGCTGGATACATGTGACAGAGCCATAAGGTGATATATTCAGTTTAGTGTCTGAAGGCTGTCAGAATGTTGTAATTTAATAGTATGTCTATGCAGAGGATTTGGAGCTCCATAGTGGGAAAATAGATAAATTACAGATATTGTTATTATTACCAGAATTATTATTTTTTAAATGGAATATTGAGGTGTTTATCAATACAACCAGAAACTGTAGTATGGCATTAAGTTGTAAAAAGAGAATGCAAACGTAGAAAACTGTAGAAAGCCCATTTATTGAAGATAAAAGTGAGAGACACATAGTGTAAATGCAGTCACGTGTTTCAGGTGTTGGAACCCTTAGTCATACTATTGCACTTGAGCAAAATGTCACAAGCAGAGAACATTTGCTATTTGTTAACAACAGGTTTTAACTTATAATATATAAAGGAGGCCACAGATTACACAAATAGCCTAATATATTCACTAGTAATTATTGTGGAAGGATATACGTCTATAGTGATTATTTAACAGCACTGGAAATCAAGAGATTAATTTATCATTGGTCTAGTACCGTTATATTCAGCTTGTTTTAAGATGTGTTACTACAGTGATTTACTATAAGATTGACCACTGTATGTTCTGCTAGACTGATCATTCCCTCATTCTTGTACATGCTAGCTAATTCTCTGACGCCCGATTTGTTCCTATCTTGTTCTTCTTACCTCCTATTTCACCCAAATACCCAGAGTGTAATAGTTAATACTTTGATAGATGACTAGTTCTTGAGTGAACTAACTTAGTAGGCAGGAAACTGTTAATACAGAGAACAAAGTAAAAGTTGGCCCCATTTACACCATGTTCTGCCAATACATCTGAGGTATTCATCGGCATTTTGGCAAAATTATGCCAGTGCATATCACAACTTTTCCTGAATATACAGTCATTTTTGTGGGACTTAAAAGCTTAGTAGACCATGCTTTTGGGTCCCACACAAAAAAGGAACACTTAGGGAATTAGACCAAACATAGTCACGAGTAGACTACATTTGGTTCATTGAACTTGATGAGCCTGCTGCAAGTGTGAGGTGGTATATGTGTGGCGTCGGCTCACGAATAGTAATTATCTTGTTCATGACGACTAAGATTTGTGGGGACACAGGGTGCAAGGAATACCTGATCACTTTGTGACGCCAGGGCACCATTAGCCTATACACAGTCCGAGGTTGGAGACAGCTTCTCCTGGGCCAGACGCGGGGAGTAAAGAAGCACACCGACGTCAGGTTATGGATAACTGCCTTTTACAGACCAGCGTGCAGACGGTATTACACGCCAACAGTATGGTGCATAGTGGAGAGGATGCAGTGTAACCCCTTGGGAGCCCTGTTGCCTTGCTGGGACATATGGTGCTTTTCCCCCCATTGATTAATACTGACTTGATATGAGACTAAAGATTTTTCCAGGTCGCTAGGGTTCTGACAAGGTCCTGTGACTTTTTCCGCCAGTGCTTGACTTTCCACAGTACGGGAGATCCCTTGCAGAATGGATGGATAGGATTTGAGAAGGGATTTCTTCTGGACTTTCCTCAGAGCTTCTCCACATACAGCTCCCACCTTTACCACACTTGTGCTCAGAACACAGCTTTAGGCTGAACTGCACTGCGGCAACTTCTCCCCCCACTACTCTATATAATAAAAAATTTAGGGGTTCCCATTGGACATGTAGGGTCACATGGGCTTACACTGCTCCTCACTCTTAAAGGTATAACACACATAAATAACATATTTTACAGTGTACACAAGAAATACACTGTAATCAACATTTGGTAAAGTGCTCAAACATTTTAAATATGACAACCAGTCTCTTAGTGGGCCCAACACCTGTGCCGCAGGTGTGCCCGAGGAAATCCACAGCCCACAGGACAGCATTTGGTGCTGGAACACCACATATGTCAGTATAGCCTTCTGCCAATGTATGCTTCAAACATATTGGCAAAACATGATGTGAATGGGGCCTTGGTTATAAGATCAGCATTCACCTATTTGGAAAGATATTATTGACATTCCATGCCTTGACAATAAAGGTGTATTCCCATCTGAAGAATTAATTCTCTATCCATAGAATAGGGAATGCCAAGCTTATCGTGGGGGCTCAGCACTTTGGACCCAGCAATCAGACTTCCACTGATTATCTTGTTATCCCTGTGCTATGGATAGAGGATAACTTCTTCAGATGGGATTACCCTATTAAAGGTGGTTGTATTGTTTTTTCAAATTGGCTTTAAGAAGCTCTCCGGTTTACTAAAATTTATCACCTATCCCACCTATCCCACTCCTTTGTGGCACCCCGTTTCTCTGCATGAAAATTGCTGTGTCAATCACAGCATGTAGCGCTGTCCGATATGCCCTCTCCATGTATCTCTATGGGGAAACAGGAGATACAGCGTTCGTATATATCCAGCTCTTTTATAGAGATGCATGGAGGGGGTATGTTGACTACCACTTCGTGCTTTGGTCGACACAGCTCTTTTCATGCAGAGGCTCTGTGTAGGAGATCGTGAGGGGTCTGACTGCTCGGACATCTTGTGATCAGGCACTTATGCCCTATCCTTTGGATATGAGATAAATTTGAGTAAACCTGAGTACTCCTTTAAACAGTATATATTCATAGAGTGTTATCCTGTGTCAAAATTATAGTACCGAGAATGACTCTAAGACATTGGGCTTTGGAAAAGGCTTATATCCAGCTTCATCCATACTTTTGACTGTTAGAACGGAGTTGGTTACATAATTAATAATCTAAGGAGCTAAATCCAAGATTTTTTAACACCAATATTGGATTTTTACAGATTATATCTAAATGTAGAGACAGGTTACGAGGCAACTAAAACTAAGAACACCAAGACAAACACACCAGCAGTCACCTGTAATTGCTTTTTTTTACAACTATTAATGGTACAAATAAAAAGATGTAGATGTAGTAGCAAAAACAGACTTCCATAAGATGAAAGAATAATGTGATGTAACTAATATATAATTCAGTGTTGTGGTCAAAGAGAAAAAGGTAAGAAATTATATAATTGCTACATTTGCTACAGCAAAATTGCTAAAATGTAAAGGATTTTAACTATAATATGCAGAAAAAAAGACTGAGGTTTAACGTAAATGTACAAATATATTTTACACCAATAAGTAGGGGAAGTGGTCAGATGTAATACATGTCATTATGGTCCTTGGGAGACATCCAGGGTGCTATTTTTCCACTGAAATGTGAGACAATTAGGCAGCAGTCGTGTGATAATGGTCATTGTTTTACATCTTAGCTTGGCCTCATAACAGCCCAGGTATTAGAAAATTCATATACTTTAGGCACTGTAATACCAGGATATCGATTTCTTCTGTTTTATATGTTATTTTATGTTTCCTTGACTTTTTACAGGAATCACAGTCTGCAAAATCGTGTGTAGAATCTATCAAGATTTCAGCGCCATGTTTCTTGGAGACGCGTTTAAATCATATGTTAAAAGATTTCTTAACAGATCATCCAAATAATACAACATAATTCTACATAATAGTGGAGGGATCACATTCAATATCTTGTATATTATGCAGTATTTCTTATCAATTGCAGATGCTTTTCTGACATCTTAATACTTTCTTTCAGAGCCCAGTGACTCTTCTTATATACTTTATTTTGTATGCATTACTATGAGTATGGATCTTTACAATGTCCACATTGGTCTTGAAGACACAGCCAATATGAATTTTTGCTTTTTGTTTTTCCTCCTCGTCTTCTAAGAGTTAAAACTTTCATTTTTCCATCCACATTCCCATACAAGGGCTTGTTTTTTGCACAACAAATTGTACTTTGTAATGACACCTTTCATTTTATTATAAACTGTACAGTGCAACAAAAAAAAAAATATATATATATATTATTTTGGAGGAAAATTTAAAAAAGAAAAAAAAGCAATTATGCAACTTTTGGGAGGTTTAGTTTTTACGCTGTGCACTTTACAGTAAAACTGGCATGTTATCTTTATTTTGTGGTCAGTATGATCAAAATGATTCCTATGTTTATATGCTTTTGTATGATTTTAGCAAAAATAGCAAAATACACATTTAGGGTAATCTTCTTGTCCAAGTATATGGTGGTACTGATGTGCTAAATAAATAATAAATTGATGTGTATATATATATATATATATATATATATATATATATATTTAAAGAATTGTGGAAAAAACCTACAACCTCTATAGGCTATCACTGGCCCACCATAAAAAGACTATAAACAGAGATTAACACTGTATGGGCTTCATAATGCACTCCTAACAATTGTATACAAACACCAGAAATTGGAGAAATTGGCGTCACAGACTTGCTACACTACTCTGCACCTTTAATACATCTATACAGGGTATGAAATGGCTTTGCAACAATATTTTTAGATGTTTATCTTATGAATGTCATGCTATGCACTTTCTTTTGCCCTATTTGCACAAAGTGTAATATGTTTACTATGATATAGTGTAGCAGGTCTGTGACGCCCTTTCTGTCTAGTCCCCCTCTGTGCCAACCTCTTCCCCCCCCTTTTGTTTTGCTTGTAATTATTTTAATCATATTCAATAAAATATATTTTATATTTCAACAAATGACTCCAATTTCTGGTGTTTGTATGCTTTTCTATGATTGTACAACTAAAAAACTTTTGTAACAAAATAGGAATGCTTAAAGGGGTGGTCCAGTGGTGAAAAACTTATCCCCTATCCTAAGGATAGGGGATAAGTTTGAGATCACGGGGTGTCCGACCGCTGGGGCCCCCTGCGATCTCTCTGTACGGGGCCCGGCTCTCTGCCCAGATAGCAGGTGTCGACCCCCGACACGCCCCCTCAATACATCTCAATGGCAGAGCCGAAGATTGCCGAAGGCAGCACTTCGGCTCTGCCATAGAGCTGTATTGAGGGGGCGTGTCGGCCGCCGCCTCGTGCGGAGGTCGACACGCCCCCTTCCCGCGGGCTGTCGGGGCTCCGTACAGGAGATTGCAGGGGGCCCCAGCGGTCGGACCCCCGCAATCTGCAACTTATCCCCTATCCTTAGGATAGGGGATAAGTTGCTCACCACTGAGTCACCACTGGACTACTCCTTTAATATTGCCATATTCTGACCCCTATACCTTTTTTATTTTTCAATATACAGGCCTGTATAAGGATTTTTTTTTGCGCCATGATCTGTTTTTGCGCCATGTTTTTATTGGTACCATGTTTGCATGCATTTCAATTTTTGATCACTTTTTATTCAATTTTTAATGGGGATGTGATGTGACCAAAAATCAACCTGTTAAGGACATAGGGCATACCTGTACGCCCTACGCCCGGTCCCGGTGTTTAAAACGGGGTCACACCGTGACCCCGCATCACACCGGGTCGGTCCCGGCTGCTAAAGATAGCCGGGACCCTGGGCTAACAGCGCGTGGCACCGATCATTGTGCCGAGCTACTAACCCTTCAGACACGGCGATCAAAGTTGACCGCCGCGTCTGAAGGTGAAAGTAAACGCTTCCCGGCAGCTCAGTCGGGCTGATCGGGACATCGCGATAAAATCACGATGTCCCGATCAGCTAGGACGCGAGCGGGGACCCCCTTGCCTTGCTCCGTCGCGTCCGATTGGCGTTTGATTGCTCCAAGCCTGAGCTACAGGCTTGAGCAATCGAGCCCCTATCTCGCTGATCCATGCAAAGCTATGGATTTGCAGGGATCAGAGTAAAAGATCAGTGTGTGCAGTGTTCTAGGTCCCTATGGGAGCTATAGCACTGCAAAGAAAAAGTGAAAAAAAAAGTTAACAAAGGTCATTTAACCCCCTTCCCTAATAAAAGTTTGAATCACCCCCCTTTTCCCATAAAAAAAACTGTGTAAATAAAAAAATAAATAAAATAAACATATGTGGTATCGCCGCGTGCAGAAATGTCCGAAATATAAAAATATATCGTTAATTAAACCACACAGCCAATTTCGTACACGCAAAAAAATTCCAAATTCCAACATAGCGTATTTTGGTCCCTTTTTAGATTATGAAAAAATGAATAAAAAGCGATCAAAAAGTCCGATCAATACAAAAATTATACCGACACAAACATCAGAACACGGCACAAAAAATGAGCTCTCATACCAGCCCCTACACGGAAAAATATAAAAGTTATAGGGGTTAGAAGATGAGAATTTTTAACAAATAAATTTTCCTGCATGTAGTTAGGATTTTTTTCGAAGTACGACAAAATCAAACCTATATAAGTAGGGGATCATTTTAACCGCATGGACCTACAGAATAAAGATAAGGTGTCATTTTTACTGAAAAATAAACTGCCCAGAAACGGAAGCCCCCAAAATCACAAAATTACATTTTTTCTTCAATTTTGTCGCACAATGAATTTTTTTTCCATTTCGCTGTGGATTTTTTGGTAAAATGACTAACGTCACTGCAAAGTAGAATTGATGGCAGAAAAAATAAGCCATCATATTGAATTTTATGTTCAAAATTGAAAGCGTTATGATTTTTTGAAGGTGAAGAGGAAAAAATGAAAATGCAAAAACAGAAGTACCCTGCGTCATTAAGGGGTTAATGGTTACACCAGTCACCACCGTATGGTGAACATCTCCGCATATGGCGATAGCAAATATGTCTATTTATTTATTTTTTTGGAAAATAGGAAAGGATGGGGGGGGGGGGGGGATTAAAAAATTTTTTTTTTAGGGGAGGGGCTAAATTATATTTAATTTTTTTCACTATTTATTACACATTTTTTAAGTCACCATAGGTGACTATTAACAGCAATCTTTCGATGCTATTACTGATTTGTGCTATGCAGTAATATCAGCGATCTTCTTGTACAGCCTGCTATAGACTATACAGCCTGCTATAGACTGTACAAGAAGACTAGACTACAGGCTAGACTATAAAAGAAGATCCACTAAGAGAGCCACAGAGAAGGGTAAGAGACCTCCAGTCACCAAATTTACTTGTCAGACATCCCTGCTCTCCAGGTAGTCCGATGACTGTTCACAAAGTGCAAAAACTTCCTGATCATGGGACCTAAAGAGTTAAATGGGCACTGTCAGATACAAAAACTTTTGATATGTTGTAAAGCATGTATAACCAATAGGTTTTGCAATTACTTTCATTAGAAAATTTTCAGTACTTAATACTGAAAAAGCCAGTCAAACAACTGCCCCCCTGCCTGCTTGGACACATACTAGTCCTGCTGTGTCCATGCATCATGGACACAATTCCTTGATTGACAGCTGTGAGCACAGGACTCACAGCTGGAGTAAAAATCCAAAATCCTCCCACTGTCAGCTTGTGTCCCGCTACTGTCAGTGAGGACAAGCTGGGAGTTGTAGTTTTGTTAATGCTAGGGGAGATGTGAGCAGACAGTATACTGAGGGAGGGGGCGGAGACCTGCACAGTGAGGCCACGCCCCCTCCCTTTGAGAGGAATTGAGACTAGTGAGCTAAATTAAAAGTGTAATAAAAAATAAATAAAGGTGCCAGACACATAAAAATTAGATAGCACATTGTCAGGATTAGGTACTGAGTGATATATTAAAAAAAAAAATTTTTTGTTGGATCTGACGGGTACGCTTTAATGGTGTGATTGCTTCTGAGATTGTGAATGCTCTGGGGTGGTACATCCTGGGTGGCCAGGGCATACATTTGACCGCTGCATCCTCTAGGGGATAAAGAGGGCCATTGCCTCCTTGATCTATTTTAGTGTTGAGCGGCATAGGCTATATTGGAATTCGCGATATTTCGTGAATATATGGATGAATAATCGTCATATATTTGCTAAATTCGCATATTCGTAATATTCGCGTTTATTTCGCATATGCGAAAATTAACATGCAAAAAAATTGCATAAGCGAAAATTCACATATGCGAAAATTCGCATATGCGAAAATTCGTATGCCGGTCTCACACAGTAGTATTAGAGCCTTCTTTACACCACACAAGCTGGAAGCAGAGAGGGATGATCACTGTGATGTGTACTGTGAAAAAAAAATAAAATAAATAAAAAACGAATATTCGTAATTGCGAATATATAGTGCTATACTCGCGAATATTCGCAAATTCACGAATATGCGATATTTGCGAATAAAATTCGCATTGCGAATATTCGCGAGCAACACTAATCTATTTATTTTAATAAATAATTGTATAATCCATGAAATAATTGGGTGTTGCCAATTTGGGGCACTTTCCTATACTGACAACATCCAATCAAAGCTGACAGAGCCAGACAGTATAGGGACCCCTCCCCCAACTGCTATCACAAGTTGGCTAGTAAGTCATACATTTCAGGTAAGTATAACAGAATAACAGGGGAACGGTACAACACAGAGCAAAGAGACAAGATGCCTAAGGGGTGTGGGGCCCACCTCTGGAGCCCAATATCTTTTCGCAGAATGTTAGCTACTGCACTTTACAACTATAAAAAAATGCTTAGCAATCAGATATCTGCCACAAGTGGGACCTGCACCCACATCCTGTGGGTATGTAATTGCCTAAGATGGAAATACCACTTTAAAGATATTGCCATTCCATGAAAGAAAAAGATATATACTAGATTATAAGATGGATACATTTCTGAATTCTAGAAAGCAAGGTTAAAGAAATTTTATTGAATGTTTATTAAACTGACACCAAATATCACTAAAGCAACAGTCACCAAAAGACGAAAAAGCAAAAAAGCATAATTTTTATGAATTTATCTGAAAGAAATGAAAAGGTCCGTGTGATAAGGAAAGCTCCATTTCATTATATCTTATACATGTACATGATGCATTTATGTACTTAGTAAATTACAATTTTACATTAAAAAACAACCTTCACACTATAAATACATACCTAAATGCTCAATGGATATGAAACATACATAAATGTGCCATAATGTTCTATGCTACTTTTTCACTGTTTTCTTTACATAATTCTTTTTATTGAAATTTTCAGATATACAACATTGTGGAAACATAGAAGGAAATTAATACAAGTAAATGAACTTTTTGACTGTTGACATTTAATGCCTCTTTTCTTTAAATTGGAAAAAAAATGAAATACAAAAAAGAAAAGAGGAAACACAAGTATGAAGCAGCGTCTAGAGATTCAATGTGCTGCCTAATATCTCCCAGGAGACCCTTGTTGTAGATCATATTATAGATGAAGTGAGGATGTTGAAGGGACTGAGTAAAATTGAGAATAGCTGTTTAAAAGGTTTAACCCGTGAGTAAAGGCTGACCTCAACACGAAGGACCATTTTCTGAAAAGGACAACTTTCTATTTTTGCTTTCCCCAACAAAAAGCAGGGAAGACAAAGAGAGTTGTTTTTGACCTCTCGCTCCTGAGGTTTGTTTGATTAACCCAGTCTGACAACAAATGGGTTAAAATGAGACTGACATACTACCAGAGGCAGGGCCGCATTACAGGCACATCTGCCATTCCTTCCACCTGTGCTCGATCCAGACTGGAGGAGACAGTTGGGTGAAATGGAATCTCCTCATGTGCCACGTAGAAGAGCGAGGTGCTGAAGTGCCCCGTATCTGGGCCGGGCTCAGTTTACACTGGCAGATGGAACATACTGTCCTGTGGTCATTAGATCATGGAGGAGTTTCCAGTCGGTTACTCACCTTGTACCTGCACATTATGTTCCTAATATACATCACTACCGTGTCTCACTACACTAACCAAACTATAAGAGAGTTATAAAGTGGCGAAACACAACTCCACAACTTATAGCTCAGAAATTTAGATTGTAACTCCACTTGTTTTATAATATACATTTTTAGTAATTAAGTCATTGCATATTATACACTTTGTATGGGGTAAAAGTGCCTACTTAAAGGGGTACTCCACTGGAAACATCCTATCCCCTATCCAAAGAATAGGGGTTAAAATGTTGGATCGCGGGGGTCCCTCCGCTGCGGCACCCTTGTCATTCGGAGCACAGAGCGAACTCCACTCCGTGCCCGATGACTGGCGATGCAAGCCACCACGCCCCCTCAATTCACATCTATGTACTAGCCATCACGCCCCCTCTCATAGACATGAATGGAGGGGACGTGTTTGGCGTGACATCATGAACGCAGAAGCTGCAAGCATCCGTGTTCCGGACACCGCCGCTGCTGGCCCGGAGATCGCGGGGGTCCCCAGCAGCAGGACCCCCCGCAATCTAACATCTCATCCCCTATTCTTTGGATAAGGGATGTTTCCAAGAGTACCCCTTTAAATTGGAAAACTGCCAAAACTACATGCTGACGTATCCATGCTCAGACAGGCGCCGTTTCCACTTATTTCAAAGGCCGAGCGTAAACAGCTACTGACTACTAGTGTTTGCACCACTTTTCAGTCTGAGACAAAACTTAGATACATTCAGAAAATGACCCAAATGTAGTCACTAGCTGACTACAGTCAGACTATTAAAATGAATGGGACCTCTTGCCTGTCTGAGCACAGATAATGTTGGCATGTCATTTTTGACAGTTTTCGGACACACTGTAGTGGTTTCTCAGATGCAAAAATCATGAGGTGAACATAGCCTTATTTACTAGTTAAAAATACATCTCTGTTGTAAATCAGGCCAATCCCCTGTAGGATGCAGGGAAGCAAAGTAAAGGCTTTTTTTTTTAAATCTTACTAGACAGCCTGTATAACTGGGACCCTTTGAAGTTCCATTGGGGTCAGTTGCTCCATATATAGGACCATTTGTTTAGTAAGTTGATTGTGCCAAATACTTCAGCAATGTTATATATAGTATACAAAAAAGAGGATTGCAAAAGAGATTGGTGGGCAGCGCACGTTGGATCCTCTTTGTTTGGTGGGGGTGTGGAGTTTGAATTCAAGTCAAAGGAGTCCTTTGGGTGTTTGTTGTGCAAAGAGTATGTGTTACGCCGAGCGCTCCGGGTCCCCGCTCCTCCCCGGAGCGCTCACGGCGTCTCTCTCCCTGCAGCGCCCCGGTCAGTCCCGCTGACCGAGAGCGCTGCACTGTCATGGCCGTCGGGGATGCGATTCGCACAGCGGGACGCGCCCGCTCGCGAGTCGCATCCCAGGTCACTTACCCGTCCCGGTCCCCTGCTGTCATGTGCTGGCGCGCGCGGCTCCGCTGTCTAGGGCGCGCGCGCGCCAGCTCTCTGAGACTTAAAGGGCCAGTGCACCAATGATTGGTGCCTGGCCCAATTAGCTTAATTGGCTTCCACCTGCTCCCAGACTATATCTGCTCACTGCCCCTGCACTCCCTTGCCGGATCTTGTTGCCTTGTGCCAGTGAAAGCGTTTAGTGTGTCCAAAGCCTGTGTTACCTGAACTTCTGCTATCCATCTTGACTACGAACCTTGCCGCCTGCCCCGACCTTCTGCTACGTCTGACCTTGCCTCTGCCTAGTCCTTCTGTCCCACGCCTTCTCAGCAGTCAGCGAGGTTGAGCCGTTGCTAGTGGATACGACCTGGTTGCTACTGCCGCAGCAAGACCATCCCGCTTTGCGGCGGGCTCTGGTGAACACCAGTAGCCTCTTAGAACTTGTTGCACCTATTGGCTCTTAGGCTACGTTCCCATCACCATTAAGCTCTGACCCAATAAGGGTCCGATTGGCGCAAAACAAAGGAGCCAAACATACTCTTTGCACAACAAACACCCAAAGGACCCCTTTGACTTGAATTCAAACTCCACACCCCCACCAAACAAAGAGGATCCAACGTGCGCTGCCCACCATAAAATAGAGGATGCACTACTGTACGAGTAGGGTTTTAATGAACGTATAAACATTTTATGAAAGTGTACAACACATTTCGAAGCAGAGCTGTTTTTTTTTATCAAGTACAACACACAATGTAAATGTTGCAGGTATGTATGCACACACCCACTCCAGTCTTTTCAATGATCACATGTCCGGCAATGCCAATATACACAATTTACCATATAAATAAAAAAACTTTAAAAAAAAATAAAAAAAAATCTTGTGTCTGTCTTGTGTCTGTTATTTAGGAAAGTTAAAGAGGGGACACAACTGGTGGCAGAAAGTTAAAAAGATTTGTTAATTACTTCTATTTAAAAATCTTAATTCCTTCCTTGTAGTTCTTTTCTGTCTGACCACAGTGCTCTCTGCTGACACCTCTATCCGTGTCAGAAACTGGCCAATAGGTTTACTTTGGGGATTTGCTCCTACTCTGGACAGTTCCTGACATGGACAGAAGTGTCAGCAGAGAGCACTGTGGTCAGACTGGAAAGAACTTCACAGCTTCCTCTGTAGTATACAGCAGCTGATAAGTACTGGAAGGATAAAGATATTTAAATAGAAGTAATTTAAAAGTCTGTTAAAATTTTTAAGCACCAGTTGATTTTAACTCAATGTTAAGGTAAACATAGCCTTAAAGGGGTACTCTGTCCCTGCTATCTCCCTGCTGCACCCGGCGTTCATTTAGAACTCGTGACGTCATGGCCCCTCCCATAGACTTGCATTGTGGGGGCCGTGACGTCATGAGCAGGGCGTGACAGTGACGTCATGAGCCTCCGCCCTGCATCGCCAGTCATTCAGAACGGTGTGAAGTTTGCTCTGTGCACCCAGGGCCAGATTAAGGCTGCCTGGAAGACGGAGCACTTCATTATGATGGGCCTCCCCCACCGACAGTCCCCCTTCCCTTCCATGAGACCTGTTGCGGGCCTGTCTAGTAAGGAACAGACGGAGACCAAAAATAGGCCTGGGCATATTAGACTATGTCCCCTTTTTTTTTTTGGTGGGTGTCACAGAGTCAGGCCCCCGTTAAAATAAAATGGGCTGCATGGTCTAAAATCACTTCAGTTCAAGTCACTCTTTCCAGCTGTTGCAAAGCTACAACACCCATTATGTCTGGAGAGCTTCAGGCATTATAGGAGTTGTAGTTTTGTAACAGCTGGAGCCTCAAATTGGGGAACAGTGTCATCCATTATTACTGCAAAACTTAGAAGTGAGGAGAGATCTAATGGGACAGGAGAATACACAAACATAAAATGACTCACAGGAGACGTCTTCTCTGTTGTCTTTCCTTTTCTTTTCTTCTTCATCTGGTCCAGACGCCAGGTCTTCTTCCAGCTCCATCTTACTCTGTAAAGTTCGACGCCAGGACATCATTGGTTCCTCACTTTGCCAGCCAATCCTCATCCTCTGTATAAAGACAACAATCATTAAAACCCCTCAAGAGACCGTGCTTCCTAAATATAATACTGCCAAACCCTGTGTACCCTGTATATAATACTGCCAAACATCACGCCCTCTAAAAATAATACTACCACACACTGTCTTCCATAGTGTGCACAGAGCAGCAGCATCCCATTAAAAACAAGCGAAATTCTGCTGGCGGAAGTTCATAGTTCAAATTCCCCCAGACCCCTCTGCCCCCCCAGACCCCTAAGTCCTCCTCCAGACTCCTTCTCCCAGAAACCCCTAAGGCTAGGTTTCCCCCTTTCTTTACCTGCAAAAACACAGAAAAACTGCTACTGCTTTTTCCTGTGTTATGGTAATTTTTTGGCATTTTTTTTCTCGTGCTTTTGCCTTCTCTGGAAACCTAGCATTAGTCCTCCCCTGGTCCTTCTCCCCTATTCCACTTTTCTGCACCCCCTACCCCCCCTCAGTCTCCTTCACACTCCTCTGCCCCCTTTACCAAACCCACACTTACCTTACCTCACCCCCACCCCCCCAAACAACCTCCCTTCAGCCCCCCATGCCCTCCTGGTCCTTCTCCACTACACTTTTCTTCACCAACCCCACCCCCAGTTCCCCCACATTAAGTTGGCTGTATAGTTCCCCCACATTAGGATGTAGTTCCCCCACATTAGGTGCAGTATAAGTCCCCGCACATTAGGTTGGCCGTATAGTCCACACACATTAGGTTGGCAGTATAGTCCCCGCACATTAGGTTGGCAGTATAGTCCCCGCACATTAGGTTGGCAGTACAGTTCCCCCACATAAGGTTGGCAGTACAGTTCCCCCCCATTAGGAGCAGTTCAGTTCCCCCACATTAGGTGGCAGTACAGTTCCCCCACATTAGGTGCAGTACCGTTCCCCCACATTAGGTGCAGTACAGTTCCCCCACATTAGGTGTAGTATAGTTTCCCCACATTAGGTGTAGTATAGTTTCCCCACATTAGGTGCAGTATAGTTCCCCACATTAGGTGCAGTATAGTTTCCCCACATTACGTGCAGTATAGTTCCCCAAATTAGGTGCAGTATAGCTCCCCCATATTAGGTGCAGTAGAGCTCCCCCACATTAGGTGCAGTATAGTTCCCCACATTAGGTGCAGTATAGTTCCCCACATTAGGTGCAGTATAGTTCCCCCACATTAGGTGCAGTATAGTTCCCCACATTAGGTGCAGTACAGTTCCCCCACATTAGGTGTAGTATAGTTTCCCCACATAAGGTGTAGTATAGTTTCCCCACATTAGGTGCAGTATAGTTCCCCACATTAGGTGCAGTATAGTTTCCCCACATTAGGTGCAGTATAGTTTCCCCACATTAGGTGCAGTATAGTTCCCCACATTACGTGCAGTATAGTTCCCCAAATTAGGTGCAGTATAGTTCCCCACATTAGGTGCAGTATAGCTCCCCCATATTAGGTGCAGTAGAGCTCCCCCACATTAGGTGCAGTATAGTTCCCCACATTAGGTGCAGTATAGTTCTACACATTAGGTGCAGTATAGTTCCCCACATTAGGTGCAGTATAGTTCCCCCACATTAGGTGCAGTATAGTTCCACACATTAGGTGCAGTATAGTTCCCCCACATTAGGTGCAGTATAGTTCCACACATTAGGTGCAGTATAGTTCCCCCACATTAGGTGCAGTATAGTACCCCCATAGACATACAGCCTTCAGCCATATACAGTGTATGGCTGGAGGCTGTATGCCTGTGTACTGCCCCACTTCAGTGTTCCGACCACCACTCCTCCGGTCTGGGGTCGCGATCTACTGCTATGGCCTATGGGCCTGCGTGCGCTACCTACCAGCGGCCCCTGCGTTTTTAAAGTTAACCCGGGGCCGCAGAGAGGTAACCGGGACATCCTTGTGTCCTAAAAAAAGATTTTTCGGGACACTGAGATGTCCAGGAGCGCCAATGATAATCCGGCCCTGCGTGCACCGGTGCCGCAGCCGAGATCGCGGGGGTCCCGTCGCTGGGGACGTCTTATCCCCTGTCCTTTGGATAAGGGATAAGATGTTTAGGGGCGGAGTACCCCTTTAAATGTACACTGTATATTAGCAAGCCCTGTAAAATGATACATTACTATATAACAGTGGTCTCAAACTGTAGCCCTCCAGATTTTCCTCAACCCCCAGCATGCCCGGACAGCTGTTGGCTGTCCAGGCATGCTGGGAGTTGGAGTTTTGCAACATCTGGAGGGCCACAGTTTGAGACCATTACTATATAACATACATTACTATATGAAATACAGCCAATAGACAGTTTAAGTCAATGGATATCACACCCATGGATTAACGCTTCTCAAGGGTCTAATTGGAAATAATTCTGTAAACCCCTGAGATGTAAATTAATATTCACCTCCCCGTAGTTTTTAGAAGACATGTTATGACACATTGGATAAAAGTGTCCTCATTTATCCTGCAATGAATGGTGTATGTGTGGAGAGTGGTTAGAAAGTTGGCCTATTAAAAGTACTCAGCGAACAGTTTTCTCAGCGGTGGGTGACATGTTTGTCACACCTTCCTATAATAACATCTGTCCCGGTGCCACTTGTCTGATTGTATCAAACACCACCAGTCAGGCCATACACAAACAATGCCCATGGTGGCTTATTAGTTGGCTCATTACCCTGGTCAGTGTTGTAACATACGAGGAAGATTGGTCTAATGACCTTCCATGTGTACCCAGGAGTCTTACCACAATGAGGTCATAGATCTGCTTTACTAGAAGTATCAGAGAACTGTTCAAGTAGTTATGGACTTGTATTATTACAGGTGACCAAATAACAGGTATTAAATAATGATGATAGCGTCACAGCATACTGCAGATGAGATTGCTAGGAAATACAGTAGCAATAAAGTATATACGTTTTTAACAAATTTTACCCACACACAGTTTATCAACTGGTGCCAGTACTTATCATCTGCTGTACACTACGGAGGAAGTTCTTTTCTTTTTTTAATTTCCTTTCAGTCTGACCACAGTGCTCTCTGCTGACACCTCTGTCCATGTCAGGAACTGTCCAGAGCAGGAGAGGTTTACTATGGGGATTTGCTCCTACTCTGGACAGTTCCTGACATGGACAGAGGTGTCAGCAGAGAGCACTGTGGTCCGACAGAAAAGAAATTCAAAAAGAGAAGAACTTCCTGTAGAGCATACAGCAGCTGATAAGTACTGGAAGGATTACAATTTTTAAATAGAAGTAATTTACAAATATGTATATAAAGACAAGAAAGGGGAGAGCACTCTGAGGGCATATATCACCTGGACTGGAGCGCGGCCAAACCCCGGTACCTGTCTTCGTATCTCCTGCAGGGTGCACACATACGAGCATAAAGTATCGGAAAGATTCAATAAAGAAAAACATAGGTGCACTCACCGCTCAGCGGAGATCACTGCATGTCGGGGTCCGGTTCATGGGGAGGTGGGTCTCAGCATAGGCGCAGGAAGTGTGGCGCTCGGAGGCGTAGCCTCCGAGCGCCACACTTCCTACGCCTATGCTGAGACCCACCTCCCCATGAACCGGACCCCGACATGCAGTGATCTCCGCTGAGCGGTGAGTGCACCTATGTTTTTCTTTATTGAATCTAATTTGCAAATATGTTTAACTTTCTGACACCAGTTGATTAAAAAATATATATATAGTTTTCCACTGGAGTACCCCTTTAAAGTTTCCACATGGATACTGAACTGTGTGAAATGCAGTGGCTATTTATTACAGTGAATTCCGTGTCCAGGTTTGCAATGCATAAATACATAAAATACATTAATATGCAAATAATTTTTGCCTAAAATTAAATAGCTTTCAGCTATGTGAAAAAAGGTCCAATTTTATAAAAGGTTGTTAAACTCTAGGACCTCTAGTATCCATATAACGCAGTAGAACATAGCCGGTATTTGATATCTATTTTAGAAGTCTATACATAAAGGGGGAGATTTATCAAAACCTGTTTAGAGAAAGTGGTGCAGTTGCCCATAGCAACCAATCAGATCGCTACTTTCATTTTGCAGAGGCCTTGTTAAAAAGGAAAGAAGCGATCTGATTGGTTGCTATGGGCAACTGCACCACTCTTAGTCTACACAGATTTTGATAAATCTCCCCCATACTGTATGTATGGATACATACCCTAAAAGTAATCTTTAATAATTTTGCCAGAGACAGCAATATTTCAAAGGCTATATTTACATGACTGAAATACTGCAATTCCTCTCAAATTCCGTTCTGCAATGCTTGCAGCAGAATTTTTGCGAATTTACTAAAATTCTGTCGGAATTCCGGAGGAATTTCTGTGTGCTTAAAATGCAGAATCCTACCGGAACTGAAAGCCCCATTGAGTTCAATGGAATTCCACCTGTAACTCCGCAAAATTTAAAGACCAGTCATTAAATTTTTCGGAATGCGGAATTTCTGCCATGGAAATTCCGCTGTGTGAATGAGGGTTTGGAATCCCATTGAACATAATGGGCATTGCATTTTGGTTGAATTTCTGGCGGAATTATTTAGCGGAATTCCGCTCAGAATTTTGGGCGTGTGGACATATCTTCAGGGTGCCTTTACACATACTGATGTGTCTGTGACCCGGGTTAGTTTCCCTACAGGGGTTTGGCCACTGCCAGAGTGGTCTGCCAGCAGCTTATTCTCCCATTGAAACATGCACATTTAACTAAGCCACGCGTGGACTTTACAGTGGAGTTGGGAGATACATCCATTGGCCAACATTTAATATGTCTGGCGTGAGACAGAAATTGGCTGAACTATCAAATATGCATATCTGCTGACAGTCGTTGGGAGAAAGGATTGGGCTTGGTGAATTTTAATGGGTTGTCGGTCAGCAGCTTTCTCTCCTTCCAGCAGTTTTCTCTTCTTCTACCTTTAAAAAAATTAATGCACGCTTGGCTCAGCTTACTATGGGGGAATCAGAGCGAATTTCTGTTGGCCAAACAAGCATTCATAGACAGCTATGGAAGATGTATGGACCCTTTGAAATGTGTGAAACCTGTCTCATCTACAAAAAAACTGATCGGATATTCTTAAAGGGGTACTCCGGTGGAAAAGGTTTTTTTTATTTATTATTTTTTTAAATCAACTGGTGCCAGAACGTTAAACAGGTTTGTAAATTACTTCTATTAAAAAATCTTAATCCTTCCAGTACTTATTAGCTGCTGAATACTACATAGGAAATTATTTTCTTTTTGGAACACAGAGCTCTCTGCTGAATCACGAGCACAGTGCTCTCTGCTGACATCTCTTTCCATTTTAGGAACTGTGCAGAGCAGCATATATTTGCTTTGGGGATTTTCTCCTACTCTGGACAGTTCCTAAAATGGACAGAGATGTCAGCAGAGAGCTCTATGCTCCAAAAAGAAAAGAATTTCCTCTGTAGTATTCAGCAGCTAATAAGTACTGGAAGGATTAAGATTTTTTTTAATAGAAGTAATTTACAAATCTGTTTAACTTTCTGCCACCAGTTGATTTAAAAAAAAAAAAGTTTTCCACCGTAAAATTTACTTAAATATCTTTGAGTGCAAACTGCACTGAGCACGAAAAGGCAATCCTATAAAGCCATGTTCACATGATGGAATTTCTGAGCGGCAGAAAAATTCAGTCCTATTTTCTTCTCGTAGAGTCCCATTGTTTTTATGGGAATCTGCTGCACTGTGCACATGGCGGAATTTCCACGGCAGATGTTTCCGCCATGGAAATTACGCTTCCTGTGTCCGTCAAAGAATGAAAATGTTCATTCTTTTGGCAGAATCCGTTCGGAAGTGAATTGCCGTTGGAGAATTTCCGAGCAGACCTAGTGCCTGCTTGGTCTGGCCGGCGCCCATGTTTTTTGGATGGACATTCTGCTGTGTGAACATAGTCTTATGGGGAATACTAGATTAAAAAAAAAAAAGTAAGCTGAAGATTGGATCTACCCTAAGGGCTCGTTCACACAGACGGATCTGAAGCGTATTTTTATTGTTGTGGATCCACTGATGATGAAACCTACATTGCTGCCTCCATCTGTGCCTGCTCGTAGCGGCAATCTACCGCTACGAGCAAGCACGCTACAATGTGCGAGTCGCCGAGCACATGCACAGTATACTCGCAAACATCGCGCGCAGTGACTCGCACATCCCGGTGTGTCTGCTTGTAGCGGCGGATAGCCGCTGTGAGCAGGCACAGATAGAGGCAACACTGTAGGGGCCATCGTTGGCAGATCCGCAGCGTAAAACCCACGTGATAGCCTGGGGGAGTAGGGTATGGGGAGTGTAGCTGTGGGGTGACTAAATGGTGCTTGTTAACCCTTGCTATTTGTGACGCCAGGGTGAGGGCTCCTCTGTAATGCTTGTCCTACCGCCACCCTTCCCAAGAGCGATAGGGAGGAAGAGAATAATAGAATGTCCACAACCGAAGAGTTTGCTGAAACAGTTGTAACTTTTACTGAAGATTTTATGCAAGCTTCATAACCGGAACAGTTGCTATACATGCAAGCTTTCTTTGGAGATTGACAAAGGTTGGGACTTTAGCAATTTAGAGTCTTTAGGATAATATGCGCTGTTCCACTGGATTTAGGGGATTTAGTTGCGGTCCAGTAGTCACGCTAGATTTAGCGGGGAGTAGTTTAGAACTCACGGTTTAGTTCCGCTGAGGCCGGTAGGTTTTCAGGCCTAGCGTGTCTTTGCGAGTTGCGCAGATCTGTCCTGCTAGTCCGGCATCCACGAGAGCAGCAACCCAAGAGAGCGATAATTGGCTACAGCTCCCTTATATGGGCAGGGGCTTGACTAGTGCTAATTGGTCCAATACTTGTGTCAATCACCATTACAAAGGATTATGGGTAACATGTGACCCAAGGACCTCCAAAGGTCCTCCAACATACCATAGAGGATATTAACATGGTCACATGACCGAAGGTCCTGCGACGCTAAACAAGGTAAGTACTATACATTATATGAAATATACATTATTACTAAATATGTACATGTATTAAAAGTATAGAATTAGAGTAGAGGTGAGGCGAATAGGGGCTGTCTCACCTGGAGGACCCTATCTGAGCGTAGTTACTCTGACTTTAGGGACCACCACACTAGGTACGGTATGCAATACGGTACTGGGACACCATACACGCTGCGGATCCGTCCATGTGAACAAGCCCTAACAAAGTATTTGTGTATGCATAGACCAGTGTTTCCCAACCAAGGTGCCTCCAGCTGTTGCAAAACTACAACTCCCAGTATGCCCGGGGAGTTGTAGTTTTGCAACAGCTAGAGGCGCCCTGGTTGGGAAACACTGGCATAGACAGGCCCACCTAAGACCAGTCCCACATATATCGAAACGTGTCAAAAGTCTGTGATGGAGATTTATCAAAACCTGTTCAGAGAAATAATAGACCAGCTGCCCATAGCAACCAATCCGATTGCTTCATTTATTTTTCAGAGGCCTTTTTTTATCTATTTTTTTTTATTAAAAAGGGGATCCGATTGGTTGCTATGGGCAACTGGTCAACTTTTCCTCTGCACAGATTTTGATAGATCTCCCTTATAACTTAGTGAGTCATACAACAGAAGAATATTACAGGACACAACAGGGTAGGTGTCCATCTTTGCTATATACAGTACTTACCATAAAACTCAAGGTGCTAAAGAAGCGAAATGCATTTCACTAACCTAACTGCTGATCTAAGCAGCTGTCTCTATGTCCACGAGCACTATGGCTGTAAAGACTGGGAGGTAGAGAAAAGGGAAAGATTGACTACAGTACAACCCCCAATAAAAGCTTTTAGGACCCATTCCCTTTTATGGGCCAGCCTACATTGCTGTTAGAAGCCCACATAATCATGATGCCATAGAGCCGGGAACAAAGCCTGGGGCACATGCAGACACAATTACTAGTCCTCCGCACACTTTACATCTTAATAGGGATTTACTCAGCACAACACGTGTGGAGGCACACTCCCTTCGCCCTCCCACCAATTTCACGCAAAGGAATAGCTCATTGATAATAGCACAGGATGTAGTTTTCAAGTAAAGAGAATGCCAAGCTGTGCATCAGGCCGGCCATTTACAGTCCAGATGTGCACGTCTGAATGCACAGTAGGTTATTGTATCAATCTGCACCACCAAAAAAAGAGATCGCTGATTCAGCAAAAGAGAAGAAAAACAAACAAAAAAACTGTCAAGACAATTAGGTAGCTTATTTTTATTTTATTTTTTAGCTTAATTTATTTTTATTTCATCCTTTAAAGGGGTACTCTAGTGGAAAACCATTTTTTTTAATCAACTGGTGCCAGAAAGTTAAACAGATTTGTAAATGACTTCTATTTAAAAATCGTAATCCTGCCAGTACTTATCAGCTGCTGTATGCTAGAGAGGAAGTTCTTTTCTTTTTGAGTTTCCTTTCTCTCTGACCAGAGTGCTCTCTGCTGACACCTGTCAGGAACTGTCCAGAGCAGGACCAAATCCCCATAGCAAACCTATCCTGCTCTGTACAGTTCCTGACTTGGACAGAGGTGTCAGCAGAGAGCACTGTGGTCAGACAGAAAAGAAGAAAAAAGAACTTTCTCTGCAGTATACAGCAGCTGATTGGTACTGGAAGGATTAAGATTTTTCAATAGAAGTCATTTACAAATCTGTTTAACTTTTTGACACCAGTTGATTTAAAGGGGTACTCCACTGGAAAACATTTTTTATTTAAATCAACTGGTGCCAGAAAGTTAAACAGATTTGTAAATTACTTCTATTAAAAAAATCTTCATAATTCTAGTACTTATTAGCTGTGGTTATGATCCACAGGAAGTTCTTTTCTTTTTGAATTTCCTTTCTGCCTGACCAAAGTGCTCTCTGCCGACACCTCTGTCCATTTTAGGAACTGTCCAGAGTAGGAGCAAATCCCCATAGAAAACCTATCCTGCTCTGGACAGTTCCTGACATGGACAGAGGTGTCAGCAGAGAGCACTGTAGTCAGGCAGAAAGGAAATTCAAAAAGAAAAGAACTTCCTGTGGATCATTACAGAAGCTGATAAGTACTGGAAGGATTAAGATTTTTTAATAGAAGTAATTTACAACTCTGTTTAATTTCTGGCACCAGTTGATAAAAAAAAAAATATATATATTTTTCCACAGTTAAATCACAAAGGACTTCTACTTGGTGTTAGTTTGGTAACATGATGCCGTAGCAATATTGTGCCGCATAATAAGTACACATTTGGTCTAAGGCTGTGTTCACACGTTGCCATACCGCGACTAATAAGTGCATGTGTTTGTGCCCCAAATGCCCGAAGTGATTTATGTATTTAGCAAAATTGCAGTAAAACACCAAATTTTACTGCGACTTCAGCTATTTGCAGCAAAAACAAATGCACTAATTAGTTGTAATACCACAACGTGTGAACACAGTCTTAGGCACAATGTAAATGGTATTAGTCATGTAAAATTATGTCAAAGTAATATTGTGCCACATAACTAGCTCACATTTGGTCTAAGACTGTGTTCACATGTTATCAACAAAAGTTCACACAGACCCCTCGGTCTTAATCTATTTTCTATCACCATAATTCTATACGGGGTCTCTGGTCTCACTATTGTATAGCACAGTGTAGCTTACTACATATTATATACCAGACGAAAAAAACAAAGCATTACCACTACCAATTAAAATAATGGGCCTCATTTACTAAGAGTGTAGGTTTTTTTTGTCTGTTTTCCGTTATTTACTATTTTGTCTCACATTGGTTTTTTTTGGCGCACAAGGACTTAATTTTGTCCACATCGGAAAGGACAAAAAAAAAAAAGAGTGAATAAACAACAGTGGCTCTTCTGGTCTTTGAGCAACTGAGGAAAGAGACCACATCACAACAAGCAGACAGAGGTGTCAGCAGAGAGCACTGTGGTCAGACAGAAAAGAACAACTAAACTTCCCCCCACATTAGGTGCAGTATACATCCCCGCACATTAGGTTGGAGGTACAGTTTCCCCACATTAGGTGCAGTATAGTTCCCCCATATAAGGTGCAGTATAGTTCCCCACACATTAGGTGCAGTACAGTTCCCCCACATTAGGTGCAGTATAGTTCCCCCACATTAGGTGCAGTATAGTTCCCCCACATTAGGTGCAGTATAGTTCCCCCACATTAGGTGCTGTACAGTTCCCCCACATTAGGTGCAGTACAGTTCCCCCACATTAGGTGCAGTACAGTTCCCCCACATTAGGTGCAGTACAGTTCCCCCACATTAGGTGCTGTACAGTTCCCCCACATTAGGTGCTGTACAGTTCCCCCACATTAGGTGCAGTACAGTTCCCCCACATTAGGTGCAGTATAGTTCCCCCACATTAGGTGCAGTACAGTTCCCCACATTAGTTGCAGTATAGTTCACCCACTTTAGGTGCAGTACAGTTCCCCACATTAGGTGCAGTATAGTTCCCCCACATTAGGTGCTGTACAGTTCCCCCACATTAGGTGCAGTACAGTTCCCCCACATTAGGTGCAGTACAGTTCACCCACTTTAGGTTCAGTACAGTTCCCCACATTAGGTGCAGCATAGTTACCCCACATTAGGTGCAGTATAGTTCCCCACACATTAGGTGCAGTACAGTTCCCCACATTAGGTGCAGTATAGTTACCCCACTTTAGGTGCAGTACAGTTTCCCCACATTAGGTGCAGTATAGTTCCTCCACATTAGGTGCAGTATAGTTCCCCACACATTAGGTGCAGTACAGTTCCCCCACATTAGGTGCAGTATAGTTCCCCCACATTAGGTGCAGTATAGTTCCCCCATATTAGGTGCAGTATAGTTCCCCCACATTAGGTGCAGTACAGTTCCCCCACATTAGGTGCTGTACAGTTCCCCCACATTAGGTGCTGTACAGTTCCCCCACATTAGGTGCAGTATAGTTCCCCCACATTAGGTGCAGTACAGTTCCCCACATTAGTTGCAGTATAGTTCACCCACTTTAGGTGCAGTACAGTTCCCCACATTAGGTGCAGTATAGTTACCCCACATTAGGTGCAGTATAGCTCCCCCCTTTAGGTGCATTATAGCTCCCCACATTAGGTACAGTATAGTTCCCCCACATTAGGTGCAGTACAGTTCCCCCACATTAGGTGCAGCACAGTTCCCCCACATTAGGTGCAGTATAGTTCCCCCACATTAGGTGCAGTATAGTTCCCCCACATTAGGTGCAGTATAGTTCCCCCATATTAGGTGCAGTATAGTTCCCCCACATGAGGTGCAGTATAGCTCCCCACATTAGGTGCAGTATAGTTCCCCCACATGAGGTGCAGTATAGCTCCCCACATTAGGTGCAGTATAGTTCCCCCACATTAGGTGCAGTATAGTTCCCCCACATTAGGTGCAGTATAGTTCCCCCACATTAGGTGCAGTATACATCCCCGCACATTAGGTTGGCAGTACAGTTTCCCCACATTAGGTGCAGTATAGTTCCCCCACATTAGGTGCAGTATAGTTCACCCACTTTAGGTGCAGTACAGTTCCCCACATTAGGTGCAGTATAGTTACCCCACATTAGGTGCAGTATAGCTCCCCCCTTTAGGTGCATTATAGCTCCCCACATTAGGTACAGTATAGTTCACCCACATTAGGTGCAGTACAGTTCCCCCGCATTAGGTGCAGCACAGTTCCCCCACATTAGGTGCAGTATAGTTCCCCCACATTAGGTGCAGTATAGTTCCCCCACATTAGGTGCAGTATAGTTCCCCCATATTAGGTGCAGTATAGTTCCCCCACATGAGGTGCAGTATAGCTCCCCACATTAGGTGCAGTATAGTTCCCCCACATGAGGTGCAGTATAGCTCCCCACATTAGGTGCAGTATAGTTCCCCCACATTAGGTGCAGTATAGTTCCCCCACATTAGGTGCAGTATAGTTCCCCCACATTAGGTGCAGTATACATCCCCGCACATTAGGTTGGCAGTACAGTTTCCCCACATTAGGTGCAGTATAGTTCCCCCACATTAGGTGCAGTATAGTTCACCCACATTAGGTGCAGTACAGTTCCCCACATTAGGTGCAGTATAGTTACTCCACATTAGGTGCAGTATAGCTCCCCACATTAGGTGCATTATAGCTCCCCACATTAGGTACAGTATAGTTCCCCCACATTAGGTGCAGTACAGTTCCCCCACATTAGGTGCAGTATAGTTCCCCCACATTAGGTGCAGTATAGTTCCCCCACATTAGGTGCAGTATAGTTCCCCCACATTAGGTACAGTATAGTTCCCCCAAATGAGGTGCAGTATAGCTCCCCACATTAGGTGCAGTATAGTTCCCCCACATTAGGTGCAGTATAGTTCCCCCACATTAGGTACAGTACAGTTCCCCACATTAGTTGCAGTATAGTTCACCCACTTTAGGTGCAGTACAGTTCCCCACATTAGGTGCAGTATAGTTACCCCACATTAGGTGCAGTATAGCTCCCCCCTTTAGGTGCATTATAGGTCCCCACATTAGGTACAGTATAGTTCCCCCACATTAGGTGCAGTACAGTTCCCCCACATTAGGTGCAGTACAGTTCCCCCACATTAGGTGCAGTATAGTTCCCCCACATTAGGTGCAGTATAGTTCCCCCACATTAGGTGCAGTATAGTTCCCCCATATTAGGTGCAGTATAGTTCCCCCACATGAGGTGCAGTATAGCTCCCCACATTAGGTGCAGTATAGTTCCCCCACATGAGGTGCAGTATAGCTCCCCACATTAGGTGCAGTATAGTTCCCCCACATTAGGTGCAGTATAGTTCCCCCACATTAGGTGCAGTATAGTTCCCCCACATTAGGTGCAGTATACATCCCCGCACATTAGGTTGGCAGTACAGTTTCCCCACATTAGGTGCAGTATAGTTCCCCCACATTAGGTGCAGTATAGTTCACCCACATTAGGTGCAGTACAGTTCCCCACATTAGGTGCAGTATAGTTACTCCACATTAGGTGCAGTATAGCTCCCCACATTAGGTGCATTATAGCTCCCCACATTAGGTACAGTATAGTTCCCCCAGATTAGGTGCAGTACAGTTCCCCCACATTAGGTGCAGTATAGTTCCCCCACATTAGGTGCAGTATAGTTCCCCCACATTAGGTGCAGTATAGTTCCCCCACATTAGGTACAGTATAGTTCCCCCAAATGAGGTGAAGTATAGCTCCCCACATTAGGTGCAGTATAGTTCCCCCACATTAGGTGCAGTATAGTTCCCCCACATTAGGTACAGTATAGTTCCCCCACATTAGGTGCAGTATTGCTCCCCACATTAGGTGCAGTATAGTTCCCCCACATTAGGTGCAGTATAGTTCCCCCACATTAGGTGCAGTATAGTTCCCCCCCACATTAGGTGCAGTCAGGGTCGGTTTTAGGCTTAGCGTGGCCCTAGGCAAAATCAAAAGAGAAGCCCCAAAAGTCGTAATAGTGCACTTACCAGATTTGCACATTTTTGGTCACTTCAAATACCATAAAAAATATCTAAAAAGCAAATGAAAAGTCCCTTCAAAACAAAAATGGTACCGATAAAAACTACAAATCAAAGCGCAATAAATAACCCTCATACATCCCCATATACAGAAAAATAAAAGAGTTAAAGGAATCAGAATAGTACTATTTTTTTTTTGTATAGTTCCCCCACATTAGGTTGGCAGTATAGTTCCCCCACATTAGGTTGGCAGTACAGTTCCCCCACATTAGATTGGCAGTACAGTTCCCCCACATTAGGTGTAGTACAGTTCCTCCCACATTAGGTGCAGTACAGTTCCTCCCACATTAGGTGAAGTACAGTTCCCCGATTATGGTGCATTACAGTTCCCCCACATTAGGTGCAGTACAGTTCCCCCACATTAGGTGCAGTACAGTTCCCCCACATTAGGTGTAGTACAGTTCCCCCCACATTAGGTGCAGTATAGTTCCCCACATTAGGTGCAGTATAGTTCCCCACATTAGGTGCAGTGTAGTCCCCCACATTAGGTGCAGTACAGTTCCCCCACAATTGGTGCAGTATAGTTCCCCAACATTAGGTGCAGTATAGTTCTCCACATTAGGTGCAGTATAGCTCGGAGCTATTCTGCACCCAATGTGGAGAATTTACTGCACCTAATGTGGGGAACTATACCGCCCCTAATGTGGGGAGCTATTAGCTCCCCACATTAGGGGCAGTATAGTTCCCCACATTAGGTGCAGTATAGTTCCCCCACAGACATACAGCCTTCAGCCATATACAGTGTATGGCTGGAGGCTGTAAGTCTGTGTACCTCCCCACTTCAGTATTCCGACCACCGTTCCGGGGTCCCGATCTACTGCTATGGCCTATAGACCATAGCAGTAGGTTCCGGGACCGGAGGAGTGGTGGTCGGAACACCGAAGATGACGTGCTGCCAGCAGGTGCTGGTGACTTACCATGCTGGCCGGCGCGCGTCCTCCTCCATGCTCCGCTCCTCGGTTGCTATAGGTGCACGCACGGGACGTCAGTGATGTCCCTGCGTGTGCTACCTCCCGGCGGCCCCTGCGTTTTTAAAGTTAACGCGGGGGCCGCCGCAGAAAGGTAAAATGTTTCGGGACACAGGGATGTCCAGAATGTTATGGGGGCCCCCTGCGGGCTGCTCAGTGGAGGCCGCAGATCCCCCTGGGCACCCCGTGCGCACGCCTATGCTGAGCAGCCGGCAGGGGGCCCCCTGGGGGATGGGGGCCCTTGGCAATTGCCTGGTTTGCCCCACCCTAACGCCGGCCCTGCTCATGATGTCACACCCCGTCCCCTCAATGCAAGTCTATGGGAGGGGGCGATAGACTTGCATTGAGGGGTCGGTGCGTGCGTCATGAGGGGGCGGGGCTATGACATCACTAGCTCCTGGCATCGGCTCCAGCGTTCAGAAAAGTTTGTTCCAAATGCTGAGCAGCGGAGTACCCCTCACAGATCCCTTTAAGAGGGTTATTAACATCTTAGATATTTATACTATATATATATATATATATATATATATATATATATATGTATATATGTGGTGGCTTGTGGGTGTGAATGGTGATCGGGATGTTGCTGTGCAGGTTATAAAGGGTGCTATTAACCCTTGTCAGTCGTGACGCCAGGGTGAGGGTTAAATGCTGTATGACTTGGCCTATCTCCACCCTTCCCAAGGACGATAAGTGTTTGCAGAATAAAGTATTGTCCACAACCAGAGCTTCGCTGAAAACTTGTGTAAACTTTACTGAAGATTTTCTGTACTGCACCTAATGTGGGGAAACTATACTGCACCTAATGTGGGGGAACTATACTGCACCTAATGTGGGGAGCTATACTGCACCTAATGTGGGGAACTATACTGCACCTAATGTGGGGAACTATACTGCACCTAATGTGGGGAACTATACTGCACCTAATGTGGGGAACTATACTGCACCTAATGTGGGGAGCTATACTGCACCTAATGTGGGGAACTATACTGCACCTAATGTAGGGAGCTAAACTGCACCAAATGGGGGGTAACTATACTGCACCTAATGTAGGGAGCTATACTGCACCTAATCTGGGGGAACTATACTGCACCTAATGTGGAGAACTATACTGCACCTAATGTGGGGAAACTATACTGCACTTAACGTGGGGGAACTATACTGCAACTGATTAAGGGGGACATGGGACTGATTAAGGGGGCAGGGGAATGATTAAATATTTTAAAAAAATATTTGTTACAAAGATTTTTTTCCTCTTTGTGTATGTTTGTGGGGCAATTGGGGGGGGGGGGGGGGCCACAAGGTTAGCTCGCACAGGGCGCCTGAACACCCAAGGCCGGCCCTGCGGAGGTCCTACCTCATTCAGTGACAGCAACACAGTAAGTACACTTTTTATATACATTTATTTACATTTACCTGAGTAATATATTAATTATTTAAGGGGTGACTAGGGGAAGACTAGACCTGAGGACCCCACGGTTCCTAGGAACTCTGACTTTGGGGACCCCTACCAAGGTACTGTATGTAATACGGTACCAGGACACCACATATATATCCACAGGATATGTCATAAATGTCTGATAGATATCAGTTAGAGCTAAAGTCTGTCTGCTCTTCCATTGCAACAGATGTGCAGATTTACTAGTAGAGACTAACACTTGTCTTACAGCAGGTATCAGCAATCAGATGGGAGTCATATTGACTTGTTGACTGTGCAAATCTGTGTTTGTCGCAGCTTTCTAGTGCCTTATTTCTATATATACCCAACAGTCTTAGAAGTGCCGCCTCTTGCCTGTGATCAGCCGTGCACACAAGCCTCTGACCCTGCTAATCCTTCTCTGCCACTAAAGTCAAAGAGACTGATCAGTGGAAATCTTTAAAGAGACTGTTTACTGAGTCAAAGTGATTTATGCGCATCCATATGTTCTGTGCTGGTTGGATATCGGCCATTTTTTATCCTGTGTTTTGATTTTGTGAAACAAGTTATTTCCTCTGGGAATGTGATGCTTAGTGCGTCTTAGATAAATATTTATATATCTTTGTACACATGTGCTGTATATCATTATGATGGAATTACTATTAGTAGTCATTACAAAAGTTTTTTTTTAAGACAATAGTGTTTTATAAGCAGGATATAATCGGTATGGGGTGCAACTCTCTACAGCATATAAATCATATTTGTCAATCGAAAAGCTTTTAAAGGCGGTGAGTAGTAGCTGAGCTAAGGACGAGTACATCCAGGGTATATTGTTTAGGTATAGGCCTTATATGCGCAGAAGCTCTTGTTCTATAGCTTAGGTGCCTCTGCACATAGGGGAACACTTTTTACATAAAATATGTTCAGCATGTGACCCTGTACACTTGCACCCCATCCCCATTGTTAATGACTGAATGCTGAGTCCTAGGGACAACTGAACCACATGAGAAAGGCAGGACTAGAATCATTGGCTGACTACTTCTTTATGGCTAAGAGATTATACATTTTGACCAATGGAGTCCAGCTTATTCCACTGAATGCAACTGTCTGCCCTTATAACAGAGGCAATTATACCATTTTCTCTTAAAGGGGTACTCCGGTGGAAAACATTTTTTTTTTTAAATCAACTGGTGCCAGAAAGTTAAACAGATTTGTAAATTACTTCTATTAAAAAATCTTTACCCTTCCAGTACTTTTTAGCAGCTGTATGCTACAGAGGAAATTATTTTCTTTTTGAAGTTCTTTTTTGTCTTGTCCACAATGCTCTCTGCTGGCACCTGATGCCCGTATCAGGAACTGTCCAGAGCAGGAGAAAATCCCCATATAAAACCTATGCTGCTCTTGACAGTTCCTGACATGGACAGAGGTGTCAGCAGAGAGCACTGTAGACAAGACAAAAAAAGACATTCAAAAAGAAAAGAATTTCTTCTGTAGCATACAGCTGCTAAAAAGTACTGGAAGAATAAGGATTTTTTAATAGAAGTAATTTACAAATCTGTTTAACTTTCTGGCATCAGTTCATTTAAAAAAAAAAGGGGTACTCCGGTGAAAAACTTTTAATTTTTTTTTTAAATCAACTGGTGCAAGAAAGTTGAACAGATTTGTAAATTACTTCTATTAAAAAATCTTAATCCTTCCTGTACTTATTAGCTGCAGAATACTACAGTGGAAATTGTTTTCCGTTTGAAACACAGAGCTGTCTGCTGACATCATGAGCACAGTGCTCTCTGCTGACATCTCTGTCCATTTTAGGAACTGCCAGCGTAAAAGGAAATCCCCATAGCAAACATATGCTGTTCTGGACAGTTCCTAAAATGGACAGAGATGTCAGCAGAGATCACTGTGCTCGTGATGTCAGCAGAGAGCTCTGTGTTTCAAAAAGAAAATAATTTCCGCTGTAGTATTCAGCAGCTAATAAGTACGGGAAGGATTAAGATTTTTTAATAGAAGTAATTTACAAATCTGTTTAACTTTCTGGCACCAGTTGATTAAAATAAAAAGTTTTTCACTGGAGCACCCCTTTAAGCATTAAAAACATAGCAAAATACATGGAAAACAGATAGGGATCAGAAAATATATTTTCCTGAAAAATCGGAGTGATAGGAAGTGCACTCTTATGAAAAATTGTGGAAACGTCACTTTTCATGCATTTTTTTACATTTTATATGCTATTAAATTAGATAATTAAAAGAATAATTAGTTAAATAGTATATGATCTTTTTATAAATGTGGTAAAGAAATGGCAGTTTGCAATTTTTTTCACATTTGATAGTAGCCTTCAGATATTTGTGCCTTAAAGTTTTCCTATGATATTAAAAGATTTTTAAAAACCTGCATGGTTTTGTTATTTATCAAGGTGATTTTAGTGTTCTCACTCCTGACAGCTATTTCTCATTATAGGTGGCAGGACCAGAGTTAGGCTGTTTGCCAGTAGTACTACACATGGACTTCCTTTCCCTTAGTTGTCTGGCCAATCACATCCCAGCACCTAGTCCTTACTGCTATGTCATGATATATGCTGGTGAAAGTGCACTGGACTGAACAGGCTGCATTGTGCTGGGGTATGATTTACATCTATATATATAAAACTCAACGTGTGTGTGTGTGTGTGTATGTATGTATGTATGTATGTTCCACAAAAACTTCCAAACTGCTAAAGATATTAACATGAAACTTGGCACACATGTTACTTATATGTCAACAACAAACATAGGATAGGTGATTTAACCCTTATTCACCCACATTTGCCAGGGGCGGGGCTTATGTTTAAAGTTCCATACAAGTCTATGAGAAATATATGTTACTGCATAACTTCCAAACGGATGGAGATATTTTGATAATACTTGGTCACATGTTACTTATATGTCCACTTAAAATATAGGATAGTTAATTTAACCCTTAACTACCACCATTTGTGAGGGTCGGGGTTTTTGTTTAACGTCCCATGCAAATCAATGGGAAATGTATGTTCCGACATAACTTCCGTACGGCTGGAGATATTTCAATACCTGGTACACATATTACAGGTCAGGATATGAGGACACAATGGGAGGTCGAGATAGGAGGACGGGATGGTCGGGATAGGAGGTTGAGATAGGAGGTCGAAATAGGAGGACGGGATATGATGATGAGAAAGGAGGACGGGATAGGAGGTTGGCATAGGAGGACGGGATAGGAGGACGGGATAGGAGGACAGGATAGGAGGACAGGATAGGAGGAAGGAATAGGAGGATGGGATAGGAGGTCAGGATAGGAGGTCGGGATATGAGGACGAGAAAGGAGGATGGAATAGGAGGACGGGATAGGAGGTTGGGATAGGTGGACGGGAAAGGAGGACGGGAAAGTAGGACGGGATAGGAGGACAGGATAGGAGGACAGGATAGGAGGATGAGATAGGAGGTCGGGATATGAGGACAGGATAGGAGGACTGGATAGGAGGATGGGATAGGAGGTTGAGATAGGAGGTCGGGATAGGAGGTCAATATAGGAGGACGGGATAGGAGGTCGAAATATGAGGACGAGAAACGAGCAGGGGATAGGAGGATGGGATAGGAGGTCGGGATAGGAGAACGAGAAAGGAGGACGGGATAGGAGGACAGGATAGGAGGTCGGGATAGGAGGACGGGATAGGAGCACCGGATAGGAGGTCGGGATAGGAGGTTGGGGTATGAGGACGGGATATGAGGTTGGGATATGACAACAATATCTGAGGACAGGATATGAAGTCAAAAGCTTCCTCCTTTGTTGATTTTCCTCCCCAACAAGGGCGAGGAAGGAAAAACCGGGCAACCCCGGGTACTCAGCTAGTAGTACTATAAATGACACTTGAAGGAAGAATAGGATACTGCTGCACTAGATTTGCAGGGGACTATAGGGGGAAATTTTATTATGTTTAGAGTAGTTTTTGGTGTAGCTATTTTTTGGTGTAGCTATTTTTAAGGTGGGAAGTTGTTTAAAACTGCAGTGACCATTGAAATAATGAGTTTTAACATACTTCATAATAACGTGTTACTACGATTGGTGCAGTGTCAGTCAGTGATATTAATATTTCGACAGGCAAGTTGTCAAAGACAAAGCTCCCTAACACCCACTTGTGACACAATGCCCCCTAAGATATAATAGTATAAACCAGTGTTTCCCAAATGCAGTCCTCAAGTATCCCCAGCATGTGATGCTTTCAGAGTTTTCTTAGTCTATCACAGGTGATGTAATTCTGGTTAGTGATGAGCAGCATTGCCCATATTTGAATTTGCGATATTTTGGGAATATATAGATGAATATTCGTCCTATATTTGCAAATTTCGCGTATTCGTTATATTCGCATATGTGAATATTTGCATATTCGCGTATTCAAGGAAGAAAACAGTGAGGGGGTGGGCAACTTTACTATTGGTTGCAAGGGATGTTGTTGATAACCTCTGACAAGTGTATTTGCATCATTCTAATTGGCCCACAAGTGAAAAGAAGGAATATGCAAATATTCACATATGCTAATCTGCTCATGTGCACAAAAAAGTGAATATTCTTAATTTCGAATATTTAGTGAATATAGTCGCAATATTGGCAAATTTGCCATATTCGCGATAAAAATTCAAAATGGGAATATTCGCGCCCAACACTAATTCTGATCAGTGCATCAGGCATCACCACAATTATGCCACCTTTAAAAAAAATAAGGAAATCCTAAAAAACATGATCTGTTGGGGGGGGTACTTGAGGACTGTGCTTGGGAAACACTGGTAAAGACTGTACCTAAGCTTATACTGTATATCCAATTCAAGTATTTTGTTTACGCCTGTCCACATAGTCATGAACCCTCCTGTGGGATTGCGAGGCTCCACCACCCATATAACTTCATGCAGCTCTTGGGCTATGTTCATACAACGGAAATTCTGTGCTGAATTCCGAAGAAGAAATCCACACGGACATTCCACTGCAGCAGAGTCCCATTAATCTCAATGGGATTCTGCTGCAATGTGCACATGGCAGAATTTCTGCATCAGATGTTCTAATTCCGGCGTCCGCAGAAAGAAAAGTCAAGTCTATTCTTTCTGCCGATTCCACAAGGAAATGCATTGATGTCACATTTCCAAGCAGTCCTGGTGCCGACATGTTCTGCCAGTGCTCCGCTGTCGGTGGAATGTCTGCACGGAAATGAGCAAATTAATGTAAATCCTTAATATCTTAAAAATATATGTATGTACCATAGAAAACATTAAACAAAACTTTAATTGTGGAAAATTTGTCACTCAAGCTCATGTCCACACCATTAATTTCCTATATCTTCTATTCCAGTGGTCTCCAAACTGCGGACCTCTTAAAGGGGTATTCCAGGAACAAAACATTTTTTTTTATATATCAACTGGCTCCAGAAAGTTAAACAGATTCGTAAATTACTTCTATTAAAAAAGCTTAAAGGGGTACTACGCCCCTAGACATCTTATATGATAAGATGTCAGATCGCCGCGGTGCCGCTGTTGGGGACCCCGGGGATCGCCGCTGCGGCAGCCCGCTGTCATTACAGCACAGAGCGAGTTCGCTCTGTGCGTAATAACGGGCAATACAGGGGCCGGAGCTTCGTTACGTCACGACTCTGCCCCTCTTGACGTCACAGCCCGTCCCTTTCAATACAAGTGTATGGGAGGGGGCGTGGCGGTCGTCACGCCTCCTGCCATAGACTTGCATTAAGGGGACAGGCTGTGATGTCACGAGGGGCGGAGCCATGACGTCACGCTGTTCCGTCCTCTGTATCGCCCGTCATTACGCACAGAGCGAACTTGATCCTCGGGGTCCCCGGCAGCGGGACCGCGGCAATCTGACATCTTATCCCCTATCCTTTGGATAGGGGATAAGATGTCTAGGGGCGGAGTACCCCTTAAATCCTTTCAGTACTTTTGAGCTGCTGAAGTTGAGTTGTTCTTTTCTGTCTAAGTGCTCTCTGATGACACGTGTCTCGGGAACTGCCCAGTTTAGAAGCAAATCCCCATAGCAAACCTCTTCTACTCTGTGCCGTTCCCGAGACAAGCAGAGATGTCAGCAGAGAGCATTGTTGCCAGACAGGAAACAACAACTCAACTTCAGCAGCTGATAATTATTGAAAGGATTAAGATTTTTTAATAGAAGTAATTTACAAATCTGTTTAACTTTCTGGAGCCAGTTGATATAAAAAAAAAGTTTTTTCCTGGAATACCCCTATAATGTTGCAAAACCACAAATCTCAGCATGCCCGGACAGCCAACGGCTGTCCGGGCATGCTGCGAGTTGTGGTTTTGTAACAGCTAAAAGTCTACAATTTATAGACCACGGTTCTATTCTATCCTAACTGAGATTACTGGCATAATGTCAGATCTTAAAGAGTTGAAATTTCTCGATTTTCCAAGGATAAATGACGCCCGTAAGAACATGAAATGACTCATCCCAGTTGCTACCACTTATAACAAGAGGCGTTGGTGTACGATCCATCCCTGACCTTGACCGTCTGTCGGAGCTCTCTTCTCACCACATAGCAGTTTACGCTTTTTTTTTTGTCAATGACTTTGCCCTTTGGGAGAAGGTTTATTAACCTTGACTTGAATGTGGTCTGGAGCTGCCAGTCATGTATTATTCATCGATATTCCACCCTCTAACCTCCCTCTCTATCTTTATTGATACAATTTACACTGTATAATATTATCTTGAACGTCTTCTCCACAAGAACTCCCTGGGTATTGCCTAAATGACGAAGACTTGAAAAGAAGTAACTCAGATTCAAGGTTACATTTTCGCGAATTCTTTGTAGAACACATTTACTTAAAATATACGATAGAACTACGGCAGAGATTTGCGAAACTGTTTAAAGGGGACCTGTGATAATTTCTAAAATCGCAATGTAGTGGTATGTATAGATTCTTTGTGGGGGGGGGGGGGGGGGGGCTGATCACATAACTTTTTACGGTTTGTTGTTCTGCTCCCCCCAGTTTAGGAGTTATGGGGTGTTTTGTTTCCATCTGACAGATTCCTGGATCCTACAGATGGGCATTCAAAATTATGATGTGCGGGAGGTATGGGTGGGCTTATTGGGATCAGGGGTGTGAATAATTTACATCCATGCAGTACGCGCTCCCATCGCTTCCTTCTGATGTGGTCTGCAGAATCTCACGACACTGACTATGTCAGAAGGAAGTGTTGGGAGTGCATACTGCATATATGAACATTATTCCCACCCAGATCCCGATAAGCCCACCCATACCCCCAGCGTATGATAATTATGGACGCCTATCTGAAGGATTCAGGAATGTGTCAGTTGGAAATAAAACACCCCATAACTCTGGAACATTGGGGGACCAGATTGACAAACAGCCCCCCCTTATCTATAAATACACACCACTACATAGCGTTTCTAGACATTACCACAGGTCCTCTTAAAAAAATGTCTTTACAACCTGCCTATTCCTTTGGTACCACGCTTCTCCTCAGCCACCTGTGTGGTCAAGTCGTGCCAGGGGTAGCGACCTGGGTGTTGTCTGCCAAAGCAAGTCCAACCCACCTTGCGGCGGGCTCTGGTGAAAACCAGCGGCACCTTTGACTCCGCTCACTGGCACGGCCCGCGTCATCTGCCACACAGGTCCAGTGGATCCACTACATCACCTGTTCCAGACTACCGTGGTATTACGGATCTACTACTCCCTGGGTACCTGCCGTCTGCGGTGAGTCTTACACCTGCACTGCGCAGCGGGGGCAGAGGTCATGTCTCCTCTCTGCCTAGGCCGCAGATGCAGCTCACACATTGTGGAAGCTTTTTGCTGTATGTGCGTGAGCCACGCATACAGCAGAAAGCAGCGCTGTCTGCCTGGGGATCCGGAACGAGTGTCCTGGATCCTCAGTTACAGCGGTGGCGGGCCCTTTATCTGGGAGAGCCCTTGAACCACGTCCGAACGGACCGGCTGGTAAGTCCGCTCCTGTGCTGAGGGGGTGTGAATTTGGCTCTGTGTGTGTGTGGGGCGGAGGGGGTGGGGATATGAGGCTAAGAAGGTGCTAATGTGGCCCAGGAGGGTGTAAAAATTAGGCTGAGACCAAGTGAATCAGACTCACATCCCCCAAAACCAAGCAGTTTTTGAACACTGAACCAGACACTGAACCAAGTAGTAAAATCCTTATATTACAGGAATTGGGGAGAAGTGGAATCAGCGCACCAGAAACTATAGAATGAATGATATATAAATATATATAGATACAAAAAACATTTTTTAAAGGGGTACTCCAGTGGAAAACATTTTTTTTTAAATCAACTGGTGCCAGAAAGTTAAACAGATTTGTAAATTACTTCTATTTCAAAATCTTAATCTTTCCAGGACTTATCAGCTGCTGTATACTACAGAGGAAGTCTGACCACAGTGCTCTCTGCTGACACCTTTGTCCATGTCAGGAACTGTCCAGAGTAGAAGCAAATTCCCATAGCAAACTGCTCCTACTCTGGACAGTTCCTGACATGGACAGAGGTGTCAGCAGAGAGCACTGTGGTCAGACAGAAAAGAAATTCAAAAAGAAAATAACTTCCTGTGGAGCATATAGCAGCTGATAAATACTGGAAGGATTAAGATTTTTAAATAGAAGTCATTTACAAATCTGTTTAACTTTCTGGAACCAGTTAATTTGAAAAAATAAAATTCCACCGGAGTACCCCTTTACATGTCCAGCCAGGGAATAGAACATTTTATACTCCACTATCAGATAGCTTCAAGGGGGGACATGTATCAAAGATGTTACCCCTGTTTTGTGTGTATTTTTTTGCGCAAAATTTTGTGCAAGCCCTTTTTTTGCGCATTTTTTTGCGCACGTTTTGGTAGAGCATGTCCTCCAGATGTGGCTGAATTGGGGTACCTTGGAGTGACATCTATAGTACACATGGATTTATTAACTGCGTACTTTTCCTTTACACCAAAAATTTTGCCGCAAGAGCTGTATTTTTTGCGCAAATATAAGCCATCTTGGACTTAACGTAGCAAGATGCTCTAAATCATCGATTCTATTTTCCAAAGAGTGGATTGAGGAGATTACTATATTTACCCGCAATTTATGAAGCTCATTGCACTTGATTGATAAATTTAGCGCTTCTGCACATAATTTAGAATTCGGGAAAAGGGGTAAAATGCTTCTACCATACACAAATAATGATACATGTCCCCCATCGTGTGTGTATGTGTGTGTATATATATATATATATATATATATATATATATATATATATACACAGCAGTTCTAAAATTGAATCAACATGTATTGATTACTTTTTAATAAAGAATAAATTCATGTTTTCCCTTAAAAATCTCTGTCCTTTTAAATGTACAATACAATGTCTCATCTTGGCATAGACTTTAGAAGAGAACTTTACTTGGAGCACTTTATAATGCATATTAACTTTTTAATTGGGATGGATTGAGGGCAGCCAAGCCTCTTGTAGCTATTTTTCATGCCATTCAGTCAGTGACTGGAACATAGAACTTTACACTGATCAATTAGTCATTGACCAAATGGCTGCTGTAAGTGACTCAGGGGAATGACTAAATAAAGCTCCAAATACTTTATGTAATGATGCTTTGCAGAAGAGTTAATAAAAGTCAACCTCTCAGGTTGTTTTGTTTCACAATTCAAAATCGTTATATGAAATTCTACAATAAAGACGTATGACATAATTCTGCAATGTCATTGGCAGTGCTATTTTTTTAAGCAAACATTTTTATAAATGATGACTATTGTGTGTTTTCCTCCTTTTTGGGTTATTTATAACTAATAACAATATTGCCCATAGCTCCAAATTAGGGATCGACCGATATCGTTTTTTTAGGGCCGATACCGATAATCGGTGCAGGTTAGGGCCGATAGCCGATAACTTATACCGATATTCCGGTATAAGTTATCGGCTATTTAACCCCCTGCGACACCGCTGCAGATCATTGATTTAAAGCAGGCGCTTTAAATCAATGATCTGCAGTGGCTTTTGCGGGGCCATAGGCCGCCGCCGCCACCACCCACTTCTCTCCCCTACCTGTCAGGGTGGTCCGGGCCATCCATCCATCGTTCCTGTAGCGTCCGGGGGCGTTCCGGGTGGAGGGTGGTCCGGTCCGGGCTGTCCTTCTTCTCCGGCGGTCATCTTCTCCACTCCGGGAAGGCTCCGGCCTAGTACGCTGCATAGACGCCGCTGCGCAGTGACGCCCGTGAGCAGCGACGCACCTGGCATCACGGCGTAGCGGCGTCTATGCAGCGTACTAGGCCGGAGCCTGCCCGGAGTGGAGAAGAAGACCGTGGGAGAAGAAGGACAGCCCGGACCGGACCACCCTCCACCCGGAACGCCCTCGGACGCTACAGGAACGATGGATGGATGGCCCGGACCACCCCCATTACGGGTAAATTAAAATTTTTTATTGACTGGGAGGGTGGGGGAGGGGCCCGACCGGTATAGCGGTATGGGAAAAAATCCATACCGGTATACCGCCTAGCATCACGATGGGGGGTGCGGTGGGTCGGCGGTGCGGTGAGGCGGGTCGAGGGGGTGGCGGTCGCGGTGCGGTGGGGGTGGTGCGAGGGGCGGGGCATTATCGGCTTATCGGCAAGATAATTGCCGATACCGATAATGCCCAAAATCGTGATTATCGGCCGATAATATCGGCCATACCGATAATCGGTCGATCCCTACTCCAAATCTCTGCTTTTGAACCGCTGGTACACAAATTCCCCTTCCTATGTATACCTTCATTTCCATGTGCTGCATATAAATAAATCCATAATACATTAGATGTAGCATGCCATCTTTTTTCCATTGGTTCTGAAAGTAAAAACATCTGCATGAAATCAAAGGTGTATGGAGGGAGAGTAGGACCGCATAGTCATCTATGGGTGCTGTACTGTGGCTCCATACAAACCCAAGGATTTATTTAGTCTTAAAATGACTATGTACATGAGCCCTTCTATAGGCAAAAAGCAACAACCATGTTTCCATAGGCACTGTTCATATGATGAAATTAATATGCAATGGAAATCTGTATCCCAAGGTAAATTTGCTCCAAATAGACATGTAATTAATGCATATCAGTGAATAATCTGCATCTAAAACTACAGCCAAATTTGTGGCATGTTACAAATGTGGTAGCGGGGTGTGATGAGGGCAGATGTTGTTACCCTAGGGGCAGATGGCATTAACCCATCATATTCGTGATGCCCGGGAGTGGTTTAGCCTATAACCACCTGAAGGTATACCGCTAGATCCTGGGCTAGGCACAGAGGCAATAAAGACTCCGAAGCCAAGTTACGGACAACGGTAACTTTATTGAGGGTAGACAGTTGGTAAAGTCTATACAGTTCAGCCAGGGCCCAGGGAGGTGACAAGTGACACAGAGACATTAAGGGCTTGCTGGGACTTGAAGTAGGACCGGACAATTGAATGCAGACCACGCTGACTTGACAGATGACGGGGACTGACTTGACTCATAAAGCTGTGACTTTAGCTCACTTGAATTGATGGTGGCTGCAGGACTTGACTTTGAGGTCTCCAACACTCTGGACACACACACTAGGCGACTGCACTGGACCTCAGCTTAGCAGAAGAGCAGAGCTTAAAAAAAAATAAAACACCAAAAAAACAAAAAAAAAAACAAAGCTAGCTCCACCCAGGGCTCATATGGGGGAGACTAGCAGGGAGCCGATAGGTCACTCTTGGGATCACCTGTCACTGGTGCCTCCTGGGTAACAATCACATGACATAACTCTTAAAGATACAACACATTCCATAATACAATACACTGCAGAACATATGTACAAGGGGGAAACAGGTGCAAGGGGCAGCAGGAGCACGGGGTAACACCTCCCGTACTGGGCCACCACACAAAAAAAGACACATGTTCATCAAGTTCAACCAAGAAAGCTAAAGTGAATATTCGCAGCAGATATCCAAGTATATGTTTCGTTACCTTTAGCCTCATAAACAATATAAAAGTACATGTGAAATGTCACATTCTCTACGGTGGCCTAGAGGATCTATAAGCAAACATTAACTGGATTGCGGCCTATAGACTGTTCTTGAAAGCTGGGGTTTGCTGATAGACAACATGGAAACCACAGAGAATGTGCAAAAAAAAGGACACTTACAGGTTTGCCACTGTGACTAATGGTAATGATAGTGTTAATACCACTGTAGTGGAGGAATGTTACGTAACCAATTTTTAAAACATTGCTAACTTATTGGTTTATGGTATCTTATAGGTTTTACCATATCATGAACGAATATGTAATGTAGGTATTTCTACCTTGTTTAGATTAAATGCTACCTAACTTTTCTGAACAGACAACCCCAACCGGTCTATATAAAAGGGAATAATCTAATGAAGACAGCAGCCTGGCTCGGGGAGCTCAGATGCCCAGCCACGTGCTAGAAGTGCTTTGCTCTTTGGTGCACGACAGTCAATGATGTGGAAAGTGATTTTGCCAAACAAGCTCTTGAGTCAGAGCCATCTGTTTGTGTACTGTTGGGGACTATCTGATGACCCTATGATTATAACAGTGATAGCTCGCTTCTGTAGTGTGCCTATCCATTCTGTTACATATTTTTCCCCATGGGGATAACACATACCTAAATTGGGGTTAGCCATTAAACGGAATTATAGGGGGAGAAACACAGTAATAAAATACAAATGATAAACAATAGAAGGCTGTCTTAATAATTCTGGACATTTACATATAAAGACATGGAAGTTGGCTTATTGCGACTCTTGTGTCTGTAACCCTGACAATCAGCTGTTATTATTATGAACAGGCTTTACATGGCCCCCATCCACTTTGGCTCATAAAGGGGGTTTCCAAATAGGGTACCCCCCCTCTATGAGATCCATATATATTGTTGGGAAAAAACTGCACTTGGCCAGGTTTTTCATTATATTCCTATTCTTTGGTGCATAGAGCGGGTTTCAAATTTGGTAGCACACTATATGACATAGAGCTCCTAACAGGGCTCATGGATGGGGCTGTTTTTATTAGACAATCTATTTAAAGGGGTACTCCACACCTAGACATCTTATCCCTTATCCAGCGGCTGGACCCCCGCGATCTCCCCGCTGCATCTGGCGTTCGTTTAGAGTGCCGGGTGAAGCGCTGGAGGCTCGTGACGTCACTGCCACGCCCGTTCGTGACGTCATGGCCCCGCCCCCTTAATGCAAGTCTATGGGAGGGGGCGTGGTTGTGATGTCACGAGCCTCCACCCAGCATCGCCAGTTATCCGGCATGGAGCGAAGTTTGCTCCATGCATCAGATGTCTGGGGTGCTGCAGCCGAGATCGTTGGGGTCCCCAGTGGCGGGACCCTCGCGATCAGACATCTTATCCCCAATCCTTTGGATATCGCCAATTTTCAATGCCTTATATAATGCAGCTGGGCATACAGTGGTCCCTCAACATACGATGGTAATCTGTTCAAAATGGACCATCATTTGTTGAAAATATCGTATGTTGAGGGATCCGTGCAATGTAAAGTATAGGACAGTGGTCTACAACCTGCGGACCTTCAGATGTTGCAAAACTACAACACCCAGCATGCCCGGACAGCGAACGGCTGTCCGGGCATGCTGGGAGTTGTAGTTTTGCAAAATCTGGAGGTCCGCAGGTTGAAGACCGCTGGTATTGGAAGTTATACTCACGTGTCCCCGTCGCTCCGGACTGTCACCGCTGCCCTGGATGTCGTCTTCCATAGCTGTCGCCGCGTCCCCGGGGTGTCCCCGACGCTCCGGCAAGGCCTCTGCTTCCCCGGCATCCTCGCTCTCCGTCGCCGCCATCACATCGCTACACACGCTGCTCCTATTGGATGACGGGATGGCGTGCGCAGCGACGTGATGATGACGATGGAGAGCGCTGACGAAGCAGGGGATCCCGAAGAGGACGAGCCGGAGCCCCGAGGACAGGTAAGTGATCGTCAGTGGACAACACGGGACACCGTAAACGGCTATCCGGTGACAGCTGAAGCAGTCTGGGCTGACGGATAGCCGTTTATGCGATGGCCCCGACATACAAAAGCATCGTATGTTGATGCTGCCTTCAACATTTGATGGTCACTGTACGTCTATGTAGCATGTCTTATGTAACATGTTAAATACAAAACAAAAATAACACACAAAGACCCACTATAGCTGTAATAATAGCAACACTTCACATCCTACACTCAATAAATACCAGTTACTGATGTATGGGACTTACCATCTGGCCTGAGACACAACAGGATTCCTTACTCATTGAATGTCTCTAGGTAACATTGTGAAGCTTTTGACATTCATTGCTAAGTGTTATTTTAATGCACTTACAACTGATAAGTCCTGCTGGGCTATGAGGTCAGTCTTACCTGGTTGGTAGAATTCCAGTCATGCATTAGAAGAGAACCCAGAAGCACAACAATCCCTCCTGTTATGGAAATGACAACCAAAACAAATGACCATGGAAGGAAAACCGAAGCTTTATCAGGGTCTTTGTAAGGGAATGGAGATTGTAAGCTTTTGTTCCCCTGTTGTGTCATCAGTACACAGAATACAGGTACCCTACCTGCCATTGTGTTCATTTAAGGAACCAGAAATGAGAGGAGAGGACAATAAGCCTACAGAGTTTCCTTTTACCGTATATACTCGAGTATAAGCCGAGTTTTTCAGCATGATTTTTTCGTGCTGAAAACGCCCCCCTCGGCTTATACTCGAGTGAACTCTCCGCCTGTCAATCCCTTCTCAGTGGTCTTCAACCTGCCGACCTCCAGATGTTGCAAAACTACAACTCCCAGCATGCCCGGACAGCCATCGGCTGTCCGGGCATGCTGGGAGTTGTTGTTTTGAAATCTCTGGAGGTCCGCAGGTTGAAGACCACTGCGGCCTTCGTCATCAGGCAGACCCCCCTTTAGTTTTCTACTCACCTCCCCTCGGTGGGAAGGAAGGGTGAGCTGGTCCGGGCCATCTATGCTGCAGGGACCGTCCGGTGGGGAGGGTTAGTCGTTCTGGGCTGTCCTTTTTCACCGTTCCGGGCCAGGCCCCAGACTAGTGACGTTGCCTTGACGACGACGCACAGGGACGTTCATGCGCAGCCTCCCTCCTTCATGCGCATGAACGTCCCCGTGCGTCGTCGTATATAAAATAGTTACCAGCCCTAAACAACGTCTCAAACTACACCTATGAAAAAGTAAAGGTCCATCATGATAAATGTAGTATGCAAGTCATGTAGATAGTTTAGTGTCCATTTCATCAAATAGACATCTGCTGGACCCGGCTGATCCCAGAGTAGGTCAGTGAGCAGATATATAGACATATTCATGTCCTTTAAAAATGTACAACATGGCTTCAAATTCTAAGCTCCAACAGGAGACATTGTTAACCACTGTTCAGACCTAATTTTTCATTACATATGGCATATGCCCTATAAAAGCTCCCTATGCATACGGTAAACATATCACTAAGGCCCCAAAGACCCACCGATGCCAAATGCTGGGCTGGCATGTGTTGGCATATGTTTTTGTTAACTGTATAGAAAAAAAAGTTGAATGCATTTTGTATCCAAAAGGATACAATAAAATAAGCATATGTCATTCAGCATAGTTTTTTTTCCTTTTTTTTATTTTTATTTTTTATTTATTTTTTAATACCATGGGAGTCAATGGGTGACATAATTCAGTGTAATCTTGTAAAGTGTCATGTGTGGAGGTGAACATAGGTAAATACTTCCAATGGAAGGGAAAAAGTTATGTCTGAACAGAGCCCAATTCACAATACTACCCACTATCATTTTTTTTTTAACAAATGTTTCCTTCTACTGATCTAGAGTTAAAATCCAGTGCAGTTAAATTATTCCATCTTATTTTTTTTATTGTTTTATTTTCCCCAATAATGTCCAATCTGTGTTTTTTGGTGTTTTCCCCAAATATAATTACTGCCAATAATACACTACACAAGACTTATTAGGCAATCATACCAGACAAGCTATGTGCCAGTCAGACCCAGAGGTGGAACTAAAAGGGGTTCTCCAGTGCTTAGACATCTTATCCATATCCCCCTTATCGTCGGCCCTGTGGTCTCCGGTAATCAGACCCGGAGCGAACACGCTCCGGGGACTGATTACAAACGGGGTGCCGCGTGCAAGATCACGGGCGTCCCCAGCTGCGGGACTCCTGTGATCAGGCATCTTATCCCCTTTCCTTTGCATAGGGGATAAGATGTCTAAGCACCGGAGTACCCCTTTAAAGATGCGGGGCCCAAGGCAAAATATATAACAGGACCCCCAACTATAATCCTTAATTTATAGCAATGATATCCTTATACAGAAGAGATCTAATGGGCCCCATCAAGCTTCTGGGCCTAAGTGCATTCACACCCTATAGTTATGGCCTCAGTCAGAGCCCAAAATAACAGGGGGACATTTATCAAAACTTGTACAGAGGAAAAGTTGCTGAGTTGCCCATAGCAACCAATCAGATCGCTTCTTTCATTTTTGAAAAGGCCTGAAAAATGAAAGAAGTGATCTGATTGGTTGCTAGGGGCAACTGAGCAACTTTTCCTTGGGACAGGTTTTGATGAATATCCCTCACAGACCATGTGTCTGTCACAAAGGATCCATACTTGGTTTGGCAACCTTTTTTTTTTTTGTTCAGTAGAAATGTTCTTGGTAGAAGAGAAGAAGGGGAAGAAAGACAAATTCATTATGTCATTTGTAATTTGGAGTCTGCAATAGTCCTTCTTATGATATCATAAACATCTTTAAATTAAGAAATTCAATTGTCTTACATGCCATTTAGGCCATATCACCATTTTCTTATAATACAGACCTAAATTTGCTTTACTTTTTAATTGTCTGGATATAGGAAGTCCACTTGTCTGCAGTTAAGTTATGGGGGAGATTTATAAAAACCTGTGCAAAGGAAAAGTTGTCCAGTTGCCCATAGCAACCAATCAGATACTTTCATTTTTAACAAGGCCTCTGCAAAATGAAAGAAGCAATCTGATTGGTTGCTATGGGCAACTGGGCAACTTTTCCTTTGCACAGGCTTTTATAAATCTCCCCCATTGTCTTTTTAAAATCACTACAATCTGGTCATGTGGACATACAATAGATGCATACGTCTGGAATGTGGATCATTTATCTAGGGCTTACATGTGACCAGTGATGACGATTAAGGAAGGGAGTGCAGCATCAGGCGGACACCACACACTTACTTTTATTGTCGATGGTGGCTCAAATTTCTCCAAGTCAAATCTAATCCATAAGATCTTTAAAATAATGTGATTAGATGGTGACAGTGCTTACACAATGTGTAGAAACATAATATCCAACTTATTAAACGTGATACTCATAAGTAGATGACCAGTCCCCGACCAGTCTGCAGTGACATTGTATCCAAAATGATTTTAATATTACTATATTGTCTCAGAGCATATATATATATATATATATATATATATATATATATATATATATATATATAAACGGGATGAGTATTTAACTCAGGGCGAGTTCACCGGAGCTTTCAAGGGCCACTAAGCACTCCGCAGGCATTCTGGGTAGGGGAATATGCAAATCAGCTCATTACATCACCTTCTCAGGCGATGTTCCCTGGTATCAGCTTAGCTCCAGTTACGGAATATAAAAAGCTAATCGGGATTAATGCCAAACCAGAACTCTCTCTCCAAATATATATTATGAATTAGAGCCATACAGGATAAATATATAAAATAGATTTAATTAGTAATGACATTATACTGTAGAGCAGTGGTCTTCATCCTGTAATTTTGTAACATCTGGAGGTCCACAGGTTGAAGACCACTGCTGTAGAGCAAAGCAAGGACTAAATTGAACCCGTTGCATGGTTTCACACAGTGTAATGAATCACAGTGCTGGATAGGGATTAAAGGGGTACTCCGGTGAAAAACTCTTTTTTTTTTTTATTAAATCAACTGGTGCCAGAAAGTTAAACAGATTTGTAAATGACTTCTATTAAAAAATCTTAATCCTTCCTGTACTTATTAGCTGCTTAATACTACAGCGGAAATTATTTTCTTTTTGAAACATAGAGCTGTCTGCTGACATCCTGAGCACAGTGCTCTCTGCTGACATCTCTGTCCATTTTAGGAACTGTCCAGAACAGCATATGTTTGCTATGGGGATTTCCCTTTACTCTGGCATGGACAGAGATGTCAGCAGAGAGCACTGTGCTCGTGATGTCAGCAGAGAGCTCTGTGTTTCAAATGGAAAAGAATTTCCACTGTAGTATTCAGCAGCTAATAAGTACAGGAAGAATTAAGATTTTTTAATAGAAGTAATTTACAAATCTGTTTAACTTTCTGTTTAACCAGCTGATTTAAAAGAAAAAAGTTTTTCACCGGAGTACTCCTTTAAAGGACAGGAATACGTTTAGATATGCAATAATCTGCTTGTCAACCGAGCAATTTTTCCTTTATTTATATATGCAAATAAGCAGCAAGTGTCCACAGGGCGGGGTCGATCACCTCGAGTGTCCAGCATTTTTCCCTCCACCTGTACACAGACCAAAGACTGTCCATCTAATGGAATAAAAGGAGACAGGCAGGGATCAAGGATGGAAATGCTGGACACGTTAGGGGATCGGCCCCACACTCTTCACACTTACTGCTCATTTGCATGTCTGAAAACATTATATACCCAGGAGGAGTGCAATGCTGACAGAAGAGCTGGTGGGATGTGTAGGTGGATGAATGATGAGGGTTGTAGTTGGCAAGCTCTAGTCACATCTGGATTTTCTCACTGGGGTCTTCCACCAAACCTCCCACGCTCCTTAGACTGGGGTGCATTGATGAGGTGGCTGCTCTGAGATAATGGTGGTAATAGTACCCCAGGTACCCCTGTGTATGTATGTTTCCCTGTGTAATTTGGGGGTGCTTTTGATGGTAATTTGCAAAGAACTAGACAGAGACAGGCGTAACTTACAAAATGGTAAAACACAATTCTCATTTTTTTGGTACATAGTAACTCATCCACTTCCAAAGTAGAAGCACAGTTTTTACCAGCACCTTTAGGGTGCGTTCACACGCTCTTTGTTTTTGCGGGTTTTCCGCTGCGTATTTGAAAGGGTGCGGGCTCTTCTCGGCTATCCGCAGCAGATTTTCCACGGAGGAATTTACGCTGCGGAAAATCCGCAGCAAGCCCCATAGAAGTCAGTAGGGACTGTGGCGGCATAACTTCCACCGCAAAAAATCTGCTATGGACAGCCGAGAAGAGCCCGCCCCTTTCAAATACACAGCGGAAAACCCGCAAAAACAAAAAGCGTGTGAACGCACCCTGAGACAGGCTTTGCCTAGGTTGGAGTAGGGTTTCAAAATAAATCAAATGTGTAGTGTTCTTTGACTCATTCTCTAGCCTTTTAGTAGTCAGCCTCCTCTCAGATGCCGCAATACAACGGCTTTATTGTCTTGCTTAAATTAGTCCTTTTGGTATTGAAATTCCCAGCTATGGGGTACGAAACATTTTTGTATGACAATTCCCACCTGCAGGGTACTGATTCTCAAGATATATTTGACCTACAAGTGCACTAGACCTGTCCAGGATCCTGAGAGTCCTAGTTTGGAGCTTTAAGGCCCTTGCACCATTTCTCCTCACAGGCTACTCTTCTCTGTACTCAACTTCTCAATTAGAGAGGTTGGACTAGCTTAAGCTCCATCCTCTTTCCAAGAGGTTTGTAAGCCCCTAAAGAGGTACTCCGCCCCTAGTCATCTTATCCCCTATCCAAAGGATAGGGAATAAGATGTCTGCTTGTGGGGGGCCTTGCTGCTGGAACCCTGGCCCGCCACCGCAGTAAGCTAAGCATGAACATGAATGGAGGGGGCTCGTCGACCACGGGAGCAGCCCGAAGCTTTGCACAAATCTAATGGTGTGTCTGTGAAGGTTCTCTTAACCACTTCTTGGAACTCCCTGAAACCATCTGATAGATTCACATACTGTAGGTGAGATCTTCTGCAAGTTTCTGGTCATTGGGGTGTGCTGCAGATTTTCCGGCAGCAGGAAAGTTGCAGAAAATGCCGCCCGTGTAAATGCACCCTAAGGTAACTATCCAGAATTAGAAAAGCAGATGTCATTTTTGAAAAAAACAGCACCACATCACATCTGTGATATTACAACTCAGTACCAATACAGTGAATGTAGCCAAGTTGAGAACAGGCATGGTACTGTCTGTTTTTGTTTGTTTTTAATGAAGAAATTAGCTCTGTTTTTCTATTCTTGTCACACCGCCTCCCATAGTCTTGCATTGAGGGGGAGGGGCGTGACGTCACGATGCTCCGGCCCCGCGGTAGTCACACTGCACACTCGGAGCCTCCAGCGCTGCGGAGAGCTCGCAAAGGTGGGTGCTGAATGACAGATTGCGGGGGTCCCCAGCGATCATACATCTTATCCCCTATCTTTTGGATAGGGGATAAGATATATTAGGTCCGGAGTACCCCTTTAAAGGTAAGATGTCTTCAGTCTTTACACTAATAATAGTGACCCTTTTCTTAACCAGTAACCCAAAATAGTTGAAGTGGTTTTTGTGCACAAAGGGGGACATTTATCAAAACCTGTACAAAGGAAAAGTTGCCCATAGCAACCAATCAGCTCGCTTCTTTCATTTTTAACAAGGCAGCTGCAAAATGAAAGAAGCAATCTGATTGGTTGTTGTGGGCAACTTTTCCTGTGTACAGGTTTTGATAAATCTCCCCCAAAATGCCCATCCTCAGAAGTACAAAAAGTGGTGCTGGTGAACCATTGACCATTATAGTGCTCACCTGTAGGGGAGGAGGAATTCAGGTGCACAATTTGCCTTGAGGTAAAATGTTCCTGGTTTGGTTTATTAGGACTCATTCACATGAACGGATTTATTTGTGGGATTCCTGCTGCGTGTTTGAAATGGGGCATGCTCTCCACGGCTGTGGAAAATCCGCTACAGACCCTATTCACTTCAATGGGGCTTGCGGCGGACTTTTCGCATCGGAAATTCCGCAGCCGAAAATCGCAGCCTGTCCCCTTTCAAACACGCAGTGGGAAACCCGTAATTGAATCTGTTCCTGTGAATAAGCCCTTACAGTGGGGATTTTGCTGTGTATTTTGCTGCAGATTTTCTGATGCTGATTTTCCTACCTGTTGACTTCAATGGGTAAAAAAGTCAGCAGCAGAAAATATGCAACAAAATACGCACAAGTGAATGTACCCTTATATAGGACAATATTGGTCTACTCGGCCAATAATGGCCCTTCTGATTAACCTTTAAAGGGGTACTCCGGTGAAAACCTTTTTTCTTTTAAATCAACTGGTGGCAGAAAGTTAAACATATTTGTAAATTACTTATATTAAAAAATCTTAATCCTTCCTGTACTTCTTAGCTGCTGAATACTACAGAGGAAATTATTTTCTTTTTGGAATGCTCTCTGATGGCATCACGAGCACAGTTCTCTCTGCTGACGTTATTATAATAATAATAGTAACGCTTTATTTATTGTTGTCCTTACTGGGATTTGAACCCAAGTCCCCAGCACTGCAAGGCAGCAGTGCTAACCACTTAGCCACCATGCTGCCCTTAGCATACATCTGCTATGCATGGTTGCTAAAATGGACAGAGATGTCAGCAGAGAGCACTGTGCTCGTGATGTCATCAGTGTTCCAAAAACAAAGGAATTTCCTCTGTAGCATTCAGCAGCTAATAAGTACTGGAAGGATTAAGATTTTTTAATAGAAGTAATTTACAAATATGTTTAACTTTCTGCCACCAGTTGATTTAAAAGAAAAAAACGTTTTCACCGGAGTACCCCTTTAACCCCTTAAGGACGCAGGACGTAAATGTACGTCCTGGTGAGGTGGTACTTAACGCACCAGGACGTACATTTACGTCCTAAGCATAACCGCGGGCATCGGAGCGATGCCCGTGTCATGCGCGGCTGATCCCGGCTGCTGATCGCAGCCAGGGACCCGCCGGCAATGGCCGACGCCCGCGATCTCGCGGGCGCCCGCCATTAACCCCTCAGGTGCCGGGATCAATACAGATCCCGGCATCTGCGGGAGTTCGCGATTAAAATGAACGATCGGATCGCCCGCAGCGCTGCTGCGGGGATCCGATCATTCATAACGCCGCACGGAGGTCCCCTCACCTTCCTCCGTGCGGCTCCCGGCGTCTCCTGCTCTGGTCTGTGATCGAGCAGACCAGAGCAGGAGATGACCGATAATACTGATCTGTTCTATGTCCTATACATAGAACAGATCAGTATTAGCAATCATGGTATTGCTATGAATAGTCCCCTATGGGGACTATTCAAGTGTAAAAAAAAATGTAAAAAAATGTAAAAGTAAAAGTAAAAAAAAAGTGAAAAATCCCCTCCCCCAATAAAAAAGTAAAACGTCCGTTTTTTCCTATTTTACCCCCAAAAAGCGTAAAAAACATTTTTTATAGACATATTTGGTATCGCCGCGTGCGTAAATGTCCGAACTATTAAAATAAAATGTTAATGATCCCGTACGGTGAACGGCGTGAACGAAAAAAAATTAAAAAAGTCCAAAATTCCTACTTTTTTAATACATTTTATTAAAAAAAAAATTATAAAAAATGTATTAAAAGTTTTTTATATACAAATGTGGTATCAAAAAAAAGTACAGATCATGGCGCAAAAAATGAGCCCCCATACTGCCGCTTATACGGAAAAATAAAAAAGTTATAGGTCATCAAAATAAAGGGATTATAAACGTACTAATTTGGTTAAAAAGTTTGTGATTTTTTTTAAGCGCAACAATAATATAAAAGTATATAATAATGGGTATCATTTCAATCGTATTGACCCTCAGAATAAAGAACACATGTCATTTTTACCATAAATTGTACGGCGTGAAAACAAAACCTTCCAAAATTAGCAAAATTGCGTTTTTCGTTTTAATTTCCCCACAAAAATAGTGTTTTTTGGTTGCGCCATACATTTTACGATATAATGAGTGATGTCATTACAAAGAACAACTGGTCGCGCAAAAAAAAAGCCCTCATACTAGTCTGTGGATGAAAATATAAAAGAGTTATGATTTTTAGAAGGCGAGGAGGAAAAAATGAAAACGTAAAAATTAAATTGTCTGAGTCCTTAAGGCCAAAATGGGCTGAGTCCTTAAGGGGTTAATGTAGCCACTACTCTCACAATTTCCAAGTCAGCCTGTTCTGTATTATAATACATAAATGCTGCAAACAGTATATTGAACACCAATACCAAAAAGGTTCTTTTAGCCCATAATATATTCAAAATAATGATATGCTGCAGATCTGTGTGAAGATGAGCTCATTTCAAAGGTGCTAATCCCTGAGAAGGTATTCTGCAGTTTTTATATTTTCATTTTATTTTTGGCAAATTCTGAGAGGATAGGCAGCACGTTACCTGTTATTGAAGATTATTTTCCATGGCACGGTCAGAAAACCACAGGCATGCTGGGAGTTGTAGTTTTGCAACATCTGGAGGGCCACAGTTTGGGGACCACTGAACTATAGTACAATATCAAGAAGGAAAACACTGAACTTATAACAAGACTGCCCTCTATTGGTTGTCTAACTAACTGGTAATGAGATGCGCTTAGGCTTATTAATGGTAATACAACGAACATTTTAACTACTTCTGTTTAACCCACTTGTAAAACATTGAGTTTCATACAATGCACCACTAAAACATATAGATTAACACAGGAAAAATGATAATCTATACATAATCTATAATCTATAAAATCCCTAAACCATGCTGGGACTACATGTATTTATGTTATTGAGATTGTTAAGCTTTGTCTAGCACAGTGGTCCCCAAACTGTGGCCCTCCAGATGTTGCAAAACTACAACTCCCAGCATGCCTGGACAGCCAACGGCTGTCCAGGCATGCTGGGAATTGTAGTTTTGCAACATCTGGAGGGCCACAGTTTGGGGACCACTGGTCTAGCAAGACTGACATTTTGCCTTCTCCTTCTGGCAGAAGGTGCAGACATTTTTACAGGGTATTCTACGGCTCAGAAAACATCATTCAGACTTTTTCTTTGCTTTTCAGAAAGTTTTGGGGGATGTATTTTTTTTTTACCTTTTTTGGGGGCTGTAGCAAAAGCTATAGCCAAAAAAAAAAACACACATTTCTTTTTTTGAGACCTATATTGGGCTATTTATGGTCCAAAATACACCCCAAATTATTTGCCAAAATGGGTGAGATTTATCAAAACCTGCCTAGAGGAAAAGTTGCTGACTTGCCCATAGCCACCAGTTCGATCGCTTCTTTCATTTTTCAGAGGTCTTTAAAAAAAAAAAAAAGAAAAGAAAGAAGCGATCTGATCAGGAGCATCTTTTTACTCTGGACAGGTTTTGATACATTTCCCTTAACATGTCTGCACTTTGGCACTTAAAGGGGTACTCCGGCACTAAGACATCTTAACCCCTATCCAAAGGATAGGGGATAAGATGCCTGATCGCGGGGGTCCCGCTGCTGGGGACCCCCGTGATCTTCCACGCCGCACCCCGTCAGAATCAGCCACCGGAGCGTGCTCGCTCCGGGTCTGATTACTAACAATCACAGGGACGGAGCATAGTACGTCACGGCTCCGCCCCCGTGTGACATCACGCTCCGCCTTTTCAATGCAAGCCTATGGAGGGGGCTTGACAGCCTCCATAGGCTTGCATTGAGGGGGCGAAGCGTGACGTCACACGGGGGCGGAGCCGTGACGTACTATGCTCCGTCCCTGTGATTGTTAGTAATCAGACCCGGAGCGAGCACGCTCCGGTGGCTGATTCTGACGGGGTGCGGCGTGGAAGATCACGGGGGTCCCCAGCAGCGGGACCCCCGCGATCAGGCATCTTATCCCCTATCCTTTGGATAGGGGATAAGATGTCTTAGCGCCGGAGTACCTCTTTAAACAGATGAAATAAAGGGCCTAGCATTTAATTTTACAGCCATAACAATTACAGCTGTAAAAGTAGTGTGTGTGATTTATTTTTTACCAATAGTTAAATAAATTAAAAGGGGTACTCCGGTGGGAAAAAAATGCTTTCAAATCAACTCGTGCCAGAAAGTTAAACAGATTTGTAAATTAGCACAATAGACAAATGAAGCCAGCACATAAAATGCAGAGTTTATTGATATCTTGTTCAAAGTTCCATAGAAAGGCAGGTAGGGGAGTACATCAGGCAATATCACATTCAGTAGACAGCTTGGAGATGGGTCCCTTCACCCCAATGCGTCTCGTTGTCATGACTAAGGGTCCTTGACCTGAAACGCGTTGGCACGAAGGGACCCATCTCCAAGCTGTCTACTGAATGTGATATTGCCTGATGTACTCCCCTACCTGCCTTTCTATGGAACTTTGAACAAGATATCAATAAACTCCGCATTTTATGTCCTGGCTTCATTTGTGCTGCTTGTCTTGAGGATTGCCGTGCACTGGAAGCTCAGGTGAGCTGATCAATTTCTTTCCACTAGATTTGTAAATTACTTCTATTTAAAAATGTTAATCATTCCAGTACTTATTAGCTGCTGTATGCTCCAGAGGAAGTTGTGTAGTTCTTTTCTGTCTGACCACAGTGCTCTCTGCTGACACCTCTGTCAGGAACTGTCCAGAGCAGGAGAGGTTTACTATGGGGATTTTCTCCTACTCTGGACAGTTCCTGACATGGACAGAGATTTCAGCAGAGAGCACTGTGGTCAGACAGAAAAGAACTACACAACTTCCTCTGGAGCATTTAGAAGCTGCTAAGTAATGGAAGGGTTAATATTTTTAAATAGAAGTAACTTAGAAATGTGTATAACTTTCTAGCACCTGTTGATTTGAAAACATTTGTTTTCCACCGGAGTACCCCTTTAATTGTCAAAAAGGCTGGTTCTTGTGCCTTTTTGGACATAAAATTTATGTTTTTGGCTATTTTATGTCCAAAAAAACAGCCCATAAAATATAGTAAGAACATAGCCTAAGTGTCAACAGGTATATTTTGGGATAATTCCACAGTGTATACCTCTGCTGCAAGGCTGTAATGTATGTCACTGTATAGGTATATGGAGGCACATGCTGCCCTTTGTTAAAAAAAAAGAATAAATAAATCTATATATATAAAACTCAACGTGTGTGTGTATGTATATATGTATGTATGTATGTGTGTATGTTCCACAAAAACTTTCAAACGGCTAAAGATATTAACATGAAACTTGGCACACATGTTACTTATATGACAACAACAAACATAGGATAGGTAATTTAACCCTTACTCACCCCCATTTGCCAGGGGCGGGGCTTATGTTTAAAGTCCCATTAAAGTCAATGGGAAATATATGTTACTACATAACTTCCAAACGGCTGGAGATATTTCGATAATACTTGGTCACATGTTACTTATATGTCCACTTAAAATATAGGATAGTTAATTTAACCCTTAACTACCCCCATTTGTGAGGGTCGTTTTTTTTTTTTTAAAGTTCCATGTAAATCAATGGGAAATGTATGTTCCCACATAAATTCCGTATGGCTGGAGCTATTTCATCACCTGGTACACATATTACGGGTCGGGATATGAGGACGGGATGGGAGGTCGAGATAGGAGGTCGGGATAGGAGGACGAGATATGAGGACGAGATATGAGGTCGGGATAGGAGGTCCGGTAGGAGGTCGGGATAGGAGGTCGGGATAGGAGAACAAGATAGGAGGACGGGATAGGAGGTCTGGATAGGAGGTTGGGATAGGAGGTCGAGATAGGAGGACGGGATAGGAGGTCAAGATAGGAGGTCGAGATAGGAGTACGGGAAAGGAGGTCGGGATAGGAGGACGGGATAGGAGGTCTGGATAGGAGGTCAGGATAGGAGGTCAAGATAGGAGGATGGGATAGGAGGTCGATATAGGAGGTTGAGATAGGAGGTCAAGATATGAAGACGGGAAAGGAGGTCAGGATAGGAGGTCGGGATAGGAGGACGGTATAGGAGGTCGGGATGTGGGGTTGGGATATGACAACAATATATGAGGACTTTATATGAAGTCAAAAGCTTCCTCCTTTGTCTATTTTCCTCCCCAAAAAGGATTAGGAAGGAAAAACCGGGCAACGCCGGGTACTCAGCTAGAATATCTATATAAAACTCAACGTGTGTGTGTATGTGTGTGTGTATGTATGTTCCACAAAAACTTTCAAACGGCTAAAGATATTGACATGAAACTTGGCACACATGTTACTTATATGTCAACAGCAAACATAGGATAGGTAATTTAACCCTTACTCACCCCCATTTGCCAGGGGCGGGGCTTTTGTTTAAAGTCCCACGCAAGTCAATGGGAAATATATGTTACTGCATAACTTCCAAACGGCTGGAGATATTTCGATAATACTTGGTCACATGTTACTTATATGTACACTTAAAATATAGGATAGTTAATTTAACCCTTAACTACCCCCATTTGTGAGGGTCAGGTTTTTTTTTTTTAAAGTCCCATGCAAATCAATGGGAAATGTGTGTTCACATATAATTTCTGTACGGCTGGAGCTATTTCAATACCTGGTACACATATTACGAGTCGGGATATGAGGACGGGATTGGAGGTTGGGATAGGAGGTCGAGATAGGAGGTCAGGATAGGAGGACGGGATATGAGGACGAGATATGAGGTCGGGATAGGAGGTCGGGATAGTAGGTCGGGATAGGAGGATGGGATATGAGGACGGGATAGGAGTTCTGGATAGGAGGTCTGGATAGGAGGTTGGGATAGGAGGACAGGACAGGAGGTCAAGATAGGAGGTCGAGATATGAGGACGGGATAGGAGGTCTGGATAGGAGGTCGGGATAGGAGGTTGAGATAGGAGATCGAGATAGGAGGATGGGATAGGAGGTCGGAATAGGAGGTCGGGATAGGAGGTCTGGATAGGAGGTCGGGATAGGAGCTCGAGATTGGAGGACGGGATAGGAGGTCGGGATAGGAGGACGGGATAGGAGGTCGGGATAGGAGGTCGGGATGTGGGGTTGGGATATGACAACAATATATGGGGATGGGATATGAAGTCAAAAGCTTCCTCCTTTGTTTATTTTCCTCCCCAAAAAGGATTAGGAAGGAAAAACCGGGCAACGCCGGGTACTCAGCTAGTAAATAAATAAAAAACATATTCCACACAGTAAATGTTTTTTTTTTAAATCTATCTTTATAGGAAAGCATATCAAAGAAGAAAAAGAAAACTGATTCACTTGTATAAGAATTATATATCTATAGATATGGAAAACTTTATTAAAGGGGTATTCCAGGAATTTTTTTTATTTGACTATGCTACAGGGGCTGTAAAGTTAGTGTAGTTCATAATATAGTGTCTGTACCTGTGTGTGACGGTTTTCTCACAATTCTTCTGTGATTTTCACCCAACTATTTATTTTTACCAGCATACAAAATGACTTTTGTCTCGGATTTTTCCCAGCTTGCAATGCAGCCGAGACCTGACTCACTAGTCAGCTGATGACAGGGAGCCTGTCTGCTTCAATGGGTGGAGGAATCAATCTGCAACTAATGCAACAGCTGGAGGCACCCTGATTGAAAACCACAGGTCTTTTGTTTCAATGGGTGGGGTGGCTGATTTGTGAGAGGGAGGAAAATGGCATTGTGGGATTTGTAGTAAAAAAAAAAAGAAGTCAAACAGGAAATACAAGTTCACAAAAAGCTAGCCACAGTGTTATGGTAATCTAACAACATAGCCATTTAGCCCCAAGACAAGCGCAGATCCTTTCTAAGCATGTCCATTACTGTCTGCCTGGTACATACTAAAATCACCTTATGGGGGACAACCCCTTTAAGATGTCCTACAAAACATCCATAAAGATGAATCACCGGGTCTGCACATCAGTAAATTCAAAAGTAGTAATTATATATTGAACACAGTGATTGGTCACAGTATAGCAGCTAAAAAAGATATTGCACAAAGGAAAAACTAAATAGCAGCACAAAAAGGCACTAGGACATGTAACGTATTGTATACTAGGTAATACACCTGAAGTAATAGAGGGATTAAAGTGTCAAGTACATTGATGAAAATAAGCAAACCATACAGAACAAAAGTCAAGTACAGTGACCCCCCCGACCTACGATGGCCCCGACATTCGATCATTTCAACATACGATGGCCTCTTAGAGGCCATCGCATGTTGAAGGCAGCATCAACATACGATGCTTTTGTATGTCGGGGCCATCGCATAAACGGCTATCCGGCAGCGCAGAATGCTTCAGCTGCCACCGGATAGCCGTTTATGGTGCCCCGTGTGGTCCGCTGACGATCACTTACCTCTCCTCGGAGCTCCGGCACGTCCTCTTCGGGATCCCCTCCATTGTCGGCGCTCTCCATCATTGTCATCACGTCGCTGCGCACGCCGTCCCGTCATCCAATAGGAGCGCCGTGCGCAGTGACGTGATGGCGGCTACGGAGAGCGAGGATGCCGGGGAAGCAGAGGCCTTTCCGGAGCGTCGAGGACACCCCGGGGACACGGCGACAGAGATGGAAGGTGTACTTGTACTCGTGCAAATGTCCCCAATACCTAATCCGATAAGGGAGTTTAGGCCACCTGAACTCTCCGCATGGATCAACTCTAGAGGATGCATGGCGTAAAGCGCGTGGCTAATGCCCAACATCAACAATCTGGGTGATGAGCAGTGTCACGATGCCGGCTGGCAGGAGGTGGATCCTCTGTGCCAGAGAGGGATAGCGAGGACCGTGCTAGTGGACCGGTTCTAAGCCACTACTGGTTTTCACCAGAGCCCGCCGCAAAGCGGGATGGTCTTGCTGCGGCGGTAGTGACCAGGTCGTATCCACTAGCAACGGCTCACCTCTCTGGCTGCTGAAGATAGGCGCGGTACAAGGGAGTAGGCAGAAGCAAGGTCGGACGTAGCAGAAGGTCGGGGCAGGCAGCAAGGTTCGTAGTCAAGGGAGATAGCAAAGGTACTGGTACACAGGGTATAAACACACAAAGAACGCTTTCACTGGCACTAAGGCAACAAGATCCGGCAAGGGAGTGCAAGGGAGGAGACTAGATATAAGCAGGGAACAGGTGGGAACCAATTAAGCTAATTGGGCCAGGCACCAATCATTGGTGCGCTGGCCCTTTAAGTCTCAGGGAGCTGGCGCGCGCGCGCCCTAGAGAGCGGAGCCGCGCGCGCCAGCACATGACCGCAGGAGACGGGAACGGGTAAGTGACCTGGGATGCGATTCGCGAGCGGGCGCGTCCCGCTGTGCGAATCGCATCCCCAACGGCCATGAGAGAGCAGCGCTCCCGGTCAGCGGGACTGACCGGGGAGCTGCAGGGAAAGAGACGCCGTGAGCGCTCCGGGGAGGAGCGGGGACCCGGAGCGCTAGGCGTAACAGTACCCCCCCCCTTAGGTCTCCCCTTCTCTTTATCGGGTAACTGCCTCCCCTGGGATGAGGACACCGGGAAAGGATGGAGGGATTCCTCAACGGCAGGCAGAACCGCAGGAGTAGGAATGGGGAGAGAGGGCAGAGGGCGGGACCTGGCACGGGGCAGTGTGACACCAGGACGAGGGCCATGAGGGGACACAGAAGCTTGCCTGATGGAACTGGGAGGGGGGGAGGGGCATTTCCTGTGGCAGGCAGAGTCCTTAATGACCTTAGGGGGACCAGATACAGGAGGAACCACAGAGTTACGGCAAGGGTTACTGGGAACCGGTTTTAGACAGTTCTTGGAACAAGAGGACCCCCAACTCTTGATCTCCCCAGTGGACCAATCCAGGGTTGGGGAATGAAGTTGAAGCCAGGGAAGTCCAAGGAGAATTTCCGAGGTGCAATTGGGGAGGACCAAAAGTTCAATCCTCTCGTGGTGAGATCCGATGCTCATAAGAAGGGGCTCCGTGCGGAAACGTATGGTACAGTCCAACCTGGCTCCGTTGACCGCGGAAATGTGGAGTGGCTTGACAAGACGGGTCACCGGAATACGGAATTTATTCACAAAGGAGTCCCGAATAAAATTCCCAGAAGCTCCAGAGTCCAGGCAGGCCACGGCTGAGAGGGGAGAGCTGGCTGAAGTGGAAATCCGAACAGGTACCGTGAGACGTGGAGAAGCCGACTTGGCATCAAGAGACGCCACACCCACGAGAGCTGAGTGCGAGCGTGCGTTTCCCAGACGTGGAGGACGGATTGGGCAATCCACCAGAAAATGTTCAGTACTGGCACAGTACAAACAAAGATTCTCTTCCTTACGGCGATTCCTCTCTTCCAGGGTCAGGCGAGACCGATCCACTTGCATGGCCTCCTCGGCGGGAGGCCTAGGCGCAGATTGCAGTGGAGACTGTGGGAGAGGTGGCCAGAGATCTAAGTCTTTTTCCTGGCGGAGCTCTTGATGCCTCTCAGAAAAACGCATGTCAATGCGAGTGGCTAGATGAATGAGTTCATGCAGGCTAGCAGGAGTCTCTCGTGCGGCCAGAACATCTTTAATGTTGCTGGATAGGCCTTTTTTAAAGGTCGCGCAGAGAGCCTCATTATTCCAGGAAAGTTCAGAAGCAAGAGTACGGAATTGTATGGCGTACTCGCCAACGGAGGAATTACCCTGGACCAGGTTCAGCAGGGCAGTCTCAGCAGAAGAGGCTCGGGCAGGTTCCTCAAAGACACTTCGAATTTCCGAGAAGAAGGAGTGAACAGAGGCAGTGACGGGGTCATTGCGGTCCCAGAGCGGTGTGGCCCATGACAGGGCTTTTCCAGACAGAAGGCTGACTACGAAAGCCACCTTAGACCTTTCAGTAGGAAACAGGTCCGACATCATCTCCAAGTGCAGAGAACATTGCGAAAGGAAGCCACGACAAAACTTAGAGTCCCCATTAAATTTGTCCGGCAAAGACAGGCGGAGGCTAGGAGTGGCCACTCGCTGCGGAAGGGGTGCAGGAGCTGGCGGAGGAGATGATTGCTGAAGAAGTTGCGACTGAAGTTGGTGCACAATGGTGGACATTTCTGACATCTGGTGGGTTAGATGGGCGATCTGTCGGGCTTGCTGGGCGACCACCGTGGTGATATCAGAGGCAACTGGCAGGGGAACCTCAGCGGGATCCATGGCCGGATCTACTGTCACGATGCCGGCTGGCAGGAGGTGGATCCTCTGTGCCAGAGAGGGATAGCGAGGACCGTGCTAGTGGACCGGTTCTAAGCCACTACTGGTTTTCACCAGAGCCCGCCGCAAAGCGGGATGGTCTTGCTGCGGCGGTAGTGACCAGGTCGTATCCACTAGCAACGGCTCACCTCTCTGGCTGCTGAAGATAGGCGCGGTACAAGGGAGTAGGCAGAAGCAAGGTCGGACGTAGCAGAAGGTCGGGGCAGGCAGCAAGGTTCGTAGTCAAGGGAGATAGCAAAGGTACTGGTACACAGGGTATAAACACACAAAGAACGCTTTCACTGGCACTAAGGCAACAAGATCCGGCAAGGGAGTGCAAGGGAGGAGACTAGATATAAGCAGGGAACAGGTGGGAACCAATTAAGCTAATTGGGCCAGGCACCAATCATTGGTGCGCTGGCCCTTTAAGTCTCAGGGAGCTGGCGCGCGCGCGCCCTAGAGAGCGGAGCCGCGCGCGCCAGCACATGACCGCAGGAGACGGGAACGGGTAAGTGACCTGGGATGCGATTCGCGAGCGGGCGCGTCCCGCTGTGCGAATCGCATCCCCAACGGCCATGAGAGAGCAGCGCTCCCGGTCAGCGGGACTGACCGGGGAGCTGCAGGGAAAGAGACGCCGTGAGCGCTCCGGGGAGGAGCGGGGACCCGGAGCGCTAGGCGTAACAAGCAGCATCTAAAAGTCATGATATTTAGTGCTGGTTGGTGCAGGGGATGCTGAACAGGATCACCATGGTGAAATCGCGGTGTCCCAATCAGCTGAAACGACGACCGGAGGTCCCTTACCATACTCTGTGCCATCCGATCGTTGCTCCAATACTGCAGCCAGCCATGGCAGGCAGTAGTAAAGGAGCGCCAATAACACTGATCAATGCTGTGCTATGGCAGAGCATTGATCAGTGTATGCAATCTACATATTGCATGTAATAGTCCCCTACGGGGACTGAAAAATGGTGAAAATATGTGCTTAAAAAAAAAAGTAAGAAACTTTATTTAACCCCTTCCCTAATAAAAGTCTGAATCAACCCATTTTTTAAATAAGATAATGTAAACAAAAATAAACATATGTGGTATTGCCACATTTTTCTGTAAAAAATACAGAAGTCCAGAATTGTGTCAAAAGTTCAATCAAAACAAAAATAGCACTGATAAAAACTACAGATCATGGCGCAAAAAATGAGCCCTCCTATATCCCCTTTAACTGAAAAAAAGTTATAGGGGTCAGAAGATTTCAGAAGCAGCGCCTGACCTCTGCTCTGGCGCAGGTGAAGTGATGTCACTCTGCCCGCACCACAGCAGGACATATTTTTGGGGGATTCACAGGTGTATGAGTATCCTGAAAGCTCTCAGCACAGATCCCAAAGGTGTTTGTGTAACGAAATGTAACCAGAGTCTTACTGATATGTCATAGGTTTATTTATGGGATCATATTGGTGAAATCCGTGATCTTGGGCTTCCACTGATTTCTAGTATAAAAGGGTGTATAAACTCGTTGGACACAAGATTGCATAAATCTGTCCCCCAAATATGTTTTTAAATAAATGTTTTAAACAATATAATTCTTTTTGGGGATTTGATGTAATTGATATAATGTTTGGGTATTGGTGCTATCTTTGGTTGGTGTTTTATAATATTTGTTTACTCTACATATCACAAATCAAAACGCAGTTATAAATATACATGGTCTAGAATGGTACAATGCTGCCACCTAGTGGTAGAAAATAAGATGGCACTACATGTACCTGTTCTTTGTTTTTTTGTGGGTCCTTTCCAATTTTGTGCCTTTAAAAAAAAAGCAAATAACAAAATCTGGTGACATTTTATTGATTTTTAGCAAAAGCTGTTTGAATTTTTCATTAATTTTTTTTCAATGCAGCTGCAGTTATTGAAAATTCTGATTCTCATGTACCCATTGTAGGCATCAGCATGGACACTGAGGTATGCAGCACCATATCCAGCAATCTAGATGCACACCATTCATTTATAACCAGTAGTGACTTTTCAGCAATTTTTGCTAAGGTAGTTAGTTGGACCAGACAGGGTAACTCCCCACACTTACTTGTGAGCATTAGGTGTCCCTGACCCTTTTGCCAGTTCACAGGTTGTCTTTCCTTTTAGAATTTCTGGTAGATACTAACCACTGCATGCCAGAAATACTCCACAAGTCCTAATTTTTTGGAGATGTTCTGACCCAGTCCTTCTGCCATCACAATTTTTTTTTCAAAAGTCGCTATTGTGGTGTGCCACTATAGTGAGTAGTGGCAGGGCCATGGGTGTTGCGGTGAGAGTGGTGGGATCAGATGTTATAATCCCCGGGGGTCGGATGGTATTAACCCCTTTGTGTGCGTGACACCAGTGTGGTTTTCGGGTTCTGGAACACCACACGCCCGGATTCTCCGCTATCCCACGGGCTAGTAGTGAATAAAAAGTCCACAACCAGTTGCAGGTAAACAGAGGCTTTACTGAACTGAAGACAGATGTAATTATCTTCACAGCTATGGCCAGATTGTCCCAGAGAGGTGACCAGTACCCAGAGGACCTTGCAGCTTGCTGGACCAATACTTGTAATTAACTTGACTTGGACTTGTCATTTAGACTTGACTGTTATAAGACTGGACTTGACTATGTGCAGGACGTGACAAGATGCAGTGACAGCAGACACAGACTTGAGACTTACTGGAGAGGTGTAGCTTTGTGGAACTCCAGATGCGGAACACTGTCCTGAGATTCTCTGGTAGCTACTTCAGCAAAGACTTTGATGTTATAGCTATGAGCACATAACTCAAAGAGACTGAATTAAAGATGGCTGCCCCTTATATAGTGAGGGGGCTGGACTAAAGCCCATTGGTCAAGCTGAGGGTCATAGGTTAAACCTGGTGATCTCTAGGATTACATATTGCAACAAATCATATAACAGTATAGCATAACATGTGATCAGCTTACTCACACAGGTCCTTGGAGTCCTCCAAAGGTTCTATATACTTTCTATACATTAGAATCCTATCTATGGTCTTAAAGCAATATACACCACATTTAATAAACTAGCAAGATAACACAAGGAGTCCCTGCAAGGGAGCCCTCAGGTCACTATGTACAGGATTATGTACCTGTAGTGGGACACAACAAACCCCTCAACAAAAGTCATCCTCAACGTAAGGTTCTGTAAGGCTTAAGGAACAAAGTGGCCGTGGGGCCATAAGAAGTCCTGAGGCATTTTATGCACAAACATCCATTTCAGGCTTTTGATGAAACAACAAACAACATTAGAGTATTTGTATAACAGTCTATACACTCTTTTGTAGTTGAACAGGATTGTTGGTTACGACAAGATTGCAAACAAGATTTTATGAATTGGATTTATGAACAGGATTTGTGAACAGGATATTTTGGATAGGATTATTTTTTTCTTTATAACCTGTACATATACTGTTACTTTACTTGTAAGTACCTTTTCTATTTACTTTATAACTGGACTATGCATATAATACACTATACATAACTTGACATGTTTGACTAAGCATTTTATAGCTGACTATACACAACTGATACTTTTGACTATGCATTTACTGACTTCGTAACTGTTTACTAGACATGACAGGGCATTATATTACAAGACATTATGTTACTGTACATGACTAGACATTAGATACATGACTTTGTATACACGACTAGACTTATGACTGTAGACTTATAGTTGCGGATTGGGTTGCTGGAGGCTTTCTGCCCAATGCCTTGGCTACTGGGGTCCCTTGGTATAAAACACTTCTCCCCAGAACACTATTATTATTTTATGCTAGACATTTGATACAGATAACACTTTGACATTCATGTTACCGTTTCTGTTTACGTGCTTTAGGTTTGTTTCAGGAATACTTACTGGCCAGGAAACGTTCCTGTGCATGAACAGGATGATATTTGACATTAAATACATTAGACATGTTACTGTTAGTAGACTGTGTAATGTGAGTGATACATAAAGTAGCTGTGACAGAAGTATACTTGACTTGTGTATACTGGGCTATGTTTACTGTGGTTTATTTACACATTTTATGTACTTTTGTTTTGTATTAGTCCTTGTATCAAGCAGGTATCTGCCCCAATGTGGACCGTTGGGACCTACTCAGCACCATTTCCAGAGACTCTGGAACAGAAACCTCTTCAGGAGCTCTTGACTCTGTTGGATAGAACTTGGGCCGACGGAGCAACTACAGCTGGCTGCACAGACTGGTATGAACCCGAAGATGGTAGTTTGATCCAGAGGGAATGTAGGATCATCCATGGACATGGAGACATCTCTTCTGGGCACATCCTCACTCGCTGGCTGAACTGGAAGTGCAGGAGGTTGCAGTGACACTAGCAGATCTTCTTTGTGGCACAACTTGATCCGGTTACGGTGAACAACTTGGGGCTCGTACCCTGACTTTTGAATTGCATAGACATCGGTATAAGGATAGGGTACTGGGGTCACCGTATAGGGCTCTGTTTCCCAGATGGAATCCAATTTATGGGTTCTCACGAACTTCTTCAACCAGACTTTATCACCCATTTGGAATGGCTTGGCAGAGGCATGACGATTATAATCTTGCTGTTGCCTATACTGTACCTCACCCATTTTCCTGTTGACAATTTCCTTTGCCTCCTGGATCCTCTTCTGGTGTTCAGAGACCCATTCGGCTTGTGGAGAATTATTGAAAGGTGCTTGAAGTCCAAAGGTTCTATCCTTGGGTAGCTGATCATGTCGGCCCATAATCAGATAGAATGGAGTGTATCCAGTGGAGCAATGTACAGTGTTGTTGTAGATCTCCAACAGTTCTTGCAACAGCCGAAACCACTCTTCATGTCTGGACACAGACGCTGCTTGCAGCATATGAATGAAGACTTGGTTGATCCTTTCATAGAGTCCATTCCCTTGAGGGTGATAAGCAGTTGTCCTGAGCTTCTTACAGGCATGGAATTGGCATAATTCCTGGAAGAGTTGGGCCTCAAAGGCTGTTCCTCGGTCAGTCAGGATAGACACTGGACATCCAAGGATTTGTACCCACTGGGAGTAGAACATTTGTGCTGTGGTCTTGGCTGTAAGATCTTTAACCGGTACGACTACAACCCACTTAGAATAGTGATCTACCATGGATAGAGCATACGAATACTCGGACCGGGTAGGAGACAACTAAACATGGTCTAGGGCGACCTGCTGGTTAGGCCTCTCACTCTGGATGGAATGAAGGGGTGCTCTGGCATCCTTGCAGCCATCCTTGGTGACATTGCAGACTGCACATTCACTGCACCACTTTTCGATGTCACTTCTCATTCCAACCCAGTAGAACCATCGTCTAACAGTGGCTTCGATCTTGTGGACCCCAAAGTGTCCCGACTGGTTGTGGTAGGCATTAAGGACCATTGTGGCATTCCTTCCGGGGAACCAGGATCTGATGAAGTCTTTCAACTGACACCGGATCCAAAGAGTTTATATACAACAGTCCTTTGTGCATGAACAGCTTCTTCCTTTGTCGCCAAAGACACTTCAGTTCATGGGTCCGGCGTAGACAGGTTGGTACCCTTCTTGTTAGCAGGTAGTCCAACAGATCCCCCATGACTCGACTCTCTTCTTGCAGAGTTCTCCAGGTGTATAAGTCTTCCTGGACTCTCTTGAATCTAAACAATCTATAAGGGGTGACCCCCTTACGGGGACAACCCTCACTAGAACCCTCCCTGTAAAATTGATACTTTATTTAGCTTTGTTAAAATATATATGACCCCAAACTAGTTAAAATTTGCAGTGGTATGGGGATATTTAATTATCAAGGTGTGAAAGGATTCACAAACTAAAGGGGTGTATGGGACAGCTGCGTATTTACGTAGTTCCACTCTGTGGACCACTGGTGATTCCGGTGTCCACTGTGTCACAGCTATCCCTCACTCCTTTCTTACTAGTGTTGCCCTATAACCACGCTAACTAAAACTTAGACCGTAGGCCTCCCCGACGTTTCGGTGACGAATCACCTTTGTCAAGGGTTGCGAGTAGCCTCGAGACAACACGTCTGCTTTGACGTTGGACTTGCCACTTCTGTACTTGATAGAGAAGTCGTAATTGGCTAGTGCATTGTTATCTGTGTAGACAGTGAACGGGGTGGCCACAAGTAGTCCTTGAACTTCTCTGTCACCGCCCATACGAGGGCCAGGAGCTCCAACTTGAATGAACTGTAGTTGGCATCGTTATTCTCGGCTCCTCGCAGATTACGTCTGGCATAGGCCATTACCCGTTCCTGTCCTCCTTTAATTTGGGATAAAACGGCCCCCAATCCTTCAAAGCTGGCATCAGCGTACAACCAGAATGGCTGAGTGTAGTCTGGATACGCCAGGATGGGGGGTTCTGTCAACATGTGCTTCATGGCTTGGAATGCACCTTCTTGTTCCTTGGCCCACTTCACAGGCAACTTCCCTCTTTAGTTTTCCTTCACTGTGCCCCGCAGGAGAGAGGGTAGGGGCTCGGCAATCTGAGGTGAGGAATGAAGCGACGGTAATAACCAGCAATTCCCAGGAAGCTCCTTACATCCTTCACTGTGTGCTGGGTAGGCCAATTCTTGACAATTTCCACCTTGTCAGGATTAGGCTGGACTCCCTCAGCGCTGACAACATGACCAAGGTAGTGTACTTGCAGCTTGAGCAGATGGCACTTAGACTGCTTGACCTTCAGACCGTGTTTGATCAACACTTGGAACACGTCAGACAGGTGACCCAGATGTTCTTGGTAAGACACAATTATATCGTCAAGGTACAACAGAACACTCTGGAAGTTGAGATGTCCCAAATATCGCTCCATCAGCCACTGGAAGATAGCAGGGGCATTGCATAGCCCAAATGGCATATTCTGGAACTCTAACAAGCCCATGGGGGTTACAAAGCCTGTCTTCTCTCGGTCTTCTACAGCCATGGGTACTTGCCAGTACCCGCTGGTCAGGTCCAAGGTGGAGAAGTAGGCAGAGGATCGCAGGGAGTGACTCCTTGATCCGGGGGAGAGGATAGGCATTGTTGTGAGTAATGTCATTCAACTTCCGATAATCAACACAGAAGCGGATGGTTCCGTCCTTCTTCTTGACTAAAATCATGGGCACTGCCCAGGGACTCTGACTTTCTTGGATCACGTCTGCATCCTTCATCTCAGCTAACATTTTCTTCACAGTCTGGTACATACCCGGTGTGACAGGGCGCTGTCTCTCCTTAATGGGCGGTTTGTCACCTGTCAAGATTTGATGTTGAATCATGGACTTTTGTCCAAAGTCCGTCGGGTGTTTGCTAAAGGCATCTTGATATTTCTTTGCCACATCCTTGGACATGTTCCTGTGGGGTAGAAGGATCTCCTACCTGCAGCTGCGCCCACCAAGGTTCCTGAGGACTTCTTGTGGAATCCAGGGTGACATGGGCCGTTCGCTGCTGGGCCATCTTACGTGTGGACAGGACATCATTAGGTTCCAGGAAGTAGAGTTGGGCCACTGGCATGTACTTCGGCAACACAGTGGCTACACTGGATGAGTTGACCATTCGAACTGGAACTCTCCTATTAACTACCATAACTAAGCTTCTCGCAGCTCGAATCAGTGGGTGATCCTCGGACTGTCAGGGCTTCCAGGAGGGCTTGGTAGTCTTGATTCCTTACCCCTTGGGGCACCCGGCACCATAAAATCGTCTCGGTATTTGGCTGCAGGGTTACTGACCGAATATCCTGGATCAGGACTTTACATATTTCTCCTCTTCTGTTAACAAACTTCTGCTCCGCCAGCACTTTGAGATGGTGCTGTGCAGCCTGCTGGCCTGAGGTAGACATATAGGGGAGAGAGGCATGTAAAGAGTCTACAATATCTGTGAAGCAGTGTCTCATTATGTTAATCCAATATAAATTCAGTTTCCCCCTTTTCAGATACGTAAATAACAATTATTCCTTGCCCCCTAAGTATGTGGTTCCCCAGCTGAATAGTGGGCTTCCAGTACCCATGCCTGGTGACTGGTTTCCCATTGCCTGCCATGACCCTGAAATCCAAGTCAACGGGTTCACACAATGAATCAACATCCAGTATTTATAGAAAAGACTCTTAGAGATGGTACCTGCGAACTGTTAGGATTCGGCAGGCAAGATGTGGATCCCCTGTGTCAGAGAGGGATTGGCGTGGACCGCGCTGGCGGACCGGTTCTAAGTTGCTACTGGTATTCACCAGAGCCCGCCGCAAAGCGGGATGGTCTTGCAGCAGCGGTAGCAACCAGGTCGTATCCACCGGCAACGGCTCAACCTCTCTGACTGCTGAAGATAGGCGTGGAACAGAAGGACTAGGCAGAGGCAAGGTCAGACGTAGCAGAAGGTCGGGGCAGGCGGCAAGGTTCATAGTCAATAGCAATAGCAAGAGGTCAGGTACACTGGTAAGGCAAACACAGTAATAGCTTTCTCAAGGCACAATGGCAACAAGATCCGGCAAGGAACTGCAGGGGAAGTGAGGTAATATGGACAGGGAGCAGGTGGAAGCTAATTAGACTGATTGGGCCAGGCACCAATCACTGGTGCACTGGCCCTTCAAATCTTAGAGAGCTGGCACGCGCGCGCCGTAGAGAGTGGAGCCGCGCGCGCCAGAACGTGACAGCCGGGGACCGGGACGGGTAAGTGGCTTGGGATGCGAGTTGCGAGCGGGCGCGTCCCGCTATGCGAATCGCATCCCCATCGTGAATGTCAGTGCAGCGCTCCCGGTCAGCGGGTCTGACCGGGGCGCTGCAGAGAGGAGAATGCCGCGAACGCTCCGGGGAGGAGCAGGGACCCGGAGCGCTCGGCGTAACAGTACCCCCCCCTTAGGTCTCCCCCTCTTTTTGTCTCCTTGTCCCTTCAAATGAGACGAGAACATAGGGGACGCCTCTTGAGTTTCCTTCTGGAACAAAAAGTCTAGAGTAGCTACATCAGCGGCCGGTAATCCAGAAGAAGTGGGAATGGGGAGGGGGGGCAGAGGGTGAAGCTTGGCACGGGGCAGAGTGTTACCAGGACGGGGGCTATGAGGAGGCACAGCACAGTCCTGATAGGCCTTGGGGAGACCAGGCACGGGAGGAGACATTGAGGCCCGACAGACGGGACTGGGAGCAGACGTGAGGCATTTCTTGTGGCAAGCAGGACCCCAATTCTTGATCTCCCCGGTGGTCCAGTCAAGGGTGGGAGAATGATGCTGGAGCCATGGCAGACCGAGGAGGACTTCGGTGGTGCAGTTGGGCAGGACCAAAAATTTAATTTTCTCGTGATGCAGTCCAATGCTCATAAGCAAGGCCTCTGTGCGGTAACGCACAGTGCAGTGCAACTTCACTCCGTTGACCGAAGAAATGTAGAGCGGTTTGACGAGACGGGTCACCGGGATGCAGAACCTATCAAGCAAAGAGGCCAGAATAAAATTTCCAGAAGAACCAGAGTCCAAGACGGCCACGGTTGAGAAGGAGGAGTTGGCAGAAGGAGAAATCCGCACGGTCACAGTGAGACATGGAGAAGCAGACTTCGTACCAAGAGACGCCACACCCACGTGAGCTGGGTGCGTGCATGCGTTCCCCAGACGTGGAGGACGAATAGGGCAATCCACCAAGAAACGTTCGGTACTAGCGCAGTACAGACATAAATTTTTATCCCTACGGCGAGTCTTCTCTTCATGGGTCAGGCGAGACCGATCCACTTGCATAGCCTCCTCGGCGGGAGGCACAGAGGTAGATTGCAAAGGATACTGGGAGAGAGGTGCCCAGAGATCAAGGTCTTTTTCCTGGCGGAGCTCCTGGTGTCTTTCAGAAAAACGCATGTCAATGCGGGTGGCCAAATGGATAAGTTCATGCAGGTTGGCAGGAATTTCTCGTGCGGCCAGCACATCTTTGATGTTACTGGATAGGCCTTTTTTAAAGGTTGCGCAGAGAGCCTCGTTGTTCCAAGATAATTCAGAGGCGAGGGTACGAAATTGGATGGCGTATTCGCCTGCAGAAGAATTTCCCTGAACCAGGTTCAGCAAGGCAGTTTCGGCAGAAGAAGCTCGGGCTGGTTCCTCGAAGACACTGCGAACCTCAGTGAAGAAGGACTGTACAGTGGCGGTGACAGGATCATCACGGTCCCAGAGCGGTGTGGCCCATGACAGGGCCTTCCCAGACAGGAGACTAACCACGAAAGCCACCTTCGACCGTTCTGTAGGAAATTGGTGCGACAACATCTCCAAATGTAGGGAACATTGTGACAGCAAACCACGGCAGAGTCTAGAGTCCCCATCAAATTTGTCCGGCAGGGACAAGTGGAGGTTAGAAGCGGCCGCTCGCTGCGGAGGAGGTGCAGGAGCCGGAGGAGGAGATGGTTGCTGCTGTTGCAGCTGCTGTAGCTGTGACTGAAGTTGCTGTAGCATGGTGGTCAAGTGCGACAGCTGGTGACCTTGTTGGGCGATCAGTCGGGATTGCTGGGCGACCACCGTGGATATGTCAGCGAGACTTGGCAGCGGCACCTCAGCGGGATCCATGGCCGGATCTACTGTTAGGATTCGGCAGGCTAGATGTGGATCCCCTGTGTCAGAAAGGGATTGGCGTGGACCGTGCCAGCGGACCGGTTCTAAGTTGCTACTGGTATTCACCAGAGCCCGCCGCAAAGCGGGATGATCTTGCAGCAGCGGTAGCAACCAGGTCGTATCCACCGGCAACGGCTCAACCTCTCTGACTGCTGAGATAGGCGTGGAACAGAAGGACTAGGCAGAGGCAAGGTCAGACGTAGCAGAAGGTCGGGGCAGGCGGCAAGGTTCGTAGTCAATAACAACAGCAAGAGGTCAGGTACACTGGTAAGGCAAGCACAGTAATAGCTTTCTCAAGGCACAATGGCAACAAGATCAGGCAAGTGCAGGGGAAATGAGGTAATATGGACAGGGAGCAGGTGGAAGCTAATTAGACTGATTGGGCCAGGAACCAATCACTGGTGCACTGGCCCTTTAAATCTTAGAGAGCTGGCGCGCGCGCGCCCTAGAGAGCGGAGCCGCACACGCCAGAATGTGACAGCCGGGGACCGGGACGGGTAAGTGGCTTGGGATGCGATTCGCGAGCGGGCGCGTCCCGCTATGCGAATCGTATCCCCATCGTGAATGTCAGTGCAGCGCTCCCGGTCAGCGGGTCTGACCGGGGCGCTGCAGAGAGGAGAACGCCGCCAACGGCTGTCAGGGCATGCTGGGTGTTGTAGTTTTGCAACATCTGGAGGTCTGCAGGTTGTAGACCACTGTTAGAAAAAGTTGTACTAACCTGTCCCCGCCGCTCCGGACCGCCACCGCTTGTCATCGCTCCCCGGGATGTCGCCGTCCATTGCTGTCGATGTGTCTCTGGCAAGGCCTCTGCATCCCCGGGATCCTCGCGGATCCTCGCTCTCCGTTGCCGCCATCACGTCGCTACGCACGTCGCTCCTATTGGATGACGGGGCGGCGTGCGCAGCGATGTGATGACGATGGAGAGCGCCGACGATGCAGGGATCCCGAAGAGGACGCGCCGGAGCCCCGAGGACAGGTAAGTGATCATCACCGGACCACACGGGGCACCGTAAACGGCTACCCGGTGGCAGCTGAAGCAGTCAGCGCTGCCGGATAGCCGTTTATGCGATGGCCCCGACATACAAAAGCATCGTATGTTGATGCTGCCTTCAACATGCGATGGTCTCTGAGAGGCCATCGCATGTTGAAATTATCGTATGTCGGGGCCATCGTAGGTCGGGGGGTCACTGTGTATATATATATATATATATATATATATATATATTATTTTTTTTTAAATAAAAATAAGGTAAGGGTTATTCACCTGCAAGCCTTTGTGCTGGATGATCTTCTTTGTTGGATGGCTCCATCTGATGCCTTATTATGGAGGTACTCTGCCCTAAAAAAATCTCTGTAAATGGGGCCATAAAAAGTTAACATATGGAGACATAAAAAGTTCCCCCTATATCCATGTACTTCTGCTTTGTACATGACATCTTACTAGTTCTTTAGGATCTCACAGCATTGCCACTCTTTAAAAATGAGGACAATTGTTTTACTTGTTTACTTAAATATCTGCTGTATTTTTAGACTATTGTTCCTTGTTTCCAGTTGAGTTTGATCGATTCTACTTTGGCTCAGTGAACTAAATAGCAAAAAGTGAATGTGTAGTCAACTCAATGAGAAATTCCTGCACTTGCGTGACATACTCCATGAATACACAATTCTAAGAGCATCGATTCTTTATCCGCGATTCTTTATCCGAGTTAAATAAGGACACGGAGACTCCATTAAATATAAACCATTGGAAGCACATCTGTTAAATGAAGCATAGACCATATATAAGTGATAGGCTAGCAGCTGTGTCTTCACCGCTATCACTTGTGTATTGGCCAAGATCAGCCGTAGCACTCCAGGACAGAGCAGAACGTATACATAAAAATAATAACACATTTTTTTTATTGCATTTTTATTCCCGCCCCATGACGGATCAGGTCTGTCATGCAGTCAAACAATCGCTTCCTCTGCTTAACCCCTTAATTGCGGTACTGATTAAAACCTCTTCATTGACGTAGATCTCAGCTAAATGAGTGAAACCTAAAAGGTCTTTTAAGAGCTATTTACCCCTTTATTGCCTTATATCTCCGATTAACCCCTTTATTACCGTAGATCACTGCTGAGTTAGTGAAAACTAAAAACTCTTAAAGGGGTACTCCGCCGCTAGACATCTTATCCCCTATCCAAAGGATAGGGGGATAAGATGTCAGATCGCCGGGGTCCCGCTGCTGGGGACCCCGGGGATCGCTGCTGCAGGACCCCGCTATCATTACTGCGCAGAGTGAGATCGCTCTGCACGTAATGACGGGCAATACAGGGGCCGGAGCATCGTAACGTCACGGCTCCGCCCCTCGTGACGTCACGGCCCCCCCCCCGTCAATACAAGTCTATGGGAGGGGGCATGGCGGTCGTCACGCCCCCTGCCACAGACTTGCATTAAGGGGATGGGTCGTGATGTCATTAGGGGCGGAGCCATGACGTCACGCTGCTCCGGCCCCTGTATCGCCCGTCATTACGCACAGAGCGAACTTGCTCTGTGCAGTAATGATGTCGGGGTGCCGCGGTTGCGATCCCTGGGCTCCTTGACATCTTGGATAGGGGATAAGATGCCAGGGGCGGAGTACCCCTTTAACAACCCCTCATTGCCGTAGATCAAACCTCGGAATACAACATAATGTGTGACTGCATTTTTTTCTGCTGAGGAGGCTTATGCATTCCTAGCTGAAGCCACTGACACATCAGATTTTGACTTTGGTCAGTTCTGTACCTTTGGCTGCTGGTCCCCTGTCAGAAGGAGACATGTTGCTGTGGCTGACAGTGCTGCTGAGGAGTGGGAAGCATCTAATCAATATAGGCCTGATATCCCTTTTTTCCCCACAGTAAATCCTGGTATTAATATTGATGACCAGGGAAATACCCCTTTGCAGTTTGTAAAAATATTTTTTCCTGGGTGATAACATATTGGGGGACATTGTCTACCATTGTAATCTTTATATGCTAATTTAAAGGGACACAAAAGTGCAGCAGACGATAGGGGATAAGATGCCTGATCGCGGAAGTCCTGCCGCTGGGGACCCCCGGGATCATGCATGCGGCACCCCATTTGTAATCAGCGTGTTCGCTCCGGGACTGATACAGGGCGGGCGGCGTGTGACGTCATGCTCCGCCCCTCAATGCAAGCCTACGGGAGGGGGTGTGATAGCTATCTCCCCCCCTCCCATAGGCTTGCATTGCGGGGCGGAGCGTGACGTCACATGCCGGCGCAGGTGTGACGTCACATGTCGCCCGCCCTGTAGTCGCCGGTAATCAGTCCCGGAGCGAACACGCTGATTACAAATGGGGTGCCGCATGCATGATCCCGGGGGTCCCCTGCGGCGGGACTCACGCAATCAGGCATCTTATCCCCTATCCTTTGGATAGGGGATAAGATGTTTAAGCACCGGAGAACCCCTTTAAAGAAATCTATGAAAATAAAATTATTTTAACGCCTTAAAGGGGTACTCCGCGGCTCATCGTTTGGAACAAACTATTCCGAAGGCTGGAGTCGGCGCCAGTAGCTTGTGACAGCCGTCACGCCCCCTCCCATAGACTTGCATTGAGGGGGCGGGGTGTGACATCATGATGGGGCGGGGCTATGACATCACAAGCTCCCGGCGCCGGCTCCAGCGTTCGGAACATCCGGTTTATTTTCATTGTTTTATTTATTTTTTGAAAACTGAATTGATTGAATTGATATATCGGTGATCTGCTAGTACAGCCTACCCATGGAAGGCTGTAAGTGCAGATCTGCCACAGTGCACACAGAGGCCTCCAGAAGGAGGTTGCCATAATACTGGATCGACTCCCTGTGATCTTGCCACAGGTAGACAATCTGAACCTCTGAACACAAATGATGAGCCATACTACTATTTAAATGCCGCTGTTGGCTTCAAAAGTGGCACCTAAACAGTTAAAATGGCCAGCATAAGAGATCACTCCATGCAGGATATAATCAGCTTTGAGTCTTAAAGGGGTTATCCAGGAATAAAAATAAAAAAAAGATAATTTCTTTCAAAGACTGTCCCTGTCTGTCTCCAAGTTGGGTGTGGTTCTGCAGCTCAGTTCCATTGAAGTGAATAAAGCCAAGTTGTAATACCACACCCAAAGTGGAGACAGACAGGGAGCAGTCTTTGAAATAAATTTGGTCTGTTTTTCGATTCCTGGATGCCAGAAAGTTAAACAGAATTGTAAATTACTTCTATTAAAAAATCTTAATCCTTCCAGTACTTATTGGCGGCTGTATACTATAGAGGAAATTATTTTCTTTTTGGATTTCTTTTCTGTCACGATCACAGTGCTTTCTGCTGACACTCTTTTTTTATTATAAAAGTACAAAACTTATACAAAAACACAAAACAAGCTTAACCAGCTATAACATAAATAACAAATATACTGGTACCAAAGAACTAAAACAAAACCCTGCCTAATCGGCCAGCCCAGCTTTACAAAAACCTAAAATATGTCAACCCACCTAACCGAACCAAACAACACACTCACACGCATACCAAAAATGAACATAAAAATAGCACTTGGCTTATCAAAATATGAAAATAAAATTTAGCACTACTTGGCTACAACTCAAAACCATCCATATTCGGGAAACACAACAAGAAAAAAAAAAAAAAAAAAAAAGCTCAAATAAACAACGTAACAACATAATAAACTCAAATAAACCACGTAACATAATAACTGGTCCGACTGCCATAGCTACTGTAATTCTGCAATATGAAAAGAAAAAACAAAAACAAAAATAAAAAATGATGATATACATACATATATATATATATATATATATACATATATATATACACATATACATACACATAAACAATATACATACGAAATCACATGAACATAATAATATAGTATTTAACTAAAAATACATATATATATATATATACACACTACAGAAACCTACAAAAACAATAGAAAACCCTACCAAAATCCCTACACTAAAACTGTACCCTCTCCCACACCACCCCTCCTGCACATGGGTCAGAGTCCATACCGTTCGTACACAAAGTCCTGTCCATAACTGACCCATGTCAGGTCCCCAAAAGAAAAGCAAAACACCACCACCCACAAAAAAAATAAAAAAAATAAATAAAATTAAATAAAAAAAAACACCCTCCCAAGCTAGCACTCCTCCCTACCAACTTACACACAAACTTATACATATATACACACTGAACCAAAGCTACCTTAGGCCCAAGTTTGGTCACCTGTAAGCCCTTCATACCATATCAGCTTAAATCAAAACAAAAAGCTGGCGTGCACATGCATTAGCCCACCACCAGGAAGAAGGATGGCAGACCTGATACATGAAAATAATTTTAAACTCTTTCCCTAACTCCCCCCTACAATTTTCCCTAATTCTATCCCTCCATTAAAACTGACCCTGCTCTCACCCTATCACTATCCCTATAACACTGCCCCTAACCAAAATAAAGGTACTCTACCTAAAAAGGTCTAGTACCTAGGGCACATCAAAAGAAAAATCTCTCCACAGGAGAGAAGCCCTACTGGTACCAAGACTGCCATACTCCAAAGACCTGATCTTCCCGAGGTCACCGGTGATATTCCTACAGACCTCCACCTCGGAGAGGATTTTCTGTTGGGTCGACACTAAACACCGTGCGTTCCACGTGTAGTACCTAACCACTAAACTAACTAAGAATAAAGTGCCCCGATCTCGGCCACCCAGGTTCCTGAAAGCCCCATAAGCCCACTCCGGATAGGCAAGGCCGGCAAGTTGACTCCAGCCGATGGAAGCCCCCACCCGGTTGTAGACCCCTATATTAAAGGGACAATGAAGCAGGAAATGGTCCATGCTTTCCAGCGTGTCCCCACACTCTTCTCGGGGACATCCCCAGTCATTAGAGTTCCTACACTTCAGATTGTCCCTTACATATAGCTTCCCCTGAAAGCAGTGCCAGGCCAAGTCCCAAAACTTCTGGGGGATCCTTTTCATGTTTAAAAGGTGCAACCCCACATATACATACACATAAACAATATACATACGAAATCACATGAACATAATAATATAGTATTTAACTAAAAATACATATATATATATACACACTACAGAAACCTACAAAAACAATAGAAAACCCTACCAAAATCCCTACACTAAAACTGTACCCTCTCCCACACCACCCCTCCTGCACATGGGTCAGAGTCCATACCGTTCGTACACAAAGTCCTGTCCATAACTGACCCATGTCAGGTCCCCAAAAGAAAAGCAAAACACCACCACCCACAAAAAAAATAAAAAAAATAAATAAAATTAAATAAAAAAAAACACCCTCCCAAGCTAGCACTCCTCCCTACCAACTTACACACAAACTTATACATATATACACACTGAACCAAAGCTACCTTAGGCCCAAGTTTGGTCACCTGTAAGCCCTTCATACCATATCAGCTTAAATCAAAACAAAAAGCTGGCGTGCACATGCATTAGCCCACCACCAGGAAGAAGGATGGCAGACCTGATACATGAAAATAATTTTAAACTCTTTCCCTAACTCCCCCCTACAATTTTCCCTAATTCTATCCCTCCATTAAAACTGACCCTGCTCTCACCCTATCACTATCCCTATAACACTGCCCCTAACCAAAATAAAGGTACTCTACCTAAAAAGGTCTAGTACCTAGGGCACATCAAAAGAAAAATCTCTCCACAGGAGAGAAGCCCTACTGGTACCAAGACTGCCATACTCCAAAGACCTGATCTTCCCGAGGTCACCGGTGATATTCCTACAGACCTCCACCTCGGAGAGGATTTTCTGTTGGGTCGACACTAAACACCGTGCGTTCCACGTGTAGTACCTAACCACTAAACTAACTAAGAATAAAGTGCCCCGATCTCGGCCACCCAGGTTCCTGAAAGCCCCATAAGCCCACTCCGGATAGGCAAGGCCGGCAAGTTGACTCCAGCCGATGGAAGCCCCCACCCGGTTGTAGACCCCTATATTAAAGGGACAATGAAGCAGGAAATGGTCCATGCTTTCCAGCGTGTCCCCACACTCTTCTCGGGGACATCCCCAGTCATTAGAGTTCCTACACTTCAGATTGTCCCTTACATATAGCTTCCCCTGAAAGCAGTGCCAGGCCAAGTCCCAAAACTTCTGGGGGATCCTTTTCATGTTTAAAAGGTGCAACCCCACCCTCAGATCCCGACCTGGGCAGTCCCTGAGCGCCAGAGGCTTCTGGAAGTGGGTCAACAGAACCCATTTGTCAAGGAACTGCCTTGACTGGGTCCTGATCTCCCACACTCCCAGACCCCACCGACGTATCGCCTTCAGAGTCGGGGTAGCATAAGCCGGAAGATATCCATGGGGCGTGCGGAGGTCCTTCACTCGCCCTCCTCTCTCCCATTCCTGGAAGAAAGGCCGAAACCATTCCCTGCAGGAGATTACCCACGGAGGAGCCCTCTCTTTCCAGAGGTTTGTGATGTTAGCTTTCAAAAAGGTGTTCGTAAAGAACACCACAGGGTTTACCATAGATAAACCCCCTAGTCTCCTCGTGCGGTACGTAACCTCCCTCTTGACTAGGTTCATCCTGTTCCCCCATAACAGTTGGAAAAACAGGCTGTAGATCCTAGTGTAGTAAGCCTCTGGCAAGATACATACGCTGCCCAGATAGATAAACAAGGGGAGCAGGTACGATTTGATCAGGTGTACCCTTTCCCTGAGGTTCATAGACCAACCCTTCCACTGGTCCACTTTCTGAGCGGCATCCTGGAGCTTACCATCCCAGTTTTTGGTGGGATAATCATCCTGGCCGAAAGTGATGCCTAAGACTTTTGCTGATTCTTGGGGCCCTGGAAGGGTGTCCGGGAGATCAAACGTGGGATCCCCCCCTCCCAGCCAGAGACTCTCACACTTATCCCGGTTGATCTTAGACCCGGATGCCTCCGAGTAGCGGTCCACCTCCGACATCACCACATCGACCTCCTCTCTCGAGGAGACGAAAATAGTGACATCGTCAGCGTATGCCACCACTCTCTGGGTGACATCCGGCTCCGCCAGACTCATCCCGACTCCCGCCAACGGCCCACAATCTACCCTCCGGACGAAGGGATCGATTGCGAACACGTATAAAAGCGGGCTCAAAGGACAACCCTGACGGACTCCGGACCCCACCTCAAAAGAGCGGCCAGACCAACCGTTCACCAGTGGGAAACTCTCTGCCCCTGCATACAAGATCTTAAGCCAATTAACAAAAGTACTCGGTAAGCCATATCTCAGGAGGACGGACCAGAGGTACTCGTGGTTCACCCGATCAAATGCCTTGGCCTGATCCAGGGACAGCAAGTACCCCTTCCAGAAACCCGCACTACTCCGCTCCACTGCCTCCCTGACACTAAGGACAGCACTTAAGGTGCTTCGGCCTGGAACAGAGCAGTGCTGAGTCCCCGAAAGGAGCTGGGGTGCAAACTTCACCAGCCGATTAAACAGTATCTTGGCCAGAAGCTTCCTGTCCGTATTGAGAAGAGCTATGGGCCTCCAATTCTCAATTCGGCTGAGATCTTTACCCTTTGAGAGAAGAATCAGGGCTGACCTCCTCATTGACTTCGGCAGAGTGCCCGAGGAGAGACACTCATTGAATACCTCAGTCAAGAGGGGAGCTAAAGACTCCTTAAAGGTCCTGTACCACTCGGATGTTAAGCCATCCGGACCTGGCGACTTCTTAGGGGCGAGCCCCTCGATCGCCAGTCTCACTTCCTCTTCCCTGATTTCTTCTGCCAAAACATCAAGAGAGGGGTCTACCCCTGGCTCAGGAATGGTTTCAGCCAGGAAAGCCGACATCCTGTCTCGATCTAGATCCTTCCTTCCCAACAGGTGCGAGTAGAAGGATCTGACGACCTCCAAGATCCCTGATCTGGACCGATTCAGAGATCCCGTACTATCAATCAGTCCTGAAATGACTTTACTACTCACTGACATCTTACAGTTTCTGTAAGGGTCGGGCGAGCGGTACTTCCCGAAATCCCTCTCAAAAACCAAAGATGCGTGCCTATCGTACTGACACCCCATCAGCAAGGATTTCACTCTGGAGATATCCTCTCGGCTACCTCCAGTCGAGACGAGAAGCTCGAGTTTCCTCCTCAGACCCTGATACAAGCGGTACCTGTTCAGGGACCTGAGGCTCGAGAGCTGGCGGAAGAACCCCGCAACCCGCTTCTTGAATATCTCCCACCACTCTGACTTACTACTACATAGGTCCAGTAAAGGTACCTGACTCTGAAGAAAATCCTCAAAGGACTGTCTTATCTCCGCTTCCTCCAGGAGGGACGAATTCAGCTTCCAATAACCTTTTCCCATCCGGGGGGTCTCTGAAACATTCAGGGAAAACGAAATCATACAGTGATCGGAGAACTCCACCTCAACCACGGACACTGCGGAAGAGACGGATTCCTCCTTTAAATAAAACCTATCTATCCTAGACCTGCGACTACCTTGATGATAGGTGAAACCCGCGTGGCCCGAGGGGCTCCGGATGTGGGCATCCTCCAGGCGAGCTTCTCTAGCTATGCTAATCAGTGCCACACTATCGCAAGTCAGCGGACCATTGGAGCCTCTCCTATCTTGGGACCTCGTGATATTATTGAAGTGCCCTCCAAAGATCACTTGCCGACTCGTAAAAAGAAAGGGCTTAATCCTCATAAAGAGATCTTTACGGCCCCGCTTAGTTTGCGGGGCATAGATGTTAATGAGCCGGAGCTCTTGTCCCTTCATGAAGACATCTAAGATCAGGCACCTCCCCATTTCTAATTCAATAACCCGTCGGCATTCAACAGGAGCGGTAAAAAGGACCGCCACCCCACTATACGGCTCAGCTGCAAGAGACCAGTGGGAGGGGCCGCGCCTCCACTCTCTTCTGGCTTTTACCAGAGAGGCTAGATCTGACAACCTGGTCTCTTGTAAAAAGAAAATATCGGCTTCAACACGGCCGAGAAAATCCAAGGCTGCAAATCTAGCCGTATCCGACTTTATGCTGGCACAATTAATAGATGCCAGCGTCAATGGGGTGAGTGCCGCCATACAGGGTGATTAAATTAGACGGCCACACCCTTTACTTTTGCTTCCCTTTCTTTTTCGCCCCCTCATCCCCTGAAGAAGACGAGAGGGCAGGACCACACTTAGACCTTTTTTTGGATTCAGATTGATCCATTTGATCCCCGTCTCCATCCGGCCCCGGTCTAGCCCTGCCCTCCGAGGAAGGTGTCCCGACAGGACAGGGCGCAGTTCCCCCCAGAGGCTCTTTCTTCCTAGGCACCCCGCCCTCACCTTCCCCCTCCAAGGAGGGGGAGGAGATGGTATCGAGGACGAGGTACCGGTTTGACAGGTCAATCAGAGGGGGGGCAGTCAGGCTTCCGTTTTGGACCTGGCCCGTAGTATAAGGAACAGATGACTCTGACCTCTTCTTTCTCCCTTTCCTTTTGCCCTTATCTTTCTTTTTAGGCCTCTCCCCACTATCCTCATCCACACTTTCATAGTGGGAGGAATCAGAAAGGTCGGCCATATTGCCATCCTCTTTGCGCAGTCTCCTGATCTCCTCATCTAGCACATTCTCCTCCAGGGCTTCAGCAGTTACAGGGCCAGCTTCAGGAGCAGGGGCTGAAGCTACCCCCGCCACCTGGGCACTCTCCAGCTCCCTACTCCTTCTACGATTTTCCTCCCGCCTTAGTTTGGCGGGGCCCTTTTTCCTCCTCACTAGCCCTGTTGCGCCCCCATCCCTGCTCGTACCCTCCCCAGCCGAGGCAACTTCACAGCTCTCCTCAGCCGGAGCGGCCGCCGCACGGGTGAAGGCGCTAGGACAACGGCTAAAAGGGTGTCCGAGGACACCACACAGGTGGCACCGGATCTGCCGACAGGATGCGGCCAGATGACCCACCCCACCACACAAAGCGCAGACCTGCACAGTACAGGCTGCGCTAAAGTGGGTGGGGCTGCCACACCTGTGACAGACCTTAGGCTGCCCCTGGTAGAAGACCTGAATCCTATCACGTCCAAGGAAGGCAGCTGACGGAATGTGGGCAACCGTACTGCCTGAACGATTGAGTTTGACGGAAAACGTCCAGGCCCCGGACCAGATCCCGTGCTCATCAAAGTTTTTCTTGGGCATGTCCGTCACATCCCCATACCGACCGAGCCAGGTCATGATGTCATAACAAGAAAGCGACTCGTTACGGGTCAAAACGGTCACTTTCTTAACAGAGTTCTGAGGGGAAATCGCCTTTACGGTGAAATCCCGCCAGCCGGGCTCGTTCTTCGCCACTTCATAGTTTGACCAGAAGAGTTCAAGACCCTCTGGCCGAACGAAACTGACGTCAAACTCAGACGAACCGTAGGGGTGAATCAGGGCAAAGATGTCACTCGCCCTGAATTCCATCTGAAGGAGGAGCTCAACCACTTTAGCGCGAGGTGGACACGCATTCTCGCCCCTCCAAATTAGACGGACCACATTCCTACGGTTATTGTCCTGCCCGGGTGTCGGGAGGGACCAGACCACCTCCCCATTCCGCTCTCGGAAAGCCCCCAAACCGTGTCTCTCTATCCAGAAAGACAGGTCGACCTCACCCCTTCCCTCTACCTGGATCGACCTGTCACCCCTGCGTAGAGCCTCCAGGAGGCGCTGTTGCAAATGGCCCCCAGGGCCGGACGGAGACGGGGACCCCCCTGAACCCCCGGCAGCGACATTAGCATAGCTCCTGGGAGCAGTCACTGCCAAGGGGGCAGCCGGACCAGACCCAGAGCCAGAACCACTTACAACACCATTCACACCACAACTCTCAACCTCTTTATTTCCAGCCATACTATTACCACTCCCATCAACATTCACTCCACTGACACTCCCACATACACTCCTCTCACCCACAACACTACTACACCCATCAATATCACATCCTACATTCTTGTCCTGACTAACAAATTCTGGGCTGGCTGGGACTTGTAGTATGGCTGGCTTTAGTAAAGTCCTTTGTGCTGGCTTAGCCGCTGCTGGGGTCGACGCCGATGGCTTCTCCTTCATGGCTGCTATCACATCCTGATTCTGGGACTGCCCCACCGGGCGCACCCCAGCTCCTCCCACAGCGCCAGCACCTGCTTCACCCGACTTCACAGGCTCTGTGGATAATCCCGGCGCCCGGACACTCCCCCCCCTCACAGGGGAGTGCCTTGCAGTGCCGGTAATGCCCACAGTACTCGGGGAACCGCCCCCCGAGCACCCAGGGGCATAACTCGCGCTGCCCACCATGAGCCCATCCTGCCCCTCCCTACCGGCAGGATGGGTGGGCTTCACATCTATTGCGTCTGCAGCTTTTACTGACGCCATGCTGTATCCCCCATGCTGGCTCCGTTCCACCACAGAAACGGAGTCTGGCAGTTTAGAGGACCCAGCAGCCTGAACCAGCTTTGCAGCTGGCCCAGACTGCTGGAAAGGACGGAACACATAATGCACAGTTTCCTGGGTCTTCTGTTTTTTTTGCCTTTCTTTTTACTAATGTGTCATCACACTGGTCATCACCAAATGTAAAATTCTGGAGGTGGGCTGGGGACTCCTGCATCACTATAGCCCTCAGCAATCCCCCAGCCTCACTCTCCACATCATCATCCTCACTATCGCTTAGCGGTAGTGCCACCTGAGCCGGCTCTATGTAGCTGTCCTGATTCTTAGTGGTCTGGGTGTCACAGGGAGTAGGGTCACGCAATACATCATCCTCCACAACCTGTACACTTTCCTCCAACTTCTTCTCCTCCACCTCCTCCTCCTTTACACCAACACCACCATCCTCTCTTTCTTCACCGCCACTACTCTCCCCATCATCCACCTCCACCTTACCTGGGGATTTCATGGCGGCAAACTGATCCTGGTTCTCCATCTTCTCCCTGAAGAGACCGCTTCCCTCCAGGATCTCTGCTCTCCTCTCCTCCATCTTTGCAATGTCTTTCTTCAGGGCTGCAATCCTCTTTTTCAGTTCCAGTTTATTCTTTTTGGACCCAGAGCATGCCAGATTCTGGGCTCCACGCAGGTCCTCTCTCATCAACCTAAGCTCCCTACCGCAGCGGTCGTATTCCGCAAACCGTGCGGTCATGCGGGAGCAGTAGGTCTCGCTGGACTCTTCGGGCCCTCTCTCAGCCCACAACTCAATACTTTGCCTCCTCGCCTTCCTTCCACTGGATCTCTGGCTGGCACCCATTGCCGGAGGAGCCGAGCCTGCATTGCTGCAGACTCTGCCAGATCTTCTTCCTCCGGCCAGAAAAATGGCTGTCGCTGTTTTCTCTCCACCCCCCGCCAGCCTGGAAGAACGGGGAGTGGAGGCCAGGGGCTCCATGCAGGGAAAACTCTCCCAAGGAGCCTGCCACACCCCTGGGAAAGGTTGGTGAATCACCTGCTCTGCCTCTGGAACTCTGGAGAAACACAAAAAGGGACACACCCAAAGGTGCTTCACACACAACTGCTCCTGGCTACTGTGTTCCACAGGATGTGCTCTCTGCTGACACCTCTGTCCATGTCAGGAACTGTCCATAGCCGGAGAAAATACCCATAACAAACATATGATGCTCTGGAAAGTTCCTAAAATGGACAGATGTGTCAGCAGAGAACACTGCGGTCAGACAGAAAATAAATCCCAAAGGAAAAGAACTTCCTCTGTAGTAGACAGCTGCTAATAAGTACTGGAAGAATTTAAATAGAAGTAATTTACTTTCTGGCACCAGTTCATTAAAAAAAAAAAGTTTTCCACCAGAGTACCCCTTTAAGTCCAGAGGATAACATATGGTTTATAAGTAAAAGATAGCTCTTCTAGACAAGAAGGGAACATGTGCCTAGTGCTAATTCTGAAAGTTTAAACTAACTAAGAGACATCATGTAACTGTGGTGTCTCGGTGTGGAACAGTGCTGAGAGCCAACAGGCTCCATTAACAATCAAGAAGATAATGTGAGTGAAAGCCTCTGGCAGCTCCAGTCATTCAAGGCCACCTTGGCGGTAAGCCCTTACACTGAATTCCCCAAGTGAAGTTGCAACCAGTAATATGCCATGTCACTGATCTCTCCTTAGAACTGGACCATGTCTTGTTCTTTCTTCCTCACTGTGGGATCAGCACTAAAATCTATGAATGCTCTTCCCTTTTCCACCTGGTCATGACCGCTAGGGCTTGTCTCCTGCTGCTGTGGAGAAAACTGAGACCCTCTCTGTGTTCTTGTGGATTACGAAGATAACTTACCTCTAAGTTATTAAAGACCAATACTCATAGATCACCACATGATAATCCAAAAACACCCTTAATTTCAAATTAGAATGTAACCCTTATTCTTGAGACACACACGGTTAAAAAACACAGATGCTATCTATCTATTCCTACATGGTAAAGTATTTGCAATTAGCCACCTGGCCTTAGTCAAGCAATATTATACTTAAAATACCTGTTCCTACAGTACACAAGGTATCAATATGTAAGATAGATGCACTGGAATGTTATGACCTAGATTACTCAGCTCCCCCCTCAACATGTTTCACCACCTAAGTGGCTTTGTCAAGAGTTAAACGGGCCTTATACCCCCCATATGTTGGTCTTGTTGTTGTGACTAAATTATCAAAGATCTCACTGCCTCTTTGCACAAATCCAATGACTCCTTCTTTGGGACAAGGTATCGCTGGACTGAATTTTAGAAATCCCCAGACTACCAAAACCATGATGGTTCATCTCTTCGGTCCCTCTTGATAATCATGTCTGTATTACAGCTGGATGTCAGATGTGGAAGCTGCTGTCCTTCTTTAGACCCTGCCCACCTCCTGATTCACCTCCCCCTTCTTTCCCCCTATTTTCTCCTTTTAATCCCTTGTACATTACTCCTCTTTTCCCAGGAGTACAGAACCGCATTGTTTTTTCTTAGACCTGTCAAAATCGACGTGCAGCAGGGTGGGCCTTGCCCTTCTGGTCATACAGCAATTGCATATTACTTTCCGATGTAACAATTGTTTACTTTGTTATTGGTTTTCTTTGCTGGATCTCTATGTTTGTGACTTGGCAGGCATTTGTCCAACTTTGTACTGCATATCTCCTTTTAATAAAGAATAAACAAAAATCATCCATGTGATTTAAAAAAGAAAACATAGTGCACATAGCGGCAAATGGTCGATCAAATTTGGCTTATCATACTGGTCAAATTTGACCATCGCCCAAAAAATCCCATTTTTGGCAGACAACATAGTTTTTTAAATGATGGTCATCCAATGGACAAAATTTCCCATATCCGCCAACATTTATCTCATGGACAGCCTATATGGACAGCCTACAATGGTTTCTTATCGACATCTACTACCTGCTTCAACACTTGCAAAAAATATCAAAATGCTCTTGAGCAGCTGCTGCCCCTATTTGCTTTAGGTCCTAGGACACTGTAGTCAGATTTATTTATACTGTATATAGTATTTAGATCGACAAAGTCACAGTGCATTAAAAGAAAAAATATAGAAAAATAACCAGGGAGCGCTACTATCAAAAAACCAAGTCTTACAATGCAATGAAAATCAAGGATAGGATAATAGAATGTGACTCACCTGGTGTTGGTGGTGGTCTCTATGGTTAGAAGACCACCACAAACACCTCCAGAGCCACGTTTACGTTGTTCAATAATGTATCACTCCTCCACCAAAACGGTATCCATATAGGAGATCGCAGGGATTTCCAGATATACCTCAGGTAGATAGCATAAAGAAAAAAAAGCGGGAGACATTTTTCCCAAGCGCTCAGAGAAGTATTGAACTATCATTCACAAAGTCATATGAATGAGGACTTACTCCACAGTGGGGGGCAGTGTTGGTTTAAAACATATCCCCCCTCCTCGTAGGCATATCACACAGGCTCAAGACCAAGACAATCAAAAGCTTCCACCCAGGTGACTAACCGATTCCGGACCAAGGAGAGCAGACCACTGGACCGACTGGCTAAATTCTTATTGTAGTTTATTGGACACATGCGACGCGTTTCTGAGGTATTGTTGGCTTGCGCCACCTCCTTCATCAGGCATATAATATAAAATACAAACAGTTTAAATACCTTCACTCTGGGTCTTCGCATGCAGCGTCTTCCGGGCGGCACCCGGATGTCTGGATACGCTATGTAAAGTGTATCCATTTCTAATATTGGACCTATGTTTATTTATTCTAACTCTTAGACTATTTATAGTCCCCCCTATATATCTAAGCCCACATGGGCACTCTATCATATATTATAATAAAATCACTACTGCAATTAAAAAATTCTTTAATAAGGTAAGGTTCAGATTCCCCTTCAATGATTATTTCCATCCTCTTATTGCAAATATGTGTACAACATTGACACCTGTTTTTGCCGCACTTAAATATTCCCCTGGTCTCCTTCAAAAATCCTTCTTTATACAATGTTAGTTTGGATTGTTGTTTGCGGGGTACTGAGGGGGCAAGAATATTTTTTAAGGTCTTGCTTCTCCTAAAAATACATTTCGTTTTTTTTTGGGGATATGCTCTCCAGGTATAGGGTCACTAGTAATCAAATTCCAGTTCTTTTGCAATATTTTGTTAATCTCTGCATGTAAATTATTATATCTAGTGATAAACGCTATATTATAATTAGAATTGCTTGGTACTTGTTCCTCATCTCTTCTTTTGTCACTGGATAGACACTCTACTTGAGAAAGTGTTTTTATTCTCTGCTCTGCTCCCTCAATCAAAGGTGGCGGGTATCCTTTTTGCGTAAAACGATGGCGCAATGTACACAGCTGTTGGTGGAAATCCACCTCAACTGAGCAATTGCGTCTAATTCTTTTCATCTGCCCATAGGGTATATTGTTCTTCCAACTCTTCTTTATGGCAGCTGCTGTAGTCTAGGTAGCTGTTTGCATTCACCTCCATGAAATCTGCACCTTACCTTATTAAAGAATTTTTTAATTGCAGTAGTGATTTTATTATATATATGATAGAGTGCCCATGTGGGCTTAGATATATAGGGAGGACTATAAATAGTCTAAGAGTTAGAATAAATAAACATAGGTCCAATATTAGAAATGGATACACTTTACATAGCGTATCCAGACATTTTCTTACCCATCATGAAAAAAATGTTGGAGTCATGAAAGTCACCCCTGTAGAGAAAATTAAACAACGAGATTATAAAACACTCTGTAATAAGGAGACGTATTGGATTTTTCGTCTTAATACTCTCTTTCCCCATGGTCTTAATGAGAGCCTAGAACAGGTGTACTAACACTTATTTTTATTATTATAATTTTTAAGAAAATTTTATGGATTTTGGTATAACTGTCACGATTCGGCTGGCAGGAGGTGGATCCTCTGTGCCAGAGAGGGATTGGCGTGGACCGTGCTGGTGGACCGGTTCTAAGTTGCTACTGGTATTCACCAGAGCCCGCCGCAAAGCGGGATGGTCTTGCAGCGGCGGTAGCAACCAGGTCGTATCCACCAGCAACGGCTCAACCTCTCTGACTGCTGAAGATAGGCGCGGTACAAGGGAGTAGACAAGAGCAAGGTCGGACGTAGCAGAAGGTCGGGGCAGGCAGCAAGGTTTGTAGTCAGGGGCAACGGCAGGAGGTCTGGAACACAGGCTAGGAACACACTAGGAAACGCTTTCACTGGCACAATGGCAACAAGATCCGGCGAGGGAGTGCAGGGGAAGTGAGGTATAAATAGGGAGTGCACAGGTGAACACACTAATTAAGCCAACTGAGCCAATCAGCGGCGCAGTGGCCCTTTAAATCGCAGAGACCCGGCGCGCGCGCGCCCTAAGGAGCGGGGCCGCGCGCGCCGGGACAGGACCGACGGAGAGCGAGTCAGGTACGGGAGCCGGCGTGCGCATCGCGAGCGGGCGCCACCCGCATCGCGAATCGCATCCCGGCTGGGAGAGGTATCGCAGCGCACCCGGTCAGCAGGTCTGACCGGGGCGCTGCAATTGCGAGGATGTTGCGAGCGCTCCGGGGAGGAGCGGGGACCCGGAGCGCTCGGCGTAACAGTACCCCCCCCCCTTGGGTCTCCCTCTCTTCTTGGAGCCTGAGAACCTGAGGACCAGACTTTTGTCTAGGATGTTGTCCTCAGGTTCCCAGGATCTCTCTTCTGGACCACAGCCCTCCCAATCTACCAAGAAAAATCTTTTTCCTCTGACCGTCTTGGAGGCCAGTATCTCCTTCACGGAGAAGATGTCAGAAGAACCGGAAACAGGAGTGGGAGAAACAAGTTTGGGAGAGAAACGGTTGATGATGAGTGGTTTAAGGAGAGAGACATGGAAGGCATTGGGAATACGAAGAGAAGGAGGAAGAAGGAGTTTGTAAGAGACAGGATTAATCTGGCACAAGACTTTGAAAGGACCAAGATAGCATGGTCCCAGTTTGTAACTGGGGACACGAAAGCGGACATATTTAGCGGAGAGCCATACCTTGTCTCCGGGAGCAAAAATAGGGGGAGTTCTTCTTTTCTTATCGGCAAACCTTTTCATGCGGGATGAAGCCTGTAAAAGAGAATTTTGGGTCTCTTTCCATATGGTGGAAAAATCACGAGTCACTTCATCCACAGCGGGCAAACCAGAGGGCAAGGGAGTAGGGAGGGGGGGAAGAGGGTGACGGCCGTACACCACGAAAAATGGGGACTTAGCAGAAGATTCAGAGGCTCTGAAGTTGTATGAGAATTCGGCCCATGGTAGAAGGTCTGCCCAGTCATCCTGGCGGGAGGAAACAAAATGCCGTAAATAGTCACCCAGGACCTGGTTAATTCTTTCTACTTGCCCATTGGATTGGGGATGATAAGAAGAAGAGAAGTTTAATTTAATCTTGAGCTGTTTACAGAGGGCCCTCCAGAATTTAGACACGAATTGGACGCCTCTATCCGAGACGATCTGCGTGGGCAAACCGTGAAGACGAAAAATGTGTACAAAAAATTGTTTTGCCAACTGAGGCGCTGAAGGAAGACCAGGAAGAGGAATAAAATGTGCCATCTTGGAAAATCGATCAACGACCACCCAAACAACTGTGTTGCCACGGGATGGGGGTAAGTCTGTAATAAAGTCCATACCAATCAGTGACCAAGGCTGTTCGGGGACAGGCAGAGGATGAAGGAGACCAGCAGGCTTCTGGCGAGGAGTCTTATCCCGGGCACAGACAGTACAGGCCCGCACAAAATCAACAACATCCGTCTCCAGAGTCGGCCACCAATAGAAACGAGAGATGAGTTGCAAGGACTTTTTGATGCCCGCATGGCCTGCGAGGTGGGAGGAGTGACCCCATTTGAGAATCCCGAGACGTTGGCGTGGAGAAACGAGGGTCTTCCCTGGAGGAGTTTGCCTGATGGAAGCTGGAGAAGAGGAGATCAGACAGTCAGGAGGAATGATGTGTTGCGGAGAGACCTCTACTTCCGAGGCATCCGAGGAACGAGAGAGGGCATCGGCCCTAATGTTCTTGTCGGCAGGGCGAAAATGAATTTCAAAGTTAAAATGGGCAAAGAACAACGACCACCTGGCCTGGCGAGGGTTCAGCCGTTGGGCAGACTGGAGATAGGAGAGATTCTTGTGATCGGTGTAAATGATAACTGGAAATTTTGATCCCTCCAGCAGATGCCTCCATTCCTCAAGTGCCAATTTAATGGCCAGTAGTTCTCGATCCCCGATGGAGTAGTTTCTCTCCGCCGGAGAGAAGGTCTTAGAAAAAAAACCACAAGTCACAGCATGCCCGGAAGAATTTTTTTGTAGAAGGACCGCTCCAGCTCCCACTGAGGAGGCATCTACCTCCAATAGGAAGGGTTTAGATGGGTCAGGTCTGGAGAGCACGGGAGCAGAAGAAAAGGCAGACTTGAGACGTTTAAATGCGTCTTCCGCTTGGGGAGACCAGGACTTGGGATTGGCATTTTTCTTGGTTAAAGCCACGATAGGAGCCACAATAGTGGAAAAGTGTGGAATAAATTGTCTGTAATAATTGGCGAACCCCAAAAAACGTTGGATAGCACGGAGTCCGGAGGGGCGTGGCCAATCTAAGACGGCAGAGAGTTTATCCGGGTCCATTTGTAATCCCTGGCCAGAGACCAAGTATCCTAGGAAAGGAAGAGATTGACATTCAAACAGACATTTCTCCATTTTGGCATAAAGTTGATTGTCTCGAAGTCTCTGAAGAACCATGCGGACATGCTGGCGGTGTTCTTCTAAGTTGGCAGAAAAAATCAGAATATCGTCCAGATACACAACAACACAGGAATATAAGAGATCACGAAAAATTTCATTAACAAAGTCTTGGAAGACGGCAGGGGCGTTGCACAGGCCAAAGGGCATGACCAGATACTCAAAGTGTCCATCTCTGGTGTTAAATGCAGTCTTCCATTCGTCCCCCTCCCTGATGCGGATGAGATTATAAGCACCTCTTAAGTCCAGTTTGGTAAAGATGTGGGCACCTTGAAGGCGATCAAAGAGTTCTGAGATAAGAGGTAGGGGGTAGCGGTTCTTTACCGTGATTTTATTAAGTCCGCGGTAATCAATGCAAGGACGTAGGGAGCCATCTTTTTTGGACACAAAAAAAAATCCAGCTCTGGCAGGAGAGGAGGATTTACGGATAAACCCCTTTTTTAAATTTTCCTGGATGTATTCAGACATAGCAAGAGTCTCTGGAGCGGACAGAGGATAAATTCTGCCCCGGGGTGGAGTAGTGCCCGGGAGGAGGTCAATAGGACAGTCATAAGGCCTGTGAGGAGGTAAAGTCTCAGCTTGCTTTTTGCAAAACACGTCAGCATAGTGCATATAAGCCTTAGGGAGACCGGTTACAGAAGGAACCACAGGGTCACGGCAGGGAGTACTGGGAACCGGTTTAAGACAGTCCTTGAAACAAGAAGTACCCCAGCTCTTGATTTCTCCTGTGGACCAATCAAGGGTTGGGGAATGGCGTTGAAGCCACGGTAATCCAAGAAGAATTTCGGAAGTGCAATTGGTGAGGACCAAAAACTCAATTTTTTCGTGATGAGGTCCGATGCACATTAGGAGGGGTTCCGTGCGGTAACGCACGGTACAGTCCAATCTTTCATTGTTGACACAATTGATGTAGAGGGGTCTGGCGAGACTGGTCACCGGGATGTTGAACCTGTTGATGAGAGAGGCCAAAATAAAATTTCCTGCAGATCCGGAATCCAAGAAGGCCCTGGTAGAGAAGGAGAAGGTAGAGGAAGATATCCGCACAGGCACAGTAAGGCGTGGAGAAGCAGAGTTGACATCGAGAACTGTCTCACCTTTGTGCGGAGTCAGCGTACGTCTTTCCAGGCGGGGAGGACGGATAGGACAATCCTTCAGGAAGTGTTCGGTACCGGCACAGTACAGGCACAGATTCTCCATGCGGCGTCGTGTCCTCTCTTGAGGTGTCAAGCGAGACCGGTCAACTTGCATAGCCTCCACGGCGGGAGGCACAGGAACGGATTGCAGAGGACCAGAGGAGAGAGGAGCCGGGGAGAAAAAACGCCTCGTGCGAACAAAGTCCATATCCTGGCGGAGCTCCTGACGCCTTTCGGAAAAACGCATGTCAATGCGAGTGGCTAGATGAATAAGTTCATGCAGGTTAGCAGGAATTTCTCGTGCGGCCAGAACATCTTTAATGTTGCTGGATAGGCCTTTTTTAAAGGTCAGAGGGCCTCATTATTCCAGGATAATTCGGAGGCAAGAGTACGGAATTGGATGGCGTACTCGCCAACGGAAGAATTACCCTGGACCAGGTTCAACAGGGCAGTCTCAGCAGAAGAGGCTCGGGCAGGTTCCTCAAAGACACTTCGAATCTCCGTGAAGAAGGAGTGTACAGAGGCAGTGACGGGGTCATTGCGGTCCCAGAGCGGTGTGGCCCATGACAGAGCTTTCCCAGACAGAAGGCTGACTACGAAAGCCACCTTAGACCTTTCAGTAGGAAACTGGTCCGACATCATCTCCAAGTGCAGGGAACATTGTGAAAGAAAGCCTCGGCAAAACTTAGAGTCCCCATCAAATTTAATATGCAATGATAGTCGTAGGCCGGAAGCGGCCACTCGCTGCGGAGGAGGTGCAGGAGCTGGCGGAGGAGATGATTGCTGAAGCTGTGGTAGTAGCTGCTGTAGCATCACGGTCAGTTGAGACAGCTGGTGGCCTTGTTGCGCTATCTGTTGCGACTGCTGGGCGACCACCGTGGTGAGGTCGGCGACAACTGGCAGAGGAACTTCAGCGGGATCCATGGCCGGATCTACTGTCACGATTCGGCTGGCAGGAGGTGGATCCTCTGTGCCAGAGAGGGATTGGCGTGGACCGTGCTGGTGGACCGGTTCTAAGTTGCTACTGGTATTCACCAGAGCCCGCCGCAAAGCGGGATGGTCTTGCAGCGGCGGTAGCAACCAGGTCGTATCCACCAGCAACGGCTCAACCTCTCTGACTGCTGAAGATAGGCGCGGTACAAGGGAGTAGACAAGAGCAAGGTCGGACGTAGCAGAAGGTCGGGGCAGGCAGCAAGGATCGTAGTCAGGGGCAACGGCAGGAGGTCTGAAACACAGGCTAGGAACACACTAGGAAACGCTTTCACTGGCACAATGGCAACAAGATCCGGCGAGGGAGTGCAGGGGAAGTGAGGTATAAATAGGGAGTGCACAGGTGAACACACTAATTAAGCCAACTGAGCCAATCAGCGGTGCAGTGGCCCTTTAAATCGCAGAGACCCGGCGCGCGCGCGCCCTAAGGAGCGGGGCCGCGCGCGCCGGGACAGGACCGACGGAGAGCGAGTCAGGTAAGGGAGCCGGGGTGCGCATCGCGAGCGGGCGCCACCCGCATCGCGAATCGCATCCCGGCTGGGAGAGGTATCGCAGCGCACCCGGTCAGCAGGTCTGACCGGGGCGCTGCAATTGCGAGGATGTTGCGAGCGCTCCGGGGAGGAACGGGGACCCGGAGCGCTCGGCGTAACAATAACTATATGTTTATATACAGTTTTTTATGATCAATGATGTTAGTTTTATGGTAATTTTTATATTTGTAAGTTTATATCACCTGACCTTTGGGTCTTCTGTAATGTTCGGTCTCCGTTCATGTTTGCGTTCCACCATCTGCAGGATATGACGTCTCCTGGAGCGCATGGTGGAGTCATGTGATCGGACGCCGGTGCCGCCCGGAAGACGCTACATGCGAAGACCCAGAGTGAAGGTATTTAAACTGTTTGTATTTTATATATTATATGCCTGATGAAGGAGGTGGCGCAAGCCAACAATACATCAGAAACGCGTCGCATGTGTCCAATAACTACAATAAGAATTTAGCCAGTCGGTCCAGTGGTCTGCTCTCCTTGGTCCGGAATCGGTTAGTCACCTGGGTGGAAGCTTGTGATTGTCTTGGTCTTGAGCCTGTGTGATATGCCTACGAGGAGGGGGGATATGTTTTAAACCAACACTTCCCCCCACTGTGGAGTAAGTCCTCATCCATATGACTTTTTGAATGATAGTTCAATACTTCTCTGAGCGCTTGGGAAAAATGTCTCCCCTTTTTTTCTTTATGCTACAGTGCATTAAAAGACATTGCAGTGAAAATGCCAATGTGACCCTTTTAAAATTACCGTATTTATCGGGGTATACCACGCACAGGCCTATAACACGCACCCTCATTTTACCAAGGATATTTGGGTAAAAAAAGTTTTTTACCCAAATATCCTTGGTAAAATGAGGGTGCGTGTGTGTGCATGTGTATACCCCGATACACTGTTTCTGACCCCGCAGAAGCCCCCAGGAAAGGCAGGGGGAGGCCGTCGCTGCGCGCTTCTCTCCCCCTGCCTTCGCTGGGGTCTAGAGCCCTGCTGCTGCTGCTTGTTTCCCCCTGACTATCGGCACCGTTGCCCCATTGCCGGTGCCGCTGCCCCCTTGCCTCCCCAATCCCCGGTTTTATATTTACCTGTTGCCGGGGTTAGGTCCGCGCTGCTTCTGGCTCCAGTGTGGCATCTCCTGTGTCGTTGCTATGCTGCAGTTCATTGATTTAAAGCGCCCGCTTTAAATCATTGAACTGCAGCGGCTTATCGGCGTATAACACGCAGATAGACTAAAAAATGCGTGTTATACGCTGATAAATACGGTAAGTTTATTAGTTCACTAAGCATAAAATATTGGCTCCAGGACTGCAGTCACAAATGTATACAATCTTCCACAAAGCATGGAGATTTGGTGGTATGCCTTAGCAAAAAATATCATAAATGATATTAAGTATGACAGCTTGCCAATAACATCAATCCATAACTTACTGCCAGATAGAAGAAATTGGAATGTCCAGCGCCAAATGAATCCAACGGAGCACTCTCACATGTGACCATGCCCCTCCCCCCCCCCCCCGTCTGATTGTATAGAGGGGAAGAGAGAGGAGGTAGTCCAGTCCTGTGTGTCAGCGCAGTGAGAGTGCTCCGTTGGAATCATTTGGTGCTGGACATTCCAATTTCTTCTATCTGTGCTTTTGGCGGTGCCCACGCCAGACCATACGCATGGTGTTGGAGGTAGAGAGCTGGGTCTAAATCTACATACCTGCATAACTTACTACCAGATACAGATCTCTCTAGTTGGATGAAAAAGGGAATTACTAAAATTGGGCATATATGCAGTAAGGGTCATTTATTATTTTTTTAACACATATCCCAGAAATATAACATACCTCCATGTGATTTTTATAAATATTTACAGATTCGCCATCTCCTGGGGCTACATAGAATAGAACTGCTACGACCTAAAGCACGTTTTGAAAGATATTTATTTTAGTCCAAGGGGAGTAGGGGTGCTATAGCTAAAGCATACAAAGCCAGCAACCTTACTTTAGATGACCCTAGTCCTAACTTCCAGCTAAAATGGGAAAATGATCTAAGTATCCATATTCCCCCTGAGCGCTGGGCTAAACTATACACCTTACCATCAAACCTCTCGCACTGTGTCTCACACTTAGAAAGCTCTTGTAAATTGATGTACCGATGGTACCTAACACCGACACAGTTGGCAAAAATGTATCATAACGAGAATAGTAGATCTGTATGCTGGAGGTGCATGCAGGAACAGGGGATACATATTTGGTAGAATTCCCCCTGATACAGCCCTTTTGGAGAGAAATAAATAACCTGTTAAATAATATACTAACAAAATCAATAGAATGGAGTACGGGGATGGCCCTTTTAAACATTGGCTTGGAAGATCTCCCATACAAAGACAGCATTATAAGTTTCCATTTACTATCTGTGGCGCAAACGGCAGTAGCAAAAAACTGGAAGTCAGCTAATACCACCAAGATAATAGAAATCTTAAACTCCCTAAGCCACGTAAGCACAATGGAAAGGCTAAGATTAGATAAAATGGATCAAAAAATCAAATTCATCCAAAGGGTTTCAAAGGATTTATACAATATATTTCCAATTTCCCATATAGTTCACTCTTGATCCCTAAACTGCTATTAAAACGCCATATGTTGGCACCCCCCGACGTTTCGCTGGCCGTAACAGGCTTTATCAAGGGCATAATTAATATATGGATCGGAGGCATTAAATTGACTCAGGAGAGGAGATAAAATACCATCCGTTGGGAGAATATCCAATCCTACTAATACAATAGGAAAATAATTTCCATATCACTTGCTCCCAAACTGTGTTTTTAAAGCACATCATTCATATAATTTTTCCTCACAAGTGTTAAATAGTTTTAATAAATAATAATAAAGATATAAGTTTAAAAATTAGAGGATTCCCAAGTTTTGGGAAATTAGTCTCATGAGGGTGTAAGCCTGAGTGGGAAATTGGAAATATATTAGATAAAATAGATAGCTCAGCACCATTAGATACGAAGCGCATTATATGGGATGATTGGATACAGAAAATAAAAGAAATAAGATTGGTTTAGAGTACCTCATCGCATTGCATTATTACTTCTGGCAGTGGTATAAAACTTGTCTAGAGAGTGCGAGAGGAAGGGTATAAGTGTGGGAGTGAATGTAGGTATGTTGGATCGTCTTTGTTGTATGGCTAATTTGTTTTTTTATTTTTTCCCCTTTCCCCTTATTGGGGGGTCATGTAATGTTGTGTAACTTTATAACTGTATTGTAAAAACTTAATAAAAAAAATAAAATAATATATATATATATATATATATATATATATATGGAAAGGCCTGCGCAGCTGGCCTGTAATTGTGGGAGGAGCGGGATGACCATAAAACCCACGGCTCTCCCCCCTTCATTGACGCCGTGGGTTCTTCGCTTGAGGGTGTCACGTGATGTCGGCAGGAAGTGGAGTCACGTTCCCACCGGTCAGCTGACTGCACGAGTCAGCTGACAGGAACCTCGCTTCAGCCGGCATGGTGGGGGTAAGTGGCCGTGGCTGACCGGGGGTAACGCTGGCGGTTCCCGGACTCCGGAGGTGAGCCGGAGTTCAGGGAAACCCTTGGTCAGCCCGGCCCCAGGTTATCGTATTACATGTCGGCATTCGGCATTCGTCGGTCGCATTATACGGTTTTCGGCTACATATATTTACTTACGGCTTGCTGCGCATGTATATGGATACTTTGTATGCGAACAGCCTCCTACACAGGCATATCATTACCGCACTAGGTGAACGGCTTGCTGCGCATGTATGTGTTTACTTATGGCTTGCTTTATTATGTGATGATTACTTTGTTATGCGAACTGTCTCCTGCACATGTATTTCATTACTGCACTATGTGATCAGTCTCCTGCACGTGCATATCATTACCGCACTATGTCATCAGTCTCCGGCACGTGCATATCATTACCGCACTATGTCATCAGTCTCCGGCACGTGCATATCATTACCGCACTATGTCATCAGTCTCCGGCACGTGCATATCATTACCGCACTATGTCATCAGTCTCCTGCACGTGCTTATCATTACTGCACTATATGATCAGTCTCCTGCACATGTATATCATTACCGCACTATGTAAACAGTCTCCTGCACATGCATATCATTACCGCACTATGTGAACAGTCTCCTGCACATGCATATCATTACTGCACTATGTGAACAGTCTCCTGCACGTGCATATCATTACCGCTCTATGTGAACGACTTGCTGCGCATGTATACCATTACTTTGTTATGTGAACAGCCTCCTGCACATGCATATCATTACCGCACCATTTGAACAGTCTCCTGCACGTGCATATCATTACCGCACTATGTGAACGACTTGCTGCGCATGTATACCATTACTTTGTTATGTGAATAGCCTCCCGCACGTGCATATCATTACCGCACTATGTGAACGGCTTGCTACGCATGTATATGATTACTGCATTGTGCGAACAGTCTCCTGCACATGCATATCATTACCGCATTATGTGTTAGGCCTCTTGCACATGTATTTGATTGCTGCATTGTGTGAACAGTCTCCTGCACATGCATATCATTACCGCTCTGTGTGATAGGCTTCTTGCTGATGCATATCATTACCGCACTGTGTGAACAGTCTCCTGCACATGCTTATCATTACCGCACCACGTGAGAGGCTTCTTGCACATGTATATCATTACCGCACTACGTGATAGGCTTCTAGCACATGTATATCATTACCGCACTATGTGGTCAGCCTCCTGCGCATGTATATCATTACCGCACTATATGAACAGTCTCCTACTTATTTTATCATTTCCGCACTATATGAACAGTCTCCTACTTATTTTATCATTTCCGCACTATGTGAACAGTCTCCTGCACATGTATAACATTACTGCACTATATGAACAGTCTCCTGCACGTGCATATCATTGCCGCTCTATGTAACAGCCTCCTGCACATATATATCATTATCACATTTTGTACTTCTGTGCTGCTGGGAGGATCTATATGTGTCTCCAGTATACTGAGACTCGCACACCTTTACACTCAATCGGACTCACCGCTCTGCCCCACCCTGTGGCCTTATGCTTCACCCCCACAGCTGCCAATCTGGTCAGTCTTAGGCACGCTACACCAACAGCTGCGCTCACCTCCAACCTTTGTCTCTTAACTAACTTCCTCACAGTTTTCTTTTCATTTATTTTATATTTATACTTCTGTGTTTCCGGGCGGTGTGCCTCCAGCTGTTGTGGAGCTACGATTCTCACTTATAGGAATCATGCCGTAGGGTTCATGCTGTACACATCCTGGTACCCATACACGTTGGTAGGATTCATGCCGGTTACATTTATACACACGCTTGTACATAATTGTAGCATTATGCTGCGTACACACTTATAAGATTCATGCCGTACACAGTACACACTGGTAGGATATCCTGTACACACGCTTGTTGGATTCTTACTTACACGCGTTAGGATTATCCAGCACATTCGCCGGTAGCATTTATACGGTTCACTTGATCGCATAATTCATAAAGTTCATGCGGTACATACCATTGTAGCATCCATACTGTACACTTGCTCGTAGGTTTACGTAGTATACACGCTTGTACTCGCTTGCAGGGTTCATACTACACACACTCTTGTAGGAGTCATGTTGTACACACTCATAGGTTTCATACTTTGTACACGCTCATACGAGTCACACTGTACGCACGTTTATAGTATTACATGGTCCACGCTCGTAAGATTACTACTGAATATGCACTCATAAGGTTTGTGCTGCACTCCCGCTCGCAGGACCTGTATCACGCGTGTTTGTAGGGTTATATTACTCGGGTGCACGCGGGAATCAGGCTGCGTGTGCACCCGTGGCATGTGTTCTGTACATGCACTTGCGCTATTTGTGAAGTTCGTACGCCCGCAGTTTAGTGCAGCGCACATGCTCATACAGCACATGGGGTGTGGCCCTGTACGCAGGTATGTGGTTTTAATAGTTACTACTTCCCGGCATATTCTCTGCCATCAGGTCGTGGTTAGCTTCAGGCATTCACTGGTGGTCTATACGCGTATATGGTTGGCCCGAGTATAGGTTCATCAAGTTGGTGGTACAGCTATGCATAGCGGTTCACGACAGTTTCACACGTAGTCGTTCTGCACGCATCTTTATATAGACAGAGTGATACATAGCAGTTGTCGCTGCTGACACATATTCAGAACGACAATTACACGACGCACAGGCGGGGCTTACCCAGTAAACCGTTGCAGACGGGGTATGTCTCATTATCGTTGGTACTGACATGCCTTCTGAACGACACTGACATTACGCATAGGTGGTATTTACCTGTTAAGCCTGTCATGTTACAGGAAGGGTACGTCGCATAGTTCTTATGACTGTCACGCCACACATAGGTGATGTATACCCATCATGCCTGCCACGCCTGCAGGGAGTACGTCGCACGGTTGTTACTGACCGCCTTCAGAACAGCAATAACGCCACACATAGGTGATAAGATTTGTTTTATTATCCAAGTAATCACCTCATGAACCTGACACGTCTTCAGGTTGTGTTTACTTGTGTCGTCGGTGCACCTCTTTTACGATATAGTCACGTTCTCAAAAAACGGAATTCACGATGTTTTGGGTTGTCATGGTACTCGTATAAACTTTCGCACTTACCACTGGGCACACGCTTATCTAGACTCAGTTACGCATATAATTCTCGTCCGACACGTCTTCGGACACTTTCCCTCTGTTCTGGTTTAAAGTGTCGTACATTGTTCTCAAGTAATCACCTCATGAACTTGACACGCTTTCAGGTTGTGATTACTTGCGTTGTCGATGCGCTCCTTTCTCTGTGTAGTTATGTCCTAAAAATGTACTTCATGGTGTTCTAGGTTGATTTGGTACTCGTATAACGTTTCGCACTTGTCACCGGGCGCATACTCGTCTAGACCCGGTTACGCATACGATTCTCGTCCGACACGTCTTCGGATACTTTCCCTCTGTTCTGGTTTAAAGTGTCGTACATTGTTCTCAAAGTAATCACCTCATGAACTTGACACGCTTTCAGGTTGTGATTACTTGCGTTGTCGATGCGCTCCTTTCTCAACGTTTCGCACTTGTCACCGGGCGCATACTCGTCTAGGCCCGGTTACGCATACGATTCTCGTCCAACACGTCTTCAGATACTTTCCCTCTGTCCTGGTTTAAAGAGTTGATTATTATTGTCCAAGTAATCACCTCATGAACCTGACACGCTTTCAGGTTGTGATTACTTGCGTTGTCGATGCGCTCCTTTCTCTGTGTGGTTATGTCCCAAAAATGTACTTCATGCTGTTCTAGGTTGATATGATACTCGTATAACGTTTCGCACTTGTCACCGGGCGCATACTCGTCTAGGCCCGGTTACGCATACGATTCTCGTCCGACACGTCTTCAGATACTTTCCCTCTGCCCTGGTTTAAAGAGTTGATTATTATTGTCCAAGTAATCACCTCATGAACCTGACACGCTTTCAGGTTGTGATTGCTTGCGTTGTCGATGCGCTCCTTTCTCTGTGTAGTCATGTCCAAAAGTGTACTTCAGGGTGTTCTAGGTTGATATGATACTCGTTTAGCGTTTCGCACTTGTCACCGGGCCCATACTCGTCTAGGCACGGTTACGCATACGGTTCTCGTCCGATACGTCTTCGGATACTTTCCCTCTGTCCTGGTTTAAAGAGTTGTTTATTGTTGTCCAAGTAATCACCTCATGAACCTGACACGTTTTCAGGTTGTGATTGCTTGCGTTGTCGGTGCATTCCTTTCTCTGTGTAGTCTCGTTCCTAAAGATGCTCTTCAGGGTGTTCTAGGTTGTTAAGGTACTTGTATAACGTTTCGCTCTTGTCACCGGGCGCATACTTGTCTAGGTCCAGTCACGTATACAATTCTCATCCGTCACGTCTTCGGATACTCTCTCTCTGTCCTGGTGTTAGACGGTCAGCTATGTTATAGATAAACGAGCTTGGCTAGACGATTAGTTTGGCTGTCCCTACTACATACATTTACTCTCACATGTGCTCACGTTGAAGGAGTCCAGAATATTGCAGCAGATGCCTTGTCAGCAAATACGCAAAAAATTTATGGTACGGCGTGGAACTCATTTCCAAATCCAGATCCAAGCACGCCGAGGGCGACAAGATTTCAGTTCCCTTCCTATTTGCATATGTCGGGTTTTGCCATATCACACTGCATTTATCCCACAATACTATTAAGAGTTATCTAGCCGGTATCCAACACCATCTATCCTTGACCAATACCCGTAGTTACTCTATACTCTCTTCTCGCTTGGTGAAGTCCGCTCTGAAGGGCATCCTTGAGCAGGAAGTCCCTCGCAGCCCAGTCAGACAACCAATCACAGGCAACATGTTCAGGCAGTTGTCCGACTTGTTAGACTCCACACCATTGGGTATTCGTGATAGCCTCACATTAAAAGCGGCCATGTACCTTGCCTGTTATGGGTTTCTCAGACCGGGTGAGTGTACTACTCGGACCATTAACGCGCCCTTTCCTTAGGTCAGTCAGCTGTCACATGTCTCTGATCATTTCCAGCTGTCCCTCAGTCAGACCAAGACCTCGTCTCCGGGTCATACGGTGGTTGTCCGGTTTTCCCACCGTGCACAAATGGTGTCCTGTCACAATCCTCCGTGAATTGTTGAATGCCTGTGTTAACCTATCAGCTGACGACCCTTTACTCCATTTCAGATCCAACCCGCTAACTACTTCTCAATTCATCAAACATTTACGCATTTCGGTCAGGTCGCTGGGAGGAGTCCCGACTTCATTATCCGGTCACTCCTTCCGTATTGGCGCAGCTACAGCCACTTCTAAGCACGGGGTCCTGACCCACGTAATCATGAAATTAGGATGTTGGAAATGCGGATGCTACATGCAGTATTTCCCTAACCCTCGCAAAGAAATGGCTAGCGCGTTCCAGTCTCTTGTGTTGTAATCTGCAATAAACAAATGTTTGTTTAAATCCGGGTTTTGCCCTCTTTTCCAGGCATATTCTTTACGCCGCAGTTATGGCACACCTCAGACTGCTTAGTTGAGGTTGATAGATTATTGGTTACAGTTGGTTGTTAGGTTAGTATTAGGGTTGTACGCATATCAGTCATGTAGCAACGACCACAAATGGAAAGGCCTGCGCAGCTGGCCTGTAATTGTGGGAGGAGCGGGATGACCATAAAACCCACGGCTCTCCCCCCTTCATTGACGCCGTGGGTTCTTCGCTCCCACCCGCCCCCCCTTCTTTTCATTCCATCACACTTACCACAGGGTATGCCCTCTTTTCCAGGCATATTCTTTACGCCGCAGTTATGGCACACCTCAGACTGCTTAGTTGAGGTTGATAGATTATTGGTTACAGTTGGTTGTTAGGTTAGTATTAGGGTTGTACGCATATCAGTCATGTAGCAACGACCACAAATATATATGTATAAAGCCTGATGGGCTGTATTTGTGCGAGGGGCGGAAGTAATTATCGCTCCCTGCACTTCCAGGTGGGGCTCATTGGGAACAGGTGGGGGCGTGTGTATATAACTTCCCCCTCTCCTACAGGGGCGGAGCACGTGTCGTTTGTGGAATCTCTGCTTCCTGTGGCAGGCTGGTGTTTGAATCTCCCACAAAAATCTTCAGAGCTGCTGCTCACGGTGCGGAGGCCTCGCTGATCATGAGTCTGGGGGGTGCAGGCGCGGCATTCCTGGCAGCTCCGCTGGCTGTCTTATCTGGGGATGCTGTGTCTCACTCTGATTATAAGGTAATATTGGGCAGGTATGGTGCTGGCTGGCTCTGCCCGCAGCGGTAGTGGGGGCCAGGAGCGGCAAGCAGGTGAGTTAAATCGGTGCTGGGGGTGGTGCGGCCTCAGCATTTCGCACAGCCCGCTAGCTGCCTCATGGCGACATGTGGACCGCCCGCCACCCGCACAGCTACAATTGTCTATGCCCCTGGGACAGGTTGCGGCAGCTGCCCAGTCCTCGTTATGCGGTCCTGTCAGCTTGTCTGCTATCGTTAATCTAAAGTATAGTGTAATGCTCTGCGGAGGGTTGTTTCAATATAACGTTTGCTGTATACAGTGTGGTGCAATGCTCTGCAAAGAGTTGTTTCAATATAACTTTTGCTGTGTGCTGCGGTGCTCTGCGGGGTATACGGTGCCCTTGCAGTATACGGTACAGTGTAATGCTCTGCAAAGGGTCTCGTTACAATATAACATGTACTGTATAACGGTATAGTGCAGTGCTCTGCAGATGGTCTCGTTACAATATAGTATACATGATATACAGTTATGGTGCAATAATCTGCAGATGGTCTTGTTACAATATAGTATACATGATATATAGTTAAGGTGCAATGCTCTGCAGATGGTCTCATTACAATATAGTATACATGATATACAGCTATGGTGCTATGCTCTGCAGATGGTCTTGTTACAATATAATATATACTATATACAGTATAGTGCTATACTCTGCAGATGGTCTCATTATAAACAAACTTTATACAGTTAGTGCAATGCTCTGCAGATGGGATGGTTTCAATACAACATATTATATAGGGCATAGTGCAATGCTCTGCAGCGGGTCGTTACAGTTAGCATGTCCAGTGTGGTGCAGTGCTCTGCGAAGGGTCTCGTTGCAACACAGGGTGGCATTTACTGTTTGGTGTGGTGCAATACTCTGCAGAGGATCACGTTGCAGGGTAGCATATGCTGTGTGTGGTGATGCAGTGCTCTGTAGACTGTCTTGTTTCAATATAGTATATAGCAGGGTGCAATGCTCTGTAGAGATATAACATAGGCTACATCCAAATAAATCATAGTATACAGTGTTATTTGCACGATCATGGTATCCATACGGTTCATACGCTTGGTTTATTATGGGCATACACGCATTACTGGTACAAGGTGCACACGAGTAGAGCATCTTCACGGTTTGATAACTCCATGAGTTTCTTATTGTCCGTACTCTCATGGTTAATTCATACGCTTATGGCACACTGCTCGTACGCGCTTAGTATGTATACAGTTTCATGTGCTAATATCATTATATACGGTACATATACTCACTGACGATACATTCACAGCATTTATACTGGGCAAATTCGTTTATGCTGTTCACCTCATGGTTATTCTCTCACTCACTGGTGTTTTACACGGTCCACAAACTTGGCATTTATGCTGTTCACATATTCTTGGCATGTTCACGGTCTTACGTTCTTTCCACCATGTTACGTTCATGGCAATCAAACACCTCGTAATTATCAGTGGTTCATACGCTCAAAGTAGCATTCGGTTCATATGTTAATGGTATTTCATACTGGTTACGGCAGTATACTGCCTATAGCAATTATACGGTTCATACACTCATGGCAGTTATAGTGGTCACACTCTCACGGTTCTTAAGTTGTTCACATGTTCACCGCAGGGTTCATACGGTTCATACGCTCATGGCGATTGTATTGGTTGCACGGTCATGGTTTTGTTGTTCACGCGTTCACCGCATTCATACACGCAGGTTTTATACGCTCATGGCAGTTACATTGGTCACACGGTTATGGTTAGTTGTTCACACGTTCACCGCATTCATACACGCAGATTTCATACGCTCATGGCAGTTACATCGGTCACACGGTATGGTTTTGTTGTTCACACGTTCATCGCATTCATACATGCAGGGTTCATACGCTCATGGCAGTTACATTGGTCACACGGTCATTGTTTTGTTGTTCACACGTTCATCGCATTCATACATGCCGGGTTCATACGCTCATGGCAGTTATATTGGTTACACGGTCATTGTTTTGTTGTTCACATGTTCACCGCATTCATACATGCAGGGTTCATACACTCATGGCAGTTATATTGGTTACACGGTCATGGTTTTGTTGTTCACATGTTCACCGCATTCATACACGCAGGTTTCCTATGGTTCTCACACATAGTGACATGCTGTTTCGTGCAGTTGTGGCCACGCGCTCATAGCATGTTCACAGCATTATACTGCTCATAGTACTCATACCTCATAGCGTCATACCACATATTAATTCGTAGCACATATGCTCGACGCTTATACTGCACATGTACTTGTAGCATTTATACTGCACATACACATGGCCTACATCAGGCACATACGCTCTTAGCATTGATATCGCAAGTATACTCATAGCATTATACTGCTCATAGTATCATATCACTATACGCTCATAGCATTTATACCACATACACGCTCGTTGTATTCATACCACAGACATGTTCACGTCATGTATATTGCACATAGAATTGTAGCAATACACTACACGGACATTCGTAGCATTCATTCTGTACATACGATGGTAGTAATTATTATGCTGACACGTTGTAGTACTTATTCTGCGTACATGTAGCATTCATTCTGTTATGTTATCTGCACTAACATCCATAGCGTTTACTGTACATGGGTAATGGTATTTATTCTGCATGTTCATCCATAGCGTCTACACTACACACATGCTCCCGTAGCTTTTACTGTACGTATGTTTATAGCATTCATTCTGTGTATTCGTGCATAGTCTTTTATACGGAAAGTTCACTCAGGTTTGTCAGGATGTAGCCCTATTGCCTGACTCCTCTTCAGGTTAAGGGGTCAATGTCGGTTTCTACTGACTCGTTCAGAGCAATCGCATTGTTGTTTATTGTCATGACCTGACAAGTTCTCAGGTCAGATACAACCTCCTCTGTTGTATTTCACGACTACGTTATCAGTTAGTTATAGTACACATATTCAACTATCCGGCACAGGTACTCGTTCAAGGGTGGTCATCATTTTAGTGGCACTAATCGGCTGTTCAATACCCGGTCACCTGACTCGTTCCTTCAGGGGTTGAATCGCGGTTGTTACTGACTCACATTCAGAGCAACCAATTTCAGGAATAGTCACAATGTTAACCTGTTGCCTGACTCCTCTTCAGGTTAAGGGGTAATGTCGGTTGCTACTGACTCGTATTCAGAGCAATTTTGTCGTTGGTGTATTTGTTATGACCTGACACGTTTTCAGGTCAGATACAACCTCGTCTGTTGTATTTCTCGATTATGTTGTTTCGTTATAGTACACAGATTCAACTCTCTGGCATAGTTGCACGTTACGCTCATAGTCTGGTTACGTTCATAGCTTTATTTTGTTGTGCTGCACATGGGTAATAGTTTTTCTGCATTTCCATCCTTAGAGTCTACACTACACATATGTTCGCGTAGCTTTACTGTACTCATGCTCATAGCTTTCATACTGCATATACGTGCATAGTGTTTATACGGAAAGCTTATACAGCTTTGTTAGGATGTTGCCCTATTTGCCTGACTCCTTCAGCTTAAGGAGTTAATGTCGGTTGCTACCGACAAATTTTCAGAGCAATTACATTGTGGTTCATTGTCACGACTTGAGACGTTCTCAGGACAGATACAGCCTCCTCCGTGGTATTTCATGACCACGTTATCAGTTACTTATAGTAGACATATTCAACTATCCGGCATAGTTGCACGTTGTCTATCTTTTTAGATATATGTTTACACTTTATTTTCTAGGCATGTATGAGGTACTCATAATGATGTTAGAGCATAAATTCATAACGTTCCTTACGTTTCACGGTACTTACGCTCCCAGCTTGTGTATGATACATGCACCAGTACACAGCATTTGTTGCATACTACCATAGTTGTATGCGGGTAGGTTATGTGCATTCGTTCCTAGTGTTGAATAGCAGTTGCACCTCTGGCTGTACATATATTTACAAGACACGATTACAGTATTCATATGGTGCTTACATTTATTGCAGATATATCGAGCACATATTCTTAAACCTCCTACGTCTGCAGGGGGGGGGATGCACCACATAGGTTATTGTTAGACATGTCTCAGAGCAATAACATATTGAGTAGCGACTTTTAGTTGGGTATACTGTTAGCAGGTTATGCCGTACATACGGTTAACATGTTTCATGCAGTGCACACAGGGGAGGTAGATCCTGTGCTTAGGGTATTGGACACAATTGGTCATTTTTGTTACTGACACGCCTTCAGAACAACACGCCAGCTTCATACAGGTATCTTGTCATGAATACTCATGATGTTACCCTGTTGCCTGACTCCTCTTCAGGTTAAAAGGGGTAATGCCAGTTGCTACTGACTCGTTTTCAGAGCAATTTTGTCGTGTGTTATATTTGTTACGACCTGACACGTTTTCAGGTCAGATACAACCTCGTCTGTTGTATTTCTCGATGACGTTATAATTTCGTTATAGTACACAGATTCAACTATCCGGCATAATTGCATATTCTCTTTTAAGGAGGGCCAGCATTTAGTTGCAGATATATTCTGCATTTAATACAGTTTCAGGACTCATTTCTTTAGGATCGGGGATTGAATCGTGGTTGCTGCTGTCTCATTTCAGAGCAATTGATTTGACATGGTTATGTAGGTAATCTGACACGTTTCAGATCGTATACAATCTCAATATGGCATTTCACACTTACGTATTTGAGAAGAAAAAAAAAAAAAGTGGTTTACAAAGACCTGTGACGTTTACAGGCACAATGATTTCACAAAGACCTGTCATGTCTACAGGCTCGATGGTTCCGCGGGGACCTGTGACGGGTTCAGGCACGACGGTGTCACAAAGACCTGTCAGGTCTACAGACATGATGGTTCATCTAAACACTGGTCACGTCTACAGATACGTTGCTCTCGCAGGGAGCTGTCATCTGCAATGGGTCATCACTTCCAAGTCCAGTTGGGTCAGTACAGTGGCTAGTTAGGTATGTCTGTTACAGTCTCAATCAGGTAAGGTGCCTTCGTGAACCTTGTCATGCGACATGACCCACACGGTCTATCAGGTAGATAGGTATTTCTTGTCATTTACCTGTCAGTTTAGTTTTTGCCTCTTAAATAGCAGGGGATTGGTGCTTGTCAGACCTGCCATGAAGTTAGCCTTTCCGTGTCCATTTGAAGTAATGTCACAAGTAGGGATGGTGATAGGTATAGTTCAGTTAGTATTTGGCAGGGAAGGTTATTCTCAGGTTGATTCTTTACAGATGGACGTTACTACCACGGTTTCAAAGGTATGGTTACCACCTCTAGTAGTCACTAGTTGGTCAGGGCTACTCTTACAGCACACTAGGTATAGTCTACTTCGGTTATGTGAAGATTGATGCTGGATGTAGGATGTTTTATTTCAGGAATTGTATTCATCCTAGCATGATTGCTTTTTGCCCTCTATAGGTGTGCCCTCATTGCGCGGTTATGGCACAACTCAGACCGCTATGCTAGGGTAAGATCTTGTATAGGTATGTAGGCAATCTTTCCTGTCACTAGTACACGTATGGAGCCCCGATCACAAGTATAAAGCCTGATGGGCTGTATTTGTGCGAGGGGCGGAAGTAATTATCGCTCCCTGCACTTCCAGGAGGGGCTCATTGGGAACAGGTGGGGGCGTGTGTATATAACTTCCCCCTCTCCTACAGGGGCGGAGCACGTGTCGTTTGTGGAACCCTCCCAACCCTCCCTTATCTTATTCCTTCACTATAGTGCATGCCCTCTATAGGCGTGCCCTCATTGCGCGGTTATGGCACAACTCAGACCGCTATGCTAGGGTAAGATCTTGTATAGGTATGTAGGCAATCTTTCCTGTCACTAGTACACGTATGGAGCCCCGATCACAAATATATATATATATAGTTAAGATGGTTGTTTTTGAAAATAGTAAGACTACATACTCTAAACAAAATTATCATTTAGTGCCATTAGATGGCGATAGAAAGACAACACTATCTTATTATTCTTGTTTGTTAGATACAGATAAGACACAGACATTTTACTATCATACAGGATTTAATGGGAATTCATCTCCAGTACAGACCTATTTAACTACATTAACTAATCTGTTCCCTAACAAGCCAGAGCCCCCTTCACCCACCCCAAAAGCTGGTTCCTGCATGTGGTATGCCACCAGCATCTTACTCTGGCAATAGCAGTTGTATGCCAGGGGTTACAGCAGCATCCTGAAAAAACCTTTAAGATACAAAAAAAGATTTTTTAAAAAAATGTGTGTTTTCCTGACAGATTCCCTTTCAACTGTTTTATAGATATAAAAAAAAACATTTGCTAAAGTATCAAACATTTTTCAAAATATTTTAATATTTATACTTCATATGTTGCTCAAGCACCAGTGAGTGGGCTGGGAGCCTTAAATAGATTATGCTAGGCAGGGAAAGGTGAGGGACACATCAAAGAATAGCACACTAATCCTTTAAGTTGCAGTCAGTGCATGCACATGCCCCCCTCAGAGGACAGACCAGGAACTGCAGCCTTGGGGGGGGGAAGCAAAAGAACAGAAGCAAGAGGAGGAAACCAGAAACAGGCAGCGGGGAGGCAGAACAGACAATATACTGCAATGTATTGTTACCATACATATTACCAATATGCTGTTACTGAACCCACTGTAATAAGACCAATATTACCAATCCTAGCACTATACAAGGGCCATGTCACCACACCATGACCACAGTGGTGTAATGACTGAATAATACCACTTGTAGGTGGCCAGCAGGTAGAGTGGTGGAAGGTAGATATGTGCCAAGTAAGTTGCTGTATCAAATTGTAAACTTCCAGGGTTGTCAAGGAAGCCGACCCAGCAGTCCATTTCGGGCTTTACTGGATGTCTTAAAGACCCAGGGCATACCTGTATGCGTGTGGGAATTTAGGTCCCGCCGCCCGGTGCGCGGCGGGGACCGGAGCGGGATGCTTGCTGAAATCATTCAGCAGGCATCCCGTGACAACGCCGAGGGGGTCCTGAGACCCCCCCATGTCGGCGATCATCGCAGATCACCGGTGAATTCACATTGGCGATCTGTGGTGATCCTGGTCATACGGGTCCCATACGTATGACCTGATGACCCAGAATTAGAAGGTGATCGGCAGTGAAGTATACACTGCCAATCAACTCCTGTAGCTGGAGGGAGGTGGCGATCACCAGGAGCGCTGCTATTGGTCGTTAGGGTTTCAAGGCGCTGCATTCCCCCCCCCCTTTTTTTGGGGCCCCAGCATTATATATAGTTCACACCAAGCACATACATTACACACTTCTCCGCCCCTCCACATACATATCCCCCCCCCCCCCCCCCGCAGAAAAAAGGTGATGGCCTGCCGGGCATTTTTGGCAGAGGAGGCATTTGCTTTACTTGCCTCTGACTCGGAGTCTGACGGTGAGGACGAGGAAGATCCTACTTCTCTGTGTTCTTCCTAGTCCTCCTCATCATCTAGCAGTGAGGATGAGCCCCCAGAAGGTGACGGACACGCTGCCAGGCGAGGCTACACCCCCCCCCATGATAGTGACCCAGTGGCTGACACTAGTACTAGCGTCCATGCCGTTCGTGATAGGAGTCCGACCCCCCAGACAAGCATATTGGAGCCCCCTTCCAGTAAACCTCTCTGAAGACCCCCAGAGGGATATCAGCCACGGATTCCTGAGTTTGTTGGTGACTAAGGAATCCGGATTGACACGGCCGGATACACTGAAATAGACTATTTTATTTATTATTTCAGTGACGACTTTGTCAATCTAATGGTGGAGCAAACAAACTTGTACGCCCAACAGTTCATTGCCCACCACCCGTTTTTGGCTAGGTCCAATGAATGGTACGCCATTAATGCAGCCGAAATAAGGACATTTTGGGGCCTCGTGCTGCATATGGGCCGGGTCAGAAAACCAAGTGTCAGGTAGTACTGGAGCAGGGACATCCTATACCAGACCCCGCTTTACAGTATGGCCATGGCACGGAAGCGGTTCTAGAAAATTATTCACTGGTTTTCAGTTCAGAGTGATACTAGCTTAATTGAGTTTACTAAAAATAAACCCCTCATAACTTTTAGGAAGTGTAAAAACTTGAAGGATGAGCTAGTTTAAAGTAGATTTTAAAATATGAAAACCAATACAAACTGGCTGAGCAGAACCCTGTCCCCAGGCAATTACTGGGGTAATATATGTTATTGGTGCAATTTTATCTGCCAAGAGAAAAATGTTTGTATAGGAGGTAAGATCGTCCATTTCAGAGTGATGTGCTATCGTACAAATTATGTTGTGTACACGATAATATGTACGTGTAAAAGATTTTACACTGGGTGCCCCATATGTGCCCTGAATGTAAGATTCAGAGAACATGCACACTCCGTAAAAACTGGCCGAGGTTGTCCCAGACTGATGGCTCATGTCAGGGAAATTCATCATGGAGATATTACCTGTTTAACCTTTTTCGGGATAGAAAGAGTTAATTACAGAGAAGGGGTTGATAGATAGAAAACACTCTCGGAAAGAGAAGCCAAGCTGATATTGGAATTGAATGCCCAAGGAAATCTGGTATTAAATGACCGCTTGGATCTTAGCGTCTTTGCTTAAAATTGATTTGCATTCCATATATATAGTTTTAACATTCAGTGGGGGAGATTTATCAAACCTGTCTATGTCCTGCATCAATATAGACCAAACTACAGAGGGTTAGGCTGGTCTATTGTGCACCTACCTAATTTATCAAAAGGCGCACGGCTCTTGATAAATTCTGCGCACTGGCTTTAGACTGTATTTAAACCTGCTCCAGCATAGTCTGACATTTCAGTGCACTCTCAGCCGATGCGACTTGTCGCTGAAAAGTCGCTATTGATAAAGTCAGCACCAATGCATTTTTCTGTCTAAAATAGACTAGAATGCATCATGTTCTAAAAATCCTCTGAAGCAAAAGTCGCAGAAAATTTACACTGCCACTTTCTGTGCGACAAATTTAGACAGGAAAAAAACAGTCTAAATCCTTTGATAAATATCCCCCAGTGTAATTTGTGTCAGGGTCCGGACAAGCGGCTGGTGAAGACACTGGAGGTGGATCCCCTGTACCAGAGAGGCGATGACGCGGGCCGTACTGGGGAATCAGTTCTAAGCAGTTACTGGTGTTCACCAGAGCCCGCCACAAAGCAGGATGGACTTGCTGCGGCAGTAACTACCAGGTCGTGTTCCCCAGTAGTGACGCGACCTCTCTGGCAGCTGAGACTGGCGCGGTACACAAGGACTAGACAGAGGCGAGGTCAGACATAGCAGAAGGTCAGGGCAGGCAGCAAGGTTCGTAGTCAGGGGCAACAGCAGAAGGTCTGGGTACACAGGCTTGGAACACACTATAACGCTTTCTCAGGGCACAAGACAACAAGATCCGGCAAGGAGAGGAAGGGAAAGAGGGTATTTATGTGTTAGGGAGTGATTGAGCCAGACACTAATTACATGGTGCACTGGCCCTTTAAATTTTAGCAAGCCGGCGCGCGCGCGCCCTAGTGAGCGGGGCCGCGCGCACCGGGAGGAAGCAGACGGGGGCGAGAGGTGAGTGACATGGGGCGCGATCCGAGGGCGGGCACGACCCGTGCCTCGGATCGCGTCCCCTCCGGGGACCAGGGAGCAGCGCTCGCGGTCAGCAATGCCGACCGGAGCGCTGCAGACAGAAGCACGCCGTGAGCGCTCTGGGGAGGCAGCGGGACAATTTGTTTTTATAGTGTGTTTTATAGTGTGTGTTTTTAATTCACTGTAAGAAAAACCCTCAAATCCACACGTCACGCAGGGTGGAGTATTTACCTGCCCGTGAATGTGGAGGAGGTTTAGTCTGAAGAAAAGCCCGGAGGGGCATGAAACAATTGTCACTCACCTGTCTGTACCGCAATGGCATCCCATGCTGATCTACATGTGCTGCACCAGAAATAAAGAAGCCTGATTCACCTGAAAAATGTGAGTGCCTCCTTATCTTCTTGTTCGTCTAAAACCAATATTACTTCCATACAGTGAGCATTTAGTGGTAGATACCATTCCTATATAGGTGCTCTGCATACGATACAGTTACATCTAGTAGTTATAGTTGACGACACTTTTGATCACAGTCATTGCGAAACTCACCTTTGAGACCTCTCCAAATCGATTATGGGCAGCACGTATCTACAATTCCTTACCCTCACAGTGCTCCTAGTAGGGATTCACACAGTATTTGTTCCCTCTACCCCTTTTGTGCCCTGCACTTTATTATGGTCCCCTTTGTACCCCCACATAGTAGTTGGACCCCCCTTTATGGCCCTACACATTATTAATACCCCCTTTGTGTCACCACACATGAATTATTTCCCTCTTTGTGTAGACGCAGTGATGTTCTGCCTGTGACGGGGACACTACTGTCCTCAGTTGCTCTCTACCTTTCATAGGTCAGAGGCCTAAAGCAGCCTGCAGCTTGAACAACAAAGTGACAAGCCATGGAGCCGGTGGCTTTCTGTTATGTCATACATGGCAAAACTAGCGTCTGTTTTGCCAAAAACTTAAATACCTAAAATAAATAAACAGACCACCAACTTTGGATGAAAAAAAGCCACTTTCCTGAATAAAGGTAACCAACAATAAAGATTTAAATAAATGCATCTTAATAAATACTTTCAATCATCTCATAATAAATATTTTCAATAAAACATCTCATCATAAATCTAAACTATCAACAGCTATCATCAATCCTGTCCGCACAGCATAGCTGAGTGACCACCCCCTCTAATGAAGGACTGTGACAGAACATAAGGGCGAGAGGGCAGGCACCTCCTCTTCTGTGCTTGATCTCGCAGAAAGTGAACCGAACCTGGCCGCAGCGGTTTATATTCAACTTTTTTTCCCTCCTCTGGCACCAACAGCCATCATCATCTTCATGTAAACTATCCCGAGATGCCTTTGTACCTATGGAAAAATGTTGTAAAGTATGACCATCATCTACCTGAAATAGGGGTGCGAGCTAAACCAAGTAAGAATTCGGGTAGAAAAACAGACATGGTGCACATCTACAATCTTGTATAATGATCTGATTGCTTCTCAGCATAATATCAAAAACTAACAGGTTGTTAGTATACATTTTTGATCAAAAAGTACAAGCCCACTCGCCACGTCAAGGCCACCTATCCAGAGTGGGTCCCTAACGTCCCTAGCATAAAATGGCGCAGCACCGGGCGGCGACCACCACCGCCGCGACGCCAATGCCCACAGGGGCGAACGACCCACTGGCAGAGCAGCCCCAATGCCACTCAAACCAGTCTATGGGCCGCACCCCCCAGCAGACACGGCGCCACGGCAGCAACGGACACCGCTCAGCACCACACCAGTGTGAACAGGGATGTAATAGCTCACTTACCATACTCTCCCAGTCAGACTGGGAGGCTGCTAGGAAAGAAATGGCCCATGTGCAGCTAACTACTGCATATATAGGGTTGGGCTGAAGGGGTGGGGAAGAGTGCAGCACATGTTAAAACAAAGAAAAAGGAGGGGATAGAAATCACAGTGTGAATTCGGGTAGAAAAACAGACATGGCGCACATCTACAATCTTGTATAATGATCTGATTGCTTCTCAGCATAATATCAAAAACTAACAGGTTGTTAGTATACATTTTTGATCAAAAAGTACAAGCCCACTCGCCACGTCAAGGCCACCTATCCAGAGTGGGTCCCTAACGTCAATAGCATAAAATGGCGCAGCACCGGGCGGCGACCACCACCGCCACGACGCCAATGCCCACAGGGGGGAACGACCCACTGGCAGAGCAGCCCCAATGCCACTCAAACCAGTCTATGGGCCGCACCCTCCCGCAGACACGGCGCCACGGCAGCAACGGACACCGCACAGCAAGTAAACCAAGTAAGACTCTACAAAACCCTAGAAAATACATAGTGAAAAGAGGAAGAGGGGGTGAAAAACTGACACCCCCCTAAAAAACACCAACAGTTTAGGGATTAGGAGGTCCATCTCATGTGGTCCTACGCCAAAGGCAATTGATTGGTGGAGAGGTGGGGGAGCTGGTCAGCCGCAGGCCCCTCTGGTCCATGGTCCTCATGGCATCTCCATGATCTGCTTCATGATCAGTGTGGGTTCATCCTTACCAAAACAAAAGGTGAGCTCCTTTACCTTTTTCCTTTCTCATTGAGGCTTCTGTTCCAGTAGTATGGGAGGCGAGATTACTCTGATGGAGGACGGATGTTGAGGATGAGGGAGGAGGAATGATGGCTATGTGGCTGACGCCTGATGTCCTAATATGGACACCGTACAGTAGAATGGAAAGACATGTATCCCTGTATCTCACTAGTGTGACGATGACACAGGTTGTATTAAAACTATGCAGAGTTCTATAGTTGAATGTTTGTAGGGTTGTAGAAATCCCTTTTACAGTCGAAGTCGTACATTTCCAGTTGAAACTATTAAAATAAATTGTTTTCCCTTTACAGTTTCTAGATCAACAACCTATAGTTTTAGCAAGCTGTCATTAATAGCAGGGTGCTGTATAAGCAATCACATGACTGGTTATATATATATATATATATATATATATATATATATATATATATATACAGTAGTCCCTCAAGTTACAATATTAATTGGTTCCGGGATGACCATTGTATGTTGAAACCATTGTATGTTGAGACCATAACTCTATGGAAACCTGGTAATTGGTTCTAAAGGCACCAAAATGTCATCCAAAAATAGGAAAAAGTGAGGATTAAAGAAAAATAAGTAGATAATTAATATAGATATTAATATAAAAATAAGAAAGAGCTGCTGTAAATCACTGTCTATGTCAGTGTTTCCCAAGCAGGGAGCCTCCAGCTGTTGCAAAACTACAACTCCTAGCAACAGCTGGGGGCACCCTGCTTGGGAAGCACTGGTCTATGTAGAGGACAGGAGCTTCTTTGGGGTCCTGTACAGTACACACAATGTCCTAAAAAAAGTAACATAGAGCCGCCCTCACCTGGTGTCCAAAGGAGCAGCTAATCCTGGCCCAAAGAGTAGTACAGAACATGTAATACCTCCCTGTATTGTAGGGGACGCTACCAGACACCAGTCAGTGCATACGCTTCAGTAATACAGGGGTCTTTAGTGAATGCCCATTCTGATTGGTCAGTTCATTGACAGGTTTCACAGATCTGGACTGTCCGTAGCATTGTATGTTGAGTCTGGTTTCAACTTACAATGGTCCAGAAAAGACCATTGTATGTTGAAACTATTGTATGTTGAGGCCATTGTAAGTTGAGGGATCACTGTATATGAAATGTTTTAAAAATGTAATTCCCTCCTAATAATAAAAATTTTAATTGCCCTCCGCCATACATTTATTAAATAAAAGATTTTAAATTCCCCCCAAAATTCACATATTTAGTATCACCATGTAAAAAAATTTAGGCAATTATCCAGGAATAGAAAAACAGCTAATTTCTTCTACAGAGCACCCCACACCTCTCCTCAGGTTGATTTGGGATGGTTATGGATGTTGGGTACTTATTCGCTTTCGTGCTGTCTGGTCAATGCTCCAGGAATACAGGCAGCCTCAGCAACCTGTATGAGTGGAGGGCCGATAACACTGAGCAATGCTATGCCTATGACACAGCAGTGAACAGTATATGCAATGAAATGATTGCATGTAATAGTCCCCTATGGAGGCTAAAAAATTGCAACAAAAATAATTATAAAAAAAATAATGTAATGAATGCAACTAACCCCCCAAGAAATGTTTTTCCCATATTTCAAATAAAATAATGTAAATAAATCAAAATGCTTTCCGTATTCCACCTACAGACCTATATATGAAGGCTTGTTTTTGCACCGCCAATTGTACAGTGAAACCCAAAAAAATGAATTGTGGGACAAAATTATGAAAAACAATTTTGTAACTTTTGGGGGCTTTCGATTCTACGCAGTGCACTTTTCAGTAAAAATGACACCATATCTTTTTTCTATAGGTCCATTCGATTAAAATGATACCCTAATTTTATAGGTTTGATTTTGTTTTACTTTTCTTAAAAAATTATAACTTTTTGCATGAAAATAAGTATGTTTAAAATTGTCCTATTCTGACCCCAGGGAGCAGGGGAAACGGCCGCGATGTGTGCAAATACACCCCGCATGCACGGCAACTCGCACATCGCAGCAGTGTCTGCTCGTAGCGGCGTATTGCTGCTCAGAGCAGGCACATCTAAAGGCACCCTGTAGGGGTCCTTCAGTGGCGGATTTGCAGAGTAAAATTCGCTGTGGATCCGCTCGTGTGAACGTACCCAAATATACCATTAGTAAAACCGCACGGTGGATGGCGTTAATACATAAAGATACAAAAGTCCAGAATTGCTGATTATTGATCAGTTCATATAACAGAAAAATTTAATAAATCAAAAAGGCCCATCAAAATAAAAATAGTAATGATAAAAACTCTTATACAGCCCCATATACGGAAAAATCTAAGAGTTATAGGGGTCAGAAGAGGACAATTTTAAGCATACTTTCAGACAAAAAGTTATTATTTTGTAAAAGTGGTAACATAAAGCAAAACCTTTATACATTTTGTATTGTTGTACATTGTTGATCGTAATCTTAAGGGATCAGAATAAATAGTTTCAAATGTTTTTAATTTAAAGTAGTAAAACAAAAGTTGATATAAATTCTGTATGACTATAGTCGTACTGACCAGCAATAAAGATATCATATCAGTTTTACTGCAAAGTGAACAGTGTAAAAAGTTGCAGAATTATGTTTTCTTTTATTTCAGTCAGCAATTTTTTTCTGTTTCGCAGTTCATTTTGGGGTAACAAGCTGCCCCCATTTCACACATTCTGTATAGGGAAAAAATAGAAAAGTTATAACTATTAAAAGGTGAAGAGTTACAAACATGCTATAAATCCCTGACAAGGAAGGGGTTAATAACTATAAGGCTACATTCATACTGCCGGAGACAGTGTGAAGCCCGTTATTTTAGGATCGCGAATAGCGGGGAAAAAAATTGTGCTTGCACCGTCTTTTGCTCCCGCTATTCTCTCTGAAAATAACGGCGCCCGACGGACCCCATTGACTATAATGGGGTCCATCGGGACCCGTTATTGCCCGTTATGACCCGTCAAAATGACCGCCGAATGACCGCCGTCAAACTCACAAAAAAAAGAAAAAAAGAGAGTCTGACAGACGTTATTCACGGGTCATAAAGGTAGTGTGAAAGGGGCCTAAGCTCATTCATTTTAGGGTCAGAATATGGGTTAGGTGAGGGAAGCGATCATCAAGGGCACTTGTTTGCATCTAGGATTGCGGGGCACAATTTTATTTTAAAAAAAAGTCCATTAATTACCGTATTTTTCGCCGTATAAAACGCACTTTTTCTTCCCCAAAACTGGGGGGAAAAAGTCGGTGCGTCTTATACGGCGAATACACCCCTATCGCGGCGGTCCCTGCGGCCATCAACGGCCGGGACCCGCGGCTAATACAGGACATCACTGATCGCGGTGATGCTCTGTATTAACCCTTCAGACGCAGCGATCAAAGCTGACCGCCGCGTCTGAAGGGAAAGTGACACTAACCCGGCTGTTCAGTCGGGCTGTTCGGGACCGCCGCGATTTCACCACGACTGAACAGCCCGACTGAATAGTCGGGTTAGTGCTTACAGGACATTGGGAGGGACCTTATCTGCCTCCTCTGTGTCTTCTCCGATCCCCCTGTATGGCTGGCGCTCTCCTTCCTCGTCATCACGTCGTCGCGTATGTGCGTCGGCGTGCGTAACGACGTGATGGCGGCGACAGAGAGCGAGGATACCCGGCCGGCAGCAGAGACGTTCCAGAGCGACGGGGACACGGCGACAGCGATGGAGCGACATCCAGGGCAGCGGTGACGGGTCTGGAGCGGCGGGGACACGTGAGTATTACCTCCTATGCAGTGGTCTTCAATCTGCGGACCTCCAGATGTTGCAAAACTACAACTCCCAGCATGCCCGGACAGCCAACGGCTGTCCGGGCATGCTGGGAGTTGTAGTTTTGCAACATCTGGAGGTCCGCAGGTTGAAGACCACTATTGAGTTCAAAATCTTAATTTTTTTAGATTTTTCCCCTATAAATTGGGTGCGTCTTATACGCCGGTGCGTCCTATAGGACGAAAAATACGGTATATTACTATTATAGTAAATATTTTGTGTCTGGGGTCTGTATTTTTTCTGGGGTTGGTACTTAGTGGGGGCCTTGTCTGTGGTTATTATGGGATTGAGTCTCCCTTTACTCTGCGTCTTGCTTGAGGTCTGTATTTATTTCTGTATTTTGGGATAAGGTCTGGGGTTATTTTGGAGTGTGCACTACATGTGATTGGAACGCAGTAGGTTAGCTGTGTTTGGGAGCATAGTCTAAGGTAATGGCAAGCATATGTTAAAAACATAGGGCCTCTTGTCAGACTATGAAGTCACCACTTAAAAATAGTAAAGTATGGTGTATAGGGAATAATTGAATTTAAATAAATCACATTTTCCACCATCAATTTTCACTCAATACCCCATTACGAGAAATGTAAACAAATTATTGGAAAGGAAAATACATTTTTGCCTGAATATAGTAAGCTAGTATGACACTTGAAATTTAGCCCTGGCTCCTCCAATTTCTCTTGATCATTTCTGAGATGTTTTTACACCTTGATCAGAGTCACTGGTGGTAAATTCAGTTAATTGTACATGATATAGAAAAATCCTCCTCAGTCTATATAATGTCTCACAGCTGACATTGCATATCAAAGCAAAAACTTATCCATGAGGATGAAAGAACTGCCTGTAGAGCTTAGAGACGTGATTGTGTGGAGACAAAGATCTGGAAAGGCTAGCAAAAAAATTTGTCTGTGCAGAAAGTTCGCAAGAGCACAGTGGCCTCCATAATTTTTATATGGAAGAGATTTGGAACAACAGGTTCAATGTTCTGGCAGAATTTTTTGAACAGAATTTTCTGTCCAGACAATTACACAGTATGAATGGGTTAAAGGAGTACTACGAAGCAAATAATTTCAAGGGCAAAGCAAAGTTATATAACTAAGTAATAAACTTGCGCTTTGCATAGTGAATGGATCCCGGTGTTTTTCAGCTTTCTGCCGCTGACCAGAAGCTCTAGTTCTCCCGTGTTTGATGACGCTTGACCCTGTATTCTCAGCGCTCCGCTGCCATGTTAGCTCGATGACTCCCACTTCCCATGAGCCATTGCGGCCTCTACCTGCCTCCCAGCCTGGAGTCTTATATTCCTGATTGCTGAGCTGGCATAGGCTCAGCTCAGCAAACGCCTATCTTGCACAGCTGGCCAATCGGATGTGATGAGCGGGCATTCTGGGAGATGTAGGTTTTTTTACACAGCACTAGCCATAACAGAACCCGGAAGTAACAGAAAATGTGGGCGGGCCTAGCGCAGGAACACCTGGAGCATTCTGCACGATAGGGGGCTCTATGGACAGGTACATGAATGGGCTACATTTTGATATTAGTTTATTCTTTTCAGGGGGCATCAGAGTTTTCCTTTAACAAAAATCTTATTCATCTGCATGTAACCTTCAAGCAGTGGAATTTCCGTCCGATTCTGTAGTGTGTACTAAGAGTCATATCTGGAGGAAACCCGGTGTGAGGTGTTTTTTTGCGCCCCCGTAGATCCATGCGTCCGCTCCTCCCCCAGCTCTCCGAACATTTCCGAAGCTAGAGCTGGGGCAAGGGAAGGAAGGAGGTACACGCCCCCTCCCTGAGCTCGGCTGGACGCAGATCTCCACGGCACGCCCCCTCCCTCATCTCCCCGAGCCGAGGACGTAAATCTCCACGGCAGGTCCCCTCCCCATCTCCCCTCCCTGAGGACATAGAGCAGTGCTCCCAATGAGCTCTATGTGTAAAGGGGGACATACTGTACGGGCTCTTTAGCCCATGCAGTATGTCCTCCTTTAGCCTGTACAGTATGTCCCCTTTAGCCTGTGCAGTATGTCCCCCTTTAGCCTGTACAGTATGTCCCCTTTAGCCTGTGCAGTATGTCCCCCTTTAGCCTGTACAGTATGTCCCCTTTAGCCTGTGCAGTATGTCCCCCTTTAGCCTGTGCAGTATGTCCCCCTTTAGCCCGTACAGTATGTCCCCCTTTAGCCCGTACAGTATGTCCCCCTTTACACATAGAGCTCATTGGGAGCACTGCTCTATGTCCTCAGGGAGGGGGCGTGCCGTAGAGATCTGCGTCGAGCTGAGGTCAGGGAGGGGAGATGAGGGAGGGGGCGTGGACCTTCTCTCTCCCCTTGCTCTGCCCTCCCCCAGTTCTAGCTTCGGAAATGTTCGGAGAGCTGGGGGAGGAGCGGACGCATGGATCTACGGGGGCGCAAAAAACCACCTTACACAGGCACTGCTTATCACCTGCCCAACACTATCCCTATAGTAAAGCATGGTGGTGGCAGCATTCTGCTGTGGGGGTGTTTTTCATGCTGTGCTTAAAAAATCAATTCAAGTCTCTTCTCTTATCTCTGACCACCCATAAAGTTCTGGGCAGTTCCTTATAAATACTTGTGCAGCTGTCCCTGTGTAAATACTTGTGCTTTTACTATGTGCACAATGCCTCCTCCTGAATGTAATACCCCCCTTCTATTTACATGCTTGTTATTATCATTACTATAATCCGCAGTTGAGTGCTTAGTGTAACCCTTTGCTTGCTGTCCTGCTGTTTCTTCCCTTTCTGCTTACATCTTTCTGCACCTTGCAAACCCAGTGTACAGTGTCCATTTTAGGACATCGTCAGTCGTCAGATGTAACTCCGTCCTCCGTCAGGTGAAACGGCGTCCCGCCTCCTCCCTCAGACCGATTGCCGTCAGCTGCAACTCCGTCCTCTGTCATGTGAAACGGCGTCCCGCCTCCTCCCTCGCACCAATCGCCGTTCTCCTTCAGCCACAACTCCATCCTCCCTCATCCGAAACTCCGTCGTCCAAAACGCCATCATGCCTCAGACGATTCTCCTTCAGAGAACTTCCTGCCGCAGAGCAGAGCCGACGCTGCACAGCATGTATAACAGTCGAAACTATGAAACTTGCACGTGTACTACAGACACTACATGTGCTACAGAGTCTGTATAGCAGAGCCGACACTGAATAGCATGTACAGCAGAACCAGTATAGCAAAGAGCCGACACTGACTCGGCTTTGCTGCAAGGCAGGAAAGTTTTTAGTCTGAGGGATGACGGAGTTTAGGATGAGAGACTTTAGGATGACAAAGGAGGGAGGAGGGAGTTGCAGCTGACACCTGATGGAGATTGGCCCGAGATAGGAGGCGGGATGCCGTTTCACCTGACGGAGGACGTTGTTACGTCTGACAATGTCCTAAAATGGACACCGTGCTAGTGAATCAGTTCCCTTCCCCTTCTTCCCAGCCACATGCCATCTAGAGTACTCTTCCCCCAGCATAGTGTCAGCCTGTTCAGTCCCGTGCACTTTCACTAGCACTATGTCATGGCATAGCAAAGAGGAGTAGGTGCTGTCCTGTGATTGGCCAGACAGGTAAGGTGAGCACTGCTGCCCAACAGCATAAAAAATAACTGTGCAACTGTACATCATGGAGGGGGTTTGTAAACCACCTTGTCACCACTCTGAAGGGTTAATTCAATGTTTCCCAAGGAGTGCGCCTCCAGCTGTTGCAAATCTACAACTCCCAGCATGCCGAAGGTTGTATGGGCATGCTGGGAGTTGTAGTTTTGCAACAGCTGGAGGCGCACTGGTTTGGAAAAACTCAGTTAATGTAACTAAACCATGCAAATTCGTTAAAAAAACATTTTAAGAATCTTCCCAAAATATGAAGTGTAACATAGTTCTGGCTGTTACATCACCTGATCTCTTTCCATCAATGCAATTGATACATTACATAAAAATGTTAGTCTATAAATCAGTTCAGCTGTAATATAAAGTATAGAAGCAGTGAAGAAGGATCCGCCCCCCATTATTGGGGCCCCGGGGTCCCCTCCGCGCTGTCATTTCCAGCCATTAGTCCTGAACACCAGCGGTGGGCGGAGCTTCTCCCAGGAGGTGGGGAGGGGCCAGGAGAGAACAGACGGACAATGGGAATGCGGCACGATGATTGGTTGGCGGTCTTGCGCTTTCTCCTCTCTGATTGGCAGGCTTGGCTGCGCTTGCCCCTTGCATCCCTGTAGAGCAGCTTGTGAGGCAGAAGAGTGGATGTGTGGCCGGGGATTACCCTTGTCCGGGGGGATAACGGGACCGGGGGCGCCTCACTGCCGCATCTTCTTCTGCCTATAGGAAGAGCCTGTGCCCGGGGAGCCCGCATGGTGCCTGTGCACACACAGCGGACACTGGCTCACGCGGTAAGTAGTTGAGCTCTGCTACATCTCTGTCCCTTCACTTTAGTTTAACTCCGTAATAAAGTGCATTTATATCCTAGCAGAATTCTCCATCATTGTAACGATACGTCCTGCCCCCCCCCCCCACTGTAAGTCAGGAGGGGGTGGATGAGACAAAGGCACTAGCTGAGGATGGGATTACAGAGCAGGGAACAAAGGGGGCAATGCCTGGCACTGGTGGGCTGTGCTGCCACCCAACATCTGATTGGGCACCTTACAGTAAGTGTGCACAGGACAGATGGTGCATTCACTCTACAGGATAGCGCTTAACCCCTTGCATCCCATAGAGCACTGACATACACTGAGCCTGTCCCCTTACACAGTGTTTCCTAAACAGAGAGCCTCCACACACTGCAATCTACATGTACTGTCATATATATATATATATATATATATATATATATATATACTGTATAAGCGTTACACAGTGTTTCCTAAACAGAGAGCCTCCACACACTGCAATCTACATGCACTGACATATATATATATATATATATATATATATATATATATATGTACTGTATAAGCGTTATACAGTCTTTCCTAAACAGGGAGCCTCCACACACTGCAATCTACATGTACTGTCATATATATATATATATATATATATATATATATATATATATGTACTGTATAAGCCTTATACAGTATTTCCTAAACAGAGAGCCTCCACACACTGCAATCTACATGTACTGTCTATATATATAATGTACTGTATAAGCGTTATACAGTGTTTCCTAAACAGGGAGCCTCCACACACTGCAATCTACATGCACTGACACACACACATATATATATATATATATATATATATATATATACCGTATATGTACTGTGTAAGCGTTATACAGTGTTTCCTAAACAGGGAGCCTCCACACACTGCAATCTACATGTACTGCCTATATATATATATATATATATATATATATATATATATGTACTGTATAAGCGTTATAGAGTGTTTGCTAAACAGGGAGCCTCCACACACTGCAATCTACATGTACTGTCATATATATATATATATATATATATATATATATATATATATATATGTATATGTACTGTATAAGCGTTACACAGTCTTTCCTAAACAGGGAGCCTCCACACACTGCAATCTACATGTACTGTCATATATATTATATATATATATATATATATGTACTGTATAAGAGTTATACAGTGTTTCCTAAACAGGGAGCCTCCAGCTGTTGCAAAACTACAAATCCCAGCATGCTTGTAGCCTCCACACACTTCAATCTACATGCACTGACATATATATATATATATATATGTACTGTATAAGCGTTATACAGTGTTTCCGAAACAGGGAGCCTCCAGCTGTTGCAAAGCTACAAATCCCATCATTCTTGTAGCCTCCACACGCTTCAATCTAGATGCACTGACATATATATGTGTATATATTTATATATATATGTACTGTATAAGCGTTTCCCCTTATACAGTGTTTGTCAAACAGGCAGCCTACAGCTGTTGCAAATCTACAACTCCCAGCATGCTTGTAGCCTCCAAACACTTCTGTCTACATGCACTGACATATATATATATATATATATATATATATATATATATATATATGTGTACTGAATAAGCATTTCCCCTTATACAGTGTTTGTCAAACAGGCAGCCTACAGCTGTTGCAAAACTACAAATCCCAGCATGCTTGTAGCCTCCACACACTTCAATCTACATGCACTGACACACATATATATATATATATATATATATATATATATATGTACTTTATAAGCGTTATACAGTGTTTCCGAAACAGGGAGCCTCCAGCTGTTGCAAAGCTACAAATCCCAGCATTCTTGTAGCCTCTACACGCTTCAATCTACATGCACTGACATATATATGTGTATATTTATATCTATATATATATCTATATATATCTATATCTATATATATATATATATATATATATATATATATATGTACTGTATAAGCGTTTCCCCTTATACAGTGTTTGTCAAACAGGCAGCCTACAGCTGTTGCAAAACTACAAATCCCAGCATGCTTGTAGCCTCCACACGCTTTGCTCTACATACACTGACATTTATATATATATCTATATATATATCTGTATGTTTTTCCCCTTATACAGTGTCTCTTAAACAGGGAGCCTACAGCTGTTGCAAAACTACAACTACCAGCATGCCTGTTGCCTCCACACGCTTCAATCTACATGCACTGACATGTGTGTGTGTGTATATATATATATATATATATATATATATATATATATGCGCACTGTATAAGCGTTTCCCCTTAAACAGTGTTTCTCAAACAGGCAGCCTACAGCTGTTGCAAAACTACAACTCCCAGCCTGCTGGGAGTTATAGTTTTGCAACAGCTGGAGGAGGGTTCCAAGTTTGGGCAACACTGCCCTAATACATTCTGTGCATTGTCACCTTATTAGATTACCGTCTCCTTCCCGCTATGTCCTGCCATGCCCCGGCTCTCATCTCCATTGCAGAACCTGCCAAAACACTTCATATGATCTCCTTAGTCCTTGGGAGAAAGAGAAGACCGTCTATTTAGGATCAACAGCACATGGAAGTCATAGCCGCAGCTCCCTGAAGATGGAGCCTGGTGCTGAGCTCTAGGGTCCCTTATCATGCTCCCCATTTACTCCCTATGGCCCAGGTAACCTGTCAGCCTTGGTTGAGATCTGATCTTATGTGATCCATCTCAAGGAAAGATTGATGTGTATCTGCCGGGATGCCATAAGACATGTATCTAATGCAGTGGTCTGCAAACTGAGGACCTCCAGCAGTTGCAAAACTACAACCACCAGCATGCCCGGACAGCCGTTGGCTGTCCGGGCATGCTGGTGGTTGTAGTTTTGCAATAGCTGGAGGACCACAGTTTACAGCCCACTGATCTTTTGGCTGGATTCCTTTATTCTATTGTCCTTGGATTGAGAACAGATGGTTGTGGGTATATAAGAAAGATTCTATCCTGAAAGTCAAATTTTTATTGTTATTGCCTTATCACTATGTATCTTTTATTTTTTTTTATTTTTTACAATATACAAATGTTATATCATAAACCTATTCATGATCCAAGTTAGTGTTAGTGCAGTGTTTCCCAACCAGCGTACCTCCAGCTGTTGCAAAACTACAATTTCCAGCATGCACAAATGAACTTTGGCTGTCCTGGCATGCTGGGAGTAGTAGTTTAGCAACAGCTGGAGGCACACTGGTTGGGATATGTTTAAACAGACATGCTGGATATGATGCAGATTTGTTGCAGATTTTCCAAAACGAACTTTGATAGGGAAGTCAAAATCTGCAACAAGGGAAGGCAACGTGTCCACTACGTCCGAACACACTTGTAAGGCATGTTCACATGGCTCATAATTCTGATTTGTTTTTTTTAAATGTGGAAACTGTGACTAATTCCTTAATAAAAACCCATAGCAGTGGCACTGCACACGTGCAAGATTTTTACCCCGGTGCACATGTCCTTACAATGGCAGCCGTTTGCCCTGGGCAGATGGGACGTTATAGTTACATTTTTGATCAGAGTTACTGTATAAGGGCACAATCACATGTTCAGGATCAGATTGTGTTCAACAATTTAGTTAGGCTGGGTTCACACTACGTTTTGGACATATACGGGGACCAGATCCGGGTGGGGGGGGGGGAGTGAAAACTGGGCGCTCCCGTATCCCTGCTTTCATCTCATTCATTTGAATGAGCCGTGTGAGCAGATATTGACTCCGGTCGGCTCATTTTTGCCCGTATGTCCAAAACGTAGCGCGAACCCAGCCTGACATTGATATTTTCAGCATCCAATCTGCAGCAGATCCAATTGACTTCCATAGGGAAATCAAAATCTGCAGCAAATCTCCAGCGACCACATGGTAACATATCCTTAGGAAATGTTCACACTGCGTAATTCCGGCGGAATTCCGGAAGTGGAAATTCACGCGGTGAACATTAGCATCAGTGTGAATGGGTCTTTCGGCGAGACCTGTTTACACTGAGGAATTTCAGCGGCGGAATTAAAATTGTTCCGTGCAAAGAAAGTACATGTTAATTCTTTGCATGGAAGTCCGCGATCACTGCATAGCTGTCAACGGTGACAGCGCAGTGCCGCACGTTCCTACCGCCAGATTAAATCTCCGCTCGCAGAATTCTGTGAGCGGAGATACCGCAGTGTGAACATACCCTTACAGTAGTCTTCACTGACACTGGATCAGAACATCTGAGCCTTAAAGCGTAGCCGTCAGATCCCAAAAAAAAAAAAAGGAATATATCACTCAGTACCTAATCCTGACCATGTACATCTATCTATTTTATGTGTCTAGCACCTTTTATTTATTTTTTTATTACACATTTAATTTAGCTCACTAGTCTGAATTCCTCTCAAAGGGATGGGGCGTGGCCTCACTGTGCAGGTCTCCGCCCCCTCCCTCAGTATACTGTCTGCTCACATCTCCCCTAGCATTAGCAAAACTACAACTCCCAGCTTGTCCTCACTGACATTAGCGGGACACAAGCTGACAGTGGGAGGATTTTTCCTCCCTGCGCTCACAGCTGTCAATCAAGGAAGTGTGTCCATGACATAGGTGATGACGCATGGACACAGCAGGACTAGTATGTGTCCAAGCAGGCAGGGGGGGGGGGTAGTTGTTTGACTGGCTTTTTCAGTGTGAAATACTGACAATTTTCTGATGAAAGCAATTGCAAAACATATTGGTTATACATGCTTTACAACATATCAAAAGTTTTTGTATCTGACAGTGCCCATTTAAAAAACATTGACAGTCAAGGTAACATAGGAAGAAGAACAGGTGTCCTGTAATCTGCCCATCCATTGGGCATTGTAAGTGAATGTGCCCTCCCCTAGACTGTCCTTTGTCTATCACATTTATCAGGGATGTGGAAATCCTATCGCCCGACGCCCGGGACAAGTAGTTTTGGGCACCGGGCAGGTGAATTGCTCATAGATTTAGCCCTGTATCGGGCAAGCAGGGACAAACCGACTTCCCCCTTATTTTTCTTTAATGCCGTTGTGAGGCGCAGGAGCCGATGCAAGTCTGCACCTCACATCGGCGCTCAGAGTGTATGGAGGGGCGGTGGCGGCCCCAGCAGATTTCAGTAGCCGGGCCGCTGCTCAGAGAACCCCAAGATTTCCGAACCAGCCCATGCAGTGCAGTCTGTCCTCTCTCCCCCACCTGCTCTGTGTTTTCCCCCGTGAAAAAATTGCAGCCTCTCCGTGGTAGATCAGGTCCTGTGGAGACAGAGCAGGGGAGGGGATGGAGCTGTGTGCGGGGGAGGAGAGGAGCTGTGTACCGAGCTGTGTTCGTCCTCGCTCTCCCCCTGCTTCTTGTGTAGCTTCTGTGAAGCTCAGGTGAGGAGGCCCAGCATGCAGGTGGAGGGAAGGGTGGTTGTATATGTATGTAATGTATAATTAGGGGGGGGGGGGGTGTATCAGCGGTGGGTGGGTGTATGTATGATGTGTTCATATGTATGGTGTGAGTGTATGTGTGATGTGTGTATGATGTCTGTGTATATATGATGTGTGTATGATGTATGATGTGTGTATGATGTCTGTGTGTGTATGATGTCTGTGTGTGTATGATGTCTGTGTATGATGTCTGTGTATGATGGGGGGTAACGGCGGGTGTATGTATGTATGATGTGTGCATATGTATGGTTTTAATGTATGGTTTGAGTGTATGTGTGATGTGTGTATGAGGTGTGTGTATGTAATGTATGATGGGGCAGCGGCGGGTGTATGTATGTATGATGTGTCTGTATGTATGTAATGTATAATATAGGGGGCAGTGGCCAGTATATGTGTATGTGTATGTATGTTTTGTACAGGGGCGGACTGACAAGTGCTGCTGCCAGTTGTGCTAATTTTTTAAAATTTATTTTTTGTGGTTTCTGGCCACCCGCACTAAATTGCACCCCCAGAATCCCACCCCCCTTCATACTCACCCGCCAACCAAGAGCCCCACGGATGCACGCAAACACGCCCAAACCAAAACTACAACTTCCAGCATGTTCCACCATAACCTAAACTGTAGAACTATAAAGTGTAACATGCTGGGAGTTGTAGTTTTGGTTCGGGTCAGCTGCAGAGCCATAGGCTGCATCAGGGCATGCTGGGTGTTGTAGTTACTAACTGCAATTCATGTATTCCTTGACACAGACTATGGCTCTGCAGCTGACACAAACCAAAACTACAACTCCCAGCATGTTACACAATAACTTTAACTGTACTACTATACAGTGCAACATGCTGCAACACCCACACAACCAAATAAAAGGCACCACATAAACTGGAGAAGCAGAACACCCCCCCCCCCCCCCGGTAACACAGCAGTGTTCAGTGTTTTCCAATCAAAAGACTCCATATATAAGTCCCTATGAAGACTGAAAAATTGTGATTAAAATATCTTAAGAAGTGCGTATATATGTGAATAAGCCCCTTTCCTAATAAAAGTTCAGATAATAAATGGTTCCGATAAAAACTACAGATCACGGCACATAAGATTACCCTCATACATCCCTGTATATGGAGAAATTAGAGTTATGGGGGGCTTGCCTTGGGTGTAAAAGGAGCTCTCCCGCCGCTAATAGCCTGGCATGCTGCGATCACCGTGGCCGCTATTAAACCATTAGGTCTAAGTTGACAGCAGTTTCTAAAGGGATCTTATATCCATCCCTGGTGGTCTAGTGGGGTGAATTTTTGGTTGAAATTATTTCATTTACCAGGACAAGTGGATTTTCTTGAGGGACAAGTAGATTGTGTTCCGCTTTAGTCCCTTGGAGAAGTAGTTTTTTTTTTATTTCCACACCCCTGCATTTATACGTAATGTAATATGTCAGTGTAAAAAAAATCAAGAAATAAAAAAATAAAATAAAGATATGCATTATGATGTCCTTGGAAAGAACTTTCCTATACGTGTTGCCAAATTGCCATAGTAATGTATATGTGAAAATACATATATGCGGAGTTCTTCAGTAGTATCAGATGTTCCGAGCAGCTATGGAAATAATGCTAAGTGCTTTTGGTGACAGATCGGAATTCCATAAGGCGCCATATCTCTATGTAGATAAGCATACATACCTAGAAGTGTTCCTCTTCCATTTATTTTTGCGTAGCTTCTATATTTGGAGCTGTATTTCCAAAGCATATGCAGATCAGTTTTTCCAAACCAGTGTGCCTCCAGATGTTGCAAAACTACAACTCTCAGCATGCTGGGAGTTGTGGTTTTGCAACAGCTGGAGGCAAACAGGCTGGGAAACACTGCCGAAGATGTTTTGTTAAAAAGCAAGTAGACTGCTCTGTATATGGTTCACCCTAAAGACCATAACAGTGAACATTTGGGAAAAAAACACCCTCCTCCCCCCCCCCCCCCCCCAAGCCCTTACCCAGGGGTCCCGCGCTATTAGATTCCCCTGATCAGCTTTTTACACAATAACAAATCCTTCACCTGTATAGAGCAGTGTCCTGGTCCTCTATATAAAATAGCTCCTATAGCTGGATCCTGTGGTGTCTACTGGAGAGTGAGAGGCTGAAAATTAAATTTTTGCCTGAATTTGCATTTAAAGGGAACCTGTCACGTTGGAATGTCATCCAATCTGTTGGCAGTGTGATATAGAGCAGGAAGAGCTGAGCAGATTGAAACATAGTCTTTTTGAATAGTTTATAGGATAACTTGACCTTTATTAATGTATTTTCCAAAACGGAGCCTCCAGCTGTTGCAAAACAACTCCTAGCACTTCCGAACAGCCACTGACTGACCAGGCATGCTGGGAGTTTAGCAACAGCTGGAGGCACCCTGTTAGGGGTATTCTATGCCAGTGATTCCCAATGTCCACCCTTATGCAATTTGCCTTATTTTAAAAGGAGTACAATAATAATAAAGCATGTAACCATGGATTATTATTCATTTAAATTTATTGAACCATTTATTGAACTTCATTTTACCGTTAAGTGTACAGCTTAAGAAAAAAAAAAAAGTTTAAAACTTTTGGTTTTCTTTTCAATTTTCCCTCACAAATAATAATAGTTTTGCACAGTGCATTTTATGGTAAAGTAATAGGTGTCATTACAAAGTAGAATTGCTTAAGCAAAAAACAAGCCCTCATTTGACTCTGTGGGTTAAAAAATAAGATTTATGGCTCTTAAAAATAAAAGAGAAGGAAAAAAAAGTAAGAATAAAAAACACAAAAATGAAAATTAGCTGTGTCCTCAAGGCCAAAATGGACTATGTACCTAAGGGGTTAATTGAATCAATAGTGAGTCCTACTGAATCTCTTTAATACAAAGCTGTATATCTGATTGCTCAGCTCCTTCTTCTATATAACATGCTGCTTGGGCAATGTCAAAGGTTCCCTGAAATATAAATATAATAATTCTTACATGACATTTATATTCATACAATTAACAAATAATGATATAGAGAACAGGCAAAAGTACAAGTGGTATGCATAGACCTAGAGGAAAACTGTATATCATCTCATGGACACTAAACATGGGCACTATGTATTCTACTGAGTGCAGAAACATAATGGAATTAACCCTTAAAGGGGTACAATTTGTTCCCAACACTGGAGCCGGTGGCGGGAGCTATGATGTAACGAGCTCCGGCTCCAGCGTTCATAACAATTTGTTCCAAACCCTGGGCAGTGGAGTACCCCTTTAAATTGTAGAGCAGAATATATACAGCTCTGGAAAAAAATTAAGAGACTGCTACAAAATTGTCATGTTCTCTGGTTTTATATTTATCTGTTTGAGTAAAATGAACTGTATATATTTCTCCCAGAGCTGTATATAGGGGTATTCCGCCCCTAGACATCTTCTCCCCTATTCAAAAGATAGGAGATAAGATGTATGTTTAGAATGCTGGGTTCCCGCACCATCCCGCCCCCGCCCATAGACATGAATGGAGGGGGCGTGGCATGACGTCACGTTTCCCGCTGCGTGAACCCAACATTCTAAACCTAGTGTTTAGTATGTCGGGTGCTGCACTGAGATCGTGGGGTCCCAGCAGCAGGACCTCCGCAATAAGGCATCTCATCCCCTATCCCATGAGATGTCTAGGGGCAGAATACCCCTTTAATTCCATAATGTTTATCTAGTCTATATGTGTATAATGCACAGCATTCATGTTTAGTGTATGTATGGATATGATACACAGTTTTCCTCTAGGTCTATGTATACCACATGTACTGTTGTCTGTTATGTTTGTTATGTATGAATGTATTTATTTTGACCATTTGTTATTTTTTTTTTACAAATAAATAATGTACTCCAAATCAGGGCTTTACATATTTGTTTTTAATCTAGGAGTCAGCATAAAAAGTTAGGTACCAGTATTTTTTTTTTTTAAATACCCATGCCATTTGTTCAGTTTGTGCCGTGAGCTGTAGTTTTTACTGATACCACTTTTGCATAATATTGAGTTTGCGATTTTCAGCGCTTTTGGATTTTTTTTTTTTTTTTGCATTTATGCTGTTGATCCTGCAGGATTAGAAATGTGACCATTTAAATAGGCATTGTCAGAATTATAAACTTTTTATATGTTGTACATCGTGGCAAACATTAACCTTTCTGATATACATCATAAAAAAAATATTTTTTAATCTCCTTTTTATAGAAATCATACCACTGTGTGGCTGCAGCATCATATTTGTCCCAGCTGAAGCACAGTCTGGGACAAAGTCTAGTAAGTAAGGGTGGGGTTAGCTCTCCTCTGTCTGTAAACAGAGAGGAGGGGGTTACAGAGCAGGATGGAGAGACCCAGTACAGCACAGCAGACTCAGGGAGGAAGTGAATACATGTGAATGAGGGTGGGCTCAGTGCTTGCCTAGGATGAGCCCCTTCCTGAGCAGTGGATGTCATAATGAAAGAGCAGCAAATTAGAGAGAGAAATGCAGAAGCTAGACACATAAAAAGGACATGTAAAGCATCTGCATGACCTAGTAAGTAACTTATAAAAGCATCTTTTTCTGTGATATGACAGGCAGATACGCTTTAATAGTATGGACAATGCTGCACACGGCAATACCAAATATGTTTATTTTTTTTAACTTTTTTTTTACACTTTTTAATAGTTTGACTATAGATATGTGTGTGTATATATCATGCAAAAGCGATGTGCAGCAATACTCATGCCAACTTGAAGGAGGATGCCAGTGTCCCATATCCGATCATGATCAACTTAACACAGGTAGACGATGGCACAGCACTCCAATAAGTCCAAAGCAAAAGAGGTGGTTTATTTAACCCATGTCACAGCAATATTTCATTTCCAAACAAGAATCATTTTCAAGCGCAGAGATTTATAGGTATACAGGAAACCTCCCAGTTATGTGGAGGACACACATATCCAGCCCAAATGTACCATGTGTCCCAACAGCACCTAAATGTCCCCATACACCTCGGCAAACTCTCCCACCCCTTTTTTAGAAGGTGCCAGCTACCTGGTGTCTTGATTCCTCCTACCTTTTAAAGGGGTATTCCGGGCAAAAACATCTTATCCCCTATCGAAAGGATAGGGAATAAGATGTCTGATCGTGGGGGGCCTGCTGCTGGGACCCCCTGCGATCTCCCTGCAGCAGCCCGCATTCTATGCGTAGCTGCGTCTTAAGTTCCGGAAACCCCCGGGCTTCCGAGACGGGGACGTGACGTCATGCTACGCCCCCTCAATTCATGGCGGTTTCCGAAACTTCAGACGCAGCTACGCATAGAATGCGGGCTGCTGCAGGGAGATCGCGAGGGGTCCCAGCAGCGGGCCCCCCGCGATCAGACATCTTATCCCCTATCCTTTCGATAGGGGATAAGATGTTTTTGCCCGGAATACCCCTTAAATCCCTTTCAGAAAAAAATGCAAATTGTAAGTATAGAATATATTACAAAAACAAATACAAATGTTTATCACACTGTGTATATACTACAACATCACTTTATACATTATTGATTTTAAACAATATGCACTTTTATATATATATATATATATATATATATATATATATATATATATATAAGCTGACGCTTAAAGGATACCTCCGGGATGTAACAACTTATCTCCTATCCGCCCCAGTGTTCGGACCCCCCGTGATCTCCCGAACAGAGCCCCGGCTCCCTACATGGCACGGACATTGTCGACCACTGCCGGAAGCGGTGGTCGACACGCCCCCTCCATGCAGTTCTAAGACAGAGCCGGTGCACTGCTTTTGGCAATCTCTGGCTCTGCTATAGAACTGTATGGAAGGGTCCAGTCGGCCGCAGCTTCATGCTGGGGTCGATAACGCTTGTTTCGTGCAGGGAGCCGGGACTCCGTTCGGGAGAACGCGGGGGGCCACAGCAGTCAGACCCCCCTACGATCGAACACTTATTGCCTATCCTTAGTAAGTTGTACATCCTGGAGTTTTCCGTTAAAACTAAAGCCAAGCTGACAGGTAACGTGAATAGCAAGGATTGTCTCCTGACAATGGGACCTTTCAAGAAATGTATTAGGCAACAATTGAACAATGAGGTCTTGACATTGCTATAGTAAAAATTGGCAAGTCTAACTACGAGAAGGGCCAAATTGTGATGTTTAGACAACTGGGTCAAACCACCTCCAAAAAGACAGCTCTTGTGTTCCTCTCAAGGTATACAGCCAAATTGTATACCTACCAAAAATGTTCTAAGAGAGAAGTCCAGTCTGTCAATAGGATGGTGTTTATTTCTGTGGACATAAGTGCTGATTCGGGATCATTTTATCTGCGCAAATCCTCTGAGGAATTTAGTGAGAAAAATGTTCTTGCTGAATGTTCTCAGTGTAGACATATCCTTTTTCTTCTAGCAGCTATAACTGTATATTTTTAACATGGAGCCCAAATGTGATGTGAGCACAGCCTAACATATCACACCATCTTTACATTTTGCCCACTATAAAGAGCCAAGACCTGGTGACAATGATGACATAGCTACAGATAACATTAATTGATGAAAGGAATAATTGGCAAAGGAATAATAGAATCATAGTCTGGGCTTCTTGCCTTCATGAATTCTATAGCACATAGAAAGACAAATGATTGGTATGTGCCAGTAAGTATTCATGTTGGTATAAATTTCTATATGTTTATATGTGTAAAATCAGATGCACAATGTAAGTTTACCATACTGATCTGCCCAAGATAGATCAGCTCCACTGCTTTCTGCTAGACAGGCAGGTATTTAGAGCCAAAAGCCCCTCCTAAAAATACAGCCTGTAAACATCCTTAAAACCTGTAGTCCTGTCATAACATAGAATGTAAGCGTTAACCCAAGTTAAAATAAAATACCCCGATACACAGGCAGTGATGAGGGCCACAAAACTAGATTCAAATGGGTAATGACAAACTTCCACAAATACTGTGGGTAAAGTGCCTGTGCCTGAAAGTGTGGCAAATTGACTACATGTAACTGAACCTGACCACTAGACAGGCTTAGATACATTACTGCATCAGAATGCGCGATGGGCTGAGTGAACCAAGTGTACCAAAGGATAATATATGCGGCATTCTGTAGATGTGACTGGATTTGGGGACTGATGGCTGGGTTCTTCTGCACACACATGATTCTGAAACAAGGCTGGAAGGATGAAAACGACAAAATAACATTATACAGATTACTGACACCGTGAGAACAATCTATAAATGATAACACATTGTACTACAGACTGCTGTGTGATCAGTCTGCTGACGTTCTTCTTTCCCACCTTGCCTGTAGCAAAGAGATGACTTATGCATAACCAGTTTGCCTGTAGACATGACAGATTTTTGCATAACCACCATACCTGTAGACTTAACAGGTCTTTGTGTAGCCACCTCACCTGTAGGCATGACAGGACTTTGCCTAACTATCTTGCCTGTAGACGTGACAGATCTTTCGGAACCATTTCTAAACCGCATTAACCACTTTATAGAACCATCTTGCCTAAAGCCATGACAGGTATTTACCCATCCAGTTTGCCTATAGACCTGACAGATCTTTCGTAACCATTTTTAACCACATTAACCAACAAGTTAAAAGAAACAGAAAGTTATTGAAAACAAACTTGAAAAAACATGACTAGCCTGACTACACTAGAAATGAAACAGAAGCCAGACTCATCTGTGGCTGGCTTGGCAGGGCCAAACTAACTAAACCATTAAGATACTTCCAGAGGGAGAGATATTACGGAGTCACCGACCAAAACCACTACCAAAAATTGGTAAGGGAACATGTCCACTTCACAATATATTACACACCAATAAAATGTTTGTAAATGTTGAAAAACATCAAGTGAGAGACACAAAATAAACATTTATTAAAATATATGCAATGTGAAATCACAATGAAAACACATGCTAGACAGTATGTATAGAGCAAGGGAGCAAAGAAAAAGTGAACATTAGTGCAGACAGTATTACCTAAAATAGCACAGGATGGAAGAACCTATACTGCTACGTGACTATACATGGCATTAACCCCTTCAGGACCAAGCCCATTTTGGCCTTAAGGACCAGAGCGTTTTTTGCACATCTGACCACTGTCACTTTAAACTTTAATAACTCTGGAATGCTTTTAGTTATCATTCTGATTCCAAGATTGTTTTTTCGTGACATATTCTACTTTAACGTAGTGGTAACCTTTTTTGGTAACTTGCATCCTTTCCTTGTGAAAAATCCTAAAATTTGATGAAAAATTTGAAAATTTTGCATTTTTCTAACTTTGAAGCTCTCTGCTTGTAAGGAAAATGTATATTACAAATAAAAAAAAAATTTATTCACATATACAATATGTCTACTTTATGTTTGCATCATAAAAGTGACGAGTTTTTACTTTTGGAAGACACCAGAGGGCTTCAAAGTTCAGCAGCAATTTTCCAATTTTTCACAAAATTTTCAAACTCACTATTTTTCAGGGACCAGTTCAGGTTTGAAGTGGATTTGAAGGGTCTTCTTATTAGAAATACCCCACAAAAGACCCCATTATAAAAACTGCACCCCCCAAAGTATTCAAAATGACATTCAGTCATCATTTTAACCCTTTAGGTGTTTCACAGGAATAGAAGCAAAGTGAAGGAGAAAATTCACAATCTTCATTTTTTACACTCGCATGTTCTTGTAGACCCAATTTTTAAATTTTTACAAGGGGTAAAAGGAGAAAATGTATACTTATATTTGTAGCCCAATTTCTCTCGAGTAAGCACATACCTCATATGTCTATGTTAAGTGTTCGGCGGGCGCAGTAGAGGGCTCAGAAGGGAAAGAGCGATAAGGGGATTTTGGAGAGTACGTTTTTCTGAAATGGTTTTTGGGGGGCATGTTGCATTTAGGAAGCCCCTATGGTGCCAGAACAGCAAAAAACCCTCACATGGCATACCATTTTGGAAACTAGACCCCTTGAGGAACATAACAAGGAATAAAGTGAGCCTTAATAACCCACAGGTGTTTCACGACTTTTGCATATGTAAAAAAAAATTATTTTTTTTCACTAAAATGTGTGTTTCCCCCCAAATTTCACATTTTTCCAAGGGTTAATAGCAGGAAATACCCCCCAATATTTGTAACCCCTTCTCTTCTGAGTATGGAGGTACCCCATAAGTTGACCTGAAGTGCACTATGGGCGAACTACAATGCTCAGAAGAGAAGGAGTCATATTTGGCTTTTTGAGAGCAAATTTTGCTCGGGGGGCATGTCGCATTTAGGAAGCCCCTATGGTGCCAGAACAGCAAAAAATACCCACATGGCATACCATTTTGGAAACTAGACCCCTTGAGGAATGTAATAAGGAATAAAGTGAGCCTTATTACCCCACAGGTGTTTCACGACTTTTGCATATGTAAAAAAAAAAAAAAAAATTTCCACTAAAATGTGTGTTTCCCCCCTAATTTCACCTTTTTGCAAGGGTTAATAGCAGAAAATACCCCCCAAAATTTGTAACCCCATCTCTTCTGAGTATGGAGGTACCCCATAAGTTGACCTGAAGTGCACTATGGGCGAACTACAATGCTCAGAAGAGAAGGAGTCATATTTGGCTTTTTGAGAGCAAATTTTGCTCGGGGAGCATGTCGCATTTAGGAAGCCCCTAAGGTGTCAGAACAGCAAAAAAAACCACACATGGCATACCATTTTGGAAACTAGACCCCTTGAGGAACGTAACAAGGGGTACAGTGAGCATTTGCCCCCCACTGGTGTCTGACAGATCTTTGGAACAGTGGGCTGTACAAGTTTTCATTTTCATGGACCACTGTTCCAAAGATCCGTCAGACACCTGTGGGGGGTAAATTCTCACTGCACCCCTCATTACATTCCGTGAGGGGTGTCGTTTCCGAAATGGGGTCACATGTGGGTTTTTTTTTTTTTTTGCGTTTGTCAAAACTGCTGTAACAATCAGCCACCCCTGTGCAAATCACCTCAAATGTACATGGTGCGCTCTCCCTTCTGGGCCTTGTTGTGCGCCCCCAGAGCACTTTGCGCTCACATATGGGGTATCTCTGTAGTCGGGAGAAATTGCGTTACAAATTTTGGGGGGCTTTTTTCCCTTTTACCTCTTGTGAAAATGTAAAGTATAGGGCAACATCAGCATGTTAGTGTAAAAAATAAAAAAAATTTACACTAACATTCTGGTGTAGACCCCAACATTTCCTTTTCATGAAGGGTTAAAGAAGAAAAAGCCCCCCAAACCTTGTAACGCAATTTCTCCCGAGTACAGCGATACCCCATATGTGACCCTAAACTGTTGCCCTGAAATACGACAGGGCTCCAAAGTGAGAGCGCCATGTGCATTTGAGGCCTAAATTAGGGATTTGCATAGGGGTGGACATAGGGGTATTCTACGCCAGTGATTCCCAAACAGGGTGCCTCCAGCTGTTGCAAAACTCCCAGCATGCCTGGACAGTCAACGGCTGTCCGACAATACTGGGAGTTGTTGTTTTTCAACAGCTGGAGGCTCTGCTTTGGAAACAGTGGTGTACCGGACGTTCTTATTGGGGGAGGGGGGCTGTGTAGGGGTATGTGTATATGTAGTGTTTTTAACTTTTTATTTTATTTTGTGTTAGTGTAGTGTAGTGTTTTTAGGGTACAGTCACATGGGCGGGGGGTTACAGCGAGTTTCCCAGCGCAAAATTTGCTGCATCTCAAGATGCGAGAAACCCACTGTAAAAGCCTCACCCATGTGAATGTACACTGTACATTCACGGGGGTGGCGGGGCGGGGGGGGGGGCTTGCATCAGCTGTTGCAAAACCACAACTCCCAGCATGCATGGTCTGTTAGTGCATGCTGGGAGTCATAGTTTTGCAACAGCTGGAGGCACACAGGTTAGGAAACACTGAGAAACAGACAATGTTTCCCAACCAGTGTGTCTCCAGTTGTTGCAAAACTACAACTCCCAGCATGCCCAGACAGCTGAAGGGCATGCTGGGAGTTGTAGTTCGGCAACATCTGAAGGGCCAGATGTTGCTGAACTAAAACTCCCAGCATGCCTGGACAGTCAGTGCATACCGGGAGTTGTAGTTTTGCAACAGCTGGAAGAGCACAGATTGGAGACCATTATACAATGGTCTCCAAACTGGGGCCCTCCAGATGTTGCAAAACTACAACTCCCAGCATGCATGGTCTTTTAGTGCATGCTGGGAGTTATAGTTTTGCAACAGCTGGAGGCACACAGGTTAGGAAACACTGAGTTAGAAACAATGTTTCCCAACCAGTGTGTCTCCAGCTGTTGCAAAACTACAACTCCCAGCATGCCCAGACAGCTGAAGGGCATGCTGGGAGTTGTAGTTCGGCAACATCTGAAGGGCCAGATGTTGCTTAACTAAAACTCCCAGCATGCCTGGACAGTCAGTGAATGCTGGGAGTTGTAGTTTTGCAACAGCTGGAAGAGCACAGATTGGAGACCATTATACAATGGTCTCCAAACTGGGGCCCTCCAGATGTTGCAAAACTACAACTCCCAGCATGCCCGGACAGCCAAAGGCTGTCTAGGCATGCTGGGAGTTGTAGTTTTCAGACTCCTAGAAGCAGCAGTGAAGATCTTCACTGCTGCCTCTGAGGACTACATACTTACCCGTCGCTGCTCGTCCACGTGGCCGGTCCCGCGCTGCTCCTCGGTCCCGCCGCTGGATCAGGTAAGTCCGCCGGTCCCCTCCTGTTCCCCCCCGTGTGCCGCAGGTCCCCGCGAGCCCCTGCAGCGCTTCGTCCCCCGTTCTGCCCGACTTCCAGGGGCGGGCAGTGCGGGGGATCTGAACTTTCACCCCAGATCACTGTGATTGGTCCACAGGGACCAATCACAGTGATCGCTGACCAGGACCATCAATTGATGGTCCTGGGGGTGAAGCAGAAGTTGTCCCCTGCTGGAAACAGCGGGACTTCTGCCAGTTAACCCGTGCGATGCTGCGCATCGCCGGGTTAACTGAATGTCATTTATAAACGCCGGGATGCGCGAACGCACTGCACAACCCGGCGTTTATATATGACATTCTGCGGGAAGGGGTTAAAGTAACATGCATTAATACCTAAATGCCAAAACAGCCCAGAGAGAAAAACAGGGAGAAACTCTAATACTATGTGTGAAGTCAGATCCATACATACCTACCCCAAATAAGTGCCAGAATGTGACCAAAATTACATAAAATACGGAATAGGCCCGATGGTTACCAGATATTCATGCAATAAGAATGGAAGTAACGTTGGCCGGGGTCATTATATGTGACGTACACAAACGTGACCTTAATGAACAGTAAATAGAAATCACCTGCAAACCTAACAGAATCGACGTTTGTACCAGCCTAAAAAACATGACAGTACTCACCATGTGACTGAAGGTAACTGTGACAGGCCTGAATAGATGGGAAACCATAACAGTAATGGTATAGTTAGTACCTGTAAATGGAATGGGCCTACATACATGAGAAAAGCAATCAAAAAAATTATACTGTGACCTACTGGCGACATGGCAGATCTGAATACATGGACAACGCAACAATAATGCTTAAATACAGCTTGCAAATGTAACAGACCTGAATACACGAGTAACTAATAACTATATCATGACTTACCCGGGATGAATCAAACCTGAATACATAAGAAAACTGATATTGTGACAACATGAGTAAATGAGAAACATAACAGTAAACATCTGAAGACAACAGTAACAGTAAGTACCTGAACACATAATGCAACATTACTGACTTCTAGACAGCCTGCAGATGTGACGGACCTGAGTCCATGAGAAAATGTGACCTAAAACTGATAGTGTGACAACCTGAAAAACATGACAGCCTGAGAACATGTAACAATGATGATATTGCGACCACATGACACATGAAGAGCTACCATGTAAAATATGTAACTGTAATGATATCATGATTACCTGAACTTGGCGGGCCTTAGTTAATAAAAAATGTAATAGTAGCTATAAGAAATGCAACAAAAATTATATTGCGCCATCCTGATATTCCTGAGTATATTGAGACTTGTCCAAAGACGTGAATGACCCATGTACCTGAGAACATAACAGTAATAATGTTGTGACTGCCTGGAGGCTTAACAGGCCTTGGTACCTGAGAAAGAAATCGTACCAACCTAAAGGCATGACAACCCTGACTATATGAGGAACGTAACAATAATGAAACCGTAACAGCCTAAAGCCATGATGGCCCAAACTTTATGATAACTAAAATGACATCATAGCAGTATAGAAGGCATGAAAGCCATAACTATATAGAACAAAACCATATAATACTATGACAGCCTGAAAATGTGACCGGCCTGAGTACATGAGAAACTGAACAGTACAACATCATAACAGCCAGAAGGCATGACGACCCTATGGTCAGGATCCGGACTGGTATGCATCGAGGACACTGGAGGTGGATCCTCTGTGTCAGTTGGGTGATGGCGTGGGCCATACCAGGGGAACGGAATCTAAGGGGTTACTGGTTTTCACCAGAGCCCGCCGCAAAGCGGGATGGACTTGCAGCGGCAGGTAACCCCCAGGTCGTTCCACCCGATAGCGACTCAACCCCAACTGACAGCTGAGACAGGCGCGGTACACAGGGACAAGGCAAGAGCAAGGTCGGACGTAGCAGAAGGTCAGGGCAGGCAGCAAGAGTTGTAGTCAGGGGCAACAGCAGAAGGTCTGGGAACACAGGCTTGGGAACACACTAAACGCTTTCTCAGGGCACTAAGGCAACAAGATCTGGCAAGGACAGGAAGGGGAAGCGGGTTTATATTCACATGGAGCAGGTGGAAGCTAATTTAGTATGATTGGACCAGGCACCAATTAGCGGTGCGCTGGCCCTTTAATTCTGAGAGCCCCTGCGTGCACGCGCCCTAGAGAGTGGGGCCGCACGCACCGGGACCCAGCAGGAGATCGGGACAGGTGAGTGGAATGGGGTGCTATCCGCGAGCGGGCACGTCCTGCTAGGCGGATTGCATCCCCGCCGGGCACAGCAGAGCAGCGTCTCCGGTCAGCGCTGCCGACCGGAGCGCTGCAGGGCAGAAGACGCCGCGAGCGCTCTGGAGGAGGAGGAGGAGCCGGAGCTCTCGGCGTAACAGTACCCCCCCCACCTTAGGTCTCCCCCTATTTTTGGAGCCCAGGAACCTATGGAAGAGCTCCTTGTCGAGGATATTGTCCTCGGGCTCCCAAGACCTCTCTTCGGTGCCACAATTCTCCCAGTCAACGAGAATTTTTTTTTACCTCTGACAACCTTAGAGGCGAGGATTTCATTTACCGTGAAGACATCAGAGGAGCCAGAGACAGGAGCAGGAACGGTGACCTTGGGGGAAAAGTGGTTAAGAACGAGAGGTTTGAGAAGGGAAACATGAAAGGAGTTAGGAATACGAAGAGAAGGAGGAAGATGAAGCTTGTAGGAGACAGAATTGATTTGACTCTTGACTTTAAATGGTCCAAGGTAACGTGGACCCAGCTTGTAGCTAGGAACACGAAACCGGATATATTTGGCAGAGAGCCACACTTTGTCCCCAGGAGCGAAGACAGGAGGAGTTCTTCTCTTTTTATCTGCATGTCTCTTCATACGAGACGAGGCCAGTAGGAGCGACTTTTGAGTCTCCTTCCAGATAATAGAGAAGTCCTGGGTTACTTCATCTACGGCAGGAACTCCAGAAGAAGTGGGGAGGGGGGGGGGAGAGGGTGACGGCCGTACACCACAAAGAATGGGGATTTGGTGGAGGATTCAGAATTTTTGAAATTGTACAAGAATTCAGCCCGGGGCAGAAGGTCGACCCAATCATCTTGGCGGGAGGAGACAAAATGTCGCAAGTAGTCACCAAGAATCTGGTTTACTCTCTCTACTTGTCCATTGGATTGGGGGTGATAGGAGGACGAGAAATTTTATTTGATCTTTAATTGGTTACAGAGAGCTCTCCAAAATTTCGACACAAATTGAACGCCTCTATCCGAGACGATATGCGTGGGAAGCCCGTGAAGGCGAAAAATGTGCAGAAAAAATTGCTTCGCTAACTGTGGCGCAGAAGGAAGGCCTGGAAGCGGAATGAAGTGAGCCATTTTGGAAAAAACGATCAACGACCACCCAGATGACGGTATTGCCACGGGATATGGGAAGATCAGTAATGAAATCCATGGCAATTTGGGACCATGGTTGCTCAGGGATGGGCAAAGGAAGGAGGAGTCCAGCAGGCTTCTGACGAGGGGTTTTATCCCGGGCACAAATAGTACAGGCCCGAACAAAATCAGTAACGTCACCCTGTAGTGTAGGCCACCAATACAGACGGGAGCTGAATGGACATTTTAATGCCAGCATGACCAGCCAGGTGAGAGGAATGCCCCCATTTGAGGATCTTGAGGCGAAGGCGTGGAGGAACAAAACTCTTTCCGGGGGGGGGGGGGGGGGGGGGGGGTTTGCCCCAGTGAGGCTGGAGCAGAGGAGACCAGGCACTCAGGCGGTACGATATGCTGCAGAGGAGCTTCAGTTTCGGAGGCATCCGAGGAATGAGAAAGGGCGTCCGCTCTGACATTCTTGTCAGCGGGACGGAAGTGTATCTCGAAGTTAAAGCGGGCAAAAAACAACGACCATCTAGCCTGGCGAGGGTTCAGACGCTGAGCGGACTGGAGGTAACAGAGATTCTTGTGGTCCGTGTAAATGACAATGGGGTGTTTGGAACCCTCCAAAAGATGTCTCCACTTCTCGAGTGCTAACTTGATGGCCAGAAGTTCACGATCTCCAATAGAGTAATTCTTTTCTGCCGGAGAGAAAGTTTTTGAGAAAAAACCACAAGTAATGTAACGTCCGGTAGCGTTTTTTTCTGAGGAAGCGTCAACTTCGAGGAAGAGTGGCTTCAACGGTTCAGGTCTGGACAGAACTGGTGCAGAGGCGAAGGCAGTTTTGAGATGATTGAAGGCCTCATCCGCTTGTGGAGGCCACGACTTAGGATTAGCATTCTTCCTGGTCAGAGCCACAATATGGGCCACTATGGTGGAGAAGTGGGGAATAAACTGTCGGTAATAGTTGTCAAATCCCAGGAAGCGTTGGATAGCGCGGAGTCCAGAAGGGCGTGGCCAATCCAAAACCGCTGACAGTTTATCTGGGTCCATTTGAAGCCCTTGGCCAGAGACTAGGTAACCTAGGAAAGGAAGACTGTTGCATTCAAAGAGACATTTTTCAAATTTAGCGTACAGGTGGTTTTCACGAAGTCTTTGGAGCACTTGACGGACATGACGACTGTGTTCCTCTAAGTTAGAGGAAAAAATCAAGATGTCATCCAAGTAAACCACAACACAGGTATACAATAAGTCCCGAAAGATCTCATTAACGAAGTCCTGGAAGACTGCAGGGGCGTTGCAGAGCCCAAAGGGCATAACTAAATATTAATAATGTCCGTCTCTGGTATTGAAAGCGGTCTTCCACTCATCACCTTTCCGGATGCGAATAAGATTATACGCGCCCCTTAAGTCCAATTTAATGAAGATATTTGCTCCGCGAAGACGGTCAAAGAGTTCAGAGATCAAAAGCAGGGGATAGCGGTTTTTGATGGTAATTTTATTTAAACCGCGGTAGTCAATACATGGTCGTAAGGATCCATCCTTTTTAGAAACAAATAAGAACCCCGCTCCAGCAGGGAATGAGGACTTCCGAATAAAACCTTTGTTTAAGTTCTCCTGGATATACTCAGACATGGCTTGAGTCTCTGGGGCTGACAGAGGGTAAATTCTGCCACGGGCGGAGTGGTATCAGGAAGGAGGTCAATGGGACAATCATAAGGCTTATGAGGTGGTAAGATCTCTGCTTGCTTTTTGCAGAAAACATCTGAAAAGTCCTGGTAAGCCTTGGGAAGGCCCGGTAAAGGTGGAGCCTCAGGGGTTTGACAAGTGGGAGCAGATGTGAGGCATCGTTTGTGACAAGAAGGACCCCAACTTTTGATCTCCCCGGTGGTCCAGTCGAGGGTAGGAGCATGACGTTGGAGCCATGGCAGGCCGAGAAGAACTTCAGAGGTGCAGTTAGGCAGAACGAAAAATTCTATGTTTTCATGGTGCAGTCCAATGCTAATGGGCAGGGGTTCTGTGCGGTAGCGCACAGTGCAGTCCAATTTTTCTCCGTTAACAGAAGAGATAAAGAGCGGTTTGACGAGACGGGTTACTGGGATGCTGAACCTATTAACGAAAGAGGCCAGAATAAAGTTTCCTGCAGAACCAGCGTCCAAGAAGGCCACTGCTGAGAAGGAGGAGTTGGCGGAAGGAGAAATCCGCACAGGTACAGTCAGTCGTGGAGAGGCAGAATTCACACCAAGAGTCGTCTCACCCTTGTGAAGTAGGTGAGTGCGTTTCTCCTGACGCTGAGGGCGGACAGGACAGTCTTTTAGGAAGTGCTCGGTACTAGCACAGTACAGGCACAAATTCTCATTACGGCGGCGAGTCCTCTCTTGTAGGGTGGAAGGCACAGGAACAGATTGCAAAGGACGTTGGAAGAGAGGAGTCGGGGAGAGAAATCGCCTGGTGCGAACAAGATCCTTTTCCTGTCAAAGTTCCTGGCATCTTTCCGAGAAACGCATGTCGATACGGGTGGCCAAATGGCCAAACATCTTTGATGTTACTGGATAAGCCTTTCTTGAAGGTCGCACAGAGGGCCTCATTGTTCCAGGATAGCTCAGAGGCGAGGGTACGGACCTGGATGGCGTATTTACCCACAGAAGAACTCCCTTGGACGAGGTTTGGCAAAGCAGTCTCGGCTGAGGAGGCCTGGGCTGGCTCCTCAAAAACACTACGTACTTCTGAGAAGGACTGGATAGTAGCGGTGGCGTAATCGTTGCGGTCCCAGAGCGGCGTTGCCCATGACAAGGCTTTTCCAGACAGGAGACTGACCATGAAAGCCACCTTAGACCGTTCAGTAGGGAATTGGTCCGACATCATCTCCAGGTGTAGGGAACACTGGGACAGGAATCCACGGCACTGTTTAGAGTCCCCATCAAACTTGTCCGGTAGAGACAGGCGGAAGCTGGGAGCAGCCACTCGCTGTGGCGGAGATGCAGGAGCTGGCGGAGGAGATGATTGCTGTAGTTGCGGCAGAAGCTGTTGCAGCATAACGGTCAGTTGAGTCAGCTGCTGTCATAGTCAGGGGCAACAGCAGAAGGTCTGGGAACACAGGCTTGGGAACACACTAAACGCTTTCTCAGGGCACTAAGGCAACAAGATCCAACAAGGACAGGAAGGGGAAGTGGGTTTATATTCACATGGAGCAGGTGGAAGCTAATTTAGGATGTTTGGACCAGGTACCAATTAGCGGTGCGCTGGCCCTTTAAATCTGAGAGCTTCGGCGCGCGCGCGCCCTAGAGAGCGGGTGCGCGCGCATCGGGACCCAGCAGGAGATCAGAACAGGTGAGTGGAACAGGGTGCGATACGTGAGCGGACACGTCCCGCTAGGCGGATCGCATCCCCGCCGGGCACAACAGAGCAGCGTCTCCGGTCAGCTGCAGGGCAGAAGACGCCGCTAGCGCTCCGAAGGAGGAGTAGGAGCCGGAGCGCTCGGCGTAACACCTACTAGATGAGGAACGTGACAATAGTGAGATTATGATTGCCTAACTATGTAAGAAACATAACAGGAATAATATTCATAAAAGCCTGAAGACACAATCTCCCTGTTTTTATAGAAATGTAACCTTATTAAATTAAAGGTGTAGACAGAGTCTAAGGGTGTGACATGCCTTAAACCTATGAGAAAATGCAGCAGTCAAACAGATAGTAATGAGAACTAAGGGTAATACTACTGTAACATCCTGCAGGCGTGACAGGTCTGGTAACATGAAAATGACACAGAAATGCTATCATAACTACCTAAAACATGCCAAGCCTAAATACACAAGAAGAGTGATACCCCTGATACGGTCATAGCCTGAAAAATGTGACATCTCTGCAAATATCAACTGTGGCTTCTGTGGTGTACCGAAATCCCACAATCCATCTGTGCTTAATATGGTCCCAAAATACCTTAAACCTATGTCTACACACTTGCTTGTTCAAACATAAACATTGGTGAAAACTCCTGAGCTCATGGGGGGGGGGGGGGGGGTCGATTTGAATAATTTAACAATTACTGCTAGTAACAACCTTGTATCAAATAGACTCTAGAAGCACACATGAATGACAATATGCACCAAATTTTATTTTATTGTTTTAGTACTGACACAGACATAGCTTGAGGACGTGACAAGTGTAAAAAGCATGCCAGTAATGACAATGAAGCAGAGCCTGCGGCCTCTGTACATGAAAAAATAACAGTATTGATATTGTGACTGCCTAAATGCGTGACAAGTCTCAGTAAAAGAGAACACAATAATGATTGTGGCTACCTGAGGACCTGACATTCCTGAATACAAGAGAAAACGTAACAGTGATAATGAATAGATAGAGCCTGGAAGCATGCCAGGCCAAATAACACATAAGATCCATAACAGTGAATATTAAGAGTCTGATAAAACATAAGGAACGTAATAGTGATGGCATTCACAAAGCCTGAGGACATGACATGCTAGATAAACATGAGAAAATGTAACTATAATGATATTGAGAAAGAGCCTGAGACGTGCCAGGCCTGATAATTATATGAAAATCCCGAAACAACCCGATACCACCTGGCACTTTTTTTTTCTACATATATACATTTATACACTTTAACCCCTTATGGACACAGGGTGTACCTGTACGTCCATGGGAATTCCTGTCCCCACCGCTCACCGGGCGGGGACCGGACCGGGATGCCTGCTGAAATCATTCAGCAGGCACACCGTGCCAACCCCCGGCGGGAGCTTGAGACCCCCCCCCCCCCATGATCGTCCTGATTCGTCGGCCGGTAACGGACAAAGAATCAGGACCCCTGCTTTGAGGGTGTTCCTAATGGCACCCGCTCCGCCCTTGTTCTGGCGGGCGAGAGCAGGTGGCGGGAGTATGTACCTGAGGCTGGGGCCTCTTATCAGCGGCGGGATCGGGGCCCCATGCACGGACAGCTGGAAGTTGTAGTTTTGCCACAGCTGGAGGTTTGTCCCCCCCCCCCACCCCATGTGAATGTACAGGGTACATTCACACGGTCGGGGGTTTACAGTGAGTTTCTCGCTGCAAGTTTGAGATGCAGCAAATTTTCCGCTGAAGCTCAAACTCCCAGTTTCGCATCCTGGAGGCACCCTTTTTGGGAAACACTGCCGTAGGGTAATTTTGGTATCGGAGGCAGGTGTAATTCTTGCATCTGGGTCCGTCCCTATGCAAATCCCTAAATTAGGCTTCAAATGTGGATGGTGCTCTCTCACTTCGGAGCCCTGTTGTATTTCAAGTCAACAGTATTTCCATACTCGGGAGAAATTGCTTAACAAATTTTGGGGGGCTTTTTCTCCTTTTACCCCTTATGAAAAGGTAAAGTTGGGGTCTACTCCAGCATGTTGTTGTTAAAAAAAAGAAAAAAATATATAATTTTTTTTTTTTACACTAGCATGCTTGTGTTGCCCCATACTTTTCATTTTTACAAGAGGTAAAAGGAAAAAATATGTAACGCAATTTCTACTGAGTATGGAAATACCCCATATATGAACGTAAAATGGTCTGAGGGCGCACAACAAGGCTCAGGAGTGAGAGCGCCAGGGGTGGCTGATCGTTACTGCGGTTCTGACATAAACGGAAAAAAAACACCCACATGTGACCCCATTTTTTAGACTACACCCATCACGGAATGTAACAAGGAGTATAGTGCGCCTTAATACCCCACAGGTGTTTAACCTGTTCAGGTCCCTTGACGTATGCGTACGTCATGACACCCTGGTACTTAAGAACCCATGATGTACGCAAATTCCTTCCCCCGCCGGGCGGGGATCAGACCGGGATGCCTGCTGAAATCATTCAGCAGGCATCCCGTGCAAAGGCCCAGGGGGGTCATCAGATCCCCCCCATGTCGGCGATATCGGCAAATCGCAAGTGAATTCACACTTGCGATTTGCGCGATTCTGGGTCTATGGTGACCCGGAATATAAGAGGGATCGCGGTTGTCCACGATCCCCCTGAAGGGAAAGAAGCGACGGCCAATAGCAGATGGGGGGGCGGGGGTTTACTTTAGTTTTCCCCGTCCTGCCCACCCACAATAGGCGGGGCAGAACGGGGAAACCACGGGGACCGGCGCCGAAAATCCACTTGCCCATCCGGGCGGGCGACGGAGGCAGCGGGTGACGGAGATCGGCTGGTGGCGATGTCGTGCGGCTGGATCGTACGGAAGCCGGTGAGTTGCCTAGCAACATCTGGAGGGTACAGTTTGAGACCACTATGTGGTGGTGTCTAACTGTAGCCCTCCAGATGTTGCAAAACTACAACTCCCAGCATGCCCAGACAGCTGTTTGGGCATGCTGGGAGTTGTAGTTTTGAAACAGCTGGATGTTTGCCCCCCCCCCCCCCCCATGTGAACGTACAGGGTACATTCACACCGGCAGGTTTACAGTAAGTAAATGTCATTTTTCATTTGCACAGCCCACTGTTACAAAGATCTGTCAAACGCCAGTGGGGTGTAAATACTCACTGCACCCCTTATTAAATTCTGTGAGGGGTGTAGTTTCCAAAATAGGGTCACATGTGGGGTGGTTAACTGTTCTGGCACCACGGAGGGCTTTGTAAATGCACATGGCCCTTGACTTCCATTCTAAACAATTTTTTTCCCCAAAAGCTCAATGGCACTCCTTCTCTTCTGAGCATTGTAGTGCGCCAGCAGAGCACTTGACGTCCACACATGGGGTATTTCCATACTCAGAAGAGATGGGGTTGCAAATTTTGGGGGGCATTTTGTCCTTTTACCCCATGTAAAAAAAAAAAATTTGAGGGGAAACTAGCATTTTAGTGAAAAAAAAAAATCATTTACACATCCAACTTTAACGAAAAGTCGTCAAACACCTGTGGGGTGTTAAGGCTCACTTGACCCCTTGTTATGTTCCTTGATGGGTGTTGTTGCCAAAATAGTATGCCATGTGTTTTTTTTTTTGCTGTTCTGGCACCATAGGGGCTTCCTAAATGTGACATGCCCCCCAAAAACCATTTCAGAAAAACTCACTCTCCAAAATCCCACTGTTGCTCCTTCCCTTCTGAGCCCTCTACTGCGCCCGCCGAACACTTGACATACACATATGAGGTATTTTCATACTCGAGAGAAATTGGGTTACACATTTTAGGAAGATTTCTCTCCTTTTACCCCTTGTAAATATTCAATAACTGGGTCTACAAGAACATGCCAGTGTAAAAAATGAAGATTTTGAATTTTCTCCTTCAATTTGCTGCTATTCCTGAGAAACACCTAAAGGGTTAACAAACCTTTTGAATGTCATTTGAATACTTTGAGGGGTGTAGTTTTTATAATGGGGTCATTTGTGGGGTATTTCAAATATAAAGGCCCTTCAAATCCACTTCAAAACTGAACTGGTCCCTGAAAAATTTCGAAATTGGAAAATTGCTGCTATACTTTGATGTCTTCCAAAAGTAAAAACATGTCAACTTTATGATGGAAACATAAAGTAGACATATTGTATATGTGAATCAAAATATAATTTATTTGGAATATTCATTTTCCTTATAAGCAGAGAGCTTCAAAGTTAAAAAAGGCAAAATTTTCAATTTTTTCATAAAATTTTTGCATTTTTCACCAAGAAATGATGCAAGTATCGACAACATTTTACCACTAACATAAACTAGAATATTTCACGGAAAAAAACAATCTCGGAATCAGAATGAAAGGTAAAAGCATCTTATTGTTATTAATGTTTAAAGTGACAGTGGTCAGATGTGCAAAAAATGGAAATTGGCTGGGTCCTTAAGGGGTTGAAGAATTTCCGTTAAAGTTGGACGTGAAAATGAATTTTTTTTTTCACAAAAATGCTGGTATTATCCCAAATTTTTCATTTTCACATGGGGTAATAGAAAAAAAGCCCTGCATAATTTGTAACACCATTTCTTCTGAGTATAAAAATACCCCGTATGTGGACGTAAAGTGCTCTGCAGGACCACTACAGGGCTCCGAAGAGAAGGAGCGCCATTGGGCTTTTGGAGAGAGAATTTGGCTGGAATTGAAGGCCATGTGCATTTACAAAGTCCCCATGGTGTCAGAACAGTGGACCCCCCCCTTCCCCCCACATGTGACCCCATTATGGAAACTACACCCCTCACGGAAAGTAATAAGGGGTGCAGTGAGCATTTACACCCCACAGGTGTCTGACAGATTTTTTTGAACAGTGGTCCATGAAAATGAAACATTTTATTTTTCATTTGCACAGCCCACTGTTCCAAAAGTCTGTCAAATGCCAGTGGGGTTTAAATGCTCACTGCACCCCTTATTACATTCCATGAGGGGTGTAGTTTCCAAAATGGGGTCACTTGTGGGGGGTTGTAAATGCAAATGGCCCTCAGTTCCAGCCAAATTCTCTCTCCAAAAGCCCAATGGCGCTCCTTCTCTTCTGAGCATAGGCGTGTGCCTGGGCACACCCTAATCAAGCCGCCCGCAGGGTGCCCCCGTCACATTCGGGACATCCCTGTGTCCCGAAAGATCTTTTCAGGACACAAGGATGTCCCGGTTACCTTTCTGCTGAGCCGGCCCCACGTTAACTTTAAAAACGCAGGGGCCGGCGGGAGGTAGCGCACGCAGGGACGTCACTGATGTCCTGTTCGTGCGGCCATAGGAGAAGAGCAGAGCGGAGCATCAAGGAGGAGGATGCGCGTGTGCCCCATTGTAGACAGCAGCCCCCCTGTAGACATAAGTAGCAGCCCCCCTGTAGACCACAGCCCCCCTTTAGACAGTGGGTGGAATTGTACTGCCAACCTCATGTGCGGGGACTTATACTGCACCTAATGTGGGGAACTATTCTGCCAACCTAATGTGCGGGGAGTTATACTGCACCTAATGTGGGGGAACTATACTGCCAACCTAATGTGGGGGGACTTATACTGTCAGCCTAATGTGGAGGAACTACAACCTAATGCAGGGAACTCTACTGCCAACCTAATGCGGGGGAACTATACTGCCAACCTAATGTGCGGGGACTTATACTGCACCTAATGTGGGGGAACTGTTCTGCACCTAATGTGGGGGAACTATACTGCATTGATATTTATATGCAGATCTGTTTATGTATGTGTGCATGCAAGCAAGAGCGTATTTGTGTGTGTGTGTATATGTGTGTATGTTTGTATGTATGTGTGTGTTTGTTTATTTATGTGTGTGTATGTATGTATATGTATATATATATATATATATATATATATATATATATATACACACACGCACACGCACGCGTGAGTTTGTGCTTTAGAGTGCACACCCTAATGCAATAGGCTGTGCACTCCTATGCTTCTGAGCATTGTAGTTAGCCCACATAGCACTTTACATCCACACATGGTGTATTTTCATACTCAGAAGAAATGGTGTTAAACATTTTGGGGGGGCATTTTCTCCTATTACCTCTTGTAAAAATTGTAAATTTGGGAAAAAAAACTGCATTTTAATGAAAAAAATTAAAATCACCAAAGACCTCTGGGTGTTAAGGCTCACTGTACCCCTTGTTACATTCCTTGAGGGGGTGTAGTTTCCAAAATAGTATGCCATGTGTTTTTTTTTTTTTTTTTTTTTTGCTGTTCTAGCACCATAGCGGCTCCTAAATGTGACATGCCCCCAATGTTAGGATTACGATTTTATAATAGAAGTAATTTACAAATCTGTTTAACTTTCTGGCATTAGTTGATAAAAAAAAAATATATATATAAGAAATGTTTTCCACCGGAGTACCCATTTAACACCTTGCCGCATATGGACGTTTATAAATGTCCATAAGCTGCTCCTGAGGTATGACGCACGCTCAGCAGGTGAACGCACATCATACCCGGTGGGTCCCAGTTGCTATAAGCAACCAGTACCCACGGATAATGCCGGATATCGTCGATCGGGCTGATGTCTGGCATTGACTCTTTAGACGCGGCAATCAAAGTTGATCGCCGCATCTAAAGTGAAAGTAAAAGCTTCCCAGAAACTCAGTCGGGCTGATCGGGACCATTGCGATAAAATCGTTATGTCCCGATCAGCTAGAACACAGCTGAAGGGTGCCTTACCTGCCTCCTGCGCGTCCGTTCGGCGATTGATTGCCCCAAGCCTGAAATCCAGGCTTGAGCACTCAACAGCCGATAACACTGATCAATTCATTGCAATGCAATGGCAGTGATCAGTGTATTGAATCAATGTACTGCATGTTTTAGTCCCCTATGGGAGCTATAACATTGCAAAAAAAAATAAAAAAAGGGAAAAAAAAAGTTAATAAAGATGATTTAACCCCTTTCCTAATAAACGTTTGAATCACCATCCTCTATAAAAAAAACTGTGTAAATAATAAATATAAACATATGTGGTATCACTGCATCCGTAAATGTCAGAACTATAAAAATATATAGTTTATTAAACTGCACGGTCAATTGCGTATGCGCAAAAAAAATCCAAAGTCCAAAATAGCGTATTTTTGGTCACTTTTTATACCATTTAAAAATGAATAAAAAGCGATCAAAAAGTCTGATTAAAACAAAAATGGTATCAATAAAAACTTCAGATAAAGGTGCAAAAAATTAGCCATCATACCGGCCCGTACATGGAAAAATAAAAGTTATAGGGGTCAGAAGAGGACAATTTTAAACATATACATATACATTTTCCCGCATGTAGTTATGATTTTTTTTCAGAAGTAAAACAAAATCAAACCTATATATGTAGGGTATCCTTTCAATCGTATGGACCTATAAAATAAAGAGAAGGTGCAATTTTTACCGAAAAATGCACTGTGCAGAAACGGAAGTCCCCAAAATTTACAAAATAGCATTTTTTCTTTTTCTTCGCGGTAAATTTTTGAGTAAAATGACAGATGTCATTTCAAAGTAGAATTGGTGGCGCAAAAAAAATAGCCATCATATGGATTTTTAGGTGCAAAATTGAAAAGGTTATGATTTTTAAAAGGAGGAAAAACAAAAGTACAAAAATGAAAAATCGCTAAAGAGGGAAGGGGTTAAAGGGGTATTCTGCCCCCGGACATCTCCTTTGGATAGTGGGTAAGATGTCTGATTGCAGGAGTGTGTGGTTGTGGTGTCCTTTGGATAGAGGATAAGATGTCCAGGGGTGGAGTACCGCTTTATAGGAGAACTCCGAAATAGGAAAATTATCATCCATACTGCCAGCAGTAAAAAAATAAACAGGTACATACCTTCCTTTTCTCCCCCGGTGCCACCGGACTCGGCCGGCGATAGGCTAAGTGGCAGAATGACGTTTTCGGCCCGGCACCTGCTACTGGGGCCGAAAACATCACACTGCTGCTCAGGCTATCGCCGGCCGAGTCGGGACTTCGCTGCGGCTGGTGATTGCCTGAGTGCAGTATGACTCGCCGACCACCGACAACCAGGAAGAGGAGGCCGGAGTCGGTTACCGGAGTCATCGGGGGAGCGAAGGAAGGTATGTACCTGTTAGATTAAGTCTTTGTGCACATACAGGCTAATTTTGAATCCTCCAAATCATATTTTTCAGAATAAAAACTGCTGAAAATACTAGACTTTTTTTTCAGCCTATGTTGGCTTTTGGTACATTTTTTTACCCTTTTTTTTCAATGTTTTGTGTCAGTCTGACCTTCTTTACCGTGTTTGTAGACTTTTTTGGATTACAAATATAAAAAGTTATAACCCTCAAAAACATCTGTACATCTATATTTTGGCACGTAAACAAAGGCTATAACAAAAATTATGGCTATAAAATTTAGGGATGTCCCGATACCGATACTGGTATCGGAATCGGGGCCGATACTAGCTATTTAAACGAGTCCCCGATACCATGCCCGATACCTGGTGCCACTCCACTGCCCCGTTCTTCCGTCCTCCGGGCCGCATCATGTTGTCCTATGGAGGAGCATGTGACATATACGTCACTCCGCCTCCTCCCCTGCGCCCGGCGTAACGCTACGGAAGAAGCGGAGTGACGTGTATGTCACATACTCCTCCATAGGACGACATGATGCGGACCGGAGGACGGAAGAACGGGACAGTGGAGCGGCAGCACCCGACAGAGGAGGTGAGCTGCCTGCAAGGAGGGGGCCCCTGCTGCTGTCTAAAGGGGGGGCCCTGCTGTCTAAAGGGGGGGCCCTGCTGCTGTTTAAATGGGGGCCCACTGTCTAAAGGGGGGCTGCTACTTATGTCTACAGGGGGGCTGCTGTCTACAAGGGGGCTGCTGCTAATGTCTGCAAGGGGATACTACCTACTATTAAGGGCAATCTTACAGCAGAGACACCTGCACTAACTTCAATTTATAGGTAGATAGTGCAGGTGACCCAGTTTCTACCGCTGCTCACCATGTGGTCATCGTTCTCACCGCCAATGCAAATTCCCTGTTCTGTCCAATGGAGAAGAGAGAAATATTGGCTCATACTACAGCAGCCGCCTCCATTGTACACAACAAGGAACCCACATATCATACGGTAAACAGCACCAGAAACCATGTCACCCTGGTGTCAGATTCTATTTAAAATATAAGTACTCGTACTTGGTATCGACGAGTACTAGAATTAAAGTATCGGTACTCGTACTCGGTCTTAAAAAAATGGTATCGGGACATCCCTAATAAAATTAAACTATGTGTAAACAATAAGCTGTTTTCCCTTTGCATTCTCTTGAATCCAGTGGGAAAAATATGGACCGCTTTTTAGAACACGGTGTTGGAAGGTGTTCCCTTTAATTTAATTTCTATGCATTTGATCCATGGTTGACAAATAATAATAATATTACTTTGAATTACTGCAGATGTTATGGGAAACATGTTTATCTTTGCAGTTCATGTATTTCTTTTTAATAATTTTGTACAATAAAGAAGAGTTGGCACATATACCACTTAAGATTCCCATAAGCCTCCACCGTGTTTTGCTGACAGAAGCACAGTGCTGACCTTCTTTGCTTTTTCTCTCTGCATTACAGATCAGCACAATTGCCAGTGGAGACATTTACTGGAGACAATGGGGACGAAAGAACTGCTGTCTGTAGTGGAACCAGAGATGTGAAAGATGATGGTGATTGCAGAATGGCAACGTATTGTATCGCAGCCTGAGGCCTCATCTCTTCTTTGTTGATCAACATCTTATCCGGATGGAACAGTTTACAAGAATTCAGTGCAGGGACAGCTGCTTGGCTGTTTTTCTGTTTATTACGAGGACATCTATTCTAAAGACTATTAAGTTCATTATATCACCTTTAGGGATAGTAAAATCCCAGTGCAGAATCACTGCTGTTTTAAAGAGAATGATGAGCCATGAAGTTCTGTGAAATGGTTTAGATTATGAAATTAGTATTTAAATACATTTTATATAATTTCACATTATAGTCATTGTAAAAGGGAATATTTTTGGCCATGGCCCTGGAGGATCCCAATCCACAATTATTTAGTGTCACGTACCACTCTAGTGAGGGTCATCCTGATGAACAAGCAGGACCCATGGAGAAAAATGACACTTACAGGTCTCTTAGTCTGCCTGTCTTGAATGGTTTTTGCAATGCAAATAATCAAGAACTTCAGCCGACGGTGGTCAATACGTCACAGACAGCAGTTATTGGGAAAAGAAGTTTTTTACATAGTCAAAGAGAATCCAACTTGAAACGTGGCCATCACAGGACCTTGTCATCTCAAAGCAGTGCACCTTCCTCTAGGACAATCTTTTCTTTGGAAGCATCTGGATTCTTAAGTGCAGAAAGAGCAGAATGCAGTAACACCATTACCAATAAAAAAGGCATTTCTTCATCAGTATCACTCTCTACAATAAAAAGTAGTCAGGGTCTTGGCATAGCGCTGACAGATTCCCGATGCTTTCTTGTGTGCATGTGCTTCTTGACGTTCATCCAGTCATTGATGGTGTCTGGTTATTTAAGCAGTGTGATTACTACTATAGAAAGAAGGTATAGTCTGAAAAGCTCTGAGTCTGGTCTTTTAGTAAGCTGTTTTGATATTGGTAGCCTTCTAGTAGTGGTTTTCATCAGTTATTTTGGTGGACGAGGACGTAGACCACGTTGGCTGGCCATTGGTGGCTTGCTTATTGCTGTTGGAGCAGCTCTGTTCTCCTTACCTCATTTTATTTCTCCACCATATCAAATTCAGGAGCTGAACTCTTCTCTTTCAAATCAAGGGTTGTGCACAAATGGCAACACGACTGCCAAAGATTCCTTAGAGTCATCCATGTGTCCTGGAGACTCAGGTGGAAAAGACCATTCTCTCTATGTAGCTTTATTTATCTGTGCTCAGATTCTCATTGGCATGGGATCCACTCCAATCTACACTTTGGGCCCAACCTACTTGGATGACAATGTTAAGAAGGAAAATGCCTCACTCTACTTAGGTAAGTGTTTAAAGCACCGATTACATTTGGAAATATTATACTTATGGACATTACAATTGCAGTGCTCATTATTGGGCCTAATATCAGAGGGGAGCATGGAAGTCACATGATCCATGGAAGTATGATTAGGAGGTAATACAAATCACTATTGCCCAAAGTGGTGTTAATTTACGTTTTTCTGGATCAAACTACTTGGTCTGAGTAAAGGCCCCCATACATGATAGAGTTTGCTAAAGCAGATATTTAGGAGGCCATCCAACTTCATCTGTCTGGGGAGAGAAGGGTCAGACATTTTGGATTTGAGAACACTTTTTTTTTTGGAGGGCTATAAGCAACCCCCAGAGCTGCCTAGTAGAGGTTTACCTATCCTATGTCCATGCAAAACCAATGTATGTTAGGTCAAGCCAAACATTTCTATATATGGTGGGATCGGGCGAGATAGCCAAATTTATTAGAGTACCGGTCACCAAATAAAACTATTTATATAGTGTTCCTTGTGTAAGTAGCAGACACTTTCCCATTCACTTGCTTTTCAAATTATCAACATAAATATGTTTAAAATGTAATAGAAAAACACTGCCACTAGGTGGCTCTGTTCTGTTTCCTGCCACAATTAAAGGGGTAGTCCAGTGGTGAAAAACTTATCCCCTATTCTAAGGATAGGGGATAAGTTTGAGATCGCGGGGGGTCCGACCGCTGGGGCCCCCTGTGATCTCTCTGTACGGGGGCCAGGCTCTCCGGCCAGATAGCGGGTGTCGACCTCCGACACGCCCCCTCAATACATTTCTATGGCAGAGCCGGAGATTGCCGAAGGCAGCGCTTCGGCTCTGCCATAGAGTTGTATTGAGGGGGCGTGTCGGCCGCCGCTTCGTGCGGAGGTTGACACGCCCCCTTCCCTCGGGCTGCCGGGGCTCCGTACAGGAGATCGCAGGGGGCCCCAGCGGTCGGACCCCCCGCGATCTCAAACTTATCCTCCTATCCTTAGGATAGGGGATAAGTTGTTCACCACTGGGTCACCACTGGACTACTCCTTTAATACAATAGAGTTTGGTCTGGCAGGAGACTCAGGAAGTGTTTCTACGCACTGAGGTTGATTGACAGCTGCACAGAGCTTCACTGAAAGATGCACAGAGCTTCACTGAAAGATGCACAGAGCTTCACTGAAACATGCATAGAGCCTCACTGAAACATGCATAGAGCCTCCCTGAAACATGCATAGAGCCTTACTGAAACATGCATAGAGCCTTACTGAAAGCTGCACAGAGCCTGAGGTCTTCTGTTACTCACAACACTGCAATGTGAGGGTGGAAGTGGTCCCCCAGCGGGCTTCAGTGATGTCATGCCTGCTGGGATATGCCCACTGCTGGGAGATTGCACTATGTTAGCATGAAAAAATGTATGAGACAAAACTTTTTAAAACTGAAATTTTTTTAAGGGTGGGAGGGGTGTTGGTCGAAGTTAGGGAACATAGCCTGAGTTAGTTTAGAAAAGTTTATTTGGTGACAGGTACTTTTTAATGAATGTGTCCATGTATGTGTAATTATGGAATATTTTTGTCCCAGTCTAATGATTTGTGCATTGATTTAAATTCCAAGATGTTTAACTACTGGTTGGTTGGTGTATAATGGTTTTACAGCTGTTATACTGGAGTATAAGGTCCTGACAAATGTTGAAAAGTAACTTGAGCCATGGTTATTAATAGCAACTTTCATACATAGTATTACGGTCATTATTACTGACATTACTGCCAAAACCAGGAGTGGGTTCAAAACATAAGAGGTACAAATATTTACATTAAATTCCCTGCTTATGTTCCAATACAGATATTGAAATTCTTACCAAAATGTACAAAGCATAAATTATCTCTTACAATTATTACATATCACTAGGATGGCAGTCAAAGAACAAAACAATGTCTAGCCTGGCAGCTTGTCAGCGTGACGTTGTACTTTATTAGGTGCTACATAGAATCACATACAGACGGAAGTGACGCGTTTCAGCCAGTTAACCTGGCCTTAGTCATACTACTCCTGAATGCAAAAACGAATCCTTTATGTAGGGGAAGGATAATGAACCTAAAGGAAAACACGTGGTGTTTCCTGGAACATGATCCGCCCCTACATTTACAGACACACATTGACTTATATACAGATATAACTAACTTAAATTAAAAATCCATATTGTTATACGCATACATAAATTCCCAAGTATAGTACACAGAAAATATGTATACAGTCATGGCCGTAAATGTTGGCACCCCTGAAATTTTTCAAGAAAATGAAGTATTTCTCACAGAAAAGGATTGTAGTAACACATGTTTTGCTACACACATGTTTATTCCCTCTGTGTGTATTGGAACTAAACCAAAAAAGGTGGGAAAAAAGCAAACTGGAAATAATGTCACCCCAAACTCCAAAAATGGTCTGGACAAAATTATTGGCACCCTTAACTTAATATTTGGTTGCACACCCTTTGAAAAAACTTAAATCAATCGCTTCCTATAACCATCAATACATTTCTTACACCTCTCAGCCGGAATGTTGGACCACTCTTCCTTTGCAAACTGCTCCAGGTCTCTCTTATTGTACAGTGGGGATCAAAAGTTTGGGCACCCCAGGTAAAAATTTGTATTAATGTGCATAAAGAAGCCAAGGAAAGATGGAAAAATCTCCAAAAGGCATCAAATTACAGATTAGACATTCTTATAATATGTCAAGAAAGGTTAGATTTTATTTCCATCATTTACACTTTCAAAATAACAGAAAACAAAAAAAAAATGGTGTCTGCAAAAGTTTGGGCACCCTGCAGAGTTAATATCTTGTACTGCCCCCTTTGGCAAGTATCACAGCTTGTAAACCCTTTTTCAAGCCAGCCAAGAGTCTACAAATTCTTGTTTGAGGTATCTTTGCCCATTCTTCCTTACAAAAGTCTTCCAGTTCTTTGAGATTTCTGGGCTGTCTGTCACGCACTGCTCTTTTAAGGTCTATCCATAGATTTTCAATTATGTTGAGGTCAGGAGATTGTGAAGGCCATGGCAAAACCTTCAGTTTACGCCTCTTGATGTAATCTCCCGTGGATTTCGAGGTGTGTTTAGGATCATTATCCATTTGTAGAAGCCATCCTCTCTTTAACTTCATCTTTTTCACAGATGGCATCAAGTTAGCAGCCAAATTTGCTGAAATTTTATTGAATCCATTTTTCCTTCTACTCGTGAGATGTTCCCTGTGCCACTGGCTGCAATACAACCCCAAAGCATGATTGATCCACCCCCATACTTAACAGTTGGACAGTGGTTCTTTTCATTAAATTCTGTTCCCCCTACTTATCCAAACGTACCTTTGCTCATTCCGGCCAAAAAGTGTAATTTTAACCTCATCGGTCCACAGAACTTGTTTCCAAAATGCTTCAGGCTTGTCTATATGTTCATTTGCAAAGTTCAAACGCTGATTTTTGTGCTGAGGACATAGTACAGGTTTTCCTCTGATGACTCTTCCATGAAGACCATATTTGTACAAGTATCTCTTTATAGTGGAATAGTGTACCACAACTCCAGTGTCTGCCAGATCTTTCTGGAGGGATTGTGCAGTCAAACGTGGGTTTTGAATTGTTTTTCTCACAATCCTGCGAGCTGTTCTGTCTGATATTTTTCTTGGTCTTCCAGATCTTGCTTTAACTTCCACTGTTCCTGATGACTGCCATTTCTTAATTACATTCCCGAACAGAGGATATTGACATCCAAAAACATTTAGCTATCTTCTTATAGCCTTCTCCAGCTTTGTGAGCGTCAACTATTTTCAGTTTCATATTTCTAGACAACTGCTTAGAAGAACCCATGGTACTGATTGTTGGGGCAAGGTCAGATGAGTCTGGGCATTTAAAACCTTTGAGATTGACATCACCTGGTCTTCCCAGATGATGATTGAGAACAATCCATGACACTGGTAGGTCTCAGCTTTGCAAAGGGGGCAGTGCATGCTATAAATTCTGCAGGGTGCCCAAACTTTTGCAGACACCATTTTTTTGTTTTCTGTTATTTTGAAAGTGTAAATGATGGAAATAAAATCTAACTTTTGTTGACATATTATAAGAATGTCTAATCTGTAATTTGATGCCTTATGGAGATTTTTCCATCTTTCCTTGGCTTCTTTATGCACATTAATAAAATGTTTTACCTGGGGTGCCCAAACTTTTGATCCCCACTGTAAGGGCGCCGTTTCCCAACAGCAATTTTAAGATCTCTCCACAGGTGTTCAATGGGATTTAGATCTGTACTCATTGCTGTCATTTCAGAAGTCCTCAGTGCTTTGGTGCCATCCATTTCTGGGTGCTTTTTGACGTATGTTTGGGATCATTGTCCTGCTGCAAGACCCAAGATCTCAGACGCAAACCCAGCTTTCTGACACTGGGCTGTACGGTGCGACCCAAAATCCGTCGGTTATTCTCAGATTTCATGATGCCTTGCACACATTCAAGGCACCTAGTGCAAGAGACATCAAACCAACCCCAAAACCTCATTGAACCTCCACCATATTTCACTGTAGGTACTGTGTTTTTTACTTTTGAAGGCCTCATTCCGTTTTTGGTAAACAGTAGAATCATGTGCTTTACCAAAAAGCTCTATCTTGGTCTCATCTGTCCACAAGATGTTTTCCCAGAAGGATTTTGACTTACTCAAGTTCATTTTGGCAAAATGTAGTCTTTCTTTTTTATATCTCTGTGTCAGCAAAGGGGTCCTCCTGGGTCTCTGGCCATAGTGTTTTATTTCATTTAAATGTCGAGGGATAGTTCGCGCTGACACTGATGCTCCCTGAGCCCGCAGGACAGCTTGAATATCTTTGGAACTTGTTTGGGGCTGCTTATCCACCATCCAGACTATCCTGCGTTGACACCTTTATCAATTTTTCTCTTCCGTCCACGCCCAGGGAGATTAGCTACAGTGCCATGGGTTGCAAACTTCTTGATAATGTTGCGCACTGTGGACAAATGCAAATCTAGATCTCTGGAGATGGACTTTGAGATTGTTGATATTTTTCCACCATTTTTGTTCTCAAGTTCTCACAGTTCTCTTCTCCTCTTTCTGTTGTCCATGCTTAGTGTGGCACACACAGACACACAATGCACAGACTAAGTGAACTTATCTCCTTTTTATCTGCTTTCAGGTGTGATTTTTATATTGCCCACACCTGTTACTTACCCCAGGTGAGTTTAAAGGGGTACTCCGGTGCTTACACATCTTATCCCCTATCCAAAGGCCCTGCGGTGGACCTTAATCAGACCCGGAGTGAAAACACTCGGGACTGATTATAAATGGGGTGCCGTGTGCATGATCGCGGGCGTCCCCAGCTGCGGGACTCCCGCGATAAGGCATCTTATCCCCTATCCTTTGGATAGGGGATAAGATGTGTAAGCACCGGAGTACCCCTTTAACCCCTTAAGGACGCAGCCCTTTTTCACCTTAAGGACTGAGCCCTTTTTCGCAATTCTGACCACCGTCACTTTCCGAATTAATAACGCGAAAACACTTTTACCGAATATTCTGATTATGAGATAGTTTTTTCGTGACATATTCTACTTTATTTTGGTGGTAAATTTTCGGCGTTAATTGCATCCTTTTTAGGGGAAAAATCCCCAAATTTCATGAAAATTTTGAAAATTTTGCATTTTTCTAACTTTGAAGCTCTCTAATTGTAAGGAAAATGGATATTTCAAATACATTTTATTTTTCTTCACAAATACAATATGTCCACTTTATGTTGGCATCATAAAATGGACATATTTTTGCTTTTTGAAAAAATTAGAGGGCTTCAAATTAGAGCAGCAATTTCCAAAAATGTCATGAAATTTGCTAAATCTGAAGGGACAGATGTTACAGAACTACAACTCCCAGCATACCTGGGCAGTCAAGGCATGCTGAGAGTTGTAGTTTGGCAACATCTGGAGGGCTACTGTTTGGGCACCACTGTAACAGTGGTCTAAAAACTGTGACCCTCCAGATGTTGCAAAACTACAACTCCCAGCATGCCCAGACAGCCTTTGGCTCTCTGGGCATGCTGGGAGTTGCAGTTTGGCCCCCCTAGTGGTTGCCACAGTAAAGATTGATTTACTTTCACTTTCAATTCCCCCCACTGTCGATTCCCTACCTGATCAGGATCCTGCAGGCTCCAGCGAAGATCCCAGGTCCCCAGGCATCTTCTCCTGTAGGTACGGCCTCCATCTTCTTTCCAGAGCCCCTTGACATCCAGGGGCGGGCAGAACGGGGGGTTGCCATGGCAACCCCCTGTCCTGCGCTGCCATTAGTCAGAACTCCGTTCTGAGTAATGGCAGGGGATAGGAGTAGATCGCAGCTTTGCGACCTCACTCCTATCCTTTAGGCTGATCGGGGGTGTTGCTGACAATTCCGATCAGCCCTATTTTCCGGGTGATCGGGTCACCAGAGACCCGATCAGCCCGGAATTGGAGAAAATCGCATGTCTGAATTGACATGCGATTTTCTCCGATCGCTGACATGGGGGGTCTCAGGACCCCCCTGGGCGATGTGCCAGGATGCCTGCTGAATGATTTCAGCAGGCATCCGGCTCCGGTCCCCAACCGGCTAGCGGTGGGGACCGGAATTCCCACGGGCGTATGGATACGCCCTGCGTCCTTAAGGACTCGGAATGCAGGGCGTATCCATACGCCCTGCGTCCTTAAGAGGTTAAAGGAGCATCACATGCTTGAAACTATCTTATTTTTCCACAATTTTGAAAGGGTGCCAATAATTTTGTCCAGCCCATTTTTGGAGTTTGGTGTGACATTATGTCCAATTTGCTTTTTTTTCCCCCTCCTTTTTTTTGGTTTTGTTCCAATACACACAAAGGAAATAAACCTGTGTATAGCAGAACATGTGTTACTGAAATCCTTTTCTGTGAGAAATACTTCATTTTCTTGAAAAATATCAGGGGTGCCAACATTTACGGCCATGACTGTATATAAGAGCAATGTTATTAAACTATCTTGGTATGGTAAACTACATATACTTGGGATATGTATGCGTATATAACATTAAAATCTATATAAATATTGTTAGAATGGCTACAACAAATATTACCTCTATACAGTCAGATAATGGGACTGTCTCACTATAGCTACCTATTATTATAATCAATATTGAAAATATTGTATATGGAATATGAATAACGTAGCTTGCAGTGATAGTGTTTCCAAAAATAGACTGCAACACTAGTAACAGTTTTACAAAAATAGGTCACAATATAGTAATGGTAATTGCCAAAAATAGATCTCAATAACATTCACAGTTTTACAACTGCAATTAGTGCAGAAAATCGAGCTGAAAAACGCAAAGACATATATATAAAGAACACAACAGTACCCAACTCTCAGTATGAATAATGGCAGAAGATTATGTAACAAGATTTTTAGAAAATTGTCTATTACCAAGTCAATAGTGGAGCATTGTGTCAAGTATTGTATTAAGACCTGTGGGAAAGCGGGTGTTAAGCTTTATATTCCAGTAAATTTCTCGATCGAGAGCTCCTTCTTTCTGCTTACCTCCTCTTTCTGCATTGCTGACCTTTTCTATCCCCCTGGACTGACATGGTGGTATAGCTGCCTGCATGGTGCTCCGCACAGTGACGGGACACCATGGAGACATCACGCTGATGAGCTGCTGGGCTGGACATCGTTTTGTTCTTTGACTGCTATGAATCTACAGTGAGGTCCGCACTGGTCCGTGCCACGGACAGGCTGCAGGTGTGAGCTGACATTCACTTGCTTTTGGTTTATATCACTAAGATATGCAATCTCTTTAACCCCTTAAGGGCCAAGGACGTATGCGTACGTCCTAGCTACCTGGTAGTTAAGGACCAAGGATGTACGCGTCCGTCCGTGGGAATTTCGGTACCTGCCGTGCGCTGGGCGGGGACCGGACCGGGGTGACTGCTGATATCAATCAGCAGGCACCCCGTGCAAATGCCCAGGGGGGGTCATCAGAATTGAATTCACACCGGCAATTTGCTGCGATTCCGGGTCTCCGGAGACCCGGAAAATAAGGGGGATCGGGGTTGTCATAGACACCCACGATCCCCCTGAAGGGATTGTAGTGAGGTGGCAGGGGTGCCACCCCTCCTATTCCTGCTATTGGTCATCAAGAAGCGACGACCAATAGCAGATCGGGGGTGGGGGGGGGGGGTGTTAACTTTCGGTTTCCCCGTTCTGCCCACCTACAGTAGGTCGGGCCCAATGGGGCAACCGACGAGGACAGGATCGGTGGCAGAAGAGGAGGGCGATGCTGGATACTACGGAAGTCGGTGAGTTGCCTAGAAACATCTGGAGGGCTACAGTTTAGAGACCACTGCACAGTGACCTCCAAACTGTGGCGCTCCAGATGTTGCAAAGCTACAAATCCCAGCATGCCCAGACAGCTGTTTGGGAATGCTGGGATTTGCAGTTTTGCAACAGCTGAAGGGCTACAGTTTGGAGATCACTATGCAGTGATCTCTAAAAACTTTTTTTTTCATTAAAATGCAGTTTTTCCCCCCAAATTTTACATTTTAGGGGAAATTTAGGAGAATTTGTTTGGAATGGAAGTCAGGGGCCATGTGCTTTTACAAAGCCCCCCAGTGGTGCCAGAACAGTGGACCCCCCACATGTGACCCCATTTTGGAAACTACACCCCTCACAGAATTTAATAAGGTATACAGTGAGTATTTACACCCCACAGGTGTCTGACAGATTTTTTGAAACAGTGGTCCGTGAAAATGAAAAATGTCATTTTCATTGCACAGCCCACTGTTCCAAGTATATGTCAAATGCAAGTGGGGTGTAAATACTCACTGCACCCCTTATTAATTTCTGTGAGGGTTGAGCATTGTAGTGTGCCAGCAGAGCACTTGACATCCACACATGAGGTATTTCCATACTCAGAAGAAATGGGATTACAAATTTTGGGGGTAATTTTCTCCTATTACCCCTTGTAAAAATAAAAAAATTTGGGGAAAAAATAGCATTTTAGTGAAAAAAAAAGTTTTTTTTTTCATTTACACATCCAACTTTAACAAAAAGTCATCAAACACCTTTGAGTTGTTAGGGCTCCCTGTACCCCTTGTTACGTTCCTTGAGGGGTTAAAGGGGTATTCCAGGCCAAAACTTTTTTTATATATCAACTGCCTCCGGAAAGATAAACAGATTTGTAAATTACTTCTATTAAAAAATCTTAATCCTTCCAATAGTTATTAGCTTCTGAAGTTGAATTGTTGTTTTCTGTCTAACTGCTCTCTGATGACTCACGTCTCGGGAGCTGTGCAGTTCCTATGGGGATATTCTCCCATCATGCACAGCTCCCGGGATGTGACATCATCATTGGGCAGTTAGACAGAAAATTTCAGAACTTAATAACTATTGGAAGGGTTAAGATTTTTTAATAGAAGTAATTTACAAATCTTTTTAACTTTCCGGAGCCAGTTGATATATATAAAAAAAGGTTTTGCCTGGCTGGAATACCCCTTTAAGTTTCCAAAATAGTATGCTATGTGTTTTATTTTTTTGCTGTTCTGGCACCATTGGGGCTTCCTTAATGCGACATGCCCCCCCAAAAACCATTTCATCAAAATTTGCTTTCCAAAAGCCAAATGTGACTCCTTCTCTTCTGAGCATTGTAGTTCGCCCGCAGAGCATTTTACGTCCTAACATGGGGTATTTCCATACTCAGAAGAGATGGGGTTACAAATTTTGGGGTGGCATTTTCTCCCATTACCCTTTGTAAAAATGGTAAATTTTGGAAAAAATCTGCACCTGAATTGAGGGGACGGGCCGTGACATCATGATGGGCGGAGCCGTGATGTAACGATGCTCCGACACCTGTATCGCCCGTCATTACTCGCTCGCTCTGTGCAGTTATGAGCGCGCGGTGCCGCAACGGCGATCCTGGGGTAAGCTTACAATCGAGTTTACAAGTTTTTATAGCCTTAGCTGAATGGCAGCAGTTTTTCCAATGGTTTACAGCTTCAGTCTTGAACTATTGACCCTCCATTCCCTTCACTTATGCAAGTGTCTCTAGTCCTGCAAAAAACATATTTCCTTAATCCCTTATCAGTGAGAGGCTAGGTTACCCATGGGTTCCCTGTAACAGCAGGACACAACACTATGGAAAGTATAAGTATTGCCGCTCCTAATTGTGCGTTGTGTTCCAAATAGTAAAGCACATGAAAAGCATGCTTCTTCACAGTCACTTAACGTGTTCATTTTGCGGTTACATGAGGCACTGCATGCATTGATCTTTATTCTTATAGTATAGAATTCATTAATTATAACTTTTTGTGAAATTTTTTTTTTTTATTCCAATCTAAATTTAGTAGGAGTCGGAGTCGGTGCATTGTTTGCCGACTCCGACTCCAGGTACCCAAAATTTCGTCCGACTCCTCGACTCAGACTCTGACTCCACAGCCCTGATTGCTGTGGGTCCCAGAGGTCAGAGGATATCATAAAGTGATGGCAAATTATAGTGATAGGGTATTAACAGACACTTTTTAAATTAAAGCTAGACTGACTTCAGGAACCCCTTGGGATCAGGTGGCCTCTGCAGGAAAATGTGAGAAAGCCCTTTTAACCACTTAATGGCCACCTAGGATCTTTTGGTGGCTGCTGCAGTCTAATAGGAACAGATCTGGGGCCTGGCTCTTTAAAACACATTTTTCTTCTCTTTTAAAGCCTACATAGCATACGAAGACTACATAATGCATCCTATATAGTGAATAGAGGCAGTGACAATGACACTCAGGTGCCCCCTAGGCATGTCATAGCTGCTGGATCTTAAATGGGCACTGTCAGATACAAAAACTTTCCATATGTTGTAAAGCATGCAAAACCAATAGATTTTGCAATTTCTTTCATTAGAACATTTTCATTATTTCATACTGAAAAAGCCAGTCAAACAACAGCCCCCCCCTTCCTGCTTGGACACATACTAGTCCTGCTGTGTCCATGCGTCATCACCTATGTCATGGACACACTTCCTTGATTGACAGCTCACAGCTGTCCTCCCACTGTCAGCTTGTGTCCCGCTACTGTCAGTGAGGACAACCTGGGAGTTGTAGTTTTGCTAATGCTAGGGGAGATGTGAGCAGAAACCATACTGAGGGAGGGGGCGGAGACCTGCACAGTGAGGCCATGCCCCCTCCCTTTGAGAGGAATTCAGACTAGTGAGCTAAATTAAAAGTGTAATAAAAAAATAAATAAAGGTGCTAGACAAATAAAAATAAGATGTACCTGGTCAGGATTAGGTACTGAGTGATATATTAAAAAAAAAAGTTTTTTTGTTTGATCTGACGGGTACGCTTTAACCCCTTCATGACCCAGCCCATTTTCACCTTCAGGACCTGGGCATTTTTTGAAAATCTGACCACTGTCACTTTAAACATTAATAACTCTGGAATGCTTTTACTTATCATTCTGATTCCGAGATTGTTTTTTCGTGACATATTCTACTTTATGTTATTGGTAAAATTTCACTGATATTTGCATCCTTTCTTGGTAAAAAATCTAAAAATTTCATGAAAATTTTGAAAATTTTTCATTTTTCTAACTTTGAAAGTCTCTGCTTGAAAGGAAAATGGATATTCCAAATAAGTTACATATTGATTCACATATACAATATGTCTACTTTATGCTTGCATTAAAAAATTGACAAGTTTGTACTTTTGGAAGACACCAGAGGGCTTCAAAGTTCCGCAGCAATTTTCCAATTTTTCTCAAGATTTTCAAAATCGTAATTTTTCAGGGCCCAGTTCAGGTTGGAAGTGGATTTTAAGGGTCTTCATATTAGAAATACCCTACAAATGACCCAATTATAAAAACTGCACCCCCTAAAGTATTCAAAATGACATTCAGTAAGTGTTTTAACCCTTTAGGTGTTTCACAGGAATAGCAGCAAAGTGAAGGAGAAAATTCTAAATCTTCATTTTTTACACTCGCATTTTCTTGTAGACCCAATTTTTGAATTTTTACAAGGGGTAAAAGGAGAGAAATCAACCTAAAATTTGTAACCCAATTTCTCTCGAGTAAGGAAATACCTCATATGTGTATGTAAATTGTTCGGCGGGCGCAGTAGAGAGCTCAGAAGGGAAGGAGCGACAATGGGATTTTGGAGAGTGAGTTTTTCTGAAAGGGTTTTTGAGGGGCATGTCCCATTTAGGAAGCCGCTATGGTGCCAGAACAGTGGACCCCCCCACATGTGACCCCATTTTGGAAACTATCCCCCTCATGGAATTTAATAAGGGGGGCAGTGAGCATTTACACCCCACTGGCGTTTGACAGATATTTGAAACGGTGGACTGTGCAAATGAAAATTTTTATTTTTCATTTTCACAGACCACTGTTGCAAAAATCTGTCATACACCAGTGGGGTGTAAATGCTCACTGCACCCCTTCTTACATTCCGTGAGGGGTGTAGTTTCCAAAATGGGGTCACATATGGATATTTATTGTTTTGCGTTTGTCAGAACTGCTGTAACAATCAGCCACCCCTGTGCAAATCGCCTCAAATGTACATGGTGCACTCTCCCTTCTGGGCCTTGTTGTGCGCCCCCAGAGCACTTTGCGCCCACATATGGGGTATCTCCGTACTCGGGAGAAATTGCATTACAAATTTAGAGGGTCTTTTTTCCCTTTTACCTCTTGTGAAAATGAAAAGTATAGGGCAACACCAGCATGTCAGTGTAAAAAATGTATTTTTTTACACTAACATGCTGGTGTAGACCCCAACTTCACCTTTTCATAAGGGGTTAAAGAAGAAAAAGCCCCCCAAAATTTGTAAGGCAATTTCTCCCGAGTACGGCGATACCCCATATGAGTCCCAAAACTGTTGCCCTGAAATACGACAGGGCTCCAAAGTGAGAGCACCATGCGCATTTGAGGCCTGAATTAGGGATTTGCATAGGGGTGGACATAGGGGTATTCTATGCCAATGATTCCCAAACAGGGTGCCTCCAGCTGTTGCAAAACTCCCAGCATGCTTGGACAGTCAATGGCTGTCCGGCAATACTGGGAGTTATTATTTTGCAACAGCTGGAGGCTCCGTTTTGGAAACAGTAGTGTACTAGACGTTTTTAATTTTTTTGGGGGGAGGGGGGGCTGTGTAGGGGTATGTGTATATGTAGTGTTTTTTACTTTTTATTTTAGGTTAGTGTAGTGTTTTTAGGGTACAGTCACATGGGCAGAGGTTCAAAGCAAGTTTGCCGCTGGGAGTTTGAGCTGCAGCGCAAAATTTGCGCCATCTCAAACTTGCAGCACTCACTGTAAACCTCCGCCCATGTGAGTGTACCCTGTACATTCACATTGGGGGGAGGGGGCAAACATCCAGCTGTTGCAAACTCCGAGCATGCCCTTTGGCTGTCCGTGCATGCTGGGAGTTGTAGTTTTGCAACAGCTGGAGGCACACTGGTTTGGAAACACTAAGTTAAGTAATAAACTTTCAAGTGTTTTGCAACCAAACTTAGTGTTTCCAAACCAGTGTGCCTCCAGCTGTTGCAAAACTACAACTCCCAGCATGCATGGTCTGTCAGTGCATGCTGGGAGTTATAGTTTTGCAACAATTGCAACAGCTGGAGGCACTGAGGTAGGAAACGGACAATGTTTCCCAACTAGTGTGCCTCCAGTTGTTGCAAAACTACAACTCCCAGCATGCCCAGACTGCCCAGGCATGCTGGAAGTTGTAGTTCAGCAATATCTGAAGGATCAGATGTTGCCGAACTACAACTTCCAGCATGCTTGGGCAGTCTGGGCATGCTGGGAGTTGTAGTTTTGCAACATCTGGAGGTCCACAGTTTGGAGACCACTGTATAATGGTCTCCAATCTGTGCTTTCCAAATGTTAGAGAACTACAACTCGCAGCATGCCTGGACAGACTGAGCATGCTGGGAGTTGTAGTTTTGCAACATCTGGAAGAGCACAGATTGGAGACCATTATACAGTGGTCTCCAAACTGTGGACCTCCAGATGTTGCAAAACTACAACTCCCAGCATGCCCAGAAAGCCAAAGGCTGTCTGGGCATGCTGGGAGTTGCAGTTTTGAAACTCCCAGAGGCAGCAGTGAGATCGCTTTACGGCGATCTCACTGCTGCCAATGAAGATGCCGCACTGCTGCCGGAAACTCACCTCCGGGACGCAGCGCCGCCGGGACCGCCTGGAGGGCGCCGCTCGCCGCCGGGACCGCTCGGGACACCGCTCGGACGGGTAAGTGACGCCGGGGGACGGGTCAGGGACATTTAGCACAGCGGTGTGTGTCCAGATCCCCGTGATCGGGACTCACACACCGCGCTGCTATCAGCTAGTCAGCTAGGGGGGGGGTGGGGGATGAAACCCCCCGTGGTCGCATGGTAAGATGGCTGGCTATCAGTGATAGCCACCATCTTTCCAGGCGCTGCGGGATGCCGCGAGTAGCGGCAAAAATGTTCATGACGTACCTGTATGTCATGGGTCGGGAACACCTTGCCACCCATGACGTACAGGTATGTCATAGGTCGGGAAGGGGTTAAAGGGGTATTCCATGGAAAAACTTTTTTTTTTTTATATCAACTCGCTCCAGAAAGTTAAACAGATTTGTAAATTACCGTATTTATCGGTGTATAACACGCAGTTTTCAAACTAAAAATATCAGCCAGAAACACTACCTGCGTGTTATATGCCGATAATGCATTTTATACGCTGATATGCGCTGAATGCGTGTTATGCGTCAGTCCTGTGAAGCTGTGAGGAGCTGCGCAGACTTCCCCTGCACAGGGCTCTCGTGCACCCTCTCTAATGCCAGGAGGCGGGAGATTACCTCACTCCAGCCCCGGCATCGGTACCAAAGGAGGTAGGGGTACGGGCCTCTTAATGAGCCCGGCCTTATGTGTAAAAAAAAGTCCCTATGTGTAAAAGTGATCAACCCCTTCCCGACCCGATTAACCCCTTCCCGACCCGTGAATAACCTTTCCCGACCCATGACATACTTGTATGTCATGGGTTCGGTGAGGAGAATATGGCGCAGGCCCGCGAGTCGGGTCCGCGTCATGACCGGCAGATGCCCGCTGCTATCAGCAGCTAACATCTGCCGGTAATGACGGACATCATTCCGATGTCCATCATTGAAATGGTTAAATGCTGTGATCAATTGCGATCACAACATTTAAACACTACATGCCGGTCTTCCCTGGTGTCTAGTGGACCCATCTCCCCCTCTACGATGTACTGGTAATCGCGAGGTGGAGATGGGTTTCTGGGGAAGCCCAAGGTGTTGCCTGATCCACGGCGTCTTCACCGGCTCTGTAACTGCTGAAGGCTGTGATTGCTGAAGCTGTGATTGCAGCCCTCAGCAATCAAGCCCAGATAACATAGATTAATATAACCGTGGCCTAAAACCGTGGTATACTACTTTGTCAGTGGAAAAATATATTGTTCCACCATTAAGTTCAGAGCTTAATGTGCTTGTTATACGCCGATAAATATGGTACTTCTATTAAAAAATCTTAATCCTTTCAATAATTATCAGCTGCTGAAGTTCAGTTGTTGTTTTCCGTCTGGCAACAGTGCTCTCTGCTTGTCTGCTGACATCTCTGCTTGTCTCGGAAACTGCACAGAGTAGAAGAGGTTTGCTATGAGGATTTGCTTCTAAACTTGGCGGTTCCCGAGACACGTGTCATCAGAGAGCACTTAGACAGAAAAGAACAACTCAACTTCAGCAGCTCATAAGTACTGAAAGGATTAAGATATTTTTTAATGGAAGTAAATTACAAATCTGTTTCACTTTCTGGAGCCAGTTGATAAATAAAAAAAAAGTTTTTTCCTGGATAACCCCTTTAAGGTGCCCATACACCTTGTATTCAAGTTGTTGAAAGTGAACAAGTTTTCAACAAAAAACATTCTCAGGTGAAATTTGACAAGAAACCCATGACAGACTTATCGTTCACAAAGAGGTCACAAATTTTTGTGCGATATTTGGATGGAAGATTGGTCATTATTATTCTTTTGGAAAAGCATATTCTCAGAATATTTAAAGGCCAATATGTTCTAAAATGTATATAACTGCAATCGTTTTTTAAAGGGGTCCTACCCTCTTATCCAAAGGATAGGGAGTAAGATGTCTGATCGCGGAGTCCCGCCACTGGGGACCCCCACAATCTCTCATGCAGACACTCACTGGTGGCAGCTGCACAGAGCGATGTTCGCTCCGTGTCTGAAGGGTCACAACTACGGGGCCGGAGTTTCATGACGTCACTACTCCGCCCCCATGTGATGTCACGCCCTCCTGATCAGACATGTTAAGATGATAAGATGTGTTAGGGCCAGAGTACCCATTAACCATCAACCTACTTTTGTCTAATTGAAAAAATACAGATTTTTATACACTCTACACCTAGTTAAACTAAAAGAAGGAAAAACCTCCATTAGGCTAGGTTTCCACACAGGTTTTTTTTTGGCGCTTTTTGGAAAACTGTCAATGCAGTTTTTAGCCCCTTCCCGACCTATGACGTTATCGGTACCTCATGAGTCGGTGAGGGGAACATGACACGGGCCTGCAGGTCGGCTCTGCGTCATAATCAGCAGATCCCCGCTGCTGTCAGGAGCTGACATTTGCTGGTAATGATGGAGATCAGAGCTTAAGGATCGCCGATTGCTTAAGGCCGTCTTTCGCAAGTGAAAGAACATTTTTAGAAATATAAAAAAAATCCTCCCCTGTCCAAACTATTAGGCTAGGTTCACACTACAGAACTTCCGCCTGCAATTCCGCTTTGAAATTGCAGTCAGAAATTCCGCTTGCTAAAATGTTTAGTGTAGTGAATGGGTTTCCGTTCACAAATTCACACTTCGGAATTTGTGAAGCGGAATTTGTGAACGGAAGATGCGCTTGGAAATTTCCGCCTGAAGAATGGCGTTGCTCATTCTTCAGGCAGAAATACTCACGGAACACATTGCAGTCTATTGGAGACTGCAGTGTCTGCACGGTCCTAGCGCTGACTAGCACTCGGATTCCATAGTGTGAACCTAGCCTTAAAATATGATGTCCCTGATGCTGCACGGTAAAAGGCGTAAACGCAAAAAATTTTCCAAATGCCAAAATTGCTTTTTTTTTTCTTTTTCAAGTTTTCAAATTTTTTTTTAACCTTAAAATGAAACAAAAATTACCCAAGTTTGCTATCATTGGAATCATACTGACCAATAGAATGACGATAGCATGTCATATTTACCATAATGTGAACCTTGAAAATATTTACAGTCATTGCCGAAAATTTTCAAGAAAATTAATTAGTTCTCACAGAAAAGGATAGCAGTAACACATGTTTTGCTATACACATGTGTATGGCAAACAAAAAACGGAGGAAAAAAAGCAAATTGGACATTGGACCAAACCCTAAAAATGGGCTGGGCAAAATAATTTGGTTTAGTTCCAATACACACAAAGGGAATAAACATACTGCAATCCTTTTCTGTGATAAATACTTAATTTCAGGGGTGCCAACATTTACGGCCATGACTGTATTTTTCCACCAATTCCATATTTTCAATTTTGCTTTACATCTAATTTTTTTTTTGGCTCCGGAAAACATTATATAATAAAATAATGTGCGCCAATGAAAAGTACAACTTGTCCCCCAAAAAAAGAAGCCCTAATACAACTTTGTCAGTGGTAAAATAAAAAAGTTATTGGTCTTAAAATGTGACGAGCAAAAAGACGTGAGCCAAAAAAAAAATTGCGGGGTCATAAGGGGGTTAAACCAAAGCCAGAAGTGGATCCAATAGGAAGGAGAAGTATAAGTCATTCCTTTAAACATTCCTTTCCTTTTGAAAACACTTCTGGCTTTGGCTCAAAAACTGCAATGGTAGTTTTCCCCTAAAATGACAGAAAAAAACCTGTGTAGAAATCAGGCTACAAAGCTAAGATAGATAGATAGATAGATAGATATTTTTTTCCAGCCTTTAAAACTATTTTACAATCTTTAAATAAAAAAATAAAAAAATGGGGGGTAAAAACTGCTGTTTGCATCATGAAAAAATGGAACAACCCTTTTTGAAATAAAGGTCATAATAGCGACAAAATAAAAACCTTTTTAAATTGAGGCACCCAAGCTTTATTGCAAGTACGGAACATATGTAAACAATCACCATACCCTTGTGACAGTGGTGCAAGCTACGGTAACATTTCTATGTAAACTTGAGACAATAGCTAAGTATGTTGCGTCGCTGCTACTAATGGTACAGCGAATGCAAGTACAGAACACAGGTAAATACTGAAGAGGATGCAGCACTCACCCAATCACCACCACCTCTTCAATCTGCTAAGCGCCAGGGTTGCCAGGAGTCAGACACCTACTGATGTGATATTGATGACCCAGCCTTCGGAGAGGCCATTCATTTTTAAACTTTGTCAAGTTTCCAAATTAAAACTATAAAAAACACTGATCTAAGGAAACCTATGCGGATCTCGATTTAAGAGATCACCATTGCTGGTTGCTAGAATTTTAATTTTTATATAGGAAATAAAGGTACATTGGCCAGCATTTATCATTGTAGATGTAAGTGAAGCATTTTTCTACACCGTTTTTTGTGTGCTGGTAATGTGTCCCATGAGCATTTGATAAGTTTTGTGCAGGTAAACATTTTCAAAAATTTCTCTCTTCACATACACCAAAAAGTTAAACTAAGTCTCGGCTTTTCAGTGGCTTTGCGCCTTTTTTGAGCCTTTTCACAAAAAGGCGCAGTTCCTAAAACCCTAAAACCCTTTGGATTGCTACTCAAAATTAGCAGAAATGTGTAAACCAAAAGGCACAAAATAGGCACAAATAAACCCTGCTTGCACCTTTTTTGCTCCTTTTGTAGACACAAAAATCTGTTTAAAGACAATGGTAAATGTCGGCCATTGTGCTAATGTTAGTGGATAAATTAAGCCCTGAAGTGGAATTTAATCCAGAAGTGCCTAATATTCTGGGACTATAAGGGGAAGGACCTAAAGCAGAAGATTGAAGGGGAAAAAGAAAAATACTATTGGTTGCAAGTTCTTTAGAGTTAGATGGACCTTTAACAGCTATCCGGGACTTTGAAGAGAATCGCAACTGGAACATGGAGGTTTCAGAGAGTTCTTACTAATCGAAAGGTGCACTTTATTATAAATCTTATTAGACCGGCTGTTCTGCTATTTATAATCCAAGGCACATGGGAATTTTCAGGCACTTGTCTGATGGTATATCATATCAAATATCCTATGGCATTCATTTTTAGCTTCAGCACTAGACTTAAAGGAAGTAAAATATCACATTTCCTTTTGTTCTTCCTTGACATCCATTTGATACATCACATTAGGCCTAACACATTGATCTAGAATTCTTAACATTTTGTCTTAAAACGTTACCAAGGTCATTGTACTGAGGCTTCAGGGATTAGTGAAATATGAATGGTAAAGTCATAAGAGTCTAGTGGTTGGAGAAAACCAGTAGTAGGATAAAGTAAATAAGCTTATGCTAAGAAAATCTATTATTGTGACATAAAACCATTCCCAAAGTAAGTCAAGAGGGCAAGGCTTTACTATTTCTGTCTTCCAGCAAACAGTTGAGTAAGGGTGTTTTCACACTGCATCTTGCAGTATCTGTCAGAGCTATACGTGGGGGATTCCCTGACATATACCTCTAAATTATAATGACGAATGCTGCATATGTTAATAGATAGATTCAGGCCAGCAAAATATATTCTGTCAAAAGTCTTGATGTGTCAGGGAGTAGGTGTTCAGACCCCCACCGATTTGTTAGAACGAGTGGGGAGAAGTGCGTGGCTGAGCGCTGTGCTCGAGACAGGTGACTTACTATTGAAGTCCGGTTCCTTCGCGTAGACTCGTAGAGAGAGTGAAAAGTGAGCGCATTTAGCGCGCACTTCTCCTCACTCGTACTTGCGACTGGTAGGGGAAGGCAGATCCTAACCAAGCAAAGCTTTTGACCTGTCCCCAGAACATTACTGTGTATGGCTCTATGGAATAACACTGATGTGTGCACTATTCTATGTAGCTAATAACAATGTTAGCTACCCGGAGGTCAAAATTATGCATTTTTGGCCACTGTGTGTAATCTGTGTATGTGGATATATACCATAAATCTTGACTTAATAAACATGTAAAAACAGCCTTATATGTAATACACATTACAATAAAGTTGTAAAGTGCTACAGAATCTGTTGCCCCTATATAAATAAATATTATTTTTTATTTTTCAATAATTGGGGTGGGGGATAAGCAACGGAATTTGAGGAGTGTAGGTCTTATACTAGAAAATGCAAAAAGAAAAATACTGAAGTGCATATAATATACAAAAAAGGGGTTATACACCATAAGGTGATTTAAGTATGCACCAGGTAGACAGTAATGGACATGCTCAGGAAGGATCTGCACTTGTGTTGGGGCTAAATGGCTATGCTGTGAGATTACCATAACACTGTGGCTAGCTTTTTGTGAACTGGTATTTCCTTTTTGAGTTTTCTTCTTTGCCTACAAATCCCATAATTCCATTTTCCTCCCTCCCACACATCAGCCATTCAAAAAGACCTGTGGTTTTCAATCAGGGTGCCTACAGCTGTTGCATTAGTTGCAGATTGGTCTCTCTTCCACCAAACAATCCCTCCACCCATTGAAGCAGACAGGCTCCCTGTCATCAGCTGACTAGTGAGTCAGGTCTCTGCCGCATTGCATCCTGGGAAAAATCTGAGACAACAGTCATTTTGTATGCAGTTAAAAATAAATATTAGGGTAAAAATCACAGAAGAATTGTGAGAAAACTGTCACACACAGGTACAGACACTATATTATGAACTACACTAACTTTACAGCCCCTCTAGCATAGTCAAGTAAAACATTTTCTGGAATAAACCTTTAAGCTTACTATTTGGATTCTACAATTGATCATATTTTGGTCTTTGCCAAAACCTTGTATTGTGTCTTCTCTAACCAGTGTGCTGCTGGTAAAAAATATTGGATTGCTAATTGTTTTATGGGCAAACTCACGTGTATTGTTCACTTTACAAGGTACTGACCTGAGATAGACTATCTTGGAACAACACTCTTGAGAAGTGAAGATGCCAGTCGTAAAGTCTGCCTTCCTGAGAGGCCTAGTTATTGCCTGGGAGCTATAGCACCGGAGTGCTGACCTGTAGTGAAGAATTTCCCGCATGTTACATTCAGCAGCTTTGATGAGTCAGATCTGCATTTTGACTGCTCTTGAAAGTGGTAGCCTAGAAATGAAAAGCCCTGGAGGATTCAAGCTGATGCAGCTAGTCACGCTATGGCCTTTGCTGTTCATGGCGCTCTCCACACTTCATCTGAAATAACAGGGTCTTTTGGCTACTTTGTGCCATTTATATCTTTGTTTAGCCTCTTTGAAACGAACACAATAAGAGGTGTATGCCACTTATTTATTTGTAAAGGGATGTAGTAGAATTCGGCATGATGTTTTGTGTTCTGCATTGTCACTGTCGTTTCTTGGCTCTTGAGTTCATGTGAAACTAGCAGTTCGAGATGTATGTGGGTAAGAAGCAGGCGAGTGAAAATTAGAATATTTTGCTCTTATTTTGCTTCCCACAGAGTCATTCTCAGCAGTTTGCAAGAATAAAATTAGTTAAAGGGGTACTCCGCCCCTAGACCTCTTATCCCCTATCCAAAGGATAGGGGATAGGATGTCAGATCGCCGCGGTCCCGCTGCTGGGGATCCCTGGGATCCCCGCTGTGGCACTGCGCTATCATTACAGCACAGAGCGAGTTCGTAATGACGTGCAATACAGGGGCCGGAGTATCGTTACGTCACGACTCCGCCCCTCGTGATGTCACGGCTCCGCCCCTCATGACGTCACGGCCCACCACTTTCAATACAAATCTATGGGAGGGGGCGTGGCAGTCGTCTCATTAAGGGGATGGGCCGTGATGTCACGAGGGGCGGAGCCATGACATCACGCTGCTCCATCCCCCGTATCGCCCGTCATTACGCACAGAGCAAACTCGCTCTGTGCTGTAATGCTAGCGGGATGCCGCAGCGGGGATCCCAGGGCTCCCCAGCAGCGGGACCGCGGCGATCTGACATCTTATCCCCTATCCTTTGGATAGGGGATAAGATGTCTAGGGGCGGAGTACCCCTTTAAAGGGGTATTCTGGAGGAATTTTTTTTTTTAAATCAATTGGTGCCAGAAAGTTAAATAGATTTGTAAATTACTTCTATTAAAAAATCTTTATCCTTCCAGTACTTTTTAACAGCTGTATGCTACAGAGGAAATTCTTTGCTTTTTGAATTTCTTTTTTGTCCATAGTGCTCTCTGCTGACACCTCTGTCCGTGTCAGGAACTGTCCAGAGCAGCATAGGTTTTTAATGGGGATGTCATGTCTGTCCTATTGGATTTGCTGTGAGTGAACAGTTTTATGTTCTCTGGTCAGGGAATAGTTGAAGTCTCTGGATTTTTCAGCCTCAGCCTCTGTTAGCCAATAGCCTTTAGGGTGTTTCTATTTAAAGTCAGCCCAGTCTAGCCTCCGGGATGGTGATTAACTGATTAGCTAATGGAGGCTTGGTGAAACACTCTTTGTTTGAGCTTTTAATCTACTTTCTCTGTTTTAGCATGCACTTTGTATTTTCTGTTTTAGCCATGTTAGGTGGCATGTTCTTAATGGATTTTAAGCTGTGTTTGTTTAGTCGGTTTTAGAATTTGTGTATCCTTTCTGCTATGTGTCTGTTCACACTGTTTTCTCTTGTATCCGTTTATGTGAAGTTCTGTGTTTTATATTTCTGCTTAACTACTTGGCCAGCATCCTGACCACACGGTGGATTGTACTGCTGGCCAGTAGTCTATTTGGATTTATTATTAATTGCTACTCCTATAGTGGAGTGTCCAGTTTGTGTGTTCAGTGTGAACAGTGTTCTATATATATATATCCTGTGTATCTAGACATCCCTGTTACTGCTCCATGGGACTCCTTGTCTACTGGAGGTGTTCTGAAGGGATTGTGATTATTCCTGTCTTGTGTTCAGTGTGAACAGTGTTCTATAAATATATCCTGTGTATCTAGGCATCCCTATTACCTGTCCATGGGGACTTCGTGTCTACTGGAGGTTTTGCATAGGGAATGCGAATATTCCTGATTAGCGATAGATCCCTGTTTCTGGTCCATGGGGACTTTGTGTCTACTGGATGTTCTGGGGGATTATGCTATCTATATTCCTGTTTGTTCCAAATGTCTTTTGACTTATCCGTTTTCCTGTCTGGTGTTTTGAACTCTGTTAATTAGTTCTTGATTTCATATCTTTGGCGTTCTGTACATGACTACTGATCTTTAGTGTCCTTTGTTCATGACCACGGATCTATAGTGTCTTCTGTTCTCGACCACTGAGTCCTCTGTACTAACTCTCTGATCTGTGCCCTCTGAACTTTTATACTATGGAGTTCTATATTTCTGTATGTTTCTGGTTTGCGACCGTCTATTTATCAGTATGTGTTTTTATTAGGCTCCTGCACTTTAGTTCAGGGAGGGAACGGCGCCCAGTTGTTCATCCACCGGTTAGGGTGGATGGGCAAGTAGGCAGGGAGAGCAGTTTTAGGGTCAGTTTAGGGCTCACTCTTCCTGTTTCCGGGTTGGTCCCTGACAGGAGATTTTCTCTTGCTCTCTGATATGGGCATCAGGTGTCGGCAGAGAGCACTGTGGACAAAACAAAAAAGAAATTCAAAAAGATAAGAATTTCCTCTGTAGCATACAGCTGCTAAAAAGTACTGGAAGGGTAAATATTTTTTAACACAAGTCCTTAACAAATCTGTTTAACTTTCTGGCACCAGTTGATTTTAAAAAAATTAAAAAAAATGTTTTCCACCTGAGTACCCCTTTAACACTCTTGCCTTTCCTGCCAAAAATAAAATGAGACCTGTGTACTGTTACTAGGGATCGACCGATTATCGGTTTGGCCGATATTATCAGTCGATATTCACGATTTTCTAAGCTATCGGTATTGTCAATTTCCTTGCCGATAATGCCGGCGCTTTAAATCAATGAACTGCAGCAGCTTTTGCGGGGCCAGAGACCACCACCGCCCGCTTCTCTCCCCCTGCCTGTCCTGGGGTCCTGAGTCCAACCACCGATGCTGCCAGAGACCGCCGCCGCCACCCTCTTCTCTCCCCCTTCCTGTCCTGAGTCCAACTACTGCAGCTGCCAGAGACCGCCGGTGCCCCATTGCCTCCCCCATTCCCGGTTTTATAATTATCTGTTCCCGGGGTCCACGCTACTTCTGGCTCCGGCGGCGTCCTGCGCTGTTGCTGTGCACTGCGCAATGACGAGTGACCTCCTCAATGCGACGTCACCGTCAGTGGCCCGGCGCACAGTGACAGCTCAGGACGCCGCCGGAGCCAGAAGTAGCGCGGACCCCGGGAACAGTTAATTATAAAACCGGGGATGGGGGAAGCAATGGGGCACCGACGGCGGTGGTCTCTGGCAGCGGCGGTGGTTGGACTCAGGACCCCAGGACAGGCAGGGGGAGAGAAGCGGGTGGCGGTCTCTGGCAGCGGCGGTGGTTGGACTCAGGACCCCAGGACAGGCAGGGGGAGAGAAGCGGGTGGCGGCGGCGGTCTCTGGCCCCGCAAAAGCCACTGAAGTTCATTGATTTAAAATGCACAGAATATCGGTATAAGTTATCGGCTATCTGCCTGAAAGTTCATAGGTTATCGGTATCGGCTCTAAAAAATCAATATCGGTCGATCCCTAACTGTTATCCCATATAATCCATTCGAAATCAATAGAAAACACATATATTACATTTTAAAAGTCTTACTCCTACATGTGGCAGAGATGGCTGTGGTGTCAGCGTTACTGTTATTCATCCAATATCAATCTAATAAACTGGATACTAGAAATATGCAGATGTTGTAATATCTGTGCAGAACACCTCTAACCTCCCACAGCGTTTCTTTATAAATTTTAGGGTACGTTCACACAAGCGGATTTACAGCGTATTTTACGATGCGGATCCACTGGTGAAGGCCCGCTCTATGCTGTCTTTACATGTGCCTGCTCGTAGCGGCAATATGTCGTGACGAGCAGACACCCTGCAGCGATGTGCGCGGCATACTCGCACATTGCGGCCACTCTCCTTGCTCTGAGCTAGGCAGAGAGCTCCCGCGATGTGCGAGTATACTGCGACTCGCACATTGCAGTGTGTCTGCTCGTAGCGGCGTATTGCCGCTACGAGCAGGCACATGTAAAGACACCATAGAGCAGGCCTTCACAAGCGGATCCGCAGGGAAATCCACTGCGAAAATCCGCTCGTATGAACGTACCCTTAAGATTTAATGGTTAAACAGGTTTTCCTGGATTTTAAAAAATTTTTTTTATTGATGGCCTGTCTCCTGCATAAGTCATCAATATAAGTGCTTATACCCCTTGCCAACTTCGATCACCTGCTCAGTAAAGCCACATCTCTGCTGGGTTACTTCAGTTCAGATACATTCACTACGTATTGTGGAAACCGTGCCTCCGACAAGCATATATTCAGCGGTGGTGCCGGGGATCAGCAGGCCATTTATGAGATATTGATGGCATAGTCTGAGAATAGGCCATCATTAAAGAAGTAGCGAGGGGTAGGACAATTTATCCGCTATCCAAATACGGGATAAGTGTCTGATGGCATGGGTCAGACAGCTGGGATCCTCTGCGATCTCCTGTACAGTGCCCCAGCTCTCCCCATAAATGAAGCTGTGTCGACCACCGCATGAAGCAGTGGCTAACACGCACCCTTTATGCATCTCTATGGGAGAGTCGGACATACAGTTTCGTGCGGGGGGTCGACTGTGTACTTGCATGGAGCTAGGATCGCTCTGTGCACGAGGAAAGCCGGGGCCCCACGATCAGACACTTATTCCCTATCCTTTGGATAAGGGATAAATTGTCCTACACCAAAATACTCTCTACCTGCCTGATACCATGCCATGCAATAGGTTTGTTAAACAAGCACCAATGCTGTATTTCTATACAGATTTGTCTAGCACACGTTCACAGGAAATTTCTACAGTGTTTCCAACTTGCACCAACCCATTGGTTGTGTTTAAAATGGAGACCAGATAGGTTATTGCAACTATAATGCAGAAACTGAAACCACCTTGCAGGTTATAGACCTATTTGACAGAGGTTAGAATACATGCAGAAGGGGTATAGGTTGGGGCTTTCCCTTTCGTGCAATTGTATGAAGTTGTGTTTCACGTATCATGTGTAATGAGTTTCTATCTAGTGAAAGTAATTGAGTTATTCTGTGCTGTTCACTGCAAGAAATTTCTCCTGGGGATATTCACAGTGTGAAGCCAATGTGCCTTATCAGTATATTCCCAGCAGTAGTTCTTCATGAGGATATAGGATGTCAGACATGCAGAATTCACATTTTCTTTAATTGAGAATAGAAAAGCTGTGGTGTAAATTTCCCAAGTGTTTTATGAACAAGTCAGTCTATACGTTATATGTCGTGTCGATTGACGTAATCACATGGTTGTTTTCCTGGAGGCCAAAGGTAATACAGAGACATTGGATGGCTGCACGTGGAATTGTCATTTGTTCTGCAAGTAATCTAATCCTCAGATAATTCGACTGAAGGATCAAAAGATTGTGTCACCCTCATTAAAATATAATGTACCTATTGGAAAAGTTGGACATTTTTCATGATAGCGCCAGAACCCCAAAATTGTAGGGCAGAACCGAGTAGAAATAAGACTCTGCACTCGGGATCACAGGAGCAGAAATGAGACTCAGGATCAAATGGGTTAAACATAAACACAGGACAACAAATACAGCAGTCTACCATTCTATTACTGCTTCATTACATAGAGAACTTTAAGAACAAAAAGAATACAATATGATGTAAGATGATCTGGAGGACAAGCTTTAGCTGCTAAAAATCTATAACTTCATGTTCCAACCCCTGCATGAACATTGCCCTCTTTTATCTTATAATTTTACAGATCTTGTTGGAATATCTTAGGGTGGCTATTTACCTCTTCCATTCATCCCATTCACTTTAACATTTGGCCAAGCGTTCATGTGTTCTGAATGGGAAAAGGGGATTTAAGCTACCAGACTCCTCAGACAGTATCTTATCTCCACGAGAACAAAGGGATCTTTGTTGAATTCCAACATGCCAGATCTATGACCTTGAAGGCCACCATACACATAAGTAGTTAGCTGGTACCTCCGAAAACCGCAGGTTCAGTCGACTTATAATAGATTTAAAGGTGTACTCCACCCCTAGACATCTTATCCCCTATTCAATTTTTTTTTTTTTTGTTTCATGCGCCTTTTTTCTTTTTGCTAAATGTTAGCTGAAAGTCAAAAGTTAAATATAAAATACATTGCAACCAATAGGGGAAAGTTAGCAAAAACTGTGTAGAAGAAGAGTGGTACAGCTGCCCAATTAGCTCGCTTCCTTTATTTTTCAGAGGCTTTTTAAACCCCTTAAGGACCAGGCCAATTTTCGTTTTTGCACTTTTGTTTCTCCTCCTCACCTAAAAATTGTGCTCCTACAGACCCATGTAAAGGCTTGTTTTTTGCTTCACCAATTGTACTTTGTAATGACATCAATCATATCATAAAATTATATAGATTTTATTCTACTACTTTAACCACTTAAGGACCCATGACGTACCTTTACGACATGAGTCCACTTCCGTTCTATTACACGGGGCCACGCCGTGGTGGGGCCGATCATAGCTGGTCGGGCCCGGCCTCTAACAATGGCCGTGACCCATGGCTAATAGCGTGCGGCACTGATCGTGGTGCCACGCGCTATTAACCCTTTAGACACAGCGTTCAAAGTTGATCGCCGCATCTAAAGTGAAACTAAACTAATGCCGGTTAGCTCAGGGGACTGTTCAGGATTGCCATGGTGAAATCGCGGCATACCGAACAGCTGTAGGACACGAGGAGGGTCCCCTTACCTGCCTCCTGGTGTCCGATCGCCGAATGACTGCTCAGTGCCTGAGATCCAGGCATGAGCAATCAAGAGGCAGAATCATCGATCAATGGTTTCCTATGAGAAACCATTAATCAATGTAAAAGAACAGTGTGTGCAGTGTTATAGCTCCCTATGGGAGCAATTACATTGCAAAAAAAAAGTGAAAAAAAAGTTAATAAAGATCATTTAACCCCTTCCCTAATAAAAGTTTGAATCATCCCCCTTTTCCCATTAAAAAAACCCAGTATAAATAAAATTAAACATTTGTGGTATCGTCACGTGCAGAAATGTCCGAATTATAAAAATATATCATTAATTTAACTGCACAGTCAATGGCGTACGCATAAAAAAATTCAAAAATCCAAAATAGCGTATTTTTGGTCACTTTTTATATCATGAAAAAATGAATAAAAAGCGATCGATAAGTCTGATCAATACAAAAATGGTATTGCTAAAAACCTTAGATCAGGGCACAAAAAGTGAGCCCTCATACCGCCCCATAAGTGGAAAAATAAAGAAGTTATAGGGGTAAGAAAGTGATAATTTTGAACCCCTAGATTTTTGGGTAAAATGACTGATGTCATTACAAAGTAGAATTGGTGGCACAAAAAGAGTAAGGAGTAAAAAACGAAAGTGCAAAAATGGAAAAACCCCGGGTCCTTATGGGGTTAAAAAAAATTATAACTACATGCACCAAAATTAGTATGCTTAAAATTGTCATCGTATGACCTCTATAATTTTTTCATTTTTCCTCATATGGTGCTATATGAGGGCTTATTTTTTTGCACTGTGATCTGTAGTTATTAGCGGTACCATTTTGGGTTTTGATGGTACTTCTATTCATTATTTTATGGTATATGAAGTGACCACAAATTCACAATATTGATATTTTTTTTACATGTACACAATCAACTGTGCGGTTTAACTAACATTATATTTTAATAGTTCTGACATTTATGCACGCGGCGGTACCACATCAAATTATTTTTTATTACATTATTTTATTTCAAAAATGGGAAAAGGGGGATTCAAACTTTTATTAGGTTATTTCACTTTTATAACCTTTTTTTTTACACTTTTTTTATTTAATTTTTTTAGTCTAAATAGGGGGCTATGACATGCAATTTTCTTGAAGCGACAGAGGACCGATCGGATGGTGAAGAGGCAGGTAAGGGCCCTCCCGCCATCCACTCAGCTGACCGGGACATCGTGATTTCACTGCGATGGTCCCGATCAGATCTGTTGAGCTGTCGGGATAGATACCCCGCATTTTAGACACCGTGATCAACTTGGATCGTGGTGTCTAAAGGGTTAATGCCGGGCATGAGCCTGATCGTTAACCATAGGTCCTGGCTGCTGGTAGCAACCGTGACCCACCGGATATAAAGCGTGCTCATCTCGTTAGCACGCTTCAAACACTGGTAACGGGACCAGGGTGTACAGGTACGCCCTCGGTCCTTAAGCACCTAAAAAAAAGAGTGTTAAAAAGGAAAGCAATATAATTGGTCGCTATGTGCAGTTGCACCAGTCTTCCTCTACACAGGTTTTGATAACTCTCCCCTATTGTTTTTATTTGTGGCATCTTTACTTTTGGTACTATTTTTGGGTGTTTTTATCAAAACATGACATTTTCTCGGTAGGGCATTTTTTTTTACAGTTCAAAAACATAGCAAAAAAAAAAAACCCTATGTGGATAAGGCCTTAGAAATAGAATATGAGCATAGCTGAACATAACCTTCAGTGTTATATGGACTTTTACAATGCGGATTTATCCCATCCTATTTTCCGCTAGGTCGGCGGCTGCTGCTTCTTATTGTTCTTTGTTCTCCTATCGGTTTGATTCTCTCTTGCAGATCACTGACTGTGAAGTTATTTCCATCCTCAGTGAACAGGCCTCTTGTATGATAGAAGTCATGTAAGGACATTTTTCTCTTACATGCACCGTTTTGTCATTGAGGAGGATTTATAAAGCCTGGAGAACATTTCTTCTCTTTTCTTTATACATGGGGATGTTCTGAAGTTGTCTATTATACTTTGCACATCCTGTTATTGGAATAAAGCTTTTACAGAACTATGTGGACATATATATGTTGTTGCTGTCTGTATAACACATAAAGGGCTTGCTTAGATTTTTCTGTAATGATGCATAATCGTACATATGTTATATTTACGTGGTTGCTGTTGTTGCTGCAGATTTTTCGTTGTTACCACATAAAAAGTACAAAGTTTGTACAAGCTCCTCCCCTGTGCTGTAGAATATCAGGGCATACGCAATGGTTAAGAAAGTTTTCATTTCTCACCCACAAGGTCGAATAAAGGACTCGTATGGACCATGTCTCTTAAGCAATCGAAGATGCAAACAAACAATCATGTGTACTATACAACATGGGTCTATACAGATTCCATTCACTGTTCCAAATGTGGGAGCACGTGAATAGACCACTACTGTCCCTAATTCTGTACCTGCCTGCAAGAATTGAAAAATAGGATTTGACATTACAGTCCTCTCTGCCATTCATCGGAGCTAAGGGTGGTAACATGATGAACTTACCAACAGTTTACCTTGCTTGTAAGGGGCTGATGGCACCTGGCTACATCATCAGAGTCTATACTAGTCTCACTCTAGATAGGGAGTGAGGAGCTCTTGGAGCACGAACCCATTGAGATAGTAAGAAGTCCCTGGAGCAAAAGCTTAAAGGAAATCTGTCATCAGAATCACCCTCACTAAACCTGTTACACAGGCTTGTAGTGCAGGTGATCCTGATTAAAACGCTTCTTACCTGGTTAAAAATGGTTCAGCGGTTCTTAAGATATTTATATTTTTAGTTTTCTGTTATTCCCTGACTTGGGACTCAGTGGGAGGTGTTATCATCTGGGACTCGGCCACACGTCATTCTAGCTGGGTGGAGCTGCCGCCCGGCTCATGAATATTCACGAACTTATCCTCGTAGTCTAACTCCTTTTTCTCGGTCTGGTGGGGAGGGCCGCGCATGCGCCGCGTTCTGTACACCCGGAAGTGGTGGGAGGAAGGGAGGGACGGAGGGTGTATTTATTCACAAACTGAAGGAACAAGCAGGTTATATATAGATATATTTGTGTGGATAACTTCATGAATATTCATGAGCCGGGCGGCAGCTCCGCCCAGCTAGAATGACGTGTGACCGAGTCCCAGATGATAACACCTCCCACTGAGTCCCAAGCCAGGGAATAACAGAAAACTAAAAATATAGATATCTTAAGAACCGCTGAACCATTTTTAACCAGGTAAGGAGCGTTTTAATCAGGATCACCCGCACTACAAGCCTGTGTAACAGGTTTAGTGCGGGTGATTCTGATGACAGATTTCCTTTAAGACTGTGAAAAGACAGCATCAAAACTACCAGTCCACAGCTGTTATATTTCTGTTGTGCCAGGCTTCTTGAACGTTTTATATAAGTTCATGAAACTGCCAAGTTTGAGTACCTTTTTAAGTAAAACGTTCATGAGTTCAGCATTGAGAACTTTGAATGCAGGCGTTGCAGCACATCTTCCTCCACATAAGCATGTTATCACTTAGGGTCCTAATACATTGGTGATCTGGCCTGAGAAAACGCCTTGGCTTGTTTTGACCTGTCAAAAAAAATTGCCACTCATCAGTTGCACATTTCCCCATTTAATTGGGCATGTGCGGACTAAGACTGATGTCAGCATAGTATAACATCAGTTGTGGCCCTCTCCATATAGTGCTTGAGCCTTGTAATAGGCTTTGTAAATAAGTGCTGACATCGGTGCCTGTTTACTGCAAGCATCAGACTATCTAATAGGGCCCTGAGCCCCTCACCTAACTATCTGATGCCTGTATGTGCACTAGGGATTAATAGCACCACTTTTTTCCCGTCCCTCTGTCATCCAGAAATAGGCTATACAGGTTTTTGCCTCTTATTGAGATACATAAGTCTCCACAGATGCTGTAGAGACAAATGAATAGAACATTTTCAAGACTAATTGTAATTAGTTGAGACTGTGAATGGCTGTGAAGGTGGACAAAGACTTTTAGATTTCTGATGTAAGCTTGTTTTTTTTTCCACAACATTGAATTGCAATTTGATATAAAGGTTGGTGGTAAGCATGACAACTTGACCAGTGGTAATGTCTTCAAAATGTCACTGTGACTGATCCAGAGAATGCTGGGGAGAATGTCGGGCACTGTCTGTGAAAGATCAAGTTTCTTTTTCAGATGCCAAATCAAGTAGCTGCAACGGGCTTAATGCGTAGCGATGGGAACACTTCATATGTTGGGTCTCTGGATGAGTAAGCGTGTCAGAAGGGACATTAAAATAAATGAGCTGATTTTCCCTACTACATCAGCCATGAATACAAGAGGACGGGAATGCTGGATTATTGTTATTTATTATATGTGTACCGTATTTATCGGCATATAACAAGCACTTTTTAGGCAAATTTTTTTAGCCTAAAGTCTACCTGCGTGTTATACACCGATAAGCCGCTGCAGTTCAATGATTTAAAGCGGGCGCCGGCAATGGGTGCCGCTGCCCCTTCTCTCCCCCTGGCTATCCGCGCCGCTGCCCCATTGCCGGCGCCACTTCTCTCCCTCTGGCTATCCGCGCCGGCACCGATAGTCAGGGGGAGAGAATGGGCAGCGGCGCACATAGCCAGCGGGAGAGAAGTGGTGGCAGCAGGGCTCTAGACCCCAGGAGAGGCAGGGGGAGATAAGCGGGTAGCGACGGCCCCTCTCCCCCTGCCTTTCCTGGCGGTGTATCGGGGTATACGCATGCACACACACGCACCTTCATTTTACCAAGGATATTTGGGTAAAAAACTTTTTTTACCCAAATATCCTTGGTAAAATGAGGGTGCGTGTTATAGGCCGGTGCGTGGTGTACCCCGATAAATACGGTATATGCCAAGAGTTACTGCTGTGGGAGCTAAAATCTTATCAAAGCATCTGAGGAAACATTTTATTGGTTTTCTGTGGGGTTTTCAATGTAATCTAGCATTTTAGAAAACAAATCTAGATAAGCAATGTCTATTGCACCTCTACCATCTATTATTTTAGTCAGCCAATCCCAAAAAAATCAAAAAGATTAGTTTGACATGAACCCATGGGATTTTTATATGTTCCACAATCCTATATTTTATTAGAGTGTCTATTAATTTCCTCACTATTGATATCAGGCTTACTGGCTTATAGTTGCCTGATTCCTCTCTACTACCTTTCTTATGAATGGAGACACCATTTTGCTAACTTCCAATCTTCTGGGACAACTGTTACCAGTGATTGATTAAATAAATCTGTTAACGGTTTTGCTAGTACACCGCTAAGCTCTTTTAGTATCTTTGAGTGTATCCCATCAGGCCCATGTGACTTATTTGTCTAAAGCTCCTTTCACATTACCGTTTGTGCCTGGTAGGTGACGTCCGTTGGGAAGATAGCAGGAGAAAAATTTGTGCATGCGCCGTCTTTTTCTCCCGCTATCTTCGGCCGCAATGACGGGAGTTATAACGGAGGATAGAGTAATCCCATTCAAGTGAATGGGGTCTTCTTTTCCTGTTAGGCTCCATTACAATAAAGGACATTAAGGATGGTCAAAGGAAAAAAAAAAAAAAAGAACCCTTAATGTCTGTTTGTAACGGAGTCACTTTCATAGTGTGAAAATAGTCTTAACTTCAGATAACTGACTTAGAACCTCTTCCTCTGTAAAGACACATGAAGCAAAATATTTAGTAGTCTTTCTCCCTAACTGATGTCCTTTCCTTTCATTTTCTTCTGTAAAAACTGAACAGAAAAATTTATTGAGGCAGTCAGCTAGTCCTTTATCCCCTTCTACATATCATCCTTCCTCTGTTTTTAACCTATTAAATTGTTTTAATTTCCTTTTTTCATTTAAATATCTGAAGAATGTCTTATCATCTTTTTTCACTGACTGAGCTAGTTTCTCTTCTGCCTCCACTTTAGAAGCTCTTATAACTTGCTTGGCCTCTTTCTGCCTAATATTATAGATATCTCTATCTTCATTGCTTTGGGTTATTTTATAATTACTGAATGCTAGCTTTTTGATTTTTGCCACTTCTGTTGAGTGCCACAATGGTCTCTTCCTTTTTTTGCTTTTACTGACAAGCCTAACACAATTATCTGTTGCCTTTTAATAATGCAACTTTTAAGTAGTCCCATTTCTCCTGGACTCCATTAAATTGTTTCAGTCGATGGGGACTCATTTACCACTAATCTCATTTAAGAAAAGTTGATTTATCTAAAATCTAAAACTATTTTGTTTTTGTGTAGTGTGACTCAGTTACTGGTCTTAAATTAAACCACACTAAATGGTGATCCCTAGATCCCAAGCTTTTACCTACAGTTATGTCAGATACCAAATCCCCATGGCTCCCCGACTACTTGTTGTAGAATTAACCGCAGTAGGGAATTTAGAATATCTGTACTCCTTGCAGAACTAGCTATTTTGGTTTTCCAGTTCACATCAGGAAGATTAAAGTCTCCCATAATGATAACTTCCTTTTTTTAACCTCTTAAGGACCCAGGGCATATGGATACGCCCTGACACCCTGGGCCTTAAGGACCCAGGGCGTATCCATACGCCCTGGCGTTTTCCGGTCCCTGCCGCGCGCCGGGCAGAGATCGGAAGCGGATGCCTGCTGAAATGCTTCAGCAGGCATCCAGGGCAAACGCCGAGGGGGCGATCTGCGGCAATACCGTGCTGATCGGGTCTCTGGGACCCGACCGCCCGGTAATTTTGCATGATCCCAGTTGTCACAGACAGCCAGGACCATGCTAAAGTATAGGAGCGAGGTGGCAAGCCTGATGTTACGTTCCTCAAGGGGTAATTTTTTTTTACGTATGCAAAAGTCGTGAAACCCCTGTGGGGTATTAAGGCTCACTTTATTCCTTGTTGCGTTCCTCAAGGGGTCTAGTTTCCAAAATGGTATGCCATGTGGTTTTTTTTTACTCTCCTGGCACCATAGGTGCTTCCTAAATGCGACACGCCCCCGAGCAAAATTTGCTCTCAAAAAGCCAAATATGACTCCTTCTCTTCTGAGCATTGTAGTTCACCCGTAGTGCACTTCTGGTAAACTTATGGGGTACCTCCATACTCACAAGAGATGGGGTTACAAATTTTGGGGGGTATTTTCTGCTATTAACCCTTGCAAAAATGTGAAATTTGGGGGGAAACACACATTTTAGTGAAATTTTATTTTATTTTTTTACATAGGCAAAAGTCGTGAAACACGTGGGGTATTAAGGCTCACTTAATTCCTTGTTACGTTCCTCAAGGGGTCTTGTTTCCAAAATGGTATGGCATGTGTTTTTTTTTGCTGTTCTGGCACTATAGGGGCTTCCTAAATGCAACATGCCCCCCAAAAACCATTTCAGAAAAACGTACTCTCCAAAATCCCCTTGTCGCTCCTTCGCTTCTGAGCCCTCTACTGCGCCCGCCGAACACTTTACATAGACATATGAGGTATGTGCTTACTCGAAATTGGGCTACAAACATAAGTATAAATTTTCTCATTTTACCCCTTGTAAAAATTCAAAAATTGGGTCTACAAGAGTGTAAAAAATGAAGATTGTGAATTTTCTCCTTCACTTTGCTGCTATTCCTGTGAAACACCTAAAGGGTGAAAAGGCTGACCGAATATCATTTTGAATACTTTAGGGGGTGCAGTTTTTATAATGGGGTCATTTGTGGGGTATTTCTAAGATGAAGACCCTTCAAATCCACTTCAAACCTGAACTGGTCCCTGAAAAAAAGTGAGTTTGGAAATTTTGTGGAAAATTGGAAAATTGCTGCTGAACTTTGAAGCCCTCTGGTGTCTTCCAAAAGTAAAAACTTGTCAATTTTATGATGCAAACATAAAGTGGACATATTGTTTATGTGAATAAAAAAAAATTATATTTTGAATATCCATTTTCCTTACAAGCAGAGAGCTTCAAAGTTAGAAAAATGCAAAATTTTCAAATTTTTCATAAAATTTGGGGATTTTTCACCAGGAAAGGATGCAAGATACCACAAAATTTTACCACTATGTTAAAGTAGAATATGTCACGAAAAAACATTCTCGGAATCAGAATGATAACTAAAAGCATTCCAGAGTTATTAATGTTTAAAGTGACAGTGGTCAGATGTTCAAAAAATGGCCGGGTCCTAAGGTGTAAAATGGCTGGGTCCTTAAGAGTTTAATGTCATTTTAGCTATTTCTTCAACTAGTAGATCATCTAATTCCTTTACTTGGCCAGGAGTACACTTACACAAGTTACTGCATGATTACCAAACTACACTGTAACCAAAACTGACTAAGTTGGTCTCACTAACTTGTATTGGGTTAGATTTTATGCTATCTTTTACATACAGGACCACCCTCCTCAATTCTTGCCTTCTCTGTCTTTCCAATGTAAAGAGTACCCTGGTATTGATATATCCCAGTCATTACTCTCACTGAACCATGTTTCAGTAACCGCTACTAAATCTACATTTTCAGATCTCATTATTAAGCAAAGTTCATTGATCTTATTCCTTAAACTGTGAGCAATAGTAGACAAGACTCTGAGCTTGTCTTCTTTTGACCTAGGTGCTACATGCAAGTTATTGCATTGTTTTGGGGGCAATTTGACTGATGGCTTATCACTCTCCCCCCCCCCCCCCATTCCCCCCTTGTCCTAGTTTAAATACTTTTTAGAAAATACTTTAAACTCTTCACTGAGAACATTTGTCCCCTTGAGAGAAAGATGCAAACCATCTTCCTTGTACAGTTCCTTTCTATTCCAACTAGAGGTATTGTGAGATACACAGCCAAAATCTTTCTTTTGACACCATTCACTGAGCCATAAGTTTAATTCTTTAATGCACATCTATCATTATTCTGAAGTTTTTGCACAGGAAGAAAAGCAGAGAATAAAAACAGTGGATTCCTTACCCGTGAAGCCTCATTGCTAGCCAGATCATTTGTCCCTAGATGGACAAGAACATCCACTTTGTCTTCCTGCTTTGCTTGCTCAACAATATTAACAATATGTCTCCTCCCCTAACAACAAATTGAATACCTTAATGGCCCAATGCTTATTAGCAAATTGACAATAGCAAAAATCTGTCTAACAGATTCCTTACCTTTTCTGAAGCAAAGTGGGTTTGTAGCCACCAAAAACACAGATGAAGCTCTGTTGCAGTTGCAAAGTCAAAGTCAGTCTCCTGAATATCTCTGATGCACTTAGAAAAGCTGCACTTTGAATATGCTGCAAGCTTACAATTAGGCAAGCTAATTACCCTGTTGCTATTTATACACACACTGCCTCAAAAGCTCCTCCCCCCACAACAAATTTAACTCCTTAATGGCCCAATGCTAATTAGCAAACTGACAATAGCAAAAATCTGTCTGGCAGATTCCTTACCTGTTCTGAAGCAGAGTGTATTTGTAGCCACCAAAAACACAGATGAAGCTCTGTTGCAGTTACAATGTGTAATTCAGTCTCCTGAATATCTCTGATGCACTTAGAAAAGCTGCACTTTGAATATGCTGCAAGCAAACAAAAATTGTGTATATATATATATATATATATATGTATATATATGAACATACATGGAAAACTGCATCATCAGAGCATCCCCAACCCAGGTAGATTAGTTCTGCAGTGGGTTTCCTCTCCTCTTCCTAAGCTCCCTGCACAGTGATGGTTCTGCCGACAAACAACCAACATACAAAATAATACAGAATATGTGACGCTTGTCTGTCCGGAGGGATTACACTGGATTTAAAAAGTGGACAAACTGGCTTAAAAAGAATACAAATACTCCATTGCATTATGTACTCCATTGCATTATGCCTATGTCTGTCAGTGCTGACAGGCATAGGATAGATTATTTAGGGACTGATCACTCATGTTGCCATGACAACGGAGGCCAGTGTCAGGCCTGCGGTTGCCATGGCGAACATTGGCGCTCTGCTTTCACTTTGAAGAATGCGGATCGGTGACAGAGGGAGCTCCCTCTCTCTGTAACCCTAATAGATGCTGCGGTCACAGTGACCGCAGTGTCTACTGGGTTAACTCAGGATCGGAGCACAGCTCCAATCCTGAGTGCCCGTGGGTGGCCTCCGATGGGGCCCCCCTCACCACAGAATGAAACATGGAGGAGAGGGGGAAGGAGGAGGCCCCCACTAGATCCCTGCTTTTGGTCCCTCTGTATTGACGGACCAATAACAGCGATCGCCGGCCGGGGACCGATGTGATTGGTCCCTGTATGTGATTGGTCCCTGTCCGGCTTCAGGGAGGCTCGGCTGTGCAACACAGCCGAGCTCAATAAACTATCACAGCGCCCGGCGGCACTGTGACAGTTTATTTCCATCAGGTACATGTACTTGGTGATGCGGGAAGTCATCCCTAATCACCACGTACATGTAGCTGATTTTGTGTAAAGGGGTTAAAGAACAACAACGTAGCATGCCCTGAAAAACGTGGTGTCTCCCGTACCATCGTGTGAATATGATTTTTCATAGTAGACGCTGCGGTCTTCATAGTAATGTAATGTCCGGCCACTGCAGTAGTGTATGGTGTGTGTGTGATCTACCTACAGTATGTAGACAATTTCTGGTGATGGAGGAGGTTTATGCAGAGTCTTCAGGTTTACAATTATATATATCTTCTTTTGGTACACTGTGTGCTTTGCTTTACATATGAAGCTAAAATAAAACAAAAAATTACAGGGTTGTGATGGAAGCTTGGAAGCCCAGGGGAGCCCCGTGGTGCTTTGTGCTCTCTTGCAGCTATATACAGGGGAAGATGCCAGGAAAGGAGCCTAAATACACAATTGTGGATGTCCTTGTTGTACATCCCAATACTGGCTTAGTTATTCTCAGCTGTGCGCATCTTTCTCTTCACATCTCTACAGTGTAAAGAGTAAACCAACCATAAAGGGAAAAAACACCTTGAGTAACCATAAGCTTTCACATAACCATGGCCATTTTCACATTTACAGCTTCAGTGTTGAGCTTTTCATACACAAATGTGCAAAATAAAGACATGAACACAACAGACATTAGTGCAGATATATGAGCAATGAGAAATGGTGTGGTTTTCGAAGTTGCACAAAATGTATATGTTGCGCTTATCACTTAATTAATTTGTGCAAATGACAGGAACCCCCTGGATAGTGCACAAAAGTGTGAAAAGTTCACACACATTCCTAATCCAGCTGGTTATTGGTGTACATTTGTGAAATAATAGGTTTTACTCAAGTGATAAATTCAGTGCACTAACCAGTTTATCTTCTAACCAACCACACTAAGAAAGACAAAATGAAATGAAAATAATGCAAAATTAGATCATGATTACGGCACAAGTCAATGTGCTTGACAAAGGCTACACTATAGCCGAAACGTTGCACTGCTGATGACCTAAATAAAGACCACAGCCTTTTTTGAAATTGGGAGTCTGCATACTTTTTGCTGTGACCTATACCACTTGGATGTTCTGTATCTGGACTGGTTATCCGGATGGTCACGGGCATAAGAGCAGGGACTAGTGCTGTCTTCCCCCTTGGACGTAAAAACACACAATGTACATAATCTTGCAGGTGTATGCCAGTTGATAAATCCCCCCTAAAATGTGCCAAAAGACAACCCGTCACCAAACTAAACTTTTAATATATTGTTCCTTATGTAATTATAAAACACTTTGCTATTTACTTACTGTTAAAATTCTCAATCTTTATATGTTTTGTTCCCTGCCACAAGTCAAACAGTTAGTTTGGTCTCTTCCTGGCCTCACAGGAGACCAAACTCAGAAATTGCGTGCTGGGCATGGTGAGGCACAGCTCTTGCAGGCCTTAGTCACGTTGTGCCTGCTGGGGAATGCCTATTTTCTCCTGTAGGGAGCTCACACAATGTGAGCAGTGGGAAAGGAATGATACACAGCTTTTTAAAGCTTGGAATTTTTTTTAAGGGCAGATGGGGTGTTGGAATTTGTTAGGGAATATAATTTGAGTTAGTTTAGAAAATATGGTTTGATGACCATTACTCTTTAAGGATATGTTCAAACTATTTGTTGGTGTATTAGGTGTATTTTAAAGCATAACATCTTCATATTATGCTTCTAAATACACATATTGTATGTTTGTAAAGCCTTTCTATTGAATGCAATGAGAAAATACTGAGCAGCATAACTGTCATCTACGGAAGCACCCGGGCAGCGATGTCCTGCCTTGGCCAGCGATTTGCTGAGATGAAGTATGATACATGGGCTCAGGTGCTTTCCAGGGATGACAGTCTTGCTGCAGCTTAGTTAGACTATAATTTTGGGGGACTGAAGCAGGAAATTGGATACATGGTGGGGGGCTAGAGGTAAGTAGATGTTTATTTTTATACTTATCTCCCACACACTGCCCATAGTAGAAAAACAACCCTCTTGCTGGATAACCCTTTATATCAGCTGATCAGAGAGGATGCAGAAAGTCATTTACACCAAGTATTATCCTCCTTTATTATGTGTAAATTGCTCTTTTATGACCTTAGTGCTACTTCATATATAATCACTATTACTAAAGCATATCATGCTAAGTGCTGGTCTCTCAGCAACTTTTGTGAGTCAGCAAGTTGCTGTGACACCCAGATCTAGGGTTTTAATTCATTTTTGTATTATTAGGAGGTCAGACAGCAGACTAAAGATTTCTCTGCCGGTAATGCTCCCCGAACCCAACATTTCATCATAAATGTGCTTTTACATTGCCTTTTAGAAATGCTACAAAAGCTGATGCTAATAAATAGAAAAGCAAATATAGCAGGCTGGAAGCTTTTAACATCTCTTCTGTTCTTGCTTCTACACTTTATTCTGGGTCATGTTATTTAACCCCTTAAGGACCCAGCCCATTTTCACCTTAAGGACACGGCCATTTTTTGAACATCTGACCACTGTCACTTTAAGCATTAATAACTCTGGCATACTTTTACTTTTCATTCTGATTCCGAGTTTGTTTTTTCGTGACATATTCTACTTTATGTTAGTGGTAAAATTTTGTCAATACTTGCATCATTTCTTGGTGAAAAATTCCCAAATTTGATGAAAAAAATGGACATTTTTTTTTATACTTTGAAGCTCTCTGCTTATAAGGAAAATGGATATTCCAAATAAATAAATATATTGATTCCCATATGCAATATGTCTACTTTATGTTGGCATCATAAAGTTGACATGTTTTTACTTTTGGAAGACATCAGAGGGCTTCAAAGTTCAGCAGCAATTTTCAAATTTTTCGCAAATTTTCAAAATCAACATTTTTCAGGGACCAGTTCAGTTTTGAAGTGGATTTGAAGGGCCTTCATATTAGAAATACCCCAAAAGTAACCCCATTATAAAAACTGCACCCCTCAAAGTATTCAAAATGACAATCAGAAAGTGTGTTAACCCTTTAGGTGTTTCACAGGAATAGCAGCAAATTGAAGGAGAAAATTCAAAATCTTCATTTTTTTACACTCGCAAGTTCTTGTAGACCCAGTTTTTGAATTTTTAAAAGGGGTGAAATCTTCCTAAAATGCGTAACCCAATTTCTCTCGAGTAAGGAAATACCTCATATGAGTATGTCAAGTGTTCGGCGGGTGCACTAGAGGGCTCAGAAGGGAAGGAGCGACAATGGGATTTTGGAGAGTGAGTTTTTCTGAAATGGTTTTTGGGGGGCATGTCACATTTAAGAAGCCCCTATGGTGCCAGAACAGCAAAAAAAAACAAAAAAAAAACACATGGCATACTATTTTGGAAACCCCTCAAGGAACGTTACAAGGGGTACAGTGAGTCTTAGCACCCCACAGGTGTTTGACGACTTTTCGTTAAAGTTGGATGTGTTAATACATTTTTTTTCCACTAAAATACTAGTTTCCCCCCCAATTTTTCCCCCCAAGGAGTAATAGGAGAAAATTCCCCCCAAAATTTGTAACCCCATCTCATCTGAGTATGGAAATACCCTATGTGTGGATGTCAAGTGCACTGCGGGTGAACTACAATGCTCAGAAGAGGAGGAGTCACATTTGGCTTTTGGAAAGCACATTTTGCTGAAATGTTTTTTTGGGGGGCATGTCCCATTTAGGAAGCCCCTATGGTGCCAGGACAGCAAAAAAAAAAAAAAAAAAAACACACATGGCATACTATTTTGCAAACTACACCCCTCAAGGAACGTAACAAGGGGTACAGTGAGCTTTAACACCCCACAGGAGTTTGACGACTTTTCGTTAAATTTGGATGTGTAAATGAATTTTTTTTTTCACTAAAATGCTGGTTTTCCCCCAAATGTTACATTTTTACAAGGGGTAATAGGAGAAAATGCCCCACAAAATTTGTAACCCCCAACTCTTCTGAGTATGGAAATACCCCATGTGTGGACGTCAAGTGCACTGCGGGCAAACTACAATGCTCAGTAGAGGAGGAGTCACATTTGGCTTTTGGAAAGCACATTTTGCCAGGACAGCAACCCCCCCCCCCCACATGGCATACTATTTTGGAAACTACACCCCTCAAGGAACGTAACAAGGGGTTCAGAGAGCCTTAAAACCCCACAGGTGTTTGACGACTTTGGATGTGTAAATTAATCTTTTTGTTATTTTTACTAAAATCCATTCCCCGCCCCCCCCCCCCCCCAAATTTTACATTTTTATGAGGGGTAATAGGAGAAAATGCCCCCCAAAATGTGTAACCCCATCTCTTCTGAGTATGGAAATACCCCATGTGTGGACGTCAAGTGCACTGCGGGCGGACTGCGGGCGAACTACAATGCTCAGAAGAGAAGGAGTCACATTTGCAAATTTTGCTGAAATGTAAATACATTTCTTTGGAGTAAGGACATACCTCATATCTGGACCGGTCACAGAAGAACAGGAGTGCAGTCAGGGGCCTTGAGCTTCGACATGCTTATGGTGCCAGAACATTGGGACCCCCCTCAAGGGGCATTACATGGGGTAAATAACTGGGTACACTTACTAAAATGAGGTACAGTGGGATGTAAAATAATAAAACAGGTTATGTTCTGAGAATGATGACCCAGAGCATAGCCAAAACAAAAAAATATGCCCACCCCCAAACCCTATGCTCTGAATCATCATTCTGGGAATGTGATGTGTGTGGCCGTCCCTAAAATGGGTCATGGGTCTCTGAGTCACTATCATCGGGGACTTTTTATGTTGCTTCAAATGCGCAGTGCTCTCTCTCCACCTGAGCGGGGTGCGCATTTGAGGCAACATAAAAAGTCCCCGATGATAGTGACTCAGTGACCCATGAACCATTTTTTTGAAAAAATACCCCTAGAGGACTTATCAGGTTTGTGTTTCTTTATGAAATTTTTTTGGGGCGGGGAAGTATTGGGGGGCGGGGAAGTATGTAGTGTGTGTGCTTGGTGTAACTATTGGATATAGAAATCACACACCATTATATAGGGGAGAAAAAAAACCTGTGGACAAAAAAAATGGGGTGGCAAATGTAGCGCCCTGAACCCCTAATAGGGCCCGTGTCACACTGAAAAATTTATGGTGGACCCTTGGGGACCTATTAGGGGGTCAGGAGGGGATTTTTTTAAAACTTTTTTAAAACTTTTTTACACTCACTCCTACCTTGCCCTGGAGTGTATTCTTTCCCTGCTCTGTTCCTGCAGATTTTCTTCCCTGAGGGGGCTCTGGTCGCACAGAGGGGGGGGGGGTCTGTGGTACCTTCGAGCAGCTCTGCCCGCTGACTGAACTCAGCTAACGGGCAGAGCTGCGAGAAGATGCCGTTAACCTCTCCCCTGCCGGCTGCTATTGGCTGGACAATAGCAGCGCTCCTGAGGGGGTGACAAAATCGCCACCTCCCCATAAATACAGTGGGTGATAGGGGGTGTATTGTACACCCCCGATCACCTTGTATCTCCGGGTATGACCCGAATCGCGGCAGATCGTTGGTGTGAATTCACCATCGATCTGCCGTGATCGCTGGGGGGGGGGGGGGGGGGGGGCATTTGCACGGGATGCCTGCTGAATGATTTCAGCAGGCATCCCGGTCCCCGCCCGGCGCGCGGCGGGGACCCAAATTACCACGTGCGTATGGATACGTCCTGGATCCTTAAGTACCAGGAAGCCAGGGCGTATCCATACGCCCTAGGTCCTTAAGGGGTTATCCAGGTTTTAAATCAAAGCAGCAGTTACTTACTTCTCCTATCCTGTGGTGATTCCCTGTTGAGAGTCCAGTTGACACCCTGGTCTTCCTTTTGCAACAGATGTCACCTAAGCTCCTGTTACGCTGAGAGCTTCGTGTCCCGGCACCTCCCCGGAGCGCTTGCGGCGTTCATCTTCCATTAGCAGCGCCCCGGTCAGACTTGCTGACCGGGAGCGCTGCTCTGAGTGCCCCGGCGGGGATGCGATCCGTGCGGCAGGACGCGCCTGCCCGTGGGTCGCATCCCGTTCTTCTCACCTGTCCCCTTTCCCGACTGTCACGTCCCGGCGTGCGCGGCCCCGCTCTCTAGGGCGCGCGCGCGCCGGCTCTCTGAAGTTTAAAGGCCCAGTGCACCATTAATTGGTGCCTGGCCCAATCAGTTGTTAATCACTCCCATTCTATATAAACCCACTTCCCCTTCCTGTCCTCGCCGGATCTTGTTGCCTTAGTGCCCTGAGAAAGCGTTTTGTGTATCTCAAGCCTGTGTATCCAGACCCTTGCCGTTGCCCCTGACTACGACCCTTTGCTGCCTGCCCTGACCTTGTGCTACGTCCGACCTTGCTCTTGCCTTGTCCCTGTGTACCGCGCCTGTGTCTCAACTGTCAGGGGGGTTGAGTCGCTATCGGGTGGAACGACCTGGGGGTTACCTGCCGCTGCAAGTCCATCCCGTTTTGCGGCGGGCTCTAGTGAAAACCAGTAACCCCTTAGATTCCGTTCCCCTGGTACGGCCCACGCCATCACCTCACTGACACAGAGGATCCACATCCAGTGTCCTCGCTGCATACCAGTCCGGATCCTGACAGTAGATCCGGCCATGGATCCCGCTGAGGTCCCGCTGCATAGTGTCGCTGACCTAACCACCGTGGTCGCCCAGCAATCACAGCAGATCGCGCAACAAGGACAGCAGCTGACTCAACTGACCGTTATGCTGCAACAGCTTCTGCCGCAACTACAGCAACCATCTCCTCCGCCAGCTCCTGCATCTCCTCCGCAGCGAGTGGCTGCTCCCAGCTTCCGCCTGTCTCTACCGGACAAGTTTGATGGGGACTCTAAACAGTGCCATGGATTCCTGTTCCAGTGTTCCCTACACCAGGATATGATGTCGGACCAATTCCCTACTGAATGGTCTAAGGTGGCTTTCGTGGTCAGTCTGCTGTCTGGAAAGGCCTTGTCATGGGCCACACCGCTTTGGGACCGCAACGATCCCGCCACCGCTACTATCCAGTCCTTCTTCTCTGAAGTACGTAGTGTTTTTGAGGAGCCAGCCCGGGCTTCCTTAGCCGAGACTGCTTTGCTGAACCTTGTCCAAGGGAGTTCTTCTGTGGGTGAATACGCCATCCAGTTCCGCACCCTCGACTCAGAGCTGTCCCGGAATAATGTGGCCCTCTGCGCGACCTTCAAGAAGGGCTTATCCAGTAACATCAAAGATGTCCTGGCCGCACGAGAAATTCCTGCTAATCTGTCAGAACTCATCCATTTGGCCACCCGCATTGACATGCGTTTCTCGGAAAGACGCCAGGAACTTAGACAGGAAAAGGATCTTGTTCGCACCAGGCGGTTTTTCTACCCGGCTCCTCTCTTCCAAAGTCCTTTGCAATCTGTTCCTGTGCCTTCTGCCGAGGAGGCTATGCAAGTGGATCGGTCTCGCCTGACCCTACAAGAGAGGACTCGCCGCCGAAATGAGAATTTATGCCTGTACTGTGCTAGTACCGAACATTTCCTAAAAGACTGTCCTATCCGCCCTCCGCATCAGGAGAAACGCACGCACCTACTTCACAAGGGTGAAACGACACTTGGTGTGAATTCAGCCTCTCCACGTCTGACTGTACCTATGCGGATTTCTCCTTCCGCCAACTCCTCCTTCTCAGCAATGGCCTTCTTGGACTCAGGTTCTGCAGGAAACTTTATCTTGGCCTCTTTCGTTAATAGGTCTCGTCAAGCCGCTCTTTATCTCTTCTGTAAACGGAGAGAAATTGGACTGCACTGTGCGCTACCGCACTGAACCCCTGCCAATGATCATTGGACTTCACTATGAAAAAATTTAATTTTTCGTTCTGCCTAACTGCACCTCTGAAGTTCTTCTCGGCCTGCCGTGGCTCCAGCGTCATGCTCCTACCCTCGACTGGACAACTGGGGAGATCAAAAGTTGGGGTCCTTCTTGTCACAAGCGATGTCTCACATCTGCTCCCACTTGTCAAACCCCTGAGGCTTCATCTTTTCCGGGCCTTCCCAAGGCTTACCAGGACTTTTCAGATGTATTCTGCAAAAAGCAAGCAGAGATCTTACCTCCTCATAGACCTTATGATTGTCCCATTGACCTCCTTCCTGGTACCACTCCGCTCCATGGCAAGATTTACCCTCTGTCAGCCCCAGAGACTCAAGCCATGACGGAGTATATCCAGGAGAACCTAAAGAGAGGTTTTGTTCGGAAATCCTCATCCCCTGCTGGATGGATCCTTACGTCCATGTATTGACTACCGCGGTTTAAATAAGATTACCATCAAAAACCGCTATCCCCTGCCTTTGATCTCCGAACTCTTTGACCGTCTACGCGGAGCAAGTATCTTCACCAAACTGGACTTAAGGGGCGCATATAATCTTATTCGCATCCGTAAAGGTGATGAGTGGAAAACCGCTTTCAATACCAGAAATGGACATTTTGAATATCTAGTTATGCCCTTTGGGCTCAGCAACGCCCCTGCAGTCTTCCAGAACTTTGTTAATGAGATCTTGCGGGACTTATTGTATACCTGTGTTGTGGTTTACTTGGATGACATCTTGATTTTTTCCTCTAACTTACAGGAACACTGTCGTCATTTCCGACAAGTGCTCCAAAGACTCTGTGAAAACCACCTGTACGCTAAATTTGAAATATGTCTCTTTGAATGCAACAGTCTTCCTTTCCTAGGTTACCTAGTCTCTGGCCAAGGGCTTCAAATGGATCCAGATAAACTGTCGGCGATTTTGGATTGGCCACGCCCTTCTGGACTCCGTGCTATCCAAAGCTTCCTGGGATTCGCCAACTATTATCGACAGTTTATTCCCCACTTCTCCACCATTGTGGCCCCTATTGTGGCTCTGACCAGGAAGAATGCTAATCCAAAGTCGTGGCCTCCACAAGCGGATGAGGCCTTCAATCGTATCAAAGCTGCCTTCACCTCTGCACCAGTTCTGTCCAGACCTGATCCGTTGAAACCATTCTTCCTGGAAGTTGACGCTTCCTCAGTCGGAGCTGGAGCCATACTTCTGCAAAAAAACGCTACCGGACATAACATTACTTGTGGTTTTTTCTCAGACTTTCTCTCCGGCAGAAAAGAACTACTCTATTGGAGATCGTGAACTTCTGGCTATCAAGTTAGCACTTGAGGAGTGGAGACATCTATTGGAGGGTTCCAAACACCCCATTGTCATTTACACTGACCACAAGAATTTGTCTTACCTCCAGTCCGCTCAGCGTCTGAATCCTCGCCAGGCTAGATGGTCGTTGTTTTTTGCCCGCTTCAACTTCGAGATACACTTCCGTCCCGCTGACAAGAATGTCAGAGCTGACGCCCTTTCTCATTCCTCTGATGCCTCTGAGTCTGAAGCCCCTCTGCAGCATATCATACCACCTGAGTGCCTGGTCTCCTCTGCTCCAACCTCACTGGGGCAAACCCCCCTATGGAAAGACTTCTCTTCCTCCACGCCTTCGCCTCAGGATCCTCAAATGGGGGCATTCTTCTCACCTGGCTGGTCATGCTGGCATTAAAAAGTCTATTCAGTTAATCTCCTGTCTGTACTGGTGGCCTACACTGGAGGGTGACGTTACTGATTTTGTTCGGGCTTGTACTGTTTGTGCCCGGGATAAAACCCCTCGCCAGAAGCCTGCTGGACTCCTCCATCCTTTGCCCGTCCCTGAGAAACCATGTTCCCAAATTGCCATGAATTTCAGTACAGACCTTCCCGTATCCCATGGCAACACTGTTATCTGGGTGGTCGTTGATCGGTTTTCCAAAATGGCCCACTTCATTCCGCTTCCAGGCCTTCCTTCTGCGCCACAGTTGGCGAAGCAATTTTTTCTGCAGATTTTTCGTCTTCACGGGCTTCCCACGCATATCGTCTCGGATAGAGGCGTTCAATTTGTGTCAAAATTTTGGAGAGCTCTCTGTAATCAATTAAAGATCAAATAAAATTTCTCGTCCTCCTATCACCCCCAATCCAATGGACAAGTGGAAAGAGTAAACCAGATTCTTGGTGACTACTTGCAACATTTCGTTTCCTCCCGCCAAGATGATTGGGTTGACCTTCTGTCCTGGGCTGAATTCTCGTGCAATTTCAAAAATTCTGAATCCTCTGCCAAATCCCCATTCTTTGTGGTGCATGGCCGTCTCCCTCTGCCCCCCCCTCCCCATTCCCACTTCTTCTGGAGTTCCTGCCGTGGATGAAGTAACCCGTGACTTCTCCGCTATCTGGAAGGAGACTCAAAATTCGCTCCTACTGGCCTCGTCTCGAATGAATAGACATGCAGATAAAAAGAGAAGAACTCCTCCTGTCTTTCTCCCTGGGGACAAAGTGTGGCTCTCGGCCAAATACATACGCTTTCGTGTCCCTAGCTACAAGTTGGGTCCTCGCTACCTCGGTCCTTTTAAAATCAAGAATCAAATTAATTCTGTCTCTTACAAACTTCATCTTCCTTCTTCTCTTCGTATTCCTAACTCTTTCCTTGTGTCTCTTCTCAAACCTCTTGTGTTTAACTGCATTTCTCCCAAGGTTACTGTTCCTGCTCCTGTTTCTGGCTCCTCTGATGTCTTTGCTGTCAAAGAGATCCTTGCCTCCAAGATCGTCCGAGGTAAAAGATTTTTTTTAATTGATTGGGAGAATTGTGGCCCTGAAGAGAGGTCCTGGGAACCTGAGGCCAACATTTTTGACAAGGAGCTTGTCCGCAGATTCCTGGGCTCCAAAAAGAGGGGGAGACCTAAGGGGGGGGGTACTGTTACACCGAGCGCTCCGGGTCCCTGCTCCTCCCCGGAGCACTCGCGGCGTTCATCTTCCGTTAGCAGCACCCCGGTCAAACTCGCTGACCGGGAACGCTGCTCTGAGTCCCCCGGCAGGGATGCGATCCGCGCGGCAGGACGTGCCTGCCCGCGGGTCGCATCCCGTTCTTCTCACCTGTCCCGTTCCCCGGCTGTCACGTCCCGGCGCACGCGGCCCCGCTCTCTAGGGCGCGCGCGCGCCGGCTCTCTGAAATTTAAAGGGCCAGTGGTGCCTGGCCCAATTAGGTGTTAATCACTCCCATTCTATATAAACCCACTTCCCCTTCCTGTCCTCGCCGGATCTTGTTGCCTTAGTGCCCTGAGAAAGCGTTTTGTGTATCCCAAGCCTGTGTATCCAGACCCTTGCCGTTGCCCCTGACTACGACCCTTTGCTGCCTGCCCTGACCTTCTGCTACGTCCGACCTTGCTCTTGCCTTGTTCCTGTGTACCGCGCCTGTCTCAGCTGTCAGTGGGGTTGAGTCGCTATCGGGTGGAACGACCTGGGGGTTACCTGCCGCTGCAAGTCCATCCCGCTTTGCGGCGGGCTCTGGTGAAAACCAGTAACCCCTTAGATTCCGTTCCCCTGGTACAGCCCATGCCATCACCTCACTGACACAGAGGATCCACCTCCAGTGTCCTCGCTGCATACCAGTCCGGATCCTGACAGCTCCTCAGCCAATCAGCAGCCTCAGTGGTCACTGTCCATACTGCAGGCATTATGGCTTACACCACTCTGTAAATAACAAAGCTGGATACTTAACCGACCCACTCCCCTTCCTCTGCTGGTTTCCCGAGTGTCCTGTCTCATCCATAGGTTCTCTTCTTTACTGCTTCTAGTGACATTCTGTATGGACAGGAAATGCTTACTCAATAGCTGATCTCTTCTGTCTATGCTGAGTGGGAATTTCCTGTCTGCACATCATTGGATGCAGAAGAAGAGGACCGTGGCGGAGACAGGGCTCTCAGGAAACCGGCAGTGGTGCAGAAGCAGGCCAGGTAGTATACTACTTTATTTTCAATGAAACTTGAGCCACTAAATAAAAAAAACATCCTATGCCCAGACAACCTGTTAATATTCTGAAGCCAGGGAGGGAGGAAAAGAAAGACCTCAGTAGAGCTCGTGGTGCGACGGTCCCATTTGGTGGGGTTACCCGCTTGGTCACGCCCACAGAACGTTCTTACGGCTTCGGTTAAATAACCTGACTGCCGTGACGATGTATCAGTTAATAGGTTTGTCACCTAGCAACGTAGACGTTGAGCTGTCAAGCTTCCGTCTGGGCACCCCAGCGCCCTTCGATGTGTATGAGTATACGGTTGATGGTTGATTGAGTGTCTTAAAAAGGATGAAGCACAACAGAGTAGAACTAGAGGCATAGAGAGAAATAGCAGAAAATAAGGCTGGGTGAAGAGAGCTAAAAAAGAAAGGTGCAAAAGATAAAACATGAAACATTACAAAAAGTTTAATTCATTGCGTTCGTTGAAACCCAATGGGCCAGTGGCTTCTAAGCGAGAGTTCCAATGTGCTTCTCTGCGCAGCAGGTAAATATTTATTCACAAAAGGAAAAATAGCCAGCACAACAACTTAATACACAGGTGCTCGCTGCTGTGGCAAATACCAAATGTACAAAAAAGAAAGTTGCAACAGCACTCTTGGTCAAAAAATGGAGGCTCTTAGCGCACTTTTTGATCAAAATGGGGGGGACACATTTTGATCAAAAAGTGCACTAAGAGCCTCCATTTTTTGACCAAGAGTGCTGTTGCAACTTTCTTTTTTGTACATTATATATTTATTCACGCCTGGGGGAGCATGTTCAACACATTCTAGTCTGAAGAATGAGAGAGACTTTGTCTGGCCATTGTGTGTGCAGCATGTAGATCTTCCGTTAGCCTAGAGACGCTGTCAGGATCCGGATGGGTATACTGTGAGGATACTGGTGGTGGATCCTCTGTGTCGTTGGGGTGATGACGTGGGCAGTACCAGGGGAACGGAGTCTAAGGGGTTACTGGTTTTCACCAGAGCCCGCCGCAAAGCGGAATGGACTTGCAGCGGCAGGTAACCCCCAGGTCGTTCCACCCGATAGTGACTCAACCCCAACTGACGGCTGAGACAGGAGCAGTACAAGGGATTAGGCAAGAGCAAGGTCGGACATAGCAGAAGGTCAGGGCAGGCAGCAAGGATCGTAGTCAGGGGCAACGGCAGAGGATCTGGAACACTGGCTTGGAACATACACAAGGAACACTGGCACTGAGGCAACAAGATCCGGCAATGCAAGGAAGGGGAAGTGGGTTTTTATTATGAGGGCACAGGTGTGAGTACTGATTGGGCCAGGCGCCAATCAGTGGCGCGCTGGCCCTTTAAATCGCAGAGAGCCGGCGCGCGCCGGGACTGAGCCGACTGAGCCAACGGAGGACAGGACAGGTGAGAGGATTGGGACGCGAGCCGCGGGCGGGCGCAGCCCGCTACGCGGGTCGCATCCCCGCCGGTAACACTGATGCAGCGCTCCCGGTCAGCGGGTCTGACTGGGGCGCTGCATGAAGGTGAACGCCGCGAGCACTCCGGGGAGGAGCAGCGACCCGGAGTGCTCGGCGTAACAGATGCCTTCTCCTGATTGGGACAGGCGTAGCTGTTAACAGAACCGGATAAACATTGAGTGTTTTATAGATCCAACATAGTAGCGATTGCAAGGGCACTGGATACAGTAAACAACATATTGGGTCCTACAGGTGATGAAGCTGGTTACATGTATCTCTTGGCCACCTATGTAGAAGTGCTGTGTATCATGAGATTTGGTCGGGGTGGGATCTGTGTGCTGGGACCCCTTGGATTGCTAGACTGAAAGATGAGAAAAAATATTCCCATTTTCTTCAGCTTAAAGCTAACAGGGTGCAGATTCATAGAAAGTCTATAGAGTTAGATAAATGATAGAGTGTCTAGTATTGTGTGGTTTATAATACCCATTTTTTAGTCTTCATGTAGGCAGTTTAATTCTGCAAGGTGACACCAGGATGAGATTTAATGTCAGATTTCTTTGGATGAAGCTGACAAATTTCTGCAAACTAGCTAAGTGGCTCAGTGAATAAATGTGCATCAGCAATGTACTTACAATTTTAGGAAGTAATCTGCTCTTGCTATTTGAAAATGAATTACTACTTTAATATTAGTGTTGGACCTTTGATGCTGGATTCTTGGAAGATCCACCACCTCCTTATCTAGACCAGATATTCTGTGACTGAATTTCAGTTGCACCATTTATTGTATTTCAAAGAACAGTAGGTCATGTTCTTTGAGAAGATAACCCCTTTAGAAAATCACTTTTTAATGCAGTGAAACCTCAGAGGTTTCACTGCATAAGGTTTTTACACTGACACAAAGCAAAATCCTCCAACACTATTGTTTCTTTTAGTGTATTGCAGTTTTTATTGGCACGTAAAATTAAAGGGCTTTTTTTTCTGTCTTCTGTCAAAAAAACAATCCTATACTTATCTCTCCTGTTCCCCAGTGCCTCCGCTATCACTGCTCTAGTCCACAATGCGATCTCCTTACTGGTGCCCGTGCCCGTTTCATCACACTGCTGCTCAGCATATCACTGGCCGAGGCAGGACATTGCTGCGGCCGGTGGTAAGCTCAGCGCAGTGGGACGTGTCGGGTCCCAGAATGCCGAAGATGGTCGGGGCCCAGAAGATGGAAATCAGTGTATCGAGGGAGTGAGTTAAAAGTGTTTTTTTCTTTTTGCAGTTCAGGCATAATGGAGAGAAAAACAATTCAGTGGAGTATATATAAGCCGAGTTTTTCAGCATGATTTTTCGTGCTGAAAACGCCCCCTTGGCTTATACTCAAGTGAACTCTCCACCTGTCAATCCCGGGCTGTCCATTTTAACTGGGGGGCCCTCTTCTCCGATCCGGGCCCGGCCTCGGACTAGTGACGTTGCCTTGATGACGACGCACAGGGACGTTGCGCATGAATGTCCCTGTGCGTCGTCGTCAAGGCAATGTCACTAGTCTGGGGCAAGCCCGAAGAGCGGAGAAGAGGGCCCCCCGGTGAAAATGGACAGCCCGCAATGACTAACCATCCCCACGGGACGGTCCCTAAAGCATAGATGGCCTGGACCAGCTCACTCTAACTTCCCGCCAAGGGGAGGTGAGTACAAAACAAAAGGGGGGGGGGGTGCTGGATGGGTATTCTGGGTAGTTGTAGTTTTGCAACATCTGAAGGTCCGCAGGTTGAAGACCACTGATGAAGGGATTGATAGGCGGTGATGATGAAGGGGAGGGGATGATGGGGGTCTGGATGATTACATGGGGGGATTATGTATTTCCCACCCTAGGCTTATAGTCGAGTCAATAACGTTTCCTGATTTTTTGAGGTGAAATACTCGAGTATATACGGTACCCCTTTAAGATCCAGAAGCGCTGTCTTAAATTAATGCTTACTCTACCCCAATTTTTCATACACTTCTCCCACACATTTAGACAGTTTCCTTTGTTTCTTGTCCGCTGCTCTTTTTAACTATGCTACAGTATATAGTGACTTACAGGGTTATAGTTGCACAAAAAATAGAGAACAGTACAAATGAGAAGGAATTCTATTTGGTTACCATAGTATTTGTCCTCTTATGACATTCTCTGTCAGTGCATATACTTCACACTGACAAAAACCTCAGTAAGCACATGACTCAGTTATACATTTATTTACGGAACAAAATCCTCTTGTGCATCTAGTCCCAAGGTGCAGGTCATCCAAAATCTGTTAATGGGGCAAGTACAGGCTACCTAGTCTAGTTCCTTTTTAGACAGTCTCTCACAATCTGACCGATCTCTGATAATTGTTACAATCTTTCCATGTACATTATGGGTAAATTTATTCTGAGCTATATTAGGCAATTTCTAGCATCTGATCCACAGTGGTTTCCTAGACTACTCTGCTGAAATGTTACTTTTAAAAGCAAATCTATAAAATTATTAATAATGTTTGATCATGACAGCTTGTTTTTGAATAAAAAGGCAGAGCAGGATGCGCTACGTAGTGTGATATCGCAAGGTATACAGGTAACGCAGAGTGTCAATTTGCGCTTACCAAGGGAGGTTGTACTGCGTCCAAGTACAATCATTGATCAGAATGTGTATAATATGAAGTTCCAGCAGCCGCTCCACCTTTCACAGAGAAAGATCCAACACAAAATTTCCTCCAATATTTCCTCCAAGGTAAAGGCAAAACTTCTACTTTATGGCCATAATGCAACGCGTTTCGCGGAGGTTCCACTTCATCAGGCATGCTTGATGAAGTGGAACCTCGGCGAAACCCGTTGCATTGTGGGAATAAAGTAGATTCTGTCAGGGATTACACTAGATATTGATGAGCACCTGTTGCACATTTTAAAGGGGTTCTCCGGTGGAAAACTTTTTTTTTTTTTAAATCAACTGGTGCCAGAAAGTTAAACAGATTTGTAAATTACTTCTATTAAAAAATCTTAATCCATCCAGTATTATTAGCTGCTGAATACTACAGAGGAAATTCTTTTCTTTTTGGAACACAGTGCTATCTGCTGAATCACGAGCACAGTGCTCTCTGCCGACATCTCTGTCCATTTTAGGAACTGACCAGAGCATCATATGTTGCTATGGGGATTTTCTTCTACTCTGGACAGTTCTTAAAATGGACAGAGATGTCAGCAGAGAGCACTGTGGTCATGATGTCAGGAGAGAGCTCTGTGTTCCAAAAAGAAAATAATTTCTTCTGTAGTATTCAGCAGCTAATAATTACTGAATTTAAGATTTAAGGATTAAGATTTTTTTAAAGAAGTAATTTACAAATCTGTTTAACTTTCTGGCACCAGTTGATTAAAAAAAAAAAAAGTTTTCCACCGGAGTACCCCTTTAAAGGGATATTCCAATTTTTGTATATAAGTGCTATTCATTGTATAATAAAGATTTCTGCTTATAGTCATTGTTTACCTCCAGTGGATATAGATCTGCCCTGGTCCAAAATCAGGAAATGCACCCCCCCCCCCTCGCATTTCCTGATTTTGGACTTCTGCCAGGGCAGCAGGAGTCCAAAGTCTGTGAAAAAAATGGGGGAAAATGTGCTCTGGACAAGTAGGGAGATAGCTAGTGGCACCTTTTTTAAACACAAATGAAATAAAATAAAATGGCCCTTCACTTACCGTACATCCATATCAGTTATACAGATCCTATTCAGACAGGGATATATGCAGCTGACCAGTGATGATTTTTAGGGCCCCACGATCACAAGGGTCACTGAATACTTTGCCTGTTTGTCCAATATTTGCCTTGTAGTAAAGACCCTTATTTTTTTATGTTATGCTTTACAGCTAGAATCAGTGATGTCTGCTCTGTAAGTTAAAGTGTAACAGGATTTTTTTTTTTATGGAAATACTTTTGGCACATCATGGAGATATGTCAAAAGTTATAATCTGTCCAGGTCTGGTTGCTGAGACCCCTAATTATCGATATAATGAGCGGGGAGAATTGCTTAGCTACCGTATTTTTCGCCGTATAAGATTTAAGATGCACCTTTTCTTCCCCAAAACTGGGGGGGGGAGTTAGTGCGTCTTATACGGCAAATACACATTAGAACCCGGTCATATTGCGGCGGTCCCTGCACCCATCAACTGCCGGGACCCGCGGCAAATACTGGACATCACCGATCGCGGTGATGCCCTGTATTAACCCTTCAGACACGGCGATCAAAGCTGACCGCCGCGTCTGAAGCGAAAGTGAATCTAACCCAGCTGCTCAGTCGGGTTGTTCGGGACCGCCGCGGTGAAATCGCGGCATCCCGAACAGCTTACAGGACACCGGAAGGGACCTTACCTGCCTCCTTGGTGTCCGATCGGCAAATGACTGCTCCGTGCCGGGATCCCCTGCATGGCCGACGCTCTCCTTCGTCGTCATCACGTTGTCGCGCACGCCGTCCCGTCAACCAATAGGAGCGGTGTGCATAGCGGCGTGCGTAGCGACGTTATGGCGGCGACGGAGAGCGAGGATACCGGGCAGCAGAGACGTTGCGGAGCGACGGGGACAACTCCGGGATGCAGCGACAGCGATGGAGGGCGACATCCAGGGCAGCGGTGACAAGCGGTGACGGGTCCGGAGTGGTGACAAGCGGTGACGGGTCCGGTCTTCAACCTGCGGACCTCCAGATGTTGCAAAACTACAACTCCTGGCATGCCCACACAGCCAACGGCTGTCCAGGCATGCTGGGAGTTGTAGTTTTGCAACATCTGGAGGTCCGCAGGTTGAAGATCACTGTCCTATACTTTACATTGTATTTGGTTCAGAATCTTTTTTTTTCTCTAGATTTTCCTCCTTTATAATTGGGTGCGTCTTATATGGCAAAAATATGGTAAGTAATTTTCTTCCCGTCTCTCTTATTCCTGCAGGAGACTGTTTTATAGAAAGTCTATAGACTTATTCTAGTGCTTGTTCTAGTGATTGTTGGAGTACCAGCACCCAGACCACGGTGGATCAAAACGTTTGACATGTGTCTATTTACTAAATGACAGTGGCCCTTAAAAAAGAGCAGCTTTAGCTTTTAAGGACCCACTGTGTCTATGCATTTTACACCTCTTAATCTTATCGTAGGATTGCAGGATTCTTCTAACAAATAGGGACTGCTCAAAGAGACAACCCTTTTCTACACAACCCTATAGACAGGAGTATGGCTTTAACTAGCTTGCTAACAAACTATTTCATGTTGGATATTACGAGAACATTTTTCGGGATATATGCAATTTATAAGATGTGTTTTATGTTTCTAAGTACAATAGGAATTGCAAGGAAATTAAACATAGGGATTTGTATCTGGAAATATTCTAAAGTAAATGTATAGTAATGTAATGACTCGCTGGGCTGGATCTTATCCTTTACATTCTGTAATGAGCGGATTTGCTTAGTTCCCAGATGTGCGTTGTTTGCACCTGACCGAATCTACATGACAATAAAAATCTAAATCTTTCGAGACCTCAGGAACTGGTCACAGCAGGAAAAATTAACAGCTTTAAAACAGGATTAGATACATTCCTGGAACAAAATAACATTAATGCTTATGAAGAAATATAAAATCCCATCCCTTCCCCAATATCGCGCCACACCCCTACCCTTCAATTCCCTGGTTGAACTTGATGGACATATGTCTTTTTTCGACCGTACTAACTATGAGACACTGCAGCCCTCTTATGTTTATAAAGTAACGAATACAGATACATTAGAGCACATACATATATTCTGGTTTCTTACCCATAGGCTTTCTGTGCTTCACAATATTTTAACCAAATTATTATCCAAATAATCTTAAAAGGAATGTGTCATCAGAAAATAACATTGTCAAGTTGTTATGTTAGCATTCTTCTTGATGTTTTTTTTTTGTTTTTGTTTTTTAATTTTACTATCTAAAATAATGTGAAATCTTGCACTTTTTATTCTTGTCACTAACCCTAATAATAAGATGACACTTTCTGTTCTGTATGGAAATCTTTTCAGCATTTGCCCTCTGTATCAGACTAGATGTGATAACAATGAAAATGTGACACCAGGATGATCACACATTTAGAATATATGGTGGTAACAGCTCTCTTCCTCTACCTCCCTGCACAATTACCTCTTCGCTGGTCACGGAGCATGTCTAGAAAACTCTCCCATCGAATTAAAGGAGTCAACTCCAGGCTAATGTAGTCCAAGTGGCTGCTTTAAACGGGTATTCCAGGCAAAAACTTTTTTTATATATATCAACTGGCTCCAGAAAGTTAAACAGATTTGTAAATTACTTCTATAAAAAATCTTGATCCTTTCAGTACTTATGAGCTTCTGAAGTTAAGGTTGTTCTTTTCTGTCTAAGTCCTCTCTGATGACACCTGTCTCGGGAAACGCCCAGTTTAGAAGCAAATCCCCATAGCAAACCTCTTCTAAACTGGGTGTTTCCCGAGAAAGGTGTCATCAGAGAGCACTTAGACAGAAAAGAACAACCTTAACTTCAGAAGCTCATAAGTACTGAAAGGATTAAGATTTTTTAATAGAAGTAATTTACAAATCTGTTTAACTTTCTGGAGCCAGTTGATATATATAAAAAAGTTTTTGCCTGGAATACCCCTTTAAAGCTAATTTCTAAATGCTGTTAACAAAGCAAAAGCTCAGGCAATATAGCTGCCCCCATAATAATGTACAAAACTGCAATCAAAAAATAGAAACAGAGTAGAAAACAGAACATGTAACATAATAGTAAGAAAAAGCAATCTTGGTGACACATTCTCTGTAAGGACAACAAACTACTTTGGCAAGGAACAGGGATTTCAGTGGCGTTGTGCAGGACATCAATCACGGGAGACGCCAGGTAACGGATGAAACTTTACTGGACAACCATGCAACGCGTTTCACTGTGCATGCACAGCTTCTTCAGGCATGTCAGGTAGGGTAAACCTTCCCAGTCTTATACCGGAGGATTTTAACCCTGTATATTAAAAAAAACAAAATCATAATGCAACAACACAATAAAACCATGCAAACAACATATACCAATACAGTTAAATATAAGAAAAATAGTATACATATGATTATTACCTAAAATAATGTAAAAATATATTAATATTCCTTAAAAATACATATATACATATACAATCCCCTCTGCATATCTGCATAATTGATTGATTTTAAAAAAGAAGCCTTGCGCATGTTATCTGACACAGAATATTATTGTATTATGAGGAATGATCCTTCACTTGAGTACTAGAAATCCTACTGTGCTTTAATTAAAAAAGCCACAGAATTAGGTCTGCTGTATAAGAGGGAACACACGTTCCTGAATGTCAAAAATGATGTTTTACCCAAATTTTATTATTTGCCTAAATTACATAAGAGTTTAATAAATCCCCCCGGGTGTCCTATTATTTCTGGAAAATGGTTCATTTACAGCTAATCTTTCTTACTACATAGATTTATTTTTACAACCTTATGTACTAAAATTATCATCATAGAGACTCTGCACAATTAATTCAGGAACGTGACTTTTCTTTACAGTCTTCATTTTCATTTTTGACATTGGACATGTGCTCTATTCTAATATTAATACTGATCTGGGTGTCAGAGCAGTTCGGGATTTTCTTATAGATAATCCACTACTTGGGAATGACCAGGTAGGCTTCCTATTGGAGTCCATTAGATTTATTTTGGATCATGTTTTTTCCTTTGATCAAGTTATTTATAGGCAGACCAGGGGCTGTGCCATGGGGACTCATTTCGCAACCAAGTTATGCAAATTTGTTCATGGGGTGATTTGAGTCCCAGGTCATGACACAGTCCCCATTTTATTTTCAGTTTGTGTGTTTTTTTTCATCGATTTATCAATGATTTGTTCATGATTTCGGTGTGTACAAAGAAGGAAGCTGAGGAGTTCGTGAAGGAACTAAATCAAAATAAATATGGTCTCCAGTTTACGATGCACTTCTCCACATGCTCGATCCAATTTTTAGATTTGGATATTTTTAAGACAGACACTGGACAAGTAGGGACTAGGACACTCTTTAAATCAGGTGATGTCAATAGCTTCTTGCTTTATGACAGCGCACATTATCCGAGCTGGCTGAAGTGGGTGCTGAAGGGGGTTCCTGGGCATACGGAGGAATGGTACCTCCGATGCTGATTTTGATGCGCAGGCTGCTGTCCTGAGGGCACACTTCCATGAAAAGGGTTATCCCAAGTCCCTCTTAAGCAATGCATATAAAAAAGTAAAAGATAAGAAAAAGGCAGAATTGGTAATAACCAAAAAGCAGAGGATTGAGAATAACGGGGAAGAAACGGATCAGAAGTTTAGATACAACTTTATTACTAATTATAAGTCTCCAACAGACTGCAATGTGTTCCGCGCGGATTTCCACCTGGAGAAAGAGCAACCCCTTTCTTCAGGCGGAAATTTACAAGCGGATTTTCCGTTCACAAATTCCACTTCACAAATTCCGAAGTGTGAATTTGTGAACGGAAACCCATTCACTACACTATACATTTTAGCAAGCGGAATTTCCGCCTGCAATTTCAAAGAGGAATTGCAGGCGGAAATTCCGTAGTCTGAACCTAGCCTATGCCTATGTGCAATATGTCGGACGGACCATACAGACGGTCCGTGCTAGGATGAACAAGCATAGATGGAATATTGTACACGGATTTATGTTACATAGTCTATTGAGACATTTTCTTAATGTACATCATAAGAATTTGAAATAACTCATTCTGGTTATACTGGAGTCTATTCCTGAGGAGGTTCCGGATAGGTTCCAACGTTTAATAAATCGTGAATCCTTTTGGATTTATAAGTTGGCTATTTTAACCCCTCATGGTCTAAATTAGACCATTGATAATGTCCGTTAATCTGATATTAATTTTATTTGTAACAGTAAGGCCTGCAGTAATATATCCATCTTTGCTGTAATTTTTCCTCCCCTTTCTTCCTTTCTTAATTATGCAGATATGTGGAGGGGATTGTGTGTATATATATATGTATTTTTAGGAATATTAATATATTTTTACATTATTTTAGGTAATCATGTATACTATTTTTCTTATATTTAACCGTATTGGTGTATGTTGTTTGCGTGGTTTTTGATAGCACTCCTCTGTGCTCTCTCCTGTCTGATAGTACTCCTCTGTGCTCTCTCCTGTTTGATAGTACTCCTATGTACTCTCTCCTGTCTGATAGCACTCCTCTGTACTCTCTCCTGTCTGATAGTACTCCTATGTGCTCTCTCCTGTCTGATAGGACTTCACTGTGCTCTCTCCTGTCTGATAGGACTCCTCTGTACTCTCTCCTGTCTGAAAGGACTCCTCTGTGCTCTCTCCTGTCTGATAGGACTCCTCTGTACTTTCTCCTGTCTGATAGGACTCCTCTGTGCTCTTTCCTGTCTGATAGGACTCCTCTCGGCTCTGTCCTGTCTGATACAACTCCTCTGTGCTTTCTACTGTCCTATCAGACAGGAGAAACCACAGAAGAGTGCTAGCCCACCGTCATTTACTCGACTTTGTCCATGCCTGTGCTTGGACAAAGCCATTATATAAGACATGATTTCTATAAAAAAAAAAAATTCTTATGAAGTTTATTAAAAATGTTAATATTTTGCCAAGATGTACAACATATAAAACGTTTTTGTATCGGACAGTGCCCATTTCAGTATAAAGACACAGCCAATTCCTTATTTCAGATATTTACAGAAGGAAGTAAGGAGAGGCCCACTTGCTTAGTGTATTACATTTACTGTTCATGGAACATGGATTAAAATCTGATAATATCGGTATATGCATGAAGCTGGTATGTCCTCATATGCTCATTCTTACAGGTTTTTTTCAGGATACTCCAGAATCCTTTCAGTATCCATAAACATCCTTTTATTACGACAACAGGACATATGTGGGTCATAATACACTGCTTGGGCCTCGCCTCTGTAACCCGTATCGGTGGACTTTATTGACAACAAGGGATAATGACAAGGGAAATGTGTAACCAGATGAAGCTTCCCCACACCAATACCGGCACATTTCTGGATAGAATAGCTAGACCTAGGCCAACAACTTATTTAAATTTTTATATTCATTATTGTTGGATGCTTATCACCTATTTACACAGGGTGATGCACATCCACAACAATAATTTAATTGGCCGAACATTGGCCGTTATTGGAACATAACTAGGAAGGCTAGTAGAAATATCCCCAATTTTCTATTGTACATGCATCTCTGAATTTGGCAGTTTTTACAGGTCTGCTAATGCTGAAAGAAGTAGATCATCATGGTCCTAGTCATAGTTCCAGGATATATTTTTGTTTCTGAAATGATTTCACAGACTTGGTTCTTTTTGCTCTTGCTATGGATCGTTTTGGAACATCCTCAGGGACTTCTCAAATTCAGGGGCAAAAGCTAAATTGTTAAATCTGATTCCATGGCTTCATAATTTATTAATGAATAGTGTGATTTTATATTTTGTCCTTTTTTGGCTTTGTGTATCTGTAATATATTGTGGGTCATTTTATTCATGAAAATACAAAGAAAAAATCTTCAGCTCACCTCCCGTTGGTTTTGCACGGATCCTCAGCCTGGCCCAGCTTGGTACGCAACAGAAAAAAGAGAAAAGCACTTTATCCAGCAATTCCTAAAACATCAATTCCTTATTCTTTGTTCCAAGACGATAAAAATTTTGCAAGACAAACTCACATCACACCACCTAGCAGGTAACACATTCCAAAAGTGTGTTACCGGCTAGGTGGTGTGATGTGAGTTCGTCTTGCAAAATTTTTTATCGTCTTGGAACAAAGAATAAAGAATTTTATTCATCCCTCGTAAATTATCTTTATTTTATATAAAGTCTATCGTATACATTTTTTGTTAACCCTTAAAAGTTATTATTATTGTTGTTTTTGAGCCCCTCCATGGTCCACACCTATTTCTAATTCTCTTTATTTCAGGAAGCAGGACTAGAGCTGGGCTCTGTCCAGCAGTACACACACAGTAACTTCCCTAAACTCTCTAGGTAATCATAGCACAGGGCAAAACAACATATCATTCTTTCTGCTATGCCATGACATAGTGCTGGTGAAAGTGCACTGAACAGGCTTGCACTGTGCTGAGCTGATGATTTACATGATAAACTACTATAGATGGCATGTGGGGGAGAAGGGATTATTAATGCCTTAGATTTTTGCAAGGTGCTGTATGAGCGTGAAGGAAACCGCAGGACAGCAAGGGAATGGTTACCTAAGCATTTAAAAGGCTGTCACTGTGCTATGAGCTGAAAGGAAATACACAGCAGCAGCAAGATAGCAAAGAACTGTTGCTGATATAAGCGAGATGCAATGATCTACCTTGTATGGACAGTGCACATACTCTATACACTCACACATGAAGGTACACAGTCTTATTTTCTCTCTCTCCTGCACATTGCCATGGCTATGCCCCACATTCACTTACTTGGCTGTTAATAGAGACAGGTTTCCCCTAACAATAGTCAGTGGAGGGCCGATTGCAGGAAAGTAGGACACCTAGTGGCCAAGACTTTAGAGTTGTTAACACATGAATCTCACAAGCAAAAACATGGAGGGAAGTTGTTTGAAACAACAGTGACCATTTAAAGTAATAAAAAGGAAACTGGTGCTATTTCTGTTACTTCCTTTATATGGAGTCCCAGTTTTCTTATACTTGTTTCTGGATTATGTTTTACAGCTATCATGTATGTCATGGGCGCCCTTGGTCCGGCCGCAGGCTATCTCTTAGGTGGAGTACTTATTGGATTTTATGTAGATCCTCGCACCATTGTCAACATTGAGCAGAGTGACCCAAGATTCATTGGCAACTGGTAAGACCATGTCCATGTAAGATCTGAAAGAGAAGTAAATGCAGTGTTTGATGCCTAGATTATAAAGTCACTGTCATGTTTGATTGACATGGGTGTCTGTTTCCTAATCCATAGAATCAATTGTTCTTAGTGTATCTTTCTTTACTTAATTTCATAACCATCACATCATACATAATAATATTATACATTCTGGTGATATAATCCATCCCTACAATTACTTTTTGTATATTTCAGCCTTTATTTAGACCATCAGTCGCCATGGACATAATGCATCCTTCAGTCATTCTGTTTATAGTTTTCTTTTTTTCCCCTTACTGCACATTTTGCATCCCTCCAGGCATCCATCCCTCTATTATTCAGAAGATAATGCAGTAAATCCAGCCATTCATAATGGATTGTGTCTTTTTAGACATCCAGCATCTAATACAGCCCTTCAGCGGACTATATATTTCTGTAGCATGTAATAAAACCCTCCATCCATTCAGCATAAAGTGTATCTATCAGCCATCCAACATATAATGTACCCCCCCCCCCCAACTGGCACATGGTACTGCATATTTGCAACCATTTTAGTAATGTTCGAATGTATCAAAAATAAAAATGAAGTAATTTTGCTTATGCTCTTGATTAAAATAAAATACTTTTTTTTTTCTGGAGAAAATTTTTCATTTGTAGTTTGCAGTTGTAGTTCTATAAAATAGAAAATCTATTTGTTAGACTGTGAACATAAAATGCAGTGTATATAAAAGCGTTAAGCTTAATCAGTACATAATACACTAAATTTGCTTTCTAAAACATTCCTTTAGCAACTAATGGAATAAGCTTCAGTGTGCATCATAGCCAGTGGGTCCTGGTTGCTATCAGGACCCACAGATAATACCGGACATTGGGCCAATTCCCGGAATTAACCCTTTAGACTCCACTGTCAAAGTTGATTGCGGCATATAAAAGGGGAAAAAATCCATCCACTGTTAGCTCTACACTGTGTTTTAGGATATATTTGGTGCTCTGGAAATTCTTTTGTACCCTTCTCCTGACTGATATGTTTCAACATTGAGATCTCTCTGATGCTTTGGAAGCCCCTTAAATGATGGCAGGCGTCTGATGATTTCTATTTAACTCGAGTTTGAATGGGATTGGTTAATTCTGAACACAGCCACATCCCCAACTTATAAGAGGGTTTGAAAACTTATGCAACCAGTTTATAGTGTATTATTTTTTTTTTGACCCCTGAAAGATTTCAGTTTATTTTGCAATTAGATTGTTCACGTTATAGGTCTCATTAAAGGGGTACTCCGCCCCTAGACATCTTATCCCCTATCCAAAGGATAGGGGATAAGATGTCTGATTGCGGGGGGGTCCCCCGGGATCTCGGCTGCAGCACCCATCTGTCATTACTGCACAGAGCAAACTCGCATTAAGGGGCGTCTGACCCACGCCAGTGCCGCAGCACACAGGATCCTTTCCAGCATCTCTTGCACCCATCAGCATTTCAAGAGTGCTGTTTTACGTTTTGGACCTGAGGAAGGCACTCTGTATGTGCCGAAACGCGTTGTCTTTTTTGCAAATAAAAACCATTTGTCCTGTGCTGGCCTGAGTCTCTCCGTTTTGTGACATCCCAAAGCAGTGCCTCATAAGACCGTTTTTGCCTCTTTTTGAGTTATTCATATCATACAACTGGCTCTTTCTGCTAAGAGTCCAGTCCCAGTCAGAGTGCAGCAGCTTCCTTTTACCTCTACCCACCAATCCTCAACAGAAATTTGCACCAACAGGTGAGTAAAATCACCTAGGTGTGGTGGAGGGACCCACAGAACCTGTAGTTAAAAAGGGAGCACCCCCTTTCTCTCATTTTTGTCTTTTACAATAGAGATGAGTATCTTGTTGGACTTCTTACCAAAAAAGTTCTTTGGTTGGCCTTCCCAAGAAGTTGTTATACATTCTGTTTGCCCATTTTATGAATTTTATATTTTTCTCATTCTATATTTGTCCAAGTGGCACAAAATGGAGGCTCTCAGGGGGTAAATACTCATATTTATTCCTAGGTATGTGGTGGGAGATTTGTCAGTGTGGGCTTTGGTAAATATTGGTGCCCCCCTTCCCCATAGGAGCTGCAGTAAAGACATTTTGGTTGTAACTCCACTTTTTCAGAAACAGATATAACCAATAAAATGCTGAACAGAACGTTCAGCAACTTATATTATTTTATAGAAAGTAACAAACATGAGAATTGCCGAATATTATATGGCTGTAACCGAAAGCTACTTAAATCCAGCCCCTCCAGGCCCTGTCATCTTAGGTTTCTGTAATGCCAGCATCTCCTCACAGGAAAGGAGGAAGACCTTGTTAACTTTGACATTGAAGTCAGCAACGGCAGTCACTGGCAGGAACTAAGGATTTTATGTTTTATTAGCCATGGCCATGTAGTCAACAATTTTTAGCGCGATGTTCATTCTTGAAATTTCAATGCAAGGTATCTCCCCACGTCCCTATGGAAAGGGCAAGTACTGTAATGTTATGTTTATGTTGCACTTGTCTGTACAAAATAGTGTGAACATTTGCTGGATACATGCTGTAACCTGTAAGGTGGCTATGTGTTGTTTGCCACAAATTATTAAAAAGATATTCCAGAACCTATCCGGTGGGTAGATATGAAATGTAAAATCGGTGGACAGTTTGCCCACTGGGACCACACCCCATAAAATGGTAGAGTGGAGGGTCAGTTGCATTTCCGTTGCAAGGAGAAATCTAAATGGTGCTCATTGCTTCTCCATTTTGAGCGTGACTGCCTGATTTTGCACCTACCCCTTTCCCCCAGCCTATCACTATTGCACCAGCCCCCATTATTTTAGTAAGGTCTACAAAGTAGAAAGATGATCCTTAAGATTTAGGTGGCTGGACATCATTGCGCCCTTCTTCCTCTGTCCATTGACCTGCAGCGGTAAAGTAATCTTCAAGCCGGATCTTCGTAGAACTGATATGCTTTCATGTTCTTTTCACTGTATCTACAATTATACTATATATTAGAGTCCTGTAAATGCCTTTGGTTACATTTAGTAGCAAAGACTGTGTCACATATCTACTTTGGGAAAGTAATATGTTTCCTGTTCACCATCACTGTCTGGATTAGGGTTTGTGAAAATGCATATGCCAAGTACCCATCACTCAATTAAATGACACCCAGGTACTGCCCAGGCTATGATCATACTTAGTGCTGAAACTATTAAATGGGCAGCTTGAGGACTGTACAAGTTCACATCTTGCAAGATGGCATTTACAACCAGGGTTATACTTGCCGTTGGCTTAGAACCTAGATTCTAGACAGTGAGACCTTTTGGTTGACATCATGCATCATAGAAGATAGGAGAACTTGTGTTTTTGAAATGATGTGTGAAGCAAATAAAGCCAGTGTTCTACTAGTCTCCTTTTGTGCTTGCAGGTGGAGTGGGTTTCTACTGTGCGCTATGGCTATGTTACTTGTCATCTTCCCAATGTTTTCCTTCCCAAAGAAGCTTCCCCCTCGACAGAAGAAGAAAAAGAAAAAGAAAAGTAACTCCTATGATGTCTCCAGTGATGATGATGTGATGAAAGAGAAATCTAGTAACAAAGTAAAAGTAGATACCAGTGGTGGCCCAGCAATAGGCTTTGGCAAGAATTTTAGAGGTAAATTAGTTTTAGTGATGTAAATATTTGTGACTTTTATAACATTATTAAGAGACCATTGGCTTTGGTTATCTTTAAAATTATCGCTGAAGAGTTTCAAAATTTTTCACGGGACTAGATGGAGGAACCATTTTATTATCTCTCGTCATATTATAGCATGGCCACTAGAGCTAATTCTTATAACATTTATTTCTTTGAGCCACAGAAGGGTCAGCATCTTCATAGCAATTCCTTTTTAGGCGGAATATTTGGACCTTATTGAAACCATACCATTCTATTCCTTTCCTTTTACAATAAAACAGTTGTAGGGTTTCTGAGAACCATTTTTCAATTCTCCACTCATAGAGGGAGTCGCCCATTTAGGATGCCGATCTATGACCCACAGCCAAGAACATCCACAAAGAATGTGTCTTATTCTGCAGGACTCGTATATTCTGCAGTCCATCACTGTGTATTGCTTGATTTTCTCTGTGGCTGAGCTGTGGAGTCATTAAACACATACCGCGCGATTCTGCTACAAATTTGAGCTGATCATTGGGGATCCTGGCAGTGGCACACACATGTACCATATATACTCGAGTATAAGCTGACCCGTATATAAGCCAAGGCCCTTAATTTCACCCCAAAAACCCAGGAAAAAGTTATTGACTCGACTATAAGCCTAGGGTGGGAAATACATCATCCCCACAATGTCATCATCCCCCCCTGTCATCATCCAGACCCCCGTCATCATCCACCCCCCTCCCTTTATCATCACCGCCTGTCAATCCCTTCCTTCGTCATCATCCAGACCCCCCCCTTTAGTTTTCTACTAACCTCCCCTCGGTGGGAAGGAAGGGTGAGCTGGTCCGGGCCATCTATGCTGCAGGGTCCGTCCGGTGGGAAGAGTTAGTCATTCCGGGCTGTCCATTTTCACCGGGAGGCCCTCTTCTCTGCTCCGGGCCCAGCCCCGGACTGGTGATGTTGCCTTGACGACGACGCACAGGGACGTTCATACGCAGGGACGTCAAAGACGTCTGCAGCGCACGGACGTCCCTGTGCGTCGTCAAGGCAAGGCAACGTCACTAGTCCAGGGCCGGGCCCGTAGCGTAGAAGAGGGTCTCCCGGTGAAAATGGACAGCCCGAAACGACTAATCCTCCCCACCGGATGGTCCCTGCAGCATAGATGTCCCAGACCAGCTCACCCTTCCTTCCCACCGAGGGGAGGTGAGTAGAAAACTAAAGGGGGGTCTGGGTGATGACGAAGGCCGCAGTGGTCTTCAACCTGAGGACCTCCAGATGTTTCAAAACTACAACTCCCAGCATGCCCGGACAGCCGATGGCTGTCCGGGCATGTTGGGAGTTGTAGTTTTGCAACATCTGGAGGTCCGCAGGTTGAAGACTACTGAGAAGGGATTGACAGGCGAAGAGTTCGCTCGAGTATAAGCCGAGGGGGCGTTTTTAGCACGAAAAATCATGCTGAAAAACTCGGCTTATACTTGAGTATATACAGTATTTATTATTTGAGAATCTGTCCAGCAAAAAGGGATTGTTTGAAATAGACAATCCTTATATTGTTCTGCCAAGAGTTCACAGTGGACAGATCTCTGATCTTGTAGACAGACAATTGGGCACTCACCTGAGTTTTGCCTGTGGTTTTTACATTCTCTGGATAACTATTCACCCCAAGAAGAAGATTCCACTTCACTAGAAGACTGGATGCATTTGTATACCTCTCAAAATGTAGTTTAGGAAGTTGTAGGGTTCATAGTGTATCTACTCCTTTTGATACATTTTAGAATGTATACTATATTGTGCATTATTATTATTAGCATTATTAATGCATTAATTACAGTGAGAACAATTCTGTTTTATGCTTTTCTTGTATAATAATACATTAAATGCTTTCAAAAGTGTATACAATAAATAACATATAACTTGTTGGTGGCAAATCTCTTGCAGGAAACCCATTACATGCTCTTCATTTCAGGGATCCAACATATATTGTTTTATTTTTCCATTCATTATTTATAAACTTCATCTCTTGTCATTTTTAGACCTTCCAAGAGCAGCAGTCAGAATTTTAAGCAACATGACATTCCTTTTTGTGAGTTTGTCATACACAGCTGAGAGTGCCATTGTCACCGCTTTTATTACCTTCATTCCCAAGTTCATCGAGTCTCAGTTTGGCATCCCAGCTTCCAGTGCCAGCATCTACACTGGTAAGATCATGCTAATGGTGCATGCAAATTACAATAGGAACTGAGCTTTTTTTTTTTTTTTTTTTTAATGAAATGACTGGTAGGAACTACTTTGTTTTGCTCAGAATGATGTAAAATAATAAAAGAAGTTATACTTCTCTATAATTCCTGTTCTGATGCGTGCCAAGGCCCCTAAAATCATGTGACTATTCTAGCCAATCACTGGCGGTAGGGGGTCACTGTTGTGGCCAGTGATTGGCTGCAGTGGTCAAGTGTTCATATTGTGCTGGGACCATGAAGTACCGAAATATTCTGGGGACCCAGGAAGTGCTGGAACCTTAGATGGGTACTACCGTGGAAAACGTATTTTATTTTGATCAACTGGTGCCAGAAAGTTCAACAGATTTGTAAATTATTTCTATTAAAAAAAATCTTAATCCTTCTAGTACTTTTTAGGGGCTGTATACTACAGAGGAAATGTTTATCTTTTTGGATTTCTCTTATGTCACGACCACAGTGCTCTCTGCTGACCTCTGCTGTCCATTTTAGGAACTGTCCAGAGCAGCGTATGTTTGCTATGGGGATTTTCTCCTGCTCTGGACAGTTCCTAAAAGGAACAGCAGAGGTCAGCAGAGAGCACTGTGGTCGTGACATAAGAGAAATCCAAAAAGATAAACATTTTCCTCTGTAGTATACAGCCCCTAAAAAGTACTGAAAGGATTTACAAATCTGTTTAACTTTCTGGCACCAGTTGATTTAAAAAAAAAAAGTTTTTCACGGTAGTTCCCCTTTAAGCAGTGGTGGATCGGTAAGGTGGCCAGTACAGAAACCAGCAGGGGACCCAGGAAGCACTGGAACCTTATGTGGTGGCGGATCATTTAGGTTGCAGGTACAAACACCAGCAGGGGACCCAGGGAGATCTGAAACCTCAAGTAGTGGGTGATTGGTAAGGTAAGTATGACATCTTTTAATATTTTACACTATTCTGGATTGTTTTAAAAAATGAAGAGTGTCTTAAAGGGTTTAAAAAAAAGTTTTAAGTCAGTTGTTAAAATGATTCTAACTACTTTAAGCCATATGTGTCTACGTTAAACGTCTTTCCAAGCCACTTCTGGTTCACTAGCTCATGTACTAGATTCTTAGATCCATAGTATTCTCCATTAAAAGACATTCCTCTCAGAATCAGTAAAGCAGCTGTAAATGTCACTAAGTTATTCTGTTTTGGTCTTCTTTATTGTATGTGTTGTAAATTTGTAGAACATACGACCTCAGGGGTCAGAGTAGAAACTTGTTGAAACAAAAAACATCACCACTTGTATCTGGCATGGGTCTGCCTGTTATAAAAAAAAAACATACATTTATCCATATATATATATATATCTCCATATATCCATATTTGCTTCCTTTTTTCCCTACTTTACCATCTGAAAAATACACTGTGGAGTCAGCAGCAGAACTATGACGTGTAGGTTTGGATGAATTTGGCTGATTTTCCGGTTTTGGATGAAGATTTAGCCCATCCATGGGGCTAATCCACATTCTGGCTACTGCACAATAAGTGGCAATAAGTTATTATTTTTTCACTATGGGGATTTCTAATGTACATGGGAAAATGCTGTTTGATGTGTATGTTTGTGGAAAGATTACGAGTGGATTTTGGAGAAGAATAAATGTCTAAATCCTTAAGATTGATAAAGAAAAAATTTTTCAGTGATACTGCTCAGTAATTATATGTAACAATTTTTGGGGAAAGTGGCTTTGCCACCTGCCATGATTGTGTACTTTTTCCTTTCCTGAAGACTTTGTGTAAATGTTTAGAAGCTATCTATGTCGCCTGAAAATAGATTTGTTGTTATCCAGTAAATAAGAGATTTGGAGGGGTGCCGAAATTTGAAATCCAGAGTGTAGTCAGTATTATTCTAGAATGTGTTAGAAGTAGGAACAACCGAAGAATGGATAACAACAGAAAGAACCTGAACATTTTGGGTCCATTCACACGGAGGAAATTCAGCAAGAAAAATGTAGCAGGAATGATCCGGAATCCAAATGTGTGACAGTACACGACATATGAACTGAGCACCGCAAAATTAATTTAAATCAAATGGGCGTTGGAACCCATGAAAAAATTCTTCACGGATTCTACATAATGTGAACAGGGCCTTAGAATACTCAAGAAAAAGTCATATTTACCGGTACAAAATTCATGGACAAAAATAGAAAGAGATTCAATATAGAAAACGTTCCATATAAATCCACAGCTACCTAAGGACCTATTGTAATTTTTTTGTAACTATATATAAATGGCAAAAAAAACTAAATTGCTTCTTTGCCTAAGTTAAGGAGAAGCATACAGCTTTTTCCCAGTGTGCCAATGACGTGCCCATAAAATCCCCAATTTGGGCATACCATTAACCTATTATCAGGAGAGCTGAGGGCTGAGAGATGATCACTACATCCTGATCACTACAGCTAAGGCCCCATTACATAGTCATTATCACTCAAGTAGGTCAGTGTTAGCCTGTGTTATAGGCTCATCATTTAGCCAACTAAAGAGCACAGGTTCATTCATTGGCTGATTGCCCTGTATAAATGGGGAATGTACGGCCAACAATGATGGAAGTGAAGAGACTTTCAAACAATCTAGCAATTGTGCGCCCCTTGTTTGTCTGTTTCTAAGTAACAATAATAATTTGTTCTTGATTATATATTTATTTTTTAAAAGGCAGCCGTATTGGCCACACACTTCTGTCCTGTATGTGCCCTTAGCAGAGAGTTTTTATAGTGATAGTATAATTGGAATTTCATTTTTAGAGACACTTTGCAGGGGTGTGGAAATAAAAAAAAAAAACGACTTGTCCAAGGGACTAAAGCGGAACACAATCTACTTGTCCCTCTAGAAAATCCACTTTTCCTGGTAGATAAAATAATTTCAACCAAAATAGTACGATCCCCCCCACTAGACCACCAGGGATGGATATAAGATCCCTTTAGACACTGCTGTCAACTTTGACAGCGGTGATCTAATGGTTTAATAGCGGCCCCGGTGATCGCAGTATGTCGGGCTATTAGCGGCCGGAGAGCTGTAGCTCCTTTTACGCCCGAGGCAAGGCCTGAAAAGTCTAGATGTAACTTTTTGATCACCTTATAAAAAATGAGCAATTCTGGACTATTTTTTAAATTTACACCGTTCACCGTACGGTTTAATTAACATTATTTTTTAATAGTCTGGACATTTCCACATGCAGCGATACCACTTATGTTTATTTTTGTACATTATTTTTATTTAAAGAAAATTGGAAACTTTTATTAGGAAAGGGGCTTATTCACATGTATACGCATGTATTTTTCCGTCTCAATAGGGACTTATGTGTTACTGGGGGGGGGGGTTCTGCTTCTCCAGTTTATGTGGTGCATTTTGTGTCAGAAAATGCTGGAAGTTGCATTTAGTTACTAGATAACTACAACTCCCAGCATGCCCTGATGCAGCCTATGGTTGTGTGGGTGTTGCAGCATGTTGCACTGTATAGTAGTACAGTTAAGGTTATTGTGTAACATGCTGGAAGTTGTAGTTTTGGTCCGTGTCACCTGCAGAGCCATTGGATGTGTCAAGGAATACTGGGAATTGCAGTTAGTAACTACAACACCCAGCATGCCCTGATGCAGCCTATGGCTCTGCAGCTGACCTGAACCAAAACTACAACTCCCAGCATGTTGCACTTTATAGTTCTACAGTTCAGGTTATGGTGCAACATGCTGGAAGTTGTAGTTTTGGTTCGGGGGTGTTTGTGTGCATCCGTGGGGCTCTTGGGCGAGTATGAAGGGGGCGGGATTCTGGGGGTGCAATTTAGTGCGGGTGGCCAGAAACCACTAAAAATAAATAAAATTAGATGGCACAAGTGGCGGCGGCAGCAGCACACCCCCACACCCCGAGACACTGGCCCTTGGGCACTGCCCTAATGCCCGATGTGACAGTCCGCTCCTATACAAAACATTCATGCATACACATGTCATACATGCACCAGCCACTGCCCCCATATCATACATACACACACCCCCGCCACTGCCCCCCCACATCATACATTACAGACACACAACACAGATACATCATACACACATACACTCACACCATACATATACACACATCATACATACACCCACCACTGCCCCCATCATACATTACATACACATCACACACACAGACATCATGCACACATAGACAGACATCATACACACATCACACATACACTCACACCATACACTCACACCATACATATGCACACATCATACATACACCCACCGCTCCCCCATCATACATTACATACTCACACCCCTGCTACTGCCCCCATCATACATTACATACACCCACCGCTCCCCCATCATACACACATACACTCACACCATACATATACACCATACATATGCACACATCATACATACACCCGCAGCTGCCCACCCCATATCATACATCACATACATACACACATCACACATACAGACATCATTTACACATACAGACATCATACACACATCACACATACAGACATCATACACACATCACACATAGACAGACATCATACACACATAACACATACACTCACACCATACATATACACCATACATATGCATACATCATACATACACCCACCGCTCCCCCATCATACATTACATACACACATCACACATAGACAGACATCATACACACATCACACATAGACAGACATCATACACACATCACATATACACTCACACCATACATATACACACATCATACATACACCCACCACTGCCCCCATCATACATTACATACACATCACACACACAGACATCATGCACACATAGACAGACATCATACACACATCACACATACACTCACACCATACACTCACACCATACATATGCACACATCATACATACACCCACCGCTCCCCCATCATACATTACATACTCACACCCCTGCTACTGCCCCCATCATACATTACATACACCCACCGCTCCCCCATCATACATTACATACACACATCACAGAAACATCATACACACATACACTCACACCATACATATACACCATACATATGCACACATCATACATACACCTGCAGCTGCCCACCCCATATCATACATCACATACATACACACATCACACATACAGACATCATTTACACATACAGACATCATACACACATCACACATACAGACATCATACACACATCACACATAGACAGACATCATACACACAAAACACATACACTCACACCATACATATACACCATACATATGCATACATCATACATACACCCACCGCTCCCCCATCATACATTACATACACACATCACACATAGACAGACATCATACACACATCACACATAGACAGACATCATACACACATCACACATACACTCACACCATACATATGCACACATCATACATACACCCGCCGCTGCCCACCCCACATCATACATCACATACATATACACATCACACATACAGATATCATACACACATTATACATTACATACACATCACACACAGACAGACATCATACACACATCATACATTACATACACATCACACATAGACAGACATCATACACACATACACTATACATATACACCATACATATGTACACATCATACATTCACCCACCGCTGCCCCCCCAATCATACATTACATGCTCACATCACACATCTACTCACACCATACATATACAACCACCCTTCCTGCCACCGCCACAGGGGTGGGATAGAGCTGTGTGCGGGGGATGGAGCTGTGTACCGAGCTGTCTACGTCCTTTCTCTCCCCCTGCTGTGTCTTCTGAGCTGCGTCCTCCATCCTCCGGGAGGGGAGATAAGGGGTGTGGCTTAATTATGTCATGCAAACGTGCGACCTTGGGCTCTGCAGTCAGCTGTGGGCCGCCGCCCCCTCCATACACCCTAAGCGTCGGTGTGAGGTGCACCGGCATTAAAGAAAAATAAGGGGGAAGTCGGTCTGTCCCTGCTTACCCGATACAGGGCTAAATCTATGACAAATCCACCTGCACTATTTGTCCCGGGCGTCGGGCGATAGGATTTCCACATCCCTGCTTTGTAGAAGCCAGGAAATTATGGAGTATAGCCACCCCACACCCTAGAGACCAAGTAGTGCTGCTAAAATGCACACAGTCCTATGTCCCTGTATGGTGATGCTATCTTGCTTTATCTATACAGCAGATTAACAGAACTGTCATTAAATGCCTGCCCTCTGCTGAATCTGCCTCAGTCTACACTGCAAAGCTAAACTCATTGGAAGAAAATAGAAAGTACAAAAAATTATAAGCAGGAACAAACTTTAAAATAAATACTTTTTTTATGAAAAAAAAACAAACGATATAAACAATATATTTTTCTAATGATACAGTCACTTAAATTATTTTATGTACTATGCAAAATATTAGTATGTAATTGTAGTATAAGTTGGTGTAAGAATAATGCAGTGTCTGCTGTGAGTCCTCTTAGTGAGCAGATTATCCTATAGATGTATACATCTGGTTTCTTCTGTCGATTGTGAAAAATGCAAGCACAGACAACTCCATTCTGAAGCAGTAATCACAGAAGAATGCAGGCCTGTAATCTCCTAAAGCATTGTGTTGATATGCTACCAATGAGTTGAGCTGCTTTGACAAATGGCTTTAAAGGACATCTATTATTTCTAATGACTTTTAACAAATTTTAATGAAGAGTCAGAAGTTTTGATCAGCAGGTTCCTGTAGACCTCCTCCAGTCGTTATAATAAAGGGGCTTTGCCCTTTTTTTCTGATTGGTTCTCCACGAAAAAGCAAGCCTAGAGTGTACAGATCCATAAAAGTCTTATTTATATATGCCCCTTTATATAGCACCTGGACCCCACCAATCATTACTTCTGACATGTCAAAGATTTTGTTTTTTTAATCATGTATCCTTTAATTTGGAATTATTATTAAAAACACTTTAAAGTCAAACCTTACAATAATGGAAACCTGTGTGCAAGATTTACACAGCATTTCAGAGGAATCATTTAATAAAACCAGACTGGAACAGGTCTCCCAGTTAGTGCAAAGGACCAAGACAGCTCCTCCAAGCCCTGCCAGCCTTGATTGACACACACATATAGGTAGAGATCGACCAATCCAGATAGGCTGGGCAAAAGAAGACCCATTCCTGGCTGGTTTTATAACTATGATTCCCCTGAAATGCTGCAGAGAATCATAGACCATTGTAATAAGGAAGCCTGTAGTGTTTTATTCTGCCCGTGGTTTATACAGCATTATGCTGGGTTCACACTATGTTTTCGCTATATGGTCACCGTATCCGGCTGTGGGGAGTGAAAACAGGGCGCTCCCGTATCCCAGCCCATATTTCATTCATTTGAATGAGCCGATCAGAGTCAGATAGTGACTCTGGTCGGCTCATTTTTGCCCCGCATCCGGTTTTCTGACCCAACCTAAAACCGCGGCATATCACTGTTTTAGGTCTGGTCACAAAACTGGATATGGGGCAAAAATTAGCCAGATATTGACTCCGGTCGGCTCTTTCAAATGAATAAGATGTGGGCCGGGTCCGGCTGGGATACGGGAGTTCCCGGTTTTCACTCCCCCCAGACCGTATGGTCAAAATGTAATGTAAACCCAGCCTAAAACTGATAATAGGTTTTCTTTAAAGCACAGTAAATGCTGACATTTTTAGTCAGTACCTGTAAAGTACCCTTTACTACATGTGGTAGTCCAGGATGCCCTTTACCAGGCTCATGTAACCAGAGTGGTGGATCAAGAGTCCGATCTTCGGGGGGGCACCATCAGGCTATATTTGCATGGGGGTTTGTCTGCACGGAAAATCTCAGCACTTGGAATAGTGGCAGGGAGGGCCTGCCACTATTTCGTTTCCCCCCTCGGATCCGCCATTGCATGTAACTCAGTATATTTGTGGAAAGTACCTTTCTTTTGTCTACTGGTAGCCCAGTTGCTGATAGTTTATAATTCTTCAGTCCTTGCCGTAAAGGAAGTCATCTCCACCTACAAAGGATAGGGGATAAGTGTCTGATCTTGGGGGAAGTCAAGGCGCAGTCTCCTGCATGGCACCCGGCTCTCCGTAGGAACGGAGCTGTGTTGACCCCCGCACTTAGCAGTGGCCGACACTCCCTCCATGAATCTCTACCATAGAGAAACAAGGAGGGGGAGTGTTGATTGTGTGGCATTAAACAGTCTCCTTGTAAGGAGAGGAGATCACTCCGTGCACAGGGAGAGCTGGGTGCCGGGCAGGAGATCACAGGGGGTCCCATTGGTCGGAATCGCTCCCCTCCGATTAGACACTTATCCCTATGCTTTGGATAGGCGATAAGTTGTCCTGCATCACCGTACTTAGTATAAATAGTTAGGACTAAAATAGTAAATAAAAGTGGAAATAAAATTGTCATATTCATATTGAGCTGTCGGTGCCTATTGCATTTGCACAGTAGTGCTGCATATATCCTGCTAATAACAAACTGCATATATCCTGCAAATAACCAGTAATATTATGCAAATCTCTACTGATGGATCCCCCAGAGAGGAGATGAGAAAGGAAGCGATAAGCCGACAGGTCGTCCTTTTCCATGACAAGATAGCTCAGTGCTATTATTCTGGATTATAAAGCGGTTGTGGGTCAATTACCACATATTTGTAGGTTGAGCGGTGAAGTAAATTGCACTTTATGCGCCTTTAAATGGAGAAGCCTAATAACCGGGTCGCTATATTGCATTTGGACGTCTGTTTTGCTCAGATTGAGATTGCATTAGAGGAAATGGTTGAGAAGTGTTAGTAACCACCCAGCATAGTCGTATATGACAGCTGAGCCGCTGCGTGCTGACAGTCTGTAGATGAAGCACTTAACCTGTCCTATTTAATATACAGAATCAGACAAAGAACGGCCATTTAATAGCTCAAATATCCTAAATATAACATGCACAAGAAAGGTAGGTTATTGAATAACACAGTGTTTCCCAACCATTGTGCCTCCAGCTGTTGCAAACTACAACTCCCGGCTTGCCCAGACAGCCTTTTTGCTGGGAGTTGTAGTTTTGCAACAGCTGAAGGCACACCGGTTGGGAACCGCTGCCCTAACATAACAACGTTTCTGTTGTACCCTGCTTGTCAATGAGTTATGATAAATCAATGGTCATTATTTTACATTGCGGTTTCATTGCCAGGGAAAGACTGTAAGCCCCTAAATGCAGTGCATTAAAAGACTAAAACACGATGAAAGCTTTTAGTGGATTTTGTATTACAGCTATAAATAAAATGGCACAGCGTTTCTAGAAAGTAGATATCGAGCAGGGGGATGACGCATAGCGTAACCTATGTATAAACAGCTTCGGAATGGAATATTTTTAGCATAAGGTGACATTCTGTCTTATTGCAGAATATTAACAAATGCTATGCATGTGTCCAGTCATACGTCCTGTGCTAGATGTGGAAGCTGTGCCCTTGAGAAACATCTTCGTGCATAATCCAAATGTATTATTTGTGTCGTGGTATAGTGGGTGTTCTATTTATAAGCCGACTATGTCTGGAGCCCTGCAAGTAACATAGTTGGTATTTGCTGGCAGACAAAACAGCAGGGGTATAATACATGGTCACGATTCACTGTGTCAATTTGGGTGATAACAGATTTAGTCTCAGATTAAGGCACTTTAAAAGGGTACTCCACTGGAAAAAAAAAATTTTAAATCAACTTGTGCCAGGAAGTTGAACAGATTTGTAAATAACTTCTATTTAAAAATCTTAATCCTTCCAGTACTTATCAGCTGCTGTATGCTCCACATGAAGTTCTTTTCTTTTTGAATTTCCTTTCTGTTTGACCACAGTGCTCTCTGCTGACACCTCTGTCCATTTTAGGAACTGTCCAGAATAGGAGCAAATCCCCATAGCAAACTTATCCTGCTCCGGACAGTTCCTGACATGGACAGAGGTGTCAGCAGAGAGCATTGTGGTCAGACAGAAAAGAAATTCAAAAAGAAAAGAACTGTAGAGAATACATCAGCTGATAAGTGCAACGACGGCGATTGGCGACCCGCCATTGTGTACCATCTACTTCTGCCTACCTCGGCCGAACAGCTCGCACAGCTCCTCCTCACTGCAGGAATGTTGTTACCGCACGGACTCATTCAGTATCTGTCTCTGGTGCACCTAGTAGGGGCCGCACGAAGCCTGTCTCTTTAAGGGTGCGCCACTGATACCACTCCCTCTCCAATCACTGATCAGCATTGCCTATTTAAGGGCACTCTGCCCTGCCTTCTGTGCCTGAGCAATATTGTGGTTTTACCATAACGAAGCTTCTGCTGCTAATCTGCTGATTCTGTGTTCCTGACTTCTGACTGTTTTGAGACTCCATCTCTCGCCTGACCCCTGGTACATTCCTGACTCTCCTGGTACAGACCTCGGACTGCTCGACCACGCCTTTGCCTGAGCTAAAAACGCCACCAGCATCTGTGCTACTCAGCTCTGCTATTCCCTGCTCCAGCTCTGCTACACCATCTGCCTGTTCAGCCTCTACTGACTCTGCTGCTGTGCGATCGCCTGCAAACACAGGTCCTTTCCATTAAGGATCTTCTGGCCTGCTTGACCGGTTGCCACTTCACCGGGACTAGTCTTGTGTAATGACCTGGTATCTCCCTGCAGCTAAGACCAGCTTCCGCACCCGGAGCGGGATAAAGGGTGAAGACCAGGGAGATACTTAGACTCCGCTCGCAAGTATGGCCCAAAGCCAAACCGGTAAGTGGCACAGAGAGTCCACACCAATTGGGAAATTACAATAAGTACTGGAAGGATTAAGATTTTTAAATCAAAGTAATTTACGAATCTGTTTAACTTTCTGGCACCAGTTGATTTGAAAAAAATAAATGTTTTCCAGTGGAGTACCCCTTTAAAGCCTCGGTGTCATTGAAGGGGTACTCCAGTGGAAATTTTTTTTTATTTGAACCTCTTCAGGACATAGGGCGTATAGATACGCCCTGCATCCCGAGTCCTTAAGGACCGAGGGCGTATCCATACGCCCGTGGGAATTCCGGCCCCCACCGCTAGCCGGTTGGGGACCGGAGCCGGATGCCTGCTGAAGTCGTTCAGCAGGCATCCCGGCATATCGCCCAGGGGGGTCATTATGCCCCCCCCCATGTCGGCGATCGCCGCAGATCGCTGGACAATTCAGTCCAGCGATCTGCGGCGATTCCGGGTCAATCGGGTCTCCAGTGACCCGATGACCCGGAATTACTGGCTGTTCGGGGCCGTCTCTGACGGCCCCGAACAGCCAGAGCCTGCAGGGGTGAGGTGGCACTGGTGCCACCTCACGATCGGCCGGATTACCGGCCGACCAATCAGGGCGCCTGCTGCGGGTGTCACTCCCGCACCCGCTCCGCCCCTCTTCTGGAGGACGTGAGCGGGTGCGGGACGTGCACCCCTGGTGCTGGGGACCCCGATCCCCGGCGCCCCTGTTGGGATCGGGGCCCCAGGAGCAGCTGCGGCGGCGGGACTGACCTGCAGCGTCTGGATCGTTGGAGGTGAGTGACAGCCTCCTGCTGTTGCTTAGCAACAGCTCCCAGCATGCAAAAAGGGCATGCTGGGAGCTGTAGTTATGCAACAGCAGGAGGCAGACCACCACAACTCCCAGCATTCCCTTATGGGCATGCTGGGACTTATGGTTTTGCAACAGCTGGAGGCACATTCTTTCTATGGAAAAGTGTACCTTCAGCTGTTGTATAACTACAACTCCCAGCTTGCACAAACAGCTAAAGTGCATGCTGGGAGTTGTAGTGGTGCATCTGCTGGTTGCATAACTACAACTCCCAGCATGCCCGTTGGCTGTCGGTGACTGCTGAGAGTTGTAGTTTTGCAACAGCTGAAGGCACACTGGTTGTGAAACTCAGAGTTTTTCTTTTACCTAACTCAGTGTTTCACGACCGGTGTGCCTCCAGCTGTTGCAAACTACAACTCTCAGCAGTCACCGTACACCATGCACCGTACATGCTGGGAGTTGTAGTTTTCCAACAGCTGGAGGCACACGGGTTGTGAAACACTGAGTTAGGTCACAAACTCAGTGATACATAACCAGTGTGCCTACAGTTGTTGCAAAACTGCAACTCTCAGCAGTCACCGACAGCCAACGGGCATGCTGGGAGTTGTAGTTATGCAACAGCTGGATGTCCCCCCCAATGTGAACTTACAGGGTACACTCACATGGGCGGAGGATTACAGTAAGTATCTGGCTGCAAATTTGAGCTGCCGCAAACTTTCTGCTGCAGCTCAAATTGCCAGCGAGAAACTACTGTGAACCCCCGCCCGTGTGACTGTACCCTAAAAACACTACACTACACTAACACAAAAAATAAAATAAAAAGTAAAAAACACTACGTATACACATACCCCTACACAGCCCCCCTCCCCAATAAAAATGAAAAACGTCTGGTACGCCACTGTTTCCAGAACGGAGCCTCCAGCTGTTGCAAAACAACTCCCAGTATTGTCGGACAGCCGTTGACTGTCCAGGCATGCTGGGAGTTTTGCAACAGCCGGAGGCACCCTGTTTGGGAATCACTGGCGTAGAATACCCCTATGTCCACCCCTATGCAATCCCTAATTTAGGCCTCAAATGCGCATGGCGCTCTCACTTTGGAGCCCTGTCGTATTTCTAGGCAACAGTTTAGGGTCACATATGGGGTATCGCCGTACTCGGGAGAAATTGTGTTACAAATTTTGGGGGGTATTTTATGCTTTTACCCTTTTTAAAAATGTAAAATTTTTGGGAAAACAAGCATTTTAGGTAAAAAAAAAATTTTTTTTTTACATATGCAAAAGTCGTGAAACACCTGTGGGGTATAAAGGTTCACTTAACCCCTTGTTACGTTCCCCGAGGGGTCTAGTTTCCAAAATGGTATGCCATGTGGTTTTTTTTTGCTGTCCTGGCACCATAGGGGCTTCCTAAATGCGGCATGCCCCCAGAGAAAAATTTGCGTTCAAAAAGCCAAATGTGACTCCTTCTCTTCCGAGACCTGTAGTGTGCCAGCAGAGCACTTCTCACCCCTATATGGCGTGTTTTCTGAATCGGGAGAAATTGGGCTTCAAATTTTTAGGGGTATTTTCTGCTATTACCCTTTTTAAAAATAAAAAATGTTTGGGAAAACAAGCATTTTAGGTAAAATTTTTTATTTTTTTTTACATTTGCAAAAGTCGTGAAACACCTGTGGGGTATTAAGGTTCACTTTATCCCATGTTACATTCCCCGAGGGGTCTAGTTTCCAAAATGGTATGCCATGTGGGGTTTTTTTTTTGCTGTTCTGGCACCATAAGGGCTTCCTAAAGGTAACATGCCCCCCAAAAACCATTTCAGAAAAACGTACTCTCCAAAATCCCCTTGTCGCTCCTTCCCTTCTGAGCCCTCTACTGCGCCCGCCGAACACTTTACATAGACATATGAGGTATGTCCTTACTCGAGAGAAATTGGGCTACAAATACAAGTAAAAATTTTGTCCTTTTACCCCTTGTAAAAATTCAAAAATTGGGTCTACAAGAACATGTGAGTGTAAAAAATGAAGATTGTGAATTTTCTCCTTCACTTTGCTGCTATTCGTGTGAAACACCTAAAGGGTTAAAACGCTGACTGAATGTCATTTTGAATACTTTGGGGGGTGTAGTTTTTATAATGGGGTCATTTATGGGGTATTTCTAATATGAAGACCCTTCAAATCCACTTCAAACCTGAACTGGTCCCTGAAAAATACTGAGTTTGAAAATTTTGTGAAAAATCGGAAAATTGCTGCTGACCGTTGAAGCCCTCTGGTGTCTTCCAAAAGTAAAAACACGTCAATTTTATGCTGCAAACATAAAGTAGACATATTGTACATGTGAACAAAAAAAAAATGTATTCGTAATATCCATTTTCCTTACAAGCAGAGAGCTTCAAAGTTAGAAAAATGCAAAATTTTCAAATTTTTCATCAAATTTACGGATTTTTCACCAAGAAAGGATGCAAGTATCGACAAAAATTTACCACTATGTTAAAGTAGAATATGTCACGAAAAAACTATCTCGGAATCAGAATGATAACTAAAAGCATTCCAGAGTTATTAATGTTTAAAGTGACAGTGGTCAGATGTGCAAAAAACACTCCGGTCCTCAACCCCTTAAGGACCAAGGACGTACCGGTACGTCCTTGGTCCTGCTCTTCTGATATAACGCGGGGTTACACAGTAACCCCGCGTCATATCATGGCGGGCCCGGCGTCATAGTGAAGCCGGGACCCGCCTCTAATAGCGCGCAGCGCCGATCGTGAAAGTGAAAGTTCCCGGCTAGCTCAGTCGGGCTGTTCGGGATAGCCGCGGCTAATCGCGGCATCCCGAACAGCTGACAGGACAGCGGGAGGGCCCCTTCCTGCCTCCTCGCTGTCCGATCGCCGAATGACTGCTCAGTGTCTGAGATCCAGGCATGAGCAGTCATGCGGCAGAATCGTTGATCACTGGTTTCTTATGAGAAACCAGTGATCAACATAGAAGATCAGTGTGTGCAGTGTTATAGGTCCCTATGGGATAACAATGATCAGTGTGTGCAGTGTTATAGGTCCCTATGGGACCTATAACACTGCAAAAAAAAAGTAAAAAAAAAGTGAATAAAGATCATTTAACTCCTCCCCTATTAAAAGTCTGAATCACCCCCTTTTCCAATAAAAAAAAACACACAGTGTAAATAAAAATAAACATATGTGGTATCACCGCGTGCGGAAATGTCCGAATTATAAAAATATATCATTAATTAAACCGCTCGGTCAATGGCGTGCGCGCAAAAAAATTCCAAAGTCCAAAATAGTGCATTTTTGGTCACTTTTTATATCATTTAAAAATGAATAAAAAGTCCTAATGATCAATAAGTCCTATCAATGCAAAAATGGTACCGTTAAAAACTTCAGATCACGGCGCAAAAAATGAGCCCTCATACCGCCCCATACACGGAAAAATAAAAAAGTTATAGGGGTCAGAAGATGACAATTTTAAACGTATTAAGTTTCCTGCATGTAGTTATGATTTTTTCCAGAAGTCCGACAAAATCAAACCTATATAAGTAGGGTATCATTTTAATCGTATGGACCTACAGAATACATATCAGGTGTCATTTTTACCGAAAAATGTACTACGTAGAAACAGAAGCCCCCAAAAGTTACAAAACAGCGTTTTTTTTTCAATTTTGTCGCACAATGATTTTTTTCCCGCTTCACGATAGATTTTTGGGCAAAATGACTGACGTCATTACAAAGTAGAATTGGTGGCGCAAAAAATAAGCCATCATATGGATTTTTAGGTGTAAATTTGAAAGAGTTATGATTTTTTAAAGGCAAGGAGCAAAAAACGAAAATGCAAAAACGGAAAAACCTCCGGTCCTTAAGGGGTTAAGGCCAAAATGGGCTCCGTCCTGAAGGGGTTAAATCAGCAGATGCCAGAAAGTTAAACAGATTTGTAAATTACTTTTATTTAAAAATCTTAATCCTTCCAGTTCTTACCAGCAGCTGTATGCTCCACAGGAAGTTCTTTTTGAATTTCCTTTCTGTCTGGCCACAGTGCTCTCTGCTGACACCTCTGTCCATGTCAGGAACTATCCAGAGCAGGAGCAAAACCCCATAGCAAACCTCTCCTGCTCTGGACAGTTCCTGAAATGAAACTTCCTTTGTAGTATACAGCAGATGACAAATACTGGATTAAGATTTTTAAATAGAAGTAATTTGAAATCTGTTTAAGTTTCTGGCATCAGTTGTGATCGTGAGTAATGAGTAAGGCTAAATTCACACTGAGGAATCTCTGTCCGGAATTCCTCTTAGAAATTGTAGATGCAAATTCTGCTGCATGAATTTATCCGTACACAAATGTACACAAATGTACACAAATGTTATCCGCTTCGCTCCCTATTTTCAAGGTGGAGTTTCAGTTTGTAAAATATACTCTCAAAATTCTGCCAGAACATCGATCTTGCTGATTCCTGAGGCGGACTTCTGCGGCGGTATCCCATTGAAGTCAATGGGGCTCCAATTTCTTACTGGAATTTCCTCTTGAGCGGAATGATAATAGATTTGCAACGTATTCTCAGTCTGAATTTTGTCTGGAAATTAAAAATTGACCAGCTCACTAATACTTGTACTAGCCGACATTATTTGTATAAATATGCCCATAGCCTTGAAGAAAGGTTTTGTCTCTCCAGGCATGCTGGAAGTTGTTGTTTTGCAACAGCTGGGGCTTCTTTACTGTAAGAGCTCTGAGACTATGGAACTCTCTCTCCGAGGAAGTGGTCATGGTAAACTCAATGGATTCCTTGCTGGAGAGTAACAACATTACAGGTTATAGATACTATACTTATAGGGACAAAATGTTAATCCAAGTATTAATTCTGATTCCATATTTGGAGTCGGGAAGGAATTTTTGTCTCTGATGTGGGGCAGTTGGCATCAGTCTCATAAGGGTTACTTACCTTCCTCTGGATCAACTCAGTAGGGACACAACCTTATGAACTATGTTACTGTGTATAACCTATGTAAAGTAGGGGCAGTTTTGAAAATATGGGGGGAATATTCAAAGACTTGTGTTATTAGGGCTCTTTATTTTGCGCCTCAAAGATTAACTATCCCTCATTTAAGTGTTTATGGTCTTTTGAAAATTTGGGGCAAATAGCACAAATAGTACATCATTTAAAGGGGTTATCCAGGAAAAAAAACTTTTTTTTATATATGAACCGGCTCCAGAAAGTTAAACAGGTTTGTAAAATATGAGACAGATGGTTTCTGAAAAAATGCAAATTTTAATAGAAAACAGAAATAGCAATATAAAATAGTAGTTAAAAGATCAGAGCATTAGTAATAATAAACTGTCACTGGGCCCTAATGACAGATAGATGTTGAAGCAACTACCTAAAGAATTCTAGAATAGTCCATGGATATTGCTCCGAATTGGACTGTTAGTCCGGCAAAAAAATACAGTAGATGTTTCAAATGATGGCACAATTGTTAGTGGCATTAGATGGATTCGCTCACAGTTTGTATAGAATGAATGGAACAGTCTCCCCCTGGCTGCTGGTTCCGCACTGCGGCGGGCCAATGGAAACAAGTGCTGTATTCTCTGCGATGTTCTCGGCGTGAATCCCTTGGCAGTTGGAGGGTTCCGTCAAGGAGCTCCCTCGTAAGCGGTCCGTGGTGTCAGCAAACACTGATGTCAGTAACGGACTCACACTAGAAGCAGCAGACTTGTGGTAGGCTCAGTGAGCGAGATCAGTAGTTAGTGCAGCAGGTGGTTTGGGTTGCGAACTTCCGTGCCGGCTAAAGTTCAGATGTTGTTGGTAATTAAGGTAGTTCTTGTATATCGCTCTGTGCAGATGAAACGGCCTACGGCTGACACCACGGACCGCTTACGAGGGAGCTCCTTGACGGAACCCTCCAACTTCCAAGGCATTCACGCCGAGAACATCGCAGAGAACTTGTTTCCATTGGCCCGCCGCAGTGCGGAACCAGCAGCCAAGGTGAGACTGTTCCATTCATTCTATACAAACTGTGAGCGAATCCATCTAATGCCACTCTAACAATTGTGCCATCATTTGAAACATCTACTGTATTTTTTTGCCGGACTAACAGTCCAATTCGGAGCAATATCCATGGACTATTCTAGAATTCTTTAGGTAGTTGCTTCAACATCTATCTGTCATTAGGGCCCAGTGACAGTTTATTATTACTATTGCTCTGGTCTTTTAACTACTATTTTATATTGATATTTCAGTTTTTTATTAAAATGAGCATTTTTTCAGAAACCATCTGTCTCATATTTTATTCATTGTGTACCCAGTAGGGTGATATTCTTGAGGTGTGGTTAAATTTGCATACTTGATTTTTCATTATTTGATCGGTGTGGACCGATTTTTATCCACATTAACCTCGAAAATCCCAGGTTGTGAGCTGCACACACAGTCTCTTTTTTTCCCCTTAGGTTTGTAAAATAATTCTATTAAAAAATCTTAATCCTTTCAGTACTTATGAGCTGCTGAAGTTGAATTGTTCTTTTCTGTCTAAGTCCTCTCTGATGATACCTGTCTCGGGAATTGTCCAGAGTAGAAGCAAATCCCCATAGCAAACCTCTTCTACTCTGTGCAGTTCCTGAGACAAGCAGATATGTCAGCAGAGAGCACTGTTGCCAGACAGAAAAGAACAACTCAACTTCAGCAGCTGATAATTATTGGAAGGATTAAGATTTTTTTAATAGAAGTAATTTACAAATCTGTTTAATTTTCTGGAACCAGTTGATATATAAAAATACATTTTTTCCTGGAATACTCCTTTAATACCAGGTATACTTGACATTAACTGCAACTCTTTGTGCAAAACCTTTGAAAATAGGGTGTCAAAAGCACAAAAAGTCTAATCACACCCCTGCAAAAAAAATGTGCTAAATATCTAAGTATGTGGTGCTAATAGTATGCGCCACATTTTAAGCAAATGTGGCGCAGCTAGAACTAAAAAAAGTGGCCCAATTTTTTTTTAAACCCCCCCCCCCCACATTGCTTTATATGATTCTACTGTAACACTTAAAAAAGACACATGTCCATCTAGTACAATTTAATATACTGCAGTTTATGCCCAATATGTGGCTCTTCAGCTGTATCAGATCTAAGACTCTTGTCATACATGGCAGCAGAAGGTTGTTGGGGTATGATGGGAGTTATAGTTTTGCAACAGCTGGGGATCCACAGGTTGGGGATACATTATTCTTAAAAAAAAAAAAAAAGGCAGAACAACTTCTATCAGGTTGCTGGAAAGTTTTGACCGTTTTACCAAATTCCTGGATCGCTGACCCATCCCGAGCATTCCCCTACAGATAGAATGCAATATGATATTATTAAGAAGGGCATTCAAATCTCTTTTAAATGAATTAACCCTTTTAATGCCTGAAATGAAGATTCTGTACTTGTTCAGGTGATTGGGCAATTTTTGGTAAATACACGTGAATAAAGCTGTGGCCAAGATTCGAAAATATTGAGATATTTACTATGTAAATATGAAAATATATCACAATAATGCAGTTTATGAATACCGATTTGTTTATTGATTATTATAATACGGCGCAGCCTATAAACAAACACACACATTAGCCACTTATCCCACCAACATGTGCCACCACGCATACGGATCTTCATAAGATTACAGGTAGCGCAATACATTTGCCAGTTTAGAACAGAAACCTTGATGCAGTGCCCCAAGGTGGGTACCAAAGGTATGGCTGGCCCCCATTTATTTACACTAACTTCTGACGCTTAAAGGGGTACTCCGCTGCTCAGCTTTTTGAACAAAATGTTCCGAATGGTTAGAGCCGGCACTGGGAGTTTGTGACTTCATAGCCTCGCCCCCTCATGATTGCACGCCCCACCCCCTCAATGCAAGTCTATGGGAGGGGGCGTGACGGTCGTCACGCCCCCTCCCATAGACTTGCATTGAGGGGGCGGGGCTATGACGTCACAAGCTCCCGGCGCCGGCTCTAAGCATTCAGAAAATTTTGTTCCAAACGCTGAGCAGCGCAGTACCCCTTTATCCTTGTGGTTTCTTCTAAAATATAAACTGAGCCTAAAATGGTAAATACTGGAACCAATAGGTCTTCTTAATACATGGCTGTCACAGGTCATCAATATCATGAGACATCGTAGGAAAAATTAAACTCCTTTATTATGATGGCTGTTCTGTCTCCTTCTGGTCACTGCCATGACTTCTACCCTTCTGGCAGTCATCACATTCTTGCTTCTATAATACCATGTTTGGAATGGTACACTTGGAGACCTTCACACCAGGAGCAATCTTTTTACCCTTGTCTTGGCCCTCACTGCGACTGAAATCTTTTTCGACTTTGCTGAACTACATTAGTTTTAGAACAGTATTTGGGCATTGAACATGTACTTAAAATAGAAATGTATCCTTTAAAACACTTGGATATCATCCATGGAAACCTTTGGATTCAACTGATGTGGAAAAACAAATAGAGATAGAAGCAAACAGGACATGATGTACTAACATGTGAGAACAAACTGGCCGGTGATAGAGTGGTCCACTTGATGCATGGTGGCTTAGTCGATTGATTTGATGACCAGCAGCTCTGGGGCATGGGTTTCATTTGCTCGGGTTACAATGTGCTTTTTTTTAATGTGTTTTTAATGGTCTGGTCCCTAAATCTTGCTCAGGCCTTGAAGCAGTGCTATCCCTGTGAATGAAGTGACTTTAGTTTGCAGGGCAGTGACATTGGTGGTGCCCGGATTGTCAATCATACTGGAGTAGGAATGGTTACAGCCCAGAACACCGTGACTACCTCAGGATTTGAAACTCCCTGGGGGCTACTTACATCTCTTTGGCATGCGGTGCAGGTCAACTTTCCAACTTATTTGTTTCCTGCATCACGGCCAGCCCTGAAGACACCTAGATACGGTGATCGATCAAGCTGATTTTTACCCTATATGACGTGTTGGCAACAGTTATGTAGAGTAAAATGTGATAACAGGTTCCCTTTAAGGCTATGTTTACATGGCAAAATATGTGTGAAATGTCTGCCCAGAAAACACGAGTGGGCATAAGGCATATTTGCTTGATTCAGCGGCACTAGGACTGCTTGGAAATGTGCTGTCTTCATTAATAGCAATGCATTACTGAGCAGAATCCACAGAAACATGTGTCGACAACTGGGAGCCGGTCCCTACCTGCGCTAAAGTGCAGTGGCGTAAAAACAAATAATAAACATGGTCAGTCACAGGCCAGAAACGGAAAACTACTAAACATCCAGATATACCAGACAATACAAATACTAACAAGGCAGAATATAAACTCACAAACAGAGCGGAATATAGTGAATTAACAAACAGTTCACAAAACCGGATATAAGATAAAACGGCAGACATGATAAAAATTAACAAGACTAGGCATGATATGAGTATACAGCAGAATCCAGGAGTTGAAGGGGATAGCGGAAGAACTGAGAGCCAAAACACTAAGGGTGCGTTACACGGAGTAATTCAAGAGGAATTTACTCGAGTAATTCCTCTTGAATTCTCCGCTCCAAATTAATGCACCTCTCCTCTGCCCATTGACTTTAATGTTTTTTCCGTTGTCCTGTTCACACTGCGGAAATTCTGCTTGTGGAATTCCGACGCTGAATTCCGTTCTGCTTGAAGAATGAGCATGTTCATTCTTCAAGCGGAATCCGCTAACAGAAATCAATAGAAGTCAATGGTAAAAAAAAATTCCGCTCGACATTGTTTTTGCGCGGAATTCGCGTGGAAATGGCTGAAAAAGCCTTCACTTCTTTCTCCCCCCATTTCTGCACGCAAGTCCTCGAGCAAATTGCGCGCAAAAATAAAATTATTTTTTCCGCCCCTAAATTTTTCGGCGTGAATTACTCCGTGTGAATGCACCCTAAAACTGAACGGGTAAAATAGAACACTGTTCACATACAGGTACAAGTACAAAGATCAGATCAACCAAACAGGATATAAATATACAGGGTACACAAACTAGACTCAGAGACAGTGTGAAAACCGACAAAGCTGAACAGACATAATCCTAAAACCGACTAATATAACATAGACTAAAATCTACAATAAACAAGATTATTATTAACCATGGCTAAAACTCAGATAATATCACAAGATAAATACAAGGTGCAAGCTCAAGCAGACATAGAAGTGTATTGCACACACAGACATGGTGGCATTAAACTAAAATAACCAGCCCAGACTGCAGAGAAGTCTGGCTTAAAATATACACACCCTAGTTACCATTCGTCCAGAGCATTAACCATTCCCTATCCAGGTAGACTAGCCAACTACTCTGAACAACCTAGTGTGTGAATGCACACCTAAACAGAAAAATGCAAAAACAAATAAATGGACATTAAAACCGGTTTAATGTTACTGCGGATGCTGGAATCAGGATTTCCGTGACATAAACATCTGATGTGGAAATTCCACCATGTGCACAGTGCAGCAGATTCCCGTTGAAATCAATGGGACTCTGCAGCAGTGGAATTTCCATTTAAAAATTCTGCAATGTAAACAAAGACTTAAGGGGTATCCCAAAATGTAAAGTTATCCCCTATCCAGAGAATGGGTGATAAGGAGCTGATCAGATTCTAACTACTAGGACCCCCACCACTCATGAGAACAAAGGTCGTTTGTCCCCTAAGTGAATGAGGTGACAGCACGGACAGTCAGAAAACACTCTCTTCACTGTCTATGGAACTCCACTGGAAAACATTTTTTTTAAATCAACTGGTGCCAGAAAGTTAAACAGATTTGTTACTTTAAAAATCTTAATCCTTCCAGTACTTATCAGCTGCTTATCAGCTGCTTCACAGGAAGACCTTTTCTTCTTGAATTTCTTTTCTGTCTGACCACAGTGCTCTCTGCTGACGCCTCTGTCCATATCAGGAACTGTCCAGAGCAGGATAGGTTTGCCATGGGGATTTGCTCCTATTCTGGACAGTTCCTAAAATGGACAAAGGTGTCAGCAGAGAGCACTGTGGTCAGACAGAAAGGGAATTCAAAAAGAAAAGAACTTCCTGTGGAGCATACAGCAGCTGATAAGTACTAGAAGGATTAAGATTTTTTAAATAGAAGTCATCTACAAATCTGTTTAACTTTTTTGCCACCAGTTGAATGAAAAAAAATGTTTTCCAGTGGAGTACCTCTTTAAGGATAATCTGTTTTATCGCTCAAATGGTTTATTACTAAAAGCGTTATCCCGATGCACATGTCCAGCTCTGCTGTGTAATATGTAATGAGGCGGGAACATTTCATTATACAAATATATTGTAAATTAATAATTGCCGTGCAATCTGAATGCAGTCCGCCATAAAGGCAGTGATGATAACAGAAGATGATGATGTTTTTTATCTTTATAGGCCTGATCATTGTCCCAAGTGCTGGTGTGGGTATTGTGCTTGGTGGTTACATCATCAAGAAGCTGAAACTGAGTGCTAGGGAATCGGCAAAACTAGCCATGATCTGTAGCGGGGTCTCCTTGCTCTGCTTCTCTACGCTTTTCATTGTGGGATGTGAAAGTATTAATCTTGGAGGAATCAATATACCTTACACTACAGGGTAGGTAAAATCCTAATTACATTGTACTAGGGACCATTCATTGTGTTGACAGCCAGAGCTGTCCATGTATACTGGCGAGTCTCCAAAATCAGCTGCTTGACAGCAACCGATGTAGATGCGGAGGGCTCTGTACAGCCAGGGTCATGGTCCTTGTGACAAGTCAATTTGGTTTAGCTGTTGTACAATTTGGATACTGTAAACTGGTAAGTTAACCAATGGCATGGAAGATTTTAAAATCTATTCACCCCTCCACAAGGAGCTGGAAAATCATTTTTTTTTAGTACAGATCCTCCACCAATCCTGAGAACAGGTGCTAAGTGCTTTGCCCTGACAATGGGTGCACTCTTTTCTCACATCAAGAAGCAGTGAGTGTGACAAAGTATTTACAACAGCCTATGATTTATTACTTTATTACACATTATAGACTTCCTTTATGTGTTTATAAATACAGGTAAACATTTTTGAAACAACCACCAAACAAATTTTTTTTTAAATATGGTGCTCTTGAGTCCTCTCTAAATGACCAATGTGCCAGGCAGAAAATCTGCGTGTGGTCATCTTGAAAAGGTAATCTTTTGGAGAGGCTTCACTCTATCCCTATAGGGCAGTTATGTTATTAAAGGTTATTACAAGAGCTTTTGCATCTCTGTCACCCTCTTTTTTTTAATGATCTACACGTCCATATGTATGTAACCCAGAAAGGATCCATGCTCAGGACACCACCCTCTATAAGCAGAGAGGAAAGTAGATAAGTAAGAGCATCTTTCTGCGTTGTTGAACCAACCCATCCATGTATTACATGGTTGGCCATTCATTTAAATTGCTAGATTTTTATACCACATTTTCTCCTATATGGCTAGTTGCCAAGTTTGCAGTGATCGGCAGATTTTAGAGAATTCAACTTTTGGACCCCTATTTTCATGCTTGGGGGGGGGGTCCAAGTGGTCCGACCCCCGGACACTCACCACTTGTCCTGTGGATAGGCAAAAAGTTGTAATAATAGGAAAACTGCTTTAAATACTGCTCATAGACTGTAATAAAGCAATGGATCCGGAATCTGGAATTTCAATGGCAGAATGTAAGCTGTGGAAATTCCGCTGCGTGAATGCGACAGTGGAATCTGATTGCACATAGTGTGCAGTACATTTGGGGGAATATCCAAGCTGAATACTCCAACTCCCCTGAACATAGCCTTAGGGTCTATTCACACGGCAGAATTTCCGCATAGGTTCCGCCTCAAATTAAAGCCCAATAGACTTCTATGGCATTCCGCACTCCCATTCACACGCCCAAGCCAGAAACCACCCAAATGAATGCGTAAGTGGAATTGGTGCAGACGTGCAGAAATTCTGCCTAGGTTCACAGTGTGGAATTTCCGAGCGGAATCCACCAGAAAAATTCCGCTCTGAAATTCCGCTGCAGCAAAGTTCCTTTCATTTCAATAAGATTCTGCTGCACTGTGCACATAGTGAAAATTGCCAATGCTTCTGTTGCAGAATTCCCATTTTCGGCATCTGCAGAAACATTGAACAGGTTCATTCTTTCTGAGGATTCTGCTCATAAATGCATTGGCACATATTGAGACGGCAAATTGTGGCAATGTTTTTATGGACAGACATTCCACGCATTTTCCGCTGTGTGAACATAGCCTTAGGGTATGTTCACATGTAACTAATCTGCTGCAGGTTGCCCACAGCTGAAATTCCGCTTGCAGAATTTCTGCTGCAGGATATCTGCAGGGAAAAATCTGCAAGCGTAATTTCAGCTGCAGCAGATTAGTTACATGTTGACATATCCTTAATCCATCTCTCAGGATGAAGTCACAGTCCTAAGTCAGAACGGAGACCCCAACCAATCAAAACCTTTGACATGTCCCTGTGACTTTTCTAAATGGCAGGTACAATTTAATGTAACGTGTTAAGTAACTTTGTACTGTATTTGATCACCATCTCCCTCCTCATTCCCTTGCAGTCCGACACTAACCATGGCACACAGGAATCTAACAGGTGGCTGTAATGTTAACTGCGGTTGTAAAATTCATGAATACGAGCCAGTGTGTGGATCAGATGGAATTACATACTTCAATCCTTGTCTCGCTGGATGCATCAATGTGGGAAATCAAAGCATTGCTGTAAGTACAAAATGTGAGCTCCTTGCCTGCTGACTGTTCCCAGTGATAAGTGAAGTCAGATGCCTTGACAATGCACTTAGAAAGTGTTCAGACATTAACTTTTTTCACATTTCGTTATGTTGCAGCGTTTCCAAAAAATAAATAAATCTAGTTTCCCCCTATCATTCTGCACTCAATAACCCATATTAAGAATGTGAAAACTGAATTTTAGAATTTTTTTGCACACAAATTTCTCTTAAAAAGGGAAAAAAAATAAAATTAGCATGGACATAAGTATTCAGACCGTTTGTTATGACACTCGAAATTTAGCTCTGGGGTCTCCTATTTTTCTTGATCATCTTTGAGATGTTTCTACACCTTGATTGGATTTACCATTGGTCAATTAAGGTGATTAAACTTGATTTTGAAAGATTTTGAAAGACCTATATAAGGTCTCACAGCTAATAACATAGAGCAAAAAGCTAGCCATGAGGAGGAAAGAACTGCCTGTAGAGCTCAAAGACAGGATTGTGTGAAGACACAGATCTGGAGAAGGATATAATAATATTTCTGCTGTACTTAAAAATTTTCAAGAGCACAGGGACCTCCATAATTCTGAAACAAAAGAAGTTTGGAACACCCAGGACTCTTCCTGGAGCTGGCAGCTCCAACAAAGTATTCTGGAAAGAAGGTCCTTAAGAGAGATGACCAAGAACCCGATGGTCACTCTGGCTGAGCACTGAAGATCAAGTGTGCAGATGGGAGAAATTTCCAGAAGGTCAACCATCACTGTCATGTCTGGAAAAAAACAGGCACGTGTTATCACCTGCCCTATAGCAGCAAAAAAAGTTTTTTTTACAGAAATGTGCCTAGGCTGTGTAAAAGTATAAAATAAAACTCTACTTACCTCCCTCGCTCCCCCTCCGCCATATTATCACGGTGCTCGGTCTCCTGTGAACTTTGCTTCCCAGAGCTGCAGACAGTATGTCACCAACCTGGCTGGCTGCTGTGGTGTCTTTACTGTGACATACCATCTGTAGCTCTGAGAAAGGAAGTGGGAGTGAGGGAGTTAAGTAAAGTTTTTTATGTTTTTACACAGCCTGGGCACATTTTAATCAAAAATATTTTTTGCTGGATAACCCCTTTTCATAAAAACCAGATTCCAGAGTGCTCTGGACCTTAGCCTTGGCCAAAGGTTCACCTCCCAAGGAGACAGTAACCCTAAGCACACAGCTAAGACAACACAAGAGTGGCATAGGGACAACTCTGTAAATGTCATTTAGTGTCCCAGCCAGAACCCTGACCTGCACTCTTTTGAATATTTCTGGAGAGACCTGAAAATGGTTTCCACCAACGGTCCCCATCCTACCTGATGGAGCTTGAGAGGATCTGCAGATGAGAATGGCAGAAAATCCCCAAATCCTGGCATCATCCACAAGAAGACTGGAGGCTGTAATCACTGCCAAAAGTGCTTAATCTTATGCTGCTTTAACACTATGCGCATTCATCCGTTATTAAACATCCGTTTACTGTGTAAAACGGATGTATGATAACGGCTGAAATAACGGGTGCTACCGGCTGAATAAATATTAATCTGTTCAGACCCGTTATAACATCTCTCATGTATGGCCATAACACCTCTGCCTACAGACTCCCACAGCCGGGACTACTACTACTCCCATCATGGTATAGACTTCTTTCCATGATGGGAGTATTAATTCCCCGGCTGCTGGAGTCTGCAGACAGCTGGGGAGGCTACATTAGTGTTTGTACTACTACTCCCATCATGGAACATAGTCTGTTCCATGATGGGGTAGTAGTACAGGGGCTGAGGGATTGATCACACCGGGGTTTCACTTCTGAGACCCAACGCGATCAGAAGCTATTAAGCAGGAGAGCGGGCGGCATTTTAAATCACCCGCAAGGAGCCCTGAATGGCCGGTTCTGAGGAGCCATTCAGGGCTCTCCGTGGGGTTTTTAAAATGAACATTGCGAGTGGCAGCGGGGGTCATATGTATATCAAAAGGCTGTGGGGGGCAATATAGCAATATATATATAACATTGCAGGGGGGGCAGACATATAGCCTATATATCTAGCCCCCCAGCACATTTATAATATGCCCCCCGCAGCGCATTATTAAAGATATGACCCCCACCAGCGCATTTATATATATATGTATATATATATATATATATATATATATATATATATAGCAAATAGAAACGGCACAACCAATATTCAGAGTGCAAGTGAAATTCGGGGTGCCACGCATAGCTGGAACCTGGGTCTGCCGGTTCCTCAATCCAGACAAAGCAAATACGATGCAGCACTCCACAGGTTGCAAACAAAGGGTGGTTTTATTCCATCATTTGCATAGACAACGTTTCGCCAGTCTCACACTGAGAAAGCCAGTGTGAGACTGGCGAAACGTTGTCTATGGACATGATGGAGTAAAACCACCCTTTGTTTGCAACCTGTGGAGTGCTGCATCATATTTGCTTTGTAAATATATATATATATATATATATATATAAAATATATACCCCCCCCCCCCCCCGCAGCACATTTGTCATAATATGCCACTGCAGCGCTATGAATGGAAAGTATTTCTATCAGCAGCGCATAGTGCCAGCAGCCGGCCAGCCGATGATGCAGAAGTACTTTTCATACATATTGCTCTGGTGGCATATGTATATAGAAGCGCTGTGGGGGGCAGATAACGCTATATGTCTGCCCCCCAGCACATCTATATACATACAGTGGGGACCAAAATTTGGGCACCACAGGTAAAAATTTGTATTAATGTGCATAAGAAGCCAAGGAAATATGGAAAAATCTCCAAAAGGCATCAACTTACAAATTAGACATTCTTATAATATGTCAACAAAAGTTAGATTTTATTTCCTTCATTTACACTCCCAAAATAACAGAAAACAAAAAAAATGGCGTCTGCAATAGTTTGGGCACGCTGCAGACTTTATAGCATGCACTGCTCCCTTTGCAAAGCTGAGACCTGCCAGTGTCATGGATTGTTCTCAATCATCATCTGGGAAGACCAGGTGATGTCAATCTCAAAGGTTTTAAATGCCCAGACTCATCTGACATTGCCCCAACAATCAGCACCATGGGTTCTTCTAAGCAGTTGTTTAGAAATCTGAAACTGAAAATAGTTGGCGCTCACAAAGCTGGAGAAGGCTATAAGAAGATAGCAAAACGTTTTCAGATTTCAATATCCTCTGTTTGGAATGTAATTAAGAAATGCCAGTCATCAGGAACAGTTGAAGTTAAAGCAAGATCTGGTAGACCAAGAAAAATATCAGACAGAACAGCTCGCAGGATTGTGAGAAAAACAATTCAAAACCCACATTTGACTGCACAAAGAAAGATCTGGCAGACACTAGAGTTGTGGTACACTATTCCACTATAAAGAGATACTAGTACAAATATGGTCTTCATGGAAGAATCATCAGAAGAAAACCTCTTCTACATCCTCACCACAAAAATCAGCGTTTGAACTTTGCAAATGAACATATAGACAAGCCTGATGCATTTTGGAAACAGATTCTGTGGACCGATGAGGTTAAAATTGAACTTTTTGGCAAAGGTATGTTTGGAGAAGAAGGAGAACAGAATTTAATGAAAAGAACCTCTGGCCAATTGTTAAGCATGGGGGTGGATCAATCATGCTTTGGGGTTGTATTGCAGCCAGTGGCACAGGGAACATCTCACGAGTAGAAGGAAAAATGTATTCAATAACATTTCTGCAAATTTTGAATGCTAACTTGATGCCATCTGTAAAAAAGCTGAAGTTTAAGAGAGGATGGCTTCTACAAATGGATAATGATCCTAAACACACCTCGAAATCCACGGGGGATTACATCAAGAGGCATCAATTGAAGGTTTTGCCATGGCCTTCACAATCTCCTGACCTCAACATAACTGAAAATCTATGGATAGACCTTAAAAGAGCAGTGCGTGACATACAGCCCAGAAATCTCAAAGAACTGGAAGACTTTTGTAAGGAAGAATGGGCAAAGATACCTCAAACAAGAATTGAAAGACTCTTGGGTGGCTACAAAAAGCGTTTACAAGCTGTGATGCTTGCCAAACGGGGCAGTACAAGATATTTACTCTGCAGGGTGCCCAAACTTTTGCAGACACCATTTTTTTGTTTTCTGTTATTTTGAAAGTGTAAATGATGGAAATAAAATCTAACTTTTGTTGAATGTCTAATCTGTAATTTGATGCCTTTTGGAGATTTTTCCATCTTTCCTTGGCTTCTTTATGCACATTAATACAAATTTGTACCTGGGGTGCCCAAACTTTTGATCCCCACTGTATATACCTTGCCCCCCACAGCGCTTTTAATATATATATGGCCCCTGCTGCCACTCACAATATTCATTTTAAAAATCCCGCGGAGAGCCCTGAATGGCTCCTCTGTACCGGCCACTCAGGGCTCCCCGTGGGGGATACATCGCAGGGTTGTGGACCATGCCACCCTCTCCCTTGCTTAATAACTTCTAATTGCATCGGGTCTCAGAAGTGAAACCCAGTGCGATCAATCCCTCAGCCCCTGTACTACAACCCCCAGCATGGAACAGACTCTGTTCCATGATGGGGGTAGTGGTACAAACACTAATGTAGCCTCCCCAGCTGTCTGCAGACTCCCACAGCTAGGGAATTACTACTCCCATCATGGAAATAAGTCTGTTCCATGATGGGAGTAGTAGTAGTCCCTCAGCACTGCAGGAGTCTGCTGATGTCACCTCTTCTGAGTATGCTCAGAAGTAATAACGGATATTATAAACCAGGTGCAAACGAATGAGCCTCATCCGTTTGCCATAGACTTCAATGTTAAAAATAACGGCCGTTTATTTACCCGTTTCTTGTGACGGAAGAAAAATTTGTGCATGAGCCGTTTTTTCTTGAGTCACAAATAACATCTGTTATCCATGACGGGCTATAATGGGTCATAACGGATAATCAAAAAATCCCATAGACTTTAATGTGATTTTGTAACGGACATTTAACATCCGTTATTAAGGCTTTTCTAACAGATGTTTATAATGGATCTTTTAACGGAACAACTTTATAGTGTGAAAGCAACCTAAGTCTTGTGGGTCTAAAGGGTCTGAATATTTATGTCAATGGAATATATTTAGTTTTTCCATTTCAATCATTCCAAAAAGATTTCCAACATTCTGTGTGGGATTTCTCATTGAGTGCAGTTTTATTTCAGCACAAGGCCAAACAGCAAAAAGTGAAAAGATCTGAAACTTTTCTAATGCATTGTATGTCATTGTGACTTAGGCTCTTTATTTCCTCTGCATTAATTACATAGTAAATGACACAGTACAGGCACAGAAAATACACCCCCTATAGAAAGTATATACTTTATATTGGCTCTAATGTGCGACACTTAAATGTAATTTGTAAAATAATTGCAATTTGATTATAGATATAGTGCCAGATGAAAACCCTGGTGTCTTCCTTATGAAAGACTCAAGATTAAGTTTTAAAGGGATTGTGCAGCGAAAAGTAATTTATCCCCTATCCACAGGATTGGGGTATAAGTGTCTGATCGCGGGGGGTCCACCTGCTGGGACCCCCCACGATCTCCTACATGGGCCCCTCTTCTCTCTGAGAGGAACGCATGCTGGGGACAGAACCTGCCCCGTTTATTTATTTTTTTACTTGTGGTTTTTCTCATGGCAATAAAGATTTTTTAGTTTTTTATTGTTTTCAAAACAAACATATATACTATTTACAATTCAACAACACATATCAGAAAGAGAAAACAGAGAAGAAAAAGAATAAAACCCAAGGGAAATAACGATTTTCACTATTATAACTTCACTAATTCTTAAATTAAGATATTGTAATCTGACGAAGAATCAGAAATTTTTTTTTAAGAGGATTTGAAAGACCACCACAAATCTATCACTCATCACGTTGAAGCTCATCTGTCAAGGGTTTATATGCTAACCACTTGGACCAAAGGTTAAAAAAAAAACATACAGTATTATTTGAGGATCTTGCTATATCATACTCTATTCTACAAGTCTGGTGCATTTTATTAATTAAGTTACACATATTTGGGAGTCCCTGTTGTCTCCATTTAGCCGCTATTTTATTTTTAGCAATTGTTACGAAGTTTACTATTACCACCATATCCGGAATTGGAAGGTTCTCTAATCGCAACAATAAAAGTCCCACTTCTGGGCCCCAGGACCAACCATTATATTATTTAAGAGCAATCCAATATGGTGCCCACCTTCATCCCACATCTCCAGCATAAGTTGGATTGCTCTGGGAATAATTTGGATAATTTTGCTGGGGTTAAATACCATCTATAAAGTATTTTCCTAGTTACCTCTATAAATGAAATACATTTCGAAGTTTGACTATTTAAAACAAAAGAATGTTCCCACTGTTGATTAGAGAATTTCTGAGACGGATCCATTTCCCATCTTATACATTGTGATATTTTATTCGTACATGGAGTCAATTCTAAATAGAACCGGGACAAACCTTTCTGTAACTGGGGTTTATTAAAGAAAAGATGATTCATATGAGTAGTGTCTGTCACTGGAGGTATATCTATAGACGCCATGAAATTACGAAGCTGTAAATACTTATCGAAATCCGACCATGGGAGGTTAAATTTCTCCCTAAGTTCTTTAAAGGAGAGAAATCCAGTCCTTCCCTAGGTGTCCCCATAAGTTGTTATTCCTTTTTCCACCCATTTATAAAAATTAGAATCTAGTATGTGGCTTTGTATTACCGACATTGGTAGGTTATTCGTAGTTAGTAATATGTGTGATTCTCTTGTTTCTTTAAGGGACCAAATATATAATGTTGCAGCAATTGTAGGAGAACCTTGATCCTTTGCTTTCCTACCTATCCTACTAGTCCATAGAGTTTCTTTTAAAGATCCCTCCCCAGCAAGTTCTGTCTCCATTTCCACCCACTGCTTTGTTTTGTCCTTATGCCACCAATATCGGGTGTAATCAAGTACTGTTGCGTATAAATACCGTTTTAGATCCGGACACCCCATTCCCCCCTTATTTATTGGAAAACACATTAATTTAGTTGACACCCTCGCTTTTTTATTTTGCCATATTAATTTCATGTTTAATTTTTGTAATTTCTGTATTTCTCGGTGTGGAAAGGGTACTACTAAATTACGAAAATAGTATAAAATTTTAGGAAGTAAGCTCATTTTAGTTACTGCGATGCGACCAGACCATGATAACGGTAATTTTGTAAAGTTAAACACATCTCGTGTTATATCTAAGCTTAATTTGGAGCAATTTACTCCAATTATATTAGATAATGGATATGTAAGAATTATTCCCAGGTATATAATCTGCCCCCCCCCCACCCATTGGTATAAAAATTTATTTTGAAGCATTTTTTTTAAAGGGGGCGGTATTGAAATGTCTAATATATTTGATTTGTCTGCATTGATTTTGTAATAACTAATTTTCCCAAATTCCGCCAAGATTTCTGTTACCTTAAATAATGAATTCATCGGATCAACTAAACTTAAAATAATATCATCTGCAAACAATCCCAATTTGTATTCCGTCTTCCCTATAACTATTCCCTTTATTTCCCGACATTCCCTAATACTCTGTGCTAAGGATTCCATCATCAGTGCGAATATTATAGGTGACAATGGGCACCCTTGTCTTGTACCATTTGTAATATGAATTCATCTGACCTAATCCCCGAAATATTCACAGATGCTGATGGGCCCTTATACAGAGCCATCACTGCAATCCCAATAGCCCCCCTAGCCCAACTCTATCTAATACCTGCGACATATAACCCCAATGTACTCTATCAAACGCCTTCTCTGCGTCTAATGTAAGTAGCAGAGAAGGCATTCCTTTTTTCTCCAGCACTGATAAAATATTTATTATACGTCGAGTGCCATCGCTGGCTTGCCGACCCTTAACGAGCCCCACCTGGTCATTTTTGACCAGGGAGGGTAGTATATAGTTTAACCTGTTTGCCAACATGGCAGCATAAATGTTTAAATCTGAATTCAAAAGGGCTATTGGCCTAAAATTCCCCAGCCTAAAGTGCCCCGTTAATTACTATAGGAGTGCCGAAGATGCCTGAGTAAAGCACTCAGGTTTCTTCAGTGCTCCGATAAAGAATGAATGGAGCATGTACCGTACCCATCATGCGCTCCTCTCAGATCTCAGAGGCCCATGGCAGAGATCTTGGGGGGTTCCCAGCAGCTGGATCCCCTGTGATCAGACACTGTCCGCATCAGTGCCCCCCCCCCCTCAGCCAGTGAATGGCTGAGCGGCAGTGTGAGGTATTGACCACTGCACCAGGAAGTGCAGCACAATGGAGACCGGGCGCTGTAATACCGGAGGCTGCAGAAGAGTGGGGGAGGTAAGTACAAGCTTTTATTTTACTATTGCTACAGAATTGCGATGTCCCGATCAGCTTACTGGACGACAGGAGGGTCCTTACCTGCCTCCTCGTCGTCTGATCGGCGATCTACTGCTCCAGGCTAGAGCAGCAGAGTGCTGGTAACACTGATCAATGCAATGCTATAGCATCGCAATGAACAGTGTATGCAATCGAAAGGGGGGCAAAAAAAAGTAAAAAGTGGTAAAAAAAAAAAAAGAGAATAAATGTGAATAAGCCCCCCCCCAATAACTTTTTTAATTACTCCCCTTTTCCTATTTTTTAAATAAAATAATGTAATAAAAAAATTATCCTGTGTGGCACCACCTTGTGCGTAAATGTTTGAACTATTAAAATATAAGGTTAGCTAAACCGCACGGACGATGGCGTTCACGTAAAAAAATACCAAAATACCAAATTGTGAATTTTTGTCACTTCATATACCATAAAAATATTAATTAACAGTGATCAAAAAGTCCCATCCCGATAAAAACTACAGACCATGGCGCAAAAAATAAGCCCTCATATAGTCCCATACGCAGAAAAATAAAAAAGTTATATTGGTCAGAAAATTGCAATTTTAAACATACTAATTTTGGTGCATGTAGTTATAATTTTTTTTAAAGTAGTAAAATAAATAAAACCTACATAAATTGGGTATCCCTCCAACCGTATGGACCTACAGAATAAAGTTAATGTGTCATTTTTACTGAAAAGTACACTGCGTAGAAATGGAAGCCCTAAAAATTAGCAAAATGGCTTTTTTTTCCATTTCATGCCACAAATACGTTTTTTTTTTTTTGTTTCCCTGCAGATTATGTTATAAAATAAGTAAGGTCATTACAAAGTACAATTGGTGGCACAAAAAACAAGCCCTTATATGGGTCTGTAGGTGCAAAATTGAACGCGTTATGCTTTTTAGAAGATGAGGAAAAAACGAAAGTGCAGAAACAAAGATTGTTTTGAGTCCTTAAATTCTTTTACAGAGTTCATCATGACCACCTCATCTGGCAGAGAATTCCACAGTCTCACTGCTCTTACAGTAAAAAACCCCCGTCTGTGCTGGTGTAGAAACCTTCTTTTCTCTAGATGTAGAGGATGCCCCCTTGTTATAGATACAGTCCTGGGTATGAATAGATCATGGGAGAGATCTCTGTACGGACCCCTGATATATTTATACATAGTTATTAGGCCGCCCCTAAGCCTTCTTTTTTCAAAACTAAATAACCCCAATTCTCATAATCTTTCTGGGTACTGTAGTCGTCCCATTCCCTTTATCACTCTGGTTGCCCGTCTTTGATCCCTCTCCAGCTCCACTATATCTTTCTTGTACACTGGTGCCCAGTACTGTACACAGTATTCTATGCGTGGTCTGACTAGTGATTTGTACAGAGGTAGAATGATTTCCTTGTCGTGGGCATCTATGCCCCTATTGATGCACCCCATGATTTTATTTACCTTGGCAGCAGCTGCCCGACACTGGTCACTACAGCTAAATTTACTGTTAACGAAGACTCCTAAGTCCTTTTCCACGTCAGTCATCCCAAGTGTTCTCCCATTTAATACATAATCCCAGCCTGGATCTTTCTTCCCCTTGTGCATTTCCTTACATTTATCAGTGTTGTACCTCATCTGCCACTTCCCAGCCCAAACCTCCAAACTATCCAGATCCATTTGTAACAGTGCACTGTCCTCTATAGTGTTTACCGCTTTACAGAGTTTAGTAAAGCGGTAAACACTATCATCTGCAAAGATTGCTACCATACTTTACTATTCAACCCCTCTACAAGGTCATTAATATATTAAATAGGACAGGACCCAAGACTGACTCCTGTGGTACCCCACTAGTAACAGTCACCCAATCAGAAGTACCATTAATAACCACCCTCTGTTTCCTATCACTGAGACAGTTACTTACCCACTTGCACACATTTTACCCCAGTCCAAGCATTCTCATTTTATGCACCAACCTTTTATGTGGCACCGTATCAAATGCTTTGGAAAAATCCAGATATACAACATCCAGCGTTTGCCCCTGGTCCAGTCTGGAGCTCACCTCCTCATAAAAGCTGATCAGGTTAGTTTGACACGACCGATCCCTCATAAAGCCATGCTGATATGGAGTCATACATTTATTTTTATCAAGATACTCCAAATTGCATCCAATAGAAAACCCTGAAACAATTTACATACAACAGAGGTTAAACTAACAGGCCTATAATTCCCAGGGTCACCTTTTGACCCCTTTTTAAATATTTGCACCACATTTGCCATGCGCCAGTCCTGGGGAACAGTCCCTGTTACTATAGAGTCCCTAAATATTAAAAATAGGGGTCTGTCTATCACATTACTTAATTCCTTTAGAACACAGGGGTGAATGCCATCTGGACATGGCGATTTGCCTATTTTGATTTTTTTTTGTAGGCGGCACTGTACTTCTTCCTGGGTTAGACAGGTGACCTGTCTTGGGGAGTTTACCTTATCACACTGTATTTCACCTGGCATTTCATTTTCCCCGGTGAACACAGTGGAGAAGAATTTGTTTAATATATTTTGTTTTTCCTGATCCCCGTTTATAATTTCCTCCTCATCAGTTTTTAAAGGGCCAATGCTTACATTTTTAACCTTTTTGCTATTTATATAGTTAAAAAACATTTGGGGTTAGTTTTACTCTCTTTGGCAATGAGTCTTTCTGTCTTTTGCGGCTTTTATCAGTTTTTTTCTTCACTGTTGTCCTGTTTTTGTAGTTTCAATGCTTTATTTTTGTCATTTATTTCCTCCTTAACATTTTTATTCATCCATATTGGTTTTCTTTTATTCCTGACCCTTTTATTCCCATAAGATATATACATCTTACAGTGAGAATTTAAGATATTTTTAAAAGTCTCCCATTTAGTATCAATATTCTTGTTTTTTAGGACATTCTCCCAATTTATATTGTTAAAGGCTTCTCTGAGTTGATCAAACTTTGCCTTGCTAAAGTTTATAGTTTTTTTGGCCCCTCGAGAGATTCCCTTATTGAAAAACAAGATACAATGTATTATATTATGATCACTATTTCCTTGGTGTCCTTCTACCTGCACATTAGTTACTCTGTCAGGTCTGTTGGTTAATATTAAGTCTAGTAGGTCGCCCCCTCTGGTCAGGACCTGAACCATTTGGGACAGATAATTGTGTTTAGGTATAGTCAGAAACCTGTTTACTTTATGAGATAAACTGGTGCCAGAAAGTTGAACAGATATGTAAATAATTTTTATATTTACACATCTTAACCCTTTCAGTACTGCTGTATGTTCCAGGGGAAGTTATTTTCTTTTTTAATTTCCTTTCTGTCTGACCACAGTGCTCTCTGCTGACACCTCTGTCCATTTTAGGAATTGTTCAGAGTAGAAGCAAATCCCCATAGCAAATCTATCCTGCTCCGGACAGTTCCTAAATAGACAGAGGTGTCAACAGAGAGCACTGTGGTCAGACAGAATGAAAAATCAAAAAGAAAAGAACTTCCTCTGGAACATACAGCTGATAAGTACTGGAAGGGTAAAGATTTTTAAATAGAAGTAATATACAAATCTGTAAAATTTTCTGGCACCAGTTTATTTAAAAAAAAATGTTTTCCAGGGGAGTACCCCTCTAACTTCATAGATCTAGTCCTGCTCACACAACTGCAGTGTGTTACAGTGTATTAGTGGACCTCATTGTACTGGATATATAGGAGGGCAACTCTAACAGCACTTCATGAACACGACAGAAACATCATTAGTTTCTTCTGTTATAAAGTCTTATAAAAATGATAGTTGCAACTTTCTGCTCTGTAATGGGAACTACATGCATCCTGAAGGCGTTTCTGGGACGCGGACCTGTCCAGATGATATATCAGTCCCCAAACTGAGATGTGATCTCTGTGTGTAGGCTACTACTGGCATTCCAGCCTCGCAGATCTGAGCCAAAGCAACTTGAGCAGCCTGTGAGCCACCGAGTTATTGTGTCCTTCTACGTCTGAAGTTCGTACTGCAGGCTGATGAGAAATGTTCTTGTTCTGCTTGACTTATTTTTGTTGTGTGTCTGGTTACTGATTTATACCGTGTGTCAGAACACACTGTCATATTCACAAATCTCAATAATGTATCCATAATTAGTCATGGTCCGATTGCTACAGCGACAAATAGAAGTCTACTTTGATTAAAGTTGGCTGAAGATGTGTAATACTTTAATTATAGTCATTGGCTGTGGGGCTAAATCGCATCGGAGCTTGGAGCTTCTGTACAAAATCTGTAATAGGGCAACCTCCTATCTGTTATATATTTTCCCTAGCCTAGAATAAACATAGATTTATAAGGGAATCAAGCATTGTATAGTAAGATTCCTAGTTTTTTATGCAAAAGTGTCTCATGTGTAATGTCAGAAGTCCACTATTGTTTAATAATACTTTAACGCATACCTGTCAGATCCCACAAAAATTATAAAAATAATATGTTACTCAGTACCTAATCCTGACCATGTACATGTAATTTTTATGCCTCTATCACCTATATTATAAAAATACCTCTTTTCTTTAGCTCACAGTGTTAGAAATCCTCTCGGGAAGGGGGCGTGTCCCTCCCTTATGGAGGTGGGACCTGATTGGTGTGTCTGCTCATGCAGCCTTGTCCATGAATCATCTCTTGTCCATGATTCATGGACAAACCTGATGCTGCTGCAGTGGTAGGATTTTCAGGAGCCATTTTCTTTATTAAGTATTCAAAAAAAATTTTACCACTTAAGGGCCAAGCATTTTTCAGTTTTTGCACTTTCGTTTTTCCTCCTTACCTTTTAAAAATCATGACTCTTTAAATTTTGCACCTAAAAATCCATATGATGAATAATTTTTTGCACCAATTCTGCTTTGTAATGACATCAGTAATTTTGCCCAAAAATCTACAGTGAAATGGAAAAAAAAATCATTGTGCAACAAAATTGAAGAAAAAACATCATTTTGTAAATTTTGGGGGCTTCCGTTTCTACATAGTACATTTTTCGGTAAAAATCACACCTTCTCTTTATTTTGTAGGTCCATACGATTAAAATGATACCCTACTGATATAGGTTTGATTTTGTATTACTTCTTAAAAAAATCATAACTACATGCAGGAAAATTTATACTTTTAAAATTGTCATCTTCTGACCCCTTTAACTTTATTATTTTTCTGTGTACAGGGCTGTATGAAGGCTAATTTTTTGCGCTGTGATCTGCTGTTTTTATCGGTACCATTTTTGTTTTGATTGGACTTTGTTTGCTTTTTATTAATTTTTTTTATGGTATATAAAGTGACCAAAAATACACTATTTTGGACTTTTTTTTGCACATATGCCATTGACCGTGCAGTTTAACTGATGATATATTTTATAGTTCAGACATTTCTGCACGCAACGATACATAGTGGTGGGCGATATACCGGTTCATACCGAATACCAGTGTGTTTTTTCTGTACGGTATGAATTTTTCCCTATACCGCAATACCGGTCGGGCCTCTCCCCCCTCGAATGAATGAATTATCACCCACAGTGCGCTTGGGAACTAATCTTATATATGACCCGTAGGCGCTGTCCTGCTTTTCCTCCCTCCCACCGAATGAATGAACTATCAGCCGCAGCGCTGTCCCCACATCAGGGGACTAATCATGTTACCCGCAGGCGCTGATCTCCTTATCCTCCTGTGAGCTACGGTGCTGGAAATGAATGAGTTGTGAGCCGCGGGCGCAGGACGGAGAACTGAAGCTGTCACCTTCCCCTGCAAGCGCTGAAAGCCAGTGGGCCGAGGGCGCTGCAGCAGTTCTGATCAGAAGTTCTGCAGTGCCTGCGGCCCACTGGCTTTCAGCGCATGGGGGAGGTGATCGCTTCCATTCTCCATCCTGCGCCAGCGGCTCACAACTCATTCATTTCCAGCGCCGCAGCTCAAAGGAGGAAAAGGAGATCAGCGCCTGCAGGAACATGATTAGTTCCCCGATGTGGGGACAGCGCTGCGGCTGATAGTTCATTTATTCTGTGGTGGGGAGAAAAAGCAGGACAGTGCCCGTAGGTCATATATGATTAGTTCCCCTGCGCACTGCGGCTGATAATTCATTCGAGAGGGGGGGGGGGGGTATGATGGTAAGGGGGAAATAAGTGGGAAGAAAATACCGTTCAATACCGTGGAATTGCCATAAGTTTGAAAAATACTGTGATACACATTTTTGGTCATACCGCCCAGCACTATACGACATATGTTCATTTTTATTTAAATGGGAAAAGGGGGGTGATTCAGACATTTATTAGAGGAAGGTTTAAATGATCTTTATTAACTTTTATTTTAATTTAATTTTTTACTTTTTTATGCAGTGTTATAGCCCCCTCTAGGGGTTATAACACTGCACACACTGATCTCTTACACTGGTCATTGTTATCCCATAGGATAACATTGATCAGTGATTCTGCTGCTTGACTGCTCCTGCCTGGATCTCAGGCACGGAGCAGTCATTCGGTGATCGCACACGCAGGAGGCAGATAAGAGACCCTCCTTATGCGTCCTGGCTGATGGTCCCGATCAGCCCAACTGAGCTGCCGGGGGTGCATTTTTACAACTTTAGACATGGCGATCAACTTTGGACGGCGCGTCTAAAGGCTAATAACGCTGCTCTGCACGGTGATGGGCGCTATTAGCCGCGGGTCCCGGCCTCTAAATATACAAGTAACAACATGTGACCCCATTTTGGAAATTACACTCCTCACGGAATGTTATAAGGGGTGCAGTGAGCATTTATACCCCACTGGGGTTTGACAGATTTTTAGAACAATGGGGTGTGCAAATGAAAAATTAAATTTTTCATTTTCATGGACCACTGTTCCAAAAATCTGTCAGACACCTGTGGGGTGTAAATGATCACTGCACCCCTTATTACATTCCTTGATGGGTGTAGTTTCCAAAATGGGGTCACATGTGGGTGTTTTTTATAATTTTTTTTTTTTGCGTTTGTCAAAACCTCTGGTACGATCGGCCACCCCTGTGCAAATCCCGAATTTAGGTACATGGTGTTCTCTCACTCCTGAGCCATGTTGTCCGCCATCAGAGCAATTTACGCCCACATATGGAGTATTTTTATACTCGGGAGAAATTGCGTTATTTATTTTGGGGGGCTTTTTCTCCTTTTACATCTTGTGAAAATGAAAAATTAAGGAAAAACCCAGCATGTTAGTGTAAAATATATATATATTTTTTTTAAACAAACATGCTGGTGTAGCCCCAATTTTTTTCATTTTCAGAAGTGGTAAAAGGAAAAAAAGCCCCCCAAAATTTGTAACACAATTTCTTCCGGGCACGGAAATACCCCACATGTGACCCTAAACTGTTGCCTTGAAATACGACAGGGCTCCGTAATGAGAGAGCGCCATGCACATTTTAGTGATTTGCATAAGGGCGGCTGACGCTAGGTTCAGACGGTGGAATTTCCGTGCCGACATTCCACAGACAGCAGAGCACTGGCAGAACATGCCGACGCTGAGTGCTGGGAAGTGGACTGTCTCATAGACGGCAATGCACTTCTGTGTGGACTCCACAGAAAGAAGACATGTCTATTCTTACTGCGGACTCCGGAATTAGTATTTCTGCCGCAGAAACATCTGCAGCAGAAATTCTGCCATGTGCACAAGAAAGCATCGGGGTGCTGGGCCGGAAAAGTTTGTTTGAGCCAACAGCAAATTGACAAAGTCCTCACTGGAAAAAAAAAATTCTGGTCGTCCAACAAACCTATAGATCAGTGGCTCATATAGGTGACCCCGCCTGGACTGGGGTCCAGGTGGGGTCACCTATATGGTGTGGACAGGGGGAATTGTATAGGGGACAGGGTCACTAGTATGGGAGACCTCTACTGTTATTGGCCTGCAGCGCCTTCTGGGGGGGCTCATCATCACTGGATGATTATGGGGGAGGAGAAAGAAATGTTGGGTCTTTCTCCTCTCCCTCATTGGTGGTCTCTGTGTCGGAGGCAAGCTCATGGTGTATGCCTCATCCACCAAAAAGGCTTTAAGGTATTTATATTTTATGGGGGGGGGGTGTAAGTGGGTAAATTTAGTTTTTTCACTTTATTTCAGTGTGTGGTGTAGGTGCAGTGATTTTTAAGTTTACTGTAAGCTTTTTTTTTTTTTTGCAGTGTAGTTTTTTTTTTTTCACTTTTTGGGGAGCGTATGCAGTCTGTGCCACCAGTGACTGTTCTGCGCTCAGCGGCCAGACCGTAATCCTAATCCATATTCAGACTGCGCTGATTGCTGATCAGCACTTTTTTTGGGTGCAGTTTTTTTTTTGATTGTGGTCCGTGCTACCAGTGACTGTTCTGCGCTGTGTGGCTGGTCTGCAAACTCCCCCCCCCCAAAAAAAAATGCCTGTACCCCAAAAAAGGGCTGACCAGTAATAATTCACTGATCAGCAATCAGTGCAGTCTGCACATGGGTTATGGTCCAGCCGCACAACGCAGAATAGTCGCTGGTGGAATGGACCACATACGCCCCCCATGAAAAGCTAGGGGCAGGCAGCAGACCAGTGGTTGCCGAGGTGTGGCCCTCCAGATGTTGCAAAACTACAACTCCCAGCATGCCCAGACAGCCAATGGCTGTCTGGGCATGCTGTTAGGTGTAGTTTTGCAACATCTGGAGGACCGCAGTTTGGAGACCACTGTGTAGTGGTCTCTAAATTGTGGCCATCCATATGTTGGAAAACTACAACTCACAGCATGCATCATCGATGCCGCCGGACCTCCGGACACCCGTTGCTCCCGCCGCCGGACCTCCGGACACCTGCCGCACACCTTCCAATCCTGCTGCGCACCCGCCGAGAGCTTTAACTATTCCCTAGCCAGGGAGAATAACAAAGAAAACTGCCCAGCCACAACCCAGTGTCTGACAGACACCACAAGAGAAAAATAGAAAAACACAAAAATGGACATTACACTCAGGTTCTGTGCACAGAGTGGTGCCCCATCCGTGGACCCTGTACAGTGACACATGTTACTGTCTGTGGCTCTTTTTACAGCCCTATAGGCACATTTTTTGGCAATTTTGTTTTCTAGGATAGAAAGCGGTTAAATATAGTTGCCCATGAAACTTTGTTTTCTCTTAGATTCTCATGAAATCTGTGAGGGAATAAATTCAGATGTGTAAGGTTGGGGCCTTCAGAAGGCTGTGGGTCTGCATTATGAATCCTTAAAACAAAGTACCAAACCATAAAAGAAGTAAAGAGCTGTTTAAACCATTATTTGCAGTGTATATAGTTCATATATGTAACGGAACTGGATGTGGATCCTCAACCTGCGTGGCTGATGATTCGGACTGTAGCGGGGAGCAGAGTCTAAGGTGCCGCTGGTCTTCACCAGAGCCCGCTGCAAGGCAGGATGGACTTGCTGCGGCAGGCGCCACCCAAGTCGCTACCCCCGACACGCTCGACCACACAGGTAACTGGGCAAGGCAAGGTACCGAAGGAGGAGGCTGTAGTGTAGTCAACATAGCAAAAGGTCAAGGCAGGCGGCAAAGGTTCGTAGTAAAAAAACGTAGCAGGAAGGTCTGGATTCACGGGTATGGCAAAACTGGCAATAGGGAACACTTTCTCTCAGGCAATAGGCACTGAAGATCCGGCAGGGGTGTGTGGGAGATGCTTTTACTAATTATGGGTGTACTGGCCCTTTACATTTCAAAGCTCTGGTGGGATGGGCTGAGAGAGTGAGAGAGCTGCAGGAGCGGGACGAGGTGAGTGACGGGCCGGTATTCGCATGTGGGCGCGTCCCACAATGCGAATCCCGGCGGTGCTTGCGGCCTGAGCGCAGTGTGTAACAATATACTCCTCTGTAGAAGACTATTGATGTCAGACTGACTTCAGCTTGGGTATAGGGGCTGTGGATATATTTTGTCTAGTACTTTAATAGGGTTATCTGAAGTGCAGTACACGATGGCTTACTTCTGTATTGGTCTCGGCTCAGGGCTATAACTTCTTCCCTTGTTGAATGTAGGGCAGGCAAAACTATGTTTGCATGTGGTGGCCAAAAGCTGTGCAATGTTGGCAATGTTGCTGCAACGTTGAGCAGCCATTGTCCCCTGCATGTTGTCATGGTTTTGTCTACATGAGATGATCACAATATAGCCCCATTGTCCCAGCTTTCCTTTTTCAAGTGGGAAGGAATCTATCTGGCTGAGGTGAGACCAAAATGGAAGTGAGCTGCTGGGGAGCAAGGAAAGGTAATACCTTTTTTGCTCCCAGGAAAATCCCTTTAATTTATTCTGACATCCTCCACTATTCCCAAAAAGTCTATTGATTTAGAACTACTAGATAAAGCAGTGTTTCACAAAAAGTGTTCCTCCAGTTGTAGCAAAACTACAACTACCATCATGCCTGGACAGCCAAAGGCTGGGTGTTACCATGGTGTGAATCTAGTCTAAAACAAATATATAGGGCACAACAAAATCTGAAAATTATACCTACATACTGAACCCTGGTGGCACAACTCCAACAACATCCATAACATAGAAAGGTAAATTCCAATTTGAAAATGTTGGTTTACAGTTGTATATACAGTTACACCTTTGGTCCTAATCCTTTTTATTTTTTAGCCTTTTATTATGTGTCTAAAATATTTTTAGTGCATACAGAAATGTTACATGTGCTTATATTGTAGGTAAAAAATTACACTGAATGTGGCTGTGTCCAGAGTCGACAGGTTATCACAACACCCACAGTCGGCCAACGCAGCCAACTCCGCGTGGTCATTGTCAAGACGTATCTGAATGAAAACGGCTATGCTGTATCAGGAAAATGTGATCGAACCTGCAACACACTCATTCCATTTCTGATCTTCCTTTTCATTGTTACTCTTATCACGGCATGTGCACAACCCTCAGCCATCATAGTGACTCTCAGGTGAGGAGCCTTGACTGTGTCTGTACAATGTAATTTTATTACAATTTTGCCATGCTAAACACTTGCGGCCTTAATATTATACATGTTTTTTACTGTTCATATCCAGTTAGTATCAGATTTGTTCAGTACTTTATGTCAGCTACCAGACAACAGAACTCTTTTTTTTATTTTGCAATGACTGACTCCAAACAGTGCTTTTCACTGAATCTAAATACATATGCAGATAATCATTTAGGTTTTCTTTACAAGGAGTAAAGAGTTTAGGGTATGTTCACGCAGCGGAATTTCTGCTATTCCGCAGAAATTCCATTCAGCACAGTTTGCTGAACAGAGTTGTCCCCGTATTCGGATGAAAATCAAGCACCATTGATTTATATTTTTCAGAATTTCACAAAATATTAGACTAGTCTTATATTTTGACAGAATGCAGAAGGCAGAATTTCTGCAGCAGAATGCCCACCGTAGCAATTCTGCTGTCTGGATGGGATGGTGGAATCCTATTCAAATCAGTGTGATGTATATTACAGCAAGATTTCCAGGGGAATTCTTCTGTGGAATTGTGCACAGAAATTCTGCCATTTTAACATACTCTCAGAAGAGTCAGGTCTTTTAAAAATGATAGAGTATTCTCCAGATAGGCCATTAATGTTAGATCGGTGGTGGCCTGACCCCCGGCACCCCTCTGATCAGCTGTTTGAAGAGCCCATTGAGCTTACCTCAGCCTCTTCAGTGTTTACCAGTGCTCATTCTTGCATGTGCATACTTTTAGTGGCAGAAAAGGGGTTGGCATAAAGCCCATCAATGTTTTCCGGGTGAAAAATTGCTTGATTTTTTATAGACCAACCTTCCCGTTTGAAAAGCTGTTGAATTCAAAATGGCAGCATTAAAGATTGACGCCCTGTGGGTGAAATAGCCTAACAAGTTTCCCACACCTTTTTATATGGGTGCTTTACACCAAAATGTCCTAAATGTGGTAAATGCAATGAAAAATCAGCTCATGTAATGGAGGTCTCTTGAGTATGTCCCTTTGGTATCTTTGGGAACAAGTCAATGAAAAACAATGGGGGAGATTTACCAAAACCTGTCCGGAGGAAAAGTTGCTGAGTTGCCCACAGCAACCAATCAGATAGCTTCTTTCATTTTTCACAGGCTGTTTCAAAAATGAAAGAAGCGATCTGATTGGTTGCTATTGGCAACTCAGCAACTTTTCCTCTGGACAGGTTTTGATAAATCTCCCCCAATGACTTTACCTTAGGGGCCATACACACCATGTTTTTTTTTTTTATGGAAATATTACAGGTATACCCCGTCAGTATGTTAGCATGGTTTGCTGTTGTATCCTGTCATTTGTTTCTTTTGGGTCCATTTCTTAGATATATACTGAACAGCATTGTAAACTTTATTGTTTATAATCTGGTTATTTCAATATGACATCGCTGGGTAAGGAACCTCTCAGGTTTGCACAATTTTGTTGTAGAATATAATAAAAAATGTAAAGTGTATATATATATATATATATATATATATATATATATATAAACAGGAGAATACAGCAGCACACTGCTAGCACAAAGATACAGATAAAACCTGAAATGCTATACAGCTATAGTGCAAAAAATGAAAAAGTGAGGTACTTAGCTCACAATTTGGTGGCCAAATAGTTTAGACCATCCCACCACGGTAAGATGACCTCATTGGGACGGACCCTACACTGTGAATATGCCTCTGTGAAATCAGTTAAACAGGCATTGCAAGGTCTGAGACGTCCAGCACCTTATACACACCTAATAGAGGTGGGTGGGGTGCAGCAGCCAACATGGAGGTAGCCACTCCCCCATATGTATAACAAAAACAAGGATAAGTTGGCCAGCACTATATATATATATATATATATATATATATATATATAATGCCTCTTCAGTAATACAGACATAACTGTGATCTGAGAAAACCTTAAGACAAATAAGATGAGATTACATCCTTGAATAAATGAAACATCTCTGTAATATGAATTATCTTCAAAGTCATTATAATATATTCAGTCACACACACTTAAAAGTTGTATGGAATATTAAACTGTAACAAAGTGAGATTTTCCGTATATTACTATTTTAGCTGTGTGGCACCCCCGTCCCTCAGGATTAACGTCAATTATTAATTGCGCAGTCAGAGCGTTAGATCGCAAATCTGACATTTGTGGTTGCAGCTTTAGAGGCGCACACAGAACCTTACAGCTACACATGATGCTAGTCACATAGCCTGCAAACACATTACGTTACGATCCTGAATCATTTGTTTTGTCACCAGTGTCCTGGAATGAACCCTACTAAATATCATAGACTTTTCTTTATGTAGCTCCGGCCCTGAACTGTTCACTTTAAAGCAGTGGTCTCAAACGGTGGCCCTCCAGATGTTGCAAAACTTCAACTCCCAGCATGCCCGGACAGCCAACGGCTGTCCAGGCATGCTGGGAGTTGAAGTTTTGAAACATCTGGAGGGCCACCGTTTGAGACCACTGCTTTAAAGAGTAACTCTCATCCCTTTTAGAAACTTCTGCATTAGTCAAAGTCTCTATAAAGTCTCTATGGCCCATTCATAGAGACTGTATTGGCTCTTCTAGCAGGCACAATCCATGGACAAGAATTCAATGTGGCACGACTATGAAGTGTCCATGGCTCCAAGTGGAAAATAGTTTTGCCAATTCAAATCTCTTTTCTTTTAGGATATATAGTGGGTTAACTAGTCTAATATTCAGCATTTATTCTTATTTTTCAGGTCAGTAGATGAAGCAGAGAGGCCTTTTGCACTAGGAATGCAGTTTGTTTTGTTAAGAACTCTTGGTAAGTACTAATGTTAGTATAATGTGCATGTGTAGATTTATGTCCTTTCATCTGTTTTTATAGTGTTGCTACCTAGGAATCCATCAGACATCCGATCAGACACATGTCCCCTGTCCTATGCTATCCTGTAAATCTCATTGATTGGCGCTTATTTACTGAGCTTCAGTGATGTGTGTTTGACATCGATTATTTAAATTGCCGCAGAAAGAATTAAAGGGGTACTCCTGTGGAAAACTTTTTTTTAAATCAACCGGTGCCAGAACGTTAAACAGATTTGTAAATCACTTCAATTAAAAAATCTTAATCCTTCCAGTACTTTTTAGGGGCTGTATACTAAAGAGAAATCCAAAAAAGAAATGCATTTCCTCTGATGTCATGACCACAGTGCTCTCTGCTGACCTTTGCTGTCCATTTTAGGAACTGTCCAGAGCAGAAGAAAATCCCCATAGCAAACATATGCTGCTCTGGACAGTTCCTAAAATGGACAGCAGAGGTCAGCAGAGAGCACTGTGGTCATGACATCAGAGGGAATGCATTTCTTTTTTGGATTTCTCTTTAGTATACAGCCCCTAAAAAGTACTGGAAGGATTAAGATTTTTTTAATAGAAGTGATTTACAAATCTGTTTAATTTTGTGGCAGCAGTTGATTTAAAAAAAAAAGTTTTCCACGGGAGTACCCCTTTAAAGGAGTACTCTGGTGAAAATGAATTTATACTCCTATTCAATAGGACAGAGCGAATGTTGTATACTGGTAGACGGGACGCGCGCCATTCATTTTTATGGGATCTGTACTCTGGTCTTTTCAACGCTCCCATAGGAATGCAGCACGCGCTTCTCATTGAGCACTGGGTTCCATCACTGTGATTGTGGGGGGCCCCAGGAGTCGGACCCACTGCGATCTGCTTCTTATCCACTACCCTGTGGATAGGGGATAAGTTATTTTTCGCTGAAGAATTTGCCTCATCTGCCCAATATTCTGCCTGCATTAAAGGGCCTTAAAGGGGAGTAGACATCTTATTCCCTATCCAGAGGATAGGAGATAAGATGTCTGATCGCCGGGGTTCCGCCGCATGGACCCCCCCGCGATCTCCATGCAGCACCCGCCATTTTGTGCTGCTTCAGTCTCCGCAACGCTGCTTTTCCAAGATGTCGACGTTACGCCACACCTACTCGTAATGTCACGCCATTCATGTCTATTGGAGGTGGTGTGACGGCGGGACCTCCGCGATCAGACATCTTATTCAAAGGATAGGGGATAAGATGTCTAAGGCCAGAATACCCCTTTAAATCTGTGCTTCTTTTCAATGAGACATTTGGGACCTATACTCAGTGGTCTTACCCCCTGAAATCATACTGTTATCCTCTATCCTATGGTCCTGTTGATAAAAAAAGAAAAGAACTAAAATTGTACAGACACATTTATACATTGTTTATTAAAAATTAGACACAAAATACCAAATAATATAGACATATAAGCTATCACGATAATTTTTACTTGTACAATAAATCTGTAATATTAATGACCAGTGAGAGTTTTTAATGTAAATTAATCGCATCACTGTTCCCCAAAATGGAGCCAAAAGAAAGTACAACTTGTGCTGCAGACTGTAAAGCCTCCTACAGTGATGTCATTGCAAAAGTAAAAATGTCTCCACAGCCAGAAAAGCTGTAATTTTAGGATCTTAAGGCGAAAATTAGCATGATCTTTAAAGAAGCTGTGTTTTAGTTTGCTAAATCATAATTATTGTCTTTAAATCATTTGTCCACTAGGAGGTGCTGGTCAGCTATGGATTTATAGTAGACCCTTGTTTAACATGTAGATTCTATTTTGTTCAACCAATTTCCAAAAGCCAATAATGGATGATCAAAATTTTAATTAATATAATGTAGAAATATCAATTATCAAACTGCAAGGTGTTCTTGCTTATTCTTACTTACTTTTAACAGGCATTCCTCAGTAATGGTCTATAGAAGGTTAGATTGTGTCTTTTATTTATATCAAATGTTATGATATATAATTGCATGATCCAGATACCTTATATAAGATTCAATATATAAGGTAAAATAAATAATTGTTGTCAACATTTGAATTTTACAAACTTAACCACATCTAAACTGGGATAGTTTTTCCCCTTTATGACCGGTACATGAAGATTTGAAAACTATGACGTTTCTTCGCATTACCCAAACAATCCCTCTGTGCGTTATTTTCTGTAATACACAGGACTTAAATTTAATGTCTTTTTTTAGTAGTAATTTTTCATTTTTTGTGATATTGGGAGATAATGTTAAAGGGGGAAAAAGGAAATAAGTGTCGGTTCTCAAATTTTTTTTAAATAGCATTATTTAATAGCATCTATAATAGCATATTTTAATAGCATTTTATAGCATCTATGACGGTGGTTTTATATATGACTTATATACTGACTGTGGGTCCAGAAACTGTGGGGTGGATCTTTTGTTTTTTAATTTTAATTTTGTTTTCACATTTCACTTTTTTTTTAACTAAATCTTGTGCATTGTTATACTTTGTGTTTTAACTGTACATTTGTTTTTTATTGCTCATATTTCAAGTAGCTGTGGCTGATATGTTAGCCCCAGTTACAGAAGGAATACAGCTCCCCTCATTATAGACCCGATTTGCTTTTTTTAAGACCCAGAAACTCCTGCTGAGCTGTGTATACAGCGATTGGGAGAATGCAGCTTCACGATGTATGATGTATCCAGGCTATGTTCACAAGCATATGTCGCAAGCATATAAATGTCAGATGTTTCTTCATCCAGTTTCTTACATGTGGGGCATTTTGGCCTTGTTTTAAAAATGTTTTCGGAATTTCTTATAACAGTTTTTTTTTTTTTGGCTACAGCAAAAGCTATAGCCCAAGAATTGGAGATATTTTTGGGGGATATTTACATTCCAAAATGCATCTCAAGTTATGTGGCAATATTTTGGCACATAAATGGCCCTAAACAATTCCCTTGCACTCAATTCAGCAGAATTAAATGGGCGCATTTTTTGGCACGTAAAATGGCAGATTTTTGTCCATTTTACATCCCATGAACATAGCACTTAGGTATGTTATTTGGGCTTTTGTTGCAGATTTGCTGCAAATTTGTAGAGCATATGTTACAGTTACAAAATATTAAAAAAAAAATCAATGTATTTAAAATCCATGGTTGCAGTTATTCTGGTTTGGGCTCTGTATTTATTTTGGATTCTAGGTCAGGATTTACTCTGGGGTCTGGTTTGCAGTCTGTCGTTATTCTGGAGTCTGATATTGTTTTGGGTTCTTTGCTGCATTTATTCTGAGGTGTGGTATGAATTCTAAATGTATTTCTGGATCTGAATTCTGTGCTCTAGGGTCTGGTCTGAGGTCTGTAGTTATTCTGGGGTCTGCATATATTTGGGCTTTTGATTTGGAGTCCATATTTTTCGGTTTTTGGCACTGGTCTGGCCTTTATTTTTGGCTCATAAGTTTTTGGGACTGGAGTCCTGATAGATTTTTGGGTTCAGTATCTATTCTGGGCCCTGTAATGATTTCAGGGTGGGATGAAGGAGTAATGGTAAATGCTAAGGTTATTGATGTGTGTGTATATCTGTTTGGGGGATATTTTGTGTGCTTGCTACAAGCGTAAGCATGACCCTGACTTTCCCTTTGAGCAGTGGTCTTCAAACGGAGGAGCTCCAGCTGTTGCAAAACTACAACTTCCAGCATACCCAGACAGCCGCAGGCTGGAAGTGGTAGTTTTAATAACAGCTCCACAGTTTGGAGACTTAGGGTATATATAATATACTGACCTCTCCCTGCTTGTCCATATGGCAAGGTCTGTGCGCTTTTAGCTTCTGCCAGCCTAATTCCATGCATCACCTGGGATGTCCCATTAATGCTCTTTCCCCAAAATGTATTTTACCCTTTACATTGCAATGAGTAAAGACAAGGGCCAGATCTGCATCAAAATTCCACATCATACAGATCATGTAATATCTATCCACTGTGGCTTTTTGCAGCAATTATATAAGATTTATGTAAATCCTACTTACTTGCATGGAATGTGATTGGACAGGGCCATTTTTCCCAATGGAAATCGAAAATGTGGGGGCGCACAGCTTAACTTTTTGCCTCAGGCAGAGCTTAGGGACACCCTTGCTCCCCCTGACAGTAAACCAGATTCTGAGAAACTTTCAGAAATTTGAGTTATGCAGTCATGGACACACTTTAGCAATGTACCAGCTTTTTGGATCTGACCTAAATGAAAAACAGTTTTTCTTATTGAATTACAATATTCATAAATATTATAACCATATGGCTCCTTAGGTATAAAATATAGAACCGTGTAAGTAGCCGCACATATCATTCTGATTACATTGGCAGCGCACATCAGTTTAGCAAGTCATTTATTGTGTGAAAAGATGCAGATTTCTAAATGTTCCAATGTTTCTTTGTTGTTGCAGCTTACATTCCTACGCCAATCTACTTCGGGGCTGTTATTGATACTACTTGCATGCTTTGGCAACAGGACTGTGGCGTACAAGGATCTTGCTGGGAATACAACGTGACATCATTTCGTTTTGTTTATTTTGGACTGGCAGCTGGTCTGAAATTCTTAGGATTCATTTTTATATTTTTGGCTTGGTATTCCATAAAACACAAAGAAGATCAGTTGCAGAGACGAAGGTGGCGGGCGTCCCCAATAAGCACGGTCAGTGAGATGGTCGGCAACGCTAGAGCAGAGCCAAATTATGCACGAACCAGATCCTGTCCTGCTTTCGGCGCCAAGGAGGACACCAACGAAGAGAGGAACATGGACAAAGGAATCCAACACTTAGCACAAACCTACCCTGGGCCTTTCCTGGAAGCAATAAATTCATCCTTAGAGAATTCTCAAGAAGACACCCCAGCTGACAACGAAACGGGATAAACGAAGTCACTGTTGGCTGAATTTAATATGGCGCCTTGTGCAACACGTGCCTTTTACTGAACTGTGTGCATATGAGATCAATGTTATCACATTTTAATCTACAGCTACAGGGTTATTGAGGGCTGGTTACCTCAACTGTTATTTACCCACGCCATTCTATTTATGTTTTTTTTTATTAATTGTTAGTGATGTATCTTTGCTCTAAGCCCTAATGCTTTACTTCTGCCACAGATTTGGCTGAGGAAATAATATTGAATAAATAATGCTGAAAGCAGCACACCTAGATGTTCTTGGGAATCTGCTTATGAGGCAGTGGTGAACATAAAAGACACGGAGCCCATAGGAAACATTTTTATGGTTTCCAAGGACAGAGGGGCTTTTTGTTTGTTTTCCTTCCAAAACCATTGGGACAATTCCCTTCTGTCTTGTAGCTAAGAAAAAACTGTACCTATGGAAAAGGGAGTGTTGCACAGGTTATGAGCACCCTGTAGCAAAAGGGCTGAAAAAACTAGGGTTAGGACTTGTCTTTCCCAGGTCCCCATAGTAGTGCTGCTAGCTGTCTTTTCATTCCCATTTACACTGCTCCATAAAGGATGCGTCCCACCATTAAAATTCATCCGTATCCTCTAGATAGGGATTGTGTGATCACAGGGTGATCCAACTGGTGGGACCCCCTGCAATCTCGAAAATGGGGGGCTAAATCTCCTATCAAAATCAAGCTGTGTAAGATAGCCAAGCACTGCACCCGGCTATCTCCAGTAGCTCTCTTAGAAATGAATGGCATGGCCCTGCTCCATTGACCACTGCTTCATCCCGACACAAGACTTGGATCCCTGTTCACTACATCTTGGGGTCCCAGCAGTCTCATATCCCCTATCCTGAGGATACCCCTTCAAGGTGGCCTTACAGATTAGATGAATGTCAGTTGAACCTGACAATTCAATGGAACTGACCGGCCACATCTTATGCGTATGGCTGACATCTAATATGTGGGATTATATACTCAATCCTTTTGTTCTCAAGGGAGATAAGCAGAAACTTATTACCCTTTCCCTGTTTTGAATACATGAAAATTCGGCAGTGGATATAAGGAATAGCTTCAACCAACAACTATCCTATGTGTAAGGCAAGCCTTAGAAGACCAACCTGTTAAAGGTTATTATAAAAAGTATTTTTTAATGGATCTTTATTAAACTTGATAGACGTGTGTTTTTTTCAACCTCACTAACTAAGTAATCGTTTACATGTAGGAATCCATAGTTGCTCCATATCTGCTTTCAAGCAATCTAGCTTTCTGCTTGGAGGATTTTCCTATGGCCAAGATGTCAGTAGCTGGTCTCAACTACTGCTTTCAATCAAAAATAATCTCTGGAACATCCATGAGCAGGGCTGTATATTCATTACAGAACTCTACAGTGCAGCTGTAGGGAAGCAATAGAGAGCATATAGGATTTCTAGGTGTGCTGCTTCATATTTGTATGAACATTTTAGAATGATTCTTCATGTATGATCAGGGCACATTTAATAAATACTAATCATTCTGTATTCCATCCTTTCATGTAGTTCTGGAACTACAAGTCTCCATAGGGCCACCAGCATGATAGTTCATCCATCTATATAAGGATGAAGAACCTTAAATTGCTTAAAGGGGTACTCCGCTCCTAGACATCTTATCCCCTATCCAAAGAATAGAGGATAAGATGTCTGATCGCAGTGGTCCCACAATCTCAGCTGCGGCACCCCAGACATCCGGTGCACAGAGCGAACTTCGCTCTGTGCCGGATGATTGATGATGCGGGACGGAGGCTTGTGACATCACAGTCACGCCCTGCTCATGACGTCACGGCCATGCCCCCTCAATGCAAGTCTATGGAAGGGGATGTGACTGTGACATAGACTTGCATTGAGGGGGCGTGGTCGTAGCATCATGAGCGGGGCGAGGCCATGACATCACAAGCCTCTGGCGCTGCACCCAAAGCTCTAAACGAACACCGGGTGCAGCAGGGAGATCACGAGTCCCCAGTGGTGGGACCCCCACGATCAGACATCTTATCCCCTATCCTTTGGATAGGAGATAAGATGTCTAGGGATAGAGTACTCCTTTGAAGGAGAATTCTACTCAAAATCAAAAACTTAGGTTGGAGTAAAGATCTTCAGCCCCCTATATTACTTGTGCATCCCCTAGTTTTTGTTTTTTGGGTGAACAGAATGCTTGTGAACTTATCTGTAAGTAAAGGTTACTTTTTATCTGATATAAACTTTACTGTGAGGTATGCTTTAAAGCACAACGAAATCCGCCTAAACTATGCAACTACTTTGTGAAGAATTGCATTGATCACATGGCAGAAAACCTAACAAGCCAGGAGAAACACTTGCAAGCCATACTAAAGCTACCTACCTAGCACAGTGATATTAAACAACAGATGTTTATCAATGAGCATTGATACGTTACCATAGACCATAGAGTGTTTTATTTGTACAGTTAGCTTTTGATTGGTCTAGTCTAGTTAGTACTTGAAGCCGGTTTGTTAAAGCTATTCCTGTTTTTTTTTGTCCTGTTGTATATAAAGAGCTTTTGTTTTGGTTGTTTTTGTAGTGAGATATAAAGGTTTATTTTGTGGATTTAGCAGTAGGAAATATCTTATTTCTGTGAATGTGTTTATAAGTCCTAATATCTCACTCAATTCAGACAATGAAACAAAACTTGGGATGACAATTTGCATCTGAACCGTATAAAAACATGTTCAGAAAAAATATCCTAAGGCTATGCACATTAGTTTCCACACTGTATGGAGTGGACTAGTATGCTATCGATTTGTATGAAAGTCAGTGAAGAAGCTGTTATCACCTATTATGTCATGCGCCTATTATCCAGGCCTATCTATACTTGTTGCACTGGATGTCGGAAAGCAGTCTATGCTTGCATGGAGCTTGAGGGCAAGACTAACCAGCAAAGTGCTGTCTTCTCAGACCAAGATCACTGAGGTGACGGGGGCACACATGAGGTTTCCCATACTGGTATATCATGGCTAAGTTGCTGTCAGTTTCAACTTTTAGTTGTTCAACTCATTGCATTTTGATTATGCCATGTAGTCTAGGCCTAACCCTTATTCCACTAGGTTACTTTTATACGTTACATTTTTTGTACTCATCTTGGTTCCCATCCGTTTTATAGTTTAGGTGGTATAGGTTGTGTTTTTTTCTTGAGTGCTGCTTCATCCAGGGGTGGAATCCAGCCTGTTCTCCTTAGTTTGAGCCTCCTGGTTGTTCTGGGGAGAATCAGCGTCCTTTGTGCGTGTTGTGTAACTACTTGTCCTCTTCCAGCAGCTATACTGCACAGCCAACGTGCAGTCTTCTCCTTCTTCTCCCACCCCCTCCTATGGCCGTAGCTGCTAAACCACTATGGCTGATGTTTACATGGTAGGAAAACCTCTAGCTAAAAATTTTTAATCCTGCCCTTTTTTACTTTAAAGCAACTTTTGACATAATCTGGCTGTCAAACAGAAGACTTTAAATAATAAGTGTTTAGTAGATAAGATAAAATGTTACCCTTTGAGTATGATTAGTTCATGTGAATATAGGTAGAGCAGTATTGTTATGTAAATTGTTGCCATGTAGAGCCCAGATCTCTCCTGTAAAACTACAGATATGTATTCTGCATGTAAAGTATCTCCAGATTTCAGTGGAGCTTAACTGTGCAAGGCAAGCCATGGCTAGTCCAACAAAGCACCTCCCCATATACATTAGGGAACAATTACTTGGGACAGTAATTAGTTATCAGCCAATTATTGGCTCATGTAAAGGACCCAGTGATGGGATGATTTATTTTCCTTGACTTGGATTGTGATGGCCTAAAAATGATCGTTTGTAGGCCACACAGTCTAACTAAGGGCAGATGCAGCCAACAATGATGTAAGTGAAAGTCACACAAACATTCTAGAGACCATTTGTACTTACAGCAATTGGACCATTTTAAGGCCACTAGATCTGATCTCATATTTGGCATCTGCCCATCTAAAGGACTCTTGACCTTCCCATACACATCTCATACACAGGATTCCAGACCTTCCCATACACATCTCATACACAGGACTCCAGACCTTCCCATACACATCTCATACACACTAGACTCCAGACCTACCCATACACATCTCATATACACTGAACTCCAGACCTTCCCATAAACATCTAATACACACTGGACTCCAGACCTTCTCATACACATCTCATACACAGGACTCCAGACCTACCCATACACATTTCATACACAGGACTCCAGACCTACCCATACACATCTGATACACACAGAACTCCAGACCTACCCATACACATCTCATACACACTGGACTCCAGACCTTCCCATACACATCTCATTCACACTGGACTCCAGACCTTCCCATACACATCTCATTCACACTGGACTCCAGACCTTCCCATACACATCTCATTCACACTGGACTCCAGACCTTCACATACACATCTCATACACAGGACTCTCCAGACCTACCCATACACATCTCATACACACTGGACTCCAGACCTTCCCATACACATCTCATTCACACTGGACTCCAGACCTTCCCATACACATCTCATTCACACTGGACTCCAGACCTTCCCATACACATCTCATTCACACTGGACTCCAGACCTTCACATACACATCTCATACACAGGACTCTCCAGACCTTCCCATACTCATGTCATACACAAAACATCCGCCCTCCCGATACACATCTCATACACACTGGACTCCAGACCTTCCCATACATATCTCATACACCGGACTCCCAACCTCCCCATACACATCTCATACAGAGGACCCCCGCCCTTCCCATACACATCTCATACAGGACTCTAGACCTCCCCATACACAGGACTGCTAAACCCCTTCCCCTCATATTTTTTATTTATGCAAATTCCTGTCGAAAATCTTAATAAATGCATCAGACCACATAAGATTGCGCCCCTCCCCACTAAGCCCCATACACATTTTTCCTTTTAAATGGTTAGCATGGCATAAAAACACAGAAACATTTCCAAAAGACTAGCACAAACATTTGTGGATATCAGAAAATTGATACCTAAGGCCTAATAAGTTTTATAACAATGTTTTTATACCACCAAAGCTTATATGATAGCATTATGCAATAATAAATTATTATATATTAAAGTTGTAGGTGTTAAATATTATTGAAAAAAAAGTATCCTTCAAAACCACCCTATTGGCAAGAGTGTTCCGAATTCGGTATTGCTGCTTGAACTGGGCTAAGCAGAAATATCATGTATGGCTAAAAGATGCATGTTTTTATATTTTAAAATCCCTTTAATGCATTCCCTTAATATAATAAAATGTACTTAATTCTATATTAAGCAACTTGTGCTCAGACACGGTAGAAAACTACCGTCATCTACTTGCAGTGCCGACACATGGCTATTCATCATTTTTGAGCATTTCCACCTACAATAGCTATTATCTGGCTGTGACTGAAAGGAAAGGGGACAGGTTGTTCCTGGCTACAAGAATCAGTATTAAACTTAATATTTTATAAAAATTGCCCTTACATTTATGCTTCTGTGAAATTTACAGGCTCCCCAATTTACCGAAAATTATATATTGTATGGTTCTTCTCCTAACTTTTCCTACGGTAGTTTAATAGTGTATATTAACATTGCTGCTTATGACTGAACAAATCACAACCAGTGCAATAATATGCAGTTTATCATGTACTCCTAACAACATTATGGTTACCAACAAGCATGGTTACTTTGGAATGTTGCATGAATATAAATGTATTGCACTCATTTACCAATGAGAATGAAACCATTGTATCCTTGAATAAGACGTAGGTTTATCAGCTTGTATTATTCCATAGTATTTCTCATGTTCCAGTGTTAAGCACAAGCAATTTTTTTTATATATAAACAATTTAGACACTGATAGATTTAGACTTTAATATAGATATAGATCTACAGGTATAATGATATCCTACATAAGCAAAAAAATATCCAGATGTTTGCCTATAGATTTAAATGATATGCTAAGACTATGTAAAAAAAAAAAAAAAAAAAAGGTGCAATAGAACAAAATCTCAATATAAGGGCAACATAAAAAAAAACTATCTGTCCCATAGATGACTATAGAAGTATGACTGGAATATTTATTTGTCATAAGGCAGTTTCATTATACACTGGATGCAAATACCAATAATAATACCATAATATGCAATAGGGGTTTTCTTATTAGATTTTTGTAAGGGTCACATCGATGGGGGGGGGGGGTCTGGGAAGTAGAACCCCCACTGAAAATGAGATTAGATGTGGATTTTATTAGAAAACTGTGTAATGAATTTTCTAAAATAGATAGAAACTTATGGAATGCATATGCCCTAAATTTATAGGGGTACTTTGTAGGATAAAAAATGTTTGATTTGAAAACATTAAAGAGTACTCCTTTTAATTATGAATGGCAATCCCATTATTTTAAATGAAAATGGAGTTGGGCATGCACAGCGGTAGGTGGTCATTTGTGACATCAGTCAAGGGTCTGAGCCATTATAACGTGTGTGAGACCAATAGTGTAAAGATTCTTTTTGAGGAGAGGCCATAAAGGTGTGTGGATAGGCCATACTTGATCCACTGGAATTTTGGAAGAGAAAAAATATGCAAAGTAGCTTTCTTTTAAAGAAAGAAGAGGTGTGATCTCTGGTGCCATCTATTGGATTGAATGGCATGTATAACCTTTATGGCAAAACTTTATAAAATTGTTAACCTAAAGGGGTTTTTCAGGGAAGAAAGAAAGTCTTGGGTTTTTCTTTTTGTGTTTTTTACTAACCCCCTCCCTGACCAAATTTTAAAAAGAATGTTTTGTCTGGACAACCCCTTTATGTTAGTGTGCAGGGTCACATAGCACAAATTACATACAAGGATGAGCGACCTTTTAATACATGATATCTTTGAGTCTGAGATGTATTTTGCAGCATGTCCCTGTTCTATCTCAGTGGAGTCCTAAGCAGGGCTCTTCCCATCTATTAAGTCCATATCTTCTAGTACGACATACGAAAAAATTAACATATCTCTAAAACACTATTTATTTACAACCGTTTTTTTATGTGTTATTACTGTGGACATTTCTAGTCTATTCAGTTGAAGAGGACTCCGTAGTGCTGTAGTTATTACTGGCTGAGTACCCGGCGCTGCCCAGTTTTTCCTACATTATCCTTGTGGGGGAGGAAAAGCAACAAAGGAGGAAGCTTTTGTCCTCATATACCTTCCCTAAATCCTGACCCCATATCCCCTCCTCATATTCCGACCTAAAATCCTGCCCTCATATTTTGTTCTTATATCTTGACCCCATATCCCGTCTACATATCCTGACCTCCCATCCTCATATCCCATCCCCATAGCTAATCCTCATTTCTAATCCTCATATCCCATCCTCAGGTGGGGCTGCGTTGTGGTAAAGATATTGTAAGCTAAAAATAAAAGGGGTGTGGCTTAAAATGTGGACATGTCTTTTTGAGGGGGGACATGGCATGCAGGGAGGGTGTGGCTTACCAGCCGGACTGACACATTCACCAGGAAATGTAGAGCGGAGCTTGTGGAGTAAGGCACCAGAAGTCCTATATACTTGCATGGGACTTGAAACAAAAACCCCATCCTTTACATATGGGGCAGGTTTAGTGGTTAATTTAACTATTATATATTTTTATTTGACATATAAGTAATATGTAAAAAAGTATTATCGAAATATTTCCAGCTGCTTGGAAGTTATGCAGTATCATATATTTCCCATAGACCTGTATGGGACTTTAAATAAAAAACCCAACTCTTGCAAATGGGGGTGAGTAAGAGTTAAATTACCTATCCTATGTTTGTTATTGACATATAAGTAACATGTGTGCCAAGTTTCATGTTAATATCTTTAGTGGTTTGAACGTGATGCTGGAACATACATACATGCGCACACACACACACACACACATTGAGTTTTATATATATAGATAACATAGGCTGGAGTATTTGTGTTTTATATCTTCGTTATTTAATGACTAGAATATATGTAATATGAAATAAAAGGTTAGCAGCTAGCATTCTGGGATAGAACTAGAGTGCTGGGGTAAGTGGACAGTGGTCTGTACCATACCTAATCATTGGACACCATGCTGTCACATGACATGACCTGTTAACCTTTTCCTTTCTTTCTCTATTTCATGTCACATGTATAGCCTAATTGTTTTTATTTATTAATTGACTTTTAACTTTTTTTTTTTTTGCAAACAAAGGTAAAAAAATGTAACAAATGATCAAACTTAATGGAGGTGCTTACTTAGTTCAATGGTCAGTTTCCTGATAGAATACTATAGAATTACTAGTACTATATGTATAGTACTTTACAAGAAACAATGAACACTGACAATATTCTGTGTCAAATACCTCTGCAAAAGCAACTTTCTCAGTAATAATGTAAAAAGGAAGAACTTAAAGGGGTACTCCACCAGAAAACATCTTATCTCCTATCCAAAGCATAGGGGATAAGATAATTGATCATGGGGGTCCTGCCGCTGGGGACCCCCGCGATCTCTGGGCCGGCAGCAGCTGACATGGAACAAGCTTGGAGGAGGCATGACGGCTAGTACGTAGTCGTCACGCCTCCTCCCATAGATATAAATGGAGGGGCCGTGGTGGCTGTAGACTCCAGTCATCCAGCGTGGAGTGGAGTTCGCTCAGTGCATCAGATGACTGGGGTGCCGCAGTGGAAATCACGGGGGTCCCCAGCAGATGTTTTCTGGCCGAGTAGCCCTTTAAGGAGTTCTTAGAGACTTTAACCCTTAGGTGGGGGTCCTAAGAATAGGCCATCAATTTTCCATGTCCCAGAGAATCCCTCTGAGTCATGGACAACAGTTCTGAAGAACATTTTGGGAAAATTGTACATATAGAAATGGCTCAGTTAATGTCTGCTAATGCTAGTCATGAAAACGCTGGTTTTGCGATTTGACTTCACTAGAATGGATGGATGTGTGTTGGTGCTTTATCCAAGGACAGTGTAGAATAGCCAGTGCGTCTCCTCTTCGGTATGAAATACCATTTTTCTGATTGCAGATCTATATAAAGTAATGTGTTGATGCTTAATCCCAGATGAAGGAAGACAAGTATTACCACATTGAGTATGGCACAAGAATGTGTATAGATGTGTTTCACTTGTAGTACAAGAGTCATGCAAATCTGGTTTGTACCTAAGTTAGGTTTGTTTTACTTGATATTTATTTCTATGATGACCTTGAAATTATTTTTTGGGAAATTTCAAACTGGTTTGTTCAATTCAATCTTTCTGAAAATGTTGTTTACAAACCTTTCGATACTTGATATATTATGATGTAATAAAGAAGAAATGTTCATACTGTGCATTTTACTGGTGTCATTCCTTGTTTTGCTTTGTGAATTGATGGATTATTGACTTACTATTAATGTTTGACTATTCTATGAAACAGGTTATTTCCAGGCTTAAAAAAAATATTTGAAGTGTGCAGTTGAGATCAAAGATCCCATGACCCCTACTCTAAACGAGAGATAGCCAGTACATGGAGACTTAATGGAGAGATGGCTACTTACTGCATTGAAGTCTTTGGAGCTAGAATGCTGTGAATATACATAATCCTCTTTAGAGGTGCATTTTGATTAGGTGGCCATGCACTTTCAATAGCTGTCTGCCAAATGTTTGTTCAGCGAACTGCTATCTCTCCGATCCTCATACACAAACATTTGGCATGATTGAATGTTCATGTGTTTTCTATGGAGAGAGGAGGGTTAGGCTACTGCCAGACAGCTCGGCTGGAATTTTATTTCTTTTAGAACAATAATAGGGTCAAGGGAGAGTCAGGAGGCCAACAGTAGGCCAAACTGGCTGAATTTGGTGGATTTGACCATTTTCACCTTGTAGACCACATGTAAGAGTGTGGAATCCCCGCCACTGAAGAAACATAGCTTGCTCCTTCTGAAGATATGCTGCTGAAGACTGAACATCCACCAAAGAAGACGATGCTCCTGACTCACTGCTCTGGACTTGCCGCAAAAGATGGTGCTCCCAACCTACTGCATCGGACACAACAAAGGACATGCTATAGACTCCCTGATAGTAAGAGGGGAGCTCCCAAGCTGTGAGTAGTTTGGGCCTTAGGTCCTCTTTAAAGAGGTTCTCCACCTAAATGTATTTGCAAAATAGGGTAGATAGATAAACAATTGTCAGTTCCACTGTGAGCTAAAGTCCTCGATGATCTAAAAACACCTTGGTTGCTAGGGCTTTGCTGCATGACAGCTTCTCTGAAAAAGACTTGTTGGGCCCTGTTTTCCTCATAACCTGGATCTGTTTCCATGGACTTTTAAAAGGGAATCTGTCAGCCCTATATTATGCTCAGAGTGTCAAGTAGACGTTGCTGAGCTGCGCCAAATTTCCCTGTTTTTCCACTCGTCATTAATTTTCTAAACAGTGGGCGTGGTTAAAATTTTCTTCATAAACTGATTTATTTATGAAATTGTTAACCCTGTTTTTTGGTGCCTTTTCAGATTCAGATTTTTTATAGTTTCTTGACAGGTACAAAAAACATAAATATGAGGAAAAACTTAAAAGAAATTTACTATGAAAAGGGAAAATAAGATGGAAAATAGTAAATGAGAGCCTATGTCTGAGAAAATATTTATTTTGGCACACCAGAGGTTTTTTTTTTTTTACTGCAGAGGACACATGCTGCTGAGGAGAAAGACACTGTGACAAGTACATTGCCCCCGCACAACTTGGGAACAGGGACCAAAGTGAGTTTTTTGAAGAGTTTTGAAGCCAGCAGATCTGAAAGGAGGGAACATTATAAAGGAAAGATGTATTTATCTCCTTTCTGTAGTATACACTCCGGTGTATGGCTGAAAAGAACACATCCAGGAATCTAGGCTTATGTTGGTGTTCAAACTACCAAATTTGATATTCAAGTGTAATGCATAATAACACCTTTTAATGATTTATAGCATTGACATATTGAAGGAATACTACAGGAAAGACTGATGCACCTAGGTCAGGGGCGGTGTATGATCTTCTGTGTTATTTTAATCTATGATTTGCGACCCATCCTATTAGGTCCTGAGCATAAGTGTATCGGTTTTTCCTGGAGTGCTTCTTTTAAGTGGTATTGACTGTTGTATATTGTGACTTGATCTACGCTTCAAGGAGCATGTATTTGCCATGGATGTAACATTACCATAGCAAAATCTTGAATAGATTCCCACAGTACAAAGGCTGCAATAATCGATAGAGGGTACAAAACTGTAAACTTCCTGTAAAGTATCCAATTTATGTTCTTTACTTGCTCCTGCTCACAGAACTCCTCTCCACCTTCCAGATACCTGTGCTAGCAGTTAAAAGGGTTTCCAGGACTAATGTTTTTGGTTTAAATTAATCTAATTTAAATCAAATGTAAAGGAGAGTTCTGGGATCCAATTTTTTTATATTTTGCTTGGGGCGTTAAAAAAAATAAATAAAATACACAATACTCACCTACATCGCAGCTCCCAGTCCAGGGCTTTCCAGTGCCCTGGTGTTTACCACCGTTCAAGAGGAGATGTCTTAGCAGGACCTGCCCACTCAGCTAATCACCGGGACACCGCTGCGGACAGTCATTGGCTGGGTAAGCCGAGCTTATCACAATATCTTCTCTCTAAATTAGCAAAAAGTGTTGAGAAGCAATGGGGACTGGAAGTCGTGGGACCAGGAACTGTGGGGGACCAAGGTAGGGGAGTATTTTTTTAAATCAGATATCCGTTAAATATTGGTTCTGCACTTCATCTTCTTAACCATATCTTCTTGGATCCGCTTTTCCTAACATAAATCATTTGAGGCTTGCTCCTCTCTTTTGGCGATGTGTTTAATCAGATCCTGTTCAGCCATCACATAATTTGTCAACACCCCTAAACAATGCACAAATCAGAACCATGGATATTACACTGGCAGGTGCAGGAGCTATTTCCCCTTGTGCATATGCATACTATATGAACCATGTGTGCTGTAAGAAACTTTCCTAGAGATTACCCATGTACAAGACATCGGTTATGTTGACGCGTCCATTGTAGGAAACCTGAGGGGGCTGGACAGAGTTTGTAGTGGGTGGAGTTGCTATGGTGTAATAGGTTGGTTATAGTGTTAGTTATTAGATGTACTGGGTAGGCACTACAATATCAGGCACTACGAATAATTTGCATTCTGGGAAATGTTCATGGAGGAATTCAGGACTGCAGAAATATTTAGAAACTGTAAAGGGAGATTCAGAAGCCAAAACAAATAAAAAAAGTCAGAAAAATATATTTATGCATCTTTGACAGATTCATCAGGTCAGGGAGTACTTTATAGAATCTTCAATTCCCAAAACACCCTTTTAAAAGTTCACTATGTCCTTGGCTTGTTTTTTTTATATTGCATCTATTTTTCATATTTAAAGACTATGAGAGTTGTGGTTATTTTGGTATGTCGTGTCACACCTTACTGGTAATGCTGTCTGGCTGCTCCCAAAGCATCAACACCAGGCAAATGCCAGGGCGCACAGTGAGCCTACTCTACACTTGTCATGCCAAGGGTGGGGTAGACAGAAAGCCCTATGTGACTCACGTACACCTGGAACCAGCCCTTTCTTCTAGCCCTTCTCTGCTGAGTCACTCATAGGCTGCACGAGTACAAGATACAAAAGCTAATCTGACTGCCTCATTGCGCGCAAGTTGCGAAAACTGGTTATGCAATTATTGGCTGTATCATTGCATGGACCCCAGATACCTACAAAGCTACTGGTTAAAAAGAAAACTAATTTGAGGGGCATTTATTTTGGGAATATGTGGTTCCAATCAAATCCCTTCTGACTGAAAAAGCTTATAGGCCAACATTTATCATTGTCTCTAGAAAAGGTGCCTTCGAAGATGTCTAGAAAAGCTGCAAAAAAGGCACAAGCAGGGTTTATTTGCACCTTATTTTGCCCCTTTTGGTTTACACATTTCTGCTGATTTTGAGTTGCAATCCACTGATTTTGGCAATACACATGATATGAAAGGGTTTTATGAATATGCCTTTTTTGTGAAAAGGCGCAAAGAATTTAAACGGGGTCTGGATGCATTTTTGTAGAGTAAGAACATTGCTGGTTATGGATACTAGATTTATAGGGACAGAACGTTGATCCAGGGATTTATTCCGACTTTCATATTTGGGGTTGGGAAGGAATTTTTACCTCTAGTATGAGGGTTTTTTACCTTCCTCTGGATCAACTCAGAGACTCATTAGAGTTATAGGTTGAACTTGATGGACTCTGGTCTTTTTTCAACCTTATGAACGATGTTACTGAAAAGTCTTTAAAACTACACCAGCCTAGACTTAGCTTAGCTTTACGGTGTACGTGAAGAGAGAACGTTCAGAAAATGTGACCTGCACAACATTTATCAAATGCTCTGTAACAATTTAATAAATTTGGTGCTTCTACACATTACCAGCACACAAAAAAGGTGTAGAAAAATGCTTCACGTACATCTACAATGATAAATGCTGGCCACAGTGATTTTATCCCAGACTCTACATCAGTGTTTCCCAGGCACCAACAACAGGTCATGTTTTCAGGATTTCCTTAGCCTTTCACATGTTATTAAATTATGGTCAGTCATCAGGCATCACAAGTGTTTACTGTATGAAATATCCTCACTCCTCTGTGGAGTACTTAAGGACTGCGCTCTATGCAACCTAACTGGTTAAAGAGAACCTGTAGCATTGAAATTGCAATTTAGTATGTGGGTAACAGGTTTTAGAGCAGTTTTGTGGGTAAAGTTTTAGGATAACTTGTCATTTATTCAGGGTATTATTCATTTATTAAGGGCTATATAGTCATGTGGGAGGTCCTACTCAGTGTGTTTGCAGAGAGCAATTAGTGTACTCCCTACTTGACTACTTAGCACAGTATCAGTAGAGGTTGACAGAAATAAATGACAAGTTATCCGGGTTCCCCATAATACTGTGTATCAATCTGCTCAGCTCCTCCAGCTTGGTAAGATGAAACCTGCAGACTGGACTGCATTTAAAGTGACAGGTTCCTTTCAAGGGCACTGGTTTGATTTTTCAATTCTGAAGATAAAATGTGGTTTACATCGTTGTCTTAATTTTTTAGTTTGATGTAAAAACTTTTGATGTGTCATATAGACATGGCAAAAGTTTAGATCGGTTAGGGTCTGGCTAGTATGTGCAGTGAGAAGTACTATGCTAAGTGCTACAAAGTCTACAGAGCCCATCTACTGTAGTGACGAGGAAGACAGGGAGGGAAGCATGTAAGCATTTAGTAGTGGGTGGGGGTCACCCAGACCCCAACTTATCATCCAGACCCCAACTTATCATAACTTTTGTCATGTCTCTAAAGTTTTTTTAAGCCATGTTTTGGCTTAATGTCCCCACAACCTAATATGGACAGGCTTCTGCCTTATGAAAATTAAATGTTTCCACTTTTTGGATAATGTACATTTGCCCAATAATGAAGGATAAAAGACATACAACTGCGCTAATCAAACGAAAACGATTTAAAGAAAGTTTCAGTTCGTAAAATTAAAGCACCTTTTTATTTGAAGAAATGTTGCTTCGTGACTTTCCTGAAGCCCGAGTTGTTCTATAAAAGTATAACAGATACTATACATGATTAAAAAAAAAAAAAAAAAAACACACAAAACCTATGATCTGAAATCTATTTACAAAAGGAGAAAAGTACTTTCATCACCATAAATATGTTTGGACCGTCATCATGTAAATGACAGGCACAGCAACAAGTAACTTTTATTATATGTACATAGACCATGTAAGGACTGCTTAGAGAAGAATAATATTGGTTACTCCATGGATCGAATGTGATAAGAAGAAGGTTCTTATGTCTCATCAGGAATCCAAAAACCATTCTATAATTTAAAAAAAAATGGTAAAACAAGACTTTTGAGGTAAACAGTGAATATGCTTTTTAAGATCAGTTAACTCTTTACCTGCAAGTACTGTTTTTGTTTTATACAATGTGCCTTGTATTAGACTGTTATGGGCAGTCTATATCGATTCCCATCAGTTACTCTCTTGTTGTACATATATCATGAGGTATTTGCAAATTTTGAATGCAATCTTTTAAAGGCACATTTTTTGGCACAGAATTTATTTGTTTTCTATGCTCAACTCCTCAGGATGCAAAGATAAAAATAAAGGTATAAACTTTGTGAGCAAGCTCGAAAAGCTTAAAAAGTGCAAAAATTAGTTTAATTAAGAAATTCCAGTGGTTAGAAAATAAAATATAAAACACAAATATTTAGTGGGGACATAAGATAAATTTGTGATCTTTAAAGACAAAAAAATATGAGCCCAAATGGTGAACAGAAAATTAAAAAAGAAACGTGTTAACAACATGGTATAAAAGTAAAACTTTGTGATGCGGTGATGTAGGTAACAACAAGATACGGGCAAAACCATCTGCGAATTATGATCCGATAAAAATAAAAACGGTTACGAATACCAAATCTGGAATGTCAAGTGCCACAAATTGTTGAGCGCTGTTTTTTGTGTTGTCATGCGTGTAGCTTAGTCATAATAAACCAGGGTTCAGGCACTGCCTTCTACATTAAAGTTTGTGTTACTCTCATCTGGAGACATTTTTGTAGATCTGACTTCTGTGCTTTCTTGATCTTCGTAATCGTATACCTGACCTGCCGCTGAGACCTTGCCTTTCTGTTGAGTTATGGAGTCAATGGGAAGGTAGATCTGATCTTTAAAAATATCTTCACTTGCATGACTGAGATGCTGTTGGGATTCTGTTGGGAGATAACTTATAGTCTGAATATTTAAAGAATGTTTGGATTCTAGTTCCATGAACCCATTACCACTGAAATCCATTTCATAAGTATCTAAATTTACATGGTCTTTCAATTTTTCAGTTTTATTCTTGACCCAGTGTGACTGGTTAGTTTTTTTTCTCCCATGAATATCATTATTTAATTCAAGTTTTTTCTTGTGATTAAATATCACTGTGCTCAAATTCAAGATACCAAAGTTGGACTCTATTTTAGGTTCCCTTTCTTCTGCAACTACACCACTAAATTCGTCTTCAGAATCAGCAGAGGACATTTCCACTAGAGTTGTCGTATCAGAAGGCCCAGATATTCGTTCAACCACAGTTGTATTTGCTGTATTTTTTTTAGGGATACTGTTCAGCAGTGCAAAAATTCTATCTACATCCTTCAAGTAATTAGCCCAGTCATCCGGACTAAGCCTGTAGTTGTTTCTGTAGCCATACAAGCTTTCATTTACGCGGTACAAATCTTCCAGTCCTTTCCAGTCAACATCCTCTGTGAAATTTGGCAGGTTAACCTTCCCATCCGTCCCATAGTTGTCCTCTGTAAAAACACAAATTGAATGTGTGAGATTTCGGTCCACATTTGTTTCTCAAACAAGTAAAATAATTCTACATTTCATAAAGGGAATGAAAAGGATAACAACAGAGGATAATGTTTGTAGAAGTTATGAAAGCATGAGAATGTTTTTTTTTTTTTTTAAATTATGGATGAATCACTTACCAAACAGCGTCTTAAAAGATCAGTATAACATAGTGCCTAAATCTTATGATTTTTACCATTTTGCATTCTAAGTGCACAGTAAATGCCTAAAAGACTAGTGCAATCCAACGGTGAAAAAGATGCTCACAGCAATCAGATCACTTATTTATTTACATTTATTTATTTATTAAATGGAAACGGATTTACATTGGAAACAGTGTCAGTTTTGTCATTTGTCATTAATTTTTAAGGTTCATAATATCTACGATATTTTACATAAAACATTATAGGAAAACCAAGGGTGCATTCACACTGTTACGCCGAGCGCTCCGGGTTCCCGCTCCTCCCCGGAGCGCTCGCAGCGTTCTCCTGTTCGCAGCACCCCGGTCAGACCCGCTGACCGGGAGCGCTGCGATAATGTCCCTAGCCGTGATGCGATCCGCGATGCGGGACGCGCCCGCTCGCGATTCGCATCCCGGCCCGCTTACCAGACTCGTTCCCCGTCTGTGCTGTCCCGGCGCGCGCGGCCCCGCTCCCTAGGGTGCGCGCGCAGCAGCTCTCTAAAATTTAAAGGGCCAGTGCACCAATGATTGGTGCCTGGCCCAATCAGTGTAATTAGCTTCCACCTGCTCCCTGTCTATATAACCTCACTTCCCCTTCCCTTCCTTGCCGGATCTTGTTGCCATTGTGCCAGTGAAAGCGTTCCTTGTGTATCCCAAGCCAGTGTTCTAGACCTCTTGCCGTTGCCCCTGACTACGATCCTTGCTGCCTGCCCTGACCTTCTGCTACGTCCGACCTTGCTCTTGCCTAATCCCTTGTACCACGCCTATCTCAGCAGTCAGAGAGGTTGAGCCGTTGCCAGTGGATACGACCTGGTTGCTACCGCCGCTGCAAGACCATCCTGCTTTGCGGCGGGCTCTGGTGAATACCAGTAGCAACTTAGAACCGGTCCGCCGGCACGGTCCACGCCAATCCCTCTCTGACACAGAGGATCCACCTCCAGCCTGCCGAATCCTAACACACCCATACCAGTTCTGCTGCAGATTTGAAGTAGTAAAATCCACAATTGTGATTCTGCAACTAAAAATTTTACAAGGAGATATGTATGTATTTTTGATTGCCTTGAAAAAAAACGTAATTGGGTAAACTTCAAATCAGCCTGCCTGATGGCTCTGCTTAGCTGCTTCTTTATCTCCCATTAATAAAAAAATATATATATAAAAACAGAGCCGCACACACATGGTTTTCCATCTTACTATTATCATATATTTATGGCATAATCTCTAGATATCCCATAAATTGTGGGAAAACCCTTTTAACAAGCAACACCATATTGCATCCTTTAAAGGTATCGGCCCTGATTTACTATTATAAACCCGACCTGCTTATGTTGGGTTGTGTGTCACAAAATGGTACAGCGCCCCACACAAATTGTGTTTGCTCCAGAAATTACGACGCAATGCACCAACATAAATCTACTAACCCGAAAAGGGGATGTGACCAACCAGAAGACAGTGTGGCTGACCAAAAAGGGGCATGCTCTCACAACTAGAGATGAGTGAATCGAAGCTGAGGAACCCGAATTCATTACGAAATTCAGGAAAAATTCAATTCGCAAACGAATGCGAAAATCCACGCAATTCTATTGCCTGAATCGCTTCATTAAACTCCATTTACTGCGATCCAGGCTTCAAGGCATCTAAAATGGAGGATCCACATGTCAGTACATGGGGCACGGAACGCTGGGAGGGAAGTAGGCGGGATGACCCTGAATCACATGCAGGATGCAGACTATCAGCAGCCAGTCTCCCATGTGATGTCACAGCCCTATATATTTGGCAGCCATTTTCCGGCTCGTCATTTCATTCATTACACTGCAGAGAGATAAGACGGACATTGCTGTGTGTGTGTTACACAGAAAAGCTTTTTGCAGCACCATTTCACCTCCTAGTCACCTCAGCCTTCTGTTGGACACATATCACAGCACACAAATGAATTCTTACTGCAGCGATTAACTCCCCCAATCACTGTGAACAGCATTGTATGACAGAGAGGGGCAGAGAGCTGTGTGTAGCCTCAGCTGCAGAAAGGTTTTCAGAGGAGGGAGAAATAATTTTTTAGGGCAAATCTGTATCTTTGTTCCACAACAAATGGTCTGCTGGTTATACTAGTTTGTAGACGGTATAATGCATACCCATTCTCTACGGACAGCCAAAAGTAATCACCAGCTGGTGTTTTACTCAAATAATTTTTGAAGCGTAAAGTAGCGCATTTTTCTGCCCTAATAAGTGCATACCACATACTTACATCTGAAGTAGTGTACTATTTTGTACCTGTTAATCTGTCAAGGGCCTATATACTGTGAAAGGACAGCCAATAGTACACACCTGCTGCTGTTCTAGACAAAAACTGTTTTAAGCGTAGTGAAGTGTATTGTACTCCCCTCATATATGCAATAAGTATGTCAGGCAGAGTAGTGCCAGGACGTGCACAGTGGAGTGGCAGAAGCCTACATTCATCAGGCCCAGGCAGAGTAGGGGCGTGTGGCAGTTAGAGTTGCAGCGAGAGACCTGAGCTCCTGGTGTAAGATAGCAGTCATGTCTCGACCAGCAACCCAGCAGCCATGATTGATCGGTTCACTCGGTCATGCACTTCATCCCAAGTGACATCCGACACCCCCAGTCAACAGTCGGTGGGTACCTCAGACTCAACCCTCAGTTGGCATGGCCCTCATGCTGCTGCTGCCACCTCAAGGTCTTTGTGCTGCTCTATATTCTCCTTATGCTAATGCTACCACCTCTTGGCTCTCTCATTGTGCTGCCCTATGGTCTCCTCATGCTGATGCTACCGCCTCCACGCTCTGTCATTGTGCCACCATATGGTCTCCTTATGCTGATGCTACCTCCTCCAGGCAATGACATTGTGCTGCTCTATGGTCTCGTCATGCTGATGCTGCCACCTCCAGGCACTCTCATTGTGCTGCCGTATGGTCTCCTCACACTGGTGCTACCGCCTCCACACTCTGTCATTGTGCCGCCATATGGTCTCCTCATGTTGTTGATGCTGCCACCTCCAGGCTCTCTAATTGTGCTGCTCTATGGTCTCTTCATGCTGATGCTGCCACCTCCAGGCTCTTTAATTGTGCTGCTCTATGGTCTCTTCATGCTGATGCTGCCACCTCCAGGCTCTCTAATTGTCTGCTCTATGGTCTACTCATGCTGATGCTACCACCTCCAGGCTCTCTCATTGTGCTGCCATGGATACTGCAAAACATAATTAAGGTGCTGGTCCCCTGTTTCAGAAATTCCTCTGCATTAGGGTCACTTTCAGGGCGCCTGATGCTGCTGCTGTCATCTCCAGGCTGTCTCATTCAGCCACTATATGGTATCTTCATGTTTCAGCCAACTCCAGGCTGTGTAATTCAGCCACTATATGGTATCCTCATGCTGCCAAAAACTCCAGGCTGTGCCATTCAGCCACTATATGGTCTCTTCATGCTGCCACAAACACCAGGCTGTCCCATTCAGCCACTATATGGTCTCCCCATACTGCCACAAACTCCAGGCAGTCATGCAGCCACTATATGGTCTCTTCATACTGATGCCACTTCCAGGCTCTGTCATTGTGCCACCATGTGACATGTCACTTCTTGTTAGATTTGGTCCTTTTGTACCCACACGCCGAGGCCTGGGACACTAAAAAGTGGGAGTGTTAGATTAAATTTCTATTTCAAAATCTTAAATTTCAATTTCAACATCTTAAATTTTAATGGTCTCCTCATGCTTCTGCCAACTCCAGGCTGTGCCATTCAGACACTATATGGTCTCCTCATGCTGCCACAAACTCCAGGCAGTCATTCAGCCACTATATGGTCTCTCCTCATGCTTCAGCCACCTCCATGCTGTGCCATTCAGACACTATATGGTTTACTGATGCTGCTGGGTCTGGGCCTAAAAAAAATTATGGTAGCACTAGCTACCATAAATATTCAATTAAAATGTCAAAATTCAACTTTTAATCTATTAATCTACCACTAATGCTACTGCCAACTCCAGGCTGTGCCATTCAGCCACTATATGGTCTCCTCATGCTTCAGCCACCTCCAGGCTGTGCCAGACACTATGTGGTCTCCTCATGCTTCAGCCACCTCCAGGATGTGCCATTCTGCCACTATATAGTCTCCTCATGCTTCAGCCACCTCTAGGCTGTGCCATTCAGCCACTATAGGGTCTCCTCATGATTCAGCCACTTCCAGGCTGTGCCATTCTGCCACTATATAGTCTCCTTATGCTTCAGCCACCTCTAGGCTGTGCCATTCAGCCACTATAGGGTCTCATCTTGATTCAGCCACCTCCAGGCCATGTCATTCAGCCAATAAATGGTTTACTGATACTGCTGGGCCTAAAACATTTTATGGTGGCACTAGCTACCATAAGTCTTATTGTTTAAATTTAAATTTCAAAATTCATCTTTTAATCTTAGGGATTGTGAAGCCCTAGTGTCTACTCATGCTGCTGCCAGCTCCAGGCTGTGTCATTCAGCCACTATATGGTCTCCTCATGATGCCAACACCTCCACACTGTGTCATTCAGCCACTATATGGTCTCCTCATGATGCCAGCACCTCCACACTGTGTCATTCAGCCACTATATCAGGGATAGGCAACCTTTTGGTAGTGTTGTGCCCCAAAAAAATGTTGAAGTCACTTGGTGTACCGGAAATATGGGTGTGGCTTTATTATGGGTGTGGATTACTGTGGTTGGGGTTTGTGGGGATGTGGCTTGTCACAGGGTAAGTGTTTTTTTTTTCTGAATGTTTCCAATATATTGTCCCTGCTGTAAGGACGGGGAGGGGATTGCCCACAGCAGCCAAAAGTATTTATTTAGCATGGATAAGCATTTAAATTCAGACCCCAGAATCAGACCCCACCATAAAACAAACCCCAGAATTAGACTCCAGTATCACTGCACTACATAATACGGACCCCAGAATCAGACCGCACCATAATACAGACCCCAGAATCAGACCCCAGTATCACCTACCCACATAATACAGACCCCAGAATCAGACCCCAGTTTCACTGCCCTACATAATACAGACCCCAGAATCAGACTTCACCATAATACAGACCCCAAAATCAGACCCCAGTATCACCGCCCCGCATAATACAGACCCCCAGAATCAGACCCCAGTATCACCGCCCTGCATAATACAGACCCCAGTATCACCGCCCTGCATAATACAGACCCCAGTATCACTGCCCTTCATAATACAGACCCCAGTATCACCGCCCTGCATAATACAGACCCCAGTATCACCGCCCTGCATAATACAGACCCCAGAATCACCACCCTGCACAATACTGACCTCATCATAATACAGACCCCAGAATCAAACCTCACCATAATAGAGACCCCAGAATCCCCACCCACCGTAATACAGACCCAGGAATCAGACCCCACCATACTACAGACCCCAGAATCATTTCCCACCATAATACAGACCCCAGAATCATTTCCCACCATAATACAGACCCCAAAATCAGACTCTACCATAATACAGACCCCAGAATCAGTCCCCACCATAATACAGATCCCAGAATCCCCACCCACCATAATACAGACCCCAGAATCACCACCCACCATAATACAGACGTCAGAATCAGACTCCACCATAATACAGACCCCAAAATCAGTCCCCACCATAATACAGACCCCAGAATCAGTCCCCACCATAATACAGACCCCAGTCACCACCCACCATAATACAGACCCCAGAATCAAACCTCACCAAAATCGGTGAATCACACACTTATGGGGGATCTGTGAATCACACACTTATGGGGGAGGTGTGAATGAACAGTTATGGGGGAATCTGTAGATAACACAGTTATGGGGATCTATAGACTGACAGAGACCAGAGCCTGTCTCTGGGGCAGGAAAGCTGCTGTCAGAGCCAGGAGCTGAGCTAAGTGTATTCCACAGAAACATACAGACGACTTACTGGTCTGTAGTAGTGACCTCTGACCTCCTTCAGACAACTCGTGACAGGGGAGAAAAAGAGAGAAAGTTCTCAGCACAGCACCGCAATAACCGGGCAGGGAGAGGGATACATCTTCCATCCCTGGCTGGATCTTTTAGCAGCCGCTTAACGTGACAGTGTCCCGGGACTTCCTGCAGGTCGGCACTCGCTCGCGTGCCACTCAAATGCACCCTGCATGCCATGAGTGGCACACGTACCAGGGGTTGCCGACCCCTGGACTATATGGTCTCCTCATACTGATGCCACCTCCAGGCTCTGTCATTGTGCAGCTCTGCGGCAGTGATTCTAATAGCAATGCCTGTAATATGCATGTCATACTGAATAACAGTATTATTTCACTTCCCCAGCACACTCCATATGCGTGTTAAAACAAAGCAAAGTGTTCTACACCCCTATTGGGGCTCTCTGTAGGCCAGAAATAGACGATTTTAAAATAGATATGCCACGAATAAATTCAACCCAAAACTAATTTTTTCGGAAAATTCGGTGAATCGGCCAAATAAAATTTTTCAAAATTCAAAATTTCGCTCATCTCTCCTCACAACCCAACCTATTTACTAATGAATTCACACAAATTTCTGTTAATAGATGACAGGATATTCTTACCAAGAAAAAGCTGGTCAGAACTTTCCCGATATGTGAATCCCCAAAGTAAACATGCAAGTCTTAAACAGCATTCCACACCAATAAAAACCCAACACTTTTAGTAAATTAGGGCCAATGTGTCTTTAGAAAATTACCTATTGTTAATATTTTTATATTAAAAATATGATTAAGAATCTTTGTTTGTTTTTTCAAATTTTTCATTTTACTATGTATATTATAAAACAATCCTGAAGACCTGTAGTTTTTAGTTTAGCCACTAGGCCTAATAGAAGCTGAAACTGCCTGTAATATCACTTTCTAGCTGTGCCCCCTTATCATTACAGACAGGAGTGCAGTGAAAGGTGATACTAGTAGATAGACCAAGTATCTATCATAATAGCTAAATCTCTGCACAATGACACATGCACAGGTCACAGAGCATGTCTTGAAACCTCTTCCATACAAATGAATAGGGTCTCTTCAGACAATTGTACCTATGGCCATGGGACCTCCTGAAAGCTCGGGCAAGATGGCCAGCCACGTAATAGTTTACAAATAAAATAAAGTTTTTTAATCAGAAAATAGAAAACAATTATAAGAAAAGGGAAACTTTTTTAGTATCTTGCTGTAATCAGTATAAAAAATATAGGTGATTCACTATAAATAAAAGCTGGCTTGTGTGTAACTAAAATACATCACTGGGGCTTTGTGCATGACTCCTTATAACTTCTCCTAAAAATACTTTAATGCATTTAATTAAATACCATTAGACTCAATGAATAGTATTATTTCTAATCCTTGCTGAAAATTAAAAAAAAAGGTTATACAATTCTATTACATTCAATTATTAATTGAACAGGTTTTCAGCCAACATAAGAGATTTGATTAAATTCCTTCTTACAGCAATGCACAGATTACCGAGAACATTTCTGCTCATCTGCCAATTTAATCATAAAAATAATATCACAACAGTATGGGTAATGACCTCGTCTGACCCTAAATCTACCCTTTAGATTACCCATTAGCCAAAAGAGCATATAACATATAATTTTTTGCAGGGTTGTCTGACAACCTAATATTGTATGGGGCATTTGTTGGCAGTGTATGCAGTCAAGGAAAATAGGATTGAACATGGCTGTTGGGAACATCTTCTGTTCCCACAGGAGAGAAGCGGTGCCAGAGGTGTCTGGCAGTAGCTTATTCCTCCCTCTTCATTGAGCTAAATAAGCTTCGCTAATTCAAGTATGCATTTATTTGGGAGGCCACGTCATATCACTAGGATATACATCAGCTGATGGTCAGTGGGGATCAGATCATGATCATGAAAAAAAGGCGATCAGTAAATCGAATTGGCTCTAATACCCTGGACAGCTAGGTGGTCACATGCGCTACTAAGCAAGGAAATTACACAAGCACTTGACCCTTACATTTTTACGATCTATAGCACACCCAGGGCCGGTTTTTCCTGTAGGCTAAGTAGGAGGCCACCTATAGCGCACTCTATAGGCGCCCCCCCTCGCCCGCTCTCTTTGGTATGTGCCTGGAGCACCCCCATCCCCCCCCCTGTGCGCTCACTCACAGAGCAGTGTAGGGCAGTCAGTGACTGAAGTTGTTCACCTAAACAACTTCACAGTCACTGACTGGTAACCCTAAAATAACTGTCAGGAGCGCAGCACTGTCACATTACCCCAGCCCGCTTTCTAAATGCTGGTGGTATAGGACCTGTGATGATGTCGACATCATGTGACCTATCACATGTTAGGGGTGGAGCTGAGCAATGATGACTGAAGGACCTGTGTGATGCTGTGGAGGAGGCGGTGCTGAGCTGCGCTGGAGTGAAGGTCACATGTCATGCCAGTAGGAAGAAGATTACATGAGGAGGTTTGTTAGTGTGTCATCCCAGTAGTAACATGAGGAGGTTTGTTACAGTGTGTCTCCCCAGTAAAAAGGAGATTACATGAGGAGGAGGTTTGTTACAGTGTGTCTCCCCAGTAAAAAGGAGATTACATGAGGAGTTGGTTTGTTACAGTGTGTCACCCCAGTAGTAAGGTGATTACATGAGGAGGAGGTTTGTTACTGTGTGTCATCCCAGTAGTAACATGAGGAGGTTTGTTACAGCGTGTCACCCCAGTAAAAAGGAGATTACATGAGGCGGAGGTTTGTTACAGTGTGTTACCCCAGTAGTAAGGTGATTACATGAGGAGGAGGTTTGTTACAGTGTGTTACCCCAGTAGTAAGGTGATTACATGAGGAGGAGGTTTGTTACTATGTGCCACCCCAGTAGTAAGGTGATTACATGAGGAGGAGGTTTGTTACAGTGTGCCACCCCAGTAGTAAGGAGATTACATTAGGGGGAGGTTTGTTACAGTGTGTCACCCCGGTAGTAAGGTGATTACATTAGGGGGAGGTTTGTTACAGTGTGACACCCCAGTAGTAAGGTGATTACATTAGGGGGAGGTTTGTTACAGTGTGTCGCTCCAGTAGTAAGGTGTGGCAAAGGGCGGAGTCAAGGGGGCGGAAAATTAGCTTTTGCCTAGGGCGGCAAAAATCCTTGCACCGGCCCTGAGTGTACCTTGTGGTTAAAGATAGTACTGCACATGAAATGTATCAATTTTAGTTTCCCTGGAACAAATCTTTAATTTCTATTTATTATTTGGATGTCAATCCAAGCAGTCACTCTCCCTTCGTCACCTAATACAGTATTTCTACATGGATGCTCATTGCATGTATAAATATTTATATGTGTGGTCATTTTCATGCATTTTAGCAAGCACATATGTGTACAGTACATAAAGGAATGTGTCCATAACATGATAAAAAATGACAATGCAAAATGAAGTGCAAAACAAATGAACGTACAATGACAATTGGAAACTTTTGACCCCACCACTTAAAAGTCATAAAATAATTTTGTTTTCAATTACATGTTGAAAATCACAAGCATGAAATGGGATGCATGAGATCTCGCTGCGGAAATGAGATGAAGTGAATAATGGAAGGCCTCAAACCACTGACCATAAAGAGAAACCATGGTTAGAATTTGCATGCACCAAAAGCTATGCCATGTGCCACATGAGAAGATACAAACATTAGTCAGAATGGGCTGATCATGCAATTATTTGGGGAAAAGCTGCTGAGAAGGATAAATAAGAAAAAGGACATATACCTGTGTGGATCATAGGTTGCTCCATCTTTACTTCCTGATATAGGAAAATACAAGAGTAACGTTTGTTAACGTTTGGAAGAGAAATCAATCACAAAGTAGATTGCCACGTCTTCTAGAAAAGATGGATTAAGTTGTACCTGTTGCTTTTACACATTAAAGGCAGCCATGGTGTTGGCACGACCAATAGCTATGAGCATGCACCATCTTAACTATGTCAAACTGAATATTGACTATTCCCTGAAAATGGCACAATTCACCTTAGTATGGGTTCAGTTTGATCAGCAGTAGCTGGGTATGAGTAGTGTATCAAGTCTTTGCAAAAAAGTGCAAAAAAGTTTATGACTTTATTAATTAGAAAATCTATATTTGAAGGTCACTGATATTGGAGTGAAAATCATAATGTCAGTGTTGGAAAAGATACATTGCATATACAAGGTGTCAGTGGGTTAGTTGGCAGCCCCTAGCTAAGTTCAGCCTAGTAGCTGTTAGCTAAGAAGCCAATGCTTGCAATAAGCTTTGCTGTCTAGGTCAGCTAGACCTTTCTATTAGGAACCCTGTTGAGAAGATCTGAAGAGCTTAGCTTGTTATGATTAAGTAGTCCGCTGCACATAATACATGGAAAGTGCAGCTGTATCCTTCAGTGGCCTGTTTCCATAAAGCCCTGCAATAGACCAAGTATGGAATCCAGAAAACCCTAAAGGAGCCTCCAGGACAACCATATTCTCCATTAAAATTAAACTTTACTTCCTTGTAAAGTCAAGTTACCTGTTTCTAATCCTTTCGGCCTTAGGTTGCATTGTCGATGACCTTGGCAGCTTCTTAGCTCCATCAGCTGTATGTGAAGCTGATTCAATACCCCTCTCTCCACTGTATGTATAGAATTTGTTAACTGCAAAGAAAGCAGGGCAATCCTAGTAAACAAAAAATGTTCCAACAACAATAGAGCCTCATGTACATTGCTGCTTTGTACATCAACCGGAGATGTAATATGGCACTCTTCTGTGGAACCGCACTGTACCCAATTTCCTATGGAGGCATGCAGAGGTTTTCATACAGTATCAAATCTAAAGAAAAATGTGCTCTACTAGATGCCATACTAGAGACAATGCTGTTAGGCATTGAAAAGGAGAAAAATCTCATAATATGGCACTGTATGGAACACTATATAGACACTTGAGAAGTGCTTATGGCTCCATAGTCAGAGACTAGTAAAAGCATTGCAAACTGGACACATTTCACGCACCTACTTAATAAGCCTACATGTGCTTACCTGATATGGGTCGATGTTCATATCAAAATATTCCAAGAATCCAGTAGCAAATTCACAGAACAGAAAATTATGAGTCTCATTGATGGTTCTCAGACACCAATATGTGTTATTATTGGAGCTTGTACAGGCACAGAAAGACCCCACTGTGAACAGATCCAGATGGGAGATGATTTATATAGGGTAAGATTCTTTCTAAACTCAACAGTTTACAGGTATATAACACATCACCGTTGTCAACATACAATTCCAGAAAGGAGCCGTCTGCCAGTGGTTATTGTCGTGAGTGAAGCATGTAAGTCCCGGGAGGCTGCACTCTTCTCCCTTCTTCTGACGTTTCTTTTCCTTTCTTTCCTTTTTCCGTCTACGGTTTTCCTTAAAGATCTGTAACTTGTTGTCAACCTCCTGAATGCCTTCCCTGCAAGAGGAAGCAGCACTGATAAACATGTCTTTTATTGATTTCCGTAATCTTTATGTATGTTGGTATATCTATTCCTACAGCTTGCACCAGTGGTATATTGTAGCATGTACTGTGATTGTTGAAGTAATATTCACAGGGCTTAGATGACCAGCTCTTTAACTCCAGCCTGTAACTGGAAGAAGTGTAAGCACTGCAGGGATATTGCACATGTAGCACACTATTTACTGCACTTTTGGATCTGTTTAGTGGTCAGAATTGTGCCTGGCAGACCAAAGGCATCTCTATTATGCCCCCAAATTGTACTAAAAATATTGGAGGCTGTCTGGAGAAAAAAAAATACATGTTGTTATAAATTATACTATCCTTTTTTTATACGATGACAGGTGTGAGATTTCCTAATGGAACACAAATTCATAGTTTTTAACATGTAGCAGTGGAAATATACGGGCTATCACGTATCTCGGAAAATTTGCACCATTCCTTCCAATGCATAAAGATGATTCATTTTCACACCCAGGGGTGAAGATGACTGAATTTGGCATGTCCATTAAGGAGGAGGCTTCATATGTGATACATTTAACCAGAAAACATCTACACAATGAGGATTATTGATGCTCACTTGAATGGATGGAGATGGCTCTTTATCTTATCCTGAGTCCTAACACCTTTAACCTTCTTGTAAAACCTGCAAAACAAGCAAACACGATATCACATGAATAAAATGTACTCATACTCCATAGTAGGACAACTAATGTGGTTATGAATCTCCAGCACAAAGCAGCTGACTATCCTCTGCAAGCTGGATGGTAAATTGAACTACCAGACTCCAATATTATCAGTTCATTACATTTAGACTGTACATACTGTTCTCGTATAACAAAAAAACAACAGGATATATGTCCATAGACCAATTAAAGCAATGCTCACCCAGACTTGCTACAGTCACATTCATCTGGCTTACTTCTCTTCAAATGTCCTCTTACTTCTCTTAAATTTTTTATTTTGTCTTGTAAGGCTTCAATCTGAAAAATCCAAAAAAATAAGCTCATCCATATGTTAGTTTCTCTCAGGGGTGCTTATAATCTCGATACCATGTCTGTTGAGGTTGACTGGCCATATAAAGGCTCTTTGCATGTGGCCTAGGTGCTGGGTGTAGGTGTCTAATGTTAAAGGAGTATTCCAGGATTTTGTTTTATTTGACTATGCTACAGGGGCTGTAAAGTTAGTGTAGTTCATAATATAGTGTCTGTACCTGTGTTTCATGGTGGTCTCGCAATTCTTCTTTGATTTTTGCTCCAATATTTATTTTTAACAGCATACAAAATTTTTCCCAGGTTGCAATGCGGCCAAGACCTGACATCACTAGTCAGCTGATGACAGGGAGAGAGATCAATCTGCAACTAATGCAACAGCTGTAGGCAACCTGATTGAAAACCACAGGTCTTTTGAATGGATGCAGCTCATTTATGTTTCAATGGGTGTGGTGGCTGATGTGTGGGAGGGAGTAAAATGGAATTATGGGATTTGTAGGCACAGAAGAAAACTCAAACAGTAAATACCAGTTCACAAAAAGCTAGCCACAGTGTTATGGTAATCTCACAACATAGCCATTTAGCCCCAAGACAAGCGCAGATCCTTCCTAAGCATGTCCATTACTGTCTGCCAGGTACGTACTAAAATCACTTTATGGTGGATAACCCCGTTAAATCATCAGAGTAGGGTATCCTGATCACTAGGCCAATAAAGTGCAGAATCCAAATGCCAGAATAGAGTAGCTTCTATGTATTACTTGGGTGTACAAAAGTTATTCCAGTTGCTTGTTATTGTACACAGGAAGTATGTGGAGATCTATGAGGTCCTAATGATAGTGTCTAGGGCTACTGGTAAAGTTTTGCTAACATTTGGTTATCTTTGACTAAGAGTAGTAGATGTGTGTGTGTTTACTATACACAGATTAATTCCAGTCTAGGACAACATAGTAGCTTATAGGTTGGACTTGATGGACTTCTCTGGTTGTGTAGATCCAGAGAAAGGCAAAAAAAACATATAAGGCTTGACGAAAATTGCTCCATTACAGGGGGAACAATTTCTTCCCTTCTTCAAATTTGGCAAAATTTTAATAAATTCCTGAATCAATAACCTATGTAGTTTCCATAACTTAAACTTATTTAATAGATCAGTCGCTACAACATTATATGGCAGAGTTTCATAGTCTCACTGCCCGTAGAGTAAAGAATTTGCGTCTGTGATGACGGTGGAAAGATCACTAGAAAGATCTCCGTACTGTCTATATATATATATATATATATATATATATATATATATATATATGTATCTGGTTCATATATATATATATATATATATATATATATATATATATATATATATATAGAGGTTAAAGCGATAAGCAGCACATCCGAGAAGGTAAATATGGTGCAAGCAGTCTCTGAGACCCTGGTCTTGGGTCCAATTCATGCAGCAGAAGAAAGGATGACCGCAGCACTAGGTAGTAGTGAAAAATCAAAAAAGTGGATTTATTCCAAAAGCAAACAGAAGCGACGTTTCGGTGTTCTCACAACACCATTCTCAAGGCTTGAAAATGGTGTTGTGAGAACACCGAAACGTCGCTTCTGTTTGCTTTTGGAATAAAGCCACTTTTTTGATTTTTCACTACTACCGAGTGCTGCGGTCATCCTTTCTTCTGCTATATATATATATACACACACACACACACACACACACACACACACACACATATTGTGATCAGATCACCCTTAAAGAGGTACTCCACTGGAAAAAAAAAAAATCTTAAATCAACTGGTGCCAGAAAGTTAAACAGATTTGTAAATCAATTCTATTAAAAAATCTTAATCCTTCCAATACTTATCAGCTGCTGTTATGATCCACAGGACGTTCTTTTCTTTTTGAATTTCCTTTCTGCCTGACCACAGTGCTCCCACAGTGCTGACACCTCTGTCCAGTTTAGGAACTGTCCAGAGCAGGAGAGGTTTTCTATGGAAATTTGCACCTACTCTGGACAGTTATTAAAATGGACAGAGGTTTCAGCAGAGAGCACTGTGGTCAGACAGAAAAGAAATTCAAAAAGAAAAGAACTCCCTGTGGATCATACAACAGCTGATAAGTACTGGAAAGATTAAGATTTTTTTTATAGAAGTAATTTACAAATCTACCAAATCTACTAGTTTAGGAGAACAGAGAGACGAGGGAGAGCAACTTCCGTATACTAGTGGTACCAAAATTGGGGTAGTTTCACGCGCTACTGCACGCTTCGTCCGGCCTCTTGATGGAAGAGGCCGGATGAAGCGCGCAGTAGCACGTGAAATTACCGGTTGTAGCCTCTGAGCGCTCCTGAAGTCCTGAAGATGCTGACCCGTGACCCCCTCCAGCTGGGAACATAGTAGCCGTTTATGCGGTCAGTGAATGCTACATTCTCTTGTTATGTTCTATTGATACTTTATCTGGTCGCATGCACCCCGCAGGTACTACGAAGTGACTGGACCCTGACAACTACTGTTTAATTTTCTGGCACCAGTTGATTTAAAAAAAAAAAAAAAAAAATGGTTTCCAGTGGGAGTACTTCTTATAGAATTTGTTTTTTACAGCAAAAAAAAAAAAAATAATCAACCGGACTAGTGGAATTTTGAGAGGGGTACTCAATAATATAGTCTTCAGTAATCACTTTACCTCCTTGTCAATGTAAGCTTTGTGGTCCTTCCAGGCTCTGCTTGAATGGTACAGTTCCCTCTCACAGTGTACTGTGTCATTGGCAAGGATGTAACATCTATGTGAGACAAACAAGAAACATACTATGAATGCCAAGTACCACAATAACGTATGAATAATATCCACCAGAAAGCTGTAGGCTAGACAGATTGCTATGGCATTAAAATACAGAAGTATAATATATACTGATCAAAACCTTAAAGTGTACCTGTCATTTCTAAAAATATTTGACATGTCATGGACATGGTTCCATTGAATGGTAAAGAGGTCATCTGTTCTTCCAATAGACATAATGCTGAGATACTAAGTAGAGGTAGCACATGCAGGGACATTGCTTTACTCTCTTTGGAATATGTTGGCGCTATATAAATAAAGATTATTATTGCTATTATTACTTTCGGCACCAGGACAAGTGTTAGCTGGTGCACTTTGTCTGTCATAGCTGTTTCCTATTCCCCGAAAAAAAGTTCTGGCTCAGGGATCTTTCAAACATCTGTGAATGATTAAACCTTAGCTCTGTAGAACATTGCCTTGAAATTCACAAGACTAACTTCGGCTAGTGACCAAAACTCCAGGGCTCTTTCGTCAAAGTGAATCATGAATCAAATGTTAACAGCATGGATTAATTCCTGACACATCAATGACTAAGAATAAAACCCTCATTCCCAGTTTTAAGCCATATCCTGAGCCAAGGTGAAAAAACATAGCGTTTGCCTAAAAACTGTGTGAAAATTTTCACTTTTATTCTTAACCCCTTATTCCATAACCATTGACATAATTAGGTAAAATTGCACCGTAAACACTGTATAAAAAGGATAAACATAATTAAAGTGACAGTATTATGTCTTCTTTACTATCCCATATGATGCTACCACATACTGTAAGATAGAAGAATTGAGCAAGCCACTTTAACTCCAGATTTTATTTTCTAATATAAAATTGGCTCACGGTCCGGTACAAATCATTGTAATAAAAGCAAAATAAATAAATTAAAACTAAACAAATCATAAACATAAAGTAAAAAGAAAAATTACTTGTGTGTGACCAGAACAGATGCGGAATGACTGGTTTCCATAACCCCATCAGCCACCATAACGTCATCCTCACTTGGGGTCGTGAATGTATCTTCATCGTACTCTTCTTCATCATCGTCATTTTCCTCTGCATCCTCTTCAGAGGTGTAATGCCTTTTGGCCCGTGAAGCCTGCACGTTGTCCTCATCGTCCAAGCTTATATCATAGATTTCGCCTTCAAATTCAACAGCCAAAGAACGTGCTTGACGTGTGTGAACGAAACGCGGGTTGAATCCTGCGGGGTGCAACAACATTTTAAAAAGAAAAGTTAAATTTTTTAGAGACTATCAAGTATTTGGTTTGTGTGCGTGTAATAGGAGAACCTATTAACTTGGTATAATGTAAGTGTTTTTACAGGCATTTGATCAAAATATATATGTTACCAATATTTTTACAGCTCTTTTCGCCCAGGCTGCACCCACCATTGAGATGAATGTAAACACGTCGAAGAATAAATTGGCCTTCTTAGCACAGTATAAGATTGCAAACACAGATGTACATGGGTGTGACTATTAGAGTTTCAAGTGAGAAAGAAGTGACCAGAAGGCTGGGCTGACTAACTTCAAAGTTGGCAGATACAGCTACAATATTCTCTCCTTTTTGTGGTATGAAGATAGCTTTGGGGGAAAAGAAATGCTGTTCTTAACAGGGAAATACTATGCAGACTAATAGAGGAGGAACATACAGAAGTATAGGTACACATTTAAACAAAAGGACTTTTCAGACAATGGTACATTTCTAGGAAATACATTGAACAACAGAGGTGGTAAAGTATTGGCTGCTGGATATGGGTATGCAGGTACATTATCATAACAGCCAAGTAAAGAAAGCACAGCACACTAGTGCTGGAAGCAGGGATTGAACTGGTAATTTATTTTATTGTGTTATTTTTTAGTAAAATTCCTAGCAGTTGGCAAATTTTCAAATAACCCAGGAAGCTACTCTAATTTGCAGAATATAAAATTGTTTAGCGTTTGTAAAAATCGGATCCCCAGGGGAAGATCAAGGGAGCTATGACTAGAATAGGCACCATCATTTCAATAGACATTACATAATCACTGACAAACTGCTCAAATCAGCTCACTGAGAGATCAAGTTACCTGCTGCCCATAGAGGTCTAGTGAGACAGAATGGGATAAAGGGAGGAAAAGGAATGTCTAAAGACTGCCAGAAGCAGAGAAGAACTAAAAGTAAGTATTAGCTCTCAACCTAGTGTTTGATTAACTGCTTAAAATACTGCTTTATAATGTCATCTGTGCTACTGCTGCTTTTGATGTTGTCCTATAGAAATATAGGGGAGCAGTGAATGGGAGACAATTTAGAGCTAGAGTAGTCCCACGTGGGTCAAGGAAAACTGAAAATTGAAGATAGCAAAGCAGTGATCTGGTGAAAAATGCCATATACAAGTTATATAATGGCCAATGCTACTGCTCATGTACACACAGTATCTTATCCTGAAAGATTTCTGTTAATGAAAGATACCCTTAATTAAATAATAAACTCTTTTTCCATGTCTCATAATAATAATGAAGCATGCATTTAATATGAAACAAAAAAAAAAGCAGACTAAGGGTACCTTCATGCTGAACTAATCCACTGCGGGTTTCCTGCAGCTTTAATTCCAATTATCAGACATGTCCACCTATAATCAACTCTGATCTTTCTGTATACAATATAGATATTATAAAAAAAAATAAAAAAATATATATATATATATATATATATATATATATAAATATATACACATTACAGTCATGTAATTTTCAAGAAAATGAAGTATTTCTCACAGAAAACGATTGCAGTAACACATGTTTTGCTATACACATGTTTATTCCTTTGTGTGTATTGGAACTAAACCAAAAAAGGTAGGGGAAAAAAAGAAAATTGGACATAATGTCACACCCAACTCCAAAAATAGGCTGAACAAAAATTATTGGCACCCTTAACTTAATATTTGGTTGCACACCCTTTGGAAAAAATTACTGAAATCACTCGCTTCCTATAACCATCAATAAGCTTCTTACACCTCTCAGCCGGAATATTGGACCACTCTTCCTTTGCAAACTGCCTTTTCCCAACAGCAATTTTAAGATCTCTCCACAGGTGTTCAGTGGGATTTAGATCTGAACTCATTGCTGCCACTTCAGAACTCTCCAGCGCTTTGTTGCCCTCCATTTCTGGGTGCTTTTTGACATATTTTTCAGGTCATTGTCCTGCTGGAAGACCCAAAATCTCGGACGCAAACCCAGCTTTCTGAGAGTAAGCTGTACAGTGCGACTCAAAATCCATTGGTAGTCCTCAGATTTCATGATGCTTTGCACACATTCAAGGCACCCAGTGCCAGAGGCAGCAAAAAACATAATTGAACCGCCACCATATTTCACTGTAGTTTCTTTGTAGGCCTCATTCCATTTTCAGTAAACAGTAGAATGATGTGCTTTACCAAAAAGCTCTATCTTGGTCTCATCTGTCCACAAGACATTTTCTCAGAAGGATTTTGGCAAAATGTATTCTTGCTTTTTTTATGTCTCTGTGTCAGCAGTTTGGTCCTCCTGGGGCTCCTGCCATAGCGTTTCATTTTATGTTGACGGATAGTTTGTGCCAACACTGATGCTCCTTGAGCCTGCAGGACAGCTTGAATATCTTTGGAACTTGTTTGGGGCTGCTTATCCACCATCCGGACTATCCTGCGTTGACACCTTTCATCAATTTTTCTCTTCCGTCCACGCCCAGGGAGATTAGCTACAGTGCCATGGGTTGCAAACTTCTTGATAATGTTACGCACTGTGGACAAAGGCAAATTTAGATCTCTGGAGATGGACTTGTAACCTTGAGATTGTTGATATTTTTCCACAATTTTGGTTCTTAAGTCCTCAGACAGTTCTCTTCTCCTCTTTCTGTTGTCCATGCTTAGTGTGGCACACACACAGATACACAATGCAAAGACTAAGTGAACTTCTCTCCTTTTTATCTGCTTTCAGGTGTGATTTTTATATTGTCCATACCTGTTACTTGCCCTAGGTGAGTTTAAAGGAGCATCACATGCTTGAAACAATCTTATTTATGCACAATTTTGAAAGGGTGCCAATAACTTTGTCCAGCCCATTTTTGGAGTTTGGTGTGACATTATGTCCAATTTGTTTTTTTCCTCCTTTTTTGGTTTAGTTCCAATACACAGGTGTATAGCAAAACATGTGTTCCTGCAATCCTTTTTTGTGAGAAATACTCAATTTTCATGAAAAATTTCAGGGACGCCAACATTTATGGCCATGACTGTATATAAAGTATACATGGCTTGCTCCTTTACTGAAGCACATTGGTTTGCTTTAGGGCATTACTGATTTATGTACAATCCTGCTGTATACCTACAAATTGTAACTTACAACATATGTTGCTCTTTCATTAAGCAGGTCAACCTTTGTCCCCATCCGTGCCCTAAACATCACATGGGGCAATAATACTAATTGAAAAATAGCCTCTATAAAACACTGGCGATTTATGGTATCCAATGTTAAAGAAAGACAAACATCAGAAACAGAGCAGTGAAAGACAAATTTTAGTGTAAATCATAAGCAAAATGTTTATGATAAAGGTTTTTTTTCTATTGCTTATAACTTCTAGTATATACACATTATAGTGCTCAACTGTTCTTTCCTATTTCCCCAAACTCCACTAGGGGCCACTCCAGCTTAGTTATTGCTGAATCACATTCGGTAGTCTGACTTATCCCTTCATTGATTCCAGATTTAATGAATTTAAGTCAGAGATTCTCGCCGAGAGGCGATTATGGATTTTAAGAGAATTTAAGATGAATTAGGGCATTATGCAACAAAACTCTACAACTAAGTTTTTTACAGGATTAAAATAAAAAAATAACTGAGATTTGGTAATAAAATCAGACTAAAAGGAAATAATGTTTCTTTTAACATCAACATTTACAAAAAGTGATTTGAAAAACTTTAGTAAAAAAAAAAACAGTTCATATAACAAGTACAATAACACTGATTAAAACATGATGATATTTATCAATACATATGGTGCATGCGGTGTCTTTATATTGTACTTGAATTATTACAGTCACTGTACATGGCTGTGAACTAAGAATAAGAATAGGAGAGTAATGTTTCAGACTCTGTGCACACTTGTTTTATGGCTTGTGATTTTATAAGACCCATGATGAATTCTTTATGATCTGTCATAATTTGCTATAATCCATTTTATAGATCCATTGTGTTCTGACACGTTAAACCTAAAATAATATGCTTTTTAACATTATGATGCTTTTAGGTACAAAATCCTATACTGATTCATGTGCTAATATATCTTTATTGAGGTTGAGCTGAGTTTTTCTGATACAAGCAAAGTTCCAGCTCTCTTACATAAACATAAATTAAAAATATAATATTCTGAAAGCTTTTAACCACCACTATAGGGAGGTTACTGTGTTCTGGTTTATTATAGAGTTCAATGTATAAATAATGAAGGGGTGTTCCAATAAAAAAAAAAAAAAAAAAAAAAAAACTATATATGGTGCTGGGGGTATAAGTTAAAATAGAAAAAAACTATACTTACTTAGCACTGGTCCCCGGATCTTCTGTCTTCTTTGAAATGAGTGCTTGGTGCAGGACCTGCCACCTCAGCCAATCACTGGTGCCCCATCTCTGCCAGTTATTGTCTCAAACAGGAAAACAAGATAGAACAGGGAAATGGACAGAGCTGAATGCGAGCTGTGGGGGGCCAGGTTAGGTAGGTATAGTCTTTTATCTATACTCCATGATGGACTTGCCAGCTTAGCCAGTCACTGGTTGAGGTGGGACACCACTGTGTCTACTAGTTGGCTGAGGTAGCAATAAATCATTAGGCTGGCTCACAAGTATGCTGTGGTATACATCAGCATTCCTTTTGGGCAATATCTTGATATATATGAATGGACACATCTGCACATTTAGGGACAGTAAATTACCACAGTCCAGTTTCTTCACAAGGGTTAAACAATGAACCATACCAGAATCCATCTGCTTGGCATTAGGCTGTTTTATCAGATACAAGACTCTTTGTGCCATGAGGCATCAATAAAATACATTTCCAAATGGACTAGAATATAACAGAGCTTTGGATGTGATTATCTCTTAAGAACTCCAGCTCGCCTACTTGAGAAATCATCTGGTTACTTACTCTTAGAATTGGAAGCTCTCAAGAAAATCCTCTGTTTTTTCCTTTGGTTTTTACTTGTCCTATAATCGGTATCTGGGCAGATACAGTCTTTGTGTTTGCTTCCATAGCCCCTTGAGTTTATGCTTCGTGTTCTTTTCCTTAGTGATAAAACATCTGCAGATCCTTTACACTTGTGAATCCGTAGTTTTCCAGATATATCCTCTATGCATTGCCACTTCTGAGAAGAAATCACAAACGTAGGAAACAGTGTTAGTGGATATTGTCAATAGAAAGTTTTACCACCCCACCCTGATAGTACCATGATCAGAAGTACAGAGTGGAAACAGTGAATATTGGCCATCCATTCAAGGTCCCCTAAAAACCTGCCGGTATTCTGAAAACTGACTATCCCAAAAGAATTGAAGAACCTTAATCCGTATGTAAAAATGCAATGAAAGATTTATAGGTTGTAATGGAAACCTATTTTTCTACTCTTCTGAAATAAGCAAGAGAGTCTTCTGGTTTTCGAAAAGAGTAATAAGATCAACGTAACGCAAGACTTAGATTTAACATTCATGTTCTATTTATAGATAGATTGAATTTAGGAAGTTACTATTACTATTAAAGTTAGTTAAAAGGCTAGACCTATTCAGATGTCCTTCATTTCCATTTTTCTAAATTGTGCGAATGTATCAAATGACATATTAAGTAATTCAACACACTATATTAATTACCCCAAGGATCAAGACAATATTACCCTTAATGGCCAAGGCCCATTTTTCAAATCTGACCATTCTGACTCTATCTGGTAATAACTTTGTGAAAAGTCTAGTAAAGCCATTTATAAATAACATCATATATACATATACATATTTCATACATATGCACCCAACATAAGCTATAAGTGAAAACGAATGTCAACACTGGCATGATATGGTTGTATGGTGTGTAGTCCAGTTCAGACCTTCTTCACTACTACTTTCCTAAATAGACACTGGGATGTGAGAATGGGAATCTCAGTTTACTACACACTAGACCAGATGAAGTGTCTCTTCAGCCTTGGTATTGTGTTACCACCTTCAGATCAACTGTCGGGCAGCCATGATATATTTATGAACACGGTTTGGGACAGGAGTAGTCAACTCAACAGCTGATACATTTACTTAATGGACACATTAACATGCTTGGCATTCTGTCTGCTGCGAATCACTTACTAATGGCATTTTTTTATTCTCCATTTTGCAAGAGACCGGGGGCAGCTGAAGAAAAAGAAAACACACACTTTCTGGAAGGCGGCAATTAAATCTATGCGGTTCTTAAAAATGTACCATGTCAAGTAAATAGATGTCTAAGGCGGTGAAAATGACTCAGCGTGGGATCTTCATGCCTCATCTGTACATGCACCTTAGAAAAGTGGGTTAACTGGTAGTAAACAGGAAGTGGTCCATCTTATCTAAACTTAGCCCATGGGAATGACGCATGTTGAGTTTGTATATAACAGTTTGTTAAGAAAAAGTTAAATATTCACAATGTAAGTAAGACTTTTGCCAGTGGTTGAGTAATTAATATTCCTACCCTTTTATTAAGATCCGGTAATACCTGAGAACAAACTGTCAATAGAACAGCTGTCAGGACAATATGTGACAATTTAATTTTATGTTACTTAGCAAAATAAAGGATATCATACTGGTGCCTACAATACTGTTACCTAATTTTGTCCTTGTCACATCCATCATGGTTCAAACAATTACTCAACAGGACAGCAAACTTAATAAATTATTGGAATTCATTGTTCTTTTCAGTATAGCCAAGAAGTGTGTAACCGAAAAAGACTTTCCTCAAGGGCTCAAAATAGAACAATATAATATAGATGGGGTAGGGGGTTTATTATTCACTAAAAGAGCAACTAAAACAACAACCTACAGGTGTGGAAGACCACACAACAAAATGGTGAATATACCCCAGTTGGAAGTAACTTATGACAAGTATGATCATGTATAAAAATGATTTTATTGAAATATATAGTTTAAAAAATACATATATGTATATCTGAAATCACAGAATCAATTCATAAAGGGTAGTATAAAAATAAAGAATATATATATATATATATATATATATATATATATATATATATATAAAAGAATAAAATATAGGGTGGATACTGGGGTGAGAAAGCCTGTATGCCAATAGAATAGGTGAAGAGATAAAAAAGGTTTCTTGGGAAGTCACGGTGCTAATAGTGAGCTGCAATTAATGGTTACAAATAAATAAATTGATGATTATAAATAAATTAATATCTACAGGGGTTGCATGCACAAGGTAAGGGGAAAAAAAAGGGGGGGGGAGAGGAAAGGGCGTCGTGTAGGATATGCGCAAACAAAATGTGCAATACTTGTGGAATTAAATACCACGCAACGGCCAGTGAGGACAACCAAATATATGTGATGAAATTATTAATAAAATAATAGCCAAGGCAGAAAAAAATTTAATAAATAAAGCACAACACTTAAGTGAGTTACAACAAGTGCAAAAATTACCGTGCAAATGAAGTTGGCAAGGACCTGAACATGCAACCCAAAAAAAGAAGAATATTACCTGGGTCACAGCCTATACCAAACGGTCTTTCTTTGTATATCATTCTTTGCTGCTAGTCACTACTCAAATTTGCTGCTATCTATCTGCTGCTATCCATATTATTGCTGCTATTTGCCTGTTGGTTGTTATTGCTTATTGTTAGCACCATACTGGGTGACCCAGGTAATATTCTTCTTTTTTTGGGTTGCATGTTCAGGTCCTTGCCCACTTAATTTGCACGGTAATTTTTGCACTTGTTGTAACTCACTTGAGTGTTGTGCTTTATTTATTTAATTTTTTTCTGCCTTGGCTATTATTTTATTAATAATTTCATCACATATATTTGGTTGTCCTCACTGGCCGTTGCGTGGTATTTAATTCCACAAGTATTGCACATTTTGTTTGCGCATATCCTACACGATGCCCTTTCCTCTCCCCCCCCCTTTTTTTTCCCTTACCTTGTGCATGCAACCCCTGTAGATATTAATTTATTTATAATCATCAATTTATTTATTTATAACCATTAATTGCAGCTCACTATTAGCACCGTGACTTCCCAAGAAACCTTTTTTATCTCTTCACCTATTCTATTGGCATACAGGCTTTCTCACCCCAGTATCCACCCTATATTTTATTCTTTTATATATATATATATATATATATATATATATATATATATTCTTTATTTTTATACTACCCTTTATGAATTGATTCTGTGATTTCAGATATACATATATGTATTTTTTAAACTATATATTTCAATAAAATCATTTTTATACATGATCATACTTGTCATAAGTTACTTCCAACTGGGGTATATTCACCATTTTGTTGTGTGGCCTTCCACACCTGTAGGTTGTTGTTATAGCCAAGAAGTCCCAAATAATTAAACTTGAAAAGTATCCAGGTCATATGAACAGTCCACTTTCCAGAGTGATGGTTAAATGCAAGATAAGACTTTGTAGAGATCGGCATTTGGTCAGAAGGGTTAATGGTTACAGAGGGGGATGCGCAAGTAAAAAATATTTCTTGCCAACCATAGGGGTTTGACAAACTCAAGAATACCATATGTATCATTTCATCTACATAATCTTTGAATGTTTCCTAGAACATAAATTTTAGAGCCCTGTAATCTGCAATCTAGGTTTGTTCAGAAAAAAATTCTAATATGAACTCCTTAAATTGATGGGAATACAGTCAAAGCTACAATAAAGGGGCAATGAATTTAGTTATTCCGAGTGAATTAATGTTTTTTTATCTACCAGTTGCAGCCCCTATATACACATTATATACACATTAAAAGATGGAATCATACAGTCACAATCATCACTAGAATTGACAGTTCATGTGTATATTCTATTTTTTTTTTTATATATATATATATATATATATATATATATATATATATATATATATATATATATATTTGAATATAAAAGGTATTAAACCCCCCCCCCCCCCCCCCCAAACTAATGAATTACATTTATTTAAAAGGGTACTATGGTGGAAAACTATTTTTTTTTTTTTCATATCAACTGGTGCCAGAAAGTTGAAGATTTGTAAATTACTTCTAATAAAAAAATCTTAAGCCTTCCAGTACTTATCAGCTGCTGTATGCTCCAGAGGAAGTGGAGTTGTTCTTGTCTGTCTGCTCTCTGCTGACACCTCTGTCTGTGTCAGGAACTGTCCCGAATATAAGCAAATCCCCATAGCAAAACTCTCCTGCTCTGGATAGTTCCTGACACAGACAGAGGTGGCAGCAGAGTGCAATGTGGTCAGACAGAAAATAACAACTCAACTTCAGCTGATAAGTACTGGAAGGGTTAAGATTTTTTCATAGAAGAAATTTACAAATCTGTTTAACTTTCTAGCACCAGTTGATTTGAAAAATAAATAAATAAATAAATGTTTCTCACTGGAGTACCCCTTTAAGGGGGATTTAAAAAAATATGGCTCCTAATCCATCTCCAGCTTGTTTGCACCAGAGATGGTTGGGAGACTGACCAAGATGGCTGTCCTATACAATTTGCGCAGCTCCAATTGACATTAATAGGAGATGTGCAAATGGTTAAGCACTGGGAGCCATGCAGTTTATGTATCTCCAGAAGTTACGTAAACAGCATTGTTCACAGGGCACGCTGTGTACGTTTAGCCTATTTACCCGCAGTGTTGATCCAGGGGAAGGCAACAACCCTATTCTGTCGAAGCCATTTTTATAATTTTAAAAAGAAAAAAATTCCTTCCCGACTCCAAATCTGACAATCAGGATAAATCTCTGGATCAATGACCCTTTCCAGATTGTACAATCTAGACCATATATATTACAGAACTCCATAACAGTGATTTATTCAATGGTTTCCTTTTTTTGGTTAATTTGTTACTTTATGTTCAGGCTCCTTTTCCTCCCGGAGGTGTTCCATTAGTTTAGTTTTATAAAGCATCTCAATTCAGGAAAAGAAATAGGATTGAGTGTTGTACAACTCAAGAAAATCATCCACTCAAATACCCACATACACCCCCCAAAAGACAAATTTTCACTTACTGCCTTACACAGTAGGATTTCTTTTTATTGTACCACAGGTAGTTATATGGATACTAATCAACCATGACCTTGCTTGCTTATTACGTTCAGGGTTGTGATGTGCTATTTCATGTTGTCATGTGACCTGTTTTTATCGCAACTTTAAGTTGTGAAAATGGCAAAAGGCCAACCGAAAGACCGGTCTTTTTATTTAAAAAAAATAGCTTTGGACCATATGGAGCACGAAGAGTAAGTGGAGTTCATGTGTTTGTCTTACATTATACTGTACTTTTTATATTCTTTATTCAGTAGCAGCTATAGAGAGGCAGTGAACTGATCAGAAACAGCCTCTCCCTTGCGGGATAAATCACAGTTGTGATAATACCGGAAAATTTGTCTGGTATTTGACTGTCAGTATCTGCTTCACCATCTGACACCTCCACCTTTCAATCCCAGACATGTGTGGTTTTATACAGAATCCACAGCTGGCCATAGACTGGAAGTTTACAAATGTATGGTTGGAAAGATGTTTATTTTATGAGAAAATCAGATGGCTGAGCCAAACCAGACTGCATTAGCCTTTGTCAGAATTGTCAGAAAGACCACGTTTCTCTGCAGGATGGAAAGTCTACTTAGACTACAAGCTTTGTGCAAGATCCAGAAAACCAGTACAGTGTACCAGAGGAAAGCTGGAAAGGATCCTGACGGTAATAGGGTTTTATTGCATTGAAAAAACTGTAGTACCGTATATATTCGAGTATAACGCGACCCGAATATAAGCCGAGGCCCCTAATTTCACCCCAAAAACACAGGAAAAGTAATTGACTCGACTATAAGCCTAGGGTGGGAAATACATCATCCCTCCATGTCATCATCAAGACCCCCGTCATCATCCAACCCCAGTCATCATCACCCTGTCATCATCACCCTCGTCATCACCCCCTGTCAATCCCTTCAATCAGTGGTCTTCAACCTGCGGACCTCCAGACGTTTCAAAACTACAACTCCCAATTGGGAGTTGTAGTTTTGAAACATCTGGAGGTCCGCAGGTTGAAGACCACTGCCAGGCCTTTCCCATCATCCAGACCCCCCCCCCCCCCTTTAGTTTTCTACTCACCTCCCCTCGGTGGGAAGGAAGGGTAAGCTGGTCCGGGCCATCTATGCTGCAATGACCGTCCGGTGGGGAGGGTTAGTCGTCCCGGCCTTTCCATCTTCACCCGGGGGGCCCTCTTCTCTGCTCCGGGCTGGCCCCGGACTAGTGACGTTGCCTTGACGACGACGCACAGGAACGTTCATGCGCAGGGACGTCCCTGTGCGTCGTCGTCAAGGCAACGTCACTAGTCCGGGCCGGCCCGGAGGGGAGAAGAGGGCCTTCTGGTGAAGATGGACAGCCCGGAACGACTAACCCTCCCCACCAGATGGTCCCTGCAGCATAGATGGCCCGGACCAGCTCACTCTTCCTTCCCACTGAGGGGAGGTGAGTAGAAAACTAAAGGGGGGGTCTGGTTGATGACAAAGGCCCGGCAGTGGTCTTCAACCTGCGGACCTCCAGATGATTCAAAACTACAACTCCCACAACCGATGGCTGTCCGGGCATGCTGGGAGTTGTAGTTTTGCAACATCTGGAGGTCCGCAGGTTGAAGACCACTGAAGAAGGGATTGACAGGCGGAGAGTTCACTCGAGTATAAGCCGATGGGGGTGTTTTCAGCACAAAAATCGGCTTATACTCGAGTATATACGGTAAATGTATATTTTTGAAGCCCCTGAGATGGGGCATGACTGGTATAGATTTATTAGCTTTTCAATCCAATAACAGGTAGAAATGTGTGTTGTGTACAGTGCACTAGCAACAAATTTACAATAGACACCACAGCCAATGTGTTTCCTTTAGGTTTTAAAAAGGCATTTTATGTTTCCCAGCCATTGCGCTTGAATGCTTCTTTCAGGTCAACATGTTATTATTAGTGAATTTGCGTAAAAAAAACTTCTGGCATATTCCATCTTGGAAATCCAACCGGTCTAAATAATATTTCCCCTGGTAGACATCTGGGCAAAATTTGCCAGTTAGAAGAGTTTTTCAACTATAAACCGATCATAGGGAATCCACTGTTGTGGCCTCCAGTAAACCTCTAATCTATGGGTGAACCCAGAAGCAAAAGTTCAATTTCCCTGCAACTCTACCACAGCAAAGATGACGTATTACACAGTTTCTATTGAGATTAATAGGCTGTCCGTGTGGTCCACAGAAAAGTCTTTCAGAGTGAGACACTTTGGGGGATATTTATCAAAGCTGTCTATTCCCCGCATCAATATAGACCAAACTACAGAGGGTTAGGCTGGTCTATTGTGCACCTACCTAATTTATCGAAAGGCGCACGGCTCTTGATAAATTCTGTGCACAGACTTCAGGATCTATGCTTTAGACTGTATTTAAACCTGCTCCAACATGGTCTGAAATTTTGGCGTACTTTCAGCCGATGCGACTTGTCGCAGAAAAGTCCCTTTTGATAAATTCAGCACCAATGCATTTTCCAATGCATTTCCATCTAAAATAGACTAGAATGCATCATGTTCTAAAAATCCACTAGAGCAAAAGTCGCAAAAAAGTTGCACGTATTTAGACTGCCACTTTTTGAGCGACAAATTTAGACAAGAAAAAACAGTCTCAATCCTTTGATAAATATCCCCCTTTATGTTTAATAAATAAATACTTAAGGGGTTGTCTAGAGTAAAAATGTTTTTATTTATGCCTGGGGGGCAGGGAGTAGTTTAAAAAGAATTAATGAAGCAATAGTCATTTACCATAAGCCCATGCAGCTGCTACGCTGATGCTCCTGTTTCTGCTGGTCACTTCTTCCTGGTGACACTTTTTCCCTTTGACAACTGCTCTGCTCAGCCAATAACTGGGTATAGCGGTGTCCTGCCTCAGTCAGTCATTGGCTGAGCAAGCGCTTCTTGCAGGGACGATGTGTAATGGCAGTGGTGACAAGTGGCGACCAGGCAGACTCGGCATGGCAGCTGCGAGGACTTTGAACAAGGCAGTCTTGCTTCTTCAACCCCTTTTACCCCTTTAAGGGCCACAGTTTTTTTCATTTTTGCACTTTCGTATTTTCCACCTCACCTTCTAAAAATCAGAATGCTTTAAATTTTGCACCTACAGACTCATGAGGGCCTTTTTTTTGCGTCACCAACTGTACTTTGTAAAGACATGAATCATTTTACCCAAAAATTTATGACAAAACCAGAAAAAAAAATTTTGTGGGACAAAATTGAAGAAAAAAAAAAAACCCTATTATTTTGTACACTTTGGGGGCTTCCGATTCTACGCAGTGCACTTTACGTAAAAATGACACCATATGTTTATTCTGTAGGTCCATACGGTTACTGTCAGGATTCGGCAGGCTGGTGGTGGATCCTCTGTGTCAGTGAGGGATTGGCGTGGACCGTACCGGAGGACCGGTTCTAAGTTGCTACTGGTTTTCACCAGAGCCCGCCTCAAAGCGGGATGGTCTTGCTGCGGCGGTAGCAACCAGGTCGTGTCCACCGGTAGCGGCTCAACCTCACTGACTGCTGAGACTGGCGTGGTACAGGAGGACTAGACAGAGGCGAGGTCAGATGTAGCAGAAGGTCAGGGCAGGTGGCAATGGTTCGTAATCAAGGGCAACGGCAGAAGGTCTGGAAACACTGGTAATGGCACACACAAAAAACGCTTTCACTAGGCACTAAGGCAACAAGATCCGGCAAGGACAGGAAGGGGAAGTGGGTTTTTATTCATATGGAGCAGAGGAAGCTAATTGACACTGAGAGCCGGCGCACGTGCACCCTAGAGGGCGGGGCCGCGCGCGCCGGGACGTGACAGCCGGGGAACGGGACAGGTGAGTAGATTGGGATGCGACCCGCGGGCGGATCGCATCCCTGCCGGCAGTGACAGTGCAGCGCTCCCGGTCAGCAGGTCTGACCGGGGCGCTGTAGAGAGGAGAACGCCGCGAGCGCTCTGGGGAGGAGCAGGGACCCGAAGCGCTCGGCGTAACAGTACCCCCCCTTAGGTCTCCCCCTCTTTTTATCTGCATGTCTCTTCATACGAGACGATGCCAATGGGAGCGACTCTTGAGTCTCCTTCCAGATAACGGAGAAGTCCCGGGTTACTTCATCTACGGCAGGAACTCCAGAAGAAGTGGGAATGGGGAGGGGGGGCAGAGGTTGAATCCTGCCACGGGGCGGAGTGGTACCAGGAAGGAGGCTATGAGGAGGTAAGATCTCTGCTTGCTTTTTGCATGAAACATCAGAAAAGTCCTGGTAAGCCTTGGGAGGGCCCGGTAAAGGTGGAGCCTCAGGAGTTAGACAAGTGGGAGCAGATGTGAGGCATCGTTTGTGACAAGAAGGGCCCCAATTTTTGATCTCCCCGGTGGTCCAGTCGAGGGTAGGAGCATGACGTTGGAGCCACGGCAGGCCGAGAAGAACTTCAGAGGTGCAGCTAGGCAGAACGAAAAATTCAATTTTTTTCATGGTGAAGTCCAATGCTCATGGGCAACAAGATCCGGCAAGGACAGGAAGGGGAAGTGGGTTTTTATTCACATGGAGCAAAGGAAGCTAATTGACATTGATTGGGCCAGGCACCAATTAGTGGTGCACTGGCCCTTTAAATCTCAGAGAGCCGGCGCGCGCGCGCCCTAGAGAGCGGGGCCGCGCGCGCTGGGACGTGACAGCCGGGGAAAGGGACAGGTGAGTAGATTGGGATATGACCCACGGGCGGGCGCGTCCCCGCCGGCAGTGACAGTGCAGCGCTCCTGGTCAGCGGGTCTGACCGGGGTGCTGCAGAGAGGAGAACGCCGCGAGCGCTCCGGGGAGGAGCAGGGACCCGGAGCGCTCGGCATAACAGTTACAATGATACCCAATTTGTATTTTTTTTAATTTTATTTTACTATTTAAAAAAATTATAGCTACATGCACCAAAAATTGTATGTTTAAAATTGTCATCTTCTGACCCTTTTAACTCCTTTTTTTCCCATTTACAGGGTGGTATGAGGGCTCATTTTTTGTACGGTGATCTGAAATTGTTATTGTTACCAAGATTGTTTTGATGGGACTTTTTGATCGCTTTTTATACATTTTTTTAGTGTATACAAAGTGACCAAAAATACACAATTTTGGACTTTGGAATGTTTTTTACGTGTACACCATTGACTGTGCGGTTTAATTAACATTATGTCTTTATAGTTTGGACATTTACACAAATAATTACATATATTATTATTTTTTTATGGGTAAAGGGGGTGATTCAAACTTTTATTCAGGAAGGGGTTATATCCATTTATTCACTTTTTTTTAACCTTTTTTTTACACTTTTTTTTAGCCCCCATAGGGGACTATTACATGCAATCATTTGATTGCATACACTGAATAATGCTATGCCATAGCATAGCATTGATCAGCGTAATCTGTGCTTGATTGCTGCAGCCTGGATCTCAGGCTTGGAGCAGTGAAACGCAGATCGGACAGTGAGGAGCAAGGAAAGGCACCTCCCGCTGTCCTCTCAGCTGTTCGGGACGCCGCGATTTCTCTTTGGCGGTCCTGAACAACTCCGCTGAGCTAACCGGCAGTAGTTTCTCCCGGTTTAGACGCTGTGATCAACTTTGATCGCGGCATCTAAATGGTTGATTCCAGACATCAGCCCGATCGGCGATATCCGGTATTAGCTGTGGGTCCTTGTTGCTGATAGCAACCGGGACCCAGCAGATATGAAGCGCGCTCAGCTTCTGAGTACGCTTCACATAACGGGAGCTGGCCATGGATGTAAATATACGTCCGTGGTCCTTAAGGGGTTAAGGGTCCTGAATACTAGACTCTATAAATAGGGCCAGAATTTACAAATAGGGTATGTAACAATTGGTTTTCTAAACCTGACAACCCTTGCTGGTATCACAGTTGAAGATTAGTGGAGCTCCGAGAGGGAAGCACATACAGAGACCATACTTTGTAAGAGAAAACAAATACAGGGGTTTACTTTCATGGCGTTGAATGTAGAGGTGCACACACACGACATATTAGTACAAGAAGTTTTAGACTTTACAGTGAAGATATTCTTGTATCTAAAATAATGTGCTAGTGCTGATACAGTAAGACTCAGTCAGCAGGTGGAAGGCGTAACAATCCTTAGAGGAAACCTGTACTCAGTAGACTACAGGTTTATGAAGAAATTGCTCGCTGTGCACTTTTACAGAGATTAACAACTAATCATTTGTGTGGCAAGTAGGAAATTCTTTGCTGGGAGATTTGGGCTCTGCAATAAGCTTACTATTGGCCATTGGAATGCAATCCTATGTTAATCTGCACAGGAATTTATAAGAAGAGGGATAAAGTTAGACATATTAATAATGGTATATGTCAGAAATGTACAACAATCTGAAATTAGATTCGGCTGTTAGCAACTCTTTTCAATAAGTGTTGTTCACTAGAGGTTACATTTCCTAACATAGATCATTATGAGATCAAAAGAACAAGGACAAGGGCCCTTGTAGGGCAAATTATTATCCTGAACGCTCTAAGACCGTAATGGTGAAATCTAATGATAATATCGTTTTTTTTTTGTTTGTTTTTTATGTAACCATCCCGATACTGGACAAGTGTTTACAAAAATGGGTAAACATTGGTTCATATGGTCATTTGCAGACAACAGCTGCTTCTGTAATGCGGATGCTTTGTTTATTTGTGCATTGACAGCAAATGAATAGCATTAAAAATGCCCATTATTTGTTCATAGTTTCTGCACTTGGTTTCTCTAAATAAGAACTTTATTCCATTTACTGTAAATACGCATTAAAAACAAATTACATAAAAGCATAGAACATGTTTATTTGTTTCAGATTACTTAAAGGGCTATTCCGGGCAAAAACATTTTATCCCCTATCCAAAGGCTAGGGGATAAGATGTCTGATCGCGGCCCCCCCCCCCCCCCCCGCGATCTCCCTGCAGCACCCACATTCTATGCGGGGACTGCGTCTCTAGTTTCGGAAACCTCTGGGTTTCCGGGACTGGGGATGTGACGTCACACCCCCTCCATTCATGTCTATGGGAGGGGGCGTGACGGCTGTCACGCCCCCTCCCATAGACATGAATGGAGGGGGCGTGGCGTGACGTCACATCCCCAGTCCCGGAAACCTGGAGGTTTTCGAAACTGGAGATTCAGCACCCACATAGAATGCGGGTGCTACAGGGAGATCGCAGGGGGGATCTCAGGAGCAGGCCCCCCGTGATCAGATATCTTATCCCCTATCCTTTGGAGAGGTTATAAAATATTTTTGCCCGGAATACCCCTTTAAAGGTTCATGTGGCCTTCAACCCCTTAGAGAGTGTTCTGTGTTTTTGAATTGAAATGTATTTGTTTACATAAAAAGAGTGTTCTAACACAAGAGGGGCCCCAGTAAAATGAGGCTATTACTGGCCCTAGTTATGCCACCACACCCAAAGAACTGGTTGCTCCTATACTTATCTTTTGTAGGAGGTCTGGTAAACTGCACTTCTTCTTTGCCATCATTGCTGTGATTCTAAATAGGGGGGCCTTGTGCATGTTTACAACTCATAAGGGGAATGGGGCTGGTTTGGGGCTGGGTTAACGTCATGGTATGCATGCCCTTGCTCTTCTCTAAATATCTCTATATATCTGTAAAGCCATTCACCAGATGCCACAGTTGAGCGAGTTGATACTTGATACATCTTGATAGTTGATACATCTCTACTGCATATTTTTTTGCCTTTATTAAAGAGGACCTGTGGCCAACCCAAAATGAGATTGAAGTATTAAATATATTAGTGTGTCCTGATCACACAACTTTTATTGTTTTTTCCATTTCTGAGATACACGGGTTTATAGCTTGTCTGAAAATTTACAGAATCAGTCAGATGGGCCTGAAATTAATTGTAATAATGGGAGTGATGGGTGGGATTATATAGTCAGGGGGTGTGTATAAGGCATGCACACCCTTAATGTGAAACATTCACTCCCCTTGAATGTATAATCCCGCCCATCACCTGATATTCCCTCCCATCATTAATTAAGTTCACGCCCATCTGACTGATTTCTTATATAAAAAAACTATAAATCCTTATATCTAAGGAGGAGTGGAAGGGAATATCAAGAAACTTTAAAAAGGTGTGCGATCAGGGCATCCTAGGCTATTTAATGACAATTAAATCTTGTAAATTTTTTGTAGGTTGACCACGGGTCCTCTTTAAAGAGCAAGTAATGTGCACCAAACAGGTTGATATAGCCTGTGTAATGTGGCCTCTTCTCATTATATTCTGATCTTTTTAACTAAACTTTGCAATACTGATATTTATCATGACTTCCGCAGCATTTATTACATACACTGAAAACGTTAGTGCGATAATGCAACTCAACAGATGACCAGTTGAATGTCAAATGAATGACCTCCTCTATTGGCTTTTCTAGGCAGCTACTATCCATCATTTTTGCCAGACGCTCTTTTTAACAACAGTCCCGGGACTCACAATCTAATTTCCAAGCACAGGGTTTGACTAATTTTATAGGGAGTTACTTGAACCAGACTACCTAAAGGAAACCGTGAGAATCTAAGAAGAACATACATACATTCTACATATCTATATCTATCTAGATAGTTAGAGAGAGACAGACACATAGAGACAGAGACCCCCAAGAGAGAGACTATACCCCATTGTTATATAAGAAATATTTAGATTTTCTTTACACACTCTGAATAACACAACCACCATGGATTGCCAACAACTAAAGGGAGTGAAAATGAAGAATGTTCTCCTTACCTGGCCCGGCTGTTCACAAGCTGTCTGGTATCGAGCCTGCTGGCACAGCTCCTTCACACGCTCATATTTTGGCAAATGATTAGATTGGGGAGTAGTTTTGTTTGGTTCTTCTTTCTTTCTGATAAACTTTCTGTTAAGGTGAAAAGGAAACAATAGTTATATAAAAATATTCTAAAAATATAAAAATATAAAAATTACCAGTTGCCCATAGCAACCAATTAGATGTTTTTTTTTTAATTTTAAAAAGGCCTCTGAGAAAAAAAAAAAAAAAAAGAAGTATTCTGATTGGTTGCTGTGGACAACTGGTCAACTTTTCCTCTGCACAGGTTTTGATAAATTTTAACTCTGCATGCCTTCGAGGTTACACAACACAGCGGCACACAGAGTCCATGGGATTGACTCACAATTACAGTCCCTGTACATTTCTTAAAGGGGTTCTCCAGTGCTTACACATCTTATCCCCTATCCAAAGGATAAGGGATAAAATGCCTGATCGCGGGAGTCCCGCGATCATGCACGCGGCACCCTGTTTGTAATCAGACCCCAGAGCGTGTTCGCTCTGGGGTCTACAGGGCTCTGCCCCCGTGTGATGTCATGCTCCGCCCCTCAATGCAAGCTATCACGCCCCCTCCTGTAGGCTTGCATTGAGGGGCGGAGCATGACATCACACTGTAGTCGCCCGTAATCAGACCCCCAGCTGCGGGACTCCCGCGATCAGGCATCTTATCCCCTATCCTTTGGATAGGGGATAACATGTGTAAGCACCGGAGAACCCCTTTAATGAGGATTATGGGCATCATAGAGAGGACCTGGACCTGACGTATCTATGCCTCACATGGATAGCCATTTATATTTACATTCAGTATATTGAGATGTAAAACATCCATGTGATGCTTCAAAAAACACTGAATTCATTTAGAAAATGTCTGTACAGACATTCCACAGACAGCGGAGAGCCGGCAGAACAATGCGCTAAGAACGTTCAGAAATGCCCTGCCTTATAGGCGGCTATGCATTTCCTTGGGAAAGCCGCAAAGATCATCAAACATGTTTAATGTTTTTGCGGTCGCCGGAATCAGGATTTCCGTATCGGATGTTACTGCTGCGGAAATTCTGCCGTGAGCACAGGGCAGCAGAATCCTATTAAATTCAATGGGACTCTGCTGCTGCTGAATGTCCGGGTGGAAGATTCATGCGGAATTGTGCACGGACATTCTGCCGTGTGAACCCAGCCTTACAGCTGTAGTTATAGCATCCATACAAATAAGTGCAAGGCTAGGTTTCCACTTGTTTATTTTTTTGCCATTGCATTTTCCTGTGTTTTTGCCACTTTTCAGTTTTATTTTTTATTTATTTTTATTTTTTTAGCATTTTTGCCTTTGTGTGGAAATTGCGGTTTTTCTCCTTTGGCAGTCTTTCCTGTTCCTGTATCAATTTATTTTAAATTCATTTTTTTATATTCATTAGTTTAAAATAAATAAATGTAAAAACACTAGAGAAAAAAAATGCCAATGCAAAACCTACACTGTTTTTAATGGCATTTTTTCTCTCCCATAGACTTCTATCCAAGAGTCTTGTTTTTGCCTAAAACAACATCCTGTCTAAAAAACAACTTTATTGTACCATTAACCCCCCCCCCCCCCCCCGCTCCCACCCAAAAAAGCCTGATTTGCAGATTGCATGTTAGTATTTGCGGTAGCCCCTTCCCCCCCACCCCAAAAAAAAAAAAATTATAAAAAAAATAAATAAAAAAAATTGAGACTTTTGCTTCTAAAATAACTTTTTTTTGTATGTGAACATAACTCTTAAAGGGGTACTACGGTGTAAAACTTTTATTTTTTTAAATGAACTGGTGCCAGAAAGTTAAACAGATTTGTAAAGTACTTCTATTAAGAAATCTTAATCCTTAGTACTTTTTAGCAGCTGTATGCTACATAGAAAATTCTTTACTTTTTGAATTTCTTTTTTGTGTTGTCCACAGTGCTCTCTGCTGACACCTCTGTCCGTGTCAGGAACTGTCCAGAGCAGCATAGGTTTGCTATGGGAATTTTCTCCTGCTCTGGACAGTTCCTGATACGGGCATCAGGTGTCAGCAGAGAGCACTGTGGACAACACAAAAAAGAAATGTAAAAATCAAGATTTTCCTCTGTAGCAAACAACTGCTAAAAAGTACTGAAAGGATTAAGATTTTTTAATAGAAGTACTTTACAAATCTGTTTAACTTTCTGGCACCAATTCTTTAAAAAAAAAAAAAAAAAAGTTTTCCACCGGAGTACCCCTTTAAATGGCTCATTTATATAAGGGCTTGTGATAGCAAAGTTGAGGACCTCTTTGGAATCCTAAAGGCGACAGTGTTTGTTTGTTTGTCAAGGAGACCGAGTGTTTTTTTCTTGGACCTGCCGTGTCTCAGCGTGAAGATCATTTGGAATCTGTATTTATTAACATCATTGTGTGATTATATCCAAGGGAAGGGCAGTGAACGTGGTAACTAAGATATTAAACCTAAAGCAATGCTGGCATAGCCCCAAGATTTTATTTCTGTGTTAAGTTTGTCATATCTCAGAATTGGCATTGCAAATGGAATTACATCAGTTACGTATTCTGCTTTCTCCACCTCGATGTGCTGCAACTTTATTATCTGACAATAACATCTCTATGGGAATTAAATAGGTCTGTACAAAACAGTTCCTCTTAATGGTTTAAAGGGGTATTCCAGTAAAAAAACATTTTTTTTTTATCAACTGGCTCCAGAAAGTTAAAAAGATTTGTAAATGACATCTATTAAAAAATATTAATTCTTCCAGTACTTATAAGCTGCTGAAGTTGAGTTGTTCTTTTCTGTCTGACAACAGTGCTCTCTGCTGACATCTTTGTCTCAGAAACTTTCCAGAGTAGGAGCAAATCCCCCATAGCATACCTCTCCTGCTCTGGACAGTTCCTGAGACAAACAGAGGTGTCAGCAGAGAGCACTATTGTCAGACAGAAAATAACAACTCAACTTCAGCAGCTGATAAGTACTGGAAGAATACATTATTTTTAATAGAAGTGATTTAGAAATCTGTTTAACTTTCTGGAGCCAGTTGATATGAGAAAAAAAATATTTTTTACTGGAATACCCCTTTAATAACATAGTCTGGTGCTTATAACTGTGTCCTCCAGCTGTTGCAAAACTACAACTCCCAGCATGCCCGGACAGCCTTCGGCTGTCCGGGCATGCTGGGAATCGTAGTTTTGCAGCAGCTGCAGCAGCTGGGAAACAATGGCCTAACCATATGTAGTATATATATATATATAGCTAACTTTGCATAACAAAAGGCATAAAAGAAAAACGTAGATGAACGTTACAGGCTCACCCTATGCCAAATTCACTATTCCTTCATGACACATGTTTATATTGCTAAGACATGTAAGATGAATTTCAATCATTGCATAAAAAATAAATGTACATTCTTACCCTCTTTCCACCAGGAATGTATCTCTCCAGACCCTGGGCTTTTTACTTGTCCGAAATCTAAATAAACATAAAGACAGGATTGTAGAAATAAAAAACCCAGTTGTCCGGAATTTATATAAACTGTATACAGAAGTGATCTAAAATGTGTAGGACATTTTCTTCTATGGTAAAGTATAACTCTTTTACCCTCTAACTATACTGTAACTTAATTCACTGGGTGACACGGTAGTAGGGCATGTTCACACGGCAGAATGTTCCGTGCGGAATTCCACCGGAATATTTCAATGGGATTCTGCTGCACTGTTTGCAAGGTGGAAGTTCTGCGGCAGATGTTTCTGCCATGGAAATCCCTATTCCACCGTCCACAAAAAAAAATAGAAGTCTTTTTGCAGATTTTGCTTGGAAATGCATTGCAGTCTATGAGACGGCGCATTTCCATGCAGTCCTAGCTCGGAATGTGCACAATGTCTGCCCATGTCTTCCGGGAGAACGTTTCGCACATTTATGTTGTGTGAACATGGCCTTTCAGAGAAAATTTGCTATAGGACTGTGGCAGGGGAGCTGGACAAACAGCGGCAACTGCAAGATCCTTGGTTTTCATCAGCTACTAAGTGATATTTAAAGGGGTACTCCGGTGAAAACCTTTTTTCTTTTAAATCAACTGGTGGCAGAAAGTTAAACATATTTGTAAATTACTTCTATTAAAAAATCTTAATCCTTCCAGTACTTATTAGCTGCTGAATGCTACAGAGGAAATTCCTTTCTTTTTGGAACACTGATGACATCACAAGCACAGTGCTCTCTGCTGACATCTCTGTCCATTTTAGCAACCGTGCATAGCAGTTGTATGCTAAGGGCAGCATGGTGGCTCAGTGGTTTGCACTGCTACCTTGCAGTGCTGGGGACTTTGGATCAAATCCCACTAAGGACAACAATAAATAAAGCGTTATTATTATTATAATAACGTCAGCAGAGAGAACTGTGCCCGTGATGTCATCAGAGAGCATTCCAAAAAGAAAAGGATTTCCTCTGTAGTATTCAGCAGCTAATAAGTACAGGAAGGATTAAGATTTTTTAATAGAAGTAATTTACAAATATGTTTAACTTTCTGCCACCAGTTGATTTAAAAGAAAAAAGGTTTTCACCGGAGTACCCCTTTAAAAAAGGGATTGTCCAGGGAAATGTTCTTTTCAATATCTGGTCAGGGAGGGGGGTCCCCTACCAGGACAAATTTTTTTCCACCAAGTATAGTCCTTGGGAAAAGAAAGGAATCCAGCACTCCAGGTGTAGACAAATTATAAAAATTTGCTTTTAATCCATGTCATTAAAATAGTAATAGGGCAAACCATACATTAAAAACCAACGCATTTCGACATTTCTATGTCAAGGTCCACCTTGGCAAAGGAATGACGAAACATATCGGTTGTTAATGTATGGTTCGTCCTATTACTATTTTAATGACATGGATTAACAGTTCATTTTTATATTTTGTCTACACCTGGAGTGCTGGATTCCTTTCTTTTCCCAAGGACTATACTTGGTGGAAAAAAAATCTCTCAGGATATTGCTCACACAACGGCTGTGGTGAATTCCATGCACATGGGAAATAGGAAGCAGAGGACAAGAGTGGAATCGGTGAGCTGTTACAATGTTTTTTCTTTTTCTTATATCCCCTTCCATATCGGATTAAGAAAAGAAGTAGTTTTTCCCTGTGGAACAGCACATGCCAATTTTGCGTTCACTTCAAAGAGAAACTTTACCGATTGAGTCTCAAGACAAAAGGCCTCTCTAGTAGCCAGTAGCACCCTGTTCTGTACAGATTACGAGAAAGTCCCTCGAAACTGCTGTCTATAGATGGGGAACTCTTCCTTCTGAAAAAGATGCTGGCTTAGCTAATCCCCAGGCAAGTTTCTAGGCATTTTTATTGGCTGAGCATGGATGGGCAGGGATGTATGGCTGGCGCTAACATAAAGCAGCTTAGACGCTGCACACAGTATGTATTAGAGTTAATGTCTGGAGGCGCAGTACGTATTGAAGTTAATGTCAGAGGGCGTGGTAAGGGGGGGGGGGGGGTGATATTCAGCAGAGTAGAAGGCACCAAAGTGCACCTTTGCCAATGTAGACAAAAATCCTTGCACACCCTGCAGTAGCATGAAAGGAAAGAAGACAGATGAGGGGGGACAGATGATGTAAAAGAGTATATCCGGCGGCATCCCGAACACGTAAGTTTGGAGCTTCCGGGTTAGTGACCCAAGTCGTAGCACCTAAGCTCTCTGCCACATATGGAAACACAGATATCAAAAGTTATACATGGTAGGTGAAGGTTATCTTACAGCTTCTGCATTGGGGCCCAGAAGATACACCACTAACCAAACCTATAATTTTGTAGTCATCCAATCAGCTTAACCTATTGAACTATTTATTATAGATGTAAATGTAACAGATTTAAGAAATATCTACCTATTTCCTGGTCTCTCTATATCCATCAAAGAAAGAACAGACTTCCCATCCATGTCAGGAGGAGTATCCAAACCCGCAATATCCAAAATAGTGGGAGCGATATCCAAGTTCAGCACAATCTGAGGCACACTGCAAAACAGAACCGAGGATGGATCATCTACCATTGTACAATATTAGGATCAATTCATAACTCAACTAAAAGTTCATTACACTTTATTTTCCCCTCTTCAAGACTAATCCATGTGATTCTGAGTTTACTTTTAGGTGAGATTTTGTACATTATATAAGGGGTATATTTTGGTTGATTTTTCAGCAAATTTAGAAAAAATAAAAATCCAAAATTGTAAAAAAAATTTAAAAAAGTTGCAAAAATGCTCTAGAGTTGACGTTTTCTACTTGTAAGAGACATTAGGGTAGATTTATTAATACCTGTCCAGGGGAGGAGTTGCTGAGTTGCCCAAAGCAACCAATCAGATCTCTTCTTTCATTTTTGAAAAGGCCTCTGAAAAATGAAACAAGCAATCTGATTGGTTGCTATGGGCAACTCTGCAACTTTTGATAAAACTCCCCCATAGTCATGTCACAAACATTATTTATTAATGTACTGTACATCTACAATATGTCTAATTTATGTTGGCATCATTTGTTAAAGGGGTACTCCGATGAAAACCTTTTTTCTTTTAAATCAACTGGTGGCAGAAAGTTAAACATATTTGTAAATTACTTCTATTAAAAAATCTTAATCCTTCCAGTACTTATTAGCTGCTGAATGCTACAGAGGAAATTCCTTTCTTTTTGGAACACTGATGACATCACGAGCACAGTTCTCTCTGCTGACATCTCTGTCCATTTTAGCAACCGTGCATAGCAGATGTATGCTAAGGGCAGCATGGTGGCTCAGTGGTTAGCACTGCTGCCTTGCAGTGCTGGGGACTTTGGATCAAATCCCACTAAGGACAACAATAAATAAAGCGTTATTATTATTATAGCGTCAGCAGAGAGAACTGTGCTCGTGATGTCCTCAGAGAGCATTCCAAAAAGAAAAGGATTTCCTCTGTAGTATTCAGCAGCTAATAAGTACAGGAAGGATTAAGATTTTTTAATAGAAGTAATTTACAAATATGTTTAACTTTCTGCCACCAGTTGATTTAAAAGAAAAAAGGTTTTCACTGGAGTACCCCTTTAAACATCCTTTCTCTATTTTAGGATGTTAGAAGGTTTGCAAACAGCAATTCTCGCGCATTTAAAGGGAACCAATCATCAGATTTTACCCTATATAACGCTTGACTAGTGTATAACTTCATATCTTCACCATCCCTGGGGGCAGGAGCATCCCCCGGGAATGGTGAAAATAAAGATTTGACCCTATATAATGCTTTGCCAAGCGTTATATAGGGTAAAATCTGATGATTGGTTCCCTTTAAGAGGCCTGGATGTTAGAAACTCTCATATTAACGCATTTTACAAACAGGATTTAGAGACTTTGTTAACCCTTTAGGTGGTTCACATGAATAAGGACAAAAAGTCAGCAACATAGCAAAATGTAAAAAGATAAAAATTTGTCTGAAGACTTTCCGAGTGGATTGTAATGTGAGTGGCGATGGTTGTACTGGTGCAGGGAATTCAGCAGTTCAGGAGTCTCTGGTCCTGTACATGCTTTCTATATGTACAAAACTCATGATAAATTAATTGTAACCATGTGTAATACAGTTTAAAAAACAATAAAAAAAAAAATAAACTGCATGTTTTGAGGTTGGTAAATCTCTGCCATTGTGTGCATTATCCCTCTACTGACTCATAGCTGAACATTAGGAGGACCAAAATGGGTTTGACTTGCACTAAACTTGCTAAAGAAGGTGGTCATGGTGGAGAGGGCCCCTATTCCAAGTTGTGATATGGGTCCACATATCTTGTCCCAGGAACCAGGCTATTGGAGGAACTTCAAGAAAAAAGATTATCTTTGTCTATTCAAGTTGATAAGTAGAATGATGCTGAAAGAGGGTGTTTGAAGCAGGAAGGCAAGTAATCTGCGGACATATGAGAGATATCAGACAAAAGTTGTAAACTCGGAAAAAAAAAGGAACGTACATTGAACCCGGCTCCACATTTGGACCACGAATAAAGAAAGGGACTCGGATATCAAAGTCGTATGGCATGGACTTTCCTTTCACCAGGCCAAACTGTCCTATGTGGTAACCGTGGTCGGCTGTATAGATTATGTAAGTGTTTTCCAGTTCTCCAGTTTCAACCAGCATGTTGTACAGCTAGAAGAAGAAAAAAGGACAATCAGATGTTACTTCTGAAACACAAAATTGGTATTACAAAAAAAGGTAAAAATAAACAGAACCAACAACCCAACACTTACTCTATTTGGCCAGATCGTGGGCTATCTGGACACATTTACATTTTAGAACCATAAGGCTAAGTTTCCACTTGTTTTTTTTTTTTCTTGCAGTTTTTGAGCCAAAGCCAGAAGAGTATTCAAAAGGAATTGGACATATAAAGGAAGGACTTATACTTCTTTTCCCTTATGGATCCACTTTTGACTTTGGCTCAAAAACTGCCAGAAAAAAAAACAAATGGAAACTTAGCCTAACAGAGAACAATAGTCTCAACTTTTAGTCTCTTAGGCTGGGTTCACACCACGTTTTGTTAAATACGGCTCCCGCATACGGCTGGGAGGAGTGGGGCGGGGCTTAATTGCGGCGCCCGCACTCAGCCGTATTCGGGAACCGTATTTAATGTATGTCTATGAGCCGACTGGAGTGAACCGCAGCCTCCAGTCGGCTTCGTTTTCGGCCGTATGCGGTTTCTCGACCGCAGGCAAAAACGTGGTCGACCACGTTTTTGATTGCAGTCGGGAAACCGCATACGGCCGAAAAACGGCCGACCGGAGGCTGCGGTTCACTCCGGTCGGCATACATTAAATACGGTTCCCGAATACGGCTGAGTGCGGGCGCCGCGATTAAGCCCCGCCCCCTCCTCCCAGCCGTATAAGGGAGCCGTATTTAACAAAACGTGGTGTGAACCCAGCCTTACTATCAAAAGATACAACTCTTGCCATTCAGACCATTCCACCTGATATACCATTAGTATAGACCAGTGGTCTTCAACCTGCGGACCTCCAGATGTTGCAAAACTACAACTCCCAGCATGCCCGGACAGCCGTTGGCTGTCCGGGCATGCTGGGAGTTGTAGTTTTGCAACATCTGGAGGTCCGCAGGTTAAAGACCACTGGTATAGACCATAGTCTCCAAATTATGGCCCTCCAGATGTTGAAAAACTGCATCTCCCAGGAGGCTAGGAGTTGAAGTTTTGAAACATATGGAGGGTCACAGTTTGGAGACCATATGTATAGACAAACCACAAACAACACAGAAAAGAAGAAAAAAAAAAATGGAGGGGACAATATACCTTCTCCATTGAATCATCCACAGACATAAGTGTCTGCAATCTCTTCCTGTGAAGCACATTTGTAAACTCCATGTGAATTGGTAGCATGGCCCCGGTATATTGCATGATCCAATGTTTGTCCATATTTGGCGCATAGTTGTAGCTTGGAGTTCTGAGGAAGAATAAAAAACAATACATAAAAATCGGTAATTTACACTTCTATCCAGGAGGCACAATTTGGGGAATTCTTTTTCAGTGGCACAGTGTAGTCATTTTGCTAACAATCGGACACAGTGGGCCTCATTTACTAAGAGTGTCGGGTTTTTACTAGTGGGAAATGTTTCAGATTTGCAGGATTCCTCTCTATTTATTACTGGGAAAAGGCGGGAACATTTTCTGGCCAGCTTTTTGTAGGTGCAAATTTCCAGTCATTTATCCACTGGATATTCTGTGAATTGAATAGTAAATTGGTCGGGTTGTGAAACCACGCCCCCTTTCGGACGGGCCACGCTCCCTTTGCGACAGACCACGGCCCCTTTTAGGCTTTTTACAGTGCAGTGTCGGGTTTGTCGATTTTCCGGGCGCAGACTGTCGCACACTGGTGACACTGCCGACACTTTCAGCTTAGTAAATGAGGCCCAGGTCATATAGAGAACAAAGAGTGTTATGGTCAATTCATTATTAAGAAGGCACAGTGCTTGCTTTTTTTTATTCAAAGGGCAGGGGGCACAGTTGTGGACCTAATATATTCAGGGGGCACATAGTGTGGAGCTATTTTAGGGTGCGTTCCCACAGGGCGTATACGCAGTGTATTTGACGCTGCGCAAAATGTATGGCAGCAGCGGGAAATACGCTGCGTATCCGTTGCTCACTATACACACAGGGATTTCCGGCGGCAGCCCTATGCGTGTAGTGAGTTTTGGAGGCGGGGCCGTGTGCCGGAGTGTCTGTGACGCACGGCTCCGCCTCCAAAACTCACTGCACACATAGGGCTGCCGTCGGAGAGCCCTGTGTGTATAGTGAGCAAGGGATACGCAGCGTATTTCCCGCTGCTGCCATACATTTTGCGTAGCATCAAATACGCTGCGTATACGCCCTGTGGGAACGCACCCCGAGTAAGTATTTGTAGGCACTTAACAAGCCAATTTAGAATAGGTTTACATGTGTTGGCGTGCTGTGCTTCTAAATTATTATTATGTGGATTTGTGATAGATTCCACCACTTTGTGTATAGAAGTGAGATTTACGGTGAATCTGCAACAAAATCCACATGTAGCTCTAGCAATATTTGCTGCATATTTGTGACAGATCTTCATGTAAATATTCGAACCCTAATGGGTTGTATTAAAGGGGTACTCCGCCCCTAGACATCTTATCCCCTATCCAAAGGACAGGGGATAAGATGTCTGATCGCAGGGGTCCCACCGCTGGGGATCCCCGCAATCTCGGCTGCAGCACCCTAGACATCTGGTGCATTTAGCAGCGAACTTCGGATCACTGGCAATGCGGGGCGGAGGCTCGTGATGTCATGGCCACACCCCCTCGTGACTTCACAGCCATGCCCCCTCAATGCAAGTCTATGGGATGGGGCGTGACATCACGAGCGGGGAGCGGCTGTGATGTCACGAGTCTCCAGCGCTGCACTCTGCGTTCGTTTAGACATCTGGTGCATGGATGACTGGCGATGCAGGGCGGAGGCTCGTGACATCACGGCCACGCCCCCTCGTGATGTCACGGCCATGTCCCCTCAATGCAAGTCTATGGGGCATGGCTGTGACGTCATGAGGGGGGCTTGCCCGTGACATCACAAGGGGGCGTGGCCATGACATCACGAGCCTCCGCCCCGCATCGCCCATCACTAGATGTCCGCCACGCTCCATGCACCAGATGTATGGGGTGCTGCAGCCAAGATCTCGGGGGTCCCCAGCGGCGGGACCCCTGCGATCAGACATGTTATCTGCTATCCTCTGGAAAGGGGATAAGATGTCTAGGGGCGGAGTACCCCTTTAAGTCCAAGTGCCTAGAGCAGCACAAGCTGTAAATGTGGCCCTGAGGTGAGCAGCAATGCAATGCACTTTCTGGGACTCCCCTAAGAAAATTTGAATGGTTTAAAGGGGTTGTGCGCTGCCCTACCTTTCGGAGCTCCGCACGCAGCTTCCTGAAGTTCATTACTCCGAACGCTGTATGCGGGCTTCCGTGTTCGCGGCCGCCCCCTCGTGACGTCACGCCCGGCCCCTCGTGACGTCACGCCCGCCCCCTCAACGAAAGTCTATGGGAAGAGGGCACGACCGCTGCCACGCCCCCTTCCCATAGGCTTTGGTTGAGGGGGCGGGTGTGACATCACGAGGGGCCGGGCGTGACGTCACGAGGGGGCGGCCGCGAACACGGAAGCCCGCACACAGCGTTCGGAGTAATGAACTTCAGGAAGCTGCGTGCGGAGCTCCGAAAGGTAGGGCAGCGCACAACCCCTTTAAAATAGGTTTTCTAAACCAAACATCCCCCTTAAGTTTGACATAGTGTAAATGTTATATTTAAGTGTATATTTATTCTTGACTGGGAACTTGTGAACCAGAGATATTATCATATTCAGTTCTGAAAACCATAAATCAAAGTGCAGTCCTGTAAATCGTCTTCTCCAGGAAACACCGATCAAATCCCAGTTCATTATAACTACAGTTGATTTAATAAACATTTCTATCTATAATTTCTGGAAAATATGACATTTCTTGGAAGATACTTGTTTTTCCCAAGTAGTGATGATTTATACAGTACATGCAGTAAAGCAGCCGAGGCTTGGAAGTTACATAACTCATTTCATTAGATCAATGTCCATTTATTAACTTGACGAATTAGATCAAAATGTTAAAAAAAAAATGTAAAAGAAAAATGAAATTAAGATCATAGTCATGAAAAAAATATTTAAAAAGATGGTCACAAGACTGGATTTAGTATATTTCTTTTGCTAGACCACTCTTTGTAAATCCCTAAATCTACTAAAATGAGTAACTTATGCTCTAATGCCTTGTACTGAATACATTTTGGGAAGCTACTTTTTTACCCACCTTGAGTAATGCTGTGGGGCCCATAACACTGGCCTATTATTGTAAAAATATACAAGAGTAGAAATATTCATTCCCCATAACTGGCCCTTGTAAAAGAGCCGGCGTGTAGCCAATAAATGAGAAAACAATATTTGTCGGCTGATCAGATTTCTATGCACTCCATAATGTAGTAATGTAATCCGGAGGGGGAAAAAAAAAGTTTATACAGATTTGTAAATTACTTCTATTTACAAATCTTATTCCTTCAGTACTTATCAGCTGCTGTATGCTCCAGAGGAAGTTGAGTTGTTCTTTTCTGTCTCAGCACAGTGCTCTCTGCTGACACCTCTGTCCATGTCAGGAACTGTCCAGAGCAGGAGAGGTTTGCTATAGGGATTTGCTCCTCTCTGGACAGTTCCTGGCACGTACAAGAGATGTCAGCAGAGAGCACAGTGATCAGACAGAGAAAAAACTATACAACTTCCTCTGTAGTATACAGCAGCTGATAAGTACTGGAAGGATTAAGATTTTTTATTTTTTTTAAATAGAAGTAATTTACAAATCTGTTTAAATTTTTGGCACCAGTTGATTTAAAAAAAATAATAATAATGTTTTCCACCAGAGTACCCCTTTAATGTAACTTTGTGGTTGAAATATTGTGCTCAAAACATTTTCTTTTTTGAAAAAAAAAAAATAATAATAATAATAATAATAAGTTAAAACAAAGTTAATAAGTATAAATAAAAATGAACATTTTACAGACATCTTTGTTTTAACAATCTGGAAGGAACATCTTCTGGAACCCTGAACCAGTTACACCCCTGCAGGATTATTTTATCACTTGGACGAATGTTCTCGGAAAATATTTTTATTTTTTTTCCTGCTTTTAAAGCCAGTGACATTTGAGTCATTTTTATTTTCATCTGTCAAGAATACACAGGAAAAAAAACAACTTTTTACCAGGAGGGAGGTGTAAAGAAGCAGCAAGTAAAAAAAAAAAAATCTATTTTAAAATTGCTCAGTATTCTGTTTTCAGAGGTTTCCAATGACAGCTTGAAACTGTTATTATGTGAACCTGGGGGGCAGTGTTTTATGAAGACAATTGAAGTAACATAACCAGCAATACACAAGTCTAAAAAGGTAACAAAGTAACAAAAAAAAAAAAAAAAAGAATCGGCAAAATGCAGCAATGTTCATTTTTTATGTCATGTTTAGCAAGTTATTAATGGAGAATAGTACTAACTACTACCACTACTACTACTACTACTACTACTACTACTACTACTACTACCACTACCACTACCACTACCACCACCAGAGAAAAGTTGTAAAAGGATCATTCTAAAAAAAAATTGCCTATAGAATACATAACTTCTAAAAGCCTAGTGCATATGGTAAAAGCCAACATTTGCCAATTTATAAAAACACAAAAAAAAACATAATAAAAACACCAGCCCTATCACCCGCCGGCTGCCATTCAGATACATAAGAAATGCCCGCTGAGCCAACATTGACTGCGTTGGTGACAGCGATTGGCTGAGCAGAGACCAGGAAGCATTGATCAGTGAGAACAAAGAGTTGTTGGAACAGCAGCAGCAGGGTATCGGACAGGGGAGTATCCCTTAGCTTTTATCTTTAAAGCCAATAATAGTGATCAACCCCTACACCTAGTACACCTTAACAACTTTTTTTTTTTAATTGCTCAAGGTCATCTACACAAAAAAAAAAACAGAAAAAAAAAAAAACAACACGTTGGAAATCTTGTCTAAAATTTTTCTGCACTCTTTAGCCTACATCTTTTATTCAAACCTCATCACACACACACACAGTGCAGCAAAACAGTTTCGGCAAAAATTCATGTGAGCAGGGTTTGTTGGCAGCTACAGTCTATGGATCCTCAGCATCCTGAACAAGTTATTGCACAAAAAAAAATAAACTATTTCAACCCGATTGTCCATGAATGCACCATTACAGCATCAGAAGACAGATTGGGCTAGTGCTCATGCTACTGTATCACTGTCTTTGTGGAGTTTCACATAACAAGCTGGAGCATGCGCGCCAGTACAATATATCTCCAATGTTCTTTTAGCACTGCACATTGTAGATCAACCATTTTAGGACACATTTTAAGACTTTTAAGGTTGCCCCATTTAATTGTCCAAAAAGAAAAGCCTTTCATTTATACCTACTTTGGAAAACAGTCCACCTATTTTGGATCTTAAAGGGGTACTCCGGTGGAAAAACATTTTTTTTTATTTTTTTAAATCAACTGGTGCCAGAAAGTTAAACATATTTGTAAATTACTTCTATTAAAAAATCTTAATCCTTCCTGTATTTATTAGCTGCTGAATACTACAGAGGAAATTATTTTCTTTTTGGAATGCTCTCTGATGACATCACGAACACCCTGCTCTCTGCTGACGTTATTATAATAATAAGTCTTTATTTATTGTTGTCCTTAGTGGGGTTTGAACCCAAGGCCCCAGCATTGCAAGGCAGCAGTGCTAACCACTAAGCCACCATGCTGCCCTTAGTATACATCTGCTATGCAAGGAATTTCCTCTGTAGCATTCAGCAGCTATTAAGTACTGGAAGGATTAAGATTTTTTAATAGAAGTAATTTACAGATATGTTTAACTTTCTGGCACCAGTTGATTTAAAAAAGAAAAAAAAATAGTTTTTCCACCGGAGTACCCCTTTAACCCCTTAAGGACCAAGGACGTACTGGTACGTCCTTGGTCCTGCTCTTCTGATATAACGCGGGGTTACACAGTAACCCCGCATCATATCACGGCAGGCCCGGCATCATAGTGAAGCCGGGACCCGCCTCTAATAGCGCGCAGCGCCGATCGCGGCACCGTGCGCTATTAATCCTTTAGCCGCGCGCTCAGAGCTGAGCCGAAAGTGAAAGTTCCCAGCTAGCTCAGTCGTGCTGTTCGGGATAGCCGCGGTTAATCGCGGCATCCCGAACAGCTGACAGGACAGCGGGAGGGCCCCTACCTGCCTCCTCGCTGTCCGATCGCCGAATGACTGCTCAGTGCCTGAGATCCAGGCCTGAGCAGTCATGCGGCAGAATCGTTGATCACTGGTTTCTTATGAGAAACCAGTGATCAATGATGAAGATCAGTGTGTGCAGTGTTATAGGTCCCTATGGGACCTTTAACACTGCAAAAAAAAAGTGAAAAAAAAAGTGAATAAAGATCATTTAACTCCTCCCCTATTAAAAGTTTGAATCACCCCCCTTTTCCAATAAAAAAAAAAACACAGTGTAAATAAAAATAAACATATGGTATCACCGCGTGCGGAAATGTCCGAATTATAAAAATATATCATTAATTAAACCGCTCGGTCAATGGCGTGCGCGCAAAAAAATTCCAAAGTCCAAAATAGTGCATTTTTGGTCACTTTTTATATCATTTAAAAATGAATAAAAAGCGATCAATAAGTCCAATCAATGCAAAAATGGTACCGTTAAAAACTTCAGATCACGGCGCAAAAAATGTGCCCTCATACCGCCCCATACACAGAAAAATAAAAAGGTTATAGGGGTCAGAAGATGACATTTTAAACGTATTAATTTTCCTGCATGTAGTTATGATTTTTTCCAGAAGTCCGACAAAATCAAACCTATATAAGTAGGGTATCATTTTAATTGTATGGACGTACAGAATAAATATCAGGTGTCATTTTTACCGAAAAATGTACTACGTAGAAACGGAAGCCCCCAAAACAGCGTTTTTTTTTTCAATTTTGTCGCACAATGATTTTTTTTCTCGTTTCACTGTAGATTTTTGGGCAAAATGACTGACATCATTACAAAGTAGAATTGGTGGCGCAAAAAATAAGCCATCATATGGATTTTTAGGTGCAAAATTTAAAGAGTTATGATTTTTTAAAGGCAAGGAGCAAGAAACGAAAATGCAAAAACGGAAAAACCCCCGGTCCTTAAGGGGTTAAAGGATAGGGGATAAGGTGCCTGATAGCAGGGGGCCCACTGCTGAGACCCCCCCCCCCCCCCCCGCGATGTCCCTGCAGCACCCGCGTTCTATGCGAGTGCTGAATCTCCAGTTTCGGAAACCGCCAGGTTTCCGGGACTGGGGACGTGACGTCAGGTCACGCCCCCTCCATTCATGTCTATGGGAGGGGGCGTGGCGGCCATCACGCCCCCTCCCATACACATGAATGGAGGGGGCGTGGCGTCACATCCCCAGTCCCGGGAAACCTGGAGGTTTCCAAAACTAGAGCCGCAGTCCCCGCATAGAATGTGGGTGCTGCAGGGAGATTGCGGGGGGTCTCAGCAGCGGGCCCCCCGCGATCAGACATCTTATCCCCTATCCTTTGGATAGGGGATAAAATGTTTTTGCCCGGAATACCCCTTTAAAAAACCTAAACAATCCTTGATACTCAGGGCTATAGATAAATAGGAATAATGTTTCCTCACAGTAAACCAAAACATCGTAGTTCGGTTTGAACAGTTCTTTTATATTCCAGCAAAAACAAAAAAAAATTTGGGATACATTGTGAAAGATTCATAAATACATCAGGAAATTAATTCCCATTTTTGACCTAGAGAACAGATTACTACTCACATATGCTGCGAAGCATTTGGGAAGAGCTCAGAAAATTGTGGTGCAGAATCCTCCGGCCCGTGTGGTGCAGCGTGACTTATGACCATCATAACAGGCCGATGCGGGTACATCCTTTTGGTCTGTTTAAAGTAACTAATGCTGTCGTTGGTGATAAGATCTGTGAAGTAGTCCTAGAATATATAGAGAGGAAACATTAATACTTCTATGTGCATTATATCTCTGAAGAATTTACCCAACAATACTAGTAAACTTACTAAATATAATCCACTGTCCTCTTCTTCTGTCAAGTTGTTATATATTCCAGTTGGACATTTTAACCAATATATACAGTGATGTCTGAGAAACTTGTGAGACTACTAATGGAAAAGCTTTAGAGGCTACCATATTTCCCGAAAAAGATATAACTAAGAAAAAGCTTTTACAGATTGTTTAACAAGCTGACAGAAAGAATAACATTTCCGCATGATTTTTTGATCTTGGGTGGACATAAAACACATCACTTAGAACAAAGGATGTGTGCCACCCTGATGAGTTTCATATGCATTTCAGAATGACACCTTTTATGCACATGCCAAGTCAAACATTTCCTATCCTGAGTGTCCAAAGAAAGTTGATAAGGTAGTCATTAAAGAGTAGCAAAATGGTTGGGTCAACCCTATTTTACAATTGATATTGTATTCATTTTCTCTTTATATATCCAAACGGCACATAGCTGGATGAGGGATTATCACCAGATAATTTAGGTGCTTTTTAATTTGTATATGATTATCCTAGAAATATTCAATTCTTCATATATTCTATTTTTTTTCTTTTTTTTTGCAAATCAGTTTTTGGCTTTGCTGTGTAGACTAGGACATTGTCAGCTGAGTCATTCCTTTATTAGTGGCTGAGGGCTAATGACAGCTCTGCTGTTTTTTTTTGGAGGTCTATATAAGGCTGGTTTTACAAATAGTATTTATGCTAGTATTTATAATTTTTTTCTTATCCAAAACCAGGAGTAGGTCCAGGACACAAGCTTTTTTTGTTTTAGCTATAAAAATGCTGACTATAAGGATGCGTTCCCACCTGGCATATATGCAGCGCAAAATTTGCGGCAGTGGGAAATACGCTGCGTATTCCTCACTCACTATACACACAGTGCATTCCGGCGGCAGCCCTATATGTGTAGTAAGTTTTGGAGGTGGAGCCGTGTGCCGGCCTGACTGTGATGTGAGGCTCCGCCTCAAAAAACTCACTGCACACATAGGACTGCTGCTGGAAAGCCCTGAGTGTATAGTGAGCAAGGAATACAAATCGTATTTCCCGCTGCTGCTGCAAATTTTGCGCAGCGTCAAATATGCTGCGTATACGCCAGGTGGGAACGTACCCTTAGTCTCATGTGAACCCAGTCTATAAACAGGACAGCCAGTAAAACTATATGGAAATTTTTACAAATCAAAAAATTATTGGCTACAACAATTAATAAAAGAAAACAAAAAAAAAATTTCCTACACACTTACATATAAACCGCAAAGCAAAACTTAATTTAAATGATGTCAACAAACATCAAAAAGATTACATTGCGCAAAATTTCTCAGGCACGTGGTATTATAGAAATTTCCTCTACAGAGAGGATTATTAATAATGGAAAGCCAATCTTTCTTATGCTTTAATTATGCACCAACTAATCCACAATATAACAATGCAGAAAACACAGACAAAAATCTAAAAGCAAAACATAAGCCTGTCTTTCTATCCTTGTATACAATAGCTTTGCTTCCTATTAAATTCAGATTTAAAGCTTTCAGTAGATGCAAATAATTGGATTTTCACCATAACGCAGGCGGAGGGACTTGTAAAACCATCTCTGGAGTACAGGTTCAGATCCTTCATATGGCCTGATCACTAGGTGCATGCAGCTGCTGTCATTAAAGGAGTCTGATTCACAAATAAGTATACTTAACCTATAGCCAAGAAGGCTCACGGAAATTGTGTGGCTCAGGGAAATTGAGGAAATGGAACAAAAAGAGGAGGGGGTCAAAGAATGAAGATGAATTTTTAAATTAAACCACCTGCCACTGCTACTTGCCTGCAGTCTCATGCAAACTTCATTGGGAAATAACTGAGAGACAAGTGCTCACGTGATGTGTAGTTAAAGCTCAGAACAGCTGCATAAGCACGGCCGAGGAGATCGAATCTGTGCTAGTGAACCAGGTGTTGTCCCCCCTCCCTGTCCTTCCTGTCTTCAGCTTACAATATGTAAGTGCCACTGCTACTATTTAGCTTGTTTTAATGAGATTGTATGGGACCATATGATATTCTGGGACATATACTATTGCATTCGTCAAGCAGATTTAGAACTTTACGTCTAATTGGAGACTGTTTTTGTAAGGTATCACATGTACTAGGGGATTACTAGTAAGAATATGTGTATTCTACAAGATCATCACTGTATCATGAGCTCTTGAAATAACCAGACTTTGCAAGTGTACAATTCTTGCTTGTCCTATATTTCCCGTATGTACTATGTTGAGATTATACAAAAATAAAATAGTATGTTGCATATTTGAGACTCTCACAATGCAGAACAAAACCTAGAAAACACTACTCTAAAAGGAACACTTGTGTCTGCACAGAGCATCTGCTATAAAATAATGGATACGCTGCCAGATTTTATAGCTTCATTTGATGGTCACGTTAATAGGACTGGAAAAAGTCCAGTGTTCAGTCCCAAGTTGTGCTAAATGTGGAAATGAAAACAAAGCATTGCCTAGTATTTGTGAGGATGTCCATTGAGGACATTGGAAAAAAAAGAGCATCTGTAAACATTTAAAGCTCCTCTGACCAGCAACCAGCAAATTTTAGTGTAGAGTGTAGAGGGACTGGTTAAACCAATTTGCACATGTTCTACAAATTCAGCTCTTATCTCTTAGCTAGAGTAGAGTGTATATTTTGAATACTCAACACATCTTTGACCTACACGAAGATCCCATTGATTTTAACAGGAGCAGTGTCATTTTTCTGTTTGCCCTGTGGTGATGCAGGGAAACTATACAGTTTTGTCACCCATATCCAACAGCAAAGTAATTCATGCGCTGCCAATTTCAGGGGACCCTTCCAAAGTGGAAATCCAAAGTACGGTATGTCCCAATTGAGTATAACATGACATACTACATGTAATTATAAATTCACACTTATTATGCCCCAAAATATGTTGTCAAACCCAATAGATTGGGATGTTAGCGTATATCACAGTGTGCCTCCACTGGACCCACTTATTTTCATGTACCAAACATAGTCTACAGTGACAATGGTTCCTCAAGTGCAAGTATGAACAATGCCTAAAAAGGTGGAAGTGAAAGACTCTATACACCTTAGTAAAAAGTTGGCCAACCCGGCCAATTTCAGAAGGACCATTTGACCAACTCTGATGTGTATGGAGGGGCCACTCGCGATATTTGGCGAATATATGGCCGAATATTCGTCCTATGTTTGCAAAATTCACATATTCTCTATGTTCATTCCCTTTTTTCCCCCCATGCGAAAATTCGTAATTAAATTCGTGAAATGAAAATAGTGCACATGCGCGATTATATCTTTCACCTAAAAGAAGGGAGGGATCAGTGTCCTCTGGAAGCGCCGATATTCGCGAATATTAGCATTTTCGCATTTAGAAAATATTCGCGCTCCACACAGACTCACACATTAAATAATATTGGAGCCTTCTTTGGACCACAAGCTGGAAGCAGAGAGCGATGATCACTTTTATTTTTTTTACACAGTACATATCATTGTTGTGATGTGACTGAAAAAAAAATTAATATTCGGCATTACAAATATATATCACTATATTCTAAATATTTGCAAAATCGCAAAATGCGGATATTCGTGGAAAAAAATCATATTTTGAATATTCGTGCTCAACACTATATCACAAGGCAGAATTTCTGCTTGTGGAATTCCGCCTCAAATTAAAGCCCATAGACTTCTATGGGATTCTGCACTCTAATTCACACTTCAGAATTTCAGAAGTGTGAATGGGAGTGCGGAATCCCATAGAAGTCTATGGGCTTTAATTTGAGGAGGAATTCCGCAAGCGGAAATTCTGCCATGCGTATAGTCCCTTTGGCTATTGAAGTTGTACACACTTTACACAAATCTGTCGCCTTCAGCTGGTTTGGCTGTCTCTCCAAGGGCACGTCCACACAGGCAGGTCTCGAGCATGTTTCCCACTGCGGGCCGCTACAAGTGAGTTTATGGCAGATTTTCTGCAGCAGAAAATCTGCAGCATATTACATTGAACTCAATGGGGTCTGCTGCGGATTTTACGCAGGAAACATACTAGTAACCTGGCCATATGGACATACCCACAGATGTACAGTGACCTCCCATCTTTCCACCGAAAGATGATGTCAGTGGAGGAAAGGGTCAGGCGTGTTGACCCTATGGTTCAGAAAGCGATAAGCCCGCGCCAAAGATGTCTGGCTGTGGCTTATCGCTCCCAATAGAACTTGCAAAAATGTTTGGCCATGTCAAGCATTCATGTGTATGGGGAGGTCACAACAGTCAGCCGAATGAGTGCTCAGTTCAGTTATTAAAAATGTATGGCCACCTTAAAGACGCAGTGTCATTATGAAAAACTTATTATTTTCTAGTACTACTGATAAATGTATAATTTAAAAAAGTCATCTTATTTAAAAAAAAATCAATTTTACAAAAAAAAATCAAAAATCAAAAACGAAAATAGCCGCCACTAGGGGTCATCTATCTTTATGCAGACAGACTAGGCTGTATTTTGCAGCATACTGGATACCGGACGTAAAGCATGTTGGTATCCAGTATAGGAGATCACCATTGCACCACTTGAGCCTTCAGCTGTTCCTAAACTACAACTCCCATGATGGGAGTTGTAGTTTTACAACAGCTAAAGGCAACACTGCTCTAACACTGCTTTTTATAACATAATAATAATGTTTATAACACTGCAGCTCCAGCTGTTGTAAAACTACAACTCCCAGCATGCTTGAACAGCCAAAGCTTTCTCTGACTCCTGAACGACAAAGAAGCTGATCAGACATTAAGGAGTCTGTGAAAGCTGAATGACACACATAGTGACAGCTATGTTGATTAACATCCAGCTTTACTAGGAACAGATAGAAATGTATGAATAAAAACTACTGTGCAGTGATTTGCAGACTGCCAGGCTGCTCCCAGACTCAGAGCAGATGAGTCATTCACAGTGAGGGAGAGAGATGGACACGCCCCCTTCATAAGGAAGAACAAAAAGAAAGTGAGCAACATATAAATGCTATTTGTTAGGGATATAGACACATAAAAATGATATGTACATGATCAGGATTAGGTACTGAATAACATTTTTTGTTTTTGCACCATGACAGGTACGCTTTAAGAAAAAAGATAACCAACCAGATTGCTCATCTAACAAAGTGATAGCTTTAGTTCTGTTGATGTTGGATGGAAAGATTGTACACTGAATAAACAAATACTCTCAGGTTGTGTGTGGTATTACAACTCGGCTCTATTCACTTCAAAGAAACTGAGCTACAATTCCATACACAACCTGAGGACTGGTGAAGAATGGTGTTTATGGAAGAAAGCAGCTGTGTTTTTCTAATTTTGGATAATTCCTTCAAATAGTCTAATTTATCTAAGGTATTTATCTGCCATGGATCTAAGGCTTTTTAAAAACGTCACGGTTTCATAGTTTTACTTTTACATGTAGGGTTGCAACTTACAATTATTTCGCTGATTAGGTGTACGATTAATCAGATAAAAACCCAAAACGTGATTAGGGGACCAGGGAATGGTTAATGGCAGAGTGGAAACAAGTGGGGACCACATTGTGAAGAGTTAACAAGAAGGGTTATCCAAAAGTTATGAGCGAAGGGACAGCACCTGAAGGGTTAACATAGGATAAGAGCGAAGGGACAGCACCTGAAGGGTTAACATAGGGTAAGAGTAAAGGAACAGAACCTGAAGGGTTAACGGAAGATAAGAGCGAAGGGACAGCACAGAGGTAAGAGAGAAGGGGCAGCACCTGTAGGGTTGCGTGCAAAAAGACAAAGAGAGAATGAATGCAGTCGCACTCACCACTCTGACCGAAATCTTCTTTATTCAAATAGCTTCAGGTACAGTCATAGCAGATGCAGGGGCACATCCATGATATACACGCTTCGTCAAGCCAACGCTCAAGACTGAACAAAGGGGTGGGGATTATGTGCGCACTCACCAGGTGGGCAAAATCAGCAATACAAAAGGTGAAAAAAAAAAACATATACAACAAAGCACTTACATATTATTATAAAAATGAACTTAAGTCATTTCTATCATTAAGACCAATTGGTCCTAAGCCATTCAGCTTGATTATCCACTTTGCCTCAGTTTGTAGGAGAATCGAATGTCGATCCCCTCCATTGTGAGGTGAATTGACTATTTGTAGACCGGCAAACTTCATAACATTGCAATCTCCATTGTGATGTTCTCGTATGTGGGCTATTAAGCGAGGGGTAAATAAAGTTCTTATCGTCTTACCCACATAAAAGAACCAGCAAGGGCAAATCAGGGTATATACCAAGAAACGGGATCGTCAAGAAATAAATTTGTAATGAGACGCACTGTCGAAGCCGGATTATGTTGCTCCAAAAAGCACCTGGCTGGACAGAAGCACACCAAAAGGGAATTTCGCCTGCGGTAATTATAATTCCTGCTCCCACAATACAAAGAGTCGCAGTATCAAACTAGGTAGCTATACCCATGCCGTTAACCAATTTATTTCTTGTCGATCAAGTTTCTTGGTATATGCCCTTGTGGGTTCTTTTATGAGGGTAAGAGGATAAGAACTTTATTTACCCGAGTATGTGAACATTTTTATTATGTCCGTACAGGGAAGGGAACCCCTCACTTAATAGCCCACAAACGAGAACACCACAATGGAGATTGCAATGTTATGAAATTCGCCAGTCTACAAATAGTCAATTCACTTCGCAATGGAGGGGATCGACATTCGATTGTCCTACAAACCGAGGCAAAATGGATAATCAAGCTGAATGCCTTAGGACCAGTTGGTCTTAATAATAGAAATTATTTAAGTTAACTTTTAAAATAATATGTAAGTGCTGTGTTGTATATGTTTTTTTCACCTTTTGTATTGCTGATTATGCCCACCTGGTGAATGTGCACATAATCCCCACCCCTTTGTTCTTTCCTGAGCGATGGCTTGACGAAGCGTGTACATCACGCGAAACGGTAACCGTCCCATGGATGCACCCCTGCATCTGCCATGACTGTACCTGAAGCCATTTGAATAAAGAAGGTTTCGGTCAGAGTGGTGAGTGCAACTGTCTTCATTCTCTCTTTGTCTTTTTGCACGCGTGAACTACGTTATAGGACAGTCTTGCACCTCCAGCTGACAATAAGCCGCTCCTATCCTAAGCTGCTGAGATAACTTTGGGAACTGTTGTATATCCTGCAGAAGGGCCAGACAAACCTTGTTCTTGTTTATTACATGCACCTGTAGGGTTAACAGAGGGTAAGAGCAAAGGGACAGCACCTGGAGGGTTAACTGGGAGAAAAGAAAGGGGACAGCACCTGATGGGTTAACCTAGGAGTCTCATTGCAGGGGAGAAGGAGCAGTTCACAGACCTTAGTGATGGCCATCCTCCTTCACCAAAAAGAACTGGTGTCTCTCGCAATGTCAGAACCAGAGGCTTCTTTTCACCGGAGGTGCCGAGGACAAGGAGGTGGTGCTGGCTTTCGGAGAGCACACCAGACTGCTCAACAGGGAATCTTATTGGATTTTTTTGCTTGATACTAGAGAACCATCTGGGATGAATCTCAGACATGATCTTATTTTCACTTATTAGCTGTTTATATTATTATTCATTTTTTGTTTCCCTGCTGGGCAGTTTTCTTTCTATAAACCTCCCCCTTCTTCCCCCCCCTTTCCCCCCCTCCCCTTCCCCTCCCTTCCCCACCCCCTCCTACCCCCCTCCCCTTTTCCCCTCCCTCCCTTTCCCCCCTCCTTTTCCCCTCCCTTTCTCCCCCTTACCTTCTTATCCCCCTTTCCTTCGCCCCCCCCCTTTCCTTCCCCCCTCCCCCCCTCCTCTTTTCATTATACAACACATCTTTTCTATTTTCTTGGGGGTATATATGTCATCTCCTGGTGATATTAGTTGATATCGGACAGTTACGATAAAAACTTTCACCCTAGTGGACATATATACATATATGCTGAGTATTTTTCCAGTCTTTCTGTGTGTTCTCTGGACCTATTCCCGTTGGTGCAGTCCACTCCGGTCCAGATTTTTTATGTTACTATTTTATTGTAATGACGTCACTCTACATGGGACCATAGATATTCTTGTTTAAACTTGATGTCTTTGTAACTTTGTTATGCCATGATTAAGGGTCCTGTCTGACCCGAAACGCGTTGGTTTTATGTGCTGACCATGAGTCCCCAATAAAGAAATCCTGTTTTGCATCCTACCTCGCTGGACATCAAGTCTTTTGCACACGTGGCCATGGTCTCAGTGCTGCAGGTAGGCCGCAGATGTCACAGGCCGGCAGCATGTTCAAAAAGGTACTTGAGGGTAAGGGTGCGTTCACACTGAGTAATTCAAGAGGAATTTTATCGAGTAATTCCTCATGAATTCTCCTCTCCATATTAATGCACATCTCCTCTGCCCATTGACTTTAATGTTTTTTCTGCTGGCCTGTTCACACTAGCAGAATTCCGATGCTGAATTCCTTTCCGCTTGAAGAAAGAACTTGATCATTCTTCAAGTGGAATCCGCAAGCAGAATCCAATAGAAGTCAATGGTAAAAAAAAAAATTCTGCCCGACATCATTTTCAAGCGGAATTCAAGCAGAATTCAGAAAAGTAAATTAAATAGCCTCCTCCTTCATTCCTCTTCATTTCCGGATGGAAATTCCACTTGAATTCCGCTTGATGGAGAAGGCAACAATTTCCTGACCGAAATTATTCCTCGTGAATTCCTCTTGAATTCCTCAGTGTGAACGCACCCTAAGGGGAGATGAAGGTGGATATGTAGGGGTAAACTGAGGGGCTAAAAGGCAGGAAAATAGTAAAAAAATACTAGGAATACTGTGTTGCTAGGCCACGCCGCTAGCGACAGATACCACACCCCCTAAAACCAATTAATCGATTGTCATCAACAATTTCAATTATCGATTTTAAGAGATTAAATCAATGAATCATTGCAGCCCTAGCTACATGTTACAGGCTACAAAGAGAAGTCCATAAAGAGACTAAATCTGTACCCCAATGTTTTCCAAACAGTGTGGCTCCAGCTGTTGCGAAACCACAATGTAACACATGAAAATATCTGTAACTGCGGTGTTCCCTTGTTTTAGGGATAGAGATGAGCGAATTTACAGTAAATTGTAGTTTTGCAACAGCTGGAGGTCTACAGTTTGGAGACCACGGTTATAGAGCATGTACCCCTAAATAGAGATGAGCGAACTTGCAGTAAATTCGATTCGTCACGAACTTCTCGGCTCGGCAGTTGATGACTTTTCCTGCATAAATTAGTTCAGCTTTCGGGTGCTCCAGTGGGCTGGAAAAGGTGGATACTAGAGATGAGCGAACTTACAGTAAATTCGATTTGTCACGAACTTCTCGGCTCGGTAGTTGATGACTTATCCTGCGTAAATTAGTTCAGCTTTCAGGTGCTCCCGTGGGCTGGAAAAGGTGGATACAGTCCTAGGAAAGAGTCTCCTATAACTGTATCCACCTTTTCCAGCCCACCGGAGCACCTGAAAGCTGAACTAATTTATGCAGGAAAAGTCATCCACTGCCGAGCCGAGAAGTTCGTGACGAATCGAATTTACTGTAAGTTCGCTCATCTCTATTTAGGGGTACATGCTCTATAACCGTGGTCTCCAAACCGTAGACCTCCAGCTGTTGCAAAACTACAACTCCCAGTATGCCCGGACAGCCAACGGCTGTCCGGGCATGCTGGGAGTTGTAGTTTTGCAACAGCTGGAGACATACTGTTTGGAAAACACTGCGGCATAAACCATCCAGCACAACTGTATTTCTACCCATCAGATAATAGAGGCATTAAAGTTCTTAATTCCTCCTCTTAATTAAATCTACAGCTGGAAAACAATTAAACGAATAGTAAAAGTGTCTATTACATCAGGTGAGATTACACAGAATCCAGTTTGGCTTTCTATAAAAAAAAAAAAATAATAAAATCCCTTTAGATTATGCGCATATAAAATAAAAAGGACGATTAGAACGTATCATGGAACAGAAAGAAGGAGGATATGCCAAATTAATTTCAAGCCATATATCTTCCAAGACCTAAGGGGATGAGCACCACTAAGCTTGTAATCTTCTGTGCAATCCCATTACATGGGTCAAATGCCATAACTGGAACATCTGTGTCACTGGCTGACGGAATCCCAGCATGCTGTCATCACATTGAAAAGACTCATGGGTTTGCAGCGGTTAGCGGCTCTACCAAATCTCACGGCCGTGGGCAGGTCACCTTGGCACACATTCCTCGCTTTTGTCGAGATCTACGTTTTTCAAGAAAGGGCTTCCCAGAACCTTGTTAGTTTTTCTCCACGTCCTTTCCAATCGTACCACCCTGAGACTTGACAGCACAAAATCATTTTTTTTTTTCCAAAGCATAATGAAAACCAGCGAACGTCCAGGTCCTGTTTATGAGTTTTATGGATGGAAATACACAGTAACATCATCTATCCCAACAGATCCAAAGAACACCATATGTTGCCCGCACCTCTCCCAGCCGACTGAAACGGTCACAGGATGAAACTTTTTTTTTATTTTTTTATTTTTCTTTCTTTTTTTTTTTTTTTTTCTTTTTCTTTCTTTTTTTTTTCTCCCTCCGGACGTCAGAACAGACGAACCAAATTCATGACAATTACGCTAAAATATTACATTCCAGATAGACACGTATGACGAAGATTTAGTCACATCTGGTAAACTATACAGAGCGGAGGAAAAAGAACTGTAAGACTAAACTTCAAAAGCCAGGTCGACCCTTGAACAAAAGCAATGCATTTATAAATCAGCATTAATGTCAGTAGCACTCATACTGATCTGTTCTCTGGATAATATTATTTGCTAAATATCCTCCAGACTGATCCGAAGTCTGCTCTGCTTTATACATTTTGTTCATTCTATTGTCAGGATTAAATTTGTATCTAGCAATAGGTTTTACTTATATACAGTCATGGCCGTAAATGTTGGCACCCCTGAAATTGTTGTAGAAAATGAAGTATTTCTCACAGAAAAGGATTGCTGTAACACATGTTTTGCAATAAACATGTTTATTCCCTTTGTGTGTATTGTGTGTACATTTACATGGAATGAAACACTATGGCAGGAGACCCAGGAGGACCCCGCTGCTGACACAGAGACATAAAAAAGCAAGACTACATTTTGCCAAAATGAACTTGAGTAAGCTTCCGTTATGGAGGAAGACTAATGAATCGTTTGATGCATGTGTCTTTACAGAGGAAGAGGTTCTACGTTTGATGTCTAAAGTGAAGACAAATAAATCACAGGGGCCTGATGGGATACACCCAAAATTAGTAAAAGAGCTTAGTGGTGAGCTAGCAAAACCGATAACAGATTTATTTAAAGGGGTACTCCGGTGCTTAGACATCTTATCCCCTATCCAAAGGATAGGGGATAAGATGCCTGATCGCGGGAGTCCCGCCGCTGGGGACCCCCGTGATCTTGCACCCCATTTGTAATCAGTCCCTGAAGCGTGTTCGCTCCAGGACTGATTACCGGCGACCACCGGGCAGGCGGAGTGTGATGTCACGCCCCCGCCCCTGTGTGATGTCATGCTCCACCCCTCAATGCAAGCCTATGGGAGGGGGCGTGATAGCTATCACGCCCCCTCCCATAGGCTTTCATTGAGAGGCGGAGCGTGACATCACACGGTGCGGGGGCGTGACGTTACACTTTGGATAGGGGATAAGATGTCTAAGCACCGGAGTACCCCTTTAACGAATCACTGGTAACAGGAGTCGTCCCGGAAGATTGGAAATTAGCAAATGTCATGCCCATTCACAAGAAAGGTAGTAGGAAAAAATCAAGCAACTACAGGCCAGTATGTCTGACATTAATAGTGGGGAAATTAATGGAAACCTTAGTAAAGGATAGGAGTGCGGAACATCAAAAATCACATGGATTGCAAGATGAAAAAAAACATGGATTTACTTCAGATAGATCATGTCAAACAAATCTTATTGATTTTTTTGACTGGGTGACTAAAATAAAAGATGGCGGAGGGGCAGTAGAAATCGCATATCTAGAATTTTAGTAAGGCTTTCGACACTGTCCCAGATAGAATCCCAGATAGAAGACTTATAAATAAACTATAGTCATTGAGCTTGGACTCGCATATTGTTGAGTGGATTAGGCAGTGGCTGAGTGACAGACAACAGAGGGTTGTAGTCAATGGAGTATATTCAGAGTAGGGTCTTGTTTCCAGTGGGGACCTCAGGGATCTGTACTGGGACCAATTTTGTTTAATATCTTCATTAGTAATATCGCAAAAGGTCTTGATGGTGAGGTATGTCTTTTTGCTGATGACACAAAGATATGTAACAGGGTTGATGTTCCTGGAGGGATCCGCCAAATGGAAAAGGATTTAGGAAAACTAGAAGAATGATCAGAACTCTGGCAACTGAAATTTAATGTGGATAAGTGCAAGATAATACAAAGAAAAGAACACAGTACCTACAGTTAAATATGGTGGAGGTTCAATGATGTTTTGGGGTTGTTTTGCTGCGTCTGGCACTGGATGCCTTGAATGTGTGGATGGCATCATGAAATCTGAAGATTACCAATGGATTTTGAGTCGCACTGTACAGCCCAGTGTCAGAAAGCTGGGTTTGCGTCCGAGATCTTGGGTCTTCCAGCAGAACAATGACCCCAAACATACGTCAAAAAGCACCCAGAAATGGATGGCAACAAAGTGTTGAAGAATTCTGAAGTGGCCAGTAGAGATGAGCAAAGTTACAGTGATTTGATTTGTCACGAACTTCTCTGCTCAGCAGTTGCTAACTTTAGTCTGCATAAATTAGTTCAGCTTTCAGGTGCTCCGGTGGGCTGGAAAAGGTGGATGCAGTCCTAGGAGAGAGTCTCTTAGGACTGTATCCACCTTTTCCAGCCCACCGGAGCACCTGAAAAGCTGAACTAATTTATGCAGGCTAAAGTCAGCAACCGCCGAGCCAAGAAGTTTGTGACGAATCGAATCACTGTAACTTCGCTCATCTCTAGTGGCCAGCAATGAGTCCAGATCTAAATCCCATTGAACACCTGTGGAGAGATCCTAAAATTGCTGTTGGGAAAAGGCGCCCTTCCAATAAGAGAGACCTGGAGCAGTTTGCAAAGGAAGAGTGGTCCAACATTCCGCCTGAGAGGTGTAAGAAGCTTATTGATGGTTATAGGAAGCGACAGATTTCAGTTATTTTTTTCAAAGGGTGTGCAACCAAATATTAAGTTAAAGGTGCCAATAAGTTTGTCCTTGGAGTTTGGTGTGACATTATGTCCAAATTGCTTTTTTTCTCCCTTTTTTGGTTTAGTTCCAATACACACAAAGGGAATAAACATGTGTATAGCAAAACATGTGTTACTGCAATCCTTTTCTGTGGGAAATACTTCATTTTCTAGAAAAATTTCAGGGGTGCTAACATTTACGCCCATGACTGTATACTGTACCTAGGAGAGGGATTTTCCAATAAAGCATTTAGCAACAGTTTACTGACTAATATCTAAAATTTCATGTCACTCTTAAGTTATTTCAATAGTTACTCATCCCCAAAAATTGGAAGGTTCGGATTACAGGCCATTGCTTTCCACTTGTAAATTCTTCACATGCTTTTACTACTTCTGGATTTTACCACTTAGTCATGAAAGCAAAAGTAATTATTCATACATCAGAGGTGTCCCACAGAAACCTCTTGGTATAAAGCCCCATATTCTATGTAGGGTCTAAATGCTCTATTCCAGGACTCAACGTATATAGTTCACCTTCTGTGAATTCCGTAGACATTTGTTCACACATACCCATATTTTTTAAGGACCGATATTCCAGTAGTTAGAAAACAAAATACCTTTTCATATTCAAATCCGTGTTTTTCTTTGTATCCATTCCGGCATATTGTATAGTTATAAAAACGGGAGTTCTTGACCAGTCCCAGCCATTCTCTCCAGCCCGGTGGTATGTAGCTTCCATTATACTCATTGAGGTATTTTCCAAAAAATGCTGCATAAAACAAGACAACAATAATAGTATAACAAAGCACGATGGGAGTATAAATTCCTTAACATCCTTTTAGCTGAACAGGTAACTTTATTAAACTCTGTGCATAATATAGAAATAAAAAGACTATTGAAATATTCCATAACGAAAATTCTAAATAGAGACTACTCAACCGCTGCATGCCACACACGTTGTCTATCTGCCACTTGGCATGGGGAAGTAGCAAACAAATCAATGTGTCATTTTGGCAAATATTTCTAGGCCTATATTATCATGTGCCAATGGCTGGATGACTGCTGGCACCATTTCATGCATTAAGCAGATTGATAGGTCACCTACTGGCATTTTGTTTTCATAAACATCATTTTTAAAGGAATATAATGCGGTATACATTTATCTATGAGCAGTACTAATCTAAGAAATCAACACAAAGATTGAGTCATATGTATGTTCTACCTGTGCTTAAGCAGACTGGGGGAGATTTATCAAAACCTGTGCAGAGGAAGAGTGGTGCAGTTGCCCATAGCAACCAATCAGATTGCTTCTTTCATTTTCCAAAGAGGCCTGTGGAAAATGAAAGAAGCAATCTGATTGGTTGCTATGGGCAACTGTACCACTCTTCCTCTGCACAGGTTTTGATAAATCTCCCCCACTGACCCCATAAGGCTACGTTTACGTTTAGCAGAAATGCTAAAGAATGGATTACGGTAGCAGCAAGTGGATAAGATATTCACAAATCCCATCCACACATTGAAGACATTTTTCACATGGAAAGGGATGTGCGGAGGGTCAAATCTTAAATCCACAGCATGTCAATTTCTGTCAAAAAAGTAGCATGGATTTGTGGTGGATTTTCCCTATTGAAGTTAATGTAGAAACAGAAATCCACAATCTTATTTAAAGGGGTACTCCGCTGCCAGACATTTTAGGGGATTATATGTCCACTCGTGGGCCCAACCCTCCCCCCCATGATCTCCCACAGTACCTGGCATTCTAGACAAAGCCGGGTTCCTGTGACCGTGATGTCACAGCTACGCCCCTCATGATGTCACACCACACCCCCTCTATTCATGTCTATGGGAGGGGGCGTGTCTCCGACACGCCCCCTCCCATAGACATGAATGGAGGGGGCGTGGTGTGACATCACACGAGGCGTGGCCGTGATGTCATGATAACTGCCGCAGGATTCAAGCTTTCTGAACAAGATGTTCAGAACGCTGGAGCACTGGAGTACCCCTTTAAGTGATACGAAGTTTGCAGCTGCAGGAACAGAAAATCAAAGAATATTACACCTTACCAATCCCATGCTGAAGTATCCCTGATCCCCTGCCGATTTCTGTTAACTTCCCCCAAGCAATGATCAGTCACATCCCAGGCTGCAGTGATTGACAGATCATTGCTGGTGGCCACAGACCAGCGGAGAACCAGAGGGGTCTCATCATGGAAGTGCCAGGAGATCAGCAAGATGCGTATACTTTTAGATTTCCAAAGATATGGTGCTGACATTTTGTGTGAACATATCCTTAGGGAACGTGTCTGCACAGTAACTTGCCATTGTTTTTGACGCATTAAACGCCCAACGTCAGTTTTACGTCTAAAAACCGTCCCCGACGGAGCCGATATTCCTAAAATATTCAGGTGCAATGTCATCAGTGTGTATGGTTGGTAAAACCGCCTTAACCATTGCATAGCCTTAAAAACTGCTCAATCTGCTCCCATACTGTTTAGCATGTTTTTATTAATAAAAATATTATAATTACATTCTTGACGATTAAGGTTCCAAATAACTAATCTATGATTTTCTGGTAAATATTTCAAGGGAAATCCATGAAATGATGAATATCCCACAGGAGATCATAGTACATGCAGGATTCCTTCTTATAAATCTCTTTCCAATTAACATGGAATTTCCTGTTTTATTCAGTGCTGAAAATACTTACAAGCCTATTAAATACCCATTGCATTATTGTACCAAGGGAACCATTGATGCATCCGTGACAGAATGCAGATTTGTTCTGATGAATGCTATCTCTTTAAGAATGAGAGCTCTGTCATGGGTTCAAAGTTCAGGACAAGACTGAAACAATGAGAATAAGAAAGTATTTTGCTGGCAAGCTGTGCGGAATCCTCAAGATGACTAAATTAATACTAACAACTCAAGACGACCATTAATGGGACTTTTCTTACTTTTATTTTAATGGTGCAGGATAATTTATGGAGAGTTCCAAATTTTTTAAAAAATACAATTTTTACAAATAAAAAGTTTATCAAATTAATTGTAGCTTTAGAAAAATGTGTATAAAAACCCTCATTGAGTGCGGACCCCACCTCATGAACCCCTTCCTCCCCTATTTTAAAGCATGGTCTACCCAATGCACAACCCCAAACTCACCTCTTATGGGAAAGGAAAGACTTATTTAAAGGAGTACTCCGATGGAAAACATTTTTTTTTTTTTTTTTTTGATCAACTGGTGCCAGAAAGTTAAACAGATTTGTAAATTAGAATTCGGGTAGAAGAAACAGACATGGTCGCACATCTACAATCTTGTATAATGATCTGATTCCTTCTCAGCATAATATCAAAAACTAACAGGTTGTTAGTATACATTTTTGATCTAAAAGTACAAGCCCACTCGCCACGTCAAGGCCACCTATTTAGAGTGGGTCCCTAATGTCCCTAGCATAAAATGGCGTAGCACTGGGCAGCGACCACCACTGTCACGACACCAGCTCCCACGGGGGGAACGAACCACTGGCAGAGCGGCCCCAATGCCACTCAAACCAGTCTATGGGCCGCACCCCCCCCCCCCCACAGACACGGTGCTGGATTTGTAAATTACTTCTATTAAAAAATCTTAATCCTTTCTGTACTTATTAGCTGCTGAATACTACAGCAGAAATCCTTTTCTTTTTGAAACACAGAGCACTCTGCTGACATCACAAGACAGTGCTCTCTGCTGACATCTCTGTTCATTTTAGGAACTGTCCAGAGCAGCATATGTTTGCTATGGGGATTTTCTCCTACTCTGGACAGTTCCTAAAATGGACAGAGATGTCAGCAGAGAGCACTGTGCTCATGATGTCAGCAGGGAACTATGTGCTTCAAACGGAAAAAAATGTCCACTGTAGTATTCAGCAGCCAATAAGTACTGGAAGGATTAATATTTTTTAATAGAAGTACCGGTAATTTACAAATCTGTTTAACTTTCTGGCACCAGTTGATTTAAAAAAAAAAAAAAAAAAAAGTTTTTCACCGGAGTACCCTTTTAACCTAGGACACTATAGAGGTGCCTGAGATACAAATCTCTGAGACACCCACAGAGGGGACAACTTAGGATTTTGGGTAAAATTCCATCATACAATTCAATTACTTTATATACCCCATATAATTCACATGCTTTACACTCCTAGTTGTCATCAGTCTGCACCCTACATCGGAGTTTCCATTGATCTGTCCTAAAAACCATTATGGGAGGTTAGCAGGAGTACTAATGCACCTTACCTGTCCTATATCCTGTATTATTGAGATAAACTGCAAAGGAGCGAGGTTCATGTATGGCTTGCCAAGAAGGGGAGGAGCAGTTTTCGTTGTTCGTATAAATGTTGTGGTTGTGGACGTATTTCCCAGTTAGCATAGAAGAGCGGGATGGACAACACATAGGAGTGGTCACAAAGGCATTGATAAAATGTGCACCTCCTTCTTCCATGATTTTCCTGGTCTTGTTCATCACCTGCAACGATCCTGAAATAAATAATACTCTTTGCTAATGTATAAGACATGTACATGTGTCCGCCATCTTAAGATCTGCATCTCATATATTACAGTCATCCGGTTTACTAGCTACAATGCATTCAGGCTGGGTTCACACTGCATAAAAATTTGAAGCATATATTATATTATGTACCCATTTGCCTGGAAAATGTGGCCATAATCTGTAAAATGCAGCCGCAAAATAAAACGTGTCCGCATTTTCGCAGGATATCTGCAACTTAAAATACAATACAACTGAAAAATGTTACACAGTGTGAACCCAGCCTCAGGGCTCCATTCATTTGTAAATAAATATTTCTGCATTGGAGTCTATGGAGACGGTGCATTTCCAAGCAGTCTGAATGGATCAGAATCAAGAAAATGTGCGCAATGTCCTCCCATATTTTCCAGCTAACATTCTGTACATTTTTGGCCATGTGAACATGGCTTTAAAGGAGTAGTCCAGTGGTGAACCCAGTGGTGAACAACTTATCCCCTATCCTAAGGATAGGGGATAAGTTTGAGATCGCGGGGGGTCCGACCGCTGGGGCCCCCTGCGATCTCCTGTACAGAGCCCCGACAGCCCGTGGGAAGGGGGCGTGTCGACGTCCGCAAGAAGTGGCGGCCGACACGCCCCCTCAATACAACTCTATGGCAGAGCCAAAGCACTGCCTTCGGCAATCTCCGGCTCTGCCATAGAGATGTATTGAGGGGGCGTGTTGGCCGCCGCTTCGTGCGGAGGTCGACACCCGCTATCTGGCCGGAGAGCCGGGGCCCCGTACAGAGAGATCGCAGGGGGCCCCAGTGGTCGGACCCCCCGCGATCTCAAATTTATCCCCTATCCTTAGGATAGGGGATAAGTTTTTCACCACTGGACTACCCCTTTAAAGTGCAACGTGCTCTAGGTGTGGGGTCTTTTATAAGCTCTAAAAACTGTGTCTGCATGTGACTTGTGCAGCAGCAAAAGCGTGAACATACCCTAAAGGAGATTTAATAAAACCTGTGCAGAGGAAAAGTTTACCAGTTGCCTATAGCAACCAATCAGACTGCTTCTTTTATCTTTCAGAGACCTTTTTAAAAAAAAAAAAAAAAAAAAGAAGCAATCTGATTGGTTGTTATAGGCAACTGGTAAACTTTTCCTCTACACAAGTTTTGAGAAATCTCCCCCAATGCTCAAAAATCCAGTCCAGTTTTTGATGCCAGAAGTGGCTCTAGCACGAAGCATCCTTCCTTTATATTTCACTTTCCTTTTGAAAGTGCTTCTGGCCTTGGCTCAAAAAACGGCCACAAAAACTGCATCAATTTTGCAAAAAAGAAAAAACAAAACAAAAAACAGTGTTTGTGACACCAAGCTATGTGAGGTGTCAAACACAGCCTTTGTGGAAGTTTTTTATTGAGTTTTTTTTGGCTAAAAGAACTAAAGAAAAACTGCCACAAAAACTGCAACCAAAAATCTGCTGCACAGTGCACACTACAGTATTTCAGGCGTTCGGCTGCGAAAATTCCCTCGCCAAAAAGGATGAACTTGTTCATTTTTCAGGCAGAATCCGTTTTGCAGACTTTGGAGTCTATGGGGACAGCAATGTCCAGCCGGAGAAATTCCAAAGTGTGAATCTAGCCTTATAGATCCATAGAAAATAGGCCTGCTACACATGCTATTATTTTTTTTTTAAACCTTTTTAAACGCTTGTATGAAATGCCACATAATTAATGTGAAGTTCAGGGCACTTTTTTTTTAGAAATTACAAAAACAAACAAACAAACACACAAGAAAATAAAAAAATTAAAAAAACAGGCACAAAGCAAAATGCTGTGTATACAGTGTTTTATGTCAATATAAAGTAGAAACTGGACGCAAACAAATTTAACATGGTAAAAACACCTATTAAGGGTTTGGTCACACCTAACGGATCTGCAGCGATCTGCTTGTGACCTGACCCATTTTTTGCCTCCAGCTGTTGACACCCCCCCTTCCCCCCACCTCGCCCCGCCCCAGGCCATGGGTGGGGTGAGGTGGGGGAAGGGGGGGGTGGCATCAGCTGGAGGCACAAAATGGGTCAGGTCACCGGCGGATTCGCAGCATAAAATACGCTGTGGTTCAGTTTCGTGTGACCCTACCCTAAAACACAGTTAAAGGGGTATTCTGGGCAAAAACATTTTATCCCCTATACAAAAGGATAGATCAGGTGTCTGATCGTGGGGGGGGGCCGCCACTGGGACCCCCCGCGATGTCCCTGCAGCACCCGCATTCTATGCGGGAGCTGCGTCTCCAGTTTCGGGACTGGGGACGTGACGCCACGCCCCCTCCATTCATGTCTATGGGAGGGGGCGTGATGGCTGTCATGCTCCCTCCCATAGACATGAATGGAGGGGGCGTGGCGTGACATCACGTCCCCAGTCCCGGAAACCCGGAGGTTTCCGAAACTGGAGACGCAGCTCCCGCATAGAATGTGGGTGCTGCAGGGAGATTGCAGGGGGGTCCCAGCAGTGGGCCCCTCCGCGATCAGACATCTTATCCCCTATCCTTTGGATAGGGGATAAAATGTTTTTGCCCGGAATACCCCTTTAAGAATGCTCCAAAAGGTTATGCATGAATCCAGCTCTTCACACATGCAGTTTTTGTTACAGTTTCTGATGCACCAGGAGTGTATTTCATAGGAAAGGGAAGTATACAGGAAAGACATCGCCTTCCTGTTGGATCCACTTCTGGTTTTCACCAAAAAAAAAACTGCATCAAAGCTTCATGTGTGTTCCCAGCCCTATTCAGACTATATGAAGACTGCTCACCTAATTCCACATCCTGGTCATCCGTGAGGACAAGGATAATATTCGGTCTAATATTTCTCCTATCTGGTGCAATCCGTCCTCTAAGCCTTGGTGCCTTCACCGACGTACAATAGCTTGCTGGCAGTAGCATGATGACAAGTGCAAAACAGTAATACTTCATCGTAGACCTGCAGGTTGATTCAATGTGAGCGGATGATGTTGTCGCTTCTCCTATTTGTAGGCAATCTGCAGCTGCAACAGAATTATTAAAAGGTAATTTTTACGCTACTTAAATCGGCATAAATTTCCATGCATTAGAACATGACACAGATGATCTCCACAGGTCCAGCTAGGAATCAATCATCTCCAGTGATTAGCTGGGGGAATAGGAGCAGCCTCAGGAGGAGAAGCATGGCCATTTATAAGCAGGGTAGGTACTGACTCTACACAAATAGTATCAGTAAATAGAATGACTAATCCTGTGCAAGCCTTTAAAAGTGTAAACTTATGACCAGGGTCCACCAACGAATATGGAACACTATCAGGCTTTGCTATTCCTTCAGCAGCAAAAACTTTATCTTAGGGTGAATTCACACGCATTTACTAGCAGTGGGTTTCCAGCTGGGAGTTACGCTATCATTGATTTAAATGGGTCCACAGACAGTCCGCAATAGTGTCAGATATAGTGTCAGATCTGCGGACTGTCCACGGACCCATTCAAATGAACGGTAGCGTAACTTGCAGCGGGTTTCCTGTAGCGGGAAACCCGTTGCTAGTTACTAGAGTGTGAACGCACCCTGAATATGATTTTAGAGCAGATCACACACACACACACACACATACAAAAAAAACATGGGTTTAGGTTGTGTACGTATGTCAAAATCAAGTGGTTTTTCTGCGGTGGTCATGAAGTTATAATAAAAAGTCCCAAAGCCCTCAATTTGTCTCAAATCTACACGAGCCCAGACCTGGCTTACAAAACTGGCTGTGGAAAGTATAATTAAAAAGGCGCGGAAATTAAAATTCTGGGGTCTATGGAAAGAATAGTCATGTTTATTCTTCTGCGGACTTCACACGGAAATGCATTGCAGTCTACGAGACATGTCTACTGTATATTCGAGCAGTCCAAGCGCCGGTGTTTTCTGCCGCTGCTTCATGGTCAGGGTAATGTCCGCACAGAGATTTTCCATGCGGACATCCCCCTGTGTGAAAATAGCCTGACCGTATCCTGCCACCGGCCGCAACGATAGTGATCCTTTCAGTAAATCCCTTCCACCCTGCACCCACTGCAGCATAACCGCGCCACCCTGGAGACCATGTGACTTACAGCATATTGTCTCTGCCAGCATGGAATTCTGGGAAGGGCCAAGAGAATTGCTCACGGCAACCAATCTTGAATCCCGGGGGCACTTTTAGACAAAAAAAAAAAAGTTATCTGACTAGTTGCAGCTGGCATTTTTCAATTTGCACTAGTTTGTATATTATAGACCCCTGTCTGTGGTACAGATCAGAATCTCGTAAGACTTACAAACTTCACAGGGAACTGTACTGGGTAAGAATGCCCATATAGAAACAGTCCAAGAGGTAAATGCACCCAGTGTGAATGTGCCCTAGGAAGTGAAGCTATAATAAAACTGGAAAAAACTAAAACGAAGTGTGTGTCCCTGTACATATGCAACTCTGTGGTGCTCTATATGGTACCAACATTAATAATGTGCCAGAATTTTGACTCCAAATGAGCCAACAGGGTGGAGCACAGCTGATTGAGACAGGGCGCATGGTCTTCCTGGAAAGGGGTGTGATGTGAGTTGGCATTTTTGATGCATTACCTTTGCCTGAATTTAGTCAACTAATAGTTGGTATAATTAAAAATACACTTAGATACACTAGCTTTATAAATCAGCTTGATAGACTGTGATAAATCTGTCTATGTAAGTTTAAATCCTAACTTCACCCACGCGCATGGGCCTTCAGGAAAATCTGTATCCTGATCGCTGGCTACCAAGTTTAGGGAGGTGTAAACAGATATCCTGCCTCCGTGTGTGACCACAGTTATTCTGTCTAATTCTGTAAGGGGTACTACACTGTCCCAGCATCCAAAACATTTTGTTCCGAATGCTGGGTGCGGGCTACCGAGGTCGTGACATCACGGTCACGCCCCCTAGTGATGTCACATCAATCCCCTCAATGCAAGTCTATGGGGGGGCATGGCAGCCACCACGCCCCCTCCCATAGACTTGCATTGAGGGGGAGTGGCGTGACATCACTAGGGGGCCAGTGCATGATGTCACGACCCTTGCAGCCAGCACCCAACATTCGGAACAAAATGTTCTGGACACTGGAGCAGTGGAGTACCCCTTTAAAGCAACCCAATGCTTCTAGTGCACACAAAGTATCTAAGGATCTAAAGTAGTAAAGGACTCATAGGACTCTTTGTGGTGGCTCCATATACGCACATCTTTACTGTTTGCATGAAGCTGGATTAAATTGAAATAACACTGGGACCAAACAAGAATCTGCAGCATGGTTTCTGCATGTCTTAAAAAGCTGTAAAGCTCCAAATGAGTGACAGTATAGATGATCAGATCTAGCATTATAGGAAGAGCAAAGTTCCCGAGCTGCTTCTCATCAATCAACATTGGCAGAAACTCTGCTCTATTCATAATCCACTGAGCCTTAGATGATCCTTGGTTTCTCCCTGCTGTCTATCCAGACCCATTATTTTCTCAGCAAACTTCTTTAGTGCTTCTCATTGAAGATGATACATAATCGGCTGTGACAACAAACTTTAAGCACTCGGGGCCATCTCAGTAGAATAATTACCGTCCTTCCTACAGAGACAGGCTTCCAATTGGCAATCCTTGAAGAACGGTTACAGTCGAATGTTAAATAAATCTAATAGTATTGTTCCTGACATGGCTACAATGATTTCTATGGTTGAATAGAGCAGGTGAACACTCGACCTCTGCCTTTAAGAGAAAACAAGATACTGGCCTTAATATATTACTCGATCTGCAGTTTGGCACCTGAGACATTGTGTGGAGCGATGTTTAGACATGCAACATTAGGTTGAATCAGACGAGCAAGTAGAACTAATTAAGTGAGAAATCTCCCTGGTTAGGGAGCGGAGGGGGCGACCGGCAGGACGGGGGATTTCTGTCAGCTGCAAAAAAAAAATACTGCCCTGCGTACACCACCAAACCAAAATGCAGTTTTAATGAAGTGCTGTTTGTCTGGTTACATCAGTCACTGCAAATAATCGAAAATTCAGGCAGAGCATGTGATTTAAAGCATAAACTACATGGTCAAGGGGATTTTCACAAAAAATCTTCCTAGTAATTGGCAATCCGAATAGCCTAAGGCTAAGTTTCCACTTGGTTTTTTTTCTGGCATTTTTGGAATACTGCCACTGCAGTTTTTGAGCCAAAGTCAGAAGTGGATCCTTAAGGGAGGAGAAGTATAAGTCCTTCCTTTATATGTCCTATTCCTTTTGAATACACTTCTGACTTTGGCATAAAAACTGACTTTGGCATAAAAACTGCAGTGGCAGATTTCCAAAAACTGCCTGAGAAATAAACAAGAAACTTAGCCTTAGGGTGGAGTCACATATGGTATAATTTTATGCCACTGGCAAATGACAAATTCTTCTTTTGCCATAGGCTTGTTAAGGATTTTACCCTTTACAATCCCCATCCAAATCCACATGGCAGGCTGGATTTACTCTTTGGGGAGAATTTATTATCTTCAGTGCATCTTGCGAAAACATTAAAAAGTCACAATTTTTGCACAAACACACGCTTTACGCAAAAATTTTGCAATGACTGTGACCAGCACCACCCCCCCCCCAGGGATGGTGCACTGTATTACAGAATGTTAATGAACTGCTGCCTGCTTGGACTGATTTCACATATCTGTATTTGGCTCAGAATTTTGCATCAGTTTCTGGAGTGAGTCCAAACCATGGAACCATGGAAAAGTTACAAATCTTTCTATTGCTTTTTTTTCTCTGTAGGTTCCACTTCACTTTGGCTTATAAAATGCTGCTGTCTAAAACCAGCCTTACTCCCACTAAGGGCTCGTAACGTCAGTCCCTGTTAATGAATGCCCATTCTCCAATGCCTTTCTGCAAAAGGCTGTAAATAGATCCCATTGGTGTCAATGGGATTTATTTTTTTTACAGTCCTTTGTCACCCATTACTGTTACTTCTGAGCATGATCAGAAAAGGTGTGAGCAACCAATAAAGGATAAAAACAGATTAAAAACTGATGCAACAGGATGCCACTTAATGGCATCCCTTTGCATCAGTTTGCAATAATGGGAAAATAGTGGGACAGGAAAGAACGGCCATGAACTTAGCCTAACAATGTTGCGATGGTTGGGTTGCAAGGGTACAAGCAACATTTTTCTCATAGAGGTAACATTGCAGGTGCCATGCAAGTCATGGTAATGCCTTCATTTTACAGTCTGCTTAAGGTTCTAACCTTTAATAGGTTGCATGATGGAGACATGTAGCGTTACATGGCTGTCATTCATTTAAATACCCAACCATGAAATGCAGGTATGGGCTAGGTATGCAGGTATGGGCTAGCTGCGCTGCTGGTGGGGCTCTCCAATCTAGCTCATGTATAGAAGTGCAATATATGCCATAATAGAGCATATGCCTTGTCCTCTAAGCACCTGTCAGATTGGTGCACATTTAAAGCCTAGGATTTGAAAAGGTTAAAGAAACCAGTCTATGAAATATTCCTAGAACTGTTTCTGCATAAACCACATATGAAGTATTTAATGTAAGATCAGCACAAGCCGTTTTCACATGTGGTTTTCAACACTGCAGTTTTTCACCGCTGAGGTCAATGGGGGAAAAAACCTCAGCTACACTATACCTAGAGCAGTCTGAGTCCAAAAAAGTACTGAATGTTCTACAACCAACACAAAACTACAGGAAAAATGCAATGAGTGAATGGGAGTTCATAAATCCCTATTCAATGACACTGTACATCTGGCTGCAGTGTCACCAAGGGTCAAGTCACAGTCCATAAGAATAAGTGCCGTTGCATGAGAAAATCACAAGACGTTGCGTAAAACAAAAACAGCACATAATATACTGTTATTGACAATATGACTTGTGAGGGGACTGACAGCAGAAAACTCTGTATACGCCGCAGCAGTGATCGGCATCCTGTGGCTCTCAAGCTGTTTGAAAAACTACAACTCCCAGTATCCTCTGACAGTCACAATCTGGAAGATGTAGTATTCCCATTGACTGCCGAGAAACCGGTTGGAGACAACTACCCTGTAGCACAGGCTGATTTGCGCACCTGCCAAAACTAGTATTAAAGGGGTTATCCACCATAAGGTGATTTTAGTACGTACCTGGCAGACAGTAATGGACATGCTTAGGAAGGATCTGTGCTTGTCCTGGGGCTAAATGACTATGTTGTGAGATTACCATAACACTGTGGCTAGCATTTTGTGAACTTGTGTTTCCTGTTATGTTTTTTTTACTACAAATCCCACAATGCCATTTTCCTCCCTCTCACACATCAGCCACCCCACCCATTGAAACATAAATGAGCTGCATCCATTCAAAAGACCTGTGGTTTTCAATCAGGGTGCCTACAGCTGTTGCATTAGTTGCAGATTGATCTTTCTCCCACCAAGCGATCCCTCCACCAATTGAAGCACAAAGGCTCCCTGTCATCAGCTGACTAGTGAGTCAAGTCTCAGCCGCATTGCAAGCTGGGAAAAATCTGAGACAACAGTCATTTTGTATGCTGTTAAAAATAAATAGTGGGGTGAAAATCACAGAAGAATTGTGAGAAAACCATCACACACAGGTACAGACACTATATTATGAACTACACTAACTTTACAGCGCCTGTAACATAGTCAAATAAAAAAAAATCCTGGAATACCCCTTTAAGCTCCAGCTAACCTCAGCAACAAGGGAACATGCAGTCAATGGTGAGAAGAGCTGGGTGGTAGGCTGGATCTGACTACTGAAATGGAGCTACAAGCAGTGGTCTTCTTGGTTGCAACAGTGTAATATATTATTACAATATTACTTTTTTCCATTTTTGTCATTGTCTATTTAGACTATATGACACTAAGGCTAAGTTTCCACTTGGTTTTTTCTCTGGCAGTTTTTGGAAAACTGGCACTGAAGTTTTTGAGCCAAAGCTAGAAATGTATTCAAAAGGAATGGGAAACATAATTGAAGGACTAACACAATCTCCGCTTGCTGAATTTGACGGCCGCCGAAGATACTTCGGCGCTAGGGCCGCGGGGCACTGAGCCGTCACCATTGATGGCTATGCAGTGCTCGCGGAATCTGCGCAAAGAATGAACATGTTCTTTCTTTGCGCGGAACAATTCCCGCAGTGTGAACGGGTCTCTAATGTTAAGTTCACACCGCGGAGTTCCACAGAAATTCTGTAGTGTGAACGCACTCTTATGGTTCCACTTCCGACTTTGGCTCAAAAACTGCAGTGGCAGTTTTCCAAAAAAACTGCCAGACAAAAAACCAAGTGGAAACTTAGATTTAATGAAGAAGAATTATCCATTAGAAACCATGCATTGTAGATAAGGTTTCAATCTCAAAATTGCGTATCAAAACCCTCTGAACTAACAGAGAAAACCAAGAGGAGACTGACCTAATACCAGGAGGTTTCACTCACACAAAAAGCCAAGTTTCACTCATTGTAAAGCAGATAATCCTTTCAAACTGCTTGGCCACAAAACCCAAATATGAATACACCTCCCACAGCTTCATGTCATTCTGAAGGGAGCTGCTATATGAAGTCACTGTACAGTCTGTATACAGAGCAGTGCTGCCCATTCACATTCTTAAAAGGGATCAGTCTGTACTACCTTCAGAATGGTGTAGAGTAACACTTACAACTAATGGCTATTAGAATTTATTCAGAAAAAGAACTCCCTAATGCTCTCTCGACAATAATATACAAATGTATCCTAAAAGTATAAAATTTAACTGAGGAGAATGTCCATATAAACTATGCCAACTGTAATGGATATCAAACTTACATCAGATATTGTACAGTGTTAGCATGGGAGGAGACTAATATCACTTATTGTTAACCAACTACAAAATTGGTGGAGTGCCATTGACTGGTCTACAATAGAACTACATCTATACAGTGATATTCCTTTCCCACATTTCTTACATTCCATGCTAAAGATAGTTACTCTTCACTTCTAGAAGACAATAAAACCATCTTGCCAACCAACAAAATGTTCTTACCTATTGAATCTTTTTATTTCCTAGGCCAGGGCTACGCTGCAACTTTAAAGGGGTACTCCACTGTCCAGTGTTTTGACTGCATTCGGAACATTTAGCTCCGAAAGCTGTGCGTGCCCTGCGGGGGTCGGCCATGCCCCCTCATGTCATCAGGCCACGCCCCTCAATACAAGTCTATGGGAGGGGGCGTGATGGAATTTTCGGTTCCGGAGTTCCATTGCTGGCAATGAGATTCCGCTGCACAGTGCACACCACTGAATTTTAGCAATGGATATTCCGCTGTCTGGAAAATGAACTTGTCCATTCTTTAGGTGGAATCCACTCTACAGACATTGCCGTCTATGGGGACGGCAATGTCAGCACTGGCCACACTCGAAATTTCAAAGTGTGAACCTGGCCTTAGGCTATACTCCTCTATGCAAAAACCATGGCACACAAGTAATTTGCAGATTCCAAGGAGAATTTCCATGTGGAAATTCTGCCTGGAATAAAAGCTGCACTGATGTCAATGGAAGGTCCTGACCAGGAGTATTTTCTGCTTCAAGAATTGACAGGCTGTCTGGTAATGCTTGGCGTTGTAGTTTAGCAACAGCTGGAGGCTCCCTGTTTGGGAAACATTGCCATTAAGGGTCTGTTCACATTATACATTTTTAACATACCTTTTTTCAACACAAATGTAAATAAAGCCTCACTTACACCTCCATTCCTGTCTGTTGCTCCACCTCTAGGGACATCATCACTAGAGGCACGGCTACACATCAAACCAGGCCAGATCAGAAATGGAGGTGGGTAATTAATCTTCTGCTCACTGTATGGAACACTGAGCTACCGTATTTTTTTTTCTACTATTGGATCAATTTTTTTAATTGGAGCTTCATAATATAAAATGATTTAGAATTAAATTGAGAAATCTTACATTCAAGCATTAGTTTATGCTACATTCTATTGTAATTATAAATATATTTATTTATTTATTTTTTACTATTTTTAGGTTTTTGGACCATTGTAGCTAAATATTTTAGCTACAATGGTCCAAGTTACATTTAAGCCCTTTTATTTAATTTTTTTTTTACTATCGCTTCTTTTTTGTTACTTTCATATTTTGTTTGTGTTTTTTGAACCGTTTTGAAATAAAGCAAAATATTTTAAGCGGATAGCGAGTAAACTAAAACATTTACCGTAAGCACTTGTGTCTTTTATTTCATACTATCTTTACTTTTGTAACTCTTTGTGTTTTGGAAGCTTGATCTTGGGCCACTTCATCCCATTTAACAGAATAATGGGTCATAATTAAACAATGTTTCCAAAATCGATTGCACATGAATCATTCTTTCACAGACATACGCCAGAAAACAGTATATATTGCTGATGAACTGCCAGCTCTGCTCCGGGCCTTTCCTAGCTCCCAGCTGCTCCCCTTGTAAAAGGCATACAGGGATGTGTCAGTCACATAACATGCGAAGCAAAGCTACTAAGATGCTCTATAAAAATTATAAAGTGGCTGAATGTAAAGACCTTAACAAAGGAGTCATTAAGTCCCGTGCACATATCTCCCACACTACAGACATTTTTAAAGTAAACAGAGTGTATATTATTCCCACAGGAAAAGTTAAGGGTTTAACTCACCTCAGTAAAACCTCATGTGAAATGTCCCACACCATTTTTTGTTACACAGTTCAGAAAACGTTTCAGACAATGTTGACCCAGAAAGTGCAGTCATCCTGACTACACTGAGCAAACATTGGCAGGAAAGTGTTTTAATAACCCCCTATGGTATGAAAGGGCTGACAACTACGCTGCAATGGTAATAAAATTCACACCCTTGCACCATATCTTTTTTAATTCCTATCAAATGACTACAGTTTATTTTTCGATGTTCCCTTCCCGTGCAAGTTTTGTTATTAATTCAATAACGTAATTGAAAGAGTTTGTATTATAAAGCTATCTTTGTTTTTTCATTACTGTAGATTTTTTTTATTGCTAAATAAGAGTTACTGTCTGTACATTTCATACTTGGCCTTTATGGTGACTTTTGGTTGTAGTTAAATCATGGGTTAATGGGAACATCGAAGTTTCCTAATAGGAGGCAACTTGTGGGTAACTGGTGGCGAGAATGGCTAGAATTCTGAACACAACTACTACAGTTGGCCAAAAAACACATGTAGAGGTATAGAACCTAACAACATAGAACCTCTCAGTACATGTGTTACTAAATAAAATGTAACGTTTAATATGTGCAACAAATAAAATTAAAGGTGAGAAACACAAGTTTCATAAATTTCTATTGACCTTCAGTTAACATCTGCCCATGGCTTCCCCCCACCCCAAAAAAAAAAAAAAAACACTGTATGCCATTTGTGGGGAATTTTTGAGAACCCCCCCCCCCCCCAAAAAAAAAAAAAATAAAATAAAAAACAAACAAGTGGAACTTCACTATAGGCCAGTTTTAGATAAATGAAATACGTTTGGGGGAATTTATAGTTTCTTTCTTACCTTGCCTCCTCTGTTTTTTTTCTCGGTATAAACTGGTCTTGGTAGACACTTTTGGATGCAGTGGTCACTAATTTTATCATCTGCAAATCAAAAAGCCGTAATTTTAGACCACAAAGCGTAAAAATATACAGCAAGTGTAGACCACCCTCAGTGGTGATCTAGAAATCTGCTTTACAACATGAAAAATGGTGTTGTGAAGACATTTTGATGACGCATTATTTATCACACATTGGGAGGCTATATGATAAATTATGCACACATCAGCCCACAACAAAAGTGACTTGATAAATGACATACAAAACAACTTTAGTGATAAATCTCCTCGTTGTATTTCTGCATCCACATTATGGCTACAAGTCTTGGCCTAATATCAGATCTGAGACCTGAACAGAAAGCATCATATATCCCTATGAGTCTGTCCATCAAGGTCATTAAAGCCACAGTTAGGTCAGGACTTGTGCCCATAACACAAATGCTAAAATGCAGCTAGAAGTGGAAGTAAAAAACATTCATAAGTGGCATAGAGCAAACAGCTTTTACAAATCTGCCCCCCTTATATAGTACATTTTCTTATTTCTGGAGTAACAAGAAACATTTTACACATTTTGGAACAAGAGTTTGCTCAATTTTATAATGACTGATACTGATATATTACTGATATATTTTAGCTGTTGCCTTGGCTTTCCATGCCTTTTTACACCTTTCTTTCTTCATGTGTTCAATACTTTTTCCCTGTGTCATTTCACATTATTACACATAACTTAATTTCTGAGTTTATTTGTTTTGGTTTCTTTGTATGCATGGATTACTTGTGTAACAACTGGTGAACATGTCAATAGCTGTTACGCCGAGCGCTCCGGGTCCCCGCTCCTCCCCGGAGCGCTCGCTTCACTCTCCCCGCGGCAGCGCTCCGGTCACGTCCTCTGACCCGGGGCGCTGCGATTCCGCTGCCAGCCGGGATGCGATTCGCGATGCGGGTAGCGCCCGCTCGCGATGCGCACCCCGGCTCCCCTACCTGACTCGCTCTCCGTCTGTTCTGTCCCGGCGCGCGCGGCCCCGCTCCCTAGGGCGCGCGCGCGCCGGGTCTCTGCGATTTAAAGGGCCACTGCGCCGCTGATTGGCGCAGTGGTTCCAATCAGTGTGTTCACCTGTGCACTTCCCTATATCACCTCACTTCCCCTGCACTCCCTTGCCGGATCTTGTTGCCTTAGTGCCAGTGAAAGCGTTCCTTGTGTGTTCCTTGCCTGTGTTTCCAGACCTTCTGCCGTTGCCCCTGACTACGATCCTTGCTGCCTGCCCCGACCTTCTGCTACGTCCGACCTTGCTTTTGCCTACTCCCTTGTACCGCGCCTATCTTCAGCAGCCAGAGAGGTGAGCCGTTGCTAGTGGATACGACCTGGTCACTACCGCCGCAGCAAGACCATCCCGCTTTGCGGCGGGCTCTGGTGAAAACCAGTAGTGGCTTAGAACCGGTCCACTAGCACGGTCCACGCCAATCCCTCTCTGGCACAGAGGATCCACCACCTGCCAGCCGGCATCGTGACAGTAGATCCGGCCATGGATCCCGCTGAAGTTCCTCTGCCAGTTGTCGCTGACCTCACCACGGTGGTCGCCCAGCAGTCACAACAGATAGCGCAACAAGGCCAACAGCTGTCTCAACTGACCGTTATGCTACAACAGTTACTACCACAGCTTCAGCAGTCATCTCCTCCGCCAGCTCCTGCACCTCCTCCGCAGCGAGTGGCCGCTCCTGGGATACGCTTATCCTTGCCGGATAAATTTGATGGGGACTCTAAGTTTTGCCGTGGCTTTCTTTCCCAATGTTCCCTGCATCTGGAGATGATGTCGGACCTGTTTCCCACTGAAAGGTCTAAGGTGGCTTTCGTAGTCAGCCTTCTGTCCGGAAAAGCCCTGTCATGGGCCACACCGCTCTGGGACCGCAATGACCCCGTCACTGCCTCTGTACACTCCTTCTTCTCGGAAATCCGAAGTGTCTTTGAGGAACCTGCCCGAGCCTCTTCTGCTGAGACTGCCCTGTTGAACCTGGTCCAGGGTAATTCTTCCGTTGGCGAGTATGCCGTACAATTCCGTACTCTTGCTTCAGAATTGTCCTGGAATAATGAGGCCCTCTGCGCGACCTTCAAAAAAGGCCTATCCAGCAACATTAAAGATGTTCTGGCCGCACGAGAAATTCCTGCTAATCTACATGAACTTATTCACCTAGCCACTCGCATTGACATGCGTTTTTCCGAAAGGCGTCAGGAACTCCGCCAAGATATGGACTCTGTTCGCACGAGGCGTTTCTTCTCCTCGGCTCCTCTCTCGTCTGGTCCCCTGCAATCTGTTCCTGTGCCTTCCGCCGTGGAGGCTATGCAGGTCGACCGGTCTCGCCTGACACCTCAAGAGAGGACACGACGCCGTATGGAGAACCTCTGCCTGTACTGTGCTAGTACCGAACACTTCCTGAGAGATTGTCCTATCCGTCCTCCCCGCCTGGAAAGACGTACGCTGACTCCGCACAAAGATGAGACAGTCCTTGATGTCTACTCTGCTTCTCCACGTCTTACTGTGCCTGTGCGGATGTCTGCCTCTGCCTTCTCCTTCTCTACAGTGGCCTTCTTGGACTCTGGATCTGCAGGAAATTTTATTTTGGCCTCTCTCGTCAACAGGTTCAACATCCCGGTGACCAGTCTCGCCAGACCCCTCTACATCAATTGTGTAAATAATGAAAGATTGGACTGTACCATACGTTTCCGCACGGAGCCCCTTCTTATGAGCATCGGATCTCATCATGAGAGGATTGAACTTTTGGTCCTCCCCAATTGCACCTCGGAAATTCTCCTTGGACTTCCCTGGCTTCAACTTCATTCCCCTACCCTGGATTGGTCCACTGGGGAGATCAAGAGTTGGGGGTCCTCTTGTTCCAAGAACTGTCTAAAACCGGTTCCCAGTAACCCTTGCCGTAACTCTGTGGTTCCTCCAGTAACCGGTCTCCCTAAGGCCTATATGGACTTCGCGGATGTTTTCTGCAAAAAACAAGCTGAGACTCTACCTCCTCACAGGCCTTATGATTGCCCTATCGACCTCCTCCCGGGCACTACTCCACCCCGGGGCAGAATTTATCCTCTCTCTGCCCCAGAGACTCTTGCCATGTCCGAATACGTCCAGGAGAATCTAAAAAAGGGCTTTATCCGTAAATCCTCCTCTCCTGCCGGAGCCGGATTTTTCTTTGTGTCCAAAAAAGATGGCTCCCTACGTCCATGCATTGTCTACCGCGGTCTTAATAAAATCACGGTTAAGAACCGCTACCCCTTACCCCTCATCTCTGAACTCTTTGATCGCCTCCAAGGTGCCCACATCTTCACTAAATTGGACTTAAGAGGCGCCTATAACCTCATCCGCGTCAGAGAGGGGGACGAGTGGAAAACGGCATTTAACACCAGAGATGGACACTTTGAGTATCTGGTCATGCCCTTTGGACTGTGCAACGCCCCTGCCGTCTTCCAAGACTTTGTCAATGAAATTTTTCGTGATCTGTTATACTCCTGTGTTGTTGTATATCTGGACGATATCCTAATTTTTTCTGCCAATCTAGAAGAACACCGCCAGCATGTCCGTATGGTTCTTCAGAGACTTCGTGACAACCAACTCTATGCCAAAATTGAGAAATGTCTGTTTGAATGCCAATCTCTTCCTTTTCTAGGATATTTGGTCTCTGGCCAGGGACTACAGATGGATCCAGACAAACTCTCTGCCGTCTTAGATTGGCCACGCCCCTCCGGACTCCGTGCTATCCAACGCTTTTTGGGGTTCGCCAATTATTACAGGCAATTTATTCCACATTTTTCTACCATTGTGGCTCCTATCGTGGCTTTAACCAAAAAAAATGCTGATCCCAAGTCCTGGCCCCCTCAAGCAGAAGACGCCTTTAAACGACTCAAGTCTGCCTTTTCTTCGGCTCCCGTCCTCTCCAGACCTGACCCTTCCAAACCCTTCCTATTGGAGGTTGATGCCTCCTCAGTGGGAGCTGGAGCTGTTCTTCTACAAAAAAATTCTTCCGGGCATGCTGTCACTTGTGGTTTTTTCTCTAGGACCTTCTCTCCAGCGGAGAGGAACTACTCCATCGGGGATCGAGAGCTTCTAGCCATTAAATTAGCACTTGAGGAATGGAGGCATCTGCTGGAGGGATCAAGTTCTCCTGTTATTATCTACACCGACCACAAGAACCTCTCCTACCTCCAGTCTGCCCAACGGCTGAATCCTCGCCAGGCCCGGTGGTCTCTGTTCTTTGCCCGATTTAATTTTGAGATTCACTTTCGTCCTGCCGATAAGAACATTAGGGCCGATGCTCTCTCTCGTTCCTCGGATGCCTCAGAAGTTGAACTCTCTCCGCAACACATCATTCCTCCTGACTGCCTGATCTCCACTTCTCCTGCCTCCATCAGGCAGACTCCTCCAGGAAAGACCTTTGTTTCTCCTCGCCAACGCCTCGGAATTCTCAAATGGGGTCACTTCTCCCATCTCGCAGGTCATGCGGGTATCAAGAAATCTGTGCAACTCATCTCCCGCTTCTATTGGTGGCCGACTCTGGAGACGGATGTTGTGGACTTTGTGCGAGCCTGCACTATCTGTGCCCGGGATAAGACTCCTCGCCAGAAGCCCGCTGGTTTTCTTCATCCTCTGCCTGTCCCCGAACAGCCTTGGTCTCTGATTGGTATGGATTTTATTACTGATTTACCCCCTTCCCGTGGCAACACTGTTATTTGGGTGGTCGTTGATCGATTCTCCAAAATGGCACATTTCATCCCTCTTCCTGGTCTTCCTTCTGCGCCTCAGTTGGCTAAACAATTTTTTGTACACATTTTTCGTCTTCACGGGTTGCCTACGCAGATTGTCTCGGATAGAGGCGTCCAATTCGTGTCTAAATTCTGGAGGGCTCTCTGTAAACAACTCAAGATTAAATTAAATTTTTCTTCTGCATATCATCCCCAGTCCAATGGACAAGTAGAAAGGATTAACCAGATCTTGGGTGATTATTTGCGACATTTTGTTTCCTCCCGCCAGGATGACTGGGCAGATCTCCTCCCATGGGCCGAATTCTCGTATAACTTCAGGGTCTCTGAGTCTTCCTCCAAATCCCCATTTTTCGTGGTGTACGGCCGTCACCCTCTTCCCCCCCTCCCTACTCCCTTGCCCTCTGGTCTGCCCGCTGTGGATGAAATTTCTCGTGACCTTTCCATCATATGGAGAGAGACCCAAAATTCTCTCTTACAGGCTTCATCACGCATGAAGAAGTTCGCGGATAAGAAAAGAAGAGCTCCCCCCGTTTTTTCCCCTGGAGACAAGGTATGGCTCTCCGCTAAATATGTCCGCTTCCGTGTCCCTAGCTACAAGTTGGGACCACGCTATCTTGGTCCTTTCAAAATTTTGTGTCAAATTAATCCTGTCTCTTATAAACTTCTTCTTCCTCCCTCTCTTCGTATCCCTAATGCCTTTCACGTCTCTCTTCTCAAACCACTCATCCTCAACCGTTTTTCTCCCAAATCTGTTCCTCCCACTCCTGTTTCCGGCTCCTCGGACATCTTCTCGGTCAAAGAAATTTTAGCTGCCAAAAAGGTCAGAGGGAAAAATTTTTTTTTTAGTGGACTGGGAGGGTTGTGGTCCTGAAGAGAGATCCTGGGAACCTGAGGACAACATCCTAGACAAAAGTCTGCTCCTCAGGTTCTCAGGCTCTAAGAAGAGGGGGAGACCCAAGGGGGGGGGTACTGTTACGCCGAGCGCTCCGGGTCCCCGCTCCTCCCCGGAGCGCTCGCTTCACTCTCCCCGCGGCAGCGCTCCGGTCACGTCCTCTGACCCGGGGCGCTGCGATTCCGCTGCCAGCCGGGATGCGATTCGCGATGCGGGTAGCGCCCGCTCGCGATGCGCACCCCGGCTCCCCTACCTGACTCGCTCTCCGTCTGTTCTGTCCCGGCGCGCGCGGCCCCGCTCCCTAGGGCGCGCGCGCGCCGGGTCTCTGCGATTTAAAGGGCCACTGCGCCGCTGATTGGCGCAGTGGTTCCAATCAGTGTGTTCACCTGTGCACTTCCCTATATCACCTCACTTCCCCTGCACTCCCTTGCCGGATCTTGTTGCCTTAGTGCCAGTGAAAGCGTTCCTTGTGTGTTCCTTGCCTGTGTTTCCAGACCTTCTGCCGTTGCCCCTGACTACGATCCTTGCTGCCTGCCCCGACCTTCTGCTACGTCCGACCTTGCTTTTGCCTACTCCCTTGTACCGCGCCTATCTTCAGCAGCCAGAGAGGTGAGCCGTTGCTAGTGGATACGACCTGGTCACTACCGCCGCAGCAAGACCATCCCGCTTTGCGGCGGGCTCTGGTGAAAACCAGTAGTGGCTTAGAACCGGTCCACTAGCACGGTCCACGCCAATCCCTCTCTGGCACAGAGGATCCACCACCTGCCAGCCGGCATCGTGACAATAGCACCTCTGGAAATATATTTAAGAAGAAAAATGGTGACATGTTCAATATTTATTTCACCACTGTATATGTAAATGTTTCCATAGACCCCCAGAGTCCAGAAGTGTGATGGCCATCATAGTTAGTGATATGTCATTTGAGGTACATGTTGGGGATGTTCCCCAACAAAAACATTGGATGAACAGAGTGTGAAAAGAGCTTAGGACAATGAAGTCAGAGACAAGAGCATGCAAATATTTGTCCATTTTTGAGAGTATGGGACTTTCCATAAGAAGTCAGTGGGCTCACCGAGTGGGCTCATCACATTTCCAAACAAGGCCCATTTAGCTCCTGCAGCCCACCCGGCAGCTGACTTAACCATTCACATTTCTTATATTCATCTTGAGCATTTTGTTTTATTAAGGCATAACATTCTGTCAATAGTTGCTCTGCTACATCAGGGCCTGGGGGTGAGTGTGTGGGAGGCTTTAATACTCACTTCAATGGAAGTCAAAGCAAAGATTTACAGTTACACTACAAGGATGTAAAACATTTTTCCATATGGAGGTTGACTATAGCCCACTTCATATATCAACAACAAATCCACGGTACATATAAGCTATGAAAAATGTTTAGAATGAAGCCAAGCTTCCCCTTGCATGACTCAATAGTAAGTAGTATATATAAAAGGTTTATGCCCAAATATGGCAAAAATATTGAGAGCAATGGGCTTAAATCTAATGTACGCAAATTCTTTCTATACAACCCTAGTAGCCTTTAATGTTAAGAGACACGGAAGCTAATGGGACATGACTGGCTGTAGAGGTACCTACTTTAAAACACCAATAAGCAAGGAGAACAAGCACAGCACAAAGTATAATACACTGTACTTCAATCTGCATCTATGTCTCAATACACAATATGAAGGTACACAATAAGGTCCCCATAGACTTTAGTGAAAAGTTAGCCAACCGTGACAATTTCAGCTGACCTGGGCAACTCTTAAAGATGATGCTGAAGGAGAAAATGGTCAGAAATTTTTAATTTCAACTGATCAACCCTTTAGTTTTCTGGCAGATAGGCTCCCACCAAAGCTGTCTGGCAGCGGCTTATTGCTCCTCACTCTATTGAAAGCACATGAGCGTTCGGCCGAGTGTATGTGGAGTGGAGTGAATTGGAGGAATAGCGATCATCCAAACTAATGTTCAGCCAATGGCTATGTAAGGTGAATGAATACTTTTACACTTCCAGTAAGTGGAAAAGGCTCAAAAGCATGGTACATGTGAATGTTTTCTAAGGTAAACTTGTAATCACTTCTAATAGGTAAGTTATCAGGGTGGTCTTGATGACTTCCTGTCCTGTCAGTCTTGACTGATAGATCTGTCCCTATAATCAAACCGGAAAAGATCAACCAAGGCTGGCGGGGTGGCGAGAAACCCCCGGGGACTGCCCCAATGGTTCAGGCAGCATGAAAGTGTTGACACGTTCCCTTTTAAACTGAGCAAAGGCCATGCTTCTGAGCAGACAGGAAGATAATCTAATACCCCAATAGGCAGCTTGAAAGGCTAACTTGATTCAAATATGCCCCCTTATTAAGCAAAAAGAAACAAAAACTGTCCCCTAAGTTGACCTCATCATGTATCGGTTTCTCTATAAACTCAATTTATAATTTATGATGCCAACTTCTAGGAGCTATAGCAATAACAGGTTTTAAACACATTACACTTCTTTTCTGAGAAAATTCTGTGACAGTTTTACAACTTCTACAATACAGTTCCTTCTACAATTCCAGGAACTGGATTAATTTCCTGCAGTTAATGCTTTTAGTCCCCGACTATTTTTTCTACACACCAGCACCCTGACTTCAAGATATGACTTTCAGAAGGAAAGCGAGCACAAGGCGCTTCTTCATGAGTCAGATAATAATGTTAAGCTTGGTAATATTGGAAGGTTACATCTGATGAACTGGAATTGCCAAAACAAATTGGAAGTTAGAAAAAAATAAATATATACATGTATATTGGAGATAACAAGGAAACAAAATGACCCAAAGTTCGACATGAGGTAACTACTGAGCCATATAATGAATACCATCTGTACCATTTCATATAAATATTATGCATTACTTTGCAAAAGTTGTGTAAACTTAGTCAATGTAATCTTTCCGGGACGTAGCTATTATCTCTTCACTTTTCAGCCCGTTTTTGTTGAGTAAGCACAGTTTTTGTATAAATAGTCAAATTCTATGATTTTCTAGTATAAACATTTCATGCAGTTGGTAGCACATACGCACCATAATATTGTCTGCACATTTTATGTAAAATGGTAAAATAATAGAAAAATATATGCTTGCTTAAAGGGGTACTCTGCCCCTAGACATCTTATTCCCTATCCAAGGATAGGGAATAAGATGTCTGATCACGGGGGTCCTGCTGCTGGGGACCCCCACAATCTCTCCTGCAGCCCCCCTGGGTCATCAGCTCTACAGAGCTAAGTTTGCTCCATGGCTGAGGACTCACGATACAGGGGCCGGCGGTTCATGATGTCATGGCTCTGCCCCCTTGTGACTTCATGCACTGCCCCCTTAATGCAAGTCTATGGGAGGGGGCGTGGCCAACGACTGTCATCAGCCACAGAGCAAACTTAGCTCCATAGAGCTGATGACTCGGGGGGCTGCAGGAGAGATCGCGGGGGTCCCCAGCAGCCGCAAATCCGCAATCAGACATCTTATCCCCTATCCTTGGATAGGGGATAAGATATCTAGGGGCAGAGTACCCCTTTAAATCATGACTATTATTTTAATAGGGTTTTACACATTCTGCAACAGTAAAATTACATGTTATATTTATGGACTTTCATAATGTTCGTCTGAAGGACCCCATACACATTAGTGAAAAGATGGTGAAACCAGCTGAGAGTCCCATGTTTATGGGGCCTAGAAACATTCCAAAAAAGGATCAGGTATGTTTGATTTCAGCTGCCTGATCCTTTTTTTATTTGGAAAAATGAGTCACCATAGGAATCTGACACAGGCTTACCTACCAATCTCCATTAATACACGCAATTGTCTGCACATTTTGGTTTCTTACTACTAAGTACAACCTAAGTACTTCCTGATCCATGGCTATTTTAGCCACTGTATGTGTGACCTCTGTATAAAATGATTAAAAGCAATGATGCTCAAAACAGCTGTCCTGCCGCTGGGGACCCCCGTGATCTTGCACGCGGCACCCTGTTTATAGTCAGTCCCAGGAGCGCGTTCGCTCCGGGTCTGATTACCGGCGACCACAGGGCCGACGGCGTGTGACGTCACGCTCCGCCCCTCAATGTAAGCCTATGGGAGGGGGTATGATAGCTATCACGCCCCCTCCCATAGGCTTGCATTGAGGGGCGGAGTGTGACGTCCCACGGGGGCGGAGGCGTGACATCACATGCCATCGGCCCTGTGGTCGCCGGTAATCAGACCCGGAGCGAACACGTGAACACTTATAAATGGGGTGCCGCGTGCAAGATCACGGGGGTCCCCAGCTGCGGTACTCCCGCGATCAGGCATCTTATCCCCTATCCTTTGGATAGGGGATAAGATGTCTAAGCACCAGAGAACCCCTTTAATAAACTCTATAATAAACTACATACTGATATTGGATATCGGAGTGTTTGGTGATATTGTTTACTTATATTGCATTTTTCTTAAGTAAATTTGGTCTATACACATACCTCAATGTTAGCTTATCACAGAGAGAAGGATCAGGAATGTTGAATTAAACATTCCCAATCCATTGTTTCCTTGAAAGAGAAACCACAGTCATAATCCACCTCAAAATGGTTTACTGATCACTGACTATATGAGTTATTTTATCTTTAGATTTATACCATTACAGCCCCTTCATCACTTGATGTCAATATGTTCCTTTTCAAGAGAACTTCGACATTGAATCTTTGCTAGATACCAGCAATAGATTACCGGCCACAATCTGACAAACCATTCGTGGAGGAAAGAAGAGCTTTTCACGGCATGCTGCTCTACGACAAGCTGAAGCAGGGGTATATCTAAGGAACAGCATAGAGAATTGTAAAGTACCGATTTCTCTGAAGACAATTTAAGAAATGCAATTAGTAAATACCAGGTGCAAGGATTTTTATTCCAGAGGAAAATTGCTGACATTGGTTTATTATCTGTGGACTAGACCACAGGAGATTAAGCATGGCCTTGAGAAATCCCAGTTCAATTTCTGGCTGGATTTCCAGTCTACTGGTAGAGGAATAGAGAGAAGAGTAACTGTATACTAAACCCTGAACCTTTTGGTTTAATTCACAGTCCTAAGATTCCAGCACATGATATGTAGAGTACATTTGAGAAAAAATCCTCTCCATGTCCCTCTTATAAACCTGAGGTATAATATGGAGTGAAAGTACAGTATATCGTAATACAACAGCTAAGGATATCACTTAAGGAGATTTTATAGGACTAAAAATGTATGGCTTATCCTTAAAGGGGTACTCAGCCCCTAAACATCTTATCCCCTATCTCGGCTGCGGCACCCCAGACATCCGGTGCATGGAGTGAACTTCGCTCCGTGCCGGATAACTGACAATGTGGGGTGGAGGCTCGTGAGGTCACAGTGACGCCTCGCATGTGATGTCATGGTCACGCCCCCTTTATGCAAGTCTATGGGAGGGGGAGTGACGTCAGTCACACCCCATGCCATTGACTTGCATAGAGGGGGTGTGGCTGTGACGTCACAAGCGGGCGTGGACGTGACATCATGAGCCTTTGGCGCTGCATCCACGATCAGACTTCTTATCCCCTATTCTTTGGATAGGGGATAGAATGTCTAGGGGCAAAGTACCCCTTTAACTGCTTGTCTACACTACAGCCATTCAGCCGGCTGAATGTCGACTTGTAGCGGGCACCGTCAGTAACTTTGGACCATGCAGACAATGCAGTCTCCATAGACGGCAATGCAGTCCTGGTGGAATTTGCCCAAAGAATAGCCATGTTCATCCTTTGGGCGGATGTACTCTCCGCTAGCGCTCTTTCTCTGCAGCAATTCCGCAACAAATTCAAGCAACAATATAACACGGAAAGAATGGAATTCCGCTGGTGGAATGTCTGCAGAGTGAACGAGCCCAAAACCATGGCAGATTGAAGCAGATTCATGTGTAAATTCTGCCTGCAATCCTTGTGGAATCAAGGCCCCATTGATGTCAATGGAAGGTCCTGATGAGGATTATTTGTACTGCTGCTTAAGCCCATGTAAGAACAGGTTATTTTAAGAATAAGCGATCAATATTTAAGTCCTGGAAAACCACTTTATTGTACATACACTGCTCAAAAAAATAAGGGGAACACTTAAACAACACAATGTAACTCCAAGAAATCACACTTCTGTGAAATCACACTGTCCACTCAGGAAGCAACACTGATTGACAATCAATTTCACATGCTGTTGTGCAGATGGAACAGGCAACAGGTGGAAACTATTGGCAATTAGCAAGACACCCCCAATAAAAGGACTGGTTCGGCAGGTGGTGACCACAGACCACTTCTCGGTTCCTATGCTTCCTGGCTGATGTTTTGGTCACTTTTGAATGTTGGCGGTGTTTTAACTCTAGTGGTAGCCTGAGTCAGAGTCTACAACCCACACAAGTGCAGCTCATCCAGGATGGCACATCAATGCGAGCTGTGGCAAGAAGTGTCCAGAGTATGGAGGTGCTACCAGGAGACAGACCAGTACTTCAGTAGACATGGAGGAGGCCGTAGGAGGGCAACAACACAGCAGTAGGACCGCTACCTCTGCCTTTGTGCAAGGAGGAGCAGGAGGAGCACTGCCAGAGCCCTGCAAAATGACCTCTAGTAGGCCACAAATGTGCATGTGTCCACTCAAATGGTCAGAAACAGACTCCATAAGGGTGGTATGAGGGCCCGACGTCAACAGTTGGGGGTTATGCTTATAGGACGTTTGGCATTTGGCAGAGAACACCAAGATTGACAAATTCACCACTGGCGCCCTGTGCTCTTCACAGATGAAAGCAGGTTCACACTGAGCACATGTGACAGACATGGCAGAGTCTGGAGACGCCGTGAAGAACATTCTGCTGCCTGCAACATCCTCCAGCATGAGGTTTGGCAGTGGGTCAGTAATGGTGTGGGTGGCATTTCTTTGAGAGGCTGCACAGCCCTTCATGTGCTTGCCAGAAGTAGCCTGACTGCCATTAGTTACCAAGATGAGATCCTCAGACCCCTTGTGAGACCATATGCTGGTGCGCTTGGCTCTGGGTTCCTCCTAATTCAAGACAATGCTAGACCTCATGTGGCTGGAGTGTGTCAGCAGTTCCTGCAAGAGGAAGGCATTGATGCTATGGACTGGCCCACCCATTCCCCAGACCTGAATCAGATTGAGCACATCTGGGACATCATGTTTCGCTCCATCCACCAACGCCACATTGCATTACAGACTATCCAGGAGTTGGCGGATGCTTTAGTCCAGGTCTGGGAGGACATCTCTCAGGAGACCATCCGCCACCTCATCAGGAGCATGCCAAGGCATTGTAGGGAGGTCATGCGGGCACGTGGAGGCCACACACACTACTGAGCCCCATTTTGACTTGTTTTAAGGACATTACATCAAAGTTGGATCATCCTGTAATGTGGTTTTCCACTTTAATTTTGAGTGTGACTCGATATCCAGACCTCCATGGGTTGATAACTTGATTTCCATTGATAATTTTTGTGTGATTTTGTTGTCAGCACATTCAACTATGTAAAGACAAAGTCATTTTACGATTAGTTCATTCATTCAGATCTAGGATGTGTTATCTTAGTGTTCCCTTTATTTTTTTGAGCAGTGTATATTGTACAGTTATTTGACTTGGCTCCATTCACTTTAATGGAACTGAGCTGCAGAACCACACCCAACCTGGAGACAGACGTGATGCTGTTTTTGAAAGAAATTAGCTGTGTTTTTCTTTTCCTGGATAACCCCTTAAAATAAAAATAATTTAAGACGGTATACATTGGCCTATTTTAGCTAACCATTGTTTGAACAATCTATGCCAACATATGCCAACAATCAGCCAAATTTGTACAATCATTCCCCCCCTTGCACCAAACTCATTGTTTTTTTTTTATTGGCAATGGTTTTAAAACTCATGGTCCAGTATACTCTGGCTTGTTGCTGTGGGGACTGTTCATACAAATGATCCTACAGATTGGATGTATTCAGGCTGGACACAGTCTTATGTCTATGGGTAACTTCAGGACTCGTGCACATTACCATTATATATTCATAAGTATGATGCTGAATGCCTCATATGGTGATACTAAAGATGTAGCAAATAATGTATTAATAATAATAGTAGTTGGATTTGCAGACTTGATGGAAGTTCTCCTCCATAGTTTACATCTCTGGAGGTCCCATCAGATTTTATATATCTGTAAAAATCTTGCGGATGAAACTTAATTCTCAATCCCAGGTGAAATTCCTAAAAAGCTGGTTAGCAACGGCCAGAAGCTTTGAAGCTTTTTTTTTTTTTTTTACCAAGATTAAAATTAATAAATAATAATAAAAAAAATAAATATATATATATATATATATATATATATATATATATATAAAAACTTTTAATCTTTTTAAACATTTCTTAAGAAATTGCATTGAATATAAATAGCAGAATCCTTATTTTGGTACATCTTATAATGTCACATTTTCTGTTCTGCTCTATCTAGTGCTGCTCTTTAAAGTTCACATCTCATCTTGTGCTAAAAATACACTTGTCACACAAAGTAGGCTGATATAATTAAAACAGATTATTTGTCGCCGAAGTAAAATCAGCCATTCATGAATGTTGGTCACCAGAGGCCATTCCAAACAATGCATATTTCAGAGGAATCTGTAATCCCTTCTCCGCACTGATTTAGTTTCCTGGCTGTCTCAGGCACATGTGGCCAGCAAACGCAGCCTTATTAAACCCTCATGTTATATTGAGATTATAAGTAGTCAAGTTTTTACTATAATTTCATATTTAATATAGTTGGCACGCTACTCAACATTTAGAGAAAACTATTTGCATAGTCGTTTAAGTTTTTTTTAATGTTTTTTTTCTTCTGTATTTATAACAATTTCAACACATTAAAAGAAGTTACTGGTCACTATGACAGCTGAATATCAAACTTCAATACTGTTCAAGAAAGATTACAACTTAAAGAAGAATCTTTGCCCATTTTGTGACACACACTGGCACATCTTAAAGGGGTAAAAAACATTTTATCCCCTATCCAAAGGATAAACAAAGAGGGACGGTCCAGCCCAAGGTAGCAGGTGAAAGCAGTGTTTTCTTTATTGGGTAGTATTCAGACAGAACATCAGCCGACGCGTTTCTGACCTACACCCGGTCCTTAGTCATGGCATCCAAAGGATAGGGATAAGATGTTTGATCGCGGGGGGCCTGCTGCTGAGACCCCCCACGATCTCCCTGCAGCACCTTCTGTGCGGGTGCTGAATCTCCAGTTTCGGAAACCTCCGGGTTTTTGGGATTGGGGATGTGACGTCACGCCACGCCCCCTCCATTCATGTCTATGGGAGGGGGCGTGACGGTTGTCACGCCCCCTCCCATAGACATGAATGGAGGGGGTGTGGCGTGATGTCACGTCCCAAGTCCTGGAGGTTTCAGAAACTGGAGATTCAGCACCTGCATAGAATCCGGGTGCTGCAGGGAGATCGCGGGGAGTCTCAGCAGTGGGCCCTCCGCGATCAAACATCTTATCCCCTGTCCTTTGTATAGGGGATAAAATGTTTTTGCCTGGAATACCCCTTTAATTCAGGTCTCCTTCTGCCAAGGTCATGCCCCTTTTGTCTAACACTGGGGGGAAAGGTGTCTAAGAAGTGTCAAACTCATAATAAACGTTGCCGCAAAATACACTAGAATTCTGGAACATGAGCAATAGCAATTGTACCCCCCCCCCCCCCGCCTCCACCGCCACCTCTTTTAAGCAAAATATCTAGCTTGTTTCTATACAAACTACTATTTGAACCTCTGTACATTTCTCTTTTACATTATCTGATTGTGATGATGTCCAATGTGTTCACATAAATGTAGTTACACCGTTTTGGGTCAAAAAAAGAATGTAACTGAATTTATAGAATCATTTAAGATTATCTTGAAAATATTTTATTTGGACAGAACAATGGAAGGACCTGATATGCTGCTGTTATGACATGTAGATACATAAACATGCTCCGTTACCTGTCCATATAAAGCTATCTTGTAGGGCCGTTGTACCACACATGGGTCATGCCTGCACAAAATTTGAACTCCACTCAAGGAAAAAGGAGACAATTAAATTTCAGAAACACCAACTGAGTTTGCCGTAACTTGAACATTTGTAGCACGCTTCTTACAGCTGAATATGCCCACATTTGTTTTGTTTTCCTTCCTTCCATGCACCCTTTAAGGATCAAAGTCAGGAATTCAGAAGTCAATGTATACAGCAACATGTAGCATTGAATACACCGGTAAGCTAGTTGCTAACTGAGCATGTCACCAGTTCATTATGTCGCCCTATGTAGACCCAGGGGTTCTCCAAACATAACTTTTCACTTGGAACATGTTTACAGTATACAGTGCAGTGTCAGGAACTGGAAAGTGCACTTTATTATGCAGCCCACGGGTCCTGGTATTTAATTTAACAATAACAAAAAGTGGGAAAGAATTTGGGTTGACACTTTTGTTTTCAGAGTCTTGCAGTGGGGGTCGAGCTTTACAATCACTATATCATCTGCTATTGTAGTTACTTAAGAAAAAGTGTAGAATTATTAGCAAGGGAGTAAAACTTCAACCAAATGGTAGAGAATCCTAACAAATAAGTGTTGATGATGAAATGAAAAAAAAAATGTTTTTTTTGAGAATTCATCAGTTTCAGGACACAGAAGTTTTTTTTAAATTTTTTTTTTTTATTAATTGTGGTAAATCAGAGGGGAGCTTTATTAAAATGACAAAGATGCCAGGGTAGTGCCCAACGAAATCCAATAGGCAATAACTAAAGAAAGTTATCATGAGGACGTGTTTCATGATAGGTTGGCATTAAAGGGGTTATCCAGGAATAAAAAAAACACAGCTTCTTTCTTTCAAAAACAGCTCCACGTCTGTTTCCAGGTTGTGTGTGGTTTTACAACTTGGCTCCATTCACTTCAATGAAACGGAGCTGCAGAACCACACCTAACCTAGAGCCAGACAGGGAGCATTTTTTTTAAAGAAAGTAGCTGTGTTTTTCTATTCCTGGATAACCCATTTATACCCATTAACCCAACATACCCTATATTGCAATGATGAAGACCCCCACAGACTTTCAAGCCAGAATTAACATATTTGCTCAAAATGCTCAAAATAGGGGTGTGATCAAAGCAAAAGGTGGCTACTTTGAAGAACCTAGAATATGACATATTGTCAGTTGTTTCACACTTTTTTGTTATGTATATAATTCCACATGTGTTAATTCATAGTTTTGATGCCTTCAGTGTGAATCTACAATTTTCATAGTCATGAAAATAAAGAAAACTTTGAATGAGAAGGTGTGTCCAAACTTTTGGTCTGTACTGTATATCCACAAATACTAGGGCTATCATATGGTTCCCACAAGTGTTGGCACAGTGCTTAGTATAATAGCTTCTATGGGACCCATGAAGAAATAAGGGTTCTTCTTATTCTAAATCCCCACAAGAATTCCTCTTCACAGGGTCCTCCACATTAGCACATAAGGGAAGTGTAAAGTTTAAAAATGGCCAATGGTCTTTTATGCTCCACATGAGATGTATACAGGAATAAAGAAGCAGCAGACAGTGATATGGCACCAGAAGGGGACCTATATTGATCTTGGACTATTTTTTTCTACTGTAAGTGTGCCCCCTATTTTGAGCATTTTGAGAAAATATGTTAATTCTGGCTTGATAGTCTGTGGGGGGGGGGGGGGGGCTTCATCATTGCAATTTGGGGTATGTTGGTTCTTAATGGGGTGATCCAGGAATAGAAAAACACAGCTACTTTCTTTTTTTTAAACATGCTCCCTGTCTGTCTCTAGGTTGGGTGTGGTTCTGCAGCTCAGTTTCATTGAAGTGAATGGAGCCAAGTTGTAAAACAACACACAACCTGGAAACAGACGTGGAGCTGTTTTTGAAAGAAAGTAGCTGTGTTTTGTTTTTTTTTGTTTTTTTTTTTACACTTTTTTGTTATGTATATAATTCCACATGTGTTAATTCATAGTTTTGATGCCTTCAGTGTGAATCTACAATTTCCATAGTCATAAAAATAAAGAAAACTCTTTGAATGAGAAAGTGTGTCCAAACTTTTGGTCTGTACTGTACATATGCAGATATACATGGTCATAATCACAGAATAAGGTATCTACCCTTTAGGAATAGATAAAAAATAAAACATAAAACTTTTATTGTTTATCATTAAAAAGGTACCAACAGGATTGAATGATCAGTCACCTATAGACACAAATAATCTAAGACAGAAATAATATAGGTGTAAGTGATATCAAAAGTGATGTGTTGTGAGAGTATGACAGAATGAACGTGGATTGATGGAAATGTCCACAGTGTGGGGGGGAAGGAGCCAGAGGAGGATTAGGATGATAGTAATCCTGGATGATGATATTCATAGCTTGATTAACGTGATCCACATTGATAAATGGAAATCACGAGGGAAGGGTATGAGTGCCAACCCCATAAGCTGTAGCACCCCATGACACTGCCTTTTTAATAGGATGGTCTCAACCACGGTGACGTTCCCTCCTTATTACTAATGTGCAAAGGAAAAAACAATAAATAAAGACCAGGAGGGGGAATGATATATGCAGGGTTGAGTGTGGATGGATATATCACTGAAAATCATTTAGATGGTATTGCAGTGTCATGAATGGAATGGTAAGACCCTCAAAAAATAACAAACAGTGTCTTGTGTCAAAAACAAACCAGTGATAGACGTGAGATTCACAAATATTTACAAAGAGAGAAATTCAGAACAGTGCTGTCAAAACCCAATGGATGGTGGGTACAGCTAAAAAAATACAGATAATCCCTTATTTCCAAGGTTACAAATAACCATGAAAAATCCGAAGTGTTTCCACCGCTTATATGGGAAGCGGATTCATCAGGGATAGGGATACAAGTACACAGTATTGCAACTAAATAATGAGACAATATCAGTACCTCAATAAAGAAAAAAACCTATAGGTCACTTAGATATAGATGGTTCAGCAACAGAATCAATTACAGTATTGGCCTAAGGAGTCATTATATACACAAGTTGGATAAGTGTGTATATATAGGTGTAGCTTATAAAATGATAGAAGATATCAGATATTTACCAATAAGGATATATATACCCAGAATATCAATGAGGTCAATGACATAATAGTTGATAGCAGAACTTGTCAGTGACTAGTTATACCCTTGATATAGCTGTGTAGATGGTTGACAATAGACGTAAATAAACTTTAACCCCTACACAAAAGCGACTATAACCAGAAATATGGTTAAGCCACAACCAGGCTCCAAGATGTATATTGATCACCATATAACACAGATTGTTCAGTGTCAGGCCTGACATTCAGTATAATATCCTTATATAAGATGGTAGACTATTAGATGGAAACATACCCCAGCATGTCACCATAGTAACCATAGCAAATGCGTATTGGGATCAAGCCCTACAAAAAAACTTGATAGACCATTGGGACAGACATATTCAATTGGTCACCGTGACTGATGCATAATAGAGTCAAGGCATAAGGATATACTTACCTCGCCATTAGGATAAATATGTGGCCAGAAATCTGCGGTCAAATGCGGTTATTCACCAGGACTCAGCGGTCAGTAGCGGTCAGTCCACCATTAGGCCCAGACTCTGCGGTCAGTCGCGGTAGGTCCACCATTGAGGAGTAGATGATAATGCCGCTGCTGATTCTATTACTGTGTGATTGGCAATCCACTACTCTTGGTATTGTGCTATTTCATTTTGCGGATACTGATTACTTCAAACCATCTATGATTTACAGGTATATGTGGTCAGCTAAATATTTTTTTTTCATTCTAGCCAAGAGCAGGCAGCATTCATATGGGGTCTAAACTAAATGCAGCTATAGAATTCAGCTTGCTGGTAACTTCTGTGCGGAATACTCTGGGGAATACTGCTGCTTCCAGCAGACTCTGCAGCTCACCAGCTATATACAGTAGAAGGAATGCAGTCAAGTCTTTACATTAGAGAAACTTGTCATGTCAGGGTCTCGACCCATGTGACTTTTACTGACTATGAATAGCACATTACAAGCCCCCGGTAATACTCAATGTCCCCCACACAGAATCAGTCTGACAGAAACATGAATCTAGAATTCAAAAAAGTCTGTACAATCACAGATCCACTTCTTCAGCCTCTTGTAGATTACGGAGTCAAAATAAACAAGACTAATATTAAAAGGTTAATACAGATCGCTTGCATTACTAAAAATGCCTTTGTAAGGCCCCATCTACGTTGGTAGTGTACTGTATTTTAGATCTGTTCCGAACGCTGTTTTCATGCTGCGGGGGTTGGCCACACCCCTCGTGACATCACGGCCATGCCCCCCTCAATGCAAGTCTATGGGAGAGGGCGTGACAGCTGGCACGCCCCCTCCCATAGACTTGCATTGAGGGGGCATGGCCGTGATGTCATGAGGGGTGTGGCCGACCCCCACAGAGCGAAAACAGCATTCAGAAGAGTTACTTCCAAACGTTGGCCAGTGGAGTACCCCTTTAACAATGCTTTTCAGATTTGATAAAAACTGAAAGACTAAGGCTATGTTTACATGGGAAAATGTCTACACGGAAAATCTGTGTGTGAACAACCTCCTGACAGCAAAGCACCAGCAGAACATGCTGGCGCTAGGACCGCTCGGAAATGTACTGTCCCATAGACTGTGATGCATTTCTGTGCAGAGTCCGCCGTAGGAACAGAATTAGAATTCTGTGCACAGTGCAGCAGAATTGCATTGAAATCGAACCGTGGAAAATTCTATATTGGAATGGAAATACTATCGTGCGAACATAGACTAAGGCATTGTACTGTGTTCTTTAGTCTGCATTTTCAGCCTCAAATAATGGAATTTGTTGCATTTCTTAGAAACTAATGACCATTTTTTTTATTTTTTGAGTTGCAAATTGATAAAAAATTTAATTGACCTTGCACGCACTGTTACGTCTAAAATTAAAGCTGTAAAATTTTCCGATAGAACTTAATAATTAAGTGTTTAAGACTATTTTTGATCTATAACATGGCTGTTTTACAGCTCAAAAATGATTAAAGTTTAAATAAAAAACTGTTTAGTTCACACAGTTTATTTCTGCAGTTTTTGGCTTTTGGTCCTTTTTTTCAGCTGGGCCGGAATACTGTGTGTGAACATAATCTAAGGGCCACTTTAGGCAGGCTAAAGGAAGGCACATAACAAGTGCTGATCTCTTTGATTGGCACTCGTCTGCTGAATAGTGTGATGTGTGATGGGGCCACATCAACCATTGCTGGATTGTTTGTGCAGCCTTTTAAATGCATCACTGTTGGCCACACGTCTTTTGTTTACACAGGGTGATGCGTGGCTGATAGCGATAATTTATGTGTCCACACAAAGATGTGATCAGCTAATAAACAAGTGTTTTCTTGTTTTGGCCATTTTACATAGGAAAACTTATTTGCTGGTAATTGGCCTTTGTAAAAGAGTCTTAAAGGGGTATTCCGCTGTTTAGCGTTTGGAACAAACTGTTCCGAACGATGGAACCAGCGCCGGGAACTCGTGATGTCATTGCCTCGCCCCCTCATGACATCATGCCCCGCCCCTCAATGCAAGTCTATGGGAGGGGGCAGGGCGTGACATCACGAGGGGGCGGGGCTTTGACATCACATGCTCCCGGCAACGACTCCAGCGTTCGGAACAGTTTGTTCCAAGCACTGAGCAATGGAGTGCCCCTTTAAGACTGCAGCAAGTTTTAACAGGGGCTCAGGCTGATTGAAAATCTGGAGCATCTTTGAACTGAAGCCCCATCTATTTTACGCTAAGCCTTCAAATCTTGCGCCTGAAATCTCTTTTTTTTTTTTTGTCTAAATTTGCTTTAAAAATCGTTATAATAAAAATTTGCTCCAATCTGTGCCAACATTCTGGCGACCAAACTCTTATCTATCTCCCCTACTGTGTGTGAACATAGCCTAAGCCTACCACTGACAGTGTGCTAACAATTTAAATGAAGAACATAACATGGAATTTCTACTTTTATTTTGCAATATGAGGTTTAGTAATCAGTCACAGCTGGGCCATAATTTATTCTACATACGGCGCTTCGCCCCATGCAAATAGAGTTCAATGCAACTTCACTTCTGGCCTTAAATGGCTCCAGGTTGTTGCTCAATCGCTAATTGCTTCCTAATTAGAGGACGGCAGCGAGCGCTGTAACCAGTCAATGAATGGGAGATATTCTAACCAAGCGCACACACTGTTCAGCTGAGTCACCAACACAAAACCAACTTGTCATTGGGATGAAAAGAAAATGCTTAGATTTAACAACTGCGATCAAAGCCCATGTGCAGATTAACCCAAGACACTACCGAAATCCCAAAACATGTGGAAACAAATAATAACTCCAGACAGTAGCATGATAACATTAAAGCCACGATTTTAAATCCACATCTTCATTGTGTTTTAGGACAAAGGGGAACATGTTTAAACTTTAGAATTTCCTTTATAGAAAATCCTTTTGTTCAGTAAATAGGTTGTAGCTCAATCAACTTAACCACTTTATTATCATGTATTGCTTAGGATGACGAGGTATAAACTCTGCAGTTTATTTAAATGGCTTTTAATGCTTTCTGGTTTCTTTGTTCTTTTGGTGAAAGGAACATTGTATTTCTACTTCATGTAAGTGGGACATGAATACTGTATTGAAAAGGCATGTCAGGTATTCAATGACTTCTTTTTTTTGGTTTATATTTTTGGAATTGGCACAATAAAACATCACACACTGAGCCTGAATGACTATTTTTTTAAAAGAATTTTCACAGGAAAAAGAGTTGGGCTAACTTCTGACAGGGCCAGATCAAGATGTGTAGGGGCCCGCTTCCCAGTCATAGTTTAATACAATCCACTGTTTAAACTATAAACTTTATAGTTGATCTGAAAAGCTGATCTCCCGCCTGTTTTTTTTTTTTTTAGATGCCACATGTAGACACCTAGGTCTTCAATGGGTGGCTGGCCTGCCCTGCAACGGCAAGTAAGTTCCCTTCACAAGTTCTATTAATTGTAAATGGGCTCGTTGTATGTCTTGTAGTTACCTTGGTAAGGAAAACATCTAGAGTAAACCTGCATCTCTCCACATGCAATCAGCTTTATAGGTACAATTAAAGCAGGGAAAACACATTGGGTCATTTTTGGCCAAAGTCAAGAGAACCCCTTGATAATGTAATGATCTGTACATTAAGTAAAACTTATACCTAACATGACAGGGCATGTCATATTTTGCATATCAAGTGCCTGGAAGCCACTTTTCCAAGTCTTCTTAAAGCAACAAACATGATGGGCCTCATTTACTAAGCTGAAACCGACCAGTTTTTGTCTGGTTATGTCTGTGCCAGTGTGCGCAATTGTGCAACAGTGTGCGCCTGAAAAATTGTGGTTGGCCACAAAGGGGCGTGGTTTCACAACCCGACCGATTTACTATGGAATTCACAGAAAATCCTGTTGGTAAATGGCTGGAAATATTGACCTAGAAAAAGCTCGTCAGAAAAAGTTCCCGACTTTTCCCAATAGTAAATAGAGAGGAATCCTGCATGTCTGAAACAACTTTTCCCACTAGTAAAAACCGGAAACTCTTAGTAAATGAGGCTCGATATTTCTTATAGTAAGCAGTGTGGGCACATGGGAAATTGAAGTGCCAAATAAAGGGGGTTGAAATTCTAGGTCTTGCTGCTGAAAGCATCTGAAGGTCACCAAAGGGAATCAGCTTCTGGACGCTGTTTGGTCATGGAGGCCCCATGGGCCATTGACCCTTATGTTGTGTACAACTGGCCTAACCTGTGCTCTAAAATAATAATATCTGCTAAAATAGACTATACACCCATGAGCCATAAAACTAAAACCACCTATTATTATATATATGTAGGTCTACCTTGTACCACCAAAACAACTCTAATCTGTTAAGGCCTGGACTCCATAACACCTTTGAATGTGTGTGGCACCAAGACATTAGCAGTAGATCCTTTATATACTATAACTTATGAGGTGAGCCCTCCATGGATTGAACTTGTTTTTCTAGGTTCTTTTAAAGAGGTACTCCGCCCCTAGACATCTTATCCCCTATTCAAAGGATAGGGGATAAGATGTCTGATCGCGGGGGTCCCACTGCTGGGAACCCCCGTGATCTCTCCTGCAGCACTCCTGTGATCTGGTGCATGAAACAAACTTCGCTCCATGCCTGATAACTGGTGATGCAGGAGCTGTGACTTCATGGCCCCTCCCATATACTTGCATTAAGGGAGCGGGGCGTGACGTGACATCACGATCCTCCGCCCCCTGCATCGCCAGTCATCAGGCATGGAGCGAAGCTCGCTCCGTGCACCAGATGACAGGGGGGGTGCAGGAGAGATCGGGGGGTTCCCAAAAGAGTGACCCCCACGATCAAACATCTTATCCCCTATCCTTTGGATAGAGGATAAGATGTCTAGGGGTGGAGTACCACTTTAACGTCATGTTTATGTGCCTCAAACCTTTCCTGAACAACTTTTTCAGTGTGACATTGGGACATGTTGTTGAGAATACCAGTGTTATAAAGGTTTGTGCAATGTCTACAGTAATATTTAGGTAAGTTTTTCATGTCAACAAAAGACTCAAAATTGCTAGAAGCCAATATTTCCAATCAAACCATTACCCATGCATCACACTGCCTCCAACAGCTTGTATACTGGGGACACTCCATAAGACCTGCTGTTGTACAGATCTTGCTGAAGAGCCATCACAATTTGACCCTTGTCAAAGTCGATAATATCCTTATCCAACATCATATCAACTCCCAAGCTTGACTATTCACCTGTGACCTGATATATCCCATGCCTTGACAGGTGCCAGATATCACAAGATATTCACTGTTATTCAATGGCTAATTGTATATATGAAACCTATGAGTATCATGCTTTTCTATGTAGAGGGAAATTAAAAGCAATATGTTTAAAGAAGTCTACGAATAGCATAGAAAAAAAAAACACAGACAAAACTCACTTTTTCTCCCATTAATATCCTACATTGTAATGTCATGATGTACGAGCAAGGTACAAGTCATGAAATCAAACTAATCCAAAAAACACAGTGCATTAAAAAGGGCATCCCAAATCATATTTCCCACAACCAACTTTTCATCCATTTCTTGATCTTGGCAGACCTAGGTGTATTGGGAATATATTGGGATATAGCCAAGGAGAAAAGTTCCCATGACTCATGTTAACGAAACAGGACATTTTTGTTCCTTGTAATATATTTTCAAAAAGCCATAATTTATCCTCATTTAAACAGTAGTATTTAGACCTGAACATTCAGAAATCTGTTTGAAGAACAACGCAGTCTGACTCCACTAACATACTTGGAAAGCCCTAACAAGAAATGTTATTCATAACATCACAGACAGCCATAGCACCGTTCATTATAAAAGCCATTTTGTCTCCCAAAAGATCTTTATTGCTTCGTACAGTACTTTTATTTACTTAGTAGAGGGTGTATACATGCTTAGACAGTTTAAAAGGTAGATTCTGTCATTTCAGCAAAAAACAGCCACAAATAATACAGCTTGTGTGGCCCGTCAATTTGCCAATCATAGAAGGCCTTTAATGTAACAATATTATAAAATATACAGCCATGGCCAAAAATGTTGGCCCCCTAGATTTTTCAAGAAAATGAAGTATTTCTCACAGAAAAGGATTGCAGTAACACATGTTTTGCTATACACATGTTTATTCCCTTTGTGTGTGTAGGAACTAAACCAAAAAAAGGGAGGAAAAAATAAAATTGGACCTAATGTCGCACCAAACTCCAAAAATGGGCTGGACAAAATTATTGGCACCCTTTCAAAAGTGTGGAAACATTAGATTGTTTCAAGAATGTGATTTAAACTCACCTGGGGCAAGTAACAGGTGTGGGCAATATTAAAATCACACCTGAAAGCAGATAAAAAAGGAGAGAAGTTCACTTAGTATTTGCATTGTGTGTCTGTGTGTGCCACACTAAGCATGGACAACAGAAAGAGGAGAAGAGAACTGTCTGAGGACCAGAATTGTGGAAAAATATCAACAATCTCAAGGTTACAAGTCCATCTCCAGAGATCAAGATTTGCCTTTGTCCACAGTGCGCAACATTATCAAGAAGTTTGCAACCAATGGCACTGTAGCTAATCTCCCTGGGCGTGGACGTAAGAGAAAAATCAATGAATTGTGTCAACGCAGGATAGTCCAGATGGTGGATAAGCAGCCCCAAACAAGTTCCAAAGATATTCAAGCTGTCCTGCAGGCTCAGGGAGCATCAGTGTCAGCGCGAATTATCCGTCATCATTTAAATGAGATGAAACGCTATGGCAGGAGACCAAGGAGAACCCCACTGCTGACACAGAGACATAAAAGCAAGAAATGTTGCCAAAATTAACTTGAGTAAGCCAAAATCCTTCTTGGAAAATCTCTTGTGGACAGATGAGACCAAGATAGAGCTTTTTGGTAAAGCACATCATTCTACTGTTTACAGAAAATGGAATGAGGCCTACATAGAAAAGAACACAGTGCCTACAGTGAAATCTGGTGGAGGGTCAATGATGTTTTGGGGTTGTTTTGCTGCCTCTGGCACTCGGTGCCTTGAATGTGTGGATGGCATCATGAAATCTGAGGATTACCAATGGATTTTTGGTCGCACTGTACAGCCCAGTGTCAGAAAGCTGGGTTTGCAAGATCTTGGGTCTTCCAGTAGGACAATCAGGGAGATTAATCAAAACCTGTCCAGAGGAAAAGTTGCTGAGTTGCCCATAGCAACCAATCAGATCACTTCTTTCATTTTTTAAAGAGGCCTGTAAAAAATTTGAAGCAATCTGATTGGTTCCTATGGGCAACTGGTCAACTTTTCCTCTGCTCAGGTATTGATGAATTTCCCCTAATGACCCCAAACATATGTCAAAAAGCACCCAGAAATGGATAGCAACAAAGCGCTGGAGAGTTCTGAAGTGGCCAGCAATGAGTCCAGATCTAAATCTTATTGAACACCTGTGGAGTGCTCTTAAAATTGCTGTTGGGAAAAGGCGCCTTCCAATAAGAGAGACCTGGAGCAGTTTGCAAAGGAAGAGTGGTCCAACAATCCGGCTGAGAGGTGTAAGAAGCTTATTGATGGTTATAGGAAGTGACTAATTTCAGTTATTTTTTCCAAAGGGTGTGCACCCAAATATTAAGTTAAGGGTTCCAAAAATTTTGTCCAGCCCTTTTTTGGAGTTTGGTGTGACATTATGTCCAATTTGCTTTTTTTCCTCCCTTTTGGTTTAGTTCCAATACACAAAGGGAATAAACATGTGTAGATCACAACAAGTGTTACAGCAATCTTTTTCTGTGAGAAATACTTCACTTTCTAGAAAAATTTCAGGGGTGCCAACATTTACGTCCATGACTGTATGTGGTTAATAACGCCTTCTCCTGAATATCACTGCATCTATGGTAACCATTCTGTGTGCCTAAGAATTTTGCACACAGGGTAACCTCTCCTTTGACCCGGCCCATTCTATGGAACTACCAGTGGTTAATGTAAATGGTCAACATGTTGACCAGCTGATCACTGATAGTTTTAGTGTTGTAATAAAACAATACCTTTTAAATCAGTCCTGGCCCCTCGGCTTCTTTGATTTCCTGTTGTAGTGCCTTTGTGGCCTATTGACAATGACTAATGTTGCATTCAGTATTGTCTGGTATGTAAACACCAGAGTTAGCGTGGGAATTGCAGGGTAAAAAGGGTTCTCTGCTTTAGACCATCCTTACTTGTTAGTACAGTCCCATTACGATAAAGCGGCAGGAGTAACTATGACTCTCTTAAAGTAGCCAAATACCTCATCATCTTATTAGTGACGCGAATGAATGGATGAACGATATTCCCGGTTTCCCTAAAAACATTTAAATATCCCTCTGCTGAGACCTCGCATTCAGCTATAAATAGTGAAAAAATGCATTAACCCCTTGGGGACCAAGGGTTTTTCCATTTTTTGCACTTTCGTTTTTTCCTCCTCACCGTTTAAAACTTCATAACCCTTTCAATTTTGCACCTAAAAATCCATATGATGGCTTTTTGTTTGCGCCACCAATTCTACTTTGTAATGACATCAGTAATTTTACTCAAAAATCTATGATGTACATAGCACATAGGCTTCTGTTTCTACATAGTAAATTATTTGGTAAAATTACACATTCTCTTTATTCTGTAGGTCCATACATTCAAAATGATATCCTTAGTATATACCGTATTTTTCGCCATATAAGACGCTCCGGCATATAAGACGCACCCAATTTTAAAGGAGGAAAATCTAGAAAAAAAAAAGATTCTGAACCAAATACTGTAGTAAAATATTTTATATCAGTATAGTTCCCCCACAGTAGTTGGCAGTATAGTTCCCCCACAATGGTAGGCAGCTTCCCCCCCCCACAATGGTTGGCAGTATAGTTCCCCCACAATAGTTGGCAGTATAGTTCCCCCACAATGGTAGGCAGCTCCCCCCCACACTAGTGTGCAGTATAGTTCCCCCACAATGGTAGGCAGCCCCCCACAATAGTTGGCAGTATAGTTCCCCCACAATGGTAGGCAGCTCCCCCCCCCCCCCCCCCCCCACACAGACATACAGCTTCCAGCCATATACAGTGTACGGCTGGAGGCTGTATGTCTGTGTGCTGCCCCCACAGTGTTCCGGTCACTGCTCCTCTGGCCCGGTGTCACAATCTACTGCTATGGCCTATGGACCATAGCAGTAGGTGCCGGGACCGGAGGAGAAGGCAATAAACATAGCCGGTGTGAGGTGAAAAATTCACCAGCGGTCATGAGGCTGCGGTCATGAAGATGATACCTGTCTCGGGAAACGCCCAGTTTAGAAGAGGTTTGCTATGGGGATTTGCTTCTAAACTGGGCATTTCCCCGAGACAGGTGTCATCAGAGAGGATTTAGACAAAAAAGAACAACCTTAAATTCAGAAGCTCATAAGTACTGAAAGGATTAAGATTTTTTTTATAGAAGTAATTTACAAATCTGTTTAACTTTCTGGAGCCAGTTCATATATAAAAAAAGTTTTTTCCTGGAATACCCCTTTAATGAAATACAATGGACTTTTGCACAATATTCAAATTTTTTGAGTTTCACTTGTATTTAAGGAAGTCCAAACAACTGTTGTCATGGCACACAGATGCATACTAAAGTATCTGATAGAATATAATGTATAAATCACCTGTCCATTAATCACTGATCACGTTACCACAATCAGTTCCTACTCAGTTATCATTTGAGCTTCCCTTTTTTCTCCCTGTAGCAAAACCAAGAGCAGTGTCTTCTATCGTGTTCAGAACTTATCAGTACTTCTATTTTTCTGTTGCCTTCCTCATTCTTGGGTGACCTTTAGATTTCACTTTACATAAGAATTACAAAAGGATTCAAGATATAGGGCTATAGGTTATTTTCAGCAACTCCATCATTGTGTCTTCAGCTTCTACCTCCTCGACTATCCCTTTTTACTATATAAATCATGTACATTTTCCTTCATCAATAAACCATAAGAGGAATTCACTGTAGACCTATTCTGTGCGTGCTAAGAGGTGGCTCATATGGGCCAAGCCTGAATATAAGTGTTCCAGGCATGTACTTTCTGAACCCTTCATTTTTAAAATGGAAAATACATTATAAGTAGAGATGAGCGAACTTACAGTAAATTCGATTCGTCACGAACTTCTCGGCTCGGCAGTTGATGACTTATCCTGCATAAATTAGTTCAGCTTTCAGGTGCTCCGGTGGGCTGGAAAAGGTGGATACAGTCCTAGGAAAGGGTCTCCTAGGACTGTATCCACCTTTTCCAGCCCACGGGAGCACCTGAAAGCTGAACTAATTTATGCAAGATAAGTCATCAACTGCCGAGCCGAGAAGTTCGTGACGAATCGAACTTACTGTAAGTTCGCTCATCTCTAATTATAAGGATCTTTCCATAGGACATTGTCAAAATCATTATTGATTATAACTGTTCAATGAATTCCCCAAAAGGGGTTGTCTAGTTTAGAAAGACCACTTCAAAATACTCTATTAAGGAATTCTGAGAGAATTGATGAGTTTGGGGATCTTCGTCAATTAACCAGCACAAAAAAAGTAACTATTAAAAGCCCTCTCTCCATCTATTACAATCCATGGGCTCTATGTAATACTTAATTTCTCCTGTGGTGGCACTGCAAGGAAATGGAACACTTTACCACAGATTACAGCTGATCGCTGGGGATCCAGGCATTTTCAAGAGCCAAATTTGACAAAACATGGGATGCCTACAGAGGACAACCACTTTAAACCCAGTACATAACTTAAATCTTACTTTGTCTACAATGTAGGCTTAAAGAGGATATCTCAGATTTAAGCATTAATAAAAATTGAAATTGGTTATTACATAGCTATTAGTTTTGTCCATCAATTGTATTGAGTAGTACTTTATGGTGTATTTATATATATAAAATATATATTTTTTATATAAATTTACACTTCGAACACAATTGTTTTTACATTGGCAAACTATCATCCAACAAGACCGTAAAAGAGAGCAATTTAATGGAAAATAATCTTCCTGCACTGTATATCAATCATGTAGAGCAGGGAGGGGTGGGGGATGGAGGAGGCATGAATGCTGCAGCTCAGCACAGCCTCAGCACTTGAGCAGGATATAGAGTTGACAGATTCCCTTCAAATGTGTAAGTATAGTATTTTCTAAAAAAAAAGTTACTTACTTGGTTAAAGATGTCTATCAACAAGGAATAACTTCTTTATGAAGACCATGATTTTGTCATAATATGGGGACTCCCAGTGGTGATAGGTCCAAGCTTTTGTTTTTCCTGAAGTCATAAAAATACATGTGTATAGGTTATAAAATATACATCCAAAAATCATAGAATCACTGGACTAATATACAGTAGCTACTGCAAACTACTGTATTATAAAATATAAGTAGACTGACTATAATAACTGTTTATAATCGTATCCTGGTTTTGGCAAATAAAGCTTATTTTTGTAGAATGAGTTATACAATTTCCCAATAGGTTTTTGGTTTCCTCCTTGAAATCAGTGTGAGCAAATTGCAACAAATAAATGACAATTATTGACAATTTCCACACAGATTTTTTTGCCACAGTCAAAATCTACTAGATCTTGCCGCTACTGTAAATGCCCAGAAATGCTTATAAAATCCAGGTGGAAAATCTGCAATAAATCTGCCCCGAGTAACCATATCCTAACTGTATCAAGGTGAGCACCTGTGTGAATGTTACAGGACCAGGACAGTCTCAGGAAAGTTCTATAAAACTTTTCCTTCGAAAATCAATATACCATAAAATAGTTTATGCCATTGGGGTTAATGCCAAAAGACACACAAAGACAAATTGAATCACACACAGACACCTATAAGGCAGTGCATTTGATTTTACCCGGTGGATTCCAATTCACTAAATACTGAGAACTGCTATTATTCTAGATTTATTTTAATTACACTACAAACAACTGCACTAAACAGCAATAACTGTAAAATAGGTCATCAGTAATTTTTCTTTGCCATTGTTAAAATAAGTTTACCGGGTAGGGAGGGGTTTTTGATATTTTGCTGGGGGATACTAACTAACTAATAATACTAACTAACTAACTAACTAACTAACAAATAATACACTTATTACCCGATCTCCACTGCCACTGTCGTTTCCCCAAGTGTCTGGTCCCCTATGCGGTCCTCCTTAGAGATGAGCGAAGTTACAGTGATTCGATTCATCACAAACTTCTCGGCTCGGCAGTTGCTGACTTTATTCTGCATAAATGAATTCAGCTTTCAGGTGCTCCGGTGGGCTGAAGACTCTCACCTAGGACTGTATCCACCTTTTCCAGCCACCGGAGCACCTGAAAGCTGAACTAATTTATGCAGGAAAAGTCATCAACTGCCAAGCCACGAGGTTAGTGGCAAATCGAATCACTGTAACTTCGTTCATCTCTAGTCCTCTTCTTTATGGTTCCCGTGGCAGGAATTGCATGCTTAGCCAATTACTATGATGAGCAGAGAGTTCCTGCCCATATAAAAACCTGATTGGAACCTTAAAGAGGACCACAGTGGGGACCTGACGCACTAAAAAACGGCAGTAGTGGGGGACATGGCCAGGTAAGTATGCTTCTTTGTTATTTCTCCTGCAGCCCCAAAATCATATTAAAAAGCCTTCCCTCCCTAAAAACTAATTTAAGAAGCTTTGAAAACAACAGAAATTATTATATATATATATATATATATATATATATATATATATATATAAATCAAACTCTACTCATCAAAATCCTTTGCTGCTCCAGTGGCTTCGGATGGTCTTTATTTTATTTTTTGGAGTGACAAAATTAAATTAGGCCGATTTACCGCATTTTCCCAAAAAATTTGGTTCAGTCCGGACTAATTCTCAGCGAATCGCTATTAAAAATGGCTATTTCTGGCCTACAGAAAGCCTCAATAGGGATGTCTACACTTGCTGTAACACGCATATGGAGTGTGCTGGGTTAGTGAAAAAATACTGTTATTCAGTATGACATGCATATCAGAGGAGTCGCTATTAGATTCATTGTCGCAGACCGGCAAAATGACAGAGCCTGGAGATGGCATCAGTATGAAGAGAACATATAGTGGCTGAACGACACAGCATGGAGGTGGCGGCAGCATGAGGAGAATATATATAGGCTAAATGACACAGCCTGGAGTTGGCGACAGCATGAGAAGACCACATAGTAGCTGAATGACACAGCCTGGAGTTGGCGGCAGCATATAGTGGCTGAATGACACAGCCTGGAGGTGGCGGAAGCATGAGGAGACCACATAGTGGCTGAATGACACAACGTAGAGGTGGCGGCAGCATGAGGAGATCACATAGTGGCTGAAAGACACACCTGGAGTTTGCCGCAGCATATAGTAGCTGAATGACACAGCCTGGAGTTTGCGACAGCATGATGAGACCATATAGTGGCTGAACAACACAGTATGGAGGTGGTGGCAGCATGGGGAGACTATATACTGCCTTAATGACACAGCCTGGAGTTTACAGCAGTATGAGGAGACCATATAGTGGCTGAATGATACAGTCTGGAGGTGGCGGAAGCATGAGGGGACCATATAGCCTCAATAGGGGTGTAGAACACTTTGCCTTGTCCTAACACGCATAGGGAGTGTGCTGTGTTAGTGAAATAATATTGTTATTCAGTATGACATGCAGATTACAGGCACCGCTATGAGAATCACTGCCACAGAGCATCTGGATGTGGCAGCAGGGGGACCATATGGCTTCAAAATTAAAGAGAATAAAAATATTTTTTATGTAATTTTTATTTTATTTAATTTGAATTTGAATTATTTTTTTTTGATTACCCATTCTGGTGAGCAGGGCCGCCATCAGGGGGTACAGCCAGTACCCCCTTCTGCACCCACCTGCAGCAGCCCCAACACAGAAGCAAAAGACCGCTGTTAAAACAGCAGTCTCCTGCTTCCACTGGCAGCTGCGACCCAATACTTACTGCCACCTGTCCTCTCCTCCCTGTATGAGGATCTTACAGGCAGCAGCAGCAACAGCACAGTGGAGCACTTGACTGCTGAACATTGCGCTGTGTATGGAATGGCCTTCGATAATGTCATTACCATGTGATCGGTCACATGGGTGGGATGAGCCTGACTGCTGTGCTGGGATAGGGGAATGTATTTATCATGAGAAGGTAACCTATAGTATACACACACTCAACTATATCTGTGTTTTCCAAACAGGGTGCCTCCAGCTGTTACAAAACTTCAACTCCCAGCATACCCGGAGAGCCAACGGCTATCTGGGCATGCTAGGAGTTGTAGTTTTGCAACAGCTGGAGATACGTTGTTTGTAAAACACTGCACTATAAAATTCACAAACACTGCATTTAACACACCCACCACACACACCCTTTTCCCATTTAAAAAATAAATACAATTATTTAAGAATCCAAACATGTGGTATCGCCACGTGCGTAAATGTCCAAACTATTACAATATAACGTTAACTAACCCACACGGTCAATGGCGAAATTGTTAAAAAATACCAAAGTCCACAATTGCTAATTTTAAGTCATTTCATATACCATAAAAGATGAGTAAAAAGCGATTTGGAAAGTCCCATAAAAAACATAAATGGTGCCAGTAAAAAGCGCAAAAGGCAAGCCCTCACACAACCCAGTATTTGGAAACATTCTAGTTATAGGGATCCGAAGAGGATGATTTTAAGTATACTACTTTTTGTAGAAAAAGTTATTTTTAAAAAGTAGTAAAATAAAACAAAGCCTATAAAAATTGGTTATTGTTGTAAAAGTATTGAACTACAGTATAAGGGTGCGTTCCGCTAGCGGAATTCCGCGGTGTGAACTTAACATTAGTGTGAATGGGTCTCCGCGAGACCCGTTCACACGGCGGAATTTCCGCGGTGGACAATTCCGCCACTGAAATTGTTCCGTGCAAAGAAAGAACATGTTCATTCTTTGCGCGGATTCCGCGAGCACTGCACAGCCGTCAATGGTGACGGCTCAGTGCCCCGCGGCCCTAGCAACTCTGGCGGTGGCCGCCAGGCGGAATCTCCGCTCGGGGAATTCAGTGAGCGGAGATTGCGCAGTGTGAACGCACCCTAAAGATGTAAATAAAATGTAATTTTTACTGAAAAGTGCACTGGGAAGAAAAGGAAGCCCCCAAATTTAGCAAAATGGCGTTTTTTTGTTTCACTGTATATTTCATGGTTGCATGAGTGATGTCATTACAGAGTACAATTGGTGGCACAAAAAGCAACAAGCCTCATATGGGTCTGAAGTTTGAAAATTAAAAGTATTATGGCTATAAGAAGGAGAGGAGGAAAAAAAATAGAGTCCTGATGTCCTTAAAGGGGTACTCCAAAGGATAGTAGATAAGATGTCAGATCACCGGGGTCCCGCTGCTGGGAACCCTCAGGATCTCCGCTGCGGCACCCCGCTATCATTACTGCACAGAGCGAGTTTGCTCTGCGCGTTATGATGGGCAATACAGGGACCGGAGCATCATGACGTCACAGCTCCGCCCCTCATGACGTCAAGGCTCGCCCCCTCAATACAAGTCTATGGGAGGGTGCGTGGCGGTCATCATGCCCCCTGCCACAGAATTGCATTAAGGGGGCAGGGCGTGATGTCACGAGGGGTGGAGCCATGATGTCACGCTGCTCCGTCCCCTGTATCGCCCGAACTCTCTTTGTGCAGCAATGATAGTGCGGTGCCCCAGCGGCGATCCCGGGGGTCCCCAGCAGCGGGACCCCGGTGATCTGACATCTTATCCCCTATCCTTTGGATAGGGGATAAGATGTCTAGGGGCGGAGTACCCCTTTAAGGGGGTATTGTTCACACACACATACAATACATTTTACACATACACACACACACACACACACAACTGTATACTTCACACAAGTGGTATAAATATCATTGTCGCAGCAGTCACAATCATGATGTCGCAGGTCCAACGGCCTGAGAGCGTGGAGGCAGAAGCGGAATTTTGCAGTGACGTCACTCCGCACTGCATTCGGCCACTAGGAGGGCGACCCCTAGCGGCTGAATTTCAAATTGCTTTTAAAATGTTTTAAAAGCATTTTTTTTTTAAATAAAAGTATATTAGAGATATGTTGTAGTACTTAAGTACTGCAACATATCAAAAATAATTTTTCATGACAGTGCCCATTTAAAGCTCCACACGTCGGCGCTGCCCTGCACTTTGGTACACACCGACCGCCTCAAGGACTGGCCCACCTTCTGTTCTGCAAAATTGTGCAGGTCTGGTATTGCCTTCTTCGCAAAGAAATGACAGCTTGGCACTCTCCACCTCGGCTCGGCACAAGCCATCAGTTCTCTGAAAGGTGCAGAGTACACTACTTGAAAAGGGAAGGACTGCAGCACCAGCAACTTGGACAAGAGCACCGCTTCTGCGCCGTTGTATGAGTGGGCACATACTGTTGTCTCTTGCATATGGCTTCACCGATGGATTGCTGGTGGAATGACTGACTTGAACTAGGAGGAGCAGTCCGCATTGATTGACTGCTAATGCCACCATCTCTAGGAACCCCTGTTCCACTACCCTCCGGGAAGGTAGGCTGCCGCGAAACAGGGTCTACCCGGGCACATTTGGCTCCAGACTTTCCACTTCTGCCACTATGCTGCCACCTTGATGGCTCAGCTGCTGCCTCACGGGCAACCTGCAACCCTCTTCTCCTGATGATGAAGCCCCTTCTGCACCCGGCTCCCGAGTGTGATCGGCTTCATCATCATCGAGTTGTGTCTGAACGTCACTGATGTCCTCCTCAGGTTCCTCAACAGTGTCTGCTTCAGGAGCCTGAACGCTCGCAACACCGCCTCCCACGCCACTCTCCTCATCACTACTTGCCCGCCTAGCGGAGGAAGTGGCGGATGTCTCCTTCACTTCTTGGCTGGGCAGTAGCTGCTGACTGTCCTCTAGATCATCCTCACTAAAAAGTGAAGCTGAACCAACAGAATAAGATACTTCTGTGGGGGAGGGAAGAGAATAGGACAGAGGCATTGGGAGGACAGGGACTGCTCCCAGGTCATGCCAACTGAGGGTTGTGTCTGAGGAATCCACCAACTGTTGTCTGGGATGTTAGATGTCACTTGTGATGAAGTGGATGACTGTGTTAACCAATCGATGACGGCAGATGGGTTGCTGGTTGAGACACGACCGCTAGCTGATACTAGGAGATCAGGCCTCTTGCTGTGACTCCTGCTGCCACTCATCCCTAGTCTGCTGCAACCTCTGCTTGATGAATTTAGTCCTCTGCCACTCCTCTGTGCACATCCTGGCACTTCTCTGCCTGACACACTTAGTGCATATATGAGGGGAGTTCAATACACTCCACTACGCTTAAAACAGTAGTTGTCTTCAACACCAGCAGGTGTGTACTTTTGCCTGGCCTTTCACAGTACATAGGCCCTTGAGACTTTAACAGGAAAAAAAATTGTACTTAGATGCACATATGTGGTATGCACTTATGGGGGGGGGGGGAATGCGCTCCCCTTTTCTTAAAAAAGTATTTGTGTACAACACCAGCAGTACACACCAGTCATGCAACACACAGTTGCTATGTACTACACCCAAAATTGCACTCTCTTTCTCAATGTCACTCCCTTCCCTATCAGTGCTTCTAGGCAGGATTTGTTCTTGAGCTGAATTGCTGCTGTTCTGTGCAACACACTGTTCTCTGTCCCTCTCTGTAATAGAATGCTGTAATGACTGGGAGGTGAATCGCTGCAGTAAGAATGCTTTTCTGTGCAACACACTGCTCTCTGTCCTTCTGTGCAACAGAACACTGATGTGACTAGGAGGTGAATCGCTGCTGGAAAAAAGCTTTTCTGGCCAACACACAGAGCTGTCTGTCCCTATCTATCTCTCTGCAATGAAAGGCTGAAGTGACTGGCTACAATATGGCGTCCAATTATATAGGGCTGTGACATCACAGGGGTGACTGGCTGCTGATAGGCTGCATGCTGCATGTGATTCTGGGTCATCCCTCCTACCCTTGTTCCTGCCTTCCCAGGATTCCTTGCCCCATGTCCTCATATGTGGATCTGCCATTTTCGATACCCTGGAGCCTGGACCGCACTAAATGAAGTTTAATAAAGAGATTTGCACGATTGAATTGCGCCGATATTCGCATTCGCGGCAAATCTAATTTTTCCTGAAATTCTTAACAAATTTGGATTTGTCAGATTGGATTCACTCAGTGATGGACTGCAACGGTCATGCAGATGTATGGCACACCATTGTTTCAGGAATATAAACAAAGACCAGCAGGAATCGGAGAATCATCGATACTGGGTCGGCAGGGGATATAACAGTTGAGTATAACAGTTTGTGTTTTTATTTTTTATTTATTTTATAACATTTCCTGGTTCCAGTTAAATTTTTTAATGCCTTAAATAAATCACTAGCTGTTTCCTTTCAGCTATTCTGTCCCCATATGACTCTGACTATTTATTACTACAGAGATAAAGTTATACAGTACAAGGCTGTAAACCTGTAATGCATTTCTCTTCAATATTAAAAACAGAATAATAAGTGTAACATTTCTGGACTGGGAGAAAATTAACACCTCAAAGCTTTTGTAATCTCAATGCCAAAAAGCATTTCAATAAGTCACAAGAAATACAGGATCTGTAGATCCGATCTTGTTTGTTTATAATATCTTTATTGTAATCCTGGAGGCTTAAGAAGAGCGAGACGCATTAAAGTTTATGTCACTTCAATCATATTTAAATGAACATTCTAGGCAAAACTGATACCCTGTGTTATACCTAGTGCAGAGCCCACGGGGGTGGAGCATGAGACTAGAAGTTAAGGAACACCAAAGAAAACATGAGTCTTGCCCTGTCCTCTCTGGCCAAACTAAAGCTCCAGACTTTTTTTTTTTTTTTATGATCACTCAATGTTATATTATGTTTTTAGTAATGATTTATTGATTTCACTTAAATTTTGATTTGTTAAAACCTAAAAACCTAACCTGAAAAAAAAAAAAAAAAAATGAAGTAAAGATTTACATTACTTTTGAAAATACAGTAAATAACACAGCTTGTAATACTTCAAATTCTGGAATGTTTCCCTCCAATGATCCATTTGTAATAGTCAACGTGTCTGTGCCCTAGTGATAAACTGTTTTATTAACAAGTTCCCTATGCTGTAAAAAAGGTGTCAGGATTTTAATTATACAAATCTGTTTAGAATGTGACTAGCTCCCTCTCAGGTTAGTGCAGCCAAACTAAACATTTAAGCGATGTTTATAGGTTACACTTAGCAATTTTCCTTGAAAATTTATACCTCCCACATGGATGGGCCAATATACCTTTGCTGTAAATGTTAAGCAAATACGCCTGCAATTTTTACAGTCAACCCAGCCTTGATGTTCTTTGTCCAAGTGTAAAACACATCACATATAGGCACCATTATGTTTTATAATTTAGCTTAGATTTTTTTAAGATCTTAAAGGGGTTTCCATGTTAGTGGCTAAGATGGAATATGTCAAATAAAACAAAAAAAATTTTTTTTTTTACCTGTTAAGTTCCGTACCCTGCTGACCATTCTTTACTTTGCTGATGATGTGTCATATATCCATGTGACTGAATCACTCAATCACTGGCCTCAGTATTGATTCCTACATGTATGGCATTAATATATGAAAGAAAAAACAACAAGAGGTGGCCCCCTAGTGAAGACCACTAACCACGAGTAGCATGATTAAAATAAAGATGGGTTCTTACCCTTAGGTGTTGCGCTCAGGGCACGACACCTACAGTAGCATCTGGAAAGAGACAGGTGGACCGCTGCCACGAGGAACTTCCTCAGTGTGACGTCAGTCGGACCGGTGGAGGTAGATAGGCAGGAGAAAAATGGAAGTACGTTCCTCTTAAGAAAGGCACTGGTCCCCAGGATTTATGACAATTATATCTTTATTTGCAACGCGTTTCGATCCCGGACAGGGCCCTGTCCGGGATCGAAACGTGTTGCAAATAAAGATATATCTGTCATAAATCCTGGGGACCAGCACCTTTCTTAAGAGGAACGTACTTCCATTTTTATCCTGCCTACATGTATGGCATGAGACCACTAAGTCAGTCAATTGATTACATTGGTGACATGGGTGTATGGCACAACATCAATGTAACAGCAAACAAAGCATGGTGTGAACCACCAGTGTGCTGGAGCAACAGGAAAATTACCAGGCCAATGCTGGTTATGTATTTTTATTCTAGTAAGTTCCCTGATGTTAAACATTATAGATTTTTTATGTTCCTAGACAACTCCTTTAAACTTTTGAAGATCTGGTATGAAAAATAATTATATTCATTAATTATATTCAGTAGCAGACACAGTGAACTTACAGAATTATACTGATGTATCTTGATCAATTTAGCATATATTTACAATATACATAATTTAACTACATAACTTTTAAATTGTACATACACTGTAGATTCAGCGCACTACAGCAACAAGAGGAGCACACGGAGTTGCGGACAATACGTAGCAATACAAGCAATTGAAGAACTCCATGTGCCTTTATTTAACCAGTGTGGTTACAAAAGTGGACACACATACAACACTTAGCCAATACCAATGACTTCAGGTATGTCCAGCCCCAAGTAAAATCTTTGCCCGGAATGCGTTGGCATCAGTAAAGTGTCATGTCCTCTCTACCAGTTTACTGTAACCACAGCTGTTCAATAAGGCCAAGTTTTATCTTGGATGCTGGAGTTCTTCATTTACTTACATAATTTTACTTTTTCTACAACTGGCTGCTAATTGTCCGGTTATATGACCCCTATTTACTTCTGTGCAACATTTAATCTGATTGGTCAAAGCCAACACTGAGGTGCCAGCATCTAGCATCTGCTATGGGGCCCAGAGATTGAGGGACCCAGTCAGATGCAAGAACATTGCATTGTGGATACATGGGGCTATTATCCATGCTTTTAAATACTGCTACTTGCTGTGTGACTTGCCTAGTTTCTCATCATTAGGTGGTGAGGACCTATTTCATTTTGTCTAAGGGCTCTATGAACCTTAGGTTATACCACTTAGAACATATAACCATATTCTCTCTATGTACATAATAGTACAGGGTTTACTGATCTCAATGTCCTTTAATTCTATAAAGAGGTCAAAGATCATTGATCTAGCTTACCACCCAAAGGATCATAGACAAGAACCACCCACTGTGCAGAAACTAGACAGAAAGGATTTGGAGACTGAAGAAGTCCTCCCTGTGACGCCTGCCCCTAGGCTTGTCAATCAATCATCTTCACAACTGCCAGGGTGTGTGGCTACTATATTGGCTTCAAATCGTTCCAAAATAAAAAAAATTGCCTAAAAAATAGAATACAACACCTGCCAAAAACTGTATAAAATAAGGCTGTGTGTTCAGTCAGTCTCTTTTCTCTATGCTTTTTTTTTAATTAAGACTTGTCACGACCGTTTTACACACTTGCTAGTAACAGAGGAGCACATGTAAGGAATGCCGAATCCACCATAAATATTTCGCCTGAGTGTTCACCACCTGGAACAGTAAATTATTCTTTGACAATAAGCTGGACGTCCCCAGAGGCAGCGCCATTTAACTGCTTTATTTATTGCATGGGGGGACAATTACTTCATTTCTTTTAAGTTCACACAACAGCTTTACTGTAATTCCTTTAATAAATCTCAAATAAGTGTCTTTTTGTTTTCTTCTCAGACCTTGAGACTGGATTATGTGTTTGGTGGCTACATTAGGGAGAACATGTGGAGAGCACTGTTCCTGGACATTGCTACTTAAAGACAGAATGACTTCACCGTTACATAACACACAAAGCTTTGAATAGTCACATATTGTAATACTGGAAAGTTGGGTGAAAGCAAACAATAGAATTTGTAACTCATGATTCATTCTACTTTCCTGAACAATTATATTATACTTAGGAAATGTAAGAACATAAAAGGTAAACTACTACAGCTCCTTTTGTGAGAAATATTATAGTCTGGAAGCAGAAACACAATGAATTTCAGTTAGATCGAACTTTGCCCTGAAAGCAGGTGTCAGGAAGTTATGCCATTGCCAGAGGAGTCTGACAGCAGCTTACCCTCCCCTTTTATCCACTCAAAAACATGCATGCATGGCAGAGTACGTGAAGCAATTGGTTGAGATAATGGTTGTCCAAATGAGCATTCCACCACCTTAAAGGGGTTGTCCAGGTAAATATATATATATTTATATATACTGTTGTGGGTGGTGTAAAAATAAAAAAGAAATACTCATTTACCCTGATCCTCTGCAGCTGCTGTTCTGACCTCTCCTGGGCCTTGCTCATCACTGCATCTTCACCAACACATCATTGGAACCAGAAAGAAACATTGTCAAGTGGGAAATGCAGCTGTGGGGGATAAGGGTAGGGGAGTATCACTTTTTATATTTTTACATCATCCTCAAGACAATGCATCACTGACACAGTGGACTTCATATCAGAGGACATGAAAATCACAATTGTAGTATATAGATAAAACTTGGATAGATAGATAGATAGTAGGTTTTTCATGATAATACATTTCTGTTACCTTCTTAGTTATGAATACCAAGACTACAATTTTGCACCATCGTTTTTCAATCATTCTGTATGAATAATATTAGATTTTTCAGTCATACAGTACAGTTCTACAATACCATACTGATGGCTGTAGAGGAGTTCATGTTCATCTGGTGATATACAAAGATTGAAAGTGTATATACCGTTTAGTCAGCATTTAAAGTAACATTAAAAAGTGCCTGTAAAAATATGCCTAAAATGTGGATGTCAGGAAAGATCAAATTCTTGTGTCCAACTCAAAGATAAAAGCAAGATACAACTATTATATGCAGTTATTAAATGGGCACTGTCAGATACAAAAAAACTTTTGATATGTTGTAAAGCATAGTAATAAAACAATAGGTTTTGCAATTACTTTCATTAGAAAATTTTTAGTATTTCATACTGAAAAAGCCAGTCAAACAACTGCCCCCCTGCCTGCTTGGACACATACTAGTCCTGCTGTGTCCATGTGTCATCACCTATGTCATGGACACACTTCCTTGATTGACAGCTGTGAGTGCAGGGCTCACAGCTGGAGGAAAAATCCTCCCACTGTCAGCTTGTGTCCCGCTACTGTCAGTGAGGACAAGCTGGGAGTTGTAGTTTTGCTAATGCTAGGGGAGATGTGAGCAGACAGCATACTGAGGGAGAGGGCGGAGACTTGCACCGTGAGGCCACACCCCCTCCCTTTGAGAGGAATTCAGACTGATGAGCTAAATTAAAAGTGTAATAATATAATAAATAAAGGTGCTAGACACATAAAAATTTGATGTACATGGTCAGGATTAGGTACTGAGTGATATAAAAAAAATTATGTTTTTGTTGCATCTGACAGGTACGCTTTAAGTTATATTTGGTCTAGTGTGATTAATTCATACTGTCTCAAACATGTTTGATGAAGGACTTTCATGGCATATCCATAGTTATTTTTTTTATAAGGACATCTTATGTAGCAGATATCTCATATTAGGCATTAGTCTGAAAACCATTATTCGGACGTCTGACTTTAGCCTTATGTAACCAAGTGAATCCAAAACGTCCCTGTCTGGTTTTTGCACATGAACATGGAGCACATCAGTCGGAAAGGGCAGCCGGCCAAGGACTGAAGCGCTTTCCCCCACATACCTGGGTATAACTTACAACTGCAGTAGGTATCAGGAGTGAGAACTGGCGCACTCTAAACTACTGACATGTCTGGACAACACGTCTAAAGCTTTACTGAATGACAAACACTGACGGGATAGTAATCCCAGTTTCGGAGAGTATAATGCTCATAGGGGGAAGATTTGTCAAAACCTGTGTAGAGGAAGAGTGGTGCAGTTGCCCACAGCAACCAATCAGATCGCTTCTTTCATTTTTCAGAGGCCTTTTCAGAAATGAAAGAAGCAAGCTGATTGGTTACTAGGGACAACTCAGCAACTTTTCCTCAAGACAGGTTTTGATAAATCTCCCCCAAAGGAGAAGAAAGCTCACTTTGCACCAGTTGTGAGCATTGTATGATAGCAATATGTCAGTGTCAGGACTTCACACATAAACCAGAAGACACTTTAGTTCATTCCTGTATAATCCGTGTGTTTTAAGTTCTCGCTTTGAATTCCTGACACATAACACACACACACACACCAATACACATAACACACACACACACACACACACCAATACACATAACACACACACACACACACACACACACCAATACACATAACACACACACACACACCAATACACATAACACACACAGACCAATACACATAAGCCCTGGGGAGATGATGTATCCCATAGCGCATTTTATCTTGTACAACCAGGGTTAGAGGCACTTTGTAATCTAATAAAATTCACAAATATGCCTTACAATGAGTAACAAAAAAGTTAAAAATCCCATTCCGAGAGTTATCTCATTGCCAAATTGCCATTGATAAACACCAGCTAAATGGTGATATCTTGCTGTGGGTAACTGCACACTTAGGCTGCTTTCACACTATAAAATTCATCCGTTTCAAAGATCCGTTTGATGTTCCTGAAAACCGGCCATTAAACGGCCGTTACAAAATCCCATACGGACGTTATTTTGTGACGGGAGGATGAACGGAAGAAATGATGCATGCACTATTTCTCCGGTTACTATCTTCCGTCACAAAATAACGTCCGTTATTAATAACGGACTATAACGGGTTAAGACGGATAATGTAAAAATCCCATAGACTTTAATGGGATTTTCTAACGGCCGTATGGGATTTTGTTTCATTGTATGTTGAAGCTCTATGGAAACCTGGTAATTGGTTCTAAAGCCACCAAAATGTCATCCAAAAACAGGAAAAAGTGGAAAAAGTGAGGATGAAATAGTACATGTGTACAGCACACACTGTGTCCCAAAAAAGTGAAATGGAGCCGCCCTCACCTGGTGTCCAAAGGAGCGCTAACCCTGGCACAGGTAAAGAATAATACCGAACATGTAGTACCACCCTGTACTGTATGGAGGCGCTACTGACAGCCAGTCAGTGCATGCGCTTCAGCAATACAGGTGTTTTACCAGTGAAATATGCATTCTGATTGGTCGGTTCTTCCAACCGTTGACACGTTTTGCAGATCTGGAATTTCCGCAGCATTGTAAGTTGAGTATTTCAAGTTACAAAGGTCCAGAAAAGACTATTGTTTGTTAAAATATTGAATCTCAATCTATTTCTCTAAAACTTAAAATGTTGCTTTTACCCCACCTCTACAACAAACAGTGCGATTCAGCTATTCTATAATACAAGACTGGCATCATCATCATCAAGCAATGCCAAGGTCCAATAGACTTGGAAGCCATGGCAATCTGGGTCTGTTCTTTATGCTCATAGGGGGACATTTATCAAAACTTGTGCAAAGGAAAGTTGCCCAGTTGCCCATAGCAACCAATCAGCTCGCTTCTTTCATTTTTAACAAGGCCTCTGCAAAATGAAAGAAGCATTCTGACTGGTTGCTATGAGCAACTGAACAACTTTTAATTTACACAGGTTTGATAAATCTCCCCCATAGAGCAGAGTTTTGGGTTACACACTGTGCACACTTTACTAGCACTCTACTGCCTAAAGACTCCCATACTGTCTACCTTGAACGAGCACTGCTATAGCATAGCCTTTTTTTTAAAGTAAAGGTGATGCAACCAGTGTACTTCCAGCTATAGCAAAACTACAACTCTCAACACCTTCTGCTGTCCGGCCATGCTGGGAGTTGTAGTTTTGCAGTAGCTGGATGGGAAACACTGCTCTAAATAATGGTGGATCTGGTTGCTGAAACACTGGATAGCTTTGGGCAGCTTCACCTTCTTCCTACAGTGGCCACTACTGGAAGAATGAGGTAATGCAAACGAATAGTCATTCATATCATTTGAATACTAAATCAAATGGAATGGTCCTACCTCAATATTGCAAGAAGTGACACTAGTCTAGCTAACACAAAGGCATCCCAAACAGCCCCCCCTCCCCCACCTCTATGACACGCATATCGCCTAGTAGGGCACAATGTACAAGGTACAACCACGTTAAAGGGGTACTCAGGTGGAAAACAAATGTTTTCAAATCAACTGGTGCCAGAAAGTTATACAAATTTTTTTTTAGAAATCTTAGGCCTTCCAGTACTTCGCTGCTGTATGCTCCAGATGAAGTTGTGTAGTTCTTTCCAATCTGACCACGGTGCTCTCTGCTGACACCTCTGTCTGTGTCAGGAACTGTCCAGAGTTGGAGAAAATCCTTATAGCAAACATCTCCTGCTCTGGACAGTTCCTGACATGGACAGAAGTGTCAGCAAAGAGAGCACTGTGCTCAGACTGGAAAGAACTAGAAAACTTCCTTTGTAGTATACAGCAGCTGATAAGTACTGGAAGGATTAAGATTTTTTAGGGTGCACTCCCACAGGGCGTATACGCAGCGTATTTGACGCTGCACAAAATTTATGGCAGAAGCGGGAAATACGCTGCGTATCCCTCGCTCACCATACACACAAGGCTTTCCGGCAGCAGCCCTATGCGTGTAGTGAGTTTTGGAGGCGGGGCCGTGTGCCGGCGTGTCTGTGACGCGCGGCTCCGCCTCCAAAACTCACTGCACACATAGGGCTGCTGCCGGAAAGCCCTGTGTGTATAGAGAGCGAGGAATACGCAGCGTATTTCCCGCTGCTGCCATAAATTTTGCGCAGCATCAAATACGCTGCGTATACGCCCTATGGGAATGCACCCTTAAATAGAAGTAATTTACTAATCTGTTTAACTTTCTGGCACCAGTTGATTTAAAAAAATTATAATTCCACCGGAGTATCCCTTTAACTATGAAAATCCTTCTAAGCATTCCTTAAGTATATCTTACATATATATTCCACCAGAAATGTCTAACATAAGTTTGTAAAATGCAGAGCTCATCATCTTTCTGGCCATACCTTACGTGCTTCTCTAAATTTTGCTGTCATGTGTTACTTTGCTTCTACGTCAATCTCTGCGAAACTGCGGCAAGTTATCTGAAACCGAATCTGTTCTGTCTAAGTAAGATTGACAGAGACTTAAGCGCTAATAATGTGATATCACGAATTGAAATACCAGTCTCCTTGAGACAATGCTCTGCGCATAGCTGGAACGGGAACTCTAGCTTTAAGGTATGGACGGATGTGTGTTCTTTCTATAGGAAAACAACTATATCAAAGACAGCTAAGTAGCCATCTAAGGTAGATGGTAAAGAAAGTAAAGATCTTAAAGGGGTACTCCGGTGAATTTACTTCTTTTTTTTTTTAAATCAACTGGTGCCAGAAAGTTAAACAGATTTGTAAATGACTTCTATTAAAAAATCTTAATCCTTCCTGTACTTATTAGCTGCGGAATACAACACAGAGCTGTCTGCTGATATCATGACCACAGTGCTCTCTGCTGGCATCTCTGTCCATTTTAGGAACTGTCCAGAGTAAAAGGAAATTCCCCTAGCAAACATATGCTGCTCTGGACAGTTCCTAAAATGGACAGAGATGTCAGCAGAGAGCACTGTGGTCATGATGTCAGCAGACAGTTCTGTGTTTCAAATGGAAAAGAATTTCCACTGTAGTATTCAGCAGCTAATAAGTACAGGAAGGATTAAGATTATTTTTTTTTTTTAATAGAAGTAATTTACAGATCTGTTTAACTTTCTGGCACCAGTTGATTTAAAAAATAAAAAAAAGTTTTTCACCGGAGTACCCCTTTAATCCCCTTTACACCATGGAGGGATCTATCTAAGCTTCTATACTACTCATTTCGATTAGAGATGAGCGAACTTACAGTAAATTCGATTCGTCACGAACTTCTCGGCTTGGCAGTTGATGACTTATCCTACGTAAATTAGTTCAGCCTTCAGGTGCTCCGGTGGGCTGGAAAAGGTGGATACATTCCTAGGAAAGAGTCTCCTAGGACTGTATCCACCTTTTCCAGCTCACCGGAGCACCTGAAAGCTGAACTAATTTATGCAGGAAAAGCATCAACTGCCAAGCCGAGAAGTTCATGACGAATTGAATTTACTGTAAGTTCGCTCATCTCTAATTTCGATCAGTGGATCCGGAGTTTCCTGGGGTTTGGGATTTAGCAATGTCGCGGTATCACGATCTACAGCAGTGGTCTCCATCCTGCGGACCTCCGGATGTTGCAAAACTACAACTCCCAGCATGCTGGGAGTTGTAGTTTTGCAACATCTGGAGGTCCGCAGGTGGTATGGGCATGCTGGGAGTTGCAGTTTTGCAACATCTGGAGGTCCGCAGGTGGTCCGGGCATGCTAGGAGTTGTAGTTTTGCAACATCTGGCGGTCCGTAGGTGGTCCGGGTATGCTGGGAGTTGTAGTTTTGCAACATCTGGAGGTCCGCAGGTTGAAGACCACTGATCTACAGGATGATCTTCTGGACCATTGTTTTATTGAAAGTGTAAATATTTGTCTGCAGATGTATCTGGTTTATTTTATTTAATTGACGAAACCGCACACTTTCATGTATCAATCAAAATCATTGATGTTGGCAAGATTCCTAACCTGGCTTTTGTGAGAGAGAACTGAATGGGCTGGAATGTAGGCTTGGACAAGAATTTGAAAGCAGTGAAAGAACCTTAAAGCATGAACAGTGTATGGGAGGAATATGGGATGTATAGTCTATATATACTGTAACTATTTCTAAGTGTATAATAGGAAGGCAGATACTTCATATACCAACGCCATTGTTCACCATATGCAGCCTTTCCACTTGTTTGATGGAGTAATGTCATAATGGTATTGGATCATCACTGGAGCAATGCCAGAGGGTTTTAGCATGTGCCCTTAAAGGGGTACTCCGCCCCTAGACATCTTATCCCCTATCCAAAGGATAGGAAATAAGATGTCTGATCACGGGGGTCCCACTGCTGAGGACCCCCGGGATCTCGGCTGCAGCACCCACCTGTTGCGGCTTCTGGAAACGCTGGAGGCTTTGGCTCCTGACCACGGTGACATGAGATTGTGACGTCACGACTCCGCCCCCGACAGCTGTCACGCCCCCTCCCATAGACTTGCATTGAGGAGGCGGGGCGTGAGGTTACACGGGGCAGAGTCGTGACGTCACGATCTCATGTCACCGTGGTCGTGAGGCATTAGGATGAGAGCCTCCAGCCCTGCCGGAAGCCGCAACAGGTGGGTGCTGCAGCCGAGATCCCGGGGGTTCTCAGCAGCAGGACCCCCGTGATCTGACATCTTATCCCCTATCCTTTCAATAGGGGATGAGATGTCTAGGGGCGGAGTACCCCTTTAAACTCTCTGCATGCTCAGTCTTAACCAAGGCACTGTATTGGTGCAAAAAAAAAAACATAAAAGGGGGCACCAGTCAGGTTGTCCTCATTCCCTAATGGGTAGATGAAATTAAAAGGGGTACCCCTGTTGGAAAAAAAAACATTTTCAAATCAACTAGTGCCAGAAAGTTTTACAAATTTGTAAATTACTTCTATTTAAAAATCTTCCCTTCCAGTACTTATCAGCTGCTGTATACTACAGAGGAAGTTGTATAGTTCTTTCCAGTCTAACCACAGTGCTCTCTGTTGACACCACTGTCTGTGTCAGGAACTGTCCAGAGCAGGAGAGGTTTACTATGGGAATTTGCTTCTATTTTGGACAGTTCCTTGAAACAGACAGAGGTGGCAGCAGAGAGCACTGTGGTAAGACTGGAAAGAACTACACAACTTCCTCTATAGTTTACAGCAGCTGATAAGTACTGGAAGGATTAATTTTTTAAAAATTTTTTTTTTTTTTTTTATACAAATCTGTATTGCTTTCTAGCACCAGTTGATTTGAAGACATCTGTTTTCCACCGGAGTACCCCTTTAAGTAGGGCTCTTTGTTTCCACAGGCTTTGCACCAGGCGAAAACAAAGAAGGAAAACCAAGAGGGTGTTCATTGATCAATGGGTTGAGGGGGCAAGTGAACAAATGTTGGGTCTTCTGGATCTGGAAGTGGGAGCAATTCACCAGACGTTGGATAGCCATTGGATACTATCTATCCAAAGATCCCAAATGTCTCCTGCATAAACATTTCATACTAGGTATGATATGATCAGCTATTCTTACTATAATATTCTATAGTCTGTATTAGATTGAGTAGCCTCTTAAAGAAATGCTGTACCTTAAAGGGGTATATATAGGCTCTAGAAAGTTAAACAGATTTGTAAATTACTTCTATTAAAAAATCTTAATCCATTCAGTACTTATAAGCTGCTGAAGTTGAGTTGTTCTTTTCTATCCAAGTGCTCTCTGATGACACGTGTCTCGGGATAGGTCCAGAGTAGAAGCAAATCCCCATAGAAAACCTCTTCTACTCTGTACCGTTCCCAGAGACAAGCAGAGATGTCAGCAGAGAGCACTGTTGCCAGACAGAAAACAACTACTCAACTTCAGCAACTGATAATTATTGGAAGGATTAAGATTTTTTTTTATAGAAGTAATTTACAAATCTGTTTAACTTTCTGGAGCTAGTTTATATATATAAAAAATGTTTTTTGTTTTTTTCCTGGAATACCCCTTTAGGTATATATAAAAGTATAGCTGATATTCTCTATAGACAGCTGTATTATACTGCTCACACCTTATCCAAAATCCTACAGAAGAAATGAAATAGCCTAATACAAGGGGTTGATCTGGGATGTTATATACTAGAGGGTCAAATATAACAACATTTTGAGATTTACAAATATTAATAGGATGTTTTTGTCATATTTAACATATTCCTAAAATCTCATTATGTACTATGTCATAAACCAGACCCCATTTCTGACTGCTATAAACCCTATATAGCAGTGTTCTCCAAACTGCGGACCTCCAGATGTTACAAAACTACAACTCCCAGCATGCCCGGACAGCCGAAGGCTGCTATTTAGAGAGGTCTCAGCATTAAGAAATAATTTATTAAAGGGGTACTCCGGTGAAAACCTTTTTTCTTTTAAATCAACTGGTGGCAGAAAGTTAAACATATTTGTAAATTACTTCTATTAAAAAATCTTAATCCTTCCTGTACTTATTAGCTGCTGAATACTACAGAGGAAATTCTTTTCTTTTTGGAATGCTCTCTGATGACATCACGAGCACAGTTCTCTCTGTTGACGTTATTATAATAATAATAACGTTTTATTTATTGTTGTCCTTAGTGGGATTTGAACCCAAGTCCCCAGCACTGCAAGGCAGCAGTGCTAACCACTGAGCCACCATGCTGCCCTTAGCATACATCTGCTATGCATGGTTGCTAAAATGGACAGAGATGTCAGCAGAGAGCACTGTGCTCGTGATGTCATCAGTGTTCCAAAAAGAAAGGAATTTCCTCTGCAGCATTCAGCAGCTAATAAGTACTGGAAGGATTAAGATTTTTTAATAGAAATAATTTACAAATATGTGTAACTTTCTGCCACCAGTTGATGTAAAAGAAAAAAGGTTTTCACCGGAGTACCCCTTTAAGCTGATAACTTCTATACAGGATTCCCATTTCATGGAAAAAGACACGGCATTAGGGAATTTCTTTCAGCTTTACCAATATAACCAAAATCTACACATATTCTTGATTTGTCAGATTGAAAACAATATCCTTATATGTGTAGATTTTGGTTATATTGGTAAAGCTGAAAGAAATTCCCTAATGCCGTGTCTTTTTCCATGAAATGGGAATCCTGTATAGAAGTTATCAGCTTATTAAATTATTTCTTAAAGGGGTTATCCAGGAAAACATTTATTTTATTTATTTTTTTATATATATCAACTGGCTCCAGAAAGTTAAACAGATTTGTAAATTACTTCTTTTAAAAAATCTTAATCCTTTCAGTACTTATGAGCTTCTGAAGTTAAGGTTGTTCTTTTCTATCGGGAAACGCCCAGTTTAGAAGCAAATCCCCATAGTAAACCTCTTCTAAACTGGGCAGTTCCCGAAACACGTGTCATCGGGGAGCACTTAGACAGAAAAGAACAACCTTAACTTCAGAAGCTCATAAGTACTGAAAGGATTAAGATTTTTTTTAATAGAGGTAATTTACAAATCTGTTTAACTTTCTGGAGCCAGTTGATATATAAAAAAAAAAGTTTTTTCCTGGAATACCCCTTTAATAATGCTGAGACCTCACTAAATAGCAGTGTTCTCCAAACTGCGGACCTCCAGATGTTGCAAAACTACAACTCCCTGCATGCCCGGACAGCTGTGAAATATTCTAGATTTGTCAGATTGAGAACAATATCTTAGATTTCATTTTGCATGTAAATATCCTTATTCCAGCCTCACCTAGCCAACAGCTGTCCGGGCATGCTGGGAGTTGTAGTTTTGCAAAATCTGGAGGTCCGCAGTTTGGAGACCACTGCTATTTAGTAGTGATGAGCGGCATATGCCATATTCGAATTTGCGATATTTTGCGAATATGAGGACGAATATTCGTTATATTCGTGACGTTTTTTTGAATTGCGAAATTTCGCTATTGCGAATGCGAAATTAATAGCGAAATTTCGCTCGTCTGCGCATGCGCGCTATAACATCATGCGAGGGACGTTGCTAGGGATGTTGCTAAGCTCTGACAACTGTGCTTGCAGAACTCTCATTGGCTCAATTTCCACGAATATTCGCATGCATAAACCTTTCGCCTCACAGTCTCATCCCTGGGTCTTTAATGAAATAATACAAGCATTGCATTTATCAGTCGAAGGAGATCCCTACAATGTGCTCAGTTTTTAAAACAGTTTGAAAAAAAGGCGAATATTCGTAACAGCGAATTTTAATTGCGAAATTTGTAATATTCGCGACGAATATTTGAATTGCCAATATTCGTGAGCAACACTACTATTTAGTTATGTCTCTGCATCTTATATATCACTCAGAACATTTAGTGAGAACACAACAGTATTAAGAAAATAATTTATTAAAGGGGTCTTCCAGGCCAAAACTTTTTTTTTTTATATATCAACTGGCTCCGGAAAGTTAAACAGATTTGTAAATGACTTCTATTAAAAAATCTTAATCCTTCCAATAGTTATTAGCTTCTGAACTTGAGTTGTTGTTTTCTGTCTAACTGCTTTCTGATGACTCACGTCCCGGGAGCTGTGCAGTTCCTATGGGGATATTCTCCCATCATGCACAGCTCCCGGGACGTGACATCATCATTGAGCAGTTAGACAGAAAACTTCAGAAGCTAATAACTATTGGAAGGATTAAGATTTTTTAATAGAAGTGATTTACAAATCTGTTTAACTTTCTGGAGCCAGTTGATATATATAAAAAAAAGGTTTTGGTCTGGAATACCCCTTTAAGCTCATAACTGTAGTTTTGCAACATCTGGAGAGCACTGCTATTTAGTTATGTCTTATTATTGAGAAATAATTATTTATTAAGCTGATAACTTCTATACAGGATTCCTATTTCATTGAAAAAGACACGGCATTAGGGAATTTCTTCCAGCTTGAGCAATAGGACTAGAGAGGAGCGAACTTACAGTAAATTCGATTCGTCACGAACTTCTCGGCTCGGCAGTTGATGACTTATCCTGCGTAAATTAGTTCAGCTTTCAGGTGCTCCGTTGGGCTGGAAAAGGTGGATACAGTCCTAGGAGACTCTTTCCTAGGACTGTATCCACCTTTTCCAGCCCACCGGAGCACCGGAAAGCTGAACTAATTTATGCAGGAAAAGTCAGCAACCGCCGAGCCGAGAAGTTCGTGACGAATCGAATTTACTGTAAGTTCGCTCATCTCTAAATAGGACCAAAATCTGGACATAAATGATATTCTTCTAAACCCGACAAATTTGGAATATTTCATTTTGCATGTGAATATCCTTATTCCAGCCTAACACAGAGAGAACATTTTCTTCATTTTTCACTTCTGATAACACTTGTCATTCTCCCCTTGCATTGCAATCAGAAGTAGCCCCTAAGCCATAGAGGAACAAGCCCTGACACACCAAGAGGAACACATGCAGGTATATCCAGTGACAGGCATAAATAATAAAGCTGAATTACCTGCACGGCTTAGGTAAGATGTCACAGGCCATTTATTCACACAATGTTATTTCTTGAATAATGAAACCTTAGGGATTTGGTAGCGGAGTGTCCCCAGAGAGAAGCAGATCTTGTTTAGTAGACATCAGCCAACCAACTACAGTGATCCCTCAACCTACAACGGCCTCAACATACAATAGTTTCAACATAAGTTGAAACCAGACTCAACATACAATGCTACAGGCAGTCCAGATCTGTGAAACATGTCAATGGCCGGAAGAACAGACCAATCAGAAAGGACATTTCACTGGTATAACCCCTGTATTACTGAAGTGCATGCACTGACTGATGTCTGGTTGCGCCCCCTACAGTACAGGGAGGTATTACATGTTCTGTAGTGTTGAACGGCATAGGCCATATTCAAATTCGCGAATATTCGCGAATATTCACGAATATATGGACGAATATTCATCATATATTCGCTAAAGTCGCATATCCTTAATATTCTCGTTTTATTTTCGCATATGCGAAAATTTGTATGCGAAAATTAACATATGCAAAAATTAGCCTATACAAAAATTAGCATACGCCAAAATTTGCATATGCGAAAATTTGCACGCCAGTCTCACACAGTAGTATTAGAGCCTTCATTACACCACACAAGCTGGAAGCAGAGAGGGATGATCACTGTGATGTGTACTGTGAAAAAAAAACGAAAAAAAAAAAACGAATATTCGTAATTACGAATATATAGGTGCTATATTCGCGAATTCGCGAATATGCTATATTCGCGAATAAAATTCGCATTGCGAATATTCCCGAGCAACACTAATGTTCTGTATACTTTACCTGTGCCAGGGTTAGCTGCTCCTTTGGACACCAGGTAAAGGCAACTCCATGTTACTTTTTTAGGACACTGTGTACTGTACAGAAAATAAACTTCTGTCCTCTACATAGATCAGTGTTTCCCAAGCAGGGTGCCCCCAGCTGTTGCAAAACTACAACTCCCAGCATGCCCGGACAGCCTTTGGCTGTCCGGGCATGCTGGGAGTTGTAGTTTTGCAACGGCTGGAGGCTCCCTGCTTGGGAAACACTGACATAGACAGTGATTACAGCTCCCAGCAGATCTTTCTTACTTTTATATGTAAGGATTTGCTTTATCTAGATTAATTATCTACTTATTTTTCTTTAATCCTCACTTTTTTCCTATTTTTGGATGACATTTTGGTGGCTTCAGAACCAATTACCAGGTTTCCATAGAGTTCTGGTCTCAACATACAATGGTCTCAACATACAATGGTCGTCCTGGAACCAATTAATATTGTAACTTGAGGGACCACTGTATACACAATACCAGCCTTTAAATGAAAGACACCAGGTAGCAATGTTACACTGCATTCAATTCCCTGCCATCAAAGCATATCTGTGTCTACCCAGTGAGTCAGGATATGAGAAGCCCAATGACTGCAATGGAGTTAGGAAGTAGATATGAGACATTGTTAGCCAGAATTTACACTTTACAGGAAAGTAAATAAACACATAATGAAGGCCTCTTGGGTCTGATGATTTGTGGTCATGGACATAATACTGTACTAATGATGTGTGAGGCCTAAATACTGACTATTTCCTCTGCCCAAGTGTTGGGTTAACCCTTACATTACAGCCGTGTATTGTAGTCTAATGGAGAATATTCTCAGGAGTGCAGGTTCATCAATATCAATTACAAGCATTTAATGACTATGACCATAGATATGTAGATGGATAGATAGCTAGGTATGGATAGATAGCTAGGTATGGCATAGATAGATATACAACAGAGTAAGACGTATGAATTCTAAAAGTTTGCCATGTCTCACAACTCATTTTAATATCAGTTTTTTTATTTAAGTTTTTTTTTTTAAGACCGCATGTAAACCTGTGTTTTATCTGAATTATCACAATGCCCAAACAAGTCAGCTCTGCTACATCTGTCTGTATATCTATCACTATTCTATCTATTTATTTATATACCTACATTTATCTACCCATCACTATTCTATTTATCTACCCATCACTATTCTATCTACCCATCACTATTCTATCTACCCATCACTATTCTATCTACCCATCACTATTCTATCTACCCATCACTATTCTATCTACCCATCACTATTCTATCTACGCATCACTAATCTATCTACATCTATCACTAGTCTATCTATCTACCCATCACTAGTCTCTCTATCTACCCATCACTAGTCTATCTATCTACCCATCACTATTCTATCTATCTACCCATCACTATTCTATCTATCTACCCATCACTATTCTATCTACCCACCCATCACTATTCTATCTACCCATCACTATTCTATCTACCCATCACTATTCTATCTACCCATCACTATTCTATCTACCCATCACTATTCTATCTACCCATCACTATTCTATGTATCTACCCATCACTATTCTATGTATCTACCCATCACTATTCTATGTATCTACCCATCACTATTCTATGTATCTACCCATCACTATTCTATGTATCTACCCATCACTATTCTATGTATCTACCCATCACTATTCTATGTATCTACCCATCACTATTCTATGTATCTACCCATCACTATTCTATGTATCTACCCATCACTATTCTATGTATCTACCCATCACTATTCTATCTACCCATCACTATTCTATCTACCCATCACTATTCTATGTATCTATCAATCACTATTCTATGTATCTATCCATCACTATTCTATGTATCTATCCATCACTATTCTATCTATCCATCACTATTCTATCTATCCATCACTATTCTATCTATCCATCACTATTCTATCTATCCATCACTATTCTATCTATCCATCACTATTCTATCTACCCATCACTATTCTATGTATCTACCCATCACTATTCTATGTATCTACTCATCACTATTCTATCTACCCATCACTATTCTATGTATCTACTCATCACTATTCTATCTACCCATCACTATTCTATGTATCTACCCATCACTATTCTATCTATCTATCCATCACTATTCTATCTACCTACCCATATACCTATCTACCTATTCTCAGCAGATGTACATCAGTAGCTTTAATAAACCCAATAGGATATCACGATGTTTGATTTTACATAGGGCTGCAGCTATTTCCACGCTTCAGAACATAATGATATGTGAATTTAGATTGAAAGCCCCAGTGGGGACAGAGCCAGATTTGAATTCACAGCGCTGCGGAATCTGTGTGCGCTACATAAAGAAGTAATGTATTTTTATTATTATGTTACAGTATCTTGTAACTCAGTTATCACAGTGTCCTAACTCAGGTAACATGATGCACAAACAATTCATCTCTGCTATATCCATCCATCCTCCTATCTAGACTCTACATCAGTAGCTTGGCTAAACCCAATGGGATATCACAATGGTTTATTTTACATAGGACTGCAGCCAAACCAGCTATGTCACAGTATCCTAACTCTGTTCTCACAATGCACAAACCATTCATCTCTGCTAGAAGTTTCTATTTATCGATCTTAGATTCAGCAGATCTGTAGCTTGGCTAAACTCAATGTGATTTCCTAACGTTTGATTTTGCATAGGACTGCAGAAAACCCTGCAATGTTATAGTCAGTTATTGCCAAGAAAAGCAAGTCAGCACTCCTAGAACTAGATAGATAGATAGATAAAAGACACATCTGCCCTGGCTCGACTTGACATTACAGTTTATTTATTTTACATAGGACTGCAGATAAACCTGCTATGTTACAGTCAGTTAGTGCCATGCAAAAGCAAGTCAGCACTCCTAAAACTATACAGTTTTACTATCTAGATATAGTAAAGACACATCTGTCCTGACTCAATGTGACATTACATTGCTTTTTTAAATTTTACACGGGACTGCAAGTAAACCTGCCATACCATCTCTTAACCAAACTATCAAGATGCTCCCACAGCCCTGCTGTCTCTATCCAGATTCATGTAGCAGAGCTGAATTTGTTCATTTGTCCCAGTCCAACGTCATATCACAAAGGGTGTTTTTACACAGGACTGCTGATCTACTTCCCTCATTAGCTCAGGGATTCAGGATGATGTCCTGAAATGCAGCTGCAAAAAAAAAAAAAAAAGTGGCTGAGTAACAAACTCAACACTGTACAAACGCCGAACCTGTCTGTCACATAGTCAGCTCCGCTATGTCCCCCAGAGACACAATGTATCTGTCTGTAACAAATGTTTACATTATCGTTCACAGTATTTACTAAATAAAACTTACACAAAGTCCCTGCGAGAAGAAACAACGGATTCTTCTCCCAATAACTTAATGAAATGGTTACAGACAAAGCTCTTCTGAATAATTCAAGAAGCTCTTCTTTAACCCCTGAGTGACTGAGAGCCAGCCAAAAAGAAGAAGCAGGTAAAAAGAAAAACTGACTCTTAATTCTCTGTCCTTTCCCTGGAGCTCCTAAAGCAGAGATTACTGGGCACAGGGAGGTGAGGCTGCACTCACAGAGAGTGTGCACTCACAGACAGAGTGTGCACTCAGCATCCTGACTCTCCAGGAACCTTGCAGGAGTAAAGTAGCTAGAAGACATTGGACTGTACCTGAAGAAGCTCTCCTGGTGTCTCCCCTTCACTTGCAGAAGACCACACAGCTCCAGCAATGCAGGCTCCCTGCTCTAATCCCCACTCCAACGTGATGACACACTCTAACCCCAACCATCTGTTGAAACACGTCCTGCAGCACTCAGCACACTCTGCTATGTCAAGGCAAGGTCTGCCCAATCCAGGCTCTGGGGCTGGATGTGTCTTCTATAGCTGCAGGTCTCCACACAAGTAACCTGAGATATGGAGAGGGGAGCTCTATAAGAAGAGTGTGAGTGAGTGAGTGGGAGGGAGGTGCTGGCTGGGGAAGGTACAGAGGGTGTGATCACATCTGATGGCCACTTGTGTTCATTCTCACAGCAACCCCCCCCCCCCCCCCCCCTGCCATCCCCTGGGACCACTAGGACCCACACCATCTGAAATCATCGCTTTTGTGGTCATTTTTTTTTGGGGGGGGGGGGGGGGGGGGGGATATGGCTTTTCTGATTCAAAGGACAGCAGGTTTTTAGGGTTATCCTTTCCAAGTTGGGTGCACTGTGCTCAGCTCTGCTGCCCAGCACCTCCCCTGGAACTTACTGCATTCCAGGGAAAGCATTGTGTAAGTTTAGACTGCAGCCAATGCAGCCTGGGACATGCTCTCCCCATTGAGAGTACAGAGATATTGCAGAGCTCAGCTTCAGTCATTGGCACCACTCATTATGTGGGATTTGAGCTGGATGATCTTATAGAGCAGTGGTCTCTAGACGGTAAGCCTCCAGCTGTTGTGAAACTACAACGCCAAGCATGCCCGGACAGGCGTGGTGGGGTGGGAGTTGTAGTTTTGCATGATCTTAAGGAGCAGTGGTCTTAAACCTGTGGACCTCCAGATGTTGCAAAACTACAACTCCCAGCATGCCCGGACAGCCAACGGCTGTCCGGGCATGCTGGGAGTTGTAGTTTTGCAACATCTGGAGGTCCACAGGTTGGAGACCACTGTTATAGAGCAATAGTCTGCAAACTGTGGATCTCCAGCTGTTGCAAAACTACAACTCACAGCATGCCCGGACAGCCAACGGGTGTCCGGGCATGCTGGGAGTTGTAGTTTTGTAACAGACAGAGATCCACAGTTTGGAGACCACTGTTGTAGAAAATGTAACCCTAAAACAAGGTAAACACTCCTTTTACAGATACTCTCATTGTAAGGGTGCGTTCACACGCTCTTTGTTTTTGCGGGTTTTCCGCAGCGTATTTGAAAGGGGCAGGCTCTTCTTGGCTGTCCATAGCAGATTGTCCGCGGCGGAATTTACGCTGCGGAAAATCCGCCGCAAGCCCCATTGAAGTCAGTAGGGACTATGGCGGATTTTCCGCAGCCTAAATTCCGCCGCGGACAATCTGCTATGGACAGCCGAGAAGAGCCCGCCCCTTTCAAATACGCTGCGGAAAACCCGCAAAAACAAAGAGCGTGTGAACGCACCCTGAGGGTACGTTCACACATAACTAATCCGCAGCGGCGTTGCTCGCAGCTGAAATTCCGCTTTCAGATTTTCCGCTACGGAATTCCGAAAGTGATATATTCCACAGTGGAAAATCCACTAACGGATTATGTTGCTATACATTGAAGTCAGCAAGTAGCAACATAATCTGCTTGTTGACTTTTTTGCTGTGGAAATTCTGCTTGTGGAATTCCGTAGCGGAAAATCCGCAAGCAGAATTTCAGCTGGGGGCAACCTGGAGCAGGTTAGTTGCCTGTGAACATACCCTTAGGCAACGTTCACACAGCACAAATTCTGTGCAGATGGCCGCTTGGAATGTTCACACAAAATTTCCGCTGCAGCAGAGTCCGGTTGAATTCAATAGGATTCTGCTGCTCTGTGCACAAGGCGAAATTTCCATGCCAGATGTTTCCAACATGGAAATTCCTTTTTAGGGCACGTTCCCACGTGCCGTATTTTGCTGCGTATTTGCTTATGCGTATTTTCTATCCCATGGAAGTTCAATGGGAAAGAAAATATGCAGCAGCAAATACGCAGCAAAATACGGCACGTGGGAACGTGCCCTTAGGCTAGGTTCCCACTGCGGAATCTTCGGGAACAAAGTTTCCAATAGACTGCAATGTGTTAAGCAAGTATTTCCGCCTGAAGATTTTCCGTTCACAAATTCCACTTCACAAATTCAGAAGTGTGAATTTGTGAACGGAAACCCATTCACTACACTATACATTTTAGTAAGAGGAATTTCCGCCTGCAATTTCAAAGCGGAATTGGAGGCGGACATTCCGTAGTGTGAACCTAGCCTTACGTGTCTGCACAAAGAATGTGCGGATTCCACACAGAATGCATAACTGTCTATGAGGCAGCGCATTCCATGCGGTCCTAGCGCCGGCGCTGTACAGAATGTCTGCACGGAAAATCTCCGTGCAGACATTCCGCCGTGTGAACACGCCCATAGGCTATGTTCACATGTCTGAATGTCTGCACGGAAAATATTTGTGCGGACATTCCGGAGACTGCCAGCGCTAGGACCGCACAGGAATGCGCTGTCTCATAGACGGCTATGCACCCCGTGCGGAGTTCGCAGAAACTTTCTGCGGACACAGAAATTGGATTTTCCGTGCTGAAAACATCTGGCACGGAAATTCCACCATGTGCTCAGTGCAACAGAATTCCATTGAATTCAATGGGACCCTGCTGCAGCAGAATTTCCGTGCAGAATTCCAAGTGAAATTCAGCACAAAAATTCAGAGGTATGAACATGGCCTTTAAGTTCCATCCAGCTGTTTCTGGGTTATATATGTCTCTGGGAAAGCTGAGTGTTTCTCAGGAAAGAGCAGTGCTCCCCAACCAATGGCTCTCCAGTTGTTGCAAAACTACAACCCCCATCACTCTACTGGACAGCTAAATGCATGAAAAATACTTTAAAATATTTTGGTCATTGACTTCAATTGGCGAATATATTGCAAATATGCATACTGACTATATTTTGTCTTTACCTCTGCCATGACATCGGTAAACTTTGTGGAATCGAAAAATGCTGTCTCCAATGCTTTTCTGCCCTTGAAAATGTATACCCAGCCTATACTAGTATGAAAACGTAAAGTCTTACATTTCCATATGTTTAACAAATCCATTTTTTAATTTCAGGCATGTGCAATAACAGGAAAGCCAATTCCGTTTACAGGGAAAACAACAGTTTTATGAAACATTTATACAAATGTATAGCTAAACATGTTTAAAATAAAAAAGAATAAATGTTTACAAAAGAAAACCTTATGTTTGTCTGCAGTTTTAAGGTATATGTTTTATGTAGAATTGTGTTTTACTGAAATCATGATGTGAACCCAGCCTAAGGGTATGCTCAGGGCATATAACCTGTAGATTTTCCACTGCGTATCTGCTGTGGAAAATCCACAGCAGATTTTGCTACCATTGACTTCAATGGGTCAGCAGAAAATCCGGAATAGAGACAGATTTGCAGGTTTTTCTTCGGACCCATTGAAGTCAATGGTAGCAAAATCTGCTGTAGATTTTCTGCAGCAGAAACGCAGCGGAAAATCCGCAGGTAATCTGCCAGTATGAGCGTACCATAAGAAAAGGTTAAGAGCTTTATCTTGACAGCGCTTTTTATATTTAGGTGGAAATATTCTATTTACCATGATGCACAAATGATGCTGAGGCTTAACTCGATGTAACTCCAATTAGAAATTACGCTTGGAATTTCCGGTGCAGCAGAATCCTATTGCTGTCAATGGGATTCCGCTGCACAGTGCAGAGTACAGAATATCAGTGCTGGACATAACTGCCGCTGAAATTCTGTTACCAAATGAATGATCCTGCTCATTCTTTAGGCGGAATCCAAGCGGAATACACTGCAGTCTATGGGGACAGCAATATCTGCATGGTCCTAGCATCGACTAATTCAGCCGGCACAGGCTGCTCTCGAAATCTCCGGCCAGAATATTTTAGAATCATCCTTTAGCCCCCATGTGCTAGGGTTTTGTCAGTTTATGCTGGAAAACTGTTTGGGGGAGATTTATCAAAACCTGCCCAGAGGAAAAGTTGCTGAGTTGCCCATAGCAACCAATCAGCTCGCTTCTTTCATTTTTGAAAAGGCCTCTGAAAAATGAAAGAAGCGAGCTGATTGGTTGCTATGGGCAACACGCCAACTTTTTCTCTGGACAGGTTTTGATAAATCTCCTCCTTTATGCAGCGTAAACTGCTGTTGAAGCGCTGTTTCAGATATTTTTTAAACAGTGTATGCCTACTGTCAGGCACTTTATAATACACTTCATATTATTAGATAATAATACAGATGTATATTATTTCTATTTTATGGACATACTTTGTTATGCTGTGTGAACATACAGTAAAGCCATAAAGTTAAATGTCAAATTCATATATATATATAAATATTCCAAATAAATGCAGCACTACTTTACCGGTCAAATGTATGGTGCCAGCACCCCAGACCCGATCTCAGTTCATTTAGACATCCACAGCAATTGTGCAGAACTCCAATATAGCAAAAAAATAAATTATTTATTGTCACATGTCTGAATACAAATAGCAACGTTTCAGCTCCACCATGGAGCCTTTTTCAAGCATCAGTCAATAAAAAATCCTTTAAAATGAAAGAAAATCCTGTATATATGTGTAATAATGTATATATACATATGTGTGTGTGCAGCACATGTACAAGTTGTATGTATATATATTGCACCCCACCCACCTCTATCAGGTGTGTATATAAGGTGTCTTGGATGTTCCAGATCCTGCCATGCTTACTGAACTGTTCACACAGAGGCATATTCACAGTGTAGGGTCCGTCCCAAGGAGGCCACCTTATCGCGGTGGGACGGTCCAAGCTATTTGACCGCCGGCGGAGACAAATTTGCGAACTAAGTGCCTCACTATTTCATAGTTTCACATTTGCATCTATTACACCATAGCTGTATAGCTCTCCATGTTTTAACTGCATATTCATGTTTCACCTATATCCTTGTGCTGGCAGTGTGCTGCTGCATTCTTCTGTTGCTGTATATATATATATATATATATATATATATATATATATATATAATATATTTATTTGTGTGGGCAGCACATGTACCGGTTTTATATATATATATATATATATATATATATATATATATATATATATAAATATATATATATATATATATATATATATATATACACGCTCAGTCATGGATGTAAATGTTGGCACCCCTGAAATTTTACTAGAAAATGAAGTATTTCTCACAGAAAAGGATTGCAGTAACACATGTTTTGCTATACACATGTTTATTCTCTTTGTGTGTATTGGAACTAAACCAAAAAAAGGGAGGAAAAAAGCAAATTGGACATAATGTATCACCAAACTCCAAAAATGGGCTGGACAAAATTATTGGCACCCTTTCAAAATTGTGGAAAAATAAGATTGTTTCAAGCATGTGATGCTCCTTTAAACTTACTTGGGGCAAGTAACAAGTGTGGGTAATATAAAAAACTATCTAAAATAAATAACACACCTGAAAGCAGATTAAAAGGAGAGAAGTTCACTTAGTCTTTGCATTGTGTGTCTGTGTGTGCCACACTAAGCATGGACAACAGAAAGAGAAGAAGAGAACTGTCTGAGGACTTGAGAACAAAAATTGTGGAAAACTATCAACAATCTCAAGGTTACAAGTCCATCTCCAGAGATCTAGATTTGCCTTTGTCTACCCATGGCACTGTAGCTAATCTCCCTGGGCGTGGACAGAAGAGAAAAATTGATGAAAGGTGTCAATGCAGGATAGTCCTGATGGTAGATAAGCAGCCCCAAACAAGTTCCAAAGATATTCAAGCTGCCCTGCAGGCTCAGGGAGCATCGGTTTCGCTATGGCAGGAGACCAAGGAGGACCCCACTGCTGACACAGAGACATAAAAAAAGCATGACTACATTTTGTCAACATGAACTTGAGTAAGCCAAAATCCTTCTGGGAAAACGTCTTGTGGACAGATGAGACCAAGATACAGTAACCCCCGACATGCGATGGCCCCGACATATGATCAAATTGACATACGATGCTTTTATATGTCGGGGCCATCGCATTAACTGCTATGCGACAGCGCAAACTGCTTAAGCTGCTGTCGGATAGCAGTTTAAGCATCCCGGACAGGTTCACTTACCTATCCTCGCTGCTCCGGGTCCACTTTGCGATCGTCCGGTGTCTTCTGCATCTTCTCCGGGGTCCGGGCCTTGCTTTCCGGCGTCGTTATTACATCGCTGCGCACGCCGTGCGTAATAACGTCACCAGAAAGCGAGACTCGGACCCCAGAGAAGATGCGGAAGAATCCCGAGGATCCCGAAGAAGACGCCGGAGCAGCGGGACAGCATCAGGAGCCCCTGGGACAGCATCGGGAGCGGTGAGGACCTGGTCCGGAGTGGCGGGGACAGGTGAGTACAGCTTCCTATACTTTACATTGCACGGATCCCTCAACATACGATGGATTCGACAAACGATGGGTCGTTTGGAACGAATTACCATCGTATGTTGAGGGACCACTGTAGAGCTTTTTGGTAAAGCACATCATTCTACTGTTTACTGGAAACAGAATGAGGCCTACAAAGAAAAGAACACAGTACCTGCAGTGAAATATGGTGAAGGTTCAATGATGGTTTGGGGTTGTTTTGCTGCCTCTGGCACTGGGTGACTTGAATGTGTACAAGGCATCATGAAATCTGAGGATTACCAACGGATTTTGGGACGCACTGTACAGCACAGTGTCAGAAAGCTGGGTTTGCATCCGAGATCTTGGGTCTTCTAGCAGGACAATGACCCCAAACATATGTCAAAAAGCACCCAGAAATGGATGGCAACAAAGTGCTGGATAGTTCTGAAGTGGCCAACAATGAGTCCAGATCTAAATCCCATTGAACACCTGTGGAGAAATCTTAAAATTGCTGTTGGAAAAAGGCGCCTTCCAATAAGAGACATGGAGCAGATTGCAAAGGAAGAGTTGTCCAACATTCCGGCTGAGAGGTGTAAGAAGCTTATTGATTGGTTATAGGAAGCGACTGATTTCAGTAATTTTTTTCCAAAGGGTGTGCAACCAAATATTAAGTTAAGGGTGCCAATAATTTTGTTCAGCCCATTTTTGGAGTTTGGTGTGACATTATGTCCAATTTGCTTTTTTTCCCTCCCTTATTTGGTTTAGTTCAAATACACACAAAGGGAATAAACATGTGTATAGCAAAACATGTGTTACTGCAATCCTTTTCTGTGAGACATACTTCATTTTTAGAAAAATTTCAGGGGTGCCAACATTTACGGCCATGACTATATATATATATATATATATATATATATATATATATATATATATATATATGAAACCTGTACATGTACTGCAAACACACAAAAAAAAAATATATATATGTATATATATATATATATATATATATATAATATATATATTTATATATCACCTGTACAGGTGCTGCACACACACGTGTGTGTGTGTATATATATATATATATATATATATATATATATATATATATATATGTACACACACACACACAGCACATGTACAGGTCATATATAAATATAAATAAATATATATATATATATATATACACACACAGCACATGTACAGGTCACATATAAATAAATATATATATATGTGTGCAGCACATGTACAGGTCATATATAAATATATATATATATATATATATATATATATATATACACACACACATGTGTGTGCAGCACATGTACAGGTCGCATAAACAGTTAATATACTGAGAAGCAGTATTTGCTTTGAAGGAGGAAAAAAAGAAGGAAAATGAAAAGCAGTGATTCAATTGGACTCATTTGGGATCCCAGGAGTTGCCTGTCTGCCCCTCACACATCACCACAAGCATTCACTTCTTTATTACTGCTTGAACATGCTGCAAAGAGAAGGGGGACAATAGCAGCCAGCAGGATTTCATGTAACAACACATGGCCGGTGCATGCAAGTTCACAGCTCAGCTAATTGAAAAGAACCAAGGGGAGGGGGTAATAGAATAATCATGAAGTCTTGCTGCTGGCGTATAGAACAGGTCTTAGTTAAAATGGCATTTACATCAATAAAGCAACAAAAAACTAAATGAGAAATCAAATCCGATATAGAATAAATCGCCTGCTGACAACAATTCTCTATAAAAGCATGCTGCTTCGATTTTACAATGAATGAAATACAAATATAGTAGAGCAGTGTTTTCCAAACAGTGCGTCTCCAGCTGTTGCAAAACTACAACTCCAAGCATGCCCGGACAGCCTTTGGCTGTCCGGGCATGCTTGGAGTTGTAGTTTTGCAACAGCTAGAGATGCACCATTTGGGAAACACTGTAGCAGAGCTAGGTTTGGCATTTGGCGCAGGTTTAGGGTTATGATGTGAAAAGTGTTTTTAGCAATTTTCCATAGGACTCCAGGTAATCCTGCGGCATTATCCGAACTGGATGAGATGGCATGATGCACAAAAGAAACCCTTGGCAGTGGGTGGTAAGGTGGCATTCATCATGGCTGCTAGAAACCCTCCTCCCTCCACCTCCTCATCTCTGGAACACCACTTCTAAATGAAGAATTACTTGGTAAACGCAGATCTGGGAGTGACAGGAGTGTAATACCAGTTTTGTTAGCGGGTCACTGACTACTCATTTTTCATTGCTGGGGAAATGACAAAATTGCAACTAGGGCTCATTCCCTATTCCAATACTCCCCAGCCTGTGGAATCTAAAGGTAAGTAAATGGGGTTGCACAACCTAAAAGTGGTCTCTACCACAACCTGACAGTCGCAAAAAATCCATCTCTTGGCACACATTTGTCCGGCGTCCGGTATAGTTTCCCTCCGGCGTGCACTGGAGGGAAACCGATGCTAGAACTGATCCCATTAATTTGAAAGGGACAGTTGACAATCATCCAGCATCTCAATTATGATGTCGGATGGTTGACACGCCGGACAGAACCGGACAGAGGAACACAGCTTGCTTGCTGCGTTCCCCTGTGCGGCATCCAGAAACAATGGATGCCGGATGCCATAGAACTGATGACAACTGATGCACCTTGTCATCAGTAATGACATCAGTTGTGTCGAGATCTAGGCTGAATTCACCTATGATATATGTGATCCCAGCCTTACGTACCTTAGCTGTGATGGAACGCAACCCTTTTGTTGTCCAATAAGTGACATGGCAAAAATCACTTGGCAGCCCTAGCCTAAGGGTGCATTCACACAACTTTTTAGCTATACTGGGACCGGATCCGGCTGGGCGCTCCCGTCTCCCAGCCAGAACTGGCCCCCTTCTCATTCAGCATACCATGGTTTTCAGTCCGGTCAGAAAACCGGATATGGGGCAAAAATGAGCCGACCGGAGTCAGTGTTTGACTCCAGTCAGCTCATTCAAATGAATGAGAAGGAAGTCGGGTCCGGTTGGGATACAGGAGCACCCGGTTTTCACTCCCCCCAACTGGATCCTGCCCCTGTATAGCTAAAACTTGGTGTGAATGTACCCTAATAGTACATCCACTACTATAATAAAGTGCAACAGACATATAATAAAGTATGATTCCATACTGCGCAACATCAAGCCACCAAAAAGTGGGAAATGGCAAATAATCCAAAATGTACATAGTAAATCACCAGGAGTGGTGGTGGTGACATTACAAGTGGATCGGTTCCTCATACTCTACTATTATCACATTGTACTGGTTACCTACCTGTGTTTAAAATGTTTAAATGAGATATCTCATGGAAAAAAAAGTATGAAGCCCCTGCTCTCCCCTGAAGCTGCACAGCACGGCTCCCGTCCGAAGTGGGGGCCACCATGCCCCCTCCATATATCTCTACAGGAGACCCCAGACCCCCCCTCTGCGTGATCTAAAACTTATCTCCTATCCTGCGTATAGGGGATACCTTTTTTTTTCCATGAGACTACTCCTAAAATTATTGTCTATTTCTTGCTTTTTGTTGGTTTGAGTTGCACTTTTTCCCATTCCTGTTGCATTTTATTAGAAGACTACATACACTAATATTGTTTGGGCAATAGAATATAAATTGTTAGGAGTGTATGATACTGTGTGGTCCTGTCTACATGGGGCAAATGCTTTGTAATAATCCCCTCTTCATGCTTCAGACGGTATACACCTTGTGTGTGTATTTTTTAATTATATATATGTATTTGTAAATTATATTTAACAATTATATAAACTATAATATATGTATTGATAATTAGCACTTCTGGGTTATTGTACTTTTTTTTAACTTAATTATTATAATTTTTTTGCATGTTTCTATACTCTTTTTTAAGAATGCATAGAAGTAGTATGAGTTTATTATCATATTTATTATATATGATATCTGCTCTCTGTTCACTTGGTCATTCCTTACTGGAAGCATAGTTGTAAGCTCCCTCGCAACTCTTGCGTGAATAGCAACATTGCCATTCTGAGTGCGTTCCAACATGTGGCGGCATCAGCCATGGTGGATACATGTGTTCTGAATGGCATGAGGCCGCTGAATTTATTGCTTCAAGCAGTGGTCAAGGTGCCACCTTCAACTATTGGTGAGTCTCAAGCACAACTGGCCACTAGCTCTGGCAATTCACTGATCATTTGGGGTGGCACGCGGACTTGCCACTGCTTAAAGCCGCGAGTCCAGGGTCCAACTGCAAATAAGGAATGTAAAAGCTCCCTAATGGATTCTGATTTTTCCACAGTTAACCTTTTGTACTAATAATAATGATATTAGTATTAGTAAAAAAATTTTTCTTGGACTCTGGTTTCCATGTTTTGTTGTGTTTTGCCTTTACTTTATTTTATTACAGCACCATGATGATACAAATTTGCTCACTGACTTTAGAAAAATGTGGCATATTCCTAGAACTGACTCTAAGAGCATTTTTTATTTATTGACACACTTTAGAAACCCACCACCCTGTGCTCAAGCTGTCTGTCCATGTTCCTTTTTCTGCCTGCATAGGTGTAAATATACATATTTCCTTGTGTGTAAATTTTTGGAATGATGTTTTTGTCACCTTGGAATATACAACAACCATGGGGATGGGGTAGGTAACAGCTTGACATTGTTGTCTGTATTTCTGCTTCCTTTTTAGTACAAGGTATTCTTTTTTTTTTTTTTTTTGAAAAAGGGAACACTCTCATGGTACACACTTCTATTGTCATGGAAATGTGACACTTGGAGCATATGGAAAGAAACAAAAGACTTAGGATACCGACAGCTCTAGGGACTGTGGATTGCCGCCTTAACACAATGATTATAGCCACAGTGTCTGCTGCTAATAGAAGCTTCAGTATATTCTACAAGTAACTTTACATAAGATCATTGTAACACCTGGGAGGAGTAGCGACTATTCACTGGAGAGTCTGGAGACCCTGAACCGTAGTATAACCACAATGCGGATTTGTCTTCATTTTTAGCACATAAGTAATTGGCTAATATATGTGACTCGTAATTGTATTAATGTTACAAAATCTGTGATATTAGTCTCCCCATATAAGGTAGGAAGACCTTTTGGGGATTTTCATGCTCCAGAAGCTAGGTGTGACCTTACCCTCTGCACACCGTACAGTTACAGAATGACTGTGAGTTCCCCTCGTTGTAACACTCACGTTTCAGAAGACAGGAATACCGGTGGATATGGATCAGCTGGACCATTGTGGCAGATGACTCAGACTGTACCAGGGAGTGGAGTCTAAGGTGCCGCTGGTTTTCACCAGAGCCCGCCGCAAAGCGGGATGGACTTGCTGCGGCAGGCGTCACCCAGGTCGCTACCCCTGGCACAACTCGACCACACAGGAGGCTGAGGAGATACAAGGCACAGGAGGGATAAGACAGATCATAGTCTGGATAGCAGAAGATCAGGGCAGGCGGCACAGTAGCGTAGTCAAAATGTAGCAGAAGTTCAGTAGGTAGGCGGCAGACGAGCAAGGTCAAAGTCACAAAGCAAGGGATCAGATACACGGGAAGGCCATACTGACGAATGCTTTGTCTAAGGCACAAGGCAACAAAGATCCGGCAGTGGAGTGAGGAGGGTGGAGGGATTTATAAATAAGCCACAGGTGAATTACACTAATGAGCGTACTGGCCCTTGAAATCTTAAAGCTCCGGCACGTGTGCGCCCTAGGGGACGGGGACACGCGTGCTGGAGCAGAGAGGTAGAGGCATGAGAAACACCCAGAGAGTGACTGACTGGGGCTCGCATGCGGGCGCGTCCCGCGATGCGAGTCGCAGCCCCGTCAGCAGCAGCAGGTAAGGTGACCCTGTGCTCCCAGCCAGTGCGTGTGGCAGGAGCGCATAACGTAACAGTACCCCCCTTTTGATCTCCCCCTCCTTTTACGAGAGAGGAAACTCCTGAGAAGGTCACGGTCCAGGATATTCTCCTCAGGCTCCCAAGACCTCTCCTCAGGACCGTAATTGTTTACTTCTCACAGTTTTTGTCGCAAGAATCTGTTTAACTTTGTTGACGTCAGAAGAGCCGGAGACAGGTGTGGGGACAACCGGTTTATCACAAGAGGCTTGAGGAGAGAGACGTAGAAGGAATTGGGAATACGTAACGTAGCAGGTAGACAGAGTTTGTAGGAGACAGGATTGATTTTTTGTAGAATCAGTAAAGGACCAAGGTAGCAAAGACCGAGCTTGTAACAAGGGATCTTGAAGCGAATGTACTTGGATGAAAGCCACACCATGTCACCAGGAGAGAAGGATGGAGAAGGTCTTCTACTTTTATCCGCTTGTGCCTTTATGCGTGAAGAAGCCTGGGATAACGACTGTTGGGTCTGTTGCCAGATGCTGGAGAAGTCATGGACCAGCTCATCAACAGCAGGCACACACTTGGAGGAGACTGGGAGAGGAAGAGGAGAATGGAGATGGAGTTCTTAGACAACAAAAAAGGGGGATGACCTTGTGGACTTATGAGAATTCAGCCCAGGGGAGAAGGTTGACCCAATTATCTTGGCGAGCTGAAACAAAATGCCAAAGATAAGTCTCAAGGATTTGATTAACCCTCTCCACCTGACCGTTGGACTGAGGGTGGTAGGCCGAGGAGAAGTCCAGATTGATGTCCAGACGGTTACAAAGGGCTCGCCAGAACTTAGAGACAAACTGCACACCTCGATCCAAAACGATATGCTGTGGAAGACCATGTAAACGAAAGACATGCAACAAGAAGTACTTCACCAGCTGCGGGGCAGAAGGAAGACCTGGTATAGGAATTAAATGATCCATCTTGGAAAAAACGATCAACAACAACCCAGATGACCGTGTTATTATGAGATGGTGGCAAATCGGTGATGAAATCCAGGACGATATGGGACCAGGGAGTCTCTGGAATGGGTAAAGGTTGTAAGAGTCCTGCAGGTTTCTGTCGAGGAGTTTTGTCACAGGAACAAAATCAGAAACATCACGTTCAAGATGGGGCCACCAGTAGTGCCGGGAAATAAGAAGTAGAGTCTTGCGTATTCCAGGATGTCCTGCTGTCAAGGAAGAATGACCCCATTTCAGGACCTTCTCAATCTGGCGGGCACAAAGGATTTTCCCGGAGGAACTTGCTGAATCTCGGCAGGAGCGGCAGGAATCAAATGGTCAGGAGGAATACTATGCCTAGGCGTGGAGTCCAAACCAATGACGTCCAAGGACCTGGAGAGAGCATCAGCCCTGATGTTCTTGTCTGCTGGATGGAAGTGAATGAAGAAGTTGAACCTAGAAAATAACAGTGACCATCTTGCCTGGCAGGGGGGTTCAAACGCTGAGCAGACTGATGGTATAGAAGATTCTTATGGTTGGAGTAGATGCTGACTGGATGAGAAGAACCTTCCAATAAATGTCAACCATTCCTCCAAAGCTAGCTTGATAGCGAGGAGTTCACGATCTCAAATGGGGTAATTTCTCTCAGCAGGAGAGAATGTCTTGGAGAAGAACCCACAAGTTACACTCTTGCCCTTGGCGTTTTTCTGAGTGAGCATGGCACCCGCTCCAATAGATGAGGCATCAACCTCCAAAGAAAAGGGCCTCTCCGGATCAGGTCTTGAAAGCGCGGGAGCAGAGGCAAACACAGACTATAAACGGGAGAAGGCCTATTCAGCCTCTTGAGGCCAAGATTTAGGATTAGATGCCTTCCTAGTGAGAGCCACAATAGGAGCAACCAAGGATGAAAAATGTGGGATACATTGACGATAATAGTTAGCGAATCCCAGAAAGCGTTGAATAGCGCGTAGGCCCGAAGGACGAGGCGAACCCAATACTGCTGACAACTTATCTGGATCCATCTGCAGGCAGAAGATCAATAGGGCAATCGTAAGGATGATGTGGAGGCAGAGACTCAGCCTGTTTCTTGCAGAAAACGTCAGAGAAATCTTGGTAAGGTGGTGGCAGGCCAGGTGAAGGAGGAAGACGAGAAACAACTTTACGCAGAACTGGTTGGAGGCAAAAATTTTGACAGGATTGTCCCCAGAGAATTATTTCTCCAGTTCTCCAATCCAGTTGCGGGGAATGGCATTGCAGCCAAGGAAGGCCAAGAAGAATCTCAGAAGTACAGTGTGGCAGAACATAGAATTCAATCTTTTCTTAATGCGATACTCCCACTTGCATGACGAGAGATTCAGTACGGAAGTGAACCTTACAGTCCAGATTTTGTCCATTAACAGAGGGGATGAACAAGGGCTTGGCAAGCTGAGTAAGGGGAAGATGATACTTGTGGACTAAAGCCACATCAATAAAGTCACCTGCTGATCAAGAATCCAAAAATGCTGTAGCGCTGAAGGAAAACTTGGCTGAAGCGAAGACTTGTACAGTAATAGTTAAGCGTGGAGAGGTAGTATTCACACCCAGGGACGCCTCTCCCACGTACCCTAGGTGCGGGGGAACTGTACAGTCCGTGAGAAAGTGCTCCGGGCTAGCACAATACAAGCACAAATTCTCATTGCGTCGTCGTGACCTCTCCTGTTGCGCAAGACGAGAACAATCTCCTTGTATAGCCTCTTCAGCAAGAGGCGCAGGAAACTGAAGAGGTGGACATTGAAACATGGGTCTCAGGTGGGCAGGTTCCCTCTCTAAGCGCAGTTCCTGTTGTCTCTCAGCAAAACGCACATGCTTGTGGCCAAGTGTATAAGTTCTGTCAAAGAAGATGGAGGATCATGTGCTGCAAGGGCATCTTTAACCCCTTAAGGACTCAGTGTTTTTCCATTTTTGCACTTTCATTTTTTCCTCATCACCTTCTAAAAATCATAACGCTTTCAATTTTGCACCTAAAATTCCATACGATGGCTAATTTTTTGCGCCACCAATTCTACTTTGCAGTGACATCAGTCATTTTACCAAAAAATCCACAGCAAATTTTGGACTTTGGAATTTTTTAGCGCGTACGCCATTGACCGTGCGGTTTAATTAACAATATATTTTTATAACTCGAACATTTCCGCATTCAGCAATACCACATATGTTTATTTTAATTTTATTTACACTGTTTGTTTGTTTTTTTAGGGAAAAAGGGGGTGATTCAAACTTTTATTAGGAAAGGGGTTAAATGACCTTTATTAACTTTTCCCCCCCACTTCTCTTTGCATTGTTATAGCTCCCATAGGGGGCTATTACACTGCACACACTGATCTTTTACACTGATCGCTGCAAAGCCATAGCTTTGCATTGATCAGTGTTATAGGTGGTTGATTGCTCATGCCTGAATCTCAGGCTGGGAGCAATCAATCGCCGATCGGACGCAACGGAGCAAGGGGAGGGGGCCTCCGCTCGCGTGCTAGCTGATCGGTACATCACGATTTTTTCGCAATGGTCCCGATCAGCCAGACTGACTTGCCGGGAAGCTTTTACTTTCATTTTAGACGAGGCGATCAACTTTGATCACCGCGTCTAAAGGGTTAATATCGCGCGGCACAACAATCGGTGTTTAGCGGCTATTAGCCCAGGGTGACCCCGCGTTATATACCGGGACCCGGCGCAGGGCGTACAGGTACGCCCTGCATCCTTAAGAGGTTAATCCTGCTTGACAGTCCTTTTTTATGTGGCACACAAGGCCTCATCATTCCAGGCAAGTTCAGAGGCTAGAATGCGAAATTGAACCGCGTAGTCACCAACGATAGAATTCCCTTGACAGAGGTTCAGCAACGTCGTCTCAGCTGAAGAGGCACATTGCAGGTTCTTCAAAGACACTCTGAAATTCTGCCAAGAATGCCGACAAATTGGAGGATGTAGCCCAAGCCAGGGCTTTTCCGGACAGTAGACTAATGACAAAGGCCACCTTCATACCACCGGAAACAGTTCAGACATGAGCTCCAAGTGCATGGAGCACTGTGTAACAAAGCCTCTGCATGACTTGGAATCCCCATCATACTTGGAAGGTAAAGGCAGGCGCAGCTGGGAGCCAGAAGACACTGCAGGAGCTGGAGGTGAGAGTGGGCCAGATTGTGGTACATGCTGCTGTTGCTAGGCCAAAAGCTGTTGCATTATAGCTGAAAGTTGAGAAAATTGCTTCGCCTATCGGGCCAACTGCTGCGACTGACGTACCACAACGGAGGGAAGGTCAGCGACTTCAGGCAGGGGTACCTCAGCGGGATCCATGGCCGGATCTTACTGTAACACTCACATTTCAGAAGACAGGAACACCAGTGGATGTGGATCCGCTGGACCAGTGTGGCAGATGACACGGACCGTAGCAGGGAACGGAGTCTAAGGTGCCGCTGGTTTTCACCATAGCCCGCCGCAAAGCGGAATGGACTTGCTGCGGCAGGCGGCACCCAGGTCCCCAGGCGGCAACCCCTGGCACAGCGGCAGGCGGCAACCCCTGGCACAGCTCGACCATACAGGAAGCTGAGGAGATGCAAGGCACAGGAGGGATAAGGCAGCTCGTAGTCTGGATAGCAGAAGGTCAGGGCAGGTGGCACAGAAGCATAGTCAAGACGAAGCAGGAGTTCAGTAGGCAGGCGGCAGAGGAGCAAGGTCAAAGTCACAAAGCAAGGGATCAGATATACGGCAAGGCAATACTGAGGAACGCTTTCTCTAAGGCACAAAGATCCGGCAGGGGAGGGAGGAGTGTGGAGGAATTTTTTAATGAGCCACAGGTGAATTACACGCGCCCTAGGGGACGGGGACACGCACGCCGGAGCAGAGAGGCAGAGGCAGGAGAAACACCCGGAGAGTGACCTACTGGGGCTCGCATGTCCTGTGATGCGAGTCACAGCCCCGTCGGCAGCAGCAGGTAAGGGGACCATGCGCACACGGCCAGCGTGTATATACACCAGTCACCACTGAGTTTAACATGCACATTCAGTATAACAACCACCCACCTAATATTGTGTAGGTCCCCCTCATGCCACCAAAACAGCTCTGACCCATCGAGGTGTAGGCTCCATTAGACCTATGAAGGTGTCCTGTGGTATCTGGCACCAAGAGGTCAGCCGCAGATCTAGTAAATTTTGAGGTGCGGCCTCCATGGATTGTTTCTCCATCAGATCCCACAGGTGCAAAATTCTAGTAAGGGAGGCCACTGCTATGAGGAACTATTGTTGTCATTGAGGAGTGTACTTGGCCTTCAACAATATTTAGGTAAGTGTAAAAGTAGCCTCCACATGAATGCCAGGACCCCAGGATATGGGATTAGATGTATGGTCCCAGGGGTCCAGTCGCTGGGGACCCCCAAGATCTTGGTGCCGCCATACTGGGCTGAGCGCTGCCTCTGAGATGGGGACTTTACATCATGGCCACGCCCCCTAGTGACAACCATCACGCCCCCTCCCATAGACATGAATGGAGGGTGTGTGGCGTGAAGTCACTAATGAAGTGGCCGTGACGTCACGTCCTCCGTCTCAGAGGCAGCACCAGGCACAGAATGCTGGGGGCTGCACCGAGATTGCGGGGGTCCCCAGCGGCTGGACCCCTGGGACTATACATCTTATCCCCTATACCTTTGGAAAAGTACTGGAAAAAAACACACACACACACACACACAGCACACTGTTTTAAAAATAACACTGACCCCAAGAGTCAAAGTGAAACAAACCAAATTGCAGTGTATGTAATGCATTTTATATTTCAGTATAGATGTTAAAGTATCTTGTGGCAAAAAAAAAAAAAAAATGCTGTTAAGAGCACAATGGAAAATGTTCTCACAAAAGGTGAAACCAGTCTTAAAGGGGTACTCCACTGGAAAACTTTTTCTATTTAACTCAACTGGTGCCAGAAAGTTATACAGATTTGTAAATTACTTCTATTTAAAAATCCTAATCCTTCCAGTACCTATCAGCTGCTATATGCTCCAGAGGAAGTTTTTTTCTTTTTGAATTTTCTTTCTGTCTGACACAGTGCTCTTTGCTGACACCTCTGTCCATGTCAGGAACTGTTCAGAGCAGGAGAGATTTGCTATGGTGATTTGCTTCTACTCTGGACAGTTCCTAAAATGGACAGAGGTGTCAGCAGAGAGCACTGTGGTCAGACAGAAAGGAAATTCAAAATTAAAATAACTTCCTGTGGAACATACAACAGCTGATAAGTACTGGAAGGATTAAGATTTTTTGATAGAAGCAATTTACAAATCTGCTTAACATTCTGGCACCAGTTGATTAAAAGAAAAATGTTTTCCAGTGGAGTACCCCTTTAAATGTCTGTCATAAAATGCAGCATACTTCATAACTGGAGATATACATAAACTGCACATACAACATTACTATTATAAACAATTACACTGGTCTGGCATTGCAGATTCTAAGGCCTTATTTTATTTCTGTATTTCTTGCAGAAACACATATTCTAAGGGGATTGGTTGCTACAGGAAAGAAATACAGTTTTTCTATTGGACAGTTTTCATCAATCAGTCTGCCTCGATTTAGGAACCCAAACTGTCTTAGTTGCCGATAGCAAACAGTCAGAGCTCAGATGGTTCCTATGGACAAAAAAAAAAAAGACTTTTGGCTTTGATTGGTTTTGATCTGATTAATATATATAAAACTCAATGGCCCTCATTTACTAAGAGTGTTGTGTAGGTTTCTCTGTGGGTTTTAATTCCCTACAATTTATTTTCCACGGTATTTACTAAGGTTTCCCTACATTTTCCACTTTCCTTACACTTTGCTTTTTTTTACACATGCCCTGATCTGTCGGGTTTTCCTCACCTCAAATCCACCACATTTTATGTGGAAACCTTAGAAAATCTGATGGGTTTTTGTGAAAATGTCGGGAACACGCCCCTTTTTGGAGACCCCCCCCCCCCCCATTTTCCTGGTGACCACGCTCCTTTTCCAGGTTTTCTTAGCAAAATGGAGAATTAGACGGGGTTTTTTCAATTCTGGCGCAAAATCTGGCGCAAACTCTGGCGCATACAGAATGTCTGTCGCAACAGACAGAATCTGCCGCACAACCCAGCTAAACATGTCGGGTTTGCAATAGTAAATGAGGGCCTATGTGTGTATGTGTGTAAGTTCCAGCATCACGACCAAACGGCTAAAGATATTTACATGAAACTTGGCACACATGTTACTTATAAAATATAGGATAGTTAATTTAACCCTTAACTACCCCCATTTGTGAGGATCTGGGTTTTTGTTTAAAGTCCCATGCAAATCAATGGGAAATGTATGTTCCCACATAACTTCCGTACGGCTGGAGATATTTCAATACCTGGTACACATATTACGAGTCGGGATAGGAGGTCAAGATAGGAGGACAGGAAATTAGGTCAAATGCTTCCTCTGTTGATTTTCCTCCACAACAAGGATTAGGAAGGAAAAATCGGGCAAAGCCGGGTACTCAGCTAGTAAATTTATAAAAGACTTGGAAAACCCCTTCAATTTTGCAGACCAAAGTTGCAGTAATATTGGCCAAGAAAGCCATACCCCTCAAGCATAATTCTAAATGATAAGGACATAGGTGGAGATTTATCAACACCTGTGCAGAGGAAAGTTGACCAGTTGCCCATAGCAACCAATCAGCTTGCTTCTTTCATTTTTGAAAAGGCCTGTGAAAAATGAAAGAAGCGATCTGATTGGTTGCTATGAGCAACGGGTCAACTTTTCCTGCGCACAGGTTCTGATAAATCTCCCCCATAATGTAGTTAGATGTGTAGCTAGCCCTTTACATTGTAAATCTGTTTTTGGGTCACACCAGTACATCTAATAGTCAGCAACACTATTTATAAAGGCATCCATTGTATGTTCTCAATTATATTGGATTATATGAGAAGCAATGGCAGACAGAGTTCTCTATTTTGAATTGCATGCCTTACTGTTGAATATCATAAAACCATTATGGGATATAAATAAATGCACATTATGCATAAAATATGTTTTCTTCAGTATCACTGCCAGCATTCCGATAGCCAAGCATGAGAGCTGTAAGCATGATAAGAAACTAAGCTGAAAACCCACTTTTTTTTACATTGATTCCAATTTACTTTTTTCATTCATAAAATTTTTGTTCTAAAAGAAAATCTGTCATCAGTTTCACCCGCTCTAACGTGTTGGTACAGGCAGGTAGTGCGGGTGACACTGATGATAATATAGACAAAAAAGAAAAAGGCCGGTGCACACCTCGTGCAGGTAAATGGAGTACAGTGAGGTGTAGGGTTAGATGAAATGGGGCCAGCAAGATGGACCCTTACCTTAAGGCGTTATGCTGAGAGCATAACACCTGATGCAGCATGTAGAGTGTGTGGGTCGCGGCGTTCTGGTTCCTCTGGAGTGTCGGCTGGCAGATCCAGTGCAAAAGGAGAGAAGGAGTTGATCAAGTAGATCATCAAATGGTGGAACATCGGAAAGGAGCGCAGACCTAAGGTCTGCGCTCCTTTCCGATGTTCCACCATTTGATGATCTACTTGATCAACCACTTCTCTGACACTGATGATAATGATACTTACCTGTCCCCGATCTGTGGTCCTGTTCGTCTATTATCTTTATTCTGGCGGCAGGCTTGGTGCATGGCAGGAGCATACTGACGTCATCTCTGCTGCTTCTCCACTGGGCCCTGCTGCGAGCAGGCAGCGGTGACACCAGCGTGCTTCTGCCGTGCACCAACCCTGCCACCGGAATAAGAACTACATGCCTGTACCAACAGGTTAGTACGGATGACACTGATGACAGATTCTCTTTAAAGGACCTAAATCAGATACACTATTAAAGGGGTTATCCAGGAAAAAAACTTTTTTTTAAATATATATATCAACTGGCTCCAGAAAGTTAAACAGATTTGTAAATTACTTCTATTGAAAAATCTTAATCCTTTCAGTACTTATGAGCTTCTTAAGTTGAGTTGTTCTTTTCTGTCTAAGTGCTCTCTGATGACACGTGTCTAGGGAACCACCCAGTTTAGAAGAGCTTTGCTATGGGGATTTGCTTCTAAACTGGGTGGTTCCCGAGACACGTGTCCTCAGAGAGCACTTAGACAGAAAAGAACAACTCAACTTCAGAAGCTCATAAGTACTGAAAGGATTAAGATTTTTTTAATAGAAGTATTTTACATATCTGTTTAACTTTTTGGAGCGAGTTGATATATATATATAGAAAAGTTTTTTTTCCTGGATAACCCCTTTATTATCTAGTGCAGGGCCTAAATGGGTGGAACATATCAAAAGGACTCATAGAACAACATGGAGAGAAGCCAGGTGTCATGCTCCTCCCTGAAATGCCTAATTCATTGGACCTGATTTACAGTGAATACCAGAAAAATTGATGTATCTCCTGTTTTCTACATGAATCAAACAATTTATTAAAGTGTTCACAAAAAACACGTGTGAAATAGGACTGGGAATTTCTCACCAAGAAAAACCTGGTCAGAAAACACACCATTTTCACTTTTTACTCTTAGTTAGGTATTTTAAATTTTTTTTATATATTTTTTTATTATTATTTTTATGTTATTAATTAGAAACTACAATTATACACAGAAATGTGAATTTTTTTGCTTCCTTAATTAATAAGAAATGCTTTATAACTATGTAGTTTATTTATTCATTCATTCATTCATTCATTTATTATACATTTTAAATTGCTATTCTGGTGAGGCTATTATTTGTATTATATTTTTCTCACTAAAGGGGTACTCCCCTGGAAAATGTTTTTTCTTAAATCAACTGGTGCCAGAAAGTTAAGCAGATTTGTAAGTTACCGTACTTCTATTTAAGTCTTAATCCTTCCAGTACCAGTGTGCTGTATGCGCCACAGGAAATTATTTATTTTTGAATTCCCTTTTCTGTCTGACCACAGTGCTCTCTGCTGACACCTCTGTCCATTTTAGGAACTGTCTAGAGCAGGATAGGTTTGCTATGGGGATTTGCTCCTCCTCTGGGCAGTTCCTAAAATGGACAGAGGTGTCAGCAGAGAGCACTGTGGTCAGACAGAAAGGAAATTGAAAAAGAAAAGAACTTCCTCTGTAGTATACAGCAGCTGATAAGTACTGGAAGGATTAAGATGTTTAAATAGAAGTAATTTAAAAATCTGTTTAACTTTCTGGCACCAGTTGATTAAAAAAAAAAAAAATGTTTTCCATTGGGGTACCCTTTAATGTTTCATTGAACCATGTGGATATTGTCGTCCTTAAAGATTCCGTAGTTTAACCAATAAATAAATTACGGCCATTGTGTTAAAATACTGATTTGCACCTTCACTAATGTTTTGGAAATTTTGGACAGAGCGATACAACAATTGTTCATTGAATGTTTCTTTGCTATTCTGTTTATTTTATACATTGAATAGTATCATCAAATACTTATTCCATCCTATGACCTGATCAAACCCGAAGTCTCACCAAAAAGTGTCGGGGAGTTTACACTGATAGCACCTGACTGAAGTGACAACAGTAATTCATGCAGTGAGAATGTGCTTTTCTATTTTTGTCTTTTCTGGTCTCCAGCAATCTGGGTCCAATGTGAATAAAACATTGTGGAGAATTAGCTCTACCTATAAATAATTGAAAGGTTGCAGACATAGGATTTGGAGGACATTTGGTGGTTGGTGTAGTTGGCAATCGCTAGCTGGGAGGAAGAGTTCCAGGATGAAGAGATCCATACCGGAGTATCTACAGTTTTGCAAACAAGTAGTAAAGCCTTGAATACTCTTTACAGAAACAATTACTGAAAGGTACTAGCATTAGAAAGGGTTAAATGTTCATCCTACAGTGTAAGCTCCCTTATAACTTTAAGATTGGTTCGAGTTCAGGACCTTCTAAATTTTCCCTAGACATGGCATTTTTGGTTCTGTATATACTCGAGTATAAGCCGAGTTTTTCAGCACAATTTTTCGTGCTGAAAACGCCCTCCTCGGCTTATACTCGAGTGAACTCTCAGCCTGTCAATCCCTTCATCAGTGGTCTTCAACCTGCGGACCTCCAGATGTTGCAAAACTACAACTCCCAGCAAGCCTGGGCTTGCTGGGTGTTGTAGTTTTGAAACCACTGCAGCCTTCGTCATCATCCAGCTCCCCCCCCCCTTTGTTTTGTCCTCACCTCCCCTCGGCGGGAAGTTAGGGTGAGCTGGTCCGGGCCATCTATGTTGCAAGGACCATCCAGTGGGGATGGTTAGTCGTTGCGGGCTGTCCATCTTCACGGGGGGGGCCTCTTCTCTGCGCTTCGGGCCCGCCCCTGGAGTAGTGACGTTGCCTTGATGCCGCCGCACAGGACGCCGCCGCTCTGGATGATGACGAAGGCCGCAGTGGTCTTCAAACTGCGGACCTCTAGAGGTTTCAAAACTACAACACCCAGCATGCCCGGGCATGCTGGGAGTTGTAGTTTTGCAACATCTGGAGGTCCGCAGGTTGAAGACCACTGATGAAGGGATTGACAGGCGGTGATGATGAAGGGGGGGGGATGATGATGGGGGTCTGGATGATGACAGGGGGGGATGATGTATTTCCCACCCTAGGCTTATAGTCGAGTCAATAACTTTTCCTGGGGTTTTGGGGTAAAATTAGGGGCCTCTGTTGATATTCAGGTCGGCTTATACTTGAGTATAGACGGTAGTTACCTGCACAGGTAAGTGTTTAGGGAATGCTGTGCAGATGGAAGACAGTGAAGATATGCAATGCCAAACAAGTTCTGCATCTCTTTTATGATCTGCATGGTTCCCAGAGGAAGGACACCACTCATTATAAAGTGATGGAGTATCCTAGCAATATAGTATACCCTCATATGACAAGGGAGAGGGTTGTGGACAAGCCAACTGACCCATGTGACAATGATCTAGTATGGATTACAAAATCAATTACTTTCATTGGCTAGAGACTTGCTGTAATCCTGTCTTAGAGGTACAGTATTGTGACGTAAAAAAACACATTGCATAATAATATGCCTTATCATGGTGACTTTTTTGGACCCTATTAGATGTATACGAGCACCGATCTTGTAGATTGTACTCATTGACTGAACCTATTACAAGGCTTGACCAATAAAGATATATATAGTATAGAAAAACAGAAACAGAGATGGTGCCGTTATCCCATTAGGAGTCCTGATGAAAAGTATACCTGTACCTCTAGTGTGAAGAAAAAAAGTAACCACTGCTACTATTTACACCCACTGTGTCCTGTAACTCTGGTGAAACTTAACGTACCCCAGTCAGACTTAGAAGAAACAGCAGGTATGTCCAGCTCACCACCAACACCGCCATGTCTCGGACACGTGTGGAACAACATGCACTCGTCAATACGGAAAGAAGGAGGCGTCCAGCACTTGGTTGGCAACGGTAAAAACGATAGCTTTATTCTTCACAGTTAGGACACACAATGCTGCGGTAAGGACAACAGTGACGCGTTTCAGCGGAGCATGTCCACCTTAGTCATACAAAGAAACAAGTGGCTGACACCTCCTCCAGGTGAAACAAGGTTCAGCTGGTGGGTGTTACCTGTGTGAGCACAGGAAAAAAGGGGAAACTCAGCTCAGACCAAGTTCACATTTAGACATTATACAAAGAGAACAATATCTCAAAAACATTTTTTCTTTACAGATATAAATGTATAAAAAAGTATTAAGTCAGACAGTCAGACTTAGGGCTGATTCTCTGCCAGGAATACCCGGAACATCACCTACACTGCATCTGAAGGCTTCACCAATGTAACATTAAAGGGGTACTCCGTTGAAAACATCTTATCCTCTGTCCAAAGGATAGGGGATAAGATGTTAGATCACGAGGTCCCACCACTGGGGACCCCTGCAATCTCCAGGATGGCAGCGGCGGCATCCAGAACACGGAAGATTGCAGCTTCCGTGTTTGTGTTGCCACGCCCCGTACATTTATGTCTATGGGAGGGGCGTGACGTCTATTACATAGCTGTCACGCCTCCTCCCATAGGCATGAATGGAGGAGGCGTGGCGGCCGGCATCACCAGTCATCGGGAACAGAGGGTAGTTCGCTCTGTACATCGAATGACAGGGGTGCCGCAGCGGCGGGACCCCCGCAATCTAACATCTTATCACCTATCCATTGAACAAGCATTTGCTCATTTATTGTCTGATCGTTGGCTCTATTACATAGGGCTATGTAGATTTGTTTGGCTTATAATCGCTCTTAGTAATAGGAACCTTATTGAAGTATAATAGAAACAAACTTGTACCTATTTGCTCTGAAGCAACGGGCACAGCATCCGTTGCTTCCTGGCTTCTGCGGTAATGTGTGCAACATTTGGTCTCCACAGTGACCAACCTCACTGCTGGTTAGCTGGTCAGAGAGCTGGTACACCAGTCCAATCATGCTCTACCCTGGCATCTCACGCTCTCTAAAACTTGGGCTATTTAAACTGTACACCCCCCCTATCTTGAGCCTGTAATTTCCTGCATCACTAGTGTTCCTGATATTATGCTGATCTTCTATGTCCTGACCAGTCGCCTTGTTTTCTGGCGCTCCTATGGTGCTTTCTGACCCTGACATACCTTCCTGACTGAATGTGATTGCCCTTGTTTGTTGATACTACTAGTGCATGACCTTCTGACTCTCATCATCCTCCACCTGCTGATTTTGCCACCATGTTCCCTCCAGGTACTGACCTGGCTACTTGTTTGTTCTCCTTGTTTCTTTTGCTTAGTTCCCTGGACACGTAAGTAGGGAGTGTTGCCCAATTGGGGCCTCAATTTCTTAGGGGGGAACTCCATCCAAATGGTAGGGACAGGGGTGCAGGATGAGTTATGACTAGATATCCCCTAACATCACAAAACTACTACTATGAATGTGTAATTTATTCTAGCACTTGGTTACTAAAAGCATGTAAGATCACCAGAAGATAGCCACATGCACATCTTGATCGGGCTGTCCGTGGTAAACTTCTAGCCTTACCCAGAGTGATTTTCTTGATCTTCAGATGATCATCACCAGAGAACCTCTATAGAGGGAGAGAAAAGTTTTTTCTGTTGTGAATGTGAAAACACGTATTGGACCAGTTTGATTCTTTCTACTACATTTTATGGATGGTTCCAGTTAACAGTGTGGCCACCAAACTTTCCTATAAAAGAAGAGTTTTCTGTATATAGAGTCTAACAACATTTTATGATGTTTTTTTTCATTATGTTGTCCTTTGATGTTGGTGAAGATAAATGTTGTTTGAGCCGATACCTGCATGAGGGTTTGTTTGTTTGTTTTGGGTACTGCTAAAGCATCCTACTGAAGCTTTGAAATAATAGGATTTAAAAGGGTACTCCGGTGGAAAACATTTTGTTTTAACCCCTTAACGACAATGGACGTAAATGTATGTCTTGGTGACATGGTACTTAACGCACCATGACGTACATTTACACGCCGCCATGATCGCAAGCACCAGAGTGGTGCTCGCGTCATGTGCAGCAGGTCCCAGCTGCTAACAGCAGCCAGGGACCCGCCGGTAATGGCGGACATCCGCGATTGCGCGGATGTCTGCCATTAACCCCTCAGATGCCGTGATCAATACAGACCACGGCATCTGCGGCAAGGCAGTACTTCGAATGGATGATCGGATCGCCCGCAGCGCTGCAGCGGGTATCCGATCATCCAGCATGGTGGCCGGAGGTCCCCTCACCTGGCTCCGGCCGTCTCCCGGGGTCTTCTGCTCTGGTCTGAGATCGAGCAGACCAGAGCAGAAGATCACCGATAATACTGATCAGTGCTATGTCCTACACGTAGCACTGAACAGTATTAGCAATCAAATGATTGCTATGAATAGTCCCCTATGGGGACATAAAAAGTGTAAAAAAAAGTAAAAAAAATTAAAATTAAAAAGTAAAAAAATTTGAAAAATCCCCTCCCGCAATAAAAACGTTAAACGTCCGTTTTTCCCATTTTACCCCCAAAAAAGCATAAAAAATAATGAATACACATATTTGGTATCACTGCGTGCATAAAAGTCTGAACTATTAAAATATATTGTTAATTATCCTGTATGGTGAACGGCGTAAACGTAAGAAAAAAAAAAAAGTCCGAAATTGTTGTTTTTATGTCACATTTTATTCCAAATTTTTTTAAATAAAAAAATTATTAAAAGTAAAACCTAAGCAAATGTGGTACTGATAAAAACTACAGATCATGGCGCAAAAAATTAGCCCTCATATCGCCCCATATACGGAAAAATGAGAAAGTTATAGGTGGTCAAAATAGGGCAATTTCAAACATACTAATTTTGTTAAAATGGTCTGAGATTTTTTTTAAGCAGTACAATTATAGAAAAGCATACAACATGGGTATTATTTTAATCATATTGACCCACAGAATAAAGAAAACATGTCATTTTTACCTGCTAAATTGCGGTTTTCTTTTCAATTTTCCCACATAAATAATATTTGTTTGGTTGCGCCGTACATTTTATGGTAAAATAAGTGATGCAATTACAAAGTACAATTGGTGACGCAAAAAACAAGCCCTCATATGGGTCAGTGGATGGAAATATAAGAGAGTTATGATTTTTAGAAGGCGAGGAGGAAAAAACGAAAATGCAAAAATAAAATTGGTTTGGTCCTTAAGGCCAAACTGGGCCTGGTCCTTAAGGGGTTAAATCAACTGGTGCCAGAAAGTTAAACACATTTTTAAATTACTTCTGTTTAAAAATCTTAATCCTTCCAGTACTTATCAGATGCTGTATGCTCCAGTGAAAGTTCTTTTCTTTTTGAATTTCTTTTCTGCCCGACCACAGTGCTCTCTGCTGACACCTCTGTCCATTTCAGGAACTGTCCAGAGTAGGAGCAAATCCCCATAGCAAACCTCTCCTGCTCTGAACAGTTCCTAAAATAGACAGAGGTGTCAGCAGAGAGCACTGTGGTCAGACAGAAAAGAAATCTAAAAAAAAAAAGAACTTCCTGTGGAGCATACAAAAAAAGTAATTTACAAATCTGTTTAACTTTCTGGCACCAGTTGATTAAAAAAAAATATATGTTTTCCACCGGAGTACCCCTTTAAGCTTTTAGTATGGCAGAATTGATTTGAGTATTGATAGAAGAGAAATCTAGCACTACTATTATCCAGTGTTTTCTCTGTATGTGGGGAGCACAGAAAGAACCCAAAAGACTTCCAGCTCTAAAAAAAAATCCAATCTTTATTTTTTTATGATAAAAGCTTCATCATCAGTAACCCTGATGCGTTTTGGACCCAAAGTCCTTGTCTGTGATCCGATTAAGGCACACCTGTATTGTAGTGAAAAGCATGCATCCATGTGGTCCCTGATCTCTATGGTGAAATCACACCGAATAACCAGCACTTATTATAAGCCTATATGTCTGCTCACACAGAGGACTTCTTTGTGTCATCAGGGAGGATGCCTTTTTTGGGACTGTTTCTTTCATAGTAATCACTCTCTTTTGCGCTTTAAGATAAATACAACATACAGACTGTTTTGTACCATTGCCAATGAACTATGGATGTACAGTACATAAGAGAACATTACTTTAAAAAACTGCAGGTTCTATTACACACATGGAATAAAGCAAAGTATGGTATTAAAGGGGTACTTCACCCCTAGACATTTTATCACTTATCCAAAGTATAGGGGATAAGATGCCTGATCTTGGGGTTCTCGCCACTGGGGACCCCACGATCTCGGCTGCGGCACCCCAAACAACTGTGCTCTGTGCTCGATGACTGGCGATGCAGGGGCGGAGGCTCATGACGTCACGGTAACAGCCCGCTCGTGACGTCATGGTCATGCCCCCTCAATACAGGTCTATGGGGGGGCATGGCTGTCACACCCCATGCCATAGACTTGCATTGAGGGGGCGTGACCATGATGTCACAAGTCTCTGGTACTGCACCCGATGCTCTAAACGAACGCCAGGTGCCGCAGGGAGATCGCATGGGTCCCCAGCAGTGGGACCACCGCAATCAGACATCTTATCCCCTTTAAGGCTCTCATATAACTAAGGGTGCATTGACATCACAATTTTGCTATATAGTTCCCGTATACAACGGGAAAACTGTATACAACCGTATGGAAAACCATATACATAGATGTCCCATGCAAAAAACGTATGCAACAAGATGTATCCAGTTATGTAAGTTTTGGGTTGTGTACAGTTTTATGTGTTTTTTTTACCGTACACAAAACTGCAGTCTACTACGGTTTTGTGTCCTGTTTAAAAACCGTATTTCTTTCCCATATCTGTGGTTTTCCTGTCATGCTGACTGTCTCAATAGCTATTCTTAACAGTAAAATTAATTCCTATTCTCATCATCATAGAACTATTATTTTATATACTTTATTGGTTGTTAGGCAAAGAATAGCACATAAATGGAACTCTTCTGCCATACCCTCCATTAAGGAAATAATTAATGGAATAAACAATAACTGCTGTCATGAATACAAAAGTGCAGAATAATCCCAAGACAGATTGCCATACTTTCTATATATGTGGCACATTTGGTTACACAGCAAATATAATTCCATTCAACTGTAATTAATTATTTTGCTTATTTATTTGTTTACTCATTCATTTTCTTTTTATCATTTCCCTGGCATTCTATAGATCTATTAATAATTACTTTGAAGATGCTATTATTTATACAGTGGTCCCTAAACATACGATGGTAATCCGTTCCAAATGGACCATCGTTTGTTGAAACCATCGTATGCTGAGGGATCCGTGCAATGTAAAGTATAGGACAGTGATCTACAACCTGCGGACCTCCAGATGTTGCAAAACTACAACACACAGCATGCCCGGACAGCCAACGGCTGTCCGGGCATGCTGGGAGTTGTAGTTTTGCAACATCTGGAGGTCCGCAGGTTGAAAACCACTGGTATTGGAGATTATACTCACGTGTCCCCGCCTCTCTGGATCATCACCGCTCGTCAGCGCTGCCCTGGATGTCGCCTTCCATTGTTGTCACCACATCCCTGACGCTCCGGCAAGGCCTCTGCTTCCCCGGCATCCTCGCTCTCCGTCGCCGTCATCACGTCGCTACACACGCCGCTCCTATTGGATGACGGGAAGGTGTGCGCAGCGACGTGATGACGATGATGGAGAGCGCTGACGATGCAGGGATCCCGAAGAGGACGCGCCGGAGCCCCGAGGACAGGTAAGTGATCGTCAGCGGACCACACGGGGGGACCGTACACTGCTATCTGGTAGCAGCTGAAGCAGTCTGCGCTGCCAGATAGCCGTTTATGCGATGGTCCCGACATACAAAAGCATCGTATGTTGATGCTGCCTTCAACATGCGATGGCCTCTGAGAGGCCATCGTATGTTGAAATGATCTTATGTCGAGGCCATCGTAGGTCGGGGGGTCACTGTATCTTATTATGGGTATAGCCCTGTGGAGGAGATAAATGACCCGGCGTGTGTTACTGGTGGTGCATCACGTATAGAGCTCAAGAAGATACTGCAAATATAGAAGAAATAGTAAACAGAGCACTCACACTACTGCTGGAGGTCTTCAATTCAGGCTGTATTCACGGACGTCCCGGCATAGGAGACCTCTGCAGGGAGAGGCAGATGGAATCAGGGGGAAGCGCGGCCACAGTCCCGTATCGCACCAATGGGTGCTTCGTCAGGCCGGCCTGACGAAGCACCCATTGGTGCGATACAGGACCGTGGCCGCTGTCCGAGCTTCCCCCTGATTACATCTGCCTCTCCTTACAGAGGTCACCTATGCCGGGACGTCCGTGAATACAGCCTGAATTGAAGCCCTCCAGCAGTAGTGTGAGTGCTCCGTTTCCTATTTCTTCTATATTTGCAGTATATATAACTATATACAACGCTCTCAACTCCACTATTCGGCTGTCAGGGCATGATGGGAGTTGTAATTTTATACCAGCTGGAAGGTCACAGATGGAGGACCGTTACTCTAGGACCATAATGTCCAATGTAATAGTTAAATTAGGGAAGCCGTTTTATAAACTGTATCCTCTACTCCTTCCCTGTAAGATTGAGTAAACGGATATGACCAGCAGAAGTATGAGTGTTCCCTTTTCCTGTTTGGACTGTCAGTAAACATTTTGTAGGAGGGAGATTATAATAATTTAGCATTTCCGCCGCGTCATACCATCTTAGGAGCAATTGATAGCAATTGATGGTTTTCATGAAATGGCACATACATCAAGAAACCGTGGGAATAAGCCCGGATATATGAGACAGGTAATGGAAACCAGTCCAATCCAGGCAGCAAAGCATTGGGGGCGGTCTGGCATATGGTTAGGTTAAGATCCAAACTCTAGGGTTGCAAGCCACAAACACTTATCACGTGTATTTGTAGCTACTTTAAACATGGACACAGATTACCCTTCCATATGACAGTCATTAGGCAGGAAATGTCTGTTTACTATAACTACACCGCCAATGTTATCTCACTATTTGTAATCCATTTTATAATTAGCTTAAACATCTGTAACAAGACAAAATAGTAGCATCCAACAAATTATCAACTACATCAACATTGTTATATCAGAACACATACTATTGTATAATATAGGAACGAGCTCAGGCCATGAGGGTGTTAGCAGGCACCCCTGGTAATGGCACTATTGTATAATATAGGAACGAGCTTAGGCCATGAGGGTGCTAGCAGGCACCCCTGGTAATGGCACTATTGTATAATATAGGAACGAGCTTAGGCCATGAGGGTGCTAGCAGGCACCCCTGGTAATGGCACTATTGTATAATATAGGAACGAGCTTAGGCCATGAGGGTGCTAGCAGGCACCCCTGGTAATGGCACTATTGTATAATATAGGAACGAGCTCAGGCCATGAGGGTGCTAGCAGGCACCCCTGGTAATGGCACTATTGTATAATATAGGAACGAGCTCAGGCCATGAGGGTGCTAGCAGGCACCCCTGGTAATGGCACTATTGTAAAACCTGATTTAAACAAAAAGTCATTTTCTGATTACACGTTCCCTCTAAAAGAAAAATGTATGTCTTATGGTTTCTGCTGCTTAGGACTAGTTGTTCAGCACAGTCACATGAAGAGTTCACTGATTGATGATCTCAGGTCCATTATTCTTTTCCAAAGTTCTAGTTTTGATTAATGGTGAAATCTAAGTGTTTACAAAACACCACATGGAAGATAAACTGATGTAGTGATGATATATTTATATAGTATTCATAATATAGGGTATCAGCACTAGCTCAACACCTGTGCAATAATAAATCAATATGTTTTGTAATCAACCATGAAAGCCGAGTATCAGTGTATCACAGTAACTAGTAGCTTCATCACGTCATAGCATTCCCCATCTGATAGTATGGAGACCTCAGTATAACACACATTATAGACTACTCATCTGATAGTATAGAGACCTCAGTATAGCACCCTTTATCTGCTACTCATCTGATAGTATGGAGACCTCAGTATAACACACTTTATCTGCTACTCATCTGATAGTATGGAGACCTCAGTATAGCACACATTATAGACTACTCATCTGATAGTATAGAGACTTCAGTATAACACACATTATAGAATACTCATCTGATAGTATGGAGACCTCAGTATAACACACATTATAGACTACTCATCTGATAGTATGGAGACCTCAGTATAACACACATTATAGACTACTCATCTGATAGTATGGAGACCTCAGTATAGCACACATTATAGACTACTCATCTGATAGTATGGAGACCTCAGTATAGCACACTTCATAGATGTTACGCCGAGCGCTCCGGGTCCCCGCTCCTCCCCGGAGCGCTCGCAACTTCCTCGCATTTGCAGCGCCCCGGTCAGACCTGCTGACCGGCTGCGCTGCAATGTCTCTCTCAGCCGGGATGCGATTCGCGATGCGCATCCCGGCTCCCGTACCTGACTCGCTCCCCGTCGGTCTTGTCCCGGCGCGCGCGGCCCCCCTCCTTAGGGCGCGCGCGCGCCGGGTCTCTGCAATTTAAAGGGCCACTGCGCCACTGATTGGCGCAGCAGGTTTAATTAGTGTGTTCACCTGTGCACTCCCTATTTATACATCACTTCCCCTGCACTCCCTTGCCGGATCTTGTTGCCATTGTGCCAGTGAAAGCGTTTCCTTGTGTGTTCCTAGCCTGTGTTCCAGACCTCCTGCCGTTGCCCCTGACTACGATCCTAGCTGCCTGCCCTGACCTTCTGCTACGTCCGACCTTGCTCTTGTCTACTCCCTTGTACCGCGCCTATCTTCAGCAGTCAGAGAGGTTGAGCCGTTGCTGGTGGATACGACCTGGTTGCTACCGCCGCTGCAAGACCATCCCGCTTTGCGGCGGGCTCTGGTGAATACCAGTAGCAACTTAGAACCGGTCCACCAACACGGTCCACGCCAATCCCTCTCTGGCACAGAGGATCCACCTCCAGCCAGCCGAATCGTGACAGTAGATCCGGCCATGGATCCCGCTGAAGTCCCACTGCCAGTTGTCGCCGACCTCACCACGGTGGTCGCCCAGCAGTCGCAACAGATAGCGCAACAAGGCCACCAGCTGTCTCAACTGACCGTGATGCTACAGCAGCTATTACCACAACTCCAGCAACAATCTCCTCCGCCAGCTCCTGCACCTCCTCCGCAGCGAGTGGCCGCTTCCGGCCTACGATTATCCTTGCCGGATAAATTTGATGGGGACTCTAAGTTTTGCCGTGGCTTTCTTTCACAATGTTCCCTGCACTTGGAGATGATGTCGGACCAGTTTCCTACTGAAAGGTCTAAGGTGGCTTTCGTAGTAAGCCTTCTGTCTGGGAAAGCTCTGTCATGGGCCACACCGCTCTGGGACCGCAATGACCCTGTCACTGCCTCTGTACACTCCTTCTTCACGGAGATTCGAAGTGTCTTTGAGGAACCTGCCCGAGCCTCTTCTGCTGAGATTGCCCTGCTGAACCTGGTCCAGGGTAATTCTTCTGTTGGCGAGTACGCCATCCAATTCCGTACTCTTGCCTCCGAATTATCCTGGAATAATGAGGCCCTCTGCGCGACCTTTAAAAAAGGCCTATCCAGCAACATTAAAGACGTGCTGGCCGCACGAGAAATTCCTGCTAACCTGCATGAACTTATTCATCTGGCCACCCGCATTGACATGCGTTTTTCCGAAAGGCGTCAGGAGCTCCGCCAGGATATGGACTTTGTTCGCACGAGGCGGTTTCTCTCCCCGGCTCCTCTCTCCTCTGGTCCTCTGCAATCCGTTCCTGTGCCTCCCGCCGTGGAGGCTATGCAAGTTGACCGGTCTCGCTTGACACCTCAAGAGAGGACACGACGCCGCATGGAGAATCTGTGCCTGTACTGTGCCAGTACCGAACACTTCTTGAAGGATTGTCCTATCCGTCCTCTCCGCCTGGAAAGACGTACGCTGACTCCGCACAAAGGTGAGACAGTTTTTGATGTCAACTCTGCTTCTCCACGCCTTACTGTGCCTGTGCGGATATCTTCCTCTACCTTCTCCTTCTCTGCTATGGCCTTCTTGGATTCCGGATCTGCAGGAAATTTTATTTTGGCCTCTCTCATCAACAGGTTCAACATCCCTGTGACCAGTCTCGCCAGACCCCTCTACATCAATTCTGTTAACAATGAAAGATTGGACTGTACCGTGCGTTACCGCACGGAACCTCTCCTAATGTGCATCGGACCTCATCACGAAAAAATAGAATTTTTGGTCCTCTCCAACTGCACTTCTGAAATTCTTCTTGGATTACCGTGGCTTCAACGCCATTCCCCAACCCTTGATTGGTCCTCAGGAGAAATCAAGAACTGGGGTACTTCTTGTCTCAAGGACTGTCTTAAACCAGTTCCCAGTACTCCCTGCCGTGACCCTGTGGTTCCCCCTGTATCCGGTCTTCCTAAGGCTTATATGGACTATGCTGACGTCTTTTGCAAGAAGCAAGCTGAGACTTTACCCACTCACAGGCCTTATGACTGTCCTATTGACCTCCTCCCGGATACTACTCCACCCCGGGGCAGAATCTATCCTCTGTCTGCTCCAGAGACTCTTGCCATGTCAGAGTACATCCAGGAAAATTTAAAAAAGGGGTTTATCCGCAAATCCTCCTCTCCTGCCGGAGCTGGATTTTTTTTTGTGTCCAAAAAAGATGGCTCCCTACGCCCTTGCATTGACTACCGCGGACTTAATAAAATCACGGTAAAAAACCGCTACCCCTTACCTCTTATCTCGGAACTCTTTGATCGCCTACAAGGTGCCCACATCTTTACCAAACTGGTCTTAAGGGGGGCTTATAATCTCATCCGCATCAGGGAGGGGGACGAATGGAAGACTGCATTTAACACCAGAGATGGACACTTTGAGTATCTGGTCATGCCCTTTGGCCTGTGCAACGCCCCTGCCGTCTTCCAAGACTTTGTTAATGACATTTTTCGTGATCTCTTATATTCCTGTGTTGTGGTTTATCTGGACGATATTCTGATTTTTTCTGCCAACTTAGAAGAACACCGCCAGCATGTCCGCATGGTTCTTCAGAGACTTCGGGACAATCAACTTTATGCCAAAATGGAGAAATGTCTCTTTGAATGTCAATCTCTTCCTTTCCTAGGATACTTGGTCTCTGGCCAGGGACTACAAATGGACCCAGATAAACTCTCTGCCGTCTTAGATTGGCCACGCCCTTCCGGACTCCGTGCTATCCAACGTTTTTTGGGGTTTGCCAATTATTACAGACAATTTATTCCACACTTTTCCACTATTGTGGCTCCTATCGTGGCTTTAACCAAGAAAAATGCCAATCCCAAGTCCTGGTCTCCACAAGCGGAAGACGCATTTAAACATCTCAAGTCTGCCTTTTCTTCTGCTCCCGTGCTCTCCAGACCTGACCCATCTAAACCCTTCCTATTGGAGGTAGATGCCTCCTCAGTGGGAGCTGGAGCTGTCCTTCTACAAAAAAATTCTTCCGGGCATGCTGTTACTTGTGGGTTTTTTTTCTAGGACCTTCTCTCCAGCGGAGAGAAATTACTCCATCGGGGATCGAGAACTACTGGCCATTAAATTGGCGCTTGAGGAATGGAGGCATCTGCTGGAGGGATCAAAATTTCCAGTTATCATATACACTGATCACAAGAATCTCTCCTATCTCCAGTCTGCCCAACGACTGAACCCTCGCCAGGCCAGATGGTCGTTGTTCTTTGCCCGTTTTAACTTTGAAATTCATTTTCGCCCTGCTGACAAGAACATTAGGGCCGATGCCCTCTCTCGTTCTTCTGATGCCTCTGAAGTAGAGGTCTCTCCGCAACACATCATTCCTCCGGACTGTCTGATCTCCACTTCTCCTGCCTCCATCAGGCAAACTCCTCCAGGGAAGACCTTCGTTTCTCCACGCCAGCGTCTCGGGATTCTCAAATGGGGACACTCCTCCCATCTCGCAGGCCATGCGGGCATCAAAAAATCCTTGCAACTCATCTCTCGTTTTTATTGGTGGCCGACTCTGGAGACGGATGTTGTTGATTTTGTGCGGGCCTGTACTGTCTGTGCCCGGGATAAGACTCCTCGCCAGAAGCCTGCTGGCCTCCTTCATCCTCTGCCCGTTCCCGAACAGCCTTGGTCACAGATTGGTATGGACTTTATTACAGACTTGCCCTCATCCCGTGGCAACACAGTTGTTTGGGTGGTCGTTGATCGATTTTCCAAGATGGCACATTTTATTCCTCTTCCTGGTCTTCCTTCAGCGCCTCAGTTGGCAAAGCAATTTTTTGTACACATTTTTCGCCTTCATGGATTGCCCACCCATATCGTCTCGGATAGAGGCGTCCAATTCGTGTCTAAATTCTGGAGGGCCCTCTGTAAACAGCTCAAGATTAAATTAAACTTCTCTTCTTCTTATCATCCCCAATCCAATGGGCAAGTAGAAAGAATTAATCAGGTCCTGGGTACTATTTACGGCATTTTGTTTCCTCCCGCCAGGATGACTGGGCAGATCTTCTACCATGGGCCGAATTCTCATACAACTTCAGAGTCTCCGAATCTTCTGCTAAGTCCCCATTTTTCGTGGTGTACGGCCGTCACCCTCTTCCCCCCCTCCCTACTCCCTTGCCCTCTGGTTTGCCCGCTGTGGATGAAGTGACTCGTGATCTTTCCACCATATGGAAAGAGACCCAAAATTCTCTTTTACAGGCTTCATCCCGGATGAAAAGATTTGCCGATAAGAAAAGAAGAACTCCCCCCATTTTTGCTCCCGGAGACAAGGTATGGCTCTCTGCTAAATATGTCCGCTTTCGTGTCCCCAGTTACAAACTGGGACCACGCTATCTTGGTCCTTTCAAAGTCTTGTGCCAGATCAACCCTGTCTCTTACAAACTCCTTCTTCCTCCTTCTCTTCGTATTCCCAATGCCTTCCATGTCTCTCTCCTTAAACCACTCATCATTAACCGCTTCTCTCCCAAACTTGTTTCTCCCACTCCTGTATCCGGTTCTTCTGACGTCTTCTCCGTGAAGGAGATTCTGGCCTCCAAGACAGTCAGAGGAAAAAAAAATTTTTGGGTGGATTGGGAAGGCTGTGGTCCAGAAGAGAGATCCTGGGAACCTGAGGACAACATCCTAGACAAAAGTCTTATTCTCAGGTTCTCAGGCTCCAAGAAGAGGGGGAGACCCAAGGGGGGGGGTACTGTTACGCCGAGCGCTCCAGGTCCCCGCTCCTCCCCGGAGCGCTCGCAACTTCCTCGCATTTGCAGCGCCCCGGTCAGACCTGCTGACCGGGTGCGCTGCAATGTCTCTCTCAGCCGGGATGCGATTCGCGATGCGGGAGGCGCCCGCTCGCGATGCGCATCCCGGCTCCCGTACCTGACTCGCTCCCCGTCGGTCTTGTCCCGGCGCACGCGGCCCCGCTCCTTAGGGCGCGTGCGCGCCGGGTCTCTGCAATTTAAAGGGCCACTGCGCCACTGATTGGCGCAGCAGGTTTAATTAGTGTGTTCACCTGTGCACTCCCTATTTATACATCACTTCCCCTGCACTCCCTCGCCGGATCTTGTTGCCATTGTGCCAGTGAAAGCGTTTCCTTGTGTGTTCCTAGCCTGTGTTTCAGACCTCCTGCCGTTGCCCCTGACTACGATCCTAGCTGCCTGCCCTGACCTTCTGCTACGTCCGACCTTGCTCTTGTCTACTCCCTTGTACCGCGCCTATCTTCAGCAGTCAGAGAGGTTGAGCTGTTGCTGGTGGATACGACCTGGTTGCTACCGCCGCTGCAAGACCATCCCGCTTTGCGGCGGGCTCTGGTGAATACCAGTAGCAACTTAGAACCGGTCCACCAACACGGTCCACGCCAATCCCTCTCTGGCACAGAGGATCCACCTCCAGCCAGCTGAATCGTGACAATAGACTACCCATCTGATAGTATGGAGACTTCAGTATAACACACTTTATAGACTACCCATCTGATAGTATGGAGACTTCAGTATAGCGCACTTTATAGAATTCCCATCTGATAGTATGGAGACCTCAGTATAACACACATTATAGACTACCCATCTGATAGTATGGAGACTTCAGTATAGCACACTTTATAGACTACTCATCTGATAGTATGGAGACCTCAGTATAGCACACATTATAGACTACTCATCTGATAGTATGGAGACCTCAGTATAACACACATTATAGACTACCCATCTGATAGTATGGAGACCTCAGTATAACACACTTTATAGACTACCCATCTGATAGTATGGAGACCTCAGTATAACACACTTTACAGACTACCCATCTGATAGTATGGAGACTTCAGTATAGCACACTTTATAGAATTCCCATCTGATAGTATGGAGACCTCAGTATAACACACATTATAGACTACCCATCTGATAGTATGGAGACTTCAGTATAGCACACTTTATAGAATTCCCATCTGATAGTATGGAGACCTCAGTATAGCACACATTATAGACTACTCATCTGATAGTATGGAGACCTCAGTATAACACACTTCATAGACTACCCATCTGATAGTATGGAGACCTCAGTATAACACACTTCATAGACTACCCATCTGACAGTATGGAGACTTCAGTATAGCACACATTATAGACTACTCATCTGATAGTATGGAGACCTCAGTATAACACACATTATAGACTACTCATCTGATAGTATGGAGACTTCAGTATAGCACACTTTATAGAATTCCCATCTGATAGTATGGAGACCTCAGTATAACACACATTATAGACTACTCATCTGATAGTATGGAGACTTCAGTATAACACACTTTATAGACTACTGATCTGATAGTATGGAGACTTCAGTATAACACACATTATAGACTACCCATCTGATAGTATGGAGACTTCAGTATAACACACATTATAGACTACTCATCTGATAGTATGGAGACCTCAGTATAACACACATTATAGACTACTCATCTGATAGTATGGAGACTTCAGTATAACACACTTTATAGAATTCCCATCTGATAGTATGGAGACTTCAGTATAGCACACTTTATAGACTACCCATCTGATAGTATGGAGACTTCAGTATAGCGCACTTTATAGACTACCCATCTGATAGTATGGAGACTTCAGTATAACACACTTTATAGAATTCCCATCTGATAGTATGGAGACTTCAGTATAGCACACTTTATAGAATTCCCATCTGATAGTATGGAGACTTCAGTATAGCACACTTTATAGACTACCCATCTGATAGTATGGAGACTTCAGTATAACACACTTTATAGAATTCCCATCTGATAGTATGGAGACTTCAGTATAGCACACTTTATAGAATTCCCATCTGATAGTATGGAGACTTCAGTATAGCACACTTTATAGACTACCCATCTGATAGTATGGAGACTTCAGTATAGCACACTTTATAGACTACCCATCTGATAGTATGGAGACTTCAGTATAGCACACTTTATAGAATTCCCATCTGATAGTTTGGAGACTTCAGTATAGCACACTTTATAGACTACCCATCTGATAGTATGGAGACTTCAGTATAGCACACTTTATAGAATTCCTATCTGATAGTATGGAGACCTCAGTATAGTACACTTTATAGACTACTCATCTGATAGTATGGAGACTTCAGTATAGCACACATTATAGACTACCCATCTGATAGTATGGAGACCTCAGTATAACACACATTATAGACTACTCATCTCATAGTATGGAGACTTCAGTATAACACACTTCATAGACTACTCATCTGATAGTATGGAGACTTCAGTATAGCACACTTTATAGAATTCCCATCTGATAGTATTGAGACCTCAGTATAGTGCACTTCATAGACTACTCATCTGATAGTATGGAGACTTCAGTATAGCACACATTATAGAATTCCCATCTGATAGTATTGAGACCTCAGTATAGTGCACTTCATAGACTACTCATCTGATAGTATGGAGACTTCAGTATAGCACACATTATAGAATTCCCATCTGATAGTATTGAGACCTCAGTATAGTGCACTTCATAGACTACTCATCTGATAGTATGGAGACTTCAGTATAACACACATTATAGACTACTCATCTGATAGTATGGAGACCTCAGTATAACACACTTTATCTGCTACCCATCTGATAGTATGGAGACTGCTGAATTATCAATAGGTCAAAGAATGGAACAATCTTTCTGTATTCTGTATGGATACACTAAATATTTGAAGAAACCAAAGCAGGTTTTGGATCCAGTTTCATAAATCTTAGAAAATGCCTACTTTTTTAATTTTACTAAACTCAAACTCAGTAGTGAATTTTGTTCAAAAGGAATGTGAGATATAAAAGAAGGACTTAGACTGGGTCTACATTTGCATTGTATTTTCTATAGTTTTGCTCTTTCACTGGAGCAGAAGAAAAAAACACAGGGAGACAGTGGATATTTACATGCCGGTATACACGAATGGTGTCTGATGGACCCCGTCAACTTTAAAGGAGCTAATTGGGTTTCTGGCAGGGTATCCAGAATTTTATTGAACAAAGTACCACAGCATGCTGTACTGTTTTGTTTATTATTATTATTATTATGTATTTTTTTGGAACCTGAGATGGGGGAACCCAACAGAGCCTCCAACCTACGTGTAATCTCAGCTTTCTATTCATCTTTTTTGTTTGTGAAACCTCATTCCTGGTTTTAGAAACTAAACCAAAAATGGAATTGACCAAACCAAGACTATAAGGTTAGGTTTCCATGCAGGCTTTTTCTGGTGTTTTTTTTTTTTTTTTTTTTTTTTTTTAGAAAACTAGAACCAGAACAAGCCATCACTGATAAAGGGTAGCACACCCAATATAATCCATTAGAAAAATAAAGATATTTTATTGATACACAATGTATTAGACACAAACAATTGCACACAAAAAGAAGGTTAAAAACATTAAAATCCCTGGCTTGCTAAAGCCAGCACACAACTTAGGGGAGGGGCCATGAACCCCCTCTCCTAACCTGACACCCGCCCTCAGTGATACAATAAACAACCTGTGTGTCACGTCTGTAGTTCGCATGCAGGTAACAATAATGTCAGTTATGCAATATGTAACACCATATCCATACGAATGCTATATAATGACTACACTGCAGCTATGTAGATAAACAAATTACCACATGAGACCAGACATCACAGGCCAGGTAGCGATTGATGGAGTAAGGGAGGACGGGGTCACCAGAGTCCAGACTGGTGACCCCGTCCTCCCTTATTCTGTGCTTTTCTTCACTGGGCAGCACCCCGCATATACTAGGTTGAACCCCTCCTGTTTCTTTCTGTCTTTCTTAGAAAACTGCCTCTACAGTTTTAAAGCCGCACATCACCCTGCATAAACAGGTGAAGTTCAGCCAATTATAAATTCGGAGGGCTGCATTAATGAATGAGCTTCCAGCCTGTTGGCCCTTGTAAAAGGGCCCCAAAATGATACTTTGCTAAAAAGATATGGGGGGGGGATAGGGGAAGAATTTATTATTTGCAAAGTTTTCTCTATTTTTTAAAGCAATGTTTGAGTACTAATTCTTTTTGTGCAAAATGTATAAAAATGCACAAGTTTCATCATACATTTTGAGTACAGATGTGCCTAAATGTGCTACTTTTCTGGAAAAAAAAAAGAAAAAGCGCAAATGATTAATCACACTAAAACACAAGAAAATTACAAACCTTGCCTCCATGAGGTGAAAAAAATAAATGATACATTCTGCACAGACACAAAGCTAAGCTTTTTCGCCAAATACAACCAAAAACAGCTTGTTAAATCTCCTCCATGGATTTCTAACAAGGATCTGTTGGTTGCATGCCTATTATTTCCAGTATTTTCAGTTACATTTAAATAGTTTTTCCCCTTTTTCTTAGAAAGTTACCGCAATGACAATTAGATTATATTGGGGGGCATTTACTAATCTTTTACTATGTAGTCTGGTTTTTACCCTGTTTTTTTCTACTTCATTTTTGACTATGTGCGACAAATTTACTAAATTGCTGCACGGCATTAATAAATTTGGCACACATAGGCAAAAGTGGGAAATTTACTTCATGTAGTAGAAAAAATAGTCTGTTCCTTTTTCCTGCTGTCTGAATAGGTTTGGCTGCTGGTTTCCTTCTGGATCTTTTGTTTTTGAGTTTTTTTTTAGCTTTTTCACCACATCTAAATAATTCAATAACTACAGTGGTCCCTCAAGTTACAATATTAATTGGTTCCAGGAAAACCATTGTAAGTTGAAACCATTGTATGTTGAGACCATAACTCTATGGAAACGTGGTAATTGGTTCTAAAGGCACCAAAATGTCATCCAAAATAGGAAAAAGTGACAAAGAAAAATAAGTAGATAACTAATATAGATAAAGCAAATCCTTACATATAAAAGTAATAAAGATCTGCTGGGAGCTGTAAATTACTGTCTATGTCAGTGTTTCCCAAGCAGGGAGCCTCCAGCTGTTGCAAAACTATAACTCCCAGCATGCCTGGACAGCCAAAGGCTGTCCGGGCATGCTGGGAGTTGTAGTTTTGCAAAAGATGGGGCCACCCTGCTTGGGAAACACTGTCTATGTAGAGGACAGGAGCTTCTTCAGGGGTCCTGTACAGTACAGGAAATGTCCCAAACAAGTAATGGAGTCGCCCTCACCTGGTGTCCAAAAGAGCAGCTAACGCTGATACAGGTAAAGTGTACAGAACATGTAATACCAGACACCAGTCAGTGCATACACTTCAGTAATACAGGGGTTTTACCAGTGAATGCCCATTTTGATTGGTTGGTTCTTCCAGCCATTGACACGTTTTACAGATCTGGACTGTCTGTAGCATTGTATGTTGAGTCTGGTTTCAACTTACGATGGTCCAGAAAAGACCATTGTATGTTGAAACTATTGTATGTTGAGGCCATTGTAAGTTGAGGGATCACTGTAAATTGTAGTTATGGCTCAGAAGTGGTAAACGGCGTTTAGTGTGTGTGTTTATTACATTTTTTTAACACAGTTTTTTTCTCCCTAAATGTACTTACACTTTTTTTTTTTTTTGGTTACTTCTTCTACAGATCTGTGTATCCTGTGGACTCCTTCGGATTCGGTGGACTACTTCGATGACCAGCGTTTTTCTTTGCTTGATGTTAATAAAATGGTTAACGAGGGCTTGTGGGGGAGTGTTTTTTGTAATAAATTTTTTTTTAAACCTGTTGTGTTTTATTTTTATTTTACTAGACAGGCTTAGTAGTGGAAGCTGTCTTATAGACTGAGTCCATTACTAAGCCGGGCTAAGCGTTAGCCACAAAAACAGCTAGCGCTAACCCCCAATTATTACCCCGGTACCCAACACCACAGGGGTGCCGGGAAGAGCCGGTACCAACAGGCCCGGAGCGTCAAAAATGGCGCTCCTGGGCCTAGGCGGTAACAGGCTGGCGTTATTTAGGTTGGGGAGGGCCAATAACAATGGTCCTCGCCCACCCTGGGAACGTCAGGCTGTTACTGTTTGGTTGGTATTTGGTTGAGAATAAAAATAGGGGGACCCTATGCGTTTTTTTAATATATTTAATTATTTATTTAAAAAAAAAAAACGCATAGGGTCCCCCCTATTTTCATTCTCAGCCAAATACCAACCAAACAGTAACAGCCTGACGTTCCCAGGGTGGGCGAGGACCATTGTTACTGGCCCTCCCCAGCCTAAATAACGCCAGCCTGTTACCGCTTAGGCCCAGGAGCGCCATTTTTGACGCTCCAGGCCTGTTGGTACCGGCTCTTCCCGGCACCCCTGTGGCGTTGGGTACCGGGTAATAATAGGGGGTTAGCGCTAGCTGTTTTTGTGGCTAGCGCTAAGCCCAGGTTAGTAATGGACTCTGTCTATAAGACAGCTTCCACTACTAAGCCTGTCTAGTAAAGTAAGAAAAAAACACAACAGGTTTTAAAAAAATTTTATTACAAAAAACACTCCCCCACAAGCCCTCGTTAACCATTTTATTAAAATCAAACAAAGAAAAACGCTGGTCATCGAAGTAGTCCACCGAATCCGAAGGAGTCCACAGGATACACGGATCTGAAATGAGAAGAAAAAAAAAAAAATGGGTTAGTACATTTATTATCACCTGCTCACACATCTCCCGCCCCGCACGACTACAACTGCCAGCATGCCCTTACAGTAAGGACATGCTGGGAGTTGTAGTTGTGTGGTGCAGGAGATGTGTGGGCAAGTGACAAGCTTGTCCCCTGCCCCCAGCTGCAGGACTACAACTCCCAGCATGCCCTTACAGTAAGGTGGGGCGGAGGCCGGGCACAGTGTTTCCCAACCTGGGACTTGTAGTTTTGCAACATCTGGAGGCACCCTGGTTGGGAAACACTGTTTTAGGCCAGTGTTTCCCAACCAGGGTGCCTCCAGATGTTGCAAAACTACAAGCCCCAGCATGCCTGGACAGTCAAAGGCTGTCTAGGCATGCTGGGAGTTGTAGTTTTACATCATCTGGAGGCAACCTGGCTGGGAAACACTGGCCTAAAACAGTGTTTCCCAACCAAGGTGCCTCCAGATGTTGCAAAACTACAAGTCCCAGCATGCCTGGACAGTCAAAGGCTGTCTAGGCATGCTGGGAGTTGTAGTTTTGCAACATCTGGAGGCAACCTGGCTGGGAAACACTGGCCTAAAACTGTTTCCCAACCAGGGTGCCTCCAGATGTTGCAAAACTACAAGTCCCAGCATGGCTGGACAGTCAAAGGCTGTCTAGGCATGCTGGGAGTTGTAGTTTTGCAACATCTGGAGGCAACCTGGCTGGGAAACACTGGCCTAAAACTGTTTCCCAACCAGGGTGCCTCCAGATGTTGCAAAACTACAAGTCCCAGCATGCCTGGACAGTCAAAGGCTGTCTAGGCATGCTGGGAGTTGTAGTTTTGCAACATCTGGAGGCAACCTGGCTGGGAAACACTGGCCTAAAACAGTGTTTCCCAACCAGGGTGCCTCCAGATGTTGCAAAACTACAAGCCCCAGCATGCCTGGACAGTCAAAGGCTGTCCAGGCATGCTGGGAGTTGTAGTCTTGCAACATCTGGAGGCATTCTAGTTTGGAAACACTGGCCTAAAACAGTGTTTCCCAACCAGGGTGCCTCCAGATGTTGCAAGACTACAACTCCCAGCATGCCTAGACAGCCTTTGGCTGTCCAGGCATGCTGGGAGTTGTAGTCTTGCAACATCTGGAGGCACCCTAGTTTGGAAACACTGGCCTAAAACAGTGTTTCCCAACCAGGGTGCCTCCAGATGTTGCAAGACTACAACTCCCAGCATGCCTAGACAGCCTTTGGCTGTCCAGGCATGCTGGGAGTTGTAGTCTTGCAACATCTGGAGGCACCCTGGTTGGGAAACACTGTTTTAGGCCAGTGTTTCCCAACTGTTTTAGGCCAGTGTTTCCCAACCAGGGTGCCTCCAGCTGTTGCTAAACTACAACTCCCAGCATGCCTGGACAGCCAAAGGCTGTCCAGGCATGCTGGGAGTTGTAGTCTTGCAACAACTGGAGGCACCCTGGTTGGGAAGCCTGCGCAACTTACCGGCTTCCGTAGGATCCAGCGCTGCACGACACTGCCGCGCGACAGTGCCGCGCGACAGTGCCGCGCGACGATCTCCGACAGCGATCGTCGCTGGAGCCTCGGAAGGGTAAGTGAACTTCTTCGCCGGTCCCCTTCAGCTGTTTAGTTTTGCAACAGCTGGAGGACTACAGTTTACAGACCACAAACCAGTGGTCTGCAAACTGTGGCCCTCCAGCTGTTGCAAAACTACAACTCCCAGCATGCCTGGACAGCCAATGGCTGTCCAGGCATGCTGGGAGTTGTAGTCTTGCAACATCTGGAGTCACCCTGGTTGGGAAACACTGTTTTAGGCCAGTGTTTCCCAACAAGGGTGCCTCCAGCTGTTGCAAAACTACAACTCCCAGCATGCCCGGACAGCCAATGGCTGTCCAGGCATGCTGGGAGTTGTAGTCTTGCAACATCTGGAGGCACCCTGGTTGGGAAACACTGTTTTAGGCCAGTGTTTCCCAACAAGGGTGCCTCCAGCTGTTGCAAAACTACAACTCCCAGCATGGCCGGACAGCCAAAGGGTGTCCAGGCATGCTGGGAGTTGTAGTCTTGCAACATTTGGAGGCACCCTGGTTGGGAAGCTTGCGCAACTTACCGGCTTCCGTAGGATCCAGCGCTGCACGACACTGCCGCGCGACACTGCCGCGCGACAGTGCCGCGCGACGATCTCCGTCAGCGATCGTCGCTGGAGCCTCGGAAGGGTAAGTGAACTTCTTCGCCGGTCCCCTTCAGCTGTTTAGTTTTGCAACAGCTGGAGGACTACAGTTTACAGACCACACACCAGTGGTCTGCAAACTGTGGCCCTCCAGCTGTTGCAAAACTACAACACCCAGCATGCCCTGACAGCCAAAGCCTATGGCTCTCAGGGCAGGAGCCCGGGCTGACATTACAGTGCAGCCGCCCGGGCTCCTCATACGGTCTCCCCGCTACCCCCCTTGTCTCCCGCCCGGGCTCCTCATACGGTCTCCCCGCTACCCCCCTTGTCCCCCGCCCGGGCTCCTCATACGGCCTCCCCGCTACCCCCCCCCCCCTCCCTCCCCTTGTCTCCCGCCCGCGCCGCTCAGCTCCCGCTGCTACAAGACTACAACTCCCAGCATGTCCTCACTGTAAGGCCATGCTGGGACTTGTAGTCTTGCAACAGCAGACAGATGGAAGTTGTGTGGCGCTGGCAGGTGAGAGGGGGGGATATAAATCACTGCAGTGTCCCGGTAGCGCAGTGAGGGTAGCGGGGAGAAAGTATGTCAGAGCCCGGGCGGCAGCAGCTTTTCCTGCTCCATGTTGGAGCTGGAGTAAATTTAGTCAATTTTTATGGCCGTTGCGACAGTTTATTGCGCAACTGCGACTGTCTCAGTTAATAAATTCCTGACCACTGCAAGTAAAAACTGAAAACTTACGTAAATTAAGCGGGAAATTTTTTTTTTACTTTCTAGCTCTTGCTAGGGAAAGTCGCACAATTTATAGGGTAGGCGCAATTGCGACAATTTTGCGCCAAAAATAGTCAGAAAAAAATGACTAAACCCCTTAGTAAATGCCCCCCATTGTGATCAGGTGTAATCTGTCAGAGAGTCTTGTAGCAAGAGTTCCATATACCTGCAGCACCAAAACAGTAAAAATGAAGCATTCAGTGCGGCTATAAAAAAATCAATGGGTCGTTGTGAACAGGATCCCCCCCCCCCCAAAAAAAAAAGTAATAAATAAGTAAAAAATAGCTATATCAACTATATCAATATTGATAATGTATACCTTGTTTTACAATTTTATGTCAACAAACCAATCATATTTTGTATAAATACAGTAAAAGGAAGAGCTCAGCGCTTGCCTATATGCACATGGCGTATCATATCTAGAGATAGCAGGTCCCCTCTGTAATTCTCACCAGTGGATCTTATGTTGTTAGTTTACAACCCTTACAAAAAACATCGGAACGTGGTATACAACAGACTCATCAACAAATTCACTTATTTGTGGAATGTGAATGTGTTCAACTAAATATTGTAGCATCACCTTGTACACAGACCATGTTAGAAAAGCAGACTTTTAGTTTTCTTTAATGATAGGAGATGAGTTTAGCCTGTACCCCTGCCCCCACCCACTGACATTTTCTGCCTTCTTTGGAAAGTGATTTTGTGGTATCTGTTTCAGCTTGTTAAACTTCTTTTACAGATGTTTGGTGTTTACTCAAGCTCTGCTCCCTCATCTAGATAAACAATGAAAGTAGCATTGTATTTAACAAGGTAGTAAGTGGTGAAGGTGGGCCGAAGCGACCATCCCCTGAGTATTGCCTGGCTATGTGCAACCACTGTAAGACAGTTCTTCTTTATCCTTCCAGACATGGAAGTAACAGGAGCCCAGATCCCCATGATATTGTCAGTTCGAGAGCCCCCTGAGGCACTGCTACAGTTTCTCGTTGTTGGCAATGTCATTACTTGGGAAGTTAGTATTCCACACTTGTCAAACAATAAAAGGTTTCAGCAACGTAATGAAATACTATAAAATGCAAAGCAACAGATACAGTAGTTCTACCTGCAAGAAGAATATATACTATCAGTCTATTCTAAATATTATAACATACACTATGTCATTATATACACTTAAAGGGATACTCCTATGGAATACTTTTTTTTTTCTAAATCAACTGGTGTCAGAAAGTTAAACAGATTTGTAAATCACTTCTATTAAAAAATTGTAATCCTTCCAGTACTTTTTAGGGACTGGATACTAAAGAGAAATCCAAAAAAGAAATGCATATCCTCTGATGTCATGAGCACAGTGCTCTCTGCTGACCTCTGCTGTCCATTTTAGGAACTGTCCAGTGCATCATATGTTTGGGGATTTTCTCCTGCTCTGGACAGTTCCTGAAATGGACAGCAGAGGTCAGCAGAGAGCACTGTGGCCATGACATCAGAGGAAATACATTTCTTTTTTGGATTTCTCTTTTGTATACAGCCCCTAAAAAGTACTGGAAGGATTGAGATTTTTTAATAGAAGTGATTTACAGATCTGTTTAACTTTCTGGCACCAGTTGATTTAAAAAGAAAAAGTTTTCCATTGGAGTACCCCTTTAAAGGGAGTCTGTAGTTGCTGTTAAGAGCTGTAGACACCATTGAATAGCAATTAGTGTATAAATCTGATTTGCACCTTTCCTGGAACTGATGGGTGTTGCTAAACTTATATAATTGTGTTTTATATATTAGCCAAGTGTCAAGGAGGCAGAACTTAGCTGCTTAGGTGAAAGAGCCTGGCATGCCCCCTCACTCACACTTACCTCAGTGCACTGAACATCAATGAAAGGGGGCTAGGAAGGGAGAGCAAGTGAGGAGGCATGCCAGACTGTGAAACTTGAGCAGCATTGTTCCACCTCCTTAAAGGAGTACTCTGCCCCTAGACATCTTATCCCCTGTCCAAATGATAGGGGATAAGGTTTCTGATCGTGGGGGTCCCACCACTTGGAACCCCCACAATCTCAGCTGTGGCACCCCAGACATCCTTGGATGGAGCGAACTTCGCTCCGTGCTGGATGACTGGCGATGTGGGGCGGAGGCTTGTGACGTCACGGCTGCGTCCCACTGGTGATGTCATGGCCATGCCCCCTCAATGCAAGTCTATTGTAGGGGGTATGACAGCCATCACGCCCCCTCCCATAGACACATTGAGGAGGTATGGCTGTGATGTCACGAGCCTCCTGCACTGCACCTGACGCTCTAAACGAATGCCGGGTGCAGCAGGGAGATCAGACATCTTATCAGGGAGATTTGTAAGGGGGGATTGATTTATTTTTGTTTTTTATTTTTACGCAGTGTACTTTATGGTAAAAATGACATTGTTCTCTTTATTCTGTGGGTTGATATGAATAAAATGATGCCCATGTTTACATGCTTTTATTGTACTGCATTTAAAAAAAACTGACCTTTTTTAACTAAATAAGTATGTTTAAAATCCTAAAACTTTAATAATTCATACATTTACGCACGTGGCCATACAAGATATGTATTTTTTTATTTTTTTTTGTAAAATGGGAAAGGAGGTGATTTACATTTTTACTGGGCTTGCTTACATTTTTTTAAAACTTTTTTAATATTTATTTTAAATTTAAAACCATTTATAGCAATCTTTGGATTGCTATTACTGTTCAGTGCTATGCATTGTCATAGCACTGATCAGTGATGTCGGCTATCTGCTTGTATAGTCTGTCTCTGAGGGAAGACAACACAAGAAGATATCTGGGTTAGCAGGAGGCAAGTGAGGAGACCCTTCTGCTGAATTTTTCTCTCATTGAAGAATGCAGTGGTGGTTATACATGTTCTGTTCGACCTTCTCATTGAGCATTAATTGTGTAGAATGTTGTAACTCATATATTTTCTTTATGCTTTTCCTTAAGTCTGTAAATGTAAAGGAGGAGAACTAGTACTACATAGAAATGTATAGAAATAAATATTTGAAAGAGAATGGATTTATGTGTATTCTTATTTTCTCTCTTTGTGCATACACAGGTTTAAAGGGGTACTCCACTGGAAAACATTTTTTTTTAATCAACTGGTACCAGAAAGTTAAACAGATTTGTAAATTACTTCTATTTAAAAATCTTAATCCTTCAAGTACTTATCAGCTGCTGTATACTACAGAGGAAGTTCTTTTCTTTTTTCATTTCTTTTCTGTCTGACCACAGTGCTCTCTGCTGACATCTCAGTCCATTTTAGGAACTGTCCAGAACAGGATAGGTTTGCTATGGGGATTTGCTCCTACTCTGGACAGTTCCTAAAATGGACAGAGGTGTCAGCAGAGAGCACTGTGGTCAGACATAAAGGAAATTCAAAAAGAAAAATAACTTCCTCTGGAGCATACACGGACATAAATGCACGGACATAAATGCATAGCACTGAACAGTATTAGCAATCAATTGATTGCTATTAATAGTCCCCTATGGAGACATAAAAAGTGTAAAAAAAAAAGTGTAAAAAAGTAAAAACAAAAAGTAAAAAAAAAAATGAAAAATCCCCTCCCCCAATACAAATGAAAATTGGCCCTTTTTCCCATTTTACCCCCAAAAAGCGTAATTTTTTTTTTATAAACATATTTGGTATTGCTGCATGCGTAAATGTCCGATCTATCAAAATATAATGTTAATGATCCCATACGGTGAATGGCGTAAACGTAAAAAATTTTAAAAGTCCAAAAATGCAGCTTTTTTTGTCACATTTTATTGCTAAAAAAATTCATAAAAAGTGATCTAAAAGTTTTATAAATGCAAATGTGGTATCAAAAAAAGTACAGATGATGGCGCAAAAATGTAGTCCCATAATGCCCCATATACAGAAGAATTTTATATTACTGATTTTGTACAAAAAGGTTGAGATTTTTTTAAGCGGTACAAAAATAGAAAGGTATCTAGCCATGGATATCATTTTAATTGTATTGACCCACAGACTAAAGAACACTTGTAATTTTTACCGTAAAGTGTACAATGTGAAAAAGAAACCCTCAAAAATGTGCAAAATTGTGGTTTTCATTTTAAATTTCCTCCCTAAAAAAATAATTCTTTGGATTCGCCATAAATTTTTTTGGTAAAATGAGAGGTTTCCTTACAAAGTACAATTGGTCACGCAAAAAACAAGCCCAAACCTATGGGTCTGTGAATGGAAATATAAAAGAGTTATGGATTTTAGAAGGCGAGGAGGAAATAACGAAAAACGCAAAAATAAAATTGGCCTGGTCCTTAAGGTCAAAATGGGCTTGGTCCTTAAGGGGTTAAAGAAGTGCATAAAGGAAATAAAGGCTGTAAAAATAATAATGAGGATAAGTTGGTGGAGACGGGAGAAGAAAATTTAGGGAAAATGAGTTGCCATAATACTGTTTATCTATTTGTGTGTGAAGGAATAATTTCTATACGAGTAAGTGGAGGAATACTGGATAAATGACTTTTGATAACTAGGAGGATACACGGACAACACTGCAATGCACTCCTAGGTATACAGAAAAGGAGGTGAGCTGTGACCATCATCTATTGTCAATAGCGGATCCTTTTGTATCTACCTCTGGCTTTATATGGATGCATTCCCGCTTTGCAGCTGACAAAATCCAAGTCACATACAATGGCCGCTCAATGTTTTCTGGTCAAACTATGTTATTACAGGCAAAATCATGTGCCCATTGTCCACTACATGTAGCCATGTTTTTGACCATGTGTGGCAGCCACAAGGTGGAAGGAAATGTCAGCTTAGGCTAAATTCCCATTGCCGTTGTGCTCCATCTTGTTCTGGGTTAAAGGAGAACTCCGGAATATAAAAATTGTCCCCCATACTGCCGGCAGTAAAAAAATAAGGTTGTACATACCTTTCTCCGCTCCCCCAGGGCCTCCGGTAACCAGCTCCGGTCTCCACCGCAACCCACTTCCTGGTTGCCGGTGGTCGGATGAATCATACTGTGCTCAGCCAATCACCAGCCGCAGCGAAGTCCGACTCGGCCGGTGATAGGCGGAGCGGCAGTGTGAGAACGCTTCAGGACACAAAATTCTTCACTACACCGGCACCTGCTGCCTGGGCCAAAAACATCACACTGCCGCTCAACCTATCGCCGGCCGAGTCGGACTGCGCAGCAGCTGGTGATTGGCTGAACACAGTATGATTCATCCGATCACCGCCAACCAGGAAGTGGATCGCGGCGGAGACCGGAGCTGTTTACTGGAGGCCCCTGGGGAGCGGAGGAAGGTATGTACATTTTTTTTTTTTTTACTGCCAGCACTATGGGGGACAATTTTTATGTTCTTGAGTTCTCCTTTAACTCTGCAAAAAATAAAAAAAATAAGCCGAATTTCCGTAAAAACAGTTCAGAGCGCAATGGACTTTACCGGATCCTGAGGAATCCTATTGACTTGAATGGGGTCAGTCGGACATCCAGTAGTTTACCGGAGAGAAAAAATAGAGCCTGCATTATTTTTTTTCTCCGCTAGAATTGATGGAATTGCCAACGGAGCTCCACATATCAGAGCCCGATGGCAATGTGAAAGAGGCCTTACTATGGAGTTTAGTGGCCCAGGTAAAGAGCGGAAGATTTCAACATTTTCATTTCAAATCTATATAGTGACCTAGAAAAGAATGATCAGAAAATAATAAATAAATATTAATGTATTTGTTGTATTAAATATATACAAACAGTATACATACAGACACAAATATTACACATTTCTCAACACTTTGGTATATAACATTTAGACAGCAATATTTGCATTCTGCTAGAATAAATGTATACAATTTAAAGGTAGTCAACGTCACATACCAATAGCCTTGCATGTAACCTTTCTGTACTTGAGTGTTTGGAGCTCTTGTTCCTTAGTTAAACAATTTGTCTTAAGTTAGATACCATCTCCATTACATTGTATAAATAATCATCGGCTCAGGAGTGACACATCTCAGGGGAAGGTTAATCCCAGTCTGCACATTTTAAAAATGCTTTGTGTTATTTCAAGTCACAATAGTAAAATAATCCATATGCCGCCGAGTTCCGCATTACAATGGAGCAGAGACAACAGGAAACTATGAGTTGTGTGATATTAGTGTTGTTTGTGTGACATTTTTTATCAGGAAGCTGATAAATCTGAATGTTTTTAATGTACAGTGACCCCCCGACCTACGATGGCCCCGACATACAATCATTTCAACATACGATGGCCTCTTAGAGGCCATGACATGTTGAAGGCAGCATCAACATACGATGCTTTTGTATGTCGGGGCCATCGCATAAACGGCTATCCGGCAGTGCAGACTGCTTCAGCTGCCATCGGATAGCCGTTTACGGTGCCCCGTGTGGTCCGCTGACGATCACTTACCTGTCCTCGGGGCTCCGGCGCGTCCTATTCGGGATCCCCTGCATCGTTGGCGCTCTCCATCGTCGTCACCCCCGTCACTGCGCACGCCATCCCGTCATCCAATAGAAGCGGCGCGCGTAGAGACGTGATGGCGGCGACGGAGAGCGAGGATGCCGGGGAAGCAGAGGCCTTGCTGGAGCATCAGGGACACGCCGGGGAAGCGGGCGACAGCGATGGAGGGCGACATCCAGGGCAGCGGTGACGAGCGGTGATGGTCTGGAGCGGCGGGGACACGTGAGTATAACCTCTAATACCAGTGGTCTTCAACCTGCGGACCTCCAGATGTTGCAAAACTACAACACGCAGCATGCCTGGACAGCCGTTGGCTGTCCGGGCATGCTGCGTGTTGTAGTTTTGCAACATCTGGAGGTCCGCAGGTTGTAGACCACTGTCCTATACTTTACATTGCACGGATCCCTCAACATTGAGGGACCACTGTATAGCACTTCATAAATATCGACTTGAACTGGTAAAAAACCTTGATAACAGAACTAATCTGCATTTGCATTAAGGGAGAAGTCCAGCTTAGAAATATTTATCCCCTATCTTTTGGAAGTGTCTGATCATGGGGAGACAGACCACTGGGACCCCGCACAATCTCCTGCACAGAAGTAGGCACGCGGCCTCCATTCATCTCTATGGGAGAGAGAATACACTGTACTCCAGTATCTCCGGCTCTCTCATAAAGATGCATGGAGGGAGCGTGTTGACCACCACTCCGTGCAGGATGAAAGCCGGGGCACCGGGCAGGAGATCATAGGGGTCCCAGTAGTCCTTTGCATTGGGGATAAATTTGTCATTTTAGAGACCTAGGCTTTTAAGATACAGTGGTCCCTCAACATACGATGGTAATTCGTTCCAAACGACCCATCGTTTGTCGAATCCATCGTATGTTGAGGGATCCGTGCAATGTAAAGTATAGGAAGCTGTACTCACCTGTCCCCGCCACTCCTGACCAGGTCCTCACCACTCCCGATACTGTCCCAGGGGCTCCCGTTGCTGTCCCAAGGGCTCCCGATGCTGTCCCGCTGCTTCTGTCTTCTTTGCGATCCTCCGGCTTCTTCCGCATCTTCTGCAGGGTCCGGGCCTCGCTTTCTGGTGAAGTTATTACGCTGCTGCACCGGCGTGGCGTGCGTAGTGACGTAATAACGACGCCGGAAAGCGAGGCCCGGACCCTGGAGAAGATGCGGAAGACGCCGGAGGATCGCGGAAGACGCCGGAGAATCGCGAAGTGGATCCGGAGCAGCGGGAATAGGTAAGCGAACCTGCCCGGGATGCTTAAACTGCTGACAGCAGCTTAAGCATTTTGCGCTGTCGGATATAGCAGTTAATGCGATGGCCCCGACATATAAAAGCATCGTATGTCGATTTTATCATATGTCGGGGCCATCGCATGTCGGGGGGTTACTGTATTCTAACTAGATAATTACATAGAACACCTCTGTGTTCTTTATCTTACACCTTAGACCAGTGTTTCCCAACCAGAGTGCCCCCAGCTGTTGCAAAACTACAACTCCCAGCATGCCCAGACAACCAACGGCTGTTCGGGAATGCTATGAGTTGTAGTTTTGCAACAGCTGGAAGCACCATGTTTTGGAAATACTACCTCAGACAATAGCGTGAAATGACTAAGCCTCGTTCACACAGCCCTTACGCACCGGTAAAGTCAATGGGATCTGTCGAGACCCGGCGGTCTCAGTTATGCTCCGACCCGTTCAGGGTCCGTTCAGCGCAAAAAAAAAAAGAAAAGTGGAATGTGTTGTAGCGCAACTGCTGTGTGAACTTAGCCTAAGATGGTTTTATCATGGTTTCACATTGACTTGTATGTGTCACCCTGAATTTAAATGCTTTTAAGTGTTGTTATTCTAAGTATTTATATATCTCCTTGTATTCTTGCATTATGAATTGTAGTTCCCACACAAATGAATTTTGTGCTCGGAAATCCTAAAATAACACATTTAGACGCCTAAAGTGAAATAGAAAGATAACGTTTAACAAAAAAAAAAAAAGTACCATTTCGACATGCTTATCACGGCCAGATAAGAACATATGAAAAGTCTGGGCTATCACGGATAACTTCCTCTCTGGTGTTTGGGGAGTAATCTGACAGCTTTAGTTTATTGCAGATCTGCCAAAAAATGACTACAGAGAAAATGTCATTGAACTACAATCTGGCATTTATTATATCAGCGGGAAAAAAAAATCTCTGTATGGAAAACTCTATGAGCTATTATTCAAAACGTGTTCTGGATTTCTTTCCCTATATTTCTAAATAAGATACTTAAAACAAATTACCAGATACTTTGGAACCAGTGGTTTAGTGTATGTGTGTGTGTGTGTGTATGTGTGTAAGTGTATGTGTGTAAGTATGTGTGTAAGTATGTGTGTAAGTGTGTGTGTATGTGTGTAAGTGTGTGTATGTGTGTGTGTGTGTAAGTGTGTGAGTGTGTAGTTGTATGTGTGTAAGTTTGTGTGTGTGTAAGTGTGTGTGTATGTGTGTAAGTGTATGTGTGTAAGTGTGTGTATGTGTGTGTGTAGTTGTATGTGTGTAAGTTTGTGTGTGTGTAAGTGTGTGTGTATGTGTGTAAATGTATGTGTGTAAGAGTGTGTGTAAGTGTGTGTGTGTATGTATGTGTGTAAGTGTATGTGCTTAAGAGTGTGTGTGTGTGTGTGTGTATGTATGTGTGTAAGTGTGTGTGTAGTTGTATGTGTGTAAGTTTGTCACAAGTTTTGTATTTTGCTGTGTATTTGCTGCTGCTTACTTTCCAACCCATTAAAGTCAATAGGTGGCAAAATATGCAGCTGATTTTGCACATGTGACCCTATACAGCACATGTGACCCTATGCTAAGAATGTAAAATTTTGTGATGATGCATATAATGTACGCATTTGTCTAACTAATGGGGAAAATTGTTTACCTACAGGTGGCATCTACCTAATTAATGGGGGGGGGGGTTTATCTACCCACTGGGGCCTTCTATCTATGGGAGGGTTATCTATCCACTGGATAGCTTCTACCTAATTGGGGGAGGGAGTTATCTACCCACAGGGGGCTCCTGCCTAATTGGGGGGAGTAAGGATTATTTAGCTATTGGGAGGGGAATTTTCTAGTTACTGGGGGCATCTAAGCAATGGGAAGGAATTTTATACTTACTGGGGATTTCTGTCTAATGGAAGGTCAAAATTATCTGGGATTGGGATTACCTACCTACTAGGGACCTACCTGGTGTGGGAAACCTACGCCACACTATTGTTTGGAACTTGCTAATGATCCACTTTACCTGATCTGTACACTGATAATCTTTGTTATCTGCATTCACTTCTCTGTATGAAATGTCTGTGTGAAGACTACTGTATACATTTCTCGACTACAATGGGAGCAGACATCATCAGAAGACAGAAGAAAAGTTATTTGGGAAATTCTTTCCTGCCTTGCTCTGATGGTGTGTGCAGGGTGTGTTCACATATATCAGACAGGTAAATGATTTTCCTCTACCTGTAAAACAACATATTGACTGAATGCACTAAACCCAAATGTAGTGTATGTCTTTCTAATGCAGGAGGACATTGCATTACAGTTCCTTACTATTAAAAAACACAACTGATGCCATTGAAAACAATGGGATCAGTTGTGCCATCCGTATCCCTATAACTATAATGATACATTACAAGATATGTTTGGCTGAAGGTGAAGTCTAAATAAGTTCTACAAAAGTGCTAAAGTGGCTCACAAACATGGCGTCCAAGTGAACATTGTTCCAGGTTTAGAGCGTCGGGTGCATCGCTGGAGGCTTGTGACGTCACGGCCATGCCCCCTCAATGCAAGTCTATGGGAGGCCTTTGGATAGGGGTTAAGATGTCTAGGGGCAGAGTACCACTTTAAGTACATGGAATAATGAACATTTTTTAAATGTCTATGCTACACCATAGAGCAATCTAGAATAAAAATATATATATATACCACACATTATAAATGTATGACAGATGCCACTAACTGGCATCCATCATAGTTACAAATTAGAGGTATATATATTGGGGAATCCCCTGATGCATGCCTTGGATGGACGCTATGACACACAATGTGCATTTAGTCTTATTGGTTATGATGATCGGTCAGTACAGTAACTATCATGAAGCCATACATGCCGGACACGTACATGAAATAAATAAGCGTCACTGGATAGTAATTCTTAGATAAGTATCATGGATATTCTACAATATATGATCTCAGAGGAAGGTTAAAAGCCAATGGTTCATCTACTATTTTCAGCTTTAATGTTCAGAATGACATTACCGCAGATGATAAATGTAGCATTACACGTTAACTATGCAAGAAATAAAGAAATATCTGCCTACAATTACATGAAGTGGTCTGATCATTTAATCTGGGATCCCCTTCCTTTATAACTATATTAATGCATTTCTTCAGCTATGTTCCTCTGACCTTATTCGTTGAACACATTTATTCTGTTTCTCTCATTAAGCCTAGTTCTTAAATTGTCCTTAAAGGGGTACTCCGCTGCTCAGTATTTGGAACAAACTGTTCTGAACGCTGGAGCCGGCGCCAGGAGATCGTGACGTCATAGCCCCTTCATAGCCCTGCCCCCTCAACGCAAGTCTATGGGAGGGGGCGTGACAGTTGTCACGCCCCCTCCCATAGACTTGCATTGAGGCGGCAGGGCCTGACGTCATGAGGGGGCGAGGCCATGTCATCACAAGCTCCAGCGTACAGAACAGTTTGTTCCAAACGCTAAGCAGCGGAGTACCCCTTTAAAATGTTGTGAAACATCTTGTACATAGATCTAGAAATAGCTGACAATATCTGATTGGGTGGATCCGGCCTTTCCAGTGGCTTCATGTATGGATATGCCAGCTCCCCAGATCTGTCTCACAGCTGCACAGGTCATTCTACTTAAAAGATTGTGAACGTTTGTTTGCTTCGAGGCAATACAGTATATCTGATCCTTAGATCCACCGGAGAATAAACAACTGACAAAATGTATATTACAAATTTATAAATTCCCATTGAAGTCAACGGAATCATATTACAGAACCATATTTGGAGGCTTTAATGATTTTTATAAAGAAAGTTTTAGTCAGTTGTATTCATTCAAATTCTCCTTAAAGTCAATGGACTGTATTCAAATCTATTAACTCAACCCTATTAAATAATTAAAAAGTTTGATATACATTCATTTACAAAAAACAAACAAAACTAAATAAGTAAATAAATAAATAACACACCAAGAAGAAGTTTGGGGAATTGAATGAAACTTTGTATTGAATGTAATGATGATACGTGGAAGTGATTCCATTTTTAGAATAAAATGATAGATTTATTAGAGAAAGCTGTAAAGGTAAAAGGAGGCTCTAGTATCTTCTAGTACCCTCTAGTACCTTCTAGTACCCTCTAGTACCTTCTAGTACCCTCTAGGACCCTGTTGGTCTTCCTCATGAGATACGGTAGTGCATGGAGACATACAGGTTCAGTATGGCATCCTGCAGCACATTTGCCCACATATGTTGCAGCTGGGCCTGTAGATCCTGCATCCTGTAGATCGTATGGGAGTTGATAAATTTGGCGCATGTAAGCTGAAACTATAAATCACCTCAAAACACCACTTTGCATTGATTCTCCTCTGCGACTTTTCTGTGACTTTTTACCTCAATGTGCAAAATTTCTGCAACTTTTTAAAAATGTTCTCTACAGCCAGTTTTGTAAGCCAGGTCTGGACTGGTGTAGATTTGCAAAAAAATTGAGGGCATTGCAATAAACTTGCATCTTTTTTTTAAACAAAAAGCGAACTTCATAAATCTCTAACCACTGCAAAGTAAGAAAACGAAAATATTTTTAGTCAAAATCACTTTATCAAAAAGTTACACAAGTTTTGCACAACAAAGACATTTCTGTGACTTTCTTACACCAAAACAAGGCTCTAAACCTGTTGATAAATCTCCCCCGTTGTGTGTAATGAAGGTTCCTTCTGTGTCTGGATGGTGGACAGAAAAACTGTGGAGCTGCTTATTAGTGGATCAAACAATTCTCTCTATTGTGGTCTGCCTGGGTCATTTGGGACCTGCTCGCCGTGTGTGTGTGCACATGCTTTCATGTACCCACTGCACCCAATGCCTCCTAACAGCTTGGTCAGCTTGGTCTAGCAGTCAATAATCTCTTGCCAAGAGGTATACAATCAAAAAGTAACCACTGAGAGTGCTTCCCCCTCTATAGTGCAGAGGTGTAAGCACTTTTACCACCTCTTGTGGCAGGACCCAGTGTCTAATTAGGCCACAACCATAATTATTTAACCTGTTCAGGACGTGGGGCTTATGCATACGCCCTGCATCCCGAGTCCTTAAGGACGTGGGGCGTATGCATACGTCCGTGGGAATTCCGGTCCCCGCCACTAGACGGTTGGGGACCGGACCAGGATGCCTGCTGAAATCATTCAGCAGGCATCCCAGCACATCGCCGAGGGGGGTCCTGAGACCCCCCCTCCATGTCTGCGATCGCAGAAAATCGCATGTCAATTCAGACATGCGATTTTCTGCTATTCCGGGCTGATCGGGTCTCTGGTGACCCGATCGCCCAGGAAATAGGGATGATCGGAGCTGTCAGTGAAAGCCTCGATCATCCTGAGGGATAGGAGCGAGGTCGTAGTGCTGCGATCTCCTCCTATCCCCTGCCATTGGTCAGAAATTAATTCTAACCAATGGCAGCGCACGACAGGGCGTTGCCATGGAAACCCCCCGCTCTGTCCACCGCTGGATGTCGAGCAGAACGGGGTGAGAAGATGGAGGCCGATACCTGGAGAAGACGATGCGTGGGGACCGGCGATCATCGGTGGCATCAGCGGAGATCACACGGCAGGTAGGGAAGCGACAGTGGGGGGGGGGGGGGATGGGGAAGGAAGGGGGCAGTAAAGTGATCTTTACTGCTGCCCTTCTAGTGGTTGCCAAACTGCAACTCCCAGCATGCCCAGACAGCCAAAGGCTGTCTGGGCATGCTGGGAGTTGTAGTTTCACAACATCTGGAGGGTCACAGTTTGGAGACCACTATTAAAGTGGTGCCCAAACAGTAGCCCTCCAGATGATGCCAATCTACAACTCTCAGCATGCCTAGACTGCCCAGGCATGCTGGGAGTTGTATTTCTTTAACATCTGTCACTTCTGATTTTGCAATTTTCATGAACGTTTTGAAAATTGCTGCTCTACTTTGAAGCCCTCAAATTTTTTCAAAAAGTTAAAATATGTCTATTTTATGATGCCAACATAAAGTAGACATATTGTGTTTGTGAATCAATATAAAATTTATTTGGAATATCAATTTTTCTTACAAGCAGAGAGTTTCAAAGTTAGAAAAATGCAAAATTTTCATGAAATTTTGGGATTTTTCACCAAAAAAGGATGCAAGTAATGACGAAAATTTACCACTAAAATAAAGTAGAATATGTCACAAAAAAACTATCTCAGAATCAGAATAATCGGTAAAAGCATCCCAGAGTTATTAATGCTTAAAGTGACGGTGGTCAGAATTGCGAAAAAGCGCTGCGTCCTTAAGGTGAAAATGACCCGCTTCCTTAAGGGGTTAATTATCTTCCCAATACATGACTGCATGATAAGTTTTGCAGCAATCTGACATTTTAACAGGGTGCATTATTGTTTTGTGAATGAGTGTAATTATAAGGGGCTTCTAAGTAGAACAATTCAATACACAGTGCTATTATATGCCATAAATGAGGAGGACATCATAACACACCATAGACCACTGGAGATATACACCAGAGATATAGGGGGGTTTTGCAGGCTACAGTCCAGGACACTTTCCTTGTTGATGAACACCCAGCGGACATTGTAAGCCTGTGATGCTAACATTACGATCGACAACATGGGGAGGTTTAATTTTAAAGGAAAACTGTCACTATGAAAATGCCGTCCAATCTACCAGTTTCATGTTAGAAGCGGGTGAGACTGAGCAGATTGATATAAAGTATACTGAGGGAAATCCCTGCACTGGACTAGCTGCCAGTCACTGATTAGGACCACCCACTGGACTCCTAAGCCCAGAATGTGCTCAGAATTTGTAGATATACAGAAATTCTCCCCATAACACCATATGCCAATGTTCTCAGTTTCTCCTTCTCTTTAAAGGGGTACTCCAGCGCTTAGACATCTTATCCCCTATCCAAAGGATAGGGGATAAGATGCCTGATCGCAGGGGTCCCGCTGCTGGGGTGATCCCTGCTGCTGCCCCGTGATCTTGCACGCCGCACCCCATTTAAAATCAGTCCCCGGAGCGTGTTTGCCCCCTCAATGCAAGCCTATGGGAGGGGGCGTGACAGCTGTCACGCCCCCTCCCATAGGCTTGCATTGAGGCGGGCGGAACGTGACATCACACGGGGAGGAGCCATGACGTCACAACGCTCCGGCCCCGTGATCACCAGTAATCAGACCCGGAGTGAACACGCTCCGGGGACTGATTTTAAACAGGGTGCGGCGTGCAAGATCATGCGGGACCCCCGTGATCAGACATCTTATCCCCTATCTTTTGGATAGGGGATAAGAAGTCTAAGCGCCGGAGTACCCCTTTAACATAAAACTGTCAGATCACACTGGTTGTTAAACATGACAAGCTCCATTCACACTTGGTTTTTCTGGCACCTGTGTATCAAAGTTAACAGTACAAGTGGGACAGAACTGCAGATAAATTCCCTTTACAATATCTGATGTTATAACAAAACTACAAGAAGTCCCCATTAGCTGAAATAGGACACAGATGACTCTTGTCTGTCAGGAACAGGTCAGGAGGCAGGGAGGTTAAGAGGATTTAGTCAACTCTTCCCAGGCATCTCTCCATCTTTGACCTTTATAAAAACACATAGTGGGAGAGAAGGGCCGCCACAGTGCCTGGTAATGTACACTCTTCTCATATACATCACTGCCTTATATGCCCAGCCATTGACCCCTAGCACATATATTGTACATTTGTTTTAGTCTCTAGTGACTGTTATAGCAGATGAGGGGGTTAAACAGTTCTCAAATAGACATAAAACGTTCATCCAATACCTCATCAGTCAATGGTGGCATTATTGTTCGGCACTGTGTCATGGGTACAGTTGTTGTTTTGAGCAGAACTGTTAAGATACATATGGAATATGACACTACCATATTATGGCTCTGAACAGGCTCTGAGTTGTATAAAGATGTAACATGGCCCCCATAGAGGTGCATACTGTCATATTGTATGTCCTTATTTCATATCAAATTATGGCTTGCTCCATTGAATGTCATATTGTAAATGCAGCATGGTGGTGTGATGAATGAAATGTATACGGTTTTGTAGTACAGAGCCACAGGAGTCTGCATGTATCCCTATGTATATATATTTCTATTATGGGATTTTACTCATGCAACCTGTCTAATGTATAGTTCAGAAAAATCCAGCTCGCTCCACCAATGCGCCCCCGACACGGATCCGCACCCAGCCCGGTGCACATGGATTCAAATAAGAAGAGGAGATGATCCAGCGTGGGTCAATAGAAATCCAGACTTTATTAGAACTCACAGTAAAAGCAGTAAAAGCAACCAGCAGAACAGACGCGTTTCAGGCGCATGCGCCCTTCGTCAGTGATGTCATCCATCTGCACAGGTGTCAGTTAAATACCGACCAGGTAGTGGGTGGAGAGTTAACCACCAATTAAACTACACTTGGACCGCTGATAACGGTGCAGAGGAGGATACTAATACAAAACATAGACAAAATGTTAGTAAAAGTACAAGAAGCTAAAAACAATACACTAATATGCAATTTTGCACAAATGGCTTGTACAACACAGGAAAATAACATGGTGATATGAAAAATCATATAAAATGTACACCAGTTATAATTCGCTGTGAAAGTGGAACAAACGTGTGTGTGTGACTGCGGCGCTAGTAATGGAACAGCAATTCTCTCTTTAAATTCAAACCCTTCGGTGCACTGGTGCCCAAGGTGAATTGCCAGAATGCCTCACGTTCCAACAATTTTCGCCGCACACAACCACCACGAGGTCCTATGTGAACACGTTCAATAGCATAAATTTGAAAATAGTTAATGTGGCCACCATGTACAGTTTTAAAATGTAAAGGATAAGGCAATTTACATGCAACAAATTAATTATCTACTTTCGGACACAAATGTGTACAAAAAATTGGATTCCAATCCTACCGCCAAGTTTAAAAATGAGTTGGATAAACTACTGAGTGAAGGGGTTAGTTTGGGTGTTATTTCAAACAGGGACAGGGAATACATGCTGGTGGATGAACCTATTATCCCGATCATGTACGGCCTACCCAAAACCCATAAACTAATCTCACCCCCCCCTATGAGACCGATTGTATCTTCTTGTGGATCCCTTTCAGAAAAACTATCCATATGGACCGATCAAATGCTTCAGCCCATGGTCCAAAGGGTCCCTGGTTATCTTAAAGATTCTAGAGATGTCCTTAGAGCTTTCGAACATCTAACATGGAGGTCAGAGCATAGTTGGTTAACTTGTGATGTTGTCTCATTGTACACCAGTATTCCCTGGCATGTTGCCATGGAAGCACTGATGTACCATTTGGACAACCACAGTGACTATACCTCTGATTTAAAAGAATTCATTAAAATGAGTACATGGTATCTCATGACACATAACTTTTTTTCTTTTGACCGCATGTTCTTCATTCAAACTAGTGGCGTTTCCATGGGCGCTAGACATTCACCTTCTTTAGCCAATCTGACTATGTCATATTGGGAATCCAAGTACCTCTTTTCTACATCCAATCCATTTATTTCCCACGTGCAGTGGTATGGCAGATTCATAGATGATCTCCTCCTGATTTGGAAGGGTGACATGTCTGCCATACCACTGTTCCTGGAATACATTAATAACAATTCCTACAATCTTCAATTCACTCACCATTCACACCCATCCAGCATTTCCTTCCTTGACCTTGAATTCAGCTCAGCACCAGATCATATCATTTCTGTTTCAACGTTCCGCAAACCCACTGCAGGTAACACTATTCTCAGAGCTGATAGTAATCATCCGCCACATACCATCAGGGCTATTCCAGTAGGAGAATTCACACGGATAAAAAGAAATTGTAGTGGTCCCTCCACTTGCGAGTCTCAAATCAGTGAGGCTTCACGTAGGCTCGCGAATAGAGGCTACACTAAACGTACTCTATCCAGAGCTAAAACTATTGTTGCTAAAAAGGACCGTTCTCGTCTAATTTCTCCATCTATTAACTGTTCACGACACAGTCGTTCTAATTTTCAGAACAAACCGGTCATAGCACTCACTTATTCTCCTCAATTTACACAGGTCAAGAATATTATCAATAGACATCTCCATTTCCTGAGACAGGATGAAACTGTAGCAAAAATATTATCCAAAGGTTGTCACATAGTCCCAAAAAAGGCAAAAACCCTGGGAGATATTCTTTCCCCTAGTTTGGTTTTGTCCAACACAGTTAATAGAAATAACTGGTTGAGTAATAGAGGATTTTTTAAATGTGGCGGCAGGATTTGTAGAACTTGTAATTTTGCCAAATTATGCACATAATTTTCCAATGCAGAGCAAACCAAAAATTATCAGATAAAAGATTATATTAATTGTAACCACCATAATGTAGTTTATGTCATTGAGTGTTCGCAGTGCCAACTTAAATACGTAGGCTCCACTTCCAGGAAACTTAGGATCAGAGCGCTGGAACATCTCAATGACATAACTAGCAATGCCGTAAGAAACCGATCGGCAGCATCTTTACATTTTAAAACTGTACATGGTGGCCACATTAACCATTTTCAAATTTATGCTATTGAACGTGTTCACATAGGACCTCGTGGTGGTTGTGTGCGGCGAAAATTGTTGGAACGTGAGGCATTCTGGCAATTCACCTTGGGCACCAGTGCACCGAAGGGTTTGAATTTAAAGAGAGAATTGCTGTTCCATTACTAGCGCCGCAGTCACACACACACGTTTGTTCCACTTTCACAGCGAATTATAACTGGTGTACATTTTATATGATTTTTCATATCACCATGTTATTTTCCTGTGTTGTACAAGCCATTTGTGCAAAATTGCATATTAGTGTATTGTTTTTAGCTTCTTGTACTTTTACTAACATTTTGTCTATGTTTTGTATTAGTATCCTCCTCTGCACCGTTATCAGCGGTCCAAGTGTAGTTTAATTGGTGGTTAACTCTCCACCCACTACCTGGTCGGTATTTAACTGACACCTGTGCAGATGGAAGACATCACTGACGAAGGGCGCATGCGCCTGAAACGCGTCTGATCTGCTGGTTGCTTTTACTGCTTTTACTGTGAGTTCTAATAAAGTCTGGATTTCTATTGACCCACGCTGGATCATCTCCTCTTCTTATTTGAAACCTGTCTAATGTGTATGAATGAAAATGGCTGCTTGTAAATGACATGATCAGTTCTATTGATGTATGTGAGTAATTCTAGTAAGGGATTTTTCATCACATTCCTTCACACTTTGCAATCTCACCGCATTTTGATATAAATTATTGTATTCAATTTTGCTTTTATTTTACATAGTAATCTTATTACATTTTATATGCATTTTATATGTGCCATGATAAATACATTTTTCTTCCCTCTTCACCACAGTGTGTTTTTACTTTATTCACTTGTTCACTGCATGCTCCACTTTGCACTGTTTTGAACGTTTGATTTACCTTGCTAGGCCCCCTATATCCATTGCGCACGCGCATGAGCTCCAAACTAGCTGGCATCCTGTGACCTGCCGCGATCGGACATATCTGCGCACTGATATGCCTGCGTATTGAGATCATCACGCGACCGGAAGGCCAGGTGATGTCATGGGTCAACCAGAAGTACCTGTGTATACTCCGGAACACGGATGAATGCCATTTATGACCTCACCAGGTACTGCGGCAAAATCTTCCACCTATTAGATTTAGTACAATGCATTATGGGAGGCATATTTGGGCGTTGTGTAGGTGTGTTCAACAGGAGACTGACAGTCATTATTGGTCGGCCCTACTGTCTATTTCTGAGGGAGCTTGGTGATTGGTGGGCCTTACCTATTTAGGGCCTGGTGATGTGACCATAAGTCACGCCCCCTGAGGAAGCACTTTAGAAGCGAAACTATCGTTGGGGTCTGGTGGGTATGGTCTGGCACCCTTTACTGTATAGTTGTTTATTTATCTTTTATGTGATCTTTCTTTGGCAGCCCTGTTGGACCTTATTGTTGATTTAGGCTCAAGCCTTTGCTTGATGCCTTAGACTTATACTTTAGCCCTCATTGGTTGCCCTTGTCATCATACACATAGCTATTTTGCCCTCTTTCTGCTGTATCCTGGTGCCTTTGTTTTTTCTTTTTTGTATTGTCTCCATTTTGTCACACATTTTATCATGTCTTTATGATCTAATAAAATTATATTTTTAATGTACTAGCTCTGTGCTTCATTTCTTTGTTGGTGTATGTAATTCTAATAAGGCCATATTCACATTAAACAGCATTTTTACAGGTAAAAAAAAGCAGAAATGAGACTTTTTTTGTACTGCTGTGTGTTACATCTAGCGCTCCGGCCGGACACGCTGGCCGTGAATGCCCCCTGCTCTGTCCGCTTCTGCTGGCGGGCCCGGGATTCGTCCACCTTGTCCGCATGTGAATCTCGGGACGTCACTCACCTTCACTCACCTTCCCTATCTGCTGTCCTCCTGTAGTTTCCCATTGCCGGTGGTCCTGTCCCCGCCTCCTAGGGCGTGCATGCAGATTTATGGTGCATGGTGCTTTAAGATTTAAAGGGCCGGTACACCCTTGATTGTTGCTTTCACCTTTTCCCTTGTCTATAAGTGTGATCACCTCCCACACCCCCTTGCCGGATCTTTGTGCCTACTGCCTCAGAGAAAGCAGTCATTGTGTTTGCCTTTCTGTGTTTCTGACTACTCCGCTTGTGACCTGACAACGCTCCTGTGCCGCCAGCCTACTGACCTTGCTACATCCTGACTATGCTTCTGTACCGCCTTTCCTGCCTTCTTGCCAGCCTCTCTACATGTCATATCTCCTGAGTCATGTAACACCTAGTAGCCTGTGTGGATGAGCCATGCCAGGGGTAGCGACCTGAGTGCCGCCTGCCACAGCAAGACCATCCCGCTTTGCGGCAGGCTCTGGTTAAAACCAGCGGCACCTTAGACTCGGCTCCCTGGTACGGCTCACATCATCTTCCACGCAGGTCCAGAGGATCCACTACCACCTGCCTTAACACTGTGTAGTGTTTTTACTATTGAGTTAGTGCACACACATTGTATGACCATAATTTTTGCAGCCATAAAAGCTGAAATAATGACCAATTTTTTCCCAACCATTATTTCATGAAAATCAGCCAATTTTTTTTAAAGCTAAAAATGCCCGCTGTAAACATAATGTGAACAAGACCTGAATAACAATGATTGGCTATTCATTGTTATAATCTTATCAATAGTAATGTTAGGGTGAAATCAGTAACATCCAATTGGAAAATTCACAGAAATCTGGTATTTCTCTATTCATCATGGTTAATGAATCATACAGTAATAATCAAATTGTTAGTATTAGCCTGTACATGCTACTTTTCATTGATATGTACCTATAATGCCAATAAATGCTTAATCCGTTTTGCACCACCACTACTAAAAGTACGCCGCATGCAAGGATGAGTGCTGGTAAACATTGAAGAGGCTGTGGCCTATCGCACCCCCACTGATCTAATTTTGATGGCCTTGCCATCACTTACAAAAGTCAGATAACCCTTTAAATATTCTTTATTTTTAAGGCACCATGAGACATTTTTTAGAAATAATTTCCCTCATGAGAAATCTCATTTAAGCAGTGATCTTAAAGGGGTACTCCACTGACCAGCATTCGGAAGTAAATGTTCCGAACGCTGTTTTCACGCTGCGGGAGTCAACCACGCTCCTTGTGATGTCACAGACACACCTCCTCAATGCAAGTCTGTAGGAGGGGGCAGGACAGCCATTTACTTCCGAACGCTGGCCAGTAGAGTACACCTTTAAGTCTGTGTTCACACACTGTAGCTAATTAGAGTACCGCAGCCCCTTCCTTAGCAGGGTAGGTACGCTGCTGCTTCCAAATATTAATCGGAGAACACTGATAGTATAGGGGCTTATTAGTTGTTGCATCTCACATGACTTCTTTAGGTGAGCATCCATCTTCAGAGTGTGCATGGCTGTTGACAGTATTAACCTATAAGATGCTCTGATTTTTTTTTCTTATCTTTCTGCTAAGCCATTAATACAAGTCAGTTTATAAAATGTCTTCTCCTAGATCTTTCATGATCAACTGTGAGTAGTATTATAAAAAAGATGAAATGTTTAGAAATCCCAGAAACTCTGTAACAAAGTGGAGACCTTGTCAAGTTCCGGTGCTGAGGCACATAGTATGCAAAGTCGCCAGCACTCTCCTGACTCAGTAACTGCGGAGTACCAGTACCTCATCTGGCATTAAAATCAACACAAATACTGCCCTGCTGGCTTCAATGGCTGAACAGCTGTATCCAAACCTTGCATTTCTGAGTACAATACAATAGTGGGGTAAAACCTTCCACCACTGGGCTCTGGAGCAGAGGAAACACGTACTGTGGGTTGTGGAATCTACTCTATCTGGCATCTGATGAAGGAGTCTGGGTTTGGCGATTGCCAGGAGACAGATACCTGCCCGACTGCACTGTGCCAACTGTAAAGTTTGGTGGGGGATGGATAATACTGTGGGGTTGTTGTTAGGGGTGGGCCTAAGCCTCTTAGTTCCAGTGACAGGAAATCTTAATGCTTTAGCATACAAAGACATTTTGGACAATTGACGCTTCCATCTATGGGAACAGTTTTGGTTCAGCTCTTTTCTGCTCCATCATTACTATGCCTCGGTGCACAAAACAAGGTCCATAAAGGCATGGTTGGGTGAGGTTGGCACGGAAGAACTTGATTTGTCTCAATATTGTCTCAATAGTGTATGAGCAGCATTTTTCCTCTTATAAATTAGCATTTTAGCAAGTGCCACATCTCCTAATTGTTTATATATATTTTTTTCAATTGTCAACAAGTGTCAACAAATTAAAGGGACATGGTGTTTGCTGGAGCATTCATTCTTTTAAATGGTGGGGTCCAAGGGTTCAAGCCTCCAATGATCACATAATGATGGCCTATATTCATAATTTTAAACCCCTTTAATGTATGCACAGTTTCCCTTTTAAACTCTGCTGACTACAATGTAACATCTGGTTACAGAACTAAAAAAAACTTCAGCACCGGATAAAACCTCAATTCATAGGAGCCGCTATTTGTGAACATAGTCATCACCAGCCTGTAAAGGTAAGAATTAACCAGATGAAAAGGGCAATATACAGGGGGACTTGTGGCTATTTATACCTTACACACCTGCTTGTTTGCAACCAGATGCTATCATTTACATCTATTGCTGCTTAACCCCATGTCACAGGTACATGCAGGAAATGGCATGTGACATTAAGTGCAGTATATAAATCATTTGCCATTCTTTTTTTTTACAAAGAAATGTGTGGAAACTTAGCAGTACTATCAAGATGGTCCCAGGGACCAGCACACTACTTATTACCCCATCTCACAGTCAAAGAGTTTTATTGCTGGGCAATACATTGCTCAGGGTAAAGAATAACAATAGAATCCCCCGATTCATTTCCATACTGACCAGCCCTGATGGAACTGATCACTGAACAAGATATGCACATGCCATTGTATGCTACAAATGTAAATCAGTGCATATCGCCTGCAAGTAACATGAATTGTGGACAAGTGTCATAAATGCTTTTGTTTCCAGAGGAGCCCTCCAGAGATCTAGTTTACATGGGCTTATGTTCCTGCCGAGAGCAAAGGTGGTGTCTATAGCAGTCTGCCCAATTTAGGACAACCCAAGGCAAACAATAGACAGTAATTCATAATACAGACTTGTAAGGTGATTTAGTGTAAGTAGGATATTATATTATGAAAAGGAATTTTTTTTTTTTTTTAAGTATTGTAAAATATTTTGGAAATGAAAAAACTAAGTTAGTTTAGAGTAGAAAAGCATATAAATTCTACATTTGACATAGTACATTTCCAATATATATATATATATATATATATATATATATATATATTCAGGGAAGCACTGTATACTCTATTGATATTACAACTGGCACAGCTGGTCAGGGTCACGTGATGTGTTCTTCCCGGTCTGCAGTCTGTTTGTAAACTTCTGTTAGCCATGACTTAGGACCAATGAGGCCTGAAATGTGTTGGCATTTACTTGTTCTGTTCCTTACTTTGAATGCTGTGAATAAATCTGGAATTTTATACCCCCTGGTTGCACTGGAGACTTTCTTTCTTGCTTCTTGACTTTTGCGCCTTTTTGTACCTCCATGCACTCCCTTGTGGTTCTATGTCAGAGCTGAAGGTGTTTTATTTGTGTATTGTAAATAATGTTTGTTGAGGATATAGGATTTCACCATCATACAAAATACATGACTAGAATATGATAATACAGTTACTACATATGCCTTCTTGCTGCCACTGTATACATCACAACTAAGAACTGATGACTCTACTCAACCACCAGGGGTGTAGAAATGGTCACTGGCCATGAGGGTCTTATATGGTAAGGAATACAATATCAACAACAACATACTTGTTTTTAAATATAACTATAATGGAAGTTAATCCATATACATATATCATTGTACACCGTAAGGGCCCCATTAAATGGGGTGATTATTGGCTGAACAGGACTACACAGACCAGTCTAATAGGGCCAGTGATCAGCCGACAAAAGTGCAAATGCTTTTTTCTTCAGCTGATTTTAAAGAAATGTCACATGAACAATACAGCGATGGTTCATGCAGCCTTCCCTGCCCGGCATAACGAGTCTTGTAAAGGATCTGTAAAAGAGCGCCAACCTATAAGATCTTCACTTGTTTACAGATGGGATTGGACTGTCTAATCGGCCCCTAATACTAGACATACGCATTTAGGTTGGGTTCATGCATAACAATTTTGGTTGGTGTTTTAAGCCAAATCCAGGAGTGGAACCAATAAAGAGAAATATTACAATACGCATTATACTCACTCCAGGGCTTTGGCTAAATTACTGACCGGATACTCACCAGCCGTAGGTAGCTGTCGCCTTATTTCTCGTCGAGCAACTTTTTCTTCCCTCCTCTCATTAATGTGTAAACTGACCAGATTGACCATAAAAATCCACTTCCAGACATTATTAGTGGTTATCTCCTGTTGAGAGTAAAAAATCAGGCATGTACAAATCAAATATGCCTACTCTTCTTCACCTTGATGTCTGCAGGCAGACTGGTTGGTTACTTTTTCTATAATGCACAGGTTTAATACAAAATTATATATTGTCCCTTGTACTTCTCTGACCCATTGGGCCTGGACTCCACAAGATCTCTGAAGGTGTCCTGCGGTGTCTGGCACCAAGATGTGCCAGATAGCCTTTAAAGGGGTTTTACGGCCTAAAACTATTGATAGAAGTAAAGTAAATCCCGGCACTCTCACTTGCTGATAATGAAGATTTGATGTATATAAAAGTGCGCCAGTACGCTAGAACACATGCTGCTGTACTGTTTGCAGTGTAATGCTTGAATAATGAATCTTCATTATCAGCAAGGGAGAGTGCTGGGATTTACTTTACTTCTATTGGATTACCTAATCCATGTGCACCTAACCCTACTACAGTGCCGACTGACTATACCTTGGACTAAAACTATTGTTGGCCTATCCACAGGAGGGTGCATTATCCTAATGGACATTACCATTAGGCAATACAGTTGCCATGACTAGGTATACTTGACCTGCAAGAACGTTTAGGTAGGTGATATATGTCAAAGTAACATCCATTTACCACCATCACTTGTGCTATCCACACAGTGCGACTTGTTGCCACCTCTCCAGGTGTGTGACACTAATAGGTTTATATATGTGCTACATACATCAGATTACAAATGTATACTGTATAGGGGCATGTGAGAATTGTGTCCATTAACACCTTTACTTTACATAATAAACATGAAATCATATACAGTGGAAAAAAACAAGCATTTTGTTTGGGAAATTGCACTTGTTATATTAAGTGCAGTCAGGAGGGATTTTACAAAAGCACAATGTATAACCCCTAACCCTTCCTAAGCTCTACTGTGGGAATTGTACATATGGCACAAAGGCCACCCCAGACTGGCAAGGAAGAAACAATTGGTCATACATTAACATTGCCCTCTTTATGCTGCTAATTTTTGCATCTCATTATTTACAAAGTGACACAATAAAATCATAGGTAAAAAATAAAGTTGTATGGCTTCCTTTCAACCTCTTAGTACAGCAGCATTGGGTATCTTGATTCTAATGGCTGTTGACAGAGTGTATACTAACCAAATGATAAAGTCCCTATGGACAGCCTAAATAACAAATGTCAGTCATAACAGAGCAGCAAACTAAGACTTTGTACACAGGTATACTCGCCTTCAGAAAGTTGATGGGTTTGCTTCCATGCCCCCAGGCTCCTGGAAACCATTCAAAATATCCTTGAGATGTTTATTAGCATTCCACATTGTCTGCTCTCTCAGGACTTCTTTCACACACTGCTGGTATTACCTCAGAGGCACAAGAAGACAAGTATACAATAAGGGAGCAGAGCTGTAAACCCAACGTTCAAACATCAAAACAAATGCAGGCGCTCTACTGTGTTACTTCTCGTGATCATAATCGTGATAACAGGTTGGGTGAATAGAATTTATAGATTGAACAAATAGAGTATCGGGAGAGGCGGCCCTGTAGTGGGAGAATGTCCCCTTTGATGCTGAGGGAGACACTGGTGGTGCAAGTCGACGGATGATGAGGCAGATGCGGGGGTGCAGTCATGTGAAAAAATGTTGCAGCCAATGAGACATTATAGAAGGGTACAAAAGACGCACTCACCCGGTTTCATGCCAAAGAAGGTGTAGGTTTATTCCATATAATACACGGGGATGTGTATCTCGGGTCGGGAAGAAGAGAAAGCGAGAGCTCAGCCGAGCTCGTGGAACTACGGTCCCGTTTCGCGGTTCTCCGCTTGGTCCAAATTTGCCCTAGTGTATCAATATTAAACAGGTTTTCTGGTACTTTCCTGAGGATAGACCATCAATAAAAAAAAGAACGAAGTCTAGGAAACCCTCTTTGATATTACTCCAATATCTCAAGCACACTTGTTGTCCAGACTTGCCTCCTTCAATTGCTCAGTTACAAGACCGCTCTGGAATTAGTGTTAACAATAAAGATATGGACATGGTCGATAGCTGCTTGAATAACTGTGTGAAGATTACAAGTGGCCCTAAAAGCACATCAGAGAAAAGTATCCCAGAATACCTACACAATAAGGGCTTAAAGGTGCCAGAAAGTTAAACAGATTTGTAATTTATTTCTATTAAAAATCTTAACCCTTCCAGTTCTTATCAGCTGTTGTATGTTCCACAGGAAGTTGTAAATTTGTCTGTGTCAGGAACTGTCCAGAACAGGAGAGGCTTTCTATGGGGATTTGCTTCAACTCTGGACAGTTCCTGACATGGGCAGAGGTGTCAGCAGAGGGCACTGTGGTCAGATAGAACTTCCTCTGTAGCATACAGCAGCTGATAAGTACTGGAAGGATATATTTTTTAATAGAAGTAGTTTACACATCTGTATAACTTTCTGGCACCAGTTGATTTGAAAGCATTTGTTTTCCACCAGAGTGCCCCTTTAAACTCTGACTTGAATGGAGCTATAGCATGATACGGATTTTGTTTTGTTAGATTCATTTGGAACCTGGTGCAGCCTAGCTTATCAGATGCCATATCACATAAGTAGAAAATCATCATATCTCTAGGACAGTGGTCCCAGAACTGTGGCCCTCTAGCTGTTGCAAAACTACAACTGCCAATGGCTGTCCAGGCATGTTGAAAGATGTAGTTTTGCAACAGCTGGAGGGCCACAGTGTGGTGACCACTAATCTAAACTTATGATGTAGTGCTTAGGCCATGGGCGTAACTATAGGGGGTACAGAGGTAACAGTCGCAGCGGGGCCCTGTGACTGAAGGGGCCCCATAAGACATCAGTGGTATGAATGGCACATGGTAGACATGGGGCCCAGCAGCTACAAGTTATGCCTCTAGCTGAGGCATCAAAGGAGGCACACATTCTTTGTTTCATAACATTTTCTGCAGTTATTTTAATTTGTGAAACTCTTAGAAAACCCCTTTAATATATTTTATAGAATTGTTGTACATGATCTAATTGTCTACAGCTAAATTGATCCTTTAAAAAAACCAAACCTAAATTTATCCTAAAATAACCAACAGGTGCCTCACCAGTCACTCGTGGTGGCCTCGCCAGTGAGAAGAACTCATCGACAACATAGAAGCACTGCATCCCTAAAATCCGTGTTATTCTAGTTTTTGGGTCTAGAAGTGGCAGTAGAAATGAGCAAGTTTGTAAGTTTGAGACGGTCTCCGATGATGAATTTTACTCCTGAACCTAGACATGTTATAACATGTCTTCAGAACCCCCCCCCCCCCCGCAATCTCCGGGCCGGCGCTGCGGCGTTACAGTCACGGAAGCCTGGGGCTTCTGCGATTGTGATGTCACACCATGCCCCCTCCATTCATGTCTATGGGAGGGGGCGTGATGGCAAGTACACACACAGCCATCACGCCTCCTCCCATAGACATGAATGGAGGGGGTATGGCAGGTGTGTTTGCCAGTCATCTGGCACAGAGGGAAGTTCGCTCCGTGCACCGGATGACTGGCATGCCACTGCAGAGATCGCGGGGGTCCCCAGCGGTCGGTCCCCTGCGATCAGACATGTTATCCCCTTTGGATAGGGGATAACATGTCTAGTGGCGTAGTATCCCTTTAATAAAGGCTAACCTCCATTATATCTTACATAAGAGAAATATGGTAGTGAAATTCAACAAGTTGACAAGAGTTTGGAGTTCCCCTCATGTATAATGGATAGGCCCTAAAGGAAAGTCCTTGTCTATGCTGTAGGTAGGGTCAGCAAATGGTACATAATATGTGATGCATGATTCCAGATAGTTTTGAAATCCAACCTAGAAATACATGGATAATCCAGGAAGGTTCTAAATGATGGTCTTGGGGACTAGACATCTTTACGTCAAAGGCCGTATCATGTGCTTGAGTCATCCCATTTACTGTATACTGGTTACTGCTCTTTCTTTTTCCTGGAATAGAGCTGATCTCATCTATGGTCTGTCCAACGTATGGTAGATGTGGTCTACAGCTGGAAGTCAGCGATGATGTTTACATTCCTATGGGATAGCATCATTGTTGTAAACAGCAAATAAACAGTTACTGTATTTTTTAGAGATACATCTTTATGGGAAAAATGCAATGTGATTTATGCTATAAATATGTTCATATTTTATAAATTAGAAGGATAAAAAGCATTCTTTACTGAGAAGGTATGTGCAGCCTACATGTGTTCTTTTCGGAATTGAGACAACTTGGGTTAAGAGGTGTTGTTTTGTTTTGCATAGCATTTGCCTCTCATCATAGTATTAAGTCAGAAGAATGATTCAACATTGGCGATTACTGCTCAGAAAGACAATTGCACATTGTGGAAAGTCTCATTCTTTCAGTGTCATGAAGGCCAAAGCTGTTAGTTTTTAATTTTTTTTCCTTCACATAGTTATGGACTTATTATTATACATGGAAAGGAATTCTGTAAAAACCGACTGGTAAATGTCAATGCTATTGATTGGAGCAGCTGTTCCTGTTAGTTCATGCTGTATTTCCTAGAAAACCTTATTTCTGGCTAAATGCAGATCAGTACAAAAATGTGACTTTTTTTGTTATTCTTTTTTACACTTGCAAGCACAGTGCATATTGTAACAGGTAATCGACACGGACCCATTGTGCACCCAACCTGTTTGGTTTGGGCCTCTCCCGAGGGTGTTGTCTAAGTAGCCCCCTGGTTTTCACTCTTTAAAGGAGTCATCCACTATTAGGTGACTTTTGTCAGACAGTAATGGACATACTTAAAAATGGACATACTAAAAGAGGGAATAGAGAAAAAAGTAGATCCAGCTCCAACGGGAGCTGGATCTACTTTTTTCTCCTTTCTCTGCTACCACGAGGAGAAGCGGCTCCTTTGTTCCGTGCTTCCGGATCCTTAGATGGGGTGTCTGCCCCATAAGAAGTGTGTGGTGAGCTGATCTTACAGTCCTTCTATTTGTACCCATACTTAAAAAGGATCCGTGCTTGTCTTTGGGCTTAATAGATGTGTTGTTAGTCCACCACAACTGCTTTCTTTTTGTGAAATGGCTACCTGTTGGAGTTCCCTCCCTTCAACTACAATTCCCTGCAGCCCTGGGGAGAATTATCTCCCTCCCACCCAGTGGTTGCTCCACCTACTACAGCAAGGACAGGCTCCCTTTTGGCACCTGACTAGTGATGTAATGTCTCGGGCTGCACTGCAACCTGAGAAAATCTGAGACAACACTCATTGTGTATGCTGTTAAAAATAAACATCAGGGAGAAGATCACATAAGAATTGCGAGAGCAGTCATCAAGCACAGGTACAGACACTATATTATGAACAACACTAACTTTACAGCCCCTATAAAGTTATTGTAGTTGGTATATGAATAATACTTTTATTGGGACACAAAGTAACTGAATTGCTCAGGCAATGTCTCCAACACTTAGCTCCATCTAACTATATGTGGTGCAAAAAAAAAAAACCTATAGGCTGGGGACTGGTTTTGGGTGTGCACTTTAAGAGGCTGAATGCATATCCTATGGGCAAACCTGGGTGCCGCAGTAAAAGTAGACCTAGGAAAAGAGAAGACATGGACCATATGGGCAAGATGGAAAGTAACTTGGCGGCTGCATGTACTAGCAGTCACAGCAGGCCAATAAGGGCTAGCCATTGGTGTTAAACACGGATACAATCATATCTAAAACATTTAAGCTACTTTGAAAATAGTCATTAAAACATTCTACTTCAGGATATAACTATTGTGCAGGCCTATATATCGTCATGATTACAGATTGCAAGCAAACTTTGTGTAGTTTAGTCCTGCAACCATACTCCATTACATGTCTATTTACCTACTAGCCTACATACAGTAGAAAAGGGGAATAGAAAATATCACCGAAATGGCTTGTTTGTTGTCTTAACCATGGATTTCTATAGGCCTACATAGAAGCTGTAGACATAAATCAGCTGCGAATACTGCAATTTAATAAGCTTTGCGAGCCCTATAGAGGATGTCACTTTTTGAAAAAAGAAAAGAGGTCCCTCAATGTCTTTCCAAAATTGGTTGTTTAAGAGGTATTTGTAGTGAACTGTATGCCTAGAGGAATTATCTTACTAGTGAGTTGTTTTACCACAATAAACTTCTGTTTTGATCAGCTTATTTCAATGCCTTAAGATTACTAAAATTGCATGAAAAACTAAAATTTAAGGAAAAATCTTGTTATTCAAGTGAACAATAGAATAAAAAACATAATTTGTATTGACACATCTGTAAATGTCATCCAAACCAATAAAAATGGTAAAATAAAAAGTTATGGCTGTTAGAATATGGCAAAGCATTTTAAAAGTCTTTATTTTATAAGAGGTTAAACATAACAAATACTATGCAAACACAGAACTGGCACTACAATGGCATGACTATATTCCCAGGCACGGTCACTGTTAAATAAGCCTGTGAGGAAGAAAAACAATAAATAAAAATTGGTTGTGTCAGGAATTGTTAAACTTACGTGTTGACGTATTTATTTAAATGGGAAGAGGGTAAAAATGGTGTGCTTACGCATCAAGGCAGCCACATGCTGGTCATTGGTCAATGCAAGCAGGCATCATCCACATGTGACAATCAAAGATCACACAGAATCACTTGCCTGATCCTTCTTAAAGGGACTTTCTGACAACAACACCTGTTTTCAGTCTAATAAATGAACAAATGTTTGTACATAAAGTTATTCTGTGGTCTGTCAAGCTTTTCTTTTAAGGCAAACTGTCTGCTCTGATGTCTTCATTGCCCCATCACTTGTCTTGCGGACATCCTGCAATTTACTTCCTGTTCCTGCTGTACATTCTAGCTAAGAATTTAGCCAACTCTACCCCCTCTCACTATGTGGAAGGTTCCATTGTGTGTAAGGGGAGAAAATGCTGACTGAGTTCCCAGCATGAGTGCACAGAAGAAACAGGAAGCTTGTTACAGGATGTACACTATACAGGAAGTTGGCCATTGAAGCCAATTTGCATGAGAGGCAGTAGAAAAGCATTTAAAGGGGTACTCCACTGGAAAACATTGTTTTTTAAATCAACTGTTGCCAGAAAGTTAAACATATTTTCCAAATTACTTCTATTAAAAAATCTTAATCCTTCCAGTACTTATCAGCTGCTGTTATGATCCACAGGAAGTTCTTTTCTTTTAGAATTTCCTTTCTGTCTGACCACAGTGCTCTCTGCTGACACCTCTGTCCATTTTAGGAACTTAGTATAAATTTTTGATCAAAAAGTACAAGCCCACTCGCCACGTCAAGGCCACCTATTTAGAGTGGGTCCCTAACGTCCCTAGAAATGGCCCTTGTGTAGCTAACTACTACTTATATAGGGTTGGGCTGAGGGGGTGGGGAAGAGTGCAGACACATGTTCAAACAAAAAAAAAAGAGGGGATAGAAAACACAGTGTGAATTCGGGTAGAAAACAGGCATGGTCGCACATCTACAATCTTGTATAATGATCTAATTACTTCTCAGCATAATATCAAAAACTAACAGGTTGTTAGTATACATTTTTGATCAAAAAGTACAAGCCCACTCGCCACGTCAAGGCCACTTATTTAGAGTGGGTCCCTAACGTCCCTAGCATAAAATGGCGTAGCACTGGGCGGCGACCACCACCGCCGCGACACCAGTGCCCACGGGGGGAAAAAACCCACTGGCAGAGCGGCCCCAATGCCACTCAAACCAGTATATGGGCCGCACCCCCCACAGACACGGCGCCACGGCAGCAACGGACGCCGCACAGCACCACACCAGTGTGAACAAGGTGTAACAGCACACTTACCAAGCTCTCCCAATCAGACTGGGAGGCTGCTAGGAAAGAAATGGCCCTTGTGTAGCTAACTACTACTTATATAGGGTTGGGCTGAAGGGGTGGGGAAGAATGCAGACACATATTGGAAAAAAAAAAAAAAAGGAGGGGATAGAAAGCACAATGTGAATTCAGGTAGAAGAAACAGGCATGGTCGCACATCTACAATCTTGTATAATGATCTAATTGCTTCTCAGCATAATATCAAAAACTAACAGGTTGTTAGTATACATTTTTGATCAAAAAGTACAAGCCCACTCACCACGTCAAGGCCACCTATTTAGAGTGGGTCCCTAACGTCCCTAGCATAAAATGGTGAAGTACTGGGCGGCGACCACCACCGCCGCGACACCAGTGCCCACGGGGGGGAAACGACCCACTGGCAGAGCGGCCCCAATGCCACTCAAACCAGTATATGGGCCGCACCCCCCACAGACACGGTGCCATGGCAGCAACGGATGCCGCACAGCACCACACCAGTATAATAATAATAACACTTTATTTATTGTTGTCCTTAGTGGGATTTGAACCCAAGTCCCCAGCACTGCAAGGCAGCAGTGCTAACCACTGAGCCACCATGCTGCCCTTTGAATACATCTGCTATGCATGGTTGTTAAAATGGACAGATGTCAGCAGAGATCACTGTGCTCGTGATGTCATCAGTGTTCCAAAAAGAAAGGAATTTCCTCTGTAGCATTCAGCAGCTAATAAGTACTGGAAGGATTAAGATTTATTAATAGAAGTAATTTACATATATATAAATATGTTTAACTTTCTGCCACCAGTTGATTTAAAAGAAAAAAGGTTTTCACCGGAGTACCCCTTTAACCTGATCCTCCACACGAAGGAGGAAAAGCAATCCTGTACATGATTCCAAAAATATTTAAGAAAAAAATGTCTCCAGTCATGTATCATGTTCCTAAGTACACAGTATAAGAAGGGCATAATGTGGCTGTGGCATTCTGCCAAAACCCTATACGCTGGAGTTGAATGTAATGTAATACATGAAAATCCCGGCTACTAGCGGTTAATATTCCTAAAACAAGTGCAATCAGCTCCTTACAATGGTTTTTAGAAAGCGCGGTCACAAATATTCTACACATGCCTCCTCACCAGCACGCTGGCTAACCCTTCTTTCATGGCCCTTCAGTGAATTATGCCCCAAGTGTTTGTCTCTGAGTACAGTCCAACAGTTCCGAAAAACATCAATTTATAAACAAGGAGTAATTACGGAAAATGACTTGTTAACATGCTGTAAAACAAGCCCAATGTTTTGTAGTCAAAGCCCAGCTGATTCTCACAGCCATATATTTAAATAGGAGGAGAAAGGAAACAGGATCCCAATACATTAACTGGGAAAAGCTCCATAATGGTGTGAACCTCCAATACGCTCCAAACAACCAGCTTGGTAAACAAGTCAGGGAACGTACATTGGGCATAAAGGGCAGGGCTACTTTGTCTTATGGAATATGCATGGGCCTTTTATAGGTTTCAAGGGGGGTATTGATATTAAAATAAGGGTGACCTCCAATTGCTTGAATTCTTTGTCATGCTAAATGATCCCTGTTAGTTTTTGGGAACAATAGACTGGCTTGTGAATGTAAATATTGCTGAAGAATTGGCCATTTGAAGTGCGGTCTGACAAGGACACTTTCCCTAGATCTTTAATCACTTCACCTTCTTATTCCAGCTTTTCCACTTTCAGGGTCAGGATAAATATACATCAAAACATTGTATGCTCTTTCATGTGAATAGTATCACAATCTGTATTAAGAAATGGCTTATATTGGGTCATGTGAAGATCTGTGTGCCAATGAGTATAAAATACACATAAAACAAGTCTATACAGGTGACAGTAAAAGCATTACAGAGCCACTTTTCCTCCATAATAATAGATCCACAGGGCCTTTTCAATTAATGTAGAAGATGTGTACTTCTCTGTGGCTGCATACCTTGTTGTTGTCAGTGTTAGTAAACACTCTAATTATATCGGTGTGACATAATAAAAATATCAATTTATTTGCATAAATTAAAAAATATATTTAGCCTTATAAAATAGGAAAGGACAATATTAGTTTGGTAGGTTCCCCGTCAATCTGCCGTGTAAAGGGCCAAAGTGCTTGTGCTACAACCTCTTAAAGCATACATGTCATATCACACAAAAAAAGTTATATGTTGCTCAGTACCTAATCCTGATCGCGTACATATGATTTTTATACGTCTAGGACCCATATTTCACTCACAAATACCTACTATCTGTTGCTCACTTGGTTTGTCATTCTGTGCTTTGGAGGGGGCGTGTACTCACTCTGCATGACTCATCTTTCTCCCTGAGTGCTGGGTCTGTTCATCCAATCACTGCAGGCTACTCTGTAACCTCTTCCTTTCTGTTTTCTTGTTGCAGTCTGATAGGACAGGAGTGAGTGCTAGTCCCACCCTCACTTACTAGACCTTGTCCATGCCTGTGGACAAAGATGATGCTGCAGCCAGACAGGATTATGTTCTGGATGGTATGTTTTTTTTTATTTTTTATTATTATAAGCCATGATTTCTATAAAAGGATATGAAGGATATTAGAGAGGTTAATGTTTTGTCAAGATGTTCAACATATAAAAAGTTTTTTGAATCTGACAGTGCCCATTTAAATGTTCCTCTCTGTCACCATCACCATACAGTATAAGTAACAATGGTCCAATGTACTTCAGTGTTTTACCATTCAAGTGAACAGGGCAATGCTGCAATACCATGCACTGCTGTTACTTAGGGTACAGTGATGCAAGAACAAGCAGAAGTAAAGTGTTAAGCAACTGTAGTGCATGCATTAGTGCTGCAGCCCATTCAAACATCTGTCTGGTGGTGATGCTGGGAGTTGGACCATTGCCAAACTATTATTGATGGCCTTTTCTGAGGTTAGACCATCAACCATGTAAGGCATCCCTCAGAGAATTGTAAATATTTGCTTCCAGTCACATGGAACAGACTATCCACTAGGCAAGTGTTTTCCAAACAGTGTGTCTCCAGCTGCTGTAAAAATACAACTCCCAGCATGCCTGGACAGCCAGAGGCGGCACTAGGCAGTTTAAATCTCAGTTTGTAATTTAGTTATGTCAGGTTACCAGATTAATTTATTTTTCTTCTGCTCACTCATTCTGACATCCACTGTTAAGGAAGGGTGTGTGTCCAAGGCCAGCACTGAGCCCGCCCTCACTCACCATGCATTCACTTCCTCACTGAGTCTGCCATGTTGTGCTGGGTATCTTTATCCAATTACTGCAGGCTGCTCTGTAATCCCCCCTCTCTGTTTTCATGCTGCAGTCTGATAGAACAGGAGTGAGCACAGAGGAGTGCTTGTTCCATCCTCACTTACGGAACTTTGTCCCTGCCTGTGCTGTGTAAGTCAATGGGACTGTCTCAGCCGCAGGCACAGAAAGTGGGAAGAGAAGTGCTTAGCAGTGTGCTTCTCTTTCCACGTATGGCGATTAAAGGGGATCTGAACACTACAACATGTCAGGCTTTTTAAAGTAAAAGTGCCCATTTAAGTTACTTTATACATCAGTATAATTGGAATGATAGTAAACATGTTTTTGTTTTAAAAGGATTGACATTTTTAAATAATAATAATAATACTTCTATTGACGAAAAGCCAGCAATGTTTTTATTTTTTTCAGTGTTGGGTTGCTTCTACATGTAACCCTAGAGGTCTCAGCTAGCACTGCGTCCCCGCCTGTCCCATAGACATGAATGAAGGGGGCGTGTTTCGACCAGCTGACGTGCTGGGTATGAAACATGCTCTAGCAGTGCAGAGCTGGGGCCCCCAACGGGACATCACGGGGGGGGGGGGGGGGGAAGGGGGCTGTCCCAGCAGTTGGACCCCCCTCCCCCTGCGGATGGGGGATACATTTATTAGCTCTGGATATCTTCATTAAAGCAATGCTAGCCAAGGCTTCTAGCATTGCATGTAAATCTAAGAGATAACAATAGGGGTTACAAGACAGTCTGTAAGAGAGAATCACAAGTATAAAGAGAAAATAGATCTCATACCGAACATCGTGGAGGCTGTACAGGCAAAAGTATACATCATTTTTAATGAAGACCTAAGGAGAAAACTTTTTTTTTCCTGTTTTTTTTTTTAAAACCATAATAACAAGCAGAAGAAAAAAATTTGTTTCAAAGGTGTCCATAGCCTTCAATTATATAAGTGTTGGCTGAGAACAGAACACAATGCTCCATCTTTTCTTCCAGCGTGTGTTACAGGAGGGTGGTACTGGGTGTTTGCGGGGAGATGATAGAATGTGGACAACATGTTTGTTCTACAGCCTGGATTGTCCTTGGTGGCAATGTGAGGGGGATGTGTGGTCTCATACACTCACAGCTGTTAGGGCATCTCGTCAGGAAATGTTATTTGTTACGTGCACTTTGCCTCTGGCATTGACCTAGAGTGATAAATATCAACACTAAAAGGCTATTAAATGTCTGTTACCCATTATAACAGCTGGAAAAGCAGGGGTGGAGCAGGACTATAGTACATGTCTGGCACAATGTACATCCTGGTAGATGATACTGTATGAGCACAAAGACTATAGAAAAGGTTATTAACAATGGCCAAAATGCAAGCCCAAGGCTTGGGTCTTAGCTTTTTATTATTTGGTTCATTTATTAAGTTGATTGCTTGGATAATAGACACAATAGTAATTTGTGATCCAGGTAAATCTGAATATTTTGGGAAATTAGGAGTGAAATCTATTCTAAATAAATCTATTTGCTCACCCCTAGTTACAAATGATTCTCCATACAAGGGTACACACAGCAGACAGCAGATTTACTGCAGACATTTCTATGATGGTTTATTAAATAAACATAATTAATAAATAATGACTATACAATATTGCTGCAGAAAGTGTTTTTCTGGTGTCCAAGTATATATTAGACACATACTTGCATAAAATATCATGAGTTAGTGAAATCTGTGCCCTAAGCTTGGTTCACACTTAGAGATACACTTAGAGCTCATTTTGGTTATTTATTTTCTTTTTAGCCAAATCCAGGAGTGGGTCCAAAACACAGAAAAAGGTGCAAATCTCACTACAGTTGTTCTCCGTGTTGGGTCCCCTCCCTGGTTATTGTTACAAATATTGAATACAATGAGCTTCAAAATATACATGTCAATACAGTCTAAGAGTTTTAATAACGAAAATAATAATAATAATATTTATATATGTACTTGTATATAAATAATTGTACAGTGATCCCTCAACTTACAATGGCCTCTACATACAATAGTTTCAACATACAATGGTCTTTTTCTGGACCATTGTAACTTGAAATCAGACTCAACATACAATGCTATGGATTCTGCGAAACGTGTCAATGGCTGGAAGAACCGACCAATCAGAATGGGCATTCACTGGTAAATCCCCTGTATTCCTAAAGTGCATGCACTGACTGGTGTCTGGTAGCGCCCCCTACAGTACAGGGAGGTATTACATGTTCTGTACTCTTTACCTGTATTACTGAAGTGTATGCACTGACTGGTGTCTGGTAGTGCCCCCTACAGTAAAGGGAGGTATTACATGTTCTGTACTCTTTACCTGTATTACTGAAGTGTATGCACTGACTGGTGTCTGGTAGCGCCCCCTACAGTATAGGGAGGTATTACATGTTCTGTACTCTTTACCTGTATCACTGAAGTGTATGCACTGACTGGTGTCTGGTAGCGCCCCCTACAGTACAGTGGGTATTACATGTTCTGTACTCTTTACCTGTGCCAGGGTTAGCTGCTCCTTTGGACACCAGGTGAGGGTGGCTTCATTTTAATATTTTTAGTACATTGCGTGTTCTGTACAGGACCCTGAAGAAGCTTCTGTCCTCTACTTAGACCAGTGTTTCCCAAAGAGGGTGCCTCCAGATGTTGCAAAACTACAACTCCCAGCATGCCCGGACAGCCGAAGGCTGTCCGGGCATGCTGGGAGTTGTAGTTTTGCAACAGCTGGAGGCAGCCTCTTATGGAATCACTGAAATAGATAGTGATTTACAGCTCCCGACAGATCTTTCTTACTTTTATATGTAAGGATTTGCTTTATCCATATTAGTTATCTACTTATTTTTCTTTAATCCTCACTTTTTCCTATTTTTGGATGACATTTTGGTGGCTTCAGAACCAATTACCAGGTTTCCATAGAGTTCTGGTCTCAACATACGATGGTTTCAACATACGATGGTCGTCCTGGAACCAATTAATATTGTAACTTGAGGGACTACTGTATATTATTTAGGGCTTGTTCACACTGCCGTTGTGCTCTGGTAAAGGGAGTTCCCCCGGCCAGCCCATCGAACAGACCCAGAACGGGTCGGAGCTCAATGGTCGCGTGAACTTAGCCTAAAATACTAATTCCGCAGCACTTTAAAATTCTGAGGGTACAAATAGAGACAAATAATCAGACATTAAAATTTTACACACTTACTCAACAATAGGAGTGAGGGACCGTCTTACGCGAGCGTGCAATATATGAGAGTGGTTGTCAGGACAAAAACTAAACAAAAAAACAAAACAAAACATGGCTTTTTTCTTCTATAAACAGTGCCGCACCTGTCCGTGGGTTGTGTCGGGTTTTGCAGCTCAGCTCTGTTGTAGTGAGTGTAGCTGTAATGCCACACACGACCCACGGACAGGTGTGGTGCTGTATATGAAAAGAAGCAGACAGATTTTTCGGATTCGGTAAAACTTCTCTTCAATTTCTATATTAAGATAATTTCTGCTGTTAGTGCAAAAATAATAAAACAATTAAAAATCTATGAGAAATCTTAAATCATAAAAGTTTTTGAGCATCTTAAAAGTTATATTTAAATATTTCTGTCAGAGGATTTCAAACTAACCAGTTCATGTTACACACTGGTAGTGTCCCCTTTCCACTAAAGTCAGTTGTAGATTTAGATTTTTTTTATTTTTTTATTTTTTTTTAGAAACCATTCCTCAATGTCAGCCACTGGACATGGATACTAGCAGTAGGCGTGCATGGCAAAGGGAAAAAAAACAACAGGGCTTGGCACAGATGCATGCATGGGAAAGCAATGTCATTACCCTAAAACTAATCAAACACGTGAGTGACACTTGGTCTTTTGTCCCTGTAACCCCTTAGTTGTTTTCCCAATACTTAAGTCAAACAAGCTGTTAAGGACAACAGTTGGAGTGGAAAGGGAGGTCAAAGGAACATTAACAGCAGCTCTTACAGATGACATTGTAGCTATAGGGGGCGCAGAGGTAGCAGTCACATTGGGGCCCTGGGGCCCCAGAGCACATCTGCCCCATAAGAGACCAGATTTATATATGGCACATGAGACCCTGTTGCAGATTTTGCATCTGGTCCCAGAAGCTACAAGTTACACCTCTGATAGCTTGAATACTGTTATTGGCATTTTGCAAAAGATTTGCCAGTCTAAAGCTTAGTTCGTACCAGTGCTAGGCTTGGTTCAGTATATTAAGGCAAGGTCTAAGACGGGCATAGGCAACCTTCGGCACTGCTGATGTTTTGGACTACATATCCCATGATGCTTTTGCAGCATTTTGGCTGTAAGAGAATCCTGGGCGATGTAGTCCAAAACATCTGCAGTGCCGAAGGTAGCCTATGCCTGGTCTAAGACATAGAAATTGATGACATTTTTCCAATATACTCTTTCTCCTTGTTTTTTCCCCTCTTTTTTTGGAAAGAAAATATTGACCAAATACTGATCGAAATACTAAAGTACCGTATTTATTGGCGTATAACACGCACTTTTTAGGGTAAAATTTTTAGCCTAAAGTCTGTGTGCGTGTTATACGCCGATACACCCCCAGGAAAGGCAGGGGGAGAGAGGCCGTCGCTGCCCGCTTCTCTCCCCCTGCCTTTCCTGGGGTCTAGAGCGCTGCTGTCGGCCCTTCTCACCCCCTGGTTATCGCTGCTCCAGGCCTCCGGCGTGCGTCCCCGGCGTCGTTGCTATGCGCTGAACGGCGCGGCGCATGACGTCAGTGCACCGTGCCGTGCATAGCAATGACGCTGGGGACGCACGACGGAGGCCTGGAGCAGCGCGGACCCGACCCAGGTAATTATGCCACCAGGGATGGGGGGAGGCAACGGGGCAGCGGCGCCGGCAATGGGTGCCGCTGCCCCTTCTCTCCCCCTGGCTGTCGGCGCTGCTTCTCTCCCCCTGGCTATCGGCGCCGGCACCGATAGTCAGGGGGACAGAACGGGCAGCGGCGCCGATAACCAGGGGGTGAGAAGGGCCGACAGCAGCGCTCTAGACCCCAGGAAAGGCAGGGGGAGAGAAGCGGGCAGCGACGGCCTCTCTCCCCCTGCCTTTCCTGGGGGTATATCGGGGTATACACGCGCACACATGCACCCTCATTTTACCATGGATATTTGGGTAAAAAACTTTTTTTACCCAAATATCCTTGGTAAAATGAGGGTGCGTGTTATAGGCCGGTGCGTGGTATACCCCGATAAATACGGTATGTGTAAATCAAGCCTATAAACAAAAGATTGGTGGAGTGAGTAGCTCCAAATGTATTAACCTGTTCAGGACGCAGGGCGTATGCATACGCCCTGCATCCCGCGTCCTTAAGGACGTAAGGCGTATGGATATGCCTGTGGAAATTCCGGTTCTCCGCTGGTAGCCGGTTAGGGACCGGACCAGGATGCCTGCTGAAATCATTCAGCATGCATCCCGGCACATCGCCGAGGGGGTTCCTGAGACCCCCCATGTCGGAAATCGCAGGAAATCGCATGTCAATTCAGACATGCAATTTTCTGCTATTTCCGGGCTGATCGGGTCTCTGGTGACCCGATCGCCTGGAAAATAGTGATGATCGGAGCTGTCAGTGACAGCCCCGATCATCCTAAGGGATAGGAGCGAGGTTGCAGTGCTGCGATCTCCTCCTATCCCCTGCCATTAGTCAGCAATGAATGCTGACCAATGGCAGTGGAAGACCCCTGGATGTCGGGCAGAACAGGGGAAGAAGATGGCGGCCAGTACGAGAAGATGCTGTGGGGACCGCCGATCATCGGTGATAGCAGCGGAGATCAGCGGCGCAGGTAGGGAAGCGACGGTGGGGGGGGGAAGGAAGTTGGCAGTAAAGCGTTATTTCCTTACAATTTCCTATCCATTTTCCTTACAAGCAGAGAGTTTTAAAGTTAGAAAAATGCTACATTTTCTAAATTTCCATGAAATTTGGGGATTTTTCACCAAGAAAGGATGCAAGAAACGACGAAAATTTACCACTACAATAAAGTACAATATGTCATGAAAAAATAGTCTCAGAATCAGAATAATCGGTAAAAGCATCTTAGAGTTATTAATGATTAAAGTGACAGTGGTCAGAATTGCAAAAAATGGCTCCGTCCTTAAGGTGAAAATGAGCTGCGTCCTTAAGGGGTTAAAAGCCTCAATAACCTTCTAATTTATGTGTCCAATCTGTTACTTTCTAAGCATTATACATCTATGCCAGCCATGTTGGACACTGTATGCGCTGCCTCCTCATGCTAAGACCCATTTAGTATTTACAAGTGTTAATAAAAAATCTAAGAATGCTATCAAACAGAATTACATTATTTTCTACAAACATTTGATACAAATATATATATTTTTTTTATAATCCAAAGCTATTTGGTCCCTTGATGCAGGGATGAGGTAAACATCACAATTTCTCATTTTTTTTGTCATTATCATTAGAGATGGGCGCATCGAAGCTGACAAAGTCTAATTCGTTCTGAATTTCAACAAAAATTTTATTTTGAACGAATCCAAATTTCCTTGCGCTTCATGGTAACGAATTGCTTCATTCACCATTTTGTGCAGGCCAGGGGGCTAAAATGGCGACTACACATATGAGGACATGGGGCAAGGAATTGTGGGAAGGCAGGTAGGCATGATCACCCTAAATCAAATGGCGGCATGCAGCCTATCAGCAGCCAGCCAGCCCTGTGGTTTCACAGCTCTATATATTCGGCAGCCATTGCTGAAGACAGGCATTTCCCATTTTGCTGAGAGAGCAGAAACTGTGGGTGCGCACTAATCACACAATACAGATCTTTACAGCGGTGAATCCATTCACTTCAAGCCTGTATTCTTTCTGGCTACAGAGAAAGCAGACACTGTGTGGTCACTAATCAGCGTTACTAACAATACAGATCACCCAACTGAGTTCAGAACTGGGAGCAATCCCCATTCAAAGACTGCAAGGAACCTGTTACGTTATGCGCTCCGTCTGTACACGCTGGCCGTGAGCCCATGGTCCCGTTACCTGCTGCTGCCCCAGTCCGTCACTCACCTAGTGCTTCTCCTGCCCCAGCCTCTGCCTCACTGCTCCGGCGCACGTGTCCCCGTCCACTAGGGTGCACGCATGCCGGAGCTTTAAGATTTAAAGGGCCAGTGCAGCTCATTAGTGTGATTCACTTGTGGCTCATTTATGTATTCCTCCACCCTCCTCACTCCCCTGCCAGATCTTTGTTGCCTTGAGCCTGAGAGAAAGCATTCCTGTTTCTGCCTTGCCATCTATCTGATTGTTCGCTTTGTGACCTGACCTTTCTTCTCTGCCACCTGCCTATTGACCTCCTGCTACGTCCTGACTTTGCAACCGTGCCGCCTGCCCTGAACTTCTGCTATCCAGACTATGAGCTGCCTTATCCCGCCTGTGCCTCGCATCTCCTCAGCCGCCTGTGTGGTCGAGCCGTGCCAGGGGTAGCGACCTGGGTGCTGCCTGCCGCAGCAAGTCCATCCCACTTTGCGGCGGGCTCTGGTGAAAACGGGCTGCACCTTAGATTCCGCTCCCTGGTATGGTCCGAGTCATCTGCCACACAGGTCCAGCGGATCCACATCCACCGGGGTTCCTGTCTTCTGAAATGTGAGTGTTGGAGAACCATAGTGCAGGCAGGGACAGTTCAGAGAGAGAGAGAGAGAGTATGCTTTTTTCTGTTGCAACCGTACAGGGGTGTATTACTTTAACCCCTTCAGGACTCAGGGTTTTTCCGTTTTTGCACTTTCGTTTTTTCCTCCTTACCTTTTAAAAATCATAACCCTTTCAATTTTCCACCTAAAAATCCATATTATGGCTTATTTTTTGCGTCGCCAATTCTACTTTGCAGTGACATTAGTCATTTTACCCAAAAATGCACGGCGAAACGGAAAAAAAAATCATTGTGCGACAAAATCGAAAAAAAAACGCCATTTTGTAACTTTTGGGGGCTTTCGTTTCTACGCAGTGCATATTTCGGTAAAAATTACACCTTATCTTTATTCTGTAGGTCCATACGGTTAAAATGATCCCCTACTTATATAGGTTTGATTTTGTCGCACTTCTGGAAAAAATCATAACTACATGCAGGAAAATTTATACGTTTAAAAATGTCATCTTCTGACCCCTATAACTTTTTTATTTTTCCACGTATGGGGTGGTATGAGGACTCATTTTTTGCGCCATGATCTGAAGTTTTTATCGGTATGATTTTTGTTTTGATCGGACTTTTTGATCACTTTTTATTCATTTTTTAATGATATAAAAAGTGACCAAAATACGCTTTTTTGGACTTTGGAATTTTTTTGCGCGTACGCCATTGACCGTACGGCTTAATTAATGATATATTTTTATAGTTTGGACATTTACGCACGCGGCGATACCACATATGTTTATTTTTTATTTTTTTTACACTGTTTTATTTTTTTTATGGGAAAAGGGGGGTGATTCAAACTTTTATTAGGGAAGGGGTTAAATGACCTTTATTAACACTTTTTTTTTACATTTTTTTTGCAGTGTTATAGGTCCCATAGGGACCTATAACACTGCACACACTGATCTCTAATGCTGATCACTGGCGTGCATTAACACGCCTGTGATCAGCATTATCGGCGCTTGACTGCTCCTGCCTGGATCTCAGGCACGGAGCAGTCATTCGTCGATCGGACACCGGGGAGGCAGGTAAGAGCCCTCCCGGTGTCCGATCAGCTGTTCGGGACGCCGCGATTTCACCGCGGCGGTCCCGAACAGCCCGACTGAGCAGCCGGGATACTTTCAGTTTCACTTTAGAAGCGGCGGTCAGCTTTGACCGCCGCTTCTAAAGGGTTAATACCGCACATCGCCGCGATCGGCGATGTGTGGTATTAGCCGCGGGTCCCGGCCGTTGACTAGCGCCGGGACCAACGCGATATGATGCGGGATCGCGCCGCGATCCCGCTTCATATCGCGGGAGCCGGCGCAGGACGTAAATATACGTCCTGCGTCGTTAAGGGGTTAAAAAAAGTGAATAATACACGCACTCCGCAGTTCTGCATTTTTTCTGGTTAAAGTAGGTGTAAAAGCACTAAAATACTTACGCACTAGATTGTTACGCTTATTTCTGGTGCAACCGTACTGGAGCTTAATACTCAAAAAAAAAAGTGAAATATATATGCACTCCACAGTTCTATGTTTTTTCTGGTTAAAGTTAATAGGGTGTAGTAAGTGCAAAAGCACTAAAATAATTACGCACTAGATTGCAAAAGAAAGTGGAATGTCCAGCACAGTATAGGTCCAACGAATTATTTTTATTGATTAAAACCCAGGATACATGGATACAGCAGGCACAGGTGATGCGTTTCGGCTCAAGAAAGAGCCTTAATCATACAAAGTGTGTACAGCAAAACCTGTCTTTTATAGGGCAGACCGTACCAGGTACCTCCCCCAAAAAATGGAGGGGGGAGGAGACCAGGTATCATCAGCCGACTTCATTTGCGCAGGTGAACATGTCAAAGTAGTGCCGTGTTCAGACCCAGCAAATAAAGGTAGCATTAGTAAAACATACATGTACCAAAAAGATACGGGATACATATGAAATGATATGGTAAATGATAAAAGATAATGTATGCTACGATAAAACATGATATAAGCAAGTTGCAATCAAAATAGAGGATAATAAATAAATAAATAATCACATATAATACCAAATGTGTAACAAATATAATCATGTTAAAATACTATGTTATGTCCTATTCTATTTCCACATATGAGGAAGGCTAAAAATTTTTTTTATTATAAATGTATAAAAAATAACTATAAATGTTTATGCATGATCTGGTCCAAATGTAAACTGCCTAAACACATGTGTAGAAGACATAGGAGAAACAAAAAGAGGTTATATACAAGAAAGAATGGGAGTCAGGATACACATGAGAGACAAAGCTAAAAAAGTTTACCAGAAAGGTGGGGGCAAAAATGTTGTCAAAATAATAACGGCAGGGTAAGGTACCACTCTCCAAGTAATGTAGTTAGCAGACTATATGTGTTCAGGTAATAAGCAGATTGGTACCATCTGAACAGGGGAGATACCTAATGCACTAGTTGTGTTCAATAATGTAAGATGGTGTCCAATCTCTTATTGAGTCCCTTAGGGACCCGGCTATCGAGTCTTAAAATCCAGTACACTTCGCGATCCAAAAGTTTCTGCCTGGCATCCCCCCCTCTCATGGGTGATATAACCCGTTCGAGCCCCTGTAATATAAGGGAGGAGGTGTTACCATGGTGCGCTTCCGCACAATTTCGCGATACCATAGATATATGTCTAGTATTAAAATGCTTGATATCTGACAAATGTTTCCGAGCCTGTACCTTAAGTGGGGTCATAGTACACCCCACATATTGTACCTGGCAATCCACGCACGTAAAGACATACACAACATTAGAGGTATAACAGTGCCGTCATTATTTTGACAACATTTTTGCCCCTACCTTTCTGGTAAACTTTTTTTTAGCTTTGTCTCTCATGTGTATCCTGACTCCCATTCTTTCTTGTATATAACCTCTTTTAGTTTCTCCTATGTCTTCTCAACATTTGTTTAGGCAGTTTACATTTGGACCAGATCATGCATAAACATTCATATTTATTTTTTATACATTTATTCTAAAAACATTTTTTAGCCTTCCTCATATGTGGAAATAGAATAGGACATAACATAATCTTTTAACATGATTATATTTGTTGCAGATTTGGTATTATATGTGATTATTTATTTATTTATTTATTTATTTATTATCTTCTATTTTGATTGCAACTTGCTTATATCATGTTTTATTGTAGCATACATTATCTTTTATCATTTACCATATCATTTCATATGTATCCCGTATCTTTTTGGTACATGTATGTTTTACTAATGCTACCTTTATTTGCTGGGTCTGAACACGGCGCTACTTTGTCATTTTCACCTGCGCAAATGAAGTTGGCTGATGATACCTGGTCTCCCCCCCCCCTCCATTTTTTGGGGGAGGTACCTGGTACGGTCTGCCCTATAAGACAGGTTTTGCTGTACACACTTTGTATGATTAAGGCTCTTTCTTGAGCCGAAACGCGTCACCTGTGCCTGCTGTATCCATGTATCCTGGGTTTTAATCAATAAAGAGAATTCGTTGGACCTATACTGCGCTGGACATTCCACTTTCTTTTGCATTTCCATTTGGCGCTGCCCACGCCAGTCCGTGCGCACGGCGCTTGAGGTAGAGAGCTGGACTTACTTCTACATACCTGTTACGCACTAAATTGTTACGTTTATTTCTGGTGCAACCGTACTGGGGGGTATCACTCCGCTGTTGTACGTGTTTACTGTTTAAAGGGGTACTCTGGCCCTAAGACTTCTTATCCCCTATCCAAAGGGTAGGGGATGAGATGTCTGATCGCGGGGTTCCCACCACTGGGGGCCCCCGCAATCTCTCATGCAGCACCTACATGTCTCAGCTGCACAAAGCTATAATCGCTCCATGTCTGAAGACTCACGACCCTGGGGCCGGAGTATCCCGACTTCGCCCCCTTGTGATGTCACACCCCGCCCCCTCAATGCAAGTCTATGGGAGGGGGCGTGATGCACTAGGCTTGCATTGAGGGGGTGGGGCGTGATGTCACAAGGGGCGAAGTCATGACGTCAGAATACTCCAGCCCCCGGGGTCGTGAGTCTTCAGACACAGAGCGATCATTGCTTTGTGCAGCTGAGCGGAGACAGGTGGGTGCTGCATGAGAGATTCTGGGGGTCCCCAGTAGCAGGACCCCCGCAATCAGATGTCTTATTCCCTATCTTTTGGATGGAGGATAAGATGCCTTAGGGCCAGAGTACCCCTTTAAAATGTATAGTGGCCTGTTAGTGTAAAAGCAGGGACAGTGGCGTAGCTATAGAGGTCGCATAGGTCACCATTGCGACCGAGCCCCATAGCACAGGGGGCCCGCAGGGCCCCCCTGCCACAACATTATACTACAGCTGCAGGTCGGGCCCTCAGGCACAGCCCTACCTGCAGCACCCAGCGCTTGCCTCAACACCCCCTCCACCAGTGATAACCTCAACCCCCCAGCGCTAGCCTGAACCACAAGTCATAAACCCCATAGTTGGGTCATGAGATTTGGGGTCTGGGTGGGGTTGGATGGGATATGAGATTTGGAGTTCAGATGAGGAGAGGGGTATTGCGCTGTGGCTGGCTTTATGAGATTTGGGGTCCGGCGGAGGTGGTGGTGGTGGTGGTAGTGGGGGGGGGGGGGTTGCTTTGTGATATGAGATTTGGGGTCCAGAAGAGGGGGGGGGTAATATGTGATTTGGGGACCAGAGGAGGGGGGATTTTGGGTCTGGAGCTAGTGTGTGTATGAAGGATGTGTGTGTATGTACTGTGTGTATGATGTATGATGTGTGTGTATGATGTATGATGTGTGTGTATGAATGATAGATGTTGTATTAGCAAGATGTATATATGTATAATGTGTGTAAGCTAGAAAGATGTATGTATGATGTGTGGACATGTATTATATGGGGGATCTGGAGGCGGCGGGTGTATGTATGATATGTGTTTATGTATGATGTATGTGTATGTATGATGTGTATGTATTATGCGTGTGTGGCGAGTCCACAGGCGGCCTGTGTATGAATGATGTGTGTGTATATACTGTATGTATGATGTATGAATGATGTATGTATAAATGATAGATGTGTGTAAGCAAGATGTATATGTATGCAGGGCTGGTTTTAGGCTTAGCATGGCCCTAGGCAAAATCAAAAGAGGGGCCCCAAAAGTCGTAATAGTGCACTAACCAGATTTGCACATTTTTGGTCACTTCAAATACCATAAAACATATCTAAAAAAGAAATTGAAAAGTCCCATCAAAACAAAAATAGTACCGATAAAAACCACAAATCACAGCGCAAAAAATGACCCTCATACATCCCCATATACAGAAAAATAAAAGAGTTATAGGGATCAGAATAGTAACATTTTATATTTTTGTATAATTCCCCCCACATTAGGTTGGCAGTATAGTTCCCCCACATTAGGTTGGCAGTGCAGTTCCCCCACATTAGGTTGGCAGTACAGTTCCCCCACATTAGGTTGACAGTATAGTTCCCCTCACATTAGGTTGACAGTATAGTTCCCCCCACATTAGGTTGACAGTATAGTTCCCCCCACATTAGGTTGGCAGTATATTTCCCCCCCATTAGGGTAGCAGTATGTTCCCCCCACATTAGGTTGTCTGTATAGTCCCCCCACATTAGGATGACAGTATAATTCCCCCCACATTAGGTTGGCAGTATAGTTCCCCCCACATTAGGCTGGCAGTATAGTTCCCCCACATTAGGTTGTAGTTCCCTAAAATTATGTTAGCAATATAGTTCCCCCCACATTAGGTTGTAGTTCCCCCACATTAGGTTGGCAGTATAGTTCCCCCACATTAGGTTGACAGTATAATTCCCCCCACATTAGGTTGGCAGTATAGTTCCCTCCACATTAGGTTGGTAGTATAGCTTCCCCACATTAGGTTGGCAGTATAGTTCCCCCACATTAGGTTGTAGTTCCCTAAAATTAGGTTAGCAATATAGTTCCCCCCACATTAGGTTGTAGTTCCCCCACATTAGGTTGGCAGTATAGTTCCCCCACATTAGATTGGCAGTATAGTTCCCCCACATTAGGTTGGCAGTATAGTTCCCCCCATTAGGTGCATGATAAGTACCCCCACATTTGGTTGGCAGTATATTCCCCCACATTAGGTTGGCAATATAGTTCCCCACATGAGGTGCATTATAAGTCCCCCACATTAGGTTGGAAGTATATTCCCCCACAGTTGGTTGGCAGTATAGTTCCCCCCATTAGGTGCATTATAAGTCCCCCCAAATTAGGTTGGCAGTATATTCCCCCACATTAGGTTGGCAGTATAGTTCCCCCCCATTAGGTGCATTATAAGTCCCCCACATTAGGTTGGCAGTATATTCCTCCACATTAGGTTGGCAGTATAGTTCCCCCCATTAGGTGCATTATAAGTCCCCCCACATTAGGTTGGCAGTATATTCCCACACATTAGGTTGGCAGTATAGTTCCCCACATTAGGTGCATTATAAGTCCCCCACATTAGGTTGGCAGTATATTCCCCACAGTTGGTTGGCAAACAGGGTGCCTCCAGCTGTTGCAAAACTACAACTCCCAGCATGCCCGGACAGCTGGCAGTATAGTTCCCCCACATTAGGTTGTAGTTCCCTAAAATGATGTTAGCAATATAGTTCCCCCCACATTAGGTTGTAGTTCCCCCACATTAGGTTGGCAGTATAGTTCCCCCACATTAGGTTGACAGTATAATTCCCCCCACATTAGGTTGGCAGTATAGTTCCCCCCATTAGGTGCATGATAAGTACCCCCACATTTGATTGGCAGTATATTCCCCCACATTAGGTTGGCAATATAGTTCCCCACATGAGGTGCATTATAAGTCCCCCACATTAGGTTGGCAGTATATTCCCCCACAGTTGGTTGGCAGTATAGTTCCCCCCATTAGGTGCATTATAAGTCCCCCCAAATTAGGTTGGCAGTATATTCCCCCACATTAGGTTGGCAGTATAGTTCCCCCCCATTAGGTGCATTATAAGTCCCCCACATTAGGTTGGCAGTATATTCCTCCACATTAGGTTGGCAGTATAGTTCCCCCCATTAGGTGCATTATAAGTCCCCACACATTAGGTTGGCAGTATATTCCCACACATTAGGTTTGCAGTATAGTTCCCCACATTAGGTGCATTATAAGTCCCCCACATTAGGTTGGCAGTATATTCCCCACAGTTGGTTGGCAAACAGGGTGCCTCCAGCTGTTGCAAAACTACAACTCCCAGCATGCTTGGACAGCCGATGCTGGGAGTTATAGTTTTGCAACAGCTTATGGCACCCTGGTTGGGAAACACTGATATACAGGATAGATGACATATTTACCATAAACAGCTCATCTTATTCACATCACACTCCGTGTCCGTGCTGGGCAGGAGGCGCTGAGCTGTCATGGTGCCCCATCTCCCCTATACACTCTGCACTAATAAACAAGCCCAGGAGCAATGAATAGACGGGCGCACAAGACCCAACGCATTACCTGAGCCGGAGCGCGGCCAAGTACAAAATATGAATAATGCAAAAAGCAGGAGAAGGAGTGTCTGGGCCCGCAGGACCCACCGCTGGTCACTGTTTTAAAGTGGCTGCAGCATGGCTGCTGATCTTTAACAAGCAGCCGGCGCTGCAGCCACTTTAAAACAGTTGCTACTGAGCAGCTGGCAGGGGGCCCCCTGGGGGATGGGGGCCCTAGGCAATTGCCTGGTTCCCCCCCCCCCCCCCCCAATGCCGGCCCTGTATGTATGATGTGTGGAGATGTATGTAAGATAGAAGGATGTATGTATGATATGTGGAGATGAATTATGCAGAGGGATCTGGAGGCGGCAGGTTTATGTATGATATGTGTTTATGTATGATGTATGTGTATGTATGATATGTATGTATGATGTGTATGTATGTATTATGCATGTGTTGGGGGGGTCCGGAGGTGGCATGTATATGAATGATGCGTGTATGTATGATGTATGTAGGAATAATGTGTGTGTATGAATGATAGATGTGTGTAAGCAAGATGTATGTATGTATGTATGATGTGTGGGAGGGTACAGCGTATAGCATGGTTATTTTTGAGAGTTTATATTTAGTGGGTACAGTGTGTAGCAGTATTATATTCAGGGGACAGTGTGTGGCAGTATTATATTCAGTGGCACAGTGTGTCAGGATTATATTCAGAGGTTACAGTGTGTGGTAGTATTATATTCATAAAGTATAGTATGTGGCAGTATTATATTCAGAGAGCACAAGGTGTGGCAGTATTATATTCAGGGGGAACAGTAGGTGGCGGTATAATATTCAGGGGGAACAGTAGGTGGCAGTATTATATTCACGGGGAACAGTAGGTGGCAGTATTATATTCAGGGGGTACAGTAGGAGGCAGTATTATATTCACGGGGTATAGTGGGTGGCAGTATTAAATGCAGGAGGTACAGTGGATGGTAGTTTTAAATTCAGGGGGTGCAGTGGATGGTAGTTTTATATTCAGGGGATAAAGTGGGTGGCAGTATTATATTCAGGGGATACAGTATTTAAGAAAATAATAATGATTATTGTCTTCATACAGAGGATGAGGATCTACTGATAAAGTGAGGGCGTCTGGGGACGTCTGGGGAAGATGGAGCTGGAAGACATCCTGACGTCTGGACCAGATGGAGAAGAAAACAAAAGACAACAGAGAAGACGTCACTCAGGTCATTCATTGTGTATTCTCCTGACTGTCCTATCAAAGTTGGAGTCATTTGTAAGTTCCACAGTGATGATCGGTGATGCTGTACCCTAATCTGTGGCTCTCAGCTGTTGCAAAACTACTACTCCTATAATGCCTGAGGCTCTCCAGACATGATGGGAGTTATAGCTTTACAACAGCTGATTGGTGATTGGGTGATTGGTGGGGGTCCCAGCAGTTGGACCCCCACAAGAAAAATGGGCTGCTTATTCTTTAATGTCTGTTTTGTCTGTCTGGCCCTGCCTGTTAGACACTTACATAGTTGTGTATTCTCCTGACTGCTTCCCATCAGTGCTGTGTTCACTGATATCTTTGTGTGGCCGAGTAAGGGGTCGTCCGGGATTGGGGAAGAGGGTCGTCAGGTGGTGGGGGGGGGCCCAGGGAAATTTTTTGCACCGATGCCCTGTGGTTTCTAGCTACGCCCCTGTATACACACACATTGGCCCTCATTTACTTATAAAATCGGGTTGTAAGTCTATCTTGCTTTCTTACCCGACTGCTTTTTCCCCTGGTATTTATTATTATGTCGCATCCTGTTTGTCGCACGTGGGTTTTGTTGGTTTTGGTTTCCAACTCCTCTGAGTTGTCGGGGAAAAATCCTCAACAATTCAACAAATTGGGGTTGGAAACCTTTATAAATACGTGGGAAAGCTCAGAAATGTCGGGTTACGTCCCTTTTTCGGGTTTGGGAGAATCCACATCGGGTCCGTCGGGAAAAAATGTCGCATCGTGTCGCAGACTGGCGCACAATGTCTGCGACATGTTGCAGACAAAGATGCGCCAAAAAAACCCGACAAAACAAGTCGGGTTTAGAATAGTAAATAAGGGCCATTGAGTGTTCAGCAAGTTTCTGTTGCAGCCGTATAGGGGCATATTTCTCTATAAAAAGTAAAATATCGATGCACACCACTGTGCTACAAGTATGTCAGCCAGAGAAGTGCCAGGCTGTGCACAGAGGAGTGGCAGAGGCCTAAATTTATCAGGTGCAGGCAGAGGTCAAAGCAGAGTAGGGGTGCATGGCAGCAGGAGTTGCAGCGAGAGGTCTGAGCTCCTGGTGTCAGTTAGCGGCCATTTCTCAACCAGCAATTCAGCAGCCTTCATTGATTGGTTAACTTGGTCATCCACTTCATCCTAAGTGACATTCAATACCCCCAGTCAACAGTCGGTGGGTTCCTCAGACACAGTTGACTTGGCATGGGAGTAGTCCCTGTCCTCCAACTGCCTCTGTCCTATGCTGTTCCCTCCCCTACAGAAGAATTTTATGCTCTGGGCTCAGCTCCACTATACAGCGAGGGCAATCAACTAGAGGACAGTCAGCAGCCCAGCCAATATGCGAAAGAGACATCCGCCGCTTCCTCTGCTAGGCAGGCAAGTAGTGATGAGAAGAGTGGCGTGGGAGGTGGTGTTGTGAGCATTCAGGCTCCTGAAATGGACACCGTTGAGGAACTTGAGGAGGACGTCAGTGACGTGCAGACACCATGCTACCACCTTGCTTGCTCATCTGCTGCCTCATGGGCAACCTGTCACCTTCTTCTCCTGATGATGAAGCCAGTCGCACCTGAGTGATGGGTGCAGAAGGGCTTCATCCTCATCAAGAGAAGAGGGTGGCAGGTTGCCTGTGAGGCAGCACTTGAGCCAGCAAGGTGGTAGCATGGTTGTCAGTAATCTTGGTGGCAGCAGTGGAAAGTCTGGAGCCAAACGGGCCTGGGGTAGACTACCTACTCAGTGGCAGCCTACCTGCCCAGGAGGTAGTGAAGCAGGGGTTCCCAGAGTCCGTGGCAATAGCAGACAGTCAGTGCGGACTGTTAGGGGGGAAATCAGCTACTCTGCACCACCTCAGCTGAACGGAGCTGTCTGTCATTCCCATCTTCTGTTGGTCAAGATGCTCCTGCTCCTCCTAACTCTAGTCAGTCACTCCGGCAGCAATCCATCACCGAAGCGATTTCCAAGAGACAACAGTATGCGCCCACTCATCCAACATCGCAAAGCTGAATGTGCTCCTGTCCAAGTTGCTGGTGCTGCAGTCCCTCCCTTTTCAAGTGGTGGACTCTGGACCTTTCAGAGAACTGATGGCTTGTGCCGAGCCGAGGTTGAGAGTCCCAAGCCGTAATTTTTTTTTCCAAAAAGGCAGTACCAGCCCTGCACAAATATGTAGAACAGGAGGTGGGCCAGACCTTGAGGCTGTCGGTGTGTACCAAAGTGCACGGCAGCAGCGACGTGTCGAGCTATAACTACGGTCAGGGACAATACATGTCCTTGACGGCCCACTGGGTGAATGTGGTTCCTGCACAACCACACCAGCAACTTGGCCAGGTCAGGCCGCTTTTGCCTCCACTCTCTCAGGCCGTTGGTCCTGCGACAATGTCCGACTCTGCCTCCTCATCCTCCACCATGTCCTCAGCCTTCACTGCACGGACAAGTCACAGTGCCCCTCCAGCATACCAAGTGTGCAGGGCACGGCGGTGTCACACTGTTCTTCACCTGGTTTGCCTTGGCGAACGGAGTCACACAGGGGAGGAACTGCTCAAAGTGACTCATCAAGAAATTAAATCATCACAGGAAAAACATCTTGTCAGTACTGCGTCAAGAAAGCCTGAGCCATGCGCCCTGCATGGCACACGGGTTCAATCTGGTTGAAGCAACTAATCAGCAGCAAAAGTTAGACCTGGCGCAGGACCTGAACCAGAAGATGGTGGCATACTTGGACATGACCCTGCAAAGCCACACCAACATTTTGACAAAAGACCGGTTTCTTCTGCCTACCTGCTCAGCTACTATTCTGATCCTGCCACCCTCTTGATGCCACACATCTGATGCCAATTGCTCCTTCTTTCACCCACCTTCGTCAGTGGGTACTGGCATGGCCACCTACTGCCCCACTCTGTCACTGGGTCACTTTCAGGACTCCTGATGCTGCTGCCACCTTCAGGCTCTGTCATTGTGCTGCCATATGATCTTTTCATGCTGCTGCTGCAACCTCCAGGCTCTGTCATGGTGCTGCCATATGGTCTCTTCATGCTGCTGCCACCTCCAGGCTCTGTTAGTTTGCTGCCCTATGGTCTCGTCATGCTGCTTCCACCTCTAGGCTCTATCATTGTGCTGCCATATGATCTGCTCATGCTGCTGCCACCTCCAGGCTCTGTCACTGTGCCGCCACATGGTCTCCTCATGCTGCTGCCACCTCCAGGCTCTTTAATTGTGCCGCCCTATGGTCTTGTCATTGTGCTGAACTATGGTCTCATCATGCTGCTGCCACCTGCAGGCTCTGTTATTGTGCCGCTCTGTGGCCTACATAGGCTGCTGCCACCTCCAGGCTGTGTCATTGTGCCACCCTATGGTCTTGTCATGCTGCTCCCATTTTTCCGCCATGTGATCTCCTCTTGCTGCTGCTGTCACCTCCAGACTCTGTCATTGTGCCGCCCTTTGGTCTTGTCATGCTGCTGCCACCTCCAGGCTCTGTCATTGTGCCACCCTATGGTCTCATCATGCTGCTGCCACCTCCAGGCTCAGTCATTGTGCTGCTCTGCGGCCTACATAGGCTGCCGTCACCTCCAGGCTGTGTTATTGTGCCACCCTATAGTATTATCATGCTGCTGCCATCTCCAAGCTCTGTCATTGTGCCGCCCTATGGTCTCATCATGCTACTGCCACCTCCAGGCTCTGTCGTTGGGCTGCCCTATAGTCTCGTCATGCTGCTGCCACCTCCAGGCTCTGTCATTGTACCTCTCTGCGGCCTAAATAGGCTGCCGCCACCTCCAGGCTTTGTCATTGTGCCGCCCTATGGTCTTGTCATGCTGCTGCCACCTCCAGGCTCTGTCATTGTGCCACTCTGCAGCCTATACATAGGCTGCCGCCACCTCCAGGCTCTGTCATTGTTCTGCCCTATGGTCTCATCATGCTTCTGTCATTGTGCCACTTTGTGGCCTAAATAGGCTGCCGCCACCTCCAGGCTGTGTCATTATGCCGCCATGTGATCTCAAGCTGCTGGTGGCACATTAAACTCGTTAATCTCTGTAAACTCTTCATTTGACATCTCAAAAATCTCTTTAATCCCTTTAATTGTGACGCCATATGGTCTCCTGACCCTGCTGCCACATCCAGACATTGTCATTGTGCCGCTCTGCGGCAGTGATTCTAATAGTGATGCCTGCAATCTGCATGTCATACTGAATAACAGTATTATTTCACTACCCCAGCACACACCCTATGCGTGTTATGGCAAGGCAAAATGTTCTACACCCCTATTGAGGCTCTCTGTAGCCCGGAAATGGACATTTCTAATAGCGATTCACCGCAAATATATTAAGATCGAATATTTGCATCATTACCACAGTTTGCGGTACAAATATATTTATAGCATCACACATAAAGCTAATAGGGTCCAGCCTATACAAACACAGTATATCAAAACAATATAGATATGTTATAGCATCACAACAGGAAGCTTGTAATACACACCAATGCTTTTATCACAAAAGAGCCTAACCTATAAACACACACACACTTTCACAGCATCATGACAATAGAGTGCAGCTTATAAATGCACACATGGTTTTGACTTCATGAAAATAGAACCCAACCTATAAGTGTGCCTGCACAGGATTTCTACCGCACATTAATTATGGGCAGCCTGTAAATATACACACTACTGTGACATCATCAGTATAAAATGCAACTGATAAATACACACACATGGTAAAACCCTTGGTGATATCATGTTGTAACATATTCTCATTGACAAAAAATAATGCATCCTGTCAAATTGCTGCAAAATGTGGCATGCGACTATGTATCAGGCAGCTATGTAAACTGGGTCTTGCCAGAGAGCGTAAAAGTGCTTTTCCTCCTGTTGTATAAAAAGGTTCTCAGAGGCTACTTTTAAGTAGTGTACCTCTTGGTGAGAGATAGTTGACTACTTGATATGATCTATGATGTGCTCAAATACATTTTGCCCAGTTGACATACTTTGGGGAGGGAAAAAATCTTTGCACCATGAAAAGCAGGCCAGTCGTTTTGATAAACTGCCCATCATTCCATCATCTAGGCAGTTCAGACCACGCTGTTACAAGGTTTTGGGAATAGTGGTTATGTAGGAGCACACACATGGCAAACAGTATCTGGACTGTTCTGACCTGGTGGTAGGTGTTTCAATTCTGCATAACACATTGCCCCCAACTGCTGCCCCGAACAGCCATTTTCGTACAAAAGTCTAGTCACCCCTAGTGGTGATACGAGGGACACTAACAGCTCAGTGATATGTGTGTGGCCTTCTGTGACTACATGTCTTGCCTTTCAAGTGGAATTTTTAAGCAGGATAATATTCGTCCACAAACAGCATGGTTTTCCTAGGAATGTCTCCACCAGATTGTCACATTTCCTTATCCGGTCCAGTCACCAGATTTATTCCCAATCGGGCATTTATGGTGAACCAGCCTTGGCAACCTACGAATGCGCAGGCAAATGTGCCACAGGATGCCATACAGAACTTGTGTGCCTCTATGTTCAGCCATATCTCATATTTTGTTTCCAGGCTAGAGGCAGCACAACAGGGTATTCGAGTCTCCTTTCAGTTTCACATTATTCCCCAATAAACATATCCTTTTACTCTAATAATGTACAAACATATATATCATTATTACAGTCACTCATATAAAGTTTAATTTGATTTAAACAACTTCTTGGTTCGTTAGATTTTATTGTCAATGAGTGTATACAGTATACAGTCAGCCTCATATCTATGGATGGATTTTTGGAAGGGTGGAGCAAACTTCTTTTCTGAAGTATTTTGCACCTCACTATTTGGATGGGTTTCCTGTCTTTTTCTGAGCAGTACATCATATCTGTGGCTGTCTCATTAGGACACGTCATCTCTGTGTTTAGAATCAGCAGAGCGCATTTCCACACTATTATGCTGGCCGCATTCCCTCCATGATGTCACAGCCCTGAATCTCCTAACCCCTGCCCTTTGTCTTTGCCAACGCAAAAGTGGTGTCTTTAAGAAACTATTGGAGCAAGGAAAGCAGGTTTAGAAAATCAATACTATAATGAATCACTTATCTACATGTTATCTACAGAGTCTTGTAGATAACATGTAGGTAATTCTATGATTCTATTATCAGTTTTAAGAGATTGCAAAAATATCATTGATGAAACCGGTAGTGAACAGAAATTGTTTTTAAAGAAACACTAAACATGAAAAATGTACAAAAGATATCACGGCAAATCACTGCTTAGGCAATGTTCACACGGTGGAATATCCGAAATTCCGCACAAATTCCTCTCAGTAAAGCTTGCTGAAGGGAATTGCAAAATTGCAGCAGAATTTCAGCAGATTTCTGTGTTCTCAAAATACAGTAGTACCTCAAGTTACAATAGTTTCAACATACAGTGGTCTTTTCTGGACCATTGTAACTTGAAGCCAGACTCATACAATGCTATGGACATACAATGCTATGGACAGTCCAGATCTGTGAAACATGTCAATGGCTGGAAGAACCGACCAATCAGAATGGACATTTTATTGGTAAAAAAAAAACCTGTATTACTGAAGTGCATGCACTGAATTCCTGTCTGGTAGCGCCTCTTACAGTATAGGGAGGTACTACATGTTCTGTACTACTCTTTTTACCTTTGCCAAGGATAGCTGCTCCAGGTAAGGACTGCACCATTTTACTTTTTTAGGACACTGTGTGTACTGTACAGGACCCTGAAGAAGCTCCTGTCCTCTACATAGACAGTGATTTACAGCTCCCAGCAGATCTTTCTTACTTTTATATGTAAGGACTTGCTTTATCTGTATTAGTTATCTACTTATTTTTCATTAATATGCACTTTTTCATATTTTTGGATGACATTTTGGGTTCTACAGAACCAATTACCAGGTTTCCATAGAGTTGTGGTCTCAACATACTGTACAATGGTTTCAACATACAATAGTTGTCCTGGAACCAATTAATATTGTAACTTGAGGAACCACTGTACAGAATTATACTGAAATTCAAAGTCCCATTGACTTCAATAAAATTTTGCCACAAAATCCCACAAAATTAAAGACAGGTCTTAAAATTTTGCCAAATTTCCATGGCAGAATTGCTGCCTCGGAAATTCTGCTGTTTGATTTTTTTTTTTGTAACTAACAATCAGAGGGGTCCTGGCACTAAGACCCCGACTGATCTAAATGTTTGAGATGTCTGCAGGACATCTCAAAAGTTTACATAAATGACAGCAACTCTTTGAAGGAGTACCCTGGGATAGAAGTTCCATCGAGGCCAAGGATTGGCTAAGTGGCTGTGTAGCATACTGGCCCACAGCTCCAGGAAGAAGTCCGAGGTTGGGACTCAAAATGTCATACTCCCACTCAGCCTCTTACTGGCCAAAGTGGGAAGTTGCTTTATCTGTTTAGTTGCAGTGTGACGCAATAATCACAAGAAGCAAGAGGAGGATCACTGTGGAGGCCGGGAGCGGAATACCAGAGACACCAGTGGAGCAACCGCAGTTAAGTCCAGTTTGGGCAAGTTTACAAAAAAAAGTTCTATCGTGGAGTTCTCCACCATAAGGAGATTTTAGTACGTACCTGGCAGACAGTAATGGACATGCTTAGGAAGGATCTGTGCTTGTCTTAGGGCTAAATGGCTATGTTGTGAGATTACCTTAACACTGTGGCTAGCTTTTTGTGAACTGGTATTTCCTGTTTGATTTTATTATTTTTTTTTTACTACAAATCCCATAATTCCATTTTCCTCCCTCCCACACATCAGCCTCCATTCAAAAGACCTGTGGTTTTCAATCAGGGTGCCCACAGCTGTTGCATTAGTTGCAGATTGATCTCTCTCCCACCAAGCAATCCCTCCACCCATTGAAGCAGACAGGCTCCCTGTCATCAGCTGACTAGTGAGTCAGGTCTAGGCCGCACTGCAACCTGGAAAAAATCTGAGACAACAGTAATTTTGTATGCTGGTAAAAATAAATATTGGGGTGAAAATCACATAAGAATTATGAGAAAACCGTCACACACAGGTACAGACACTATATTATGAACTACACCAACTTTACAGCCACTGTAGCATAGTCAAATAAAAAACATTCCTGGAATACCCCCTTAAGTCCCTTAGGGGCAAAAAAAAAAAAAAAAAGAGTACAAATTGATCCTGCTTGGTAAATCCATAACAGGTAAAATGCTATTTTTTTAACCTCACCTCCCCCCAAAATTTTTAAAATTATCAAAAAATCTCATCTTCGACATAATAGCACTAATAAAGTACAGCTCATTCTGCAGGTCAATCAACAAGAAAAAAACTAGCTATTGGTCTCAGAATATGGCAATGCAAAGCAATTTTTTATTTTTTTAAAGTAGGAAACAAATTTCCCCCAAAAAATTTCAATACATATTATTGCATGAAAAATTGTGACAAAAACAAGAAACAAAATTATGGCTTTTGGATAGTGAAGATAGAAAAAAGCGGAAAGGTCATTGTCAAAAATTGCTATTCAGTTGCCAGATATTTACACAATACAAGAAATAAGTATTATCCCCATGTTACTCACTAGATCATGCAGATGCTTTACATGTCTTTTATGTGTCTAGCTCCTATATTTTGCTCACAAATCTCTTTAGTCTATTGCTCACTCATTTTGACATCCACTGCTTAGAATGGCTAAAGCATGCATTGAGCCCGCCCTCCCTCCCCATGCATTCACTTCCTCCCTGAGTCTGCTGTGCTGTGCTGGGTTCCTTCATCAAATCACTGCATGCTGTTCTGTAACCCCCTCCTCTCTGTTTTCATGCTGCAGTCTGATAGGATAGGAGTGAGCAAAGAGCAGTGTCAGTTCCCTCTCTCACATACTGGACTTTGTCCCAACCTGTACTTCAGCTTGGACAAAGATGATGCTGCAGTCAGACATGATTATATTCTGCATGGTATGGGGACCTCTAGTGGTCATTTTTTATAAGTCGTCAATTCTAGAGAAAGGAGATAAACATTTTTTATCCAGTAAATTAGTAAACTTTTTGTTTTGCCAAGAAGTGCAAAAACTTGAAATAGTGCACTTTTGTGCCCCCGTAGTGCACACATATAGCAGTTGCCCACGGCATCCCTTAAGAAATTCCTCTCTTTTTTTTTATGCCATTGTCTTCAACTGGCCTCTGTCCTGTGTACGAGGATACAATTGAGAATGGCATTCTCCAGGTCACTATGCCAAAAATCAGGAACATGTGCAATGCTTTTAGGTTTAGTGGTTTTGTGACATTTGTTTCGGCTCTGCCTTCCAAAGGATATTATGCAACAGTAACTACTGTGTATAAAAATTGTGCAATGTGTACGTGTTGTATACAATTTCAATAGAGACAAAATTAGCCATTTGCTTAAACTTTCTACAGTAGAAAAATAGAATCATTACTTCGTTCAGGGGGCTTAAAGTATGTCTTCTTTACATGCAAACTATTTACTATCTTTGTGTACATATAGAGAGAGCTTTAAAGAGCTGTCTCATAGTAAGATTTTCTTTGTTGCCCATAACAACCAATCACAGCTCAGCTTTCATTTACTGGAGCCATATGAGAAATCAAAGCTGAGCTGTGATTGGTTGTTATGGGCAACAAAGAGAATCTTAGTATAAGTAGATAAGTGCAATAAATCTCCCCCAGTATTCCTTTTAGACATATTTATATATCTACAATAGAAAAGAGTAGTGCAACTCTAATTAATAGGTGCCTAGACACAGGACTGATACCCAGAGTATAAAGGAATTCATTATAATATAAACAGATAGATAGGTATAGTAAAAAAAACATATAGGAATGCTAGTTACTGTATAGCTAATGCCTCAGAGCCCTTGCAGTTACCAGTAGCAATGTTTATGATGAAAATGTTGTAATGAAACGAACCCCTGTACAATAAACAGATAAAAATATATGAAATAAATAGTATGGTAAACAGATACATTCAGATACATTCATAATATCCAATATTCACTTTATCTGTTAACCATAGTTTACCTATCTATCTGTTATATCTTTTACTGGTGATTATATATTTTATCTGTTTACCATACTATACTTTTTTAGATATATTTATTTTTTATTAGTTTACCAAAGAGGGGCTAGTTTTCTTGCAAAATTCATAAGTATTGCTACTGGCAAATGCAAGGGCCCGGCAGCATTACTTGTACAGTCACTAGCCTCGATATATTATCTTTTACTATATTTATTATATTCATTAAAAATGACTTATGTACTATACTTATCCAGCACATTTATCACTCCTTTTTATATAGTATTTATACATTTGTATTTTTACAGAAGAATCAGAAGCATGCAATTAGGGATGAGCGAATCGAAACTGACAAATCCGAATTTGTTACGAATTACAGGAAAAATTCAATTCGCTACGAATTGTGAATATCGCCGCGATTCTATCATGCAAATCGATTTATTAAACTCCATTTAATGTGGTCCAGGCTCCAGGGCATCTAAAATGGCAGATCCACATGTGAGGACATGGGGCAAGGAATCCTGGGAAGGCGGGAACAAGTGTAGGTGGGAAGACCCTGAATCACATGCAGCCTATCAGCAGCTAGTCACCCCAGTGATGTTACAGCCCTATATAATCGGCAGCCATATTGTGGCCAGTCACTTCAGCCTTTCACTGCATGGGGTGTAGTACACAGCAACTGTGTGCTGCAGCACTGGTGTGTACTGCTGGTGTTGTGCACAAATACTTTTTTAAGCGTACTATAGCACATTTTTCTCCCCTCAGAAGTGCATACCACATACGTACATCTAAGTGGTGTACTATTTTGTTCCTGTTAAAGTCTCAAGGGCCTAGATACTGTGAAAGACCTGGCAAAAATACTCACTGGTTGGTGTTGTACACAAATACTTTTTTAAGCGTAGTGGAGCATGTTGTACTCCCCTCATATATGCACTAAGTATGTCAGGCAGAGAAGTGCCAGGACGTGCACAGAGGAGTGGCAGAGGCCTAAATTCATCAGGCAGAGGTCACAGCAGACTAGGGGCGAGTGGCAGCAGGAGGTCTGAGCTTCTGGTATCAGCTGGCGGTCGTATCTCGACGAGCAACCCATCTGCCATCATCGATTGGTTAACACAGTCATTCACTTCATCACAAGTGACATCTGACACCTCCAGTCAACAGTCGGAAGGGTTTTTCAGACACAATCCTCAGTTGGCATGGCCCGCGTGCAGTCTCTGTCCTCCCATTGCCTCTGTCCTATGCTGTTCCCTCCCCGACAGAAGCATCTTATGCTGTGGGTTCAGCTCCACTATTTAGTGAGGATGATCTAGAGGACAGTCAGCAGCTACTGTGCATCCAAGAATTGGAGGAGACATCCGCCGCTTCCTACACAAGGCGGTAAGTAGTGATGAGGAGAGTGGCGTCGGAGGTGGTGTTGTGAGCATTCAGGCTCCTGAAGCAGATACTGTTGAGGAACCTGAGGAGGACATCAGTGACGTGCAGACACAACACGATGATGATGATGATGAAGCCGATCGCCCTTGGGAGCCAAGTGCAGAAGGGGCTTCATTATCATCAGGATAAGAGGGTTGCAGGTTGCCTGTGAGGCAGCAGCTGAGCTAGCAAGGTGGTAGCATGGTTGGCAGTCAGCATGGTGGCAGAAGTGGAAAGTCTGGAGCCAAACGTGCCAGGGGTAGACCACCTGCTTCGCGGCAGCCTACCTTCCCGGAAGGTAGTGAAACAGGGGTTCCTGGAGTCGGCAGCAGTAGCAGTCAATCAGTACGGACTGTTGTTGGGAAAATAAGCTACTCGGCAGTGTGGCAGTTTTTCATCAGGCATCCGGATGAGGAGGTTAACCTGGCCACATGCAAGATGTGTCGGCAGAAGAAGAAGCGTGGCCAGGGTCCCAATATTGGCACCACGGCCCTGTGTTAACATATGCAGCATCACCATAAAGCAGCCTTGGAGAACCGTGGCTCCGATGTGTTGGTCCAGCTTGCTGCATCACCCAGTTGCACGCTGCTCCCTGTTTCAGCCAGCCAAGGCTCCACCACCTCAGCCGAAGGGAGCTGTGTGTCATACCCATCTTCTGTCGCTCCAGCTGCTACTGCTCCTCCTTCTTTGAGCAATCCATTTGCGAAGCCATGTCCAAGAGACAACAATATGCGCCCACTCATCCACAGCTGAATGTGCTCCTGTCCAGGTTGCTGGTGCTGCAGTCCCTCCCTTTTCAAGTCGTGGACTCTGCACCTTTCAGAGAAATGATGACTTGTGCCGAGCCGAGGTGGAGAGTGCCAAGCCGTAATTTCTTTGCGAAGAAGGCAATACCAGCCCTTCACAATTTTGTGGAACAGAAGGTGAGCCAGTCCTTGAGCCTGTCAGTGTTTACCAAAGTGCACGGCAGCGCCGACGTGTGGAGCTGTAACTACGGTCAGGGACAATACATGTCCTTTTACAGCCCACTGGGTGAATGTGGTTCCTGCACAGCTACAACAACAGCAACTTGGACAGGTCACGCCGGTTCTGCCTCCATGCTCTCAGGCCGTTGGTGCTGTAAACGGGGGGCAACTCCGTCTCCTCAATCTCCACCGTGTCCTCAGCCTCCCCTGCACGGACAAGTCTCAGTGCCCCTCTAGCATATCAAGTGTGCAGGACATGGCGGTGTCACGCTGTTCTTCACATTGTTTGCCTTGGGGAACGGAGTCACACATAGGAGGAACTGCTAAAATTAATTCATCAAGAATCATGGCTTATTTCACGTAAACTGGAAATGGGAACTGTGGTGACCGACAACGGGAAGAACATCTTGTCTGCGCTGTGACAAGGAAGACTGAGACATGGGTCCTGCATGGCAAACGTGTTCAATCTGGTTGTCAAGTGGTTCCTGATATGTTCCCCCCCCATCTGTAAGACATCCTAACAATGGGAAGGAAACTTTGCATGCACTTCAGCCACTCGTACACCGCAAAGCACACCCTCCTTGAGCTGCAGTGTCAGAATGGCATCCCCGAACATAGTCTAATTTGCAATGTTTCCACACATTGGAATTTCCCCTTCTATATGTTGGACCAATTATACGAACAGAGAAAAGCCATCACCGATTTCTTGATGATCCAAGCGGATAGGGGTATTCCCCTGTGGAACTTCAATGTCAACCAGGGGCAGCTCATACGTGACACCTGCCGTTTGCTCAGGCCCTTTGAGGAAGCCACATTATTAGTCAGTTGCCCGGATTACAGGATGAACAAGGTCATTCCACTGCTTCATCTACTTCAACACGTGTTGGAAACAATGGCTGGTCAGGGCACTGGAGACGTGGCGCCTACATCTCACGGCCACATGAGCCCTGTGGGGGCTGAAATGGAGGAGGAGGAGGGGCACAGTGGAGCCCAGTTTAGGTTTTGCAAGATGGCAAGATGTTTTTTTTTTCTAGTCATCTGACAGGAGAGGAGGAGCAGGAGCAGCTAGAGGAGCTAGAGGGTTATGAGGAAGGTGAGACAGAGGACCCAGACACACTGTGGCAGTATGCAGTGGAGATGGGGCAGGGAGTATCTCCGAGTCACTTGCACAAATGGCACGGTGCATGCTCACTTGCTTGCATAGTAACATTCGGCAGCGGGATGACTTCTGGCTCTCCACCTTCTGGCTCTCCAACTTGGACCCTCACTACCGGCACAAAATGGGGGCCTTTTTTTACACCCACTGAGAAGGAGGACAAATTGACCTACTACTGGGACGTCCTACGCAGTCCCTTGGCCGATTTCTATGTGTGCCATCTTCCATCCTCTCGCAGGTCTGATTCGAGGGGGCACTCTGCGCTCACCTTTCACTGCCATGGCTGCTGGGGAGGGGTGGGGTGGCAGGAGAAGTACCATCTCCATCAGCAGCAGCCTGAGTCTACAGTCGCTGATGAGTAGCTTTCTTCACCCGCATAGTGAAGCAACTCATTAGCAGCAGGTAGACCTGGAGCAAGACCTAAACCAGCAGGTGATGGCATACCTTGACATGACCATGCCAACACACCTTGAAGATCCAGTAGACTTCTGGGCAGCCAAACTTTATTTGTGGCTGCAACTAGAAGAGTTTGCCCTGGAAAAGCTGTCCTTCCCGGCCAGTAGTGTGCCATCAGAGTGGGTGTTTAGTGTTGTGGGGGTCATAGTAACCCCAAGGAGTACTAGTCTGTCCACAAAAAATGTGGAGAGACTGACCTTTTTTGAAGATGAATCAGGCATGGATCAGCCAGGATTTCCACCCACCAATGCCTGATGCATCAGAGTAGATTGACCATGGTGCCACACCTACACTTCACAAATATGGATAGTGCAAACCATGTTTAAGGTCCCCAGTTACAGACATTGAGGATAGGCATTAGCTAAAATGTACCTTTTCTATAAAATATACATACTCAAATGTTTTTTGAAATGAAACAAAAGGAAAGGTGTGCAAAAAACACCATGTGCCACCTTCACCACTAAGTATTGATGTGATGCAAAGACCTCTAAAAGGTGGAAGGGAACAACGTATGGTCCATTGTAATCGGTGCGGGTAAAAACTTTCCCTGTAAGGCCCTACTCTCGCATTATAAATTCCCTTCTTTGCAAGTGTTATACGCCCTAAAAAGGGCGGCCCCACACAGGAACCTCTCCCTATTTCCCCCTACAAACACTGCCATTTTCCAGGGTTTTTAGGTGGAAATAGAGAGTTTCCTGTGTGGGGCGGCCCTTTTCAGGGTGAGTAACACTTGCCAAGAAGGGAATTAATAGGGCGAGAGTAGGGCCTTACAGGGGAAGTTTTTACCCCCACCTGCTACAATGTACAATACGTTGCTCCCTTCCACCTTTTCAAGGAAAGTGTTACTCGACTTAAAAAGGGCGGCCCCACACAGGAACCATCCCTATTTCCCCCTAAAAACCCTGGAAAATGGCAGTGTTTGTAGGTGGAAATAGGGAGAGGTTCCTGTGTGGGGCCGCCCTTTTTAGGGCGAGTAACACTTGCCAAGAAGGGAATTAATGCGAGAATAGGGCCTTACGGGGGAAGTTTTTACTCCCACCAGTTACAATGGACCATACGTTGTTCCCTTCCACCTTTTAGAGGTCTTTGCATCACATCAATACTTGGTGGTGTAGGTGGCACATGGTGTTTTTTGCACAACTTTCCTTTGGTTTATTTAAAAAAAAATTGGGGGTAATATATTTTATCCTAAGCATATTATTAAAAGTTAAGTTTTATGTAATTTATATCCTCAATACTTTTACAAAAGAGACAGTTTTCTTCTGCCTACCTGCCTCAGCTACTATTCTGATCCTGCCATCCGCCTGATGCCACACATCTGATCTCAAGTTCTTCTTTTTTCACCCATCTTTGTCACCGGGTACTGGTATTGTCACCCACCACACCACTATGTCACCGGGTCAAATTCAGGACTCCTGATGCTGCTGCTGCCACCTTCATGCTGTCTCATTCTGCCACCATATGTTTTCCTCATGCTGCTGCCACCTCCCAGCTGTGTCGTTCAGCCACTATATGTTTTCCTCATGCTGCCGCCACCTCCACGCTGTGTCATATAGCCACTATATGGTCTCCTCATAATGCCGCCAACTCCAGGCTGTGTTATTCAGCCACTATGTGGTCTCCTCATGCTGCTGCCAACTCCAGGCTGTGTAATTTAGCCACTATATGTTCTCCTCATGCTGCCGCCACCTCCACACTGTGCCATTCAGCCACTATACAGTGGTCCCTCAACATATGATATTAATTGGTTCCAGGAGAACCATCATATGTTGAAACCATCATATGTCGAGTACATATGTCTATGTAAAAATGGTAATTGGTTCTGGGGCCTCGGAACCATTGTATGTTGAATACATATCTCTATGGGAAACTGCTAATTGGTTCTGGGATGACCATTGTATGTGGAGTGTATGGGGAGTGTTTAACAAACCAGGGTGCCTCCAGCTGTAGCACAACTACAACTCCCAGCATGCATGTACAGCCATTGACTGTCTGGGCATGCTGGGAGTTATAGTTTTGCAACAGCTGGAGGCACACTGATAGGGAAACATAGATGTATGGGGTGTATAGTGTGTATATGTATTGTATGTGATGTGTGACATCGCATACAGTACTGTACAGCTCTTTAAATACCTTCAGGGGAGACAGAATGTCCTCCATTACCATCCTGACGACTACAGCTCTATAGGAAAGGAAGGGGAGGGCAGCCAGCAGCTCATTGGCTATGGCTGCACTGGGGGGGGGGGGCTTACACGGAGCTCACAGTGGAAGCCTGCGTGAGTTAGCAGGACAGTATGTGAGTAACAGGAGGCAGAACGGGGCACACGGGGCACATTAAACAACTATCGGTCAGTTGCTGAAGTTGTCAGCGCTGTCAGATAGCTGTTTGTACGATGGCCCCGACACACAGCAGCATCATATGTCGATGCCGCCTTCAACATACGATGGGCTCTGAGAGGCCATCATATGTTAAAATGATCATATGTCGGGGCCATCATAAATCGGGGGGGTCACTGTATATTCTCCTCATGCTACCGCCACCTCCACGCTGCGTCATTCAGCCACTGTATGGTCTCCTCATACTGATGCCACCTCCAGGCTCTGTCATTGTGCCGCCATGTGACATGTGACTCCTTGCTAGATTTGGTCTTTTGTAACCATACTATTTATTCAAAGTAAACACCGGGGCCTGGGATAATAAACTTGGAAGTGTAATATTAAATTTCAAAATCTTAAATTAAATTTAAAAAAATCCATGTAATCTTTTCAAGACCGAGGCCCCATGGTCGTCGTTGGTGCGATATCAATGAACCATAACTGATAAAATGAAACATTTGCAGTTCCACAAAGAGTAAGACAGTGGGGGTGGGGGCTCGCTTAGAGGCATGGGCTGGAAGAGATGGTAGGTCGCCTCGCAGTGGACCGCCAGCTCGATGCTCACCAGAATGGGTACTCAAAAAATTTAAATAAATTCAAATTAAATTAAGTAATAATTACATAAAAAATCTATTTAGTCTCTTCAATTTTGACGCCATATTGTCTCCCTGCTGCCACATCCAGACGCTCTGTGGCAGTGATTCTAATAGCGATCCCTGTAATCTGCATGTCATACTGAATAACAGTATTATTTCACTAACACAGCATACTCCCTATGCATGTTCGGACAGGGCAAAGTGTTCTACATCCCTATTGAGGCTCTCTGTAAGCCAGAAATAGCCGTCTTTAATAGTGATTTGCTGCGAATAAATTCGGAACGAAACAAATTTTTTGGGAAAATTCTGCGAACTGGCCGAATCCAATGTTTCAAAAATTTGCTCATCTCTTCATGCAATCATGGGGCCATAGCAACAATTATAGTAAGGCCCCTCTTGGTTATGCCTACCACCATGGATAGGTAGTGAGCAAGGGATAGAAAGCATGTTTGGGGGATACCATGCAGCTATTGTTAAACGTGGTCACATCATGGGCAGGTGATGCTGTTATTTGCATTGGGTTGAAATGTTGCTGTGTATGCATAAAATAGTATTCCTCTGTGGTGACACCATCTGTCTACCCCTTGTAGTATTAATTCCTTTCTATAGGTTCTCAGTGCTCTACATAGTGACTACTTTACTCTTTTGTACCACAAATTATTCCTCTTTCTAAGAACCAACAAATACCAAAAGGAATCCATATTTTCATAGCGTAGAGGTTTGTGGTGTCAGCACTTAGGTCAAAGATAATATTTTAACACCATAGGTGGGAACAGAACCAAAGCTAGATATGAAAATATCTGAAATATTTTGTGGAGAAAACAGTCTTCATATTTTATCTCAGCCTTGTATAAAATTTGAACTTTAGCATTGTACATACTTCAAGCTGGGATATTTCTAAACCTTTCACAATTGTGTGATCTTATTTTACAGTTCACCCGGGTAGGGAGGCTTCCTGTACCCTCTCTATACAGTCGAGCCTAATGCTTCTACTGTTTTTAATACAAGGGACCATGTTTGGCTTGTTTTATATGTCTGGTAACATAGTAAACAAAGTCTTTGTGTCTGTTCTTTTCAACAGCAAACAAATATGAGTTGTCCACTGTTGATAAAATAAAACTAGAACATTAACAATGTACACCCAATGTGAACACTCACTTAATCTGATTATTTTACCTTTTAATCTATTGTTGGTGCGCACCTAGGGGAAGGTTTATCAAAACCTGTCCATAGGAAAAGTTGCTGTGTTGCCCATAGCAACCAATCAGATCGCTTCTTTAATTTTTAAAGAGGCCTGTGAAAAATTAAAGAAGTGATCTGATTGGTCGCAATGTGCAACTCAGCAACTTTTCCTTTTCACAGGTTTTGATAAATCTTCCACCTAGTGTCTAAGCCCACCTTTAGGTCCAACTATCTTTTATAGGTAGTCCAAATTGCACTCTCTGATAGCTCTTTCAAGCTTTTTGTTGCATGTTATGTGTTTTTTAGGGGGCAGAGGGGTTAGGGGAGGCAACATTTGGGTCGTCAGTCCCATGCTGCCTTTGTCAAGTATTTGACAAAGGCAGCATGGGACTTCCCAAATGTTGTATCATTTGGTGAAAAAGAAAGCTTCTTGAGGGTGATGCATTTTTGAACATATGATGGTGCTGCTGTTTCCTTTTTTTCTTTATAGTCCAGAGTAAGCGGTCGGCACTATAGCAGGAGAATTGTAGAAATCCAATGTATGTAACAGAAATTCCTGCACTCCAATAGTTTCTTGAAGAATCTTTAACTGCATACAGAGATAGCATGCTATCTCTATATGCAGTTTATACTTTGAGAAACCTAAAGATTCTTCAAGAAACTATTAGAGTGCCCGGATTTCTGTTACATACATCATTTTTTTCTTTCACTGACCTTTAAAATGTGGAGGATATCTAAGCAGCCCCTTGATTTTCACCCTTTATTCCCCTCTTTAGATATAGTCTTTTCTGCAAGAAGCTACAAGGTCCCTGTCTCTGGGAGCAGTCCAGCTGACTGAGGGAGCAGGAATAGTCCAGTTTCTAGCCGATGCCTTACATGCATGGTCAGAGGCAGGCACATAGGTTTGGGAGGGCAGCACACTTTCATAGTCAGCAGGCTAGGTTATCACATGAAAAGCAATGTAGTACAAAAGGTCAGGCAGTGACATAGTCAGTAAGGCAGGCAGAGGTCAAACACTGTAGCAGTAACGCTCAATATAAACACCTCTATTGCTCAGACAGCCTAGTCAGGGTAAGATTGCCTGATATAGGCTGTGCTGAAAATACATTGGCAGTGGCTGGTTTAGGGTTGGCACACTGACCCTATAACAGGCTGTGACAGCATGAGAGTGCACCCTATGGGCAGGACTGGAGATGGCAGCAGGAGCAGAGAGAGCAGGGGCATGGATGGAGGAGGAGGCACACACTGTCCAGCACCCAGTAATGATAGTCCGCCAGGGGAAGCAGGAAGCTGCCGACACGCAACTGTGATTGTGACACTGGTGGGAGGGATCTTCCAGCATAAGAAAATATCTTGGCTGAAGTTCTTCCCATACCTATATATACCAACCCATACATGATCAGCTTTTATGTAAATTCATTCTGTGTACAAAAAGGAAATTCTTTTGAACTCAAATTGTTGACTTATGAAATAAATCATGTGTGTGCTGAGAATATTCAGACTGGCTGGCCTTTATCAGTGTGACCAATGGGAAATTGGAAAGGAACTTCTTTTTCAAGTTTACAGATACCATCATTTAACAATGAGCAGAACAGCACGCTACATTTATTTGCTCAAATTGGTGGTTTATGCTGTAAATGGAAAGTACAAAAATAACTATGGTGGTCATAACAATGTCATAAAAATATGATCAAGTTCAACCATTGCTTCTAGCAATGCTAAAAGCAAACAGTGATGCCACGTAACCTGTAATGGTGTATTACAAATAAGTAATATAATATTGGTTAAAAGAAGGTAACTTAGTAGCATAGTAGTGAGCAACTGAAGCCGTGGGCTTAGGGGCATTCCAGAATGTTTTTTTCTATTCAGCTATGCTCAGGGTTCAGTTCAGTAGAAATAAATATAAACTAACCCTTTAACTCACTAAGCACAGTTAAATAAAAATGTTCAAATTTGTGATCACAGTGCCATACCAAGTTTGGATAATTCTGCCAGACAGTATAATAATTCCTTTATTTATGTAGCGCCAGTATATTCCAGCAGCACAATACATAGCTTGTCATTACTTAACCTCTTCAGGACACATGGCGTATGCATACGCCCTGCATCCTGAGTCCTTAACCCCTTAAGGACTGAGCGATTTCACGTTTTTGCATTTTCGTTTTTTCCTCCTTGCCTTTAAAAAATAATTTCAATTTTGCACCTAGAAATCTGTATTATGGCTTATTTTTTGCGCCACCAATTCTACTTTACAGTGAGATTAGTCATTTTACCGAGAAATCCACAGCAAAACGGAAAAAAAATTCATTAAGCAACAAATAAGGCAATTTTTTTTAATTTTGGGGGCTTCCATTTCTACGCAGTAAATTTTTTGGTAAAAACGACACCTTATCTTTATTCTGTTGGTCCATACAGTTAAAATGATACCCTACTTGTATAGGTTTGATTTTGTATTACTTCAGAAAAAAATCATAAATACATGCAGGAAAATGTGTACATTTAAAATTGTCATTTTCTGAGCCCTATAACTTTTTATTTTTCTGTGTTCAGGGTGCTATGAGGGCTCATTTTTTGCACCATGATCTGAAGTGTCTAGCGGTACCATTTTTGTTCTGATCAGACTTCTTGATCACTTTTTATTCAAAAAGTGATCAAAAATGCGCTATTTTGGACTATGGAATTTTTTTGCACGTACGCCATTTAACGTGCGGTTTAAAAAGCAGTATATTTTTATAATTCGGACATTTCCGCACGCGGTGACACCACATATGTTTATTTTTAATTACACTGATTTATTTTGTTACTAGGAAAAGCCGGGTGATTTTAACTTTTAATTCAGAAGGGAATACCTGAAAGGGTTAACTTTTTTTTTGAGAGCTCATAGCTCTTATAGGGACCTATGAGCTTGCAATGGCTGATTGCATACACAGATTGTTGCCTTGCCGTTGCATGGCAACAAGCTGTGTAATCGGCAGTTGATTGCTCCAGCCTGTAACTCAGGCATGGAGCAATCAATCAGAGCAAGGATGCCGACGGAAGAAGGTAGGGACCTTCTTCTCTCCGGGTAGCTGATCGGGGCATCGCGATTTTATCACGATGACCCTGATCAGCCCGACTGAGCAACCGGGAAATATTTACTTTCACTTTCGATGCGGCGCTCAGCTTTGCGCACCGCATCGGAAGGGTTAATAGCGCATGGCAGAACGATCGCGGCCGCACGCTATTAGCTGCGGGTCCCGGCTGTGAATAGGCGCCGGGACCATAGCGTTATAGACAGGCGCCGGACTTAGGACGTACTCATACGTCTTTAAAGGGTTAAGGACGTAGGGCGTACATGTACGCCCGTGGGAATTCCGGTTCCTGCCACTAGCCGGGGACCGGACCGGGATGCCTGCTAAAATCATTCAGCAGGCATCCAGGCACATCGTCGAGGGGGGTCCTGAGACCCCTCCATGTTGGCAATCGCTGCAAATTGACGGTCAATTCAGACCGGCAATCTGCGGCGATTCCGGGTCTCCAAGACAATCACGATCCCCCTGAAGGGATAGGAGTGAGGTGGCAGGGGTGCCACTCCTCCTATCCCTCTTATTGGTCGTTCAGAAGCGACCGACCAATAGCAGATCTGGGGCGGGGGAATAAAGTTCGGTTCCCCCGTTCTGCCCACCCACAGTAATCAGGGCAGATCGGGGGAACTGTGGTGTTACCGGCGGCGGCGGTGGAGGTCCCCTACCGGTGGCGATCGGCGGTGGTGGGCGGCTATCCTCTCCCTGGTGCGGCGTGTGGCGATCCTGCTGACTACAGAAGCCGGTGAGTTGTTGCCTACAAACATCTGGAGGGCTACAGTTTGGAGACCACTATACAGTGCTCTAAACTGTATCCCTCCAGATGTTGCAAAACTACAACTCCCAGCATGCCCAGACAACTGTTTGCTGTTTGGGCATGCTGGGATTTGTAGTTTTGCAACAGTTGGAGGGCTACAGTTTGGAGATCATTGTGAAGTGGTCTCTAAACTGTGGCCCTCTAGATCTGGCAAAACTGCAACTCCCAGCATGCCCACACAGCAGTTTGCTGTCTGGGAATGCTGGGATTTGTAGTTTTGCAACTTCTGGAGGGCCACAGTTTGGAGATCACTGTGCAGTGGTTTCTAAACCGCGGCCCTCTAAATCTTGTAAAACTACAACTCCCAGCATGCACCAACAGCAAAGAGCTGTCTCGCCATGCTGGGAGTTGTAGTTGCATACCTCCAGCTGTTGCATAACTACATCTCCCCAGCATGCACTGACAGACCGTACATGCTGGGAGTTGTAGTTTTGCAACAGCTGGAGGCACACTGGTTGGAAAATACTGAGTTAGGTAACAGAACCTAACTGAAGGTTTTCCAACCAGTGTGCCTCCACTTGTTGTAAAAGTACAACTCCCAGCATGTATGGTCTGTCAGTGCATGCTGGGAGTTGTAGTTTTGCAACAGCTGGAGGTTTGCCCCCCCATGTGAATGTACAGGGTACATTTACACGGGCGCAGGTTTACAGCGAGTTTCCTGCTTCAAGTTTGAGCTGCGGAAAATTTTCCGCCTCAGCGCAAACTCCTAGCGGGAAACTCACCGTAAACCCCCGCCAGTGAGAATGTACCCTAAAAACACTACACTTCACTAACACAAAATAAAGGGTAAAACACTACATATACACCCCCTTACACTGTCCACCCCCCCAATAAAAATGAAAAACGTATCGTACGGCAGTGTTTCCAAAACTGAGCCTCCAGCTGTTGCAAAACAACACCAAGCATTTCGCAGCCACTGACTGTCCAGGCATGCTTGGAGTTTAGCAACAGCTGGAATCACTCGCGTAGACTACCCCTATGTCCACCACTATGCAATCCCTAATTTAGTCCTCAAATGCGCATGGCGCTCTCTCACTTCGGAGCCCTGTCATATTTCAAGGAAACAGTTTAGGGCCACATGGGGTATTTCCGTACTCGAGAGAAATTGCACTATACATTTTGGGGTCTTTTTCTCCTTTTACCCCTTATCAAAACTAAAAATTAGGGGTCTACACCAGCATGCTGGTGCTGGTACACTAACATGCTGGTGTTGCCCCATACTTTTCATTTTCACAAGAGGTAAAAGGAAAAAAAGACCCCCAAAATTTGTAACGCAATCTCTCCTGAGTATGGAAATACCCATTATGTGGGTCTAAAATGCTCTGCGGACGCACAGCAAGGCTCAGGAGTGAGAGCGCACTGTCCAAATTTGAGACCTAATTTGGTGAGTTGCACAGGGGTGGCTGATCTTACAGCCATTCTGACATAAATGCAAAAAAATAAATACGCACATGTGACCCCATTTTGGAAACTACACTCCTCACGGAACGTAACAAGGGGTATAGTGAGCCTTAACACCCCACAGGTGTTTGACGAATTTTCGTTAAAATTGGATGGGAAAATGAAAAAAAAAATTTGTTTTAACTAAAATGCTGGTGTCACCCTACATTTTTCATTTTCACAAGAGAAAATAGGGAAAAAGCCCCCCAAAATGTGAAATCCCATTTCTTCTGAGTAAGAACATACCACGTGGCCACGTGTATTTACAAAGCCCCCATAGTGCCAGAACAATGGACATGTGACCCCAGAACAACACATGTGACCCATTTTAAAAACTACACCCCTCACGTAATGTAGTAAGGGGTACAGTGAGCATTTACACCCCAAATGTGTCTGACAGATTTTTGGAACAGTTGTGATGAAAATGAAAAATGCCAGTGGTGTGTAAATGCTCAGTGCACCCCTTAATAAATTCTGTAAGGGGTGTAGTTTCCAATATGGGGTTACATGTGGTTGGGTCCACTGTTCTGGCACCACGGGGGGGCTTTTTAAACGCACAAGGCCCCGACTTCTATTCCAACCAAATTCTCTCTCCAAAAGCTCAATGGCGCTCCTTCTCTTCTGATCACTGTAGTGCGCCAGCAGAGCACTTGATGTCCACACATGGGGTATTTCCATACTCAGAAGAAATTAGGTTACAAATTTTGGGGGGCATTTTCTCCTACTACCCCTTGTAAAAATGTAAAATTTGGGGGGGAAAACAGCATTTTAGTGAAAAAAAAAAACATTTTCATTTACACATCCAACTTCAATGAAAAGTTGTCAAACACCTGTGTGGTGTTAAGGCTCACTGTATCCCTTGTTACATTCCTTGAGGGGTGCAGTTTCCAAAATAGTATGCCATGTTTTTTTTTTCTGTTCTAGCACCATAGGGGCTTCCTAAATGTGGCATGCCCCCCAAAAACCATTTCAGCAAAATTTTCTTTACAAAAGCCAAATGTGACTCCTTCTCTTCTGAGCATTGTGGTGCACCCACAATAACACTTGATGTCCACACATGGGGTATTTCCATACTCAGAAGAGATGGGGTTACAAATTTGGGGGGACATTTTCTCCTATTACCCCTTGTAAAAATGTAAAATTTTGGGGAAAAACTGCATTTTAGTGAAAAAAAAATTTCATTTACACATCCAACTTTAACAAAAAGTCGTCAAACACCTGTGGGGTGTTAAAGCTCACTGTACCCCTTGTTAAGTTCCTTGAGGGGTGTAATTTCCAAAATAGTATGCCATGTGTTTTTTTTTTTTTTGCTGTTCTGGCACCATAGGTATTCAATCGGTCTGGCTTCAAGGAGAACGCCGGCTCCACGTGGTGCAGGATACAAAAGGAATGGAGATCAGATAAAATCAAGGTAGTTTATTTCCCATGACGCAACACGTTTCGCTGCGGGAAAGCAGCTTCATCAGGCTGCTGTCTTATTTCATTTTTATACTGAGTATCTCTCTTTTATCACTCCAAGAAGCGCTCTCCCTTTTCTCCCCTTTAGACCATTGTGTCTCGTGGCTTCCTCGCAGGAATCAATATTGAGCTGCATCTGGTGAAGTTCAAGTGCTCTACTAAAATACTGCATTTACTTATCGGTGAATCAACCACACGTTGATAAGAACTATCCAATTATCTGATCTCCATTCCTTTTGTATCCTGCGCCATGTGGAGCCGGCATTCTCCTTGAAGTGAGACCGATTGAATACCTTGCCTAGCCGGAGGGCTGCAGATACACTACCTCTTGATGCGCTTACCATTATTGTGTATGACGTTACACAACCAAATCTGGTGAGCTGCTGTCTAATTTCATTTTTATACTGATTATCTCTCTTTTATCACACCAAGAAGTGCTCTCCCTTTTCTCTCCTTTACACCTGGCACCATAGGGGCTTCCTAAATGTTACATGCCCCCCAAAAACCATTATACAGTGGGGATCAAAAATTTGGGCACCCCATGTAAAAATGTGTATTAAAGTGCATAAAGAAGCCAAGGAAAGATGGAGAAATCTCCAAATGGCATCAAATTACAGATTAGACGTTCTTATAATATGTCAACAAAAGTTAGATTTTATTTCCATCATTTACACTTTCAAAATAACAGAAAACAAAAAAAATGGCGCCTGCAAAAGTTTGGGCACCCTGCAGAATTTATAGCATGCACTGCCCCCTTTGCAAAGCTGAGACCTGCCAGTGTCACAAATTGTTCTCAATCATCATCTGGGAAGACCAGGTGATGTCAATCTCAAACGTTTTAAATGCCTAGACTCATCTGACCTTGCCCCAACAATCAGCACCATAGGTTCTTCTAAGCAGTTGTCTAGAAATCTGAAACTGAAAATAGTTGACGTTCACAAAGCTGGAGAAGGCTATAAGAAGATAGAAAAATCTTTTCAGATGTCAATATCCTCTGTTCGGAATGTAATTAAGAAATGGCAGTCATCAGGAACAGTGGAAGTTAAAGCAAGATCTGGAAGACCAAGAAAAATATCAGACAGAACAGCTCGCAGGATTGTGAGAAAAACTATTCAAAACCCACGTTTGACTGCACAATCCCTCCAGAAAGATCTGGCAGACACTGGAGTTGTGGTACACTATTCCCTATAAAGAGATACTTGTACAAATATGATCTTCATGGAAGAGTCATCAGAAGAAAACCTCTTCTACGTCCTCACCACAAAAATCAGCCTTTGAACTTTGCAAATGAACATATAGGCAAGCCTGATGCAATTTGGAAACAAGTTCTGTGGACCGATGAGGTTAAAATTTTACTTTTTGGCCGGAATGAGCAAAGGTACGTTTGGAGAAGAAGGGGAACAAAATTTAATGAAAAGAACCTCTGTCCAACTGTTAAGCATGGGTGTTGATCAATCAAGCTTTGAGGTTGTATTGCAGCCAGTGGCACAGGGAACATCTCACGAGTAGAAGGAAAAATGCATTCAATAAAATTTCAGCAAATTTTGGATGCTAACTTGATGCAATCTGTGAAAAAGCTGAAGTTAAAGATAGAATGGCTTCTACAAATGGATAATGATCCTAAACACACCTCGAAATCCATGAGGGATTACATCAAGAGGCGTAAACTGAAGGTTTTGCCATGGCCTTCACAATCTCCTGACCTCAACATAATTGAAAATCTATGGATAGACCTTAAAAGAGCAGTACGTGACAGACAGCCCAGAAATCTCAAAGAACTGGAAGACTTTTTTAAGGAAGAATGGGCAAAGATACCTCAAACAAGAATTCAAAGACTCTTGGCTGGCTACTAAAAGCGTTTACAAGCTGTGATACTTGCCAAAGAGGGCAGTACAATATATTAACTCTGCAGGGTGCCCAAACTTTTGCAGACGCCATTTTTTTGTTTTCTGTTATTTTGAAAGTGTAAATGATGGAAATAAAATCTAACTTTTGTTGACATATTATAAGAATGTCTAATCTGTAATTTGATGCCTTTTGGAGATTTTTCCATCTTTCCTTGGCTTCTTTATGCACATTAATACAAATTTTTACCTGGGGTGCCCAAACTTTTGATCCACACTGTAGAAAAACTCACTGTCTCCAAAATCCCATTGTGTAAAGGCGAGAGATGGCTTCAGGAGGCAGTACAGGAGTACATCGGCGCTGAACGGACCCAGGACACAGCAGGTAGGAATCTAAAATCCAGTTTATTGATGCAACGCGTTTCCCTGCGCAAGTGCAGATTCATCATGCCTGATGAATCTGCGCTTGCGCAGGGAAACGCGTTGCATCAATAAACTGGATTTTAGTTTCCTACCTGCTGTGTCCTGGGTCCGTTCAGCGCCGATGTACTCCTGTACTGCCTACTGGAGCCATCTCTCGCCTTTACACATTGTGGACTCCACATCAGGAGGGCTGCAGACGGACTATTGTATCCAAGCGATTCCCATTGTTGTGTATGTTGCTACACAACCAGTCAGGGTGAGCAGTTTTTAATTAGTTTTTACTCTCCACTCCACCCCCCCCCCCCCCCCCATCTCCGGTGGTATTACCCTATGGAGTGCCTTCTCTCCTGTTTTTAGATCCAAAATCCCATTGTCACTCCTTCCCTTCTGACCCCTCTAGTATCCACAGAGCACTTGACATACACATATGAGATATTTCCTTACTGGACCCTGAAAAATTCCGATATTGAAATTTTTGTGAAAAATTTGAAAATTGCTGCTGAACTTTGAAGCCCTCTGATGTCTTCCAAAAGTAAAAACATGTCAACTTTATGATGCAAACATAAAGTAGACATATTGTATATGTGAATTAATATATCATTTATTTGAGATGTCTATTTTCCTTATAATAAGAGAGTTTCAAAGTAAAAATAATGCAACATTTTCAAATTTTTCATAAAATTTTGGAATTTTTCGCCAAGAAATGATGCAAGTATCAACAAATCAGAATGAAAAGTATCCCAGAGTTATTAATGCTTAAAGTGACAGTGGTCTGATTTGCAAAAGAGGGCTGAGTCCTTAAGGTGAAAATTAGCTGCATCCTTAAGAGGTTAAATAAGTCACTGTCCCCATTGGAGCCCACAATCTGAATATCACAGTCACCTATCACTATGTTTTGAAGTGTGGGAGGAAACCAATGGAAACACGTGGAGAACATACAAACTTCATGCAGATGTTGTTATTATAACAACCAAATTATACCAAAAGCATACATATATAAAGTGACAAATGACAATCACAGTGCAAATATAATAGTGTCATACAAGGCAAAGCTTAGCTGGAGAAGTCTATAAAGGCCCCTTTACACAGGCCAATTATCAGTCGACAAGAATGACATTAATGAGATGCACAAATGATCCAGTTATCATTTGTGCTGCCGGCATTGATATGGATTGAGCCATGCAAAGGCTCATAAAACGAGCACCGATCTCATTGATAGGGACCTGCTCAACCCATCTTAGGCTGAGTCCACACGGCCATTTTGTGCTAACCCATTCAGGAAGCATGAGAATTGAGTGGAGAAAAAAATAGCGAATGTTTTTTTTTTTCCTCGCTAAAATCCCCAAAAATTGCAGACACCCGATGGACCCTATTCAAGTCAATGGGATCCATCATGACCAGTCAGTTTCAATTTTGCTCTTACCTGTTTAGGGTCTGTTCGGCACAAAAATAGCAGAGAGAGGACCCTAAAGGAGTCAGAGCACAACTGGCACTGCTGGGTCTCTATGGATCCCATTGACTTAAATGGGGTCCATTGGGTATCCGGTATTTTACAGGAGTAAAGTAAACAAAAAAAAATGGGATATGCAGACTGGCTGATGGAGCTCCCTTTAACAGAGCATGCAGGCCCTGTGGTCAACTCCTAAAAGGGAGAGTCTCCGATAGGAACCCTTCAAGCCATATTCATATACAGTAGCTATGGAAGATATTTTGGTTGCCTAGACCTGCCACCTAGAATTTTTTTTATAACTTACTGGCAGGACCAAAGATTCCATGCATTAGTGATGTGAATTGTCAGTATATTTATCTGTAAGTTGTAGTCCTTATAGAATACTGTAGCATTCTGTTCTGCTATAATGAATACATTCTAGCCCCATCATTGATCACAGACATACTCCGCAGTCTGTAATGTTATTGTTGTAGTGTTGCTAAGTGAAACGCCTACGTCTACATGATGATTTACTTTATTCATCATGACTGCTCTAAAGGTCACATTTAATGTAGGTGATCTTTCCAGTAACATATAACTTTGAGATCAAGTGGAAAGTAACTTCTGTTCTGTATTTAGAGTTTATATCTCGCCCATCAAATCTAATAAGTGAGAATACACTTTAATCCTTATGCTGTTTCGTTCGTTTACAATTTGTCATTTTCTGGACTTGTCTATTGATAGGATTCTGATTGGTTGTTGTAGGTCTAATATATCTAAATCTAATACACAAAACATCATTTCAATACATCTTAAGGCACTGTTTCTCAACCAGAGTTCCTCCAGCTGTTTGCAAAACTACAAGTCCCAATTTGACCGGACAGCCAAAGGCTGTCCGTGTATGTTGGGATTTGTAGTTTTTCAACATCTGGGGGCACACTGGTTAAGTAACACTGTCTTAAGACCATGTCCATCTTCACAACCAGTAGTTTTATTCTTACAAATACACCGTAACCCCTTAACCCCTTAACGACGAAGTACGTAAATGTACGTCCTGGTGATGCGGTACTTAACGCACCAGGACGTACATTTACGTCCTAAGCATAACCGCGGGCATCGGAGCGATGCCCGGATCATGCGCGGCAGGTTCCGGCTGTTGATCACAGCCAGGGACCCGCTGGTAATGGCGGACATCCGCGATCCCGCGGATGTCCGCCATTAACCCCTCAGATGCCGTGATCCATACAGATCACGGCATCTGCAGCATCGCGGTCACTTAATTGGATGATCGGATCGCCCACAGCGCTACCGCAGCAATCCGATCATCCAGCACGGCAGCCGGAGGTCCCCTCACCTGCCTCCGCTGTCTTCCGGGAGTCTTCTGCTCTGATCTGCCTTCCCACAGACCAGAGCAGAAAATGACCGATAACCCTGACCAGTGCTATGTCCTATACATAGCACTGAACAGGATTAGCAATTGAATGATTGCTTTAAATATTAAAGTGTAAAAATAAAAGTAAAAAAAGTAAAAAACATAAAGTAAAAAAAATGTGAAAAACCCCCTCCCCCAATAAAAATGTAAATTGTCCCATTTTCACCCCCAAAAAGTGTTAAAATTTTTTTATATATATATTTGGTATCACCGCATGCATAAATATCTGAACTATTAAAATAAAAAGTTAATGATACCGTACGGTGAATGGCATGAACGTAAAAAAAAAAGTCCAAAATAGCTGCTTTTTTATAACATTTTATTCCCCCAAAAATTTATAAAAAATGTATTAAAAGTTTTATATAAGCAAATATGGTATCAATAAAAAGTACAGATCACGGCACAAAAAATGAGCCCTCATACCGCCGCTTATACAGAAAAATGAAAAAGTTATAGGTCTTGAAAATAGGGGGATCTTAAACGTACTAATTTGGTTAAAAAGTTTGTGATTTTTTTTAATCGCAACAGTAATAGAAAAGTATGTTATCATGGGTATCATTTTAATCGAAAATGACCCAAAGAATAAAGAACACATGTCACTTTTACCGTAAATTGTACGGCGTGAAAACGAAACCTTCCAATATTAGCAAAATTGTGGTTTTCTTTTTAATTTCCCCACACAAATAGTATTTTTTTGGCTGCGCCATACATTTTATGGTAAAATGAGTGATGGCATCACAACAGACAACTGATCGCGCAAAAAACAAGCCCTCATACTAGTCTGTTGATGAAAATATAAAAGAGTTATGATTTTTTGAAGGCGAGGAGGAAAAAATGAAAACGTAAAAATAAAATTTTCTGCATCCTTAAGGCCCAAATGGGCTGCGTCCTTAAGGGGTTGAAGGGGTACTCCGGTGGGGAAATTTTTTTTTTCAAATCAATTGGTGCCAGAAAGCTATACAGATTTGTAAAAATCTTTACCTTTCCAGTACTTATCAGCTGCTGCATCCTCCACAGAAAGTTGTGCCATTCTTTCCAGTCTGGCCACAGTGCTCTCTGCTGCCACCTCTGTCCATGCCAGGAACTGTCCAGAGCAGGAGAGGTTTGCTATGGGGATTTTCTCCTGCTCTGGACAGTTCCTGACATGGACAGAGGTGTCAGCAGAGAGCACTTCCTGTGAAACACACCAGGGGCTCCACTTCCCGTTCCAGGCTGGCGGGGGGTGGAGAGAAGCCAACTACAGCCAGTCTTCCGGCCTGTGTGAGAAAATCTAGCAGGGACCGCAGTAATGTGGTCCCTGCTCCCCAGGCAACGGCGAGTAGTGGAAAGGCCACTAGTGGCAGGAAGGCCAAGAAAAGCCTGCAGAATGTTGAGATGTGGGGCAACCGAGACCCGAAAGAGTCCGCGGAAATATATTGCTCCAGGATGACGGCTCGGTTTACAGAGTACGACCGCTGTGGGAAAGAACTAAAGGCAGCCAGGGAGGATTTGCGCCTGGCCCAAAACCTGGCTGACAGGGGTCCCAAGAAAAAACGACCCGAGCTGAGGGTGAGAATACAAGCCCGGAAAACAGAGATTAAGGCGTTGGAAGAAAGGAGAAAGGTCCTTTTGGAAGGCAGTGGACTTTTCCGTGAAAAATTGCTAAACAAGGACAGATTCACCGCCATGAAATCCCCAGGTAAGGAGGTGGTGGATGATGGGGAGAGTAGTGGCGGTGAGGAGGAGGAGGTGGAACAGTCAGAGATTGTCGGAGAGGCTGAGGGGAGGGTGGAGAGTGTGGTGCTGGATGGTGGGGCCCCTGCTGTCTGTGTCACCCCTAGCCCCCCCCCTCAGTGAAGACCACCTTGCTGCTGCTCAAATGGTGGCCTTACCTGTGTCATCTGCTGATGAGAGCGAGGAGGACAGTGATGGCGGGGTGCTCCGGGCCATCATCCTGCAGGAATCCCCCACTCATTTCCAGAACTTTTCTTTTGGTGATGATCTGGGCCCTGAAGGAGGGAAGAAGAAAGGGCAGAGGAGCAAAAAGAAGAGGAAAGTGGGAGAAGTCACCCGTTTTGTATTTAGTCCTTTCCAGCAGTCTGGGCCGGCTGAGAAGTCGGTACAGGCTGCTGGGCCCCCCACTCTGCAAGACCCCACTTCTGAGGTGGAGCGGGGCCAGCACGGGGGGTACAGTGTGAAATCCAAGATGGCGGAGGGAGATGCTGAGAAGCCCTCCTGTCCTGTCGGTAGGGAAGGGCAGGACAGGCTTGAAGTGGGGGGCGGTCCCCTGGGCATTGCTGGTGCTGCAGGGCACTCCCCTGTGAGGGGGGGGAGTGTCCGGGCATCAGCTGGACAGTCCATGCGGTCGTTCAGTGCAAGTGCTGACATAATGGAAACTTCCCCTGTGAGGGAGGGGATTTCCTACACGTCACATGGTGAAGGAGGAGGGGCGGCCCTGCTCATGGAAGTGACGTCAGGAGATGGAACTAGTGACATCAGCGGCAGAGATGTGATGCCAGAGGCAGAGTTAGTGACATCGGCACCAGCAACATTACAGTCTATCCCGGCCAGCTCAGCCAAAAGTAAGAGTGAAAAAGTTACTGCACTGAAAGGGTTTAGTAATACCTGTGTGGATGAGAGGAGTGGTAGTACTGTGAATGGGAGGAGTGGAAGTGCTGTGAATGGGAGGAGTGGAAGTGCTGTGGATGAGAGGAGTAGTGGTGTGAATGAGAGGAGTGGTAGTGCTGTGAATGGGAGGAGTGGAAGTGCTGTGGATGAGAGGAGTAGTGGTGTGAATGAGAGGAGTGGTAGTGCTGTGAATGGGAGGAGTGGAAGTTCTGTGGATGAGAGGAGTAGTGGTGTGAATGGGAGGAGTGGTAGTGCTGTGAATGGGAGGAGTGGAAGTTCTGTGGATGAGAGGAGTAGTGGTGTGAATGGGAGGAGTGGTAGTGGTGCAGATGGGAGGAGTGGTAGTGCTGTGGATGAGAGGAATGGTAGTGGTATGAATAGGAGGAGTGTCATGGATGGGAGGAATGATTGTGGTGTAAGTGCTGGTGGCTCTGGTGTGTCGGGGTCTGGTCCGGCTGCCCCCCCAGTCGCCAGGAGTTATGCAAGTGTGGCGGCTGGGGGTTCGGGAGGTTCAGGGAGTTCTTTACCTTTGGAATCTGGAAATGGTCACTTGCAGCGGCGCCTCCTGGAGGCGCTTAGGAGAGGAGAGAGGACGCTCCAGGTAGAGGGAAAGGAGGTGGACCTGTCTTTTTGGGTGGAGAGACATGGTCTTGGAGCGTTCCGAGAAAAAGATGGGGAGATCGTATGGTCCCTCCATACACCCGGGCAGGAGGCTGGCCGCAGGAATGTGGCCCGTTTGGTGTGGACTGGCAATGATGCGTGCCCACAAAGGGGCAAGGTGGTGGAGCTTCTGCTCCAGATGGGTTTCAGGGCTAGGGACATCTTTGCCCTGATTCACCCCTTCGGCTCCTCCGAGTTTGACGTCAGCTTTGTTAGGCCAGAGGGACTTGATCTTTTCTGGTCTAATTATGAGCTGACGAAGAACGAGCCCGGATGGCGTGATTTTGCTGTAAAAGCGGTATCCCGCCAAAGCATGCTGAAGAAGGTGACCGTATTAACCCGTAATGAGTCACTTTCATGCTACGATATCATGACCTGGCTGGGCAGGTACGGGGAGGTGACGGACGTCCCCCGAAAGAATTTTGATGAACACGGGATCTGGTCTGGGGCCTGGACGTTTTCCGTCCGTCTCAGGCGTTCAGGGAACACAGTCACCCACATCCCTTCGGCCACCTTCCTTGGACGCGACAGGATTCAGGTCTTCTACCAAGGGCAGCCGAAGCTGTGTCACAGGTGTGGTGACCCCAACCATTTTAGTGCAAACTGCACTCAGCAGATATGCGCCCTCTGCTGTGGGGTGGGTCACCTGGCAGCCACCTGTGGGCAGATTAGGTGTAACTTGTGTGGTGACTTAGGTCACCCTTTCAGCCGGTGTCCGCGCTCCTTTTCCTATGCTGCGACCACTCCTGCTGGGGAGAGCCTGTCGGTTGCCTCAGTGGGGGAGGGGACCAGCCATGGAGAAGGGGCACCAAAACCAGTGAGGGAGAAGCACAAGACCCCCTCTAAGCTGAGGCGAGAGGAGAAGCGCAGGTTGGAGAGGGTCCAGGAGATTTCCCAGGTGCCAGGGGTGGCTCTGGGTCCCTCTCCAGGCACGGGCTCAGTTGGTCAGCAATCTGAGGTTTTGGGTGAGACTGAGTTGGATGAGGAGGTCGGGAGAATTCGCAGAGAGGAGGGTGAGATTGCCCTCTCCTCCAGTTCTTCCCAATACGAAACAGTGGATGAGGAGGAGGAGGGAGGGCAGAAACTAAATGGTGACCGTAAAAAGAAGAGGAGGAGGAAAAGGGGAAAAAGTAAGGAGGTTCTGTTCCTCTCTTCTGTTACAGCCCCAGACCTGAAAAGGAACATCCCAGTCTCCGACCCTCTGATCGTCCTCTCGAATCGGTATGAGGCCCTCGGGGATACTATCTCGCCTCCTCCTCTTGAGGGGGAGGAAGAGGGGCGGGAAGTGGTGCAGCCTCAAGGGGGCGCCGAGCCTTCCACCCCTGAGGTGGGTTCCTCAAGGGGAAAGGCAACTCTGGATTCCAAAGGTAAAGATCCTGGGATGGATTTATCCCACAGCCTTAAAAGGGGTAAGGGGTCTTCCTCTGACTCAGATGGGGGTGGGGGAAAGGAGAGGAAGAAGGTGTAAGGGATAGAAGGGCGTCTAACTCAATCACCCTGTATGGCGGCACTCACCCCATTGACGCTGGCATCTATTAATTGTGCCAGCATAAAATCTGATACGGCTAGATTTGCAGCCTTTGATTTTCTCGGCCGCGTTGAAGCCGACATTTTCTTTTTACAGGAGACCAGGTTGTCAGATCTAGCCTCCCTGGTAAAAGCCAGGAGAGAGTGGAGGCGCGGTCCCTCCCACTGGTCTCTTGCGGCTGAGCCGTATAGTGGGGTGGCGGTCCTTTTTACCGCTCCTGTTGAATGCCGACGGGTTATTGAATTAGAAATGGGGAGGTGCCTGATCCTAGATGTCCTCATGAAGGGGCAGGAGCTCCGGCTCATTAACATCTATGCCCCGCAAACTAAGCGGGGCCGTAAAGATCTCTTTATGAGGATTAAGCCCTTTCTTTTTACGAGTCGGCAGGTGATCTTTGGAGGGGACTTCAATAATGTCACGAGGTCCCAAGATAGGAGAGGCTCCAATGGTCCGCTGACTTGTGATAGTGTGGCACTGATTAGCATAGCTAGAGAAGCTCGCCTAGAGGATGCCCACATCCGGAACCCCTCGGGCCACGCGGGTTTCACCTATCATCAAGGTAGTCGCAGGTCTAGAATAGATAGGTTTTATTTAAAGGAGGAAGCCGTCTCTTCCGCAGTGTCCGTGGTTGAGGTGGAGTTCTCCGATCACTGTATGATTTTGTTTTCCCTGAATGTTTCAGAGACCCCCCGGATGGGTAAAGGTTACTGGAAGCTGAATTCGTCCCTCCTGGAGGAAGTGGAGGTAAGACAGTCCTTTGAGGATTTTCTTCAGAGTCAGGTACCTTTACTGGGCCTATGTAGTAGTAAGTCAGAGTGGTGGGAGATATTCAAGAAGCGGGTTGCGGGGTTCTTCCACCAGCTCTCGAGCCTCAGGTCCCTGAACAGGTATCGCCTGTATCAGGGACTGAGGAGGAAACTCGAGCTTCTCGTCTCGACTGGAGGTAGCCGAGAGGATATCTCCAGAGTGAAATCCTTGCTGATGGGGTGTCAGTATGATAGGCACGCATCTTTGGTTTTTGAGAGGGATTACGGGAGGTACCGCTCGCCCGACCCTTACAGAAACTGTAAGATGTCAGTGAGTAGTAAAGTCATTTCAGGACTGATTGATAGTACAGGATCTCTGAATCGGTCCAGATCAGGGATCTTGGAGGTCGTCAGATCCTTCTACTCGCACCTCTTGGGGAGGAAGGATCTAGATCGAGACAAGATGTCGGTTTTCCTGACTGAAACCATTCCTGAGCCAGGGGTAGACCCCTCTCTTGATGTTTTGGCAGAAGAAATCAGGGAAGAGGAAGTGAGACTGGCGATCGAGGGGCTTGCCCCTAAGAAGTCACCAGGTCCGGATGGCTTAACATCCGAGTGGTACAGGACCTTTAAGGAGTCTTTAGCTCCCCTCTTGACTGAGGTATTCAATGAGTGTCTCTCCTCGGGCACTCTGCCGAAGTCATTGAGGAGGTCAGCCCTGATTCTTTTGTCAAAGGGTAAAGATCCCAGCCGTATTGAGAATTGGAGGCCCATAGCTCTTCTCAATACGGACAGGAAGCTTCTGGCTAAGATACTGTTTAATCGGCTGGTGAAGTTTGCACCCCGGCTCCTTTCGCGGGCCCAGCACTGCTCTGTTCCAGGCCGAAGCACCTTAAGTGCTGTCCTTGGTGTCAGGGAGGCAGTGGAGCGGAGTAGTGCGGGTTTCTGGAAGGGGTACTTGCTGTCCCTGGATCAGGCCAAGGCGTTTGATCGGGTGAACCACGAGTACCTCTGGTCCGTCCTCCTGAGATATGGCTTACCGAGTACTTTTGTTAATTGGCTTAAGATCTTGTATGCAGGGGCAGAGAGTTTCCCGCTGGTGAACGGTTGGTCTGGCCGCTCTTTTGAGGTGGGGTCCGGAGTCCGTCAGGGTTGTCCTTTGAGCCCGCTTTTATACGTGTTTGCAATCGATCCCTTCGTCCGGAGGGTAGATTGTGGGCCGTTGGCGGGAGTCGGGATGAGTCTGGCGGAACTGGATGTCACCCAGAGAGTGGTGGCGTACGCTGACGATGTCACTATTTTCGTCTCCTCACAGGAGGAGGTCGATGTGGTGATGTCGGAGGTGGACCGCTACTCGGAGGCATCCGGGTCTAAGATCAACCGGGATAAGTGTGAGAGTCTCTGGCTGGGAGGGGGGGATCCCACGTTTGATCTCCCGGACACCCTTCCAGGGCCCCAAGAATCAGCAAAAGTCTTAGGCATCACATTCGGCCAGGATGATTATCCCACCAAAAACTGGGATGGTAAGCTCCAGGATGCCGCTCAGAAGGTGGACCAATGGAAGGGTTGGTCTATGACCCTCAGGGAAAGGGTACACCTGATCAAATCGTACCTGCTCCCCTTGTTTATCTATCTGGGCAGCGTATGTATCTTGCCAGAGGCTTACTATACTAGGATCTACAGCCTGTTTTTCCAACTGTTATGGGGGAACAGGATGAACCTAGTCAGGAGGGAGGTTACGTACCACACGAGGAGACTAGGGGGTTTATCTATGGTAAACCCTGTGGTGTTCTTTACGAACACCTTCTTGAAAGCCAACATCGCAAACCTCTGGAAAGAGAGGGCTCCTCCGTGGGTACTCTCCTGCAGGGAATGGTTTCGGCCTTTCTTCCAGGAATGGGAGAGAGGAGGGCGAGTGAAGGACCTCCGCACGCCCCATGGATATCTTCCGGCTTATGCTACCCCGACTCTGAAGGCGATACGTCGGTGGGGTCTGGGAGTGTGGGAGATCAGGACCCAGTCAAGGCAGTTCCTTGACAAACGGGTTCTGTTGACCCATTTCCAGAAGCCTCTGGCGCTCAGGGACTGCCCAGGTCGGGATCTGAGGGTGGGGTTGTACCTTTTAAACATGAAAAGGATCCCCCAGAAGTTTTGGGACTTGGCCTGGCGCTGCTTTCAGGGGAAGCTATATGTAAGGGACAACCTGAAGTGCAGGAACTCTGATGACCGGGGATGTCCCCGAGAAGAGTGCGGGGACACGCTGGAAAGCATGGACCACTTCCTGCTTCATTGTCCCTTTAATATAGGGGTTTACAACAGGGTGGGCGCTTCCATCGGCTGGAGTCAACTTGCCGGCCTAACCTATCCGGAGTGGGCTTATGGGGCATTCAGGAACCTGGGTGGCCGAGATCGGGGCACTTTATTCTTAGTTAGTTTAGTGGTTAAGTACTACACGTGGAACGCACGGTGTTTAGTGTCGACCCAACAGAAAATCCTCTCCGAGGTGGAGGTCTGTAGGAACATCACCGGTGACCTCGGGAAGATCAGGTCTTTGGAGTATGGCAGTCTTGGTACCAGTAGGGCTTCTCTCCTGTGGAGAGGTTTTTCTTTTGATGTGCCCTAGGTACTAGACCTTTTTAGGTAGAGTACCTTTATTTTGGTTAGGGGCAGTGTTATAGGGATAGTGATAGGGTGAGAGCAGGGTCAGTTTTAATGGAGGGATAGAATTAGGGAAAATTGTAGGGGGGAGTTAGGGAAAGAGTTTAAAATTATTTTGATGTATCAAGTCTGCCATCCTTCTTCCTGGTGGTGGGCTAATGCATGCACACGCTAGCTTTTTGTTTTGTTTTAAGCTGATATGGTATGAAGGGCTTACAGGCTACCAAACTTGGGCCTAAGGTGGTTTTGGTTCAGTGTATATGTTAGTATGTATAAGTCTGTGTGTAAGTTGGTTGGGAGGAGTGCTAGGTGGGGAGGGTGTATTTGTGGGTGGTGGTGTTTGCTTTTCTTTTGGGGACCTGACATGGGTCAGTTAGGGACAGGACTTTGTGTACGAACGGTATGGACTCTGACCCATGTGCAGGAGGGGTGGTGTGGGAGAGGGTACAGTTTTAGTGTAGGGATTTTGGTAGGGTTTTCTATTGTTTTTGTAGGTTTTCTTTAGTGTATATATTTATTTTTAGTTAAATACTATATTATTATGTTCATGTGATTTTGTATGTATATTGTTTATATATTGTTTTCATTTTGTTTCTATATTACAGCATTACAGTAGTCATGGCAGTCGGACCAGTTATTATGTTACGTGGTTTACTTGATTTTCTCATGTTGTTACGTTGTTTATTTTATTAATTTTTTTAATTTTTTTATTAAATTTTTTTTTTTTTTTTTTTTTTTTTTTTGTAGCCAGGTAGTGCTAAATTTTATGTTTATGTTTATATTTTGCTAAGCCAAGTTGTGCTTTTGTATTTTAATTTTAATTTATAATTTTTTTTTTTTTTTTTTTGTGTTTCCCGAATATGGATGATTTTGAGTTGTAGCCAGGTAGTGCTAAATTTTATTTTCATATTTTGATAAGCCAAGCGCTATTTTTTTGTTCATTTTTGTTATGTGTGTGAGTGTGGTTCGGTTAGGTGGGTTGGCATATTTTAGGTTTTTGTAAAGCTGGGCTGGCCGGTTAGGCAGGGTTTTGTTTTTGTTCTTTGGTACCAGTGTATTTCTTATTTATGTTATAGCTGGTTAAGCTTGTTTTGTGTTTTTGTATAAGTTTTGTACTTTTATAATAAAAAAAGAGTGTCAGCAGAGAGCACTGTGGTCAGACAGAAAAGAAATTCAGAAAAGAAAAGAACTTCCTCTAGAGCATACAGCAGCTGATAAGTTTTTTGAACTGATTAAAATTTTTAATTAGAAGTAATGTACAAATCTATATAGACAAAAGAAAGGGGTGTGCAGCTCACAGAGGGTTAGGATAGGAAAGAAACTGAGGTTAACTGTAGCACTGAAAACTCAAAGTGCCAAAGAGTATGAATGAATTATAGAACAAAAAGTTACAGTCCTCAAGCACTTCTTATGTTGGGGTAATCTGGAGACAAAGTGGAGTAAGAGATATAGAGTAGATAGAGAGTCTGAAAAAGGGAAGGAAGAGAAAGAAGAGGGCTAAAACGTCTTTTTTATTTAATAATTATACTACAAGTCAGATACTGTGATAACAGAGAGTTACAGCCGGGCCCTTGTGGATCCTCTATTAGTGGTGACACAGGGGAGATGAACAATTCATAAAATAGAATGATAAATAAAGAATTATAAAATCCCCTTAAAAATGTCAATATAAAATGTGGCAAGCAGTATGATAACTGATGAAACAGGATATAAAGTCTCTTTAGGGATTGTCCCAAAGTTGTAGATCCTATAAACAGGCATAAATATACAGTACTTGATATGTGCAGTTGCAACCTGTGCCAAATGATCAAGCTAAAATGCAGCTGTACACAAGTTCATCAGCGCAATGCACTGTATATTTCATATATTGGAAGCTTGAATTCCTGATAGGGAAAAACCTTTTCGCTACTATGTAGTGTGACACTGTGGCAAGGGAAGGGTGTATTAACTAGCTAACCATGGAGAAACCTCCACCTGTGGCCTAATTAATGAGGTAACAGAAAGGGGAAGTGTGTTTAAAAGGAAGTCAGACAGAATAGTTGGGGCTCTACCCAGAGGACAGCAAGGTGGCTGTAGGGGGGAGGCAGCGGTCCTGGTGAGAAACACACAGCCCGAGCTGTGATTGACCCCAAGAGTAATGTTGGCGAGACACACAGCAAGAGGTTGCAAATGCTGTGTGTGAACAGTGAGTAGAAGGTTGTAGGAGGCATAAGTTTAACTGGCCGGGAAAAGCCTTCCAGTTGATAGTCAGGGCATGCTGGATTGTTTAGTTAGTGACTAGAGGGTCTAGGGTTTTGTTTGTTCCTGTCTTATGTTTTTATTTATCCTGCAACCTGTATAATAAAGCTGGCGAGGTGCCGGACTTGCATAAAGTACGCGACTGGCTGCAGGAGATCCCATGAGGCCGCACTCCATGTGCTCACAGCTAGAGACTGCTTGCCCCACCGACGGGTCGCCTGGGGCAACTAGAGCACTGGAGTCGGCGAAACAGATGGGACAGTAGAGGAATGCCACCCGGTGAGTGGGGACATAGTCCACTAATATTTCCTTTCGCAGGAATATACGGAACTGTACTATAAACTTTTACTATTACCAACATTATTTGCATACTACCCTTTTCCCACAGGAGGATCGTGCTACTTTATATACATAGTAGCGAAAAGGTTTTTCCCTTATAGGAATTATATATGAAATATACAGTGCATTGCGCTGATGAACTTGTGTACAGCTGCATTTTAGCTTGATCATTTGGCAGAGGTTGCAACTGCACATATCAAGTACTGTATATTTATTCCTGTTTATAGAATCTACAACCTTGGGACAATATCTAAAGAGACTTTATATCCTGTTTCATCAGTTATCACACTGCTTGCCACATTCTATATTGACATTTTTAAGGGGATTTTATAATTCTTTGTTTATCATTCTATTTTATGAATTGTTAGTCTCCACTGTGTTACCACTAATAGAGGATCCGCAAGGGCCTGGCTGTATTTCTCTGTTAGCACAGTATCTGACATGTAGTATAATTATTAAATAAAAAAGACTTTTTATCCCTACGGTCTAACTATTCTTTTACCTTTTGTATCTCCTTTCTCTCCCCCCACCCCCTCTTCTTTCTCTTCCTTCCCTTTTCCCAACTCTCTATCTATCTACTCTATATCTCTTCCTCCACTTTGTCTCCAGATTACCCCAACATAAGAAGTGCTTGAGGACTGTATCTTTTTGTTCTATAATTAATTTATATTGTACAAATCTATTTAACTTTCTAGCTCCAATTAATAAAAAAGAAATAATTGTTTTCCACCGGAATACTCCTTTAACCCCTTAAGGACGAAGCCCATTTGGGCCTTAAGGACGCAGGCAATTTTATTTTTACATTTTCGTTTTTTCGCCTTCAAAAAATCATAACTCTTTTATATTTTCATCCACAGACTAGTATGAGGGCTTGTTTTTTGCACGACCAGTTGTCCGTTGTAATGCCATAAAAATGTATGGAACAACCAAAAAAATGCTATTTGTGTGGGGAAATGAAAAAGAAAACTTCAATTTTGCTAATTTTGTAAGGTTTTGTTTTCTCGCCATACAATTTATGGCAAAAATGACGTGTTCTTTATTCTTTGGGTCAATACGATAAAAACTATACCCATGATAATATATTTTTCTATTACTGTAAAAAAAAATCGCAAACTTTCTAACCAAATTAGTACGTTTAAAATCCCCCTATTTTGAAGACCTATAACTTTTTCATTTTTCTGTATAAGCGGCGGTATGAGGGCTCATTTTTTTGTGCCATGATCTGTACTTTTTATTGATACCCTATTTGCTTATATAAAACTTTTAATGCTTTTTTAATAACTTTTTTGGGAATAAAATGTTATAAAAAAAAGAAGCTATTTTGGAGTTTTAGTTTTTTTACATTCATGGCGTTCACCGTACGGTATCATTAACATTTTATTTTAATAGTTGAGATATTTACGCACGCGGCGATACCAAATATGTATATAAAATATTTTTTTTTAACTTTTTGGGGGTGAAATAGGGAATTTACGTTTTTATTGGGGAGGGGTTTTTTCAAATTTTTTTACTTTTAATTTTACACTTAAATAGTCCCCATAGGGGACTATTTATAGCAATCATTTGATTGCTAATACAGTTCAGTGCTATGTATAGGATATAGCACTGATCAGTATTATCGGTCATCTTCCGCTCTGGTCTGCTCGATCTCAGACCAGAACAAAAGACCTCGGGAGATGGCCGGAGCAAGGCGAGGGGACCTCCGGCTGCCATGCAGGATGATCGGATCGCCATGGCAGCGCTGCGGGCGATCCGATCACCCATTCAAAGTACCACGATGCTGCAGATGCCGTGATCTGTATTGATCATGGCATCTGAGGGGTTAATGGCGGACATCCGCGAATCACGGATGTCCACCATTACGGGCGGGTCTCTGGCTGCTGTCAGCAGCCGGGACCTACCGCGCATGACGCGAGCATCGCTCCGATGCTCGCAGTTATGCGTAGGACGTAAATGTACGTCCTGGTGTGTTAAGTACCAGCTCACCAGGACGTACATTTATGTCCTTCGTCGTTAAGGGGTTAAGGTTCGGGCCAATATTCACTTTTGCTTTGCGTTAGTGTTTTTCTTCTTTAAGCTCCTCTGAGCTGCCGCAGATGCTTTACTTTCAATTTAGACACTGTGATCCGCATTGATCCTGGCGTCTAAAGGGTTAATGACATGCACAGCTCTTGCGCTCACTTCAAAATGACACTTGAGGATTTAGGGCGTACAGGTACATCCATGGTCCTTAACTACCAGAGCACAAGGGCGTACCGGTATGCCATTGGTCCATAACAGGTTGAAGTGTACCTGTAATTTGCACAAACTTTTTATATAATGTAGATAATACCATGATATGTATTTTTGTAAAATACATTAGTTTAAAAAGTGTATATTTTTGGGTAAAAAAAATGCTGTCCCTGCAGCTTTTGTGTGTCTCTGTGTGGAGACAAAATACAGGAAATGTGGGCAGGGCAAATATGACTCCTGGCTTATCGATCATCCCGCTGTGTGAGCCGGGGGCCTGTTTGTCTGCCCACCCTTCCTGTATTTTCTCTCTGCGCAGAGAAACACAGGCAATAGCTGCAGGGAAAAGCCAGGATTCGTTCTCCCATAAATATACACATTTTTAACCAATGTATATTAAAATTATACATAAAATGTTATTATCTACGTTATATAAAAAGCTTTTGCAAATGACAGGTACTCTTTAAATGAAACAACTTACAGCTGCTATATGAAAACTTATCAGTCTCCATGAAGTCTGATCCTGAGGTCATATTGCCATTTATCTATCTGGGAGAATTATCCCTAACTCCTATACACTCACATTTCTGTGGGTACAATTATCTCAACCTTCAATGAGCTCTGTTTCTAGGTCAGGGTCAAAAGAGGACAGAAAGTAGCTAAACAAACAAACAAGCTAAAGAATAAACTGGATTCATTATGTTATATTTAGATAAATGTTTATTCTGAAGTCCAGATTTATGGTAAACAATAAACACGTAATAAACATTCCATTTGTCTCCTGCAGGTTTTCAAGTTTTGGCAATAAAAATGGCTCTACTACATTAAAACTGCTTTATGAGAAATCAGCTTTATTTTAGGAAACTTTATAATATCAGAGGGGGTCATGGTATCCAAAAATTCTTACATATTGCTCAGAAGTTCCAACTACAACTTGGGAGCCCATTAAATACTGATTTATAAAACTAATATTGAATTAGTAATCTGTATAAATCCATATGCTTTGAGTCCCAGCTTATGATGGCTGCAGGTTCCAAACATTTTAATTCTTTACTGTATGGCTATGTAAAGAAAACAAAGGTCCACAGGAGTGGCATCCAACTTCTGGCATTCAGCTATTCAGCTATTGAATGTTAATCCCTAAACCACCTTCCAGTGATATTAGATAGTCACTATAATTTCAATAAATGTTACCTAAATCAATCATACAAGGAATTGTTTGAAATGTAATACAGTGACCCCCCCGACCTACGATGGCCCCGACATACGATCATTTCAACATACGATGGCCTCTCACAGGCCATCGCATGTTGAAGGCAACCGTAAACGCTATCTGGCAGCGCAGACTGCTTCAGTTGCTACCGGATAGCCGTTTACGGTGCCCCGTGTGGTCCGTTGACAATCACTTAGCTGTCCTCAGGGCTTCGGCGCGTCCTCTTCGGGATCCCCTGCATCGTCCATCACCATCCTTGTCATCATGTCGCTGTGCACGCCGTCCCGTCATCCAATAGGAGCGGCGTGTGTAGCGATGTGATGGCGGCGACGTGAGAGCGAGGATGCCTGGGAGGCAGAGGCCTTGCCGGACCGTCGGGGACACCCCGGGCACGCAGCGACAATGATGGAAGGCGACATCCAGGGCAGCGGTGACGAGTAGTGATGGTCCGGAGCGGCGGGGACACGTGAGAATAACCTCCAATACCAGTGGTCTTTAACCTGCGGACCTCCAGATGGTCCCTCAACATACGATGATAATCCGTTCGAAATGAACTATTGTATCAACTGGATACTTTTGTGAGCTGACCCATTCTAAAAACCCACCATAGAAATTTTATCATTTTTTCAGAGCGTATGATTATTTTATTTGATGAGGGGCAGGAAAGGACTAACTAGAGAAAAAGTCCTTTCCTGCCCCTCATCAAATAAAATCATCAAACGCTCTGAAAAATGCTTAAATTTCTATGGTGGGTTATTATGATGGGTCAGCTCACAAAAGTATCCAGTTACCACTGCTCATATAAGTCTGTGGAGGGTAAAGTAGGGGACTAGATGGAGACACACAGAGGCAGAGACAAGCATATACAGTAGGAGTAGAATTTAGAAAAACCAACTTTTCTATAATGAGATTAGTGGTAAATGAGATGGTATAGAGCTTAGTCAGTCAAAGTAGCACCATGACTATGTGCCTTACTACTGCTTCCCTTCTACAGTATTAGAATGACAGGGAAAAATCACTTATTTAAAAAAAAAATAATAAATAAATAAACACAAAATCCCATCTCTAAATGTGTAAAATACGGCTCAATAGTTGTTACTTGTTGGACATTATTTCCTATTAATATGAATAAGCTTGACGCGGCTGAGGCAGTGGGAGTATTTCTGGCTGTGGGTAAGATCGGTTTGTGTCCTGAGTGCTTGTGAACTGGGTTTCTTGCATTTATCTGAGCTTGCATGCACAGAACTGTTATGTTACTGAATGAAATATACCCCCCTTTACAGCTGATGGGGCTGTAGATGACATTACACCACAATGTATTAGATACAAAGGTTAAGATCAGAGAAGGATAATTCATGATGATGTATTTAAATAGATGTAATGCTTCAAAATCCTTCATTTTAGTTTCAAATCCAGCTCGGGATGAAGGTGACTTTTTAATCCCAAACCAGATGTTAAAATTTGGCCACAGGTTTTCATTTCTAACAATAAGTGCAAATAATATTGTTCCTTGTGCTATGACTACACCCTTTGTCCTGCTTGTATTTAATGTGTATATAATTACAGTTATAAATTATGAGGGAGATAAAAAAAATATTGTGAGACATAAAACAATATTTTTTCTAATACAGTAAAATCATTTTAATCCGGTATTAACAGGAACTCCTACATTAGCAGTGTTTTCTCTATGTGAGAGAATAAGGGTTCCATAAGCTTCTATAGGGCTATATATTTATATATTCAATACACCATGCTTAAAGATGAGCAAACCTTTCAAAATATGTTGTAGCTTTCAATTTTATTTACAATTCAATTCAATTCAATGATGATTCAGACTTGTCCCTATACTCTCTGGGGCAGGTGCAGAGCACTCAGCCCAGCAAATGTATAGAACTAAATTTTGATGCATAGTATAACATAACTGCCATTGAATATACAACAAGCATCAATGCATGGAGTATTGCTGTTTACTGTATAAAAGCAAGAACTCCTGCCAAAATTACAGGAGTCCTTGTTTTCTACATAGTTTCCGTTGTTCCCAATGTTAGGACATCATGGAAACTATGCAATGATCAGTAAGGCATATGCACTTCCTGCTCAGTGAATACTCTCTGAGCTGGGCACAGCTCCACTTAGTATTGCCACTTACCTCTTTATAAAAAAAATAGACAGGAATGTGGTGTCCCGGTGCAGAACACACCTGTCTCCCTGCCCTGCAAGGTGAATGTCTCTTTGCAGTGTCTGCTTCTGGTAACAGCTCAGGTTACCTGTATTGAGACATATATTGTATTTCAATACAATGTCATATACAGTGGGGCAAAAAAGTATTTAGTCAGCCACCAGTTGTGCAAGTTCTTCCACTTAAAAAGATGAGAGAGGCCTGTAATTTTCATCACAGATATACCTCAACTATGAGAGACATAAAATCACTTTCCTGAATCACATCAGCCTCCTTCATTTCTTCCAACATTTTCTTTATGGTCTGGTACATTCCAGGTGCCACCGGACGGGGCCTCTCTTTGATGGGGGGTCTGTCGCCAGTAAGGTTCCGATGCTGGATCATCGTGTTCCGGCCAAAGTCAGTGGGAAACTTGTTGAAGGCTTCCTGGTACTGTTTGGCTACTCAAATGATCCCTTGCACTTGTTCCTCGGGAGTTTCTCCATCCCCAATTTGTAATTGTGCCAACCAGGGTTCCATAGGGCCCTTGTCTGTTCCTTGTCGGGCAACCTGCGTCCTCGAGACCACATCCTTGGAGTCCAAGCGATTCAGCCGGGCCACCGGGGTATACTTAGGTAGCCTCGCAGCGACTTCAGAGAGGTTAATAAGTCTCACCGGAACTCTTCCATTTCTTACTGTCACCGGACTCCTAGCCGCTCGCACCAGTGGGTAGTCTTCCAACAGAGTAGGCTCCAAGAGTGCTTAATAATCCTGATTCTTCACCCCAGGTCAGTCGCGACACCAGATAACTGTCTCTGTATGTGGTTGCAGGGTAACAGCTCTCATGCCTTGGATCCTTACCCGACAAATCTCTCCCTGATGATTCACGAACTTTTGCTCAGCTTGAAGTATCTGGAGGTGATGCTGCATGGCTCGCCGGCCTGGTGGTGACATGGGAGGGAGAGATGCATGAAGTGAGTTAACAAAGTCATCAAAACAATGCCTCATAATGTTCATGCCTAATATGAACTCTGCTGCACCCTCATCATTAACACTGGTAACAATTACACCCTGCTCCTTTAAAATATGCTCCCCCACCTGTATTGTGGGCTCCCAGTAGCCATGCCTGGGTACTGGTTTCCCGTTCCCTGCAATCACACTAAATTCTATCTCCCTAGGCTCACATAACCTTTCAGGCCCCCAATACCTGTAAAAATCCCCTTGTGGAATCGTGGACACCTGCGAACCAATATCTATTAAAGCCTGCAGCTTGATCCCCTCTACTCTCACCTGTACATAAGGGCAAGGAGCAATATACATAGACAGTCCCTTCTTGGTGTTAGTTGATTCTGGACCTTCCACTGTTACTCCTGGGGTGTGGTCCTCAACCCCAGAGGATGCCCGTTTAAAGCCCAGCATTGGCTTTTCCAGTGTCCAGTTTTACCACAATGGCTGCAAACAGGCCTCTGACTGCCAGGTGGCCTCACAGGAGGGGTGCCAGGTGGATTGGCAGGGCGAGGGTCAGGTTTCTTAGGTGGGAGAGGCGCAGGCCTAGGGGAGTTTGACCGGCCTGCCATTTCCTTGAAAGCCTTAGCTAATTTTTCAATGTCCTGTTTTATGTCCTGCAAGTCAGCAGTCCATGGACTAGGGGAAGGTGTAGCAAGGACAAGTTGTGACGGGGCCGAGGATTGGGGTGAGGCCTCCTGGGGTTCTGAAACAGGGACGCTAGCTTCCTCTAACTGGGACCCAGACTCAATAACTTTGACCGCCAATCTTTTAAAAGCTGCTAAGTCCATATCAGGATTTTGCACCGCTAGCATCCTAAGTTGGGCCTTGTCCCACTTATTCTGTGCCCCCTCTATAAACCGGTCCATAAGGACTCTATTGCCCTGATCGGGCGTGATGCCATCCAACTTCTGCACCGCCTCTAACGCATTCTGTAAGGCTACCGCATATGCCCGGAGAGTCTCACCTGGTTGCTGACGTCGCTCATACAATCTGAGATGTACCTCAGAGGGGGAATGGGACTCAAACACTTGAGAGAGCCCCTCAAAGATCTGTCCCTCTGTGGCCTTGTCAGTCACTGGCCAGGTGCGGAGTTCCTCCAAGGCAGGTCCCTGGAGCTGTCCCAGAAGCAACTGTACCTGTTGATGAGGAGGGAGTGCATAAAACCCAAAGAGGCTGTAAATCTTTTCTTTAAAATCTCTCAACGTGAAGGGATCTCCGTTGTAAGTGGGAAGAATGGGGTTTCCCAGGAAGAAAGGTGCAGCAACAGGGGCTCCCAACATGTAGGGAGCAGCTGGGATTGAATTAGGTGGATCTTGACTTGCTCGGGGTGAAGGTCCTACCGCCGGTGTCGCAGGAAGCCCATGTCTCTGAGGGTAAGGCAGCATCGGTGTGGGTGGCAGCATCATTCTGACTTGCGGTGGGGACCTCATTGGTGGGGTCCCAGGAGTACCGCTGTCCTGTTGGTCGGGTGGTGGTGATGGTTTTGCAGGCTCTGACATTCTTCTATTGAGTGTGTTGGCCCTTTAAATAAAACTCGGACTCAGATGACCCCGACTTTGGGCTCCGGCAAGATGGCCGCAGCCACACTGCAGACTTCGGTGGGCGGAGTTTCTGGATCCTGCGCGCGGGAATGCCTCGCGTCGGTTTTAACTCTTTTGAACACGGATTGCAGCTCCGCTGTTCTCTTCGCCTCCCCCCTTACTTTTCGTGTGGCCCCCTTGTACTGTACACCACACGCACCGCTCTTGTACATAAAATGCGGTTTGCAGCACATGAACACAGTCTCTTATATGAACACAGTCTCTTATATAGGGGGAGTACACTTTCACTGGTGGCAACAGCAGCAGGCACACACCCGTATCCGGTTCGTGACGCCAAAAAGGCTTTGTGGTACCTTGGGGGGTTGTATGGCAGTTGGGGTGTTGCTGTGAGGTATATCACGGTTATAATTAACTCTTGTCAGTCGTGATGCCAGGGTGAGGGTTAATACTGCGATGCTTGGCCTATCGCCACCCTTCCCAAGAGCGATAGGTAGATGCAGAATAAAGTATTGTCCACAACCAGAACTTTGCTGAAAACTTGCGTAAACTTTACTGAAGATTATCTGTAATATGCGAATACAGGAACAGTCTTTATAACAAAGTCTATGTACAGCTTAGCTGAGATTGATGTATGGTTGGGACTTTTGTAAGTTCTTTAGCTTAGTAGGATTTAGTATGCACAGATCTGCTGGATTTAGGGTTATGTTTAGGTCCAGAGGTCTCGCTAGCATAAGGGGGGAAGTTGAAAGAACTCACAGTTTCGTTTCAGGTCAAGGCCGGCAGGCTTTGGCCCAGTATTTGTCATTGTAAGTTGCGGAGGTCCTACCTCATGAAGTGTCAGCAACCCAAGAGCAAAGAGATGCTGCTTGCTTGGCAGCGCAGGAACAAGAGCACAAGAGCAAAGAGATCGTCTATTGGCTGCAGCTCCCTTATATGGGCAGGGGCTGACCGTTTTAGGATTGGTCCACACCATCTGTCAATCAGCTTTACAAGGTATTGTGGGTATCACATGACCCAGAACCTCCAAAGGTCCTTTTACCTACCATAGAGACTAAACCCCAGTCACATGACCCGCAGGCCCTGCGACGCTATGCAAGGTAAGTATACATTTTGTATACAGTATTTACATTTATTTAGGAAATATATTAACTATTTTAGGGGCGACTAGGGGATGACTAAAGAAACGGAACCCCACAGTTACTAGGAACTCTGACTTTGGGGACCCCTAACCAAGGTACGGTATGCAATACGGTATCGGGACACCATAAACGTATAATATAAGACTATGTTCACATTTTTGATAAATCTCTCCCGTTGAGTTTTATATTTGTACAGTATATAGATGTGCTCTATGCAAGTCTATGGGAAAGTGTTTGTCTGTGGCCAATATATGTAAAAATTACAGTTGCACTTGTTACACCTGCGTAAATAAGTGACATCCATATTTTTACATACTGTATGCACAGAATATCACTTTCCCATAAACTTCCATAGAGCACATACATGTTGAAATTGCAGGCACGATTTGTCTGCGACACCTAAAAAACACACAGTGTGAACCCAGCCTTAGGGTGATTAGGTTTGTAGAAAATGACTCTTACGATGCGGGCTCTCCAATTTCCTAGAAAGATGACAGTCCGTAGATATTAATGACATGAACCTTATTACATAACAAAACAATGACACATTTTAAGGGGCACAACTTATGTGTTTTACTATAGTGTGTTGACTCCTCACGCCCTTCATAGGCACAATTTTCAAGCAGCATTTATGTGTGTGTACTGCTGCTACTGTATATCAATCCGAGGAAGGAAGAGTGTTGTACCCCTTTAAACACATCATTATATTTTGTATTATTGTCAGTTTGTGTTTTTAATATCCACGGACTTTGTCCTCTTCCTTTGGCATTGGAGCGCCTGTATCGTCAGAGTCATTTTCTACATACTTATTGACATTTACTATAGGACACCTCTTTTGGGTTCCTGGGACCCTGTGGCCTGCACCTGGTAACTTTCATACCTTATAAGAGTGATATGCGCAAAATCTATGTACATATGGTAAACAATTATTTGGCAGAACTTGTGCTAGCCCCTACGGGTATTTTGTTGTAAAAGTTAACACACAAGTTAACACACAAAGCTAACACAGCAGTTAAAGCTGCTGTATGCTCCAGAGGAAGTTGTGTAGTTCTTTTCTGTCTTACCACAGTGCTCTCTGCTGACATCTCTGTCCATGTCAGGAACTGTTCCAGAGCAGGAGGGGTTTGCTATGGGGAAGGTGTCAGCAGAGAGCACTGTAGTCAGACAGAAAAGAAATTAAAAAAGAAAAGAACTTCCTGTGGAGCATACAGCAGCGGATAAATACTGGAAAAAATTTAGATTTTGTAATAGAAGTAATTTACAAATCTGTTTAACTTTTTGGAGCCAGTTGAAAAAGCTTTCCACCAGTATCCCTTAAATCACAAGGTTTTCAGATTTGTATAGTGTAAGGGCACTTACTTTATTAACAGAAGCATTAAAATAAAATTAAAAATATAAAACATAGACATACAGTAAATCTTTGCCACTTGCTTTTCTTTCTTTATTTATCTATTTAATAAACAAGACAATCAAAAACATTTCTCAACTCTATGGGTCATACATGATGTAAACAAAGCCAGAGCGGGTCCCTGGTATTTTTCATGTTTTATATAATTTGTTATTATTCAATCTTAAAAATGTTCTGTGAATATAAATAGCGGTGGATTTTTTTTTGTTTTGTTTTGAATGTTTTCTGACTTTTCAAACAATTCTACATTGGAGAAGTGTGCAGCTGCAGGAGTGGGAAGGTGGTTGTTAGACATAGTGTATGTGCAGTTTATCACCGCCTCTGTCTTCCTGATTGATATGTACACAAATATCATGTACAGTATAGATAAGCAACAACTTTGATTTCTCCATTATTTCCGTATGGGCCACAACTAGAGCCAGATCACCTCTAAAATGTCAGAACCAAAGCTATTGCTTCCTCTGCATCTGTAATACAAAAGGACAACTGATTATTAATTTTTTTTTTGTTAAGGAATGACCAATGAGAGACACATTGTGTAAGAAAGAATAAAAAAATATACAAATAAAATAATACAAAGAAAAACACAAAAACAAATACCACTATTAGCAGCCCAAACCATAACACTTGATCTGACTCAAAGCTATAACACTTGATCTGCACTTTAAACTTTCATTTAGGCAATTTTATAACCTTGATAATAAACTAAGAATGGGGAAATGACAGATGCATTTCTCAGGTTCTGTAGTAATCTTAATTTGGTTTCACAGAATGATAGGGTTCTGGATTTTACGTCCATAACATTTGGCTGTACTTTTAACCCCTTAAGGACAATTTTCGTTTTTGCACTTTCCTTTTTTCCTCCTCACCTTCTAAAAACCATAACACTTTCGATTTTGCACCTACAGACCCATATAAGGGCTCGTCTTTTGCATCACCAATGGTACTTTGTAATGACATCACTTATTTTATAACAAAATCTATGGCTAAACAAAAAAATATATATGTGGGGGTGACATTGAAAAAAAAAACACCACATTTTATAACTTTTGGGGGCTTCTGTTTCTACGCAGTGCATTTTCTGTAAAACTTACACCTTTATTCTGTTTATTCTGTTGGGCCATACGGTTAAAATGATACCAAAATTATAACAACATGAACGTAAATTAGTATGTTTAACCACTTAAGGAATCAGCAACTCAGCCCATTTTGGCCTTAAGGACTCAGCAAATTTTATTTTTATGTTTTCGTATTTTCCTCCTCGCCTTCTAAAAATCATAACTTTTATATTTTCATCTACAGATGAGTATGAGGGCTTGTTTTTTGCGTGACCAGTTGTCCTTTGTAATGACATCACATATTTTACCATAAAATGTATGGCACAACCAAAAATTGATGCTCACTGAGCCTGAAAGACAGCTTGAATATCCTTGGAACTTGTTTGGGGCTGCTTATCCACCATCCGGACTATCCTGCGTTGACAGCTTTCATCAATTTTTCTCCTCCGTCCACACCCAGGGAGATTAGCTATAGTGCCATGGGTTGCAAACCTCTTGATAATGTTGCGCACTGTGGACAAAGGCAAATCTAGATCTCTGGAGATGGACTTGTAACCTTGAGATTGTTGATATTGTTCCACAATTTTGGTTCTTAAGTCCTCAGACAGTCTCTTCTCCTCTTTCTGTTGTCCATGCTTAGTGTGGCACACACAGACACACAATGCAAAGACTAAGTGAACTTTTCTCCTTTTTATCTGCTTTCAGGTGTGATTTTGATATTACCCACACCTGTTACTTGCCCCAAGTGAGTTTAAATGAGCATCACATGCTTGAAACAATCTTATTTTTCCACAATTTTGAAAGGGTGCCAAAAATTTTGTCCAGCCCATCATTGGAGTTTGGTGGACATTATGTCAAATTAGCTTTTTTCCTCCCTTTTTTGGTTTAGTTCCAATACACACAAAGGGAATAAACATGTGTATAGCACAACATACTTTTCAATCCTTTTCTGTGAGAAATAATTCATTTTCCAGAAAAATTTCAGGGGTGCCAACATTTACAGCCATGACTGTAAAATCCCTCTATTTTGCTGATCTATAACTATTTCATTTTTCCATATAAGCGGCGGTAGGAGGGCTCATTTTTTCTGCTGTGATCTTTTTATTGCTTCCACATTTACATATATAAATCTTTAAAAAAAATGTTTACCAATTGTTTTTTGGAATAAAATGTTACAAAAAAGCAGCAATGTTGGACTTTTCTTTTTTTTTTTTTACGTTCACGCCGTTCACCATACAGGATCATTAACATTATATTTTAGTAGTTTGGATATTTACGCACGCGGCCATACCAAATATGTTTATAAAAAAAAATGTATACACTTTTTGGGGGTAAAATGGGAAAAAGGGACAATTTACATTTTTGTTGGGGGAGGGGATTTACCAAATTGTTTTACTTTTTTTTTTTTTTAAATACTTTTATTTAACTTTTATTTTTACACTTTAACCCCTTAAGGACCAAGCCCATTTTGACCTCAAGGACCAGGCCAATTTTATTTTAGCATTTTTGTTTTTTCCTCCTTGTCTTCTAAAAATGGTAACTCTTTTATATTTTCATCCACAGACTAGTATGTCCTGCATAATGACATTTTACCATGAAATGTATGGCACAACCAAAAAAATACTGGGAGAGATTTATCAAAACCTGTGCAAAGGAAAAGTTGCCCAGTTGCCCATAGCAACCAATCAGATTGCTTCTTTCATTTTGCAGAGGCCTTGTTAAAAATGAAAGAAGCGATCTGATTGGTTGCTATGGGCAACTGGGCAACTTTTCCTTTGCACAGGTCTTGATAAATCTCCCCCACTATTTGTGTGGGGAAATTAAAAAGAAAACCGCAATTTTGCAAATTTGGGAAGGTTTTGTTTTCACGCCGTACAATTTACAGTAAAATGACTTGTGTTCTTTATTCTGTGGGTACCTACTTTTCTATTATTGTCGCGCTTAAAAAAAATTGCTAACTTTTTAACCAAACTAGTATACGTTTTCTGTATTAGCTGCGGTATGAGGGCTCATTTTTTGTGCTATGATCTGTACTTTTTATTGATACCACATTTGTGTATATAAAACTTTTATACATTTTTTAATTCATCTATTAAAAAATAAAATGTGACAAAAAAGCAGCAATTTTGCTCTTTATTTTTTTTACGTTCATGCCATTCACCGTACAGGATCAATAACATTATATTTTAATAGTTTGGACATTTATGCACGCGACGATACCAAATATGTGTATATAAATTATTATTATATATTTTTTTACACTCTATGGGAGTAAAATGGGAAAAAATGACATTTTACATTTTTATTGGCAGAAGGGATTTTTCAAATTTTTTTTTTTACTTTTTTACTTAAATTTGTACACTTTAATAGTCCCCATAGGGGACTATTTATAGCAATGCTTTGATTGCTAATATTGTTCAGTGTTATGCATAGGTCATAGCATTGATCAGTGTTATCGGTCATCTTCTGCTCTGGTCTGCTCGATCTCAGACCAGAGCAGAAGACCCGTGGAAGGTGACGGAGGCAGGTGAGGAGACCTCCGTGCGCCGCTCTGGATGATCGGATCGCCGCGGCATTGCTGAGGGCGATTCGATCATCCATATTTCTGACCACACTCCCGCAGATGCCTTGATCTGTATTGATCACGGCATCTGAAGGGTTAATGGCAGACATACGCGCAATTGCGGATGTCGGCCATTACCGGCAGGTCCCTGGCTGCCATCAGCAGCCGGGACCAGCCGCGCATGATCCAGGCATCGCTCCGATGCTCGCGGTCATGTATAGGACGTTAATATACGTCCTGGTGCGCTAAGTACCGCAGCATCAGGATGTAAATTTACATCCTTGGTCGTTAAGGGGTTAATAGTCCCCATAGGAGACTATTTGTAGCAATCACTTGATTGCTAATTCTGTTCAGTGCTATGCATAGGGCATAGCACTGATCAGTGTTATCGGTCATCTTCTGCTCTGGTCTGCTCGATCTCAGACCAGAGCAGAAAACCCCGGAAGATGGCCGGAGGCAGGTGAGGGGACCTCCGACCATCATGCTAGATGATCGGATTCCCGTGTCAGCACTGCGGGCGATCCGATCATCCATGTTAGTGACCGCACTGACGCAGATGCCGTGATCTGTATTGATCGGCATCTGAGGGGTTAATGGCACACATCAGTGCGATCACTCATGTGCGCCATTGCTGGAGTGTCCCTGGCTGCTGATAGCAGCCAGGACCTGCCGTACATGACCCGAGCATCGGTCCGATGCTCGCGGTCATGTACAGGACGTAAATGTACTGTTACGTTATGTGCTCCAGCCGCACACACTGGCCGTGAGCGCATGGTCCCCTTACCTGCTGCTGCCGACGGGGCTGGGACTCGCATCGCGGGACGCGGCTGTATGCGAGCACCAGTCCGTCACTCTCCGGGTGTTTCTCCTGCCTCTGCGTCTCTGCTCCGGCGCGCGTGTCCCCATCCCCTAGGGCGCGCGCCGGAGCTTTAAGATTTAAAGGGCCAGTATGCTCATTAGTGTAATTCACCTGTGGCTCATTTATAAATTCCTACTCCCTCCTCTCTCCCCTGCCGGATCTATGTTGCCGTGTGTCTTAGAGAAAGCGTTCTTGGGTATTGCCTTGTCGTATATCTGATCCCTTGCTTTGTGACTTTGACGTTGCTTCTCTGCCGCCTGCCTACTGAACTCCTGCTACATCTTGACTATGCTACTGTGCCGCCTGCCCTGACCTTCTGCTATCCAGACTATAAGCTGCCTTATCCCTCCTGTGCCTCGCATCGCCTCTGCCGCCTGTGTGGTCAAGCCGTGCCAGGGGTAGCGACCTGGGTGGCGCAGCAAGTCCATCCCGCTTTACGGTGGGCTCTGGTGAAAACCAGCAGCACCTTAGACTCCACCCCCTGGTACGGTCCGAGTCATCTGCCACACAGGTCCAGCGGATCCACATCCACCGTTGTTCCTGTCTACTAAAACGTGAGTGTTACATGTACATTGGTGCGTACATTTACGTCCTGCATCGTTAAGGGGTTAAAGTTGTCATCTTCTGACCCCTATAACTTTTTTTATTTTTTGCATATGGGGCTACATGAGGGCTCATTTTTGTGCTGTGAACTGTAGTTTTTATTGGTACCATGTTTATTTTGATGGGACTTTTTGGGAATTTTTTGTGGTATAAAAAATGCGCAGTTTTGGACTTTGGTTTTTACGTGTACACCATCGACCGTGCGATTTAACTAATCTTATATTTTAATAGTTCGGACATTTACGCACAGGGTGGTACCAGATATGATTTTTTTATTACATTTTTTTATTTAAAAAATGGGAAAAGGGGGTGGGATTTTAACTTTTATTAGGAAGGGGTTAATTTACTTTTATAAACTTTTTTTTTTTTTACGCTTTTTTTTTTTTTTTGTCCCCATAAGGGGCTATAACACGCATTCTTACAATTGCATACAGTTTTCAATGCTAAGCTTTGGCTCAGCATTCATCAGTGTTTTCGGTGCTCTGCTGCTCTAGCCTGGAGAACCTGGCCAGAGCCTCAGAGCATCGATCGGACAGCAAGGAAGCTCTGTCCACTCAGCTGAGCAGGACTCAAGTCAGTCTGGTAATGTGCATTAAGACCTGTATGCATAATAGAATGCATGTGTTTATATGGAAAATACCTTTTAATCTATCTTTAACTGTACTTACTCCTCTGGCAGTCTCCTGAAGGCTGGGGGCATTTCTTCAGAATCATGACAAACTTGTTCCTTTCTTCCCCCTCCTTTTCCCTTGTCATGAGGTCTGCACAAACATTTTAGCATTTGCAAAGCTTTGTGCCTAAAGTGCATGTTTATATAACTCTAATGCAGCCATGTAGAACCTATATGGTGGAAATACACAAAAGCACAGGAAAAAGCCTCCAGTTTGTGCCAAAAAATCAACAATTTTTCATTTACAATGCTTTGTGTTTATAATGCATGCTTTATATAACTCTAAAGCAGCCAAGTTCATAAAATGACCAAAAAAGAAATAATTCTGCACATAAATAAATAATTAGCCCCTTGTATTGTTTGTCAGTGTGCATGGAAATGCTCCTCTTCTGAAAAGGCTGCAATCTGTCTTGATCCTGTCTGGATCTTACAGGGGTTCAGCTCATACTGATGAAAGATGGATTATGCACAACACTGAGGAGCAAACAGGTCCAAACTTATTGTTGTTAGTACCAAAGAGACTAGAAGCCCAAGGTTGCTTTGCAAAATTAAAAAGACAGTGAACCCTAGTGGTCATTTAAAAAAACAAAACACCCCAGCAATCAAATTTTTTAATGAAGTATATTAGGAAAATGCTCAGTTTTTACGGAAGTATTAAATAAAAAAAAGTTTTTTTTAACAACAGTAATGCTTTAACTGAATCGTCAGATGTGTAGGAACTTTACTAAAAAAAATGGGCTGTAAATGCTAGGATGAGGGGTAGCATTGGGAGTATAATGGGCTGTGAATCATGGTTGGGGGTATAATTCTGAAGATCCTAGGTACACCCCCACTGAGCCTAGCATTCACAGCCCATTTTGCAATAGAGTACGGGCATCATGAAGCAGAGACAGGGTGTAGTAACAGGACAAACTACAGTTTACTCTAGAATTTGTGGCTGTCTAATAGAAATCATGGGTTTAAAAACCACAGGGAATAGAGTAACTCATACTCATATAGGTAAGACGTGTCAATCGAGTCTGGTGGGGCATAGAACAGCCTCTAGGGATCGCCCCCATGAATACAGTAGGTAACCCATTCTTGCCAGCTTTTAAAGCTAGGATTTCTCTGAAGTCAGTGAAAAACATTGCAAAAAACACAGAATTTCTTGCCAAAATTCCAGCTCCTCCAAAATATATATTTAAAACATCCAAAATTTATTGAAGCATGATTAAAAGTAAAAAAAATAACTAAGGGTAAAAGATAGGCAGAAACGCTGATGCATTTCGAACCGGTCTAATTCTTAGTCATGGCACAACACTACTGACCACTATCCTTCATTTTATATTCTTTAGTCAGCTCTGGGAACACCCCCATTACAACGTACTTCCTAGGATGTACCCATGACGTCACATGCAAATCAAATAAACCAAAAAAACAAAACAAATCAAAAGCAAAACACAAGTCAAAAGACACAAAAAAATCCATAACGAGACATGTATAAAGGAACATGAAGGAAGAGAAATCTTTCACTTCAGCTTTTATTTATTGTGACACGACCCATGTTATTTGTGACACGACCCATGTTATCTATTAAGCAATATGTAATGAATGTTGGTTGCAGTACATAGGTTGCACCAATAGGAAACTAAAACAAAGAATATATGAACACTTACACATACCTGCAAACCCGTCCTTTTCCTCAAGATCCATGTCAGGTTTAAGCAAACATATCCAGGAAGTTCACGGAGGTAATACTTCCGTTTTGAATATTATGGGTATTGAGCGTTTTTCCCCTCCACGACGAGGAGGTGACTAGACCCATAAGCTTCTGATGCGAAAGGCTTTTTGGATCCTTAGATTGGACACTCCCTTTAAGGTTTGAATTTAGAAAAATGTATCTTATGTGTATTGAGCCGTATAATGATCAAGTTGCGCTGTGTGCAGTAAAAGCTGAAGTGAAGGATTTCTCTTCCTTCATGTTCCTTTATACATGTCTCGTTATGGATTTTTTTGTGTCTTTTGACTTGTGTTTTGCTTTTGATTTGTTTTGTTTTTTGGTTTATTTGATTTGCATGTGACGTCATGGGTACATCCTAGGAAGTACGTTGTAATGGGGGTGTTCCCAGAGCTGACTAAAGAATATTAAATGAAGGATAGTGGTCAGTAGTGTTGTGCGATGACTAAGAACCAGACCGGTTCGAAACACGTCAAAGTTTCTGCCTAGCTTTTACCCTTAGCTCTTTTTTTTTTTTTTTTACTTTTCATCATGCTTCAATAAATTTTGGATGTTTTAACTATATTTTTTGGAGGAGCTGGAATTTTGGCAAGAAATCCTGTGGTTTTTTTTTTGCAACGTTCTCCATTGGTATCTATTCACATCAGGTATGCGGGTTGGATGATTTTCCGTGCTCCACGCACCCTTACAGACATCTCTGATTCCTATATTGGCTGTACGGAGGTGAGCTGGTTTTTCTTTTTTGTGCTATATTTCTCTAAAGTGCCTGACTGTTTTAGTGTAGATCACAGTTTATCCTGTTGCAGCGCTCTGTCTCAGTTTCATGCTGCCCGAGGTTCAGACAGTATGAAATAACTGTCAGGTTCTGTTTAAAATACCAGCACACACATTTTACATGACTGCATTTTTTTCATAGTACCCTATAAAACAGTCTTTCCAAACCAAAGTGCCTCCAGCTGTTGCAAAACTATAACTCCCAGCATGCCCGGACAGCCAAAGGCTGTCCGGGCATGCTGGAAGTTGTAATTTTGTAACAGCTGGAGGCACCCTGGATGGGAAACTCTGCTATAAAGCATAGCTTGGTGTTGCTTTTGTGAAATAAAGTCAGCTTATTTATCTTTTTATTATTTATTCTACATTTTTATATAAATGTTTTTGATCTTTTTACACAGATTTGTACATAGACACTCCAATTCGTTTTCAGTCCGTGTGAGAACTCTTCTGCCTCCTAGGACCCCTTTTAGGATGTAGCTTTGCACCTGCCACTTATCCTAAATTACAATGGGAAGAGGACAGTACGGCCCTGTAATAATAAGCTCCGTCCTGCCCTTCTGAACTAAATGGTCATGTCAATTGCTACTGATGTGAATAGGAAACCGACAAGATCAAAGTTCAATTCTTCGTCAGCTTTGGAATAATTTTTTTTTTAAATGCAAGTCATGACTATCTTAGTTGGAAGCGTATGAGCAATCTTTCATAGCCTTCATTTTCAATGCTCTAAGCCTACTGTGAAAACATATTGTTAGTAAAGGCCACATGGGTTTCATATATTTGTTTGCACAAAAGGCTCTAATTATGTTCCCCCGATTCCCTGCGCACCGGAGAATATGAATGTCAGCTGCGCACCTCGCCAAATGGTGAGCACAAAAAGAACACTGTTGCTGTTCCTCATTAAGGCCCTTTAAGTGAATTCTAGAAGGTAGTTTAGGATCAGGTGTATTCAATAAAAAACATATTTGAATAGGAAACACGTTTTTCCCTAGTGTCATAATCCGAGTATTTCACCCATGGTTTTGTATGGAATCGGTGTAATAAAAATAAGCCTTATTTATAGCGCTCATCAAATTCTTCCAGTAAATCTGTCACCAGATCCAATTGTTTCTTGGAAAGAAATAACATTTTCGCTCGTATAATATGAAAGAATAACTGTGAAAGTGATTTGAGAATGTGCGGTAGTCTGAGGGAGTTGTATTTGATGATAAAGTGTGTAGGTATAATGAGGGTAGTAGTCCCTGATATTTTAGTTACTGTACATGATTAAAGGAGTTATGCAGTTTCTCCTCTTTTACCCTTCCTATCTCACCCCTCTTTACCCTGAAGGGGTACTCTGCCAAAAAACATCTTATCCCATATCCAAAAGGACATGGGATAAGATGTCTGATCGCGGGGGTCCCGGCACTGGGGACCCCATGATCTCCGATGCAGCACCCCTTTTATCCGTGCTCAGAGCGAACGCCACTCCGTGCCGGATGACTGGCGACGACAGCCGCCATGCCCCCTCCATTCATGTCTATGGAAGGAGGCGTGACAGCTACATAATGGAGGTGGCGTGGCGTCACGAACACGGAAGCTCTAAGCTTCCATTTTCCAGATGCCACCGCTGCCGTCGCCACTTTGGATAGAGGATAAGATGTTTTTACCCCTTTTCTATGGTTGAGAGAAGCTAAACTTATTTGGTTGAATGGTTTATTGGTGGGTAATAATGTATTTCCCTTGAACTATTACGCTCTCGATTTGCTTTACTGGAGGGAGAATATTATAGAGCGCTCCAGGTACTCTCCTACTATTAGTCAGAAGGTCCCAAGGGCTTCGAGGTTACTCTGACTTTCTTCGAGGCTCTCATCCTACATAGTCCAGCCCTACAGGGCTTGTTACATATAATTCACACAGCAGATCTTGGAATTTTGGCGTCCGCGCTGCCAGTCGATGGATAATGTCAGGTTCCTATTCTATGCAGTCTTGTTCCTAAGAAGGTTACATTGGCAAAAACTCTTTTCTTAGCATTAACCACACACTTGTTTCCTTGGCAATGCATTAGGAGCATTGCCAAGGAAATAAGTGTGTGGTTAATGCTAAGAAAAAAAGAGGTTTTGCCAATGTAACCTTCTTAGCAACAAGACTGCATAGAATAGGAACCTGACATTATCCATCGACTGGCAGCACGGACGCCAAAATTCCAAGATCTGCTGTGTGAATTATATGTACCTGTTTGCACGCTTAGTCAGCGTGGGAAGTCTGCTGCAGCCTTGAATATCATCTGTGATCTGCGCTTACAAGCGTTGTGCCTTACTTTGCACAACCTGAGAAGGTAAGCGTATATGAGCACCAACACTACCCATTTTGAGTATTAACTGGTCCTGCACATAGGAGTGCTTTGTGTCCATCTTCTTTTCTTCTACAGGGCTTGTTGTCATTGCTGTATGCCCATGTCAATGTTCCCCCTAAGGATAAAAAATTGAAATTTATGGAGGCATGGGAAGCCGACATGCAGTCTACTATCTCTTTAAATCAGTGGCGTGATTGTTTTATCGCAGTGAGTAAGGAAAGTTGTCAGCTCTCTTTGATGGAGACATCCATTAAAGGGGTACTCATGTAGAAAAAAAAAATTTTAATCAACTGGTGCAAGAAAGTCAAACAGATTTGTAAATTACTTCTATTAAAAAAATCTTAATCCTTCCAGTACTTATTAGCTGCTGAATACTACAGAGGAAATTCTTTTCTTTTTAGAACACAGAGCTCTCTGCAGACATCATGAGCACAGTGCTCTCTGCGGACATCTCTGTCCATTTTAAGAACTATCCAGAGTAGGGGAAAATCCCCATAGCAAACATATGCTGCTCTGGACAGTTCCTAAAATGGACAGAGATGTCAGCAGAGAGCACTGTGCTCATGATGTCAGCAGAGAGCACTGTGTTCCAAAAAGAACAGAATTTCCTCTGCAGTATTCAGCAGCTAATAAGTACTGGAAGGATTAAGATTTTTTAATAGAAGCAATTTATAAATCTGTTTAACTTTCTGGCACCAGTTGATTTAAAAAAAATGTTTTCCACCGGAGTACCCCATTAAGGTGCTCCATAGAGTCTATATGGTTCCCGTTAGGTTACATTCCCTTTTCCCTCTGGTGTCACCGCTTTGTTTCTGTGGTTGTTCGGCAAGAGGCCCCATTTATCAAGTATGGTGGAGTTGCCCAGTGGTTGCTGAGTTTTGGAGGCAGGTGTTGGACATCCTGACAGAAATTCTGGAGTGCTGAATCCCTAGGACTCCCTCTTACCTCTTAAGTTGCAAACCTGCAGGATGCCTTTTCGTTTTTTCCGACTAGCCCAATTTATTTTATTTGCCACCTGCATCTATATAGCTTCCCAGTGAAAAAAACTTTATTGGTTTTAGCGAGGGTTTTTGAAAGAGTAAACTTGATCCTTTTGAATGAAAACTTATCAGCTATTAGAGAAGATGCAGTGGACTGTTTTATGGTCGCAAATGTTTTGTGGTCGCCCTGGATTTCGTCTTCCCATTGTTTCCCCATGCAACATCACTCATCTCTCTATTGAGAAGGCTCCAATAGGTTTGGGTTTAGGGGTAGCCATCTTTTATTTGCTGTCTTATAGGACAGTGATCTGATGTAACTTAATTTTTTTGTATATACCCTACATGTGCTTATCTCATGACCAGTGCTCTGGCTTAAATGGTGGTCCGTGTCCTCCACTATGTTTCTGTATTTCCCTATTTTATTACTCTGTTGAATTGTACTGCTAACTTGAGACTTAATAAAAGCTTCATGGTTTGACCATTAAAGGGTTTATCCAAAATAAGGTACTTTACTTTAGAATTTACCTGCCAGACAGTAATAGACATGCTTAGGAAAAATCTGTGCTTGTCTTGGGGCTAAATGGCTGTGTTGTGAGTCCACCATAATGTTACTGCTTTCTTTATGTGAAATGGTTATTTCCTCTTGAAGTTCCCTCCCTCCAACTACAAGTCCCAGGATTCCTTGTTTGTAACTGTGATGTCCCTTTTCTCCCTCCCAGACATCAGCTACCCCACCCATTGCAGCAGCACATGTGCTGTGCTTGAAACTATAATTCCCTGCAGGTCTGTGGAGAATGATCCCCCACCCACCCAGTGGTCGCTCCACCCACTGAAGCAAGGACAGGCTCCCTTTTAATACCTGACTAGTGATGTAATGTCTTGGGCTGCATTGCAATATGGGAAAAGCTGAGACAACACTCATTTTGTATGAAGCTAAAAAATCAACATCGGTGCAAAGATCACATAAGAATTGTCAGACCATACATTAAGTACAGGTACAGACACTATATCATGAACTACACAAATTTTACATTCCCTTTAACATAGTGAAATAAAAAAAAAACTCCTAGAATACCGCTTGAAAGTTCTGTGACCCAGAATCCCTCTTTGTGCCTACAATGTCCTATTACTCTAGCAGTGCCAGATCATTTCTTAGCATTTTTGTCCTTTTCAAACCAAGCTGTTCCCCTTACACAAAGCCCATTAACCCCTTAAGGACCAAGCCCATTTTGACCTTAAGGACCAGGCCAATAAAATTTTAGCATTTTTGTTTTTTCCTCCTTGCCTTCTAAAAATCGTAACTCTCTTATATTTTCATCCACTGACTAGTATGAACGCTTGTTTTTTGCACGAGCAGTTGTTCTTTGTCATGATTTCTTTATTCTGTGGGTCATATTGAAAAGTATGTAATCATGGGTATCATTTTAATCATATCAATTAAAATAATACCCATGATTTAATACTTTTCTATTATTGTTGCGCTTGAAAAAAATCGCAAACTTTTTAGCCAAATTAGTATGTTTAAAATCCCTCTATTTTTGACGACCTATAGCTTTTTCATTTTTTCATATAAGTGGCAGTATGAGGGCTAACTTGCAACACGATCTGTACTTATTGATACCACCTTTGTATATGTAAAACTTATATACATTTTTTTATAAATAAAAAAAAAAATGTGACAAAAAAGCAGTAATTTTGGGAATTTTTTTTTTTTTTTAGGTTTACGCTGTTCACCGTACAGGATCATTAACAATATATTTTAATGGGGCAAGGGAACACCCTCAGAAATGGCAGTGTTTGTAGGTGGAAATAGGGAGAGGTTCCTGTGTGGTGCCACCCTTTTAAGGGCGAGTAACACTTGCCAAGAAGGGAATTAATAATGCAAGAGTAGGGGGTTACAGGGGTTACAAGTTTTTACCCCCACTGGTTACAATGGACCATACGTTGTTCCCTTCCACCTTTTAGAGGTTTTTGCATCACATCAATACTTCGTGGTGTAGGTGGCACATGGTATTTTTTGCATGCCTTTCTTTTTGTTTGATTTAAAAAAAAAATTGGGGGCCATATATTTTATCCTAAGCATATTAAAAACTATGTTTTACGTAATGCATATCCTCAATACTTACTTGTGCACACTAGCACTTTTACAAAAGAGACTGCTTTCTTCTGCCTACCTGCCTCAGCTACTATTCTGATCCTGCCACCCGCCTGATGCCACACATCTGATTCCAAGTTCTCCTTTTTTCACGCACCTTTGTCATTGGGTACTGGTATTGCCACCAACCACACTACTCAAGTCACAACGGGTCACTTTCAGGACTCCTGATGCTGCTGCCACCTCCAGGCTGTCTCATTCTGCCATCATATGTTCTCCTTGTGCTGCTGCCACCTCCAGACTGTCTCTTTCTGCCACCATATGTTCTCCTCATGCTGATACCAGATCCAAGCTGTCTCATACTGCGACCATATGTTCTTTTCATGCTGATGCCAGCTCCAAGCTGTCTCATACTGCCACTATATGTTCTCCTCATGCTGCTGCCACCTCCAGGCTGTGTCATTAAACCCATATATGTCCTCATGCTGCCGCAAACTCCAGGCTGTGTAATTCAGCCACTATGTGGTCTTTTCATGCTGCCGCCAACTCCAGGCTGTGTAATTTAGCCACTATATGGTCTCCTCATGCTGCCGCCACCTCAACGCTTTTTTATTTAGCCACTATATGTTTTCCTCATGCTTCCGCCACCTCCAGGCTGTGTCATTCAGGCACTATATGTTCTCTTCATGCTGCCGCAAACTCCAGACTGTGTCAATCAGCCACTATATGCTGCCTCCAACTCCATGCTGTGTCATTCAGCTACTGTATGTTCTCCTCATGCTGCCACAAACTCCTGGCTGTGTCATTCAGCCACTGTATGTTCTCCTCATGCTGCCGCAAACTCCTGGCTGTGTCATTCAGCCACTATATGCTGCCACCAACTCCAGGCTGTGTCATTCAGCCACTATATCGTCTCCTCATGCTGCCGCCAACTCCAGGCTGTGTGATTCAGCCACTATATGTTTTCCTCATGCGGCCGCAAACTCCAGGCTGTGTCATTGAGCCACTATATGCTGCCGTCAACTCCAGGATGTGTCATTCAGCCACTGTATGCTGCAACCAACTCCAGGCTGTGTCATTCAGCCACTATGTAATCTTTTCATGCTGCCGCCAATTCCAGGCTTTCATTCAGGCACTCTACTGTCTCCTCATGCTTCTGCCACCTCCAGGCTGTGTCATTTAGCCACTATTTTGTTTCCTCATGCTGCAGCCACCTCCACGCTGTGTCATTCAGGCACTGCATGGTCTCCACATGCTGCCGCCACCTCCACACTTTTTTATTCAGCCACTATATGGTTTCCTCATGCTTCCGCCACCTCCAGGCTGTGTCATTCAGGCACTATATGTTCTCTTCATGGTGCCGCAAACTCCAGACTGTGTCAATCAGCCACTATATGCTGCCGCCAACTCCAAGCTGTGTCATTCAGCCACTATATGTTCTCCTCATGCTGCTGCCACCTCCATGCTGTGTCATTCAGCCACTGTATGTTCTCCTCATGCTGCCACAAACTCCTGGCTGTGTCATTCAGCCACTGTATGTTCTCCTCAAGCTGCCACAAACTCCTGCCTGTGTCATTCAGCCACTATATGCTGCCACCAACTCCAGGCTGTGTCATTCAGCCACTATATGTTCTCCTCATGCTGCCGCCAACTCCACACTGAGTCATTCAGCCACTGTATGGTCTGCTCATGCTGCCACCAACTCCAGGCTGTGTCATTCAGCCACTATATGTTTTCCTCATGTGGCCGCCAACTCCAGGCTGTGTCATTCCACCACTATATGTTCTCCTCATGCTGCCGTCAACTCCAGGATGTGTCATTCAGCCACTGTATGCTGCCGCCAACTCCAGGCTGTGTCATTCAGCCACTATGTGGTCTCCTCATGCTTCCGCCACCTCCAGGCTGTTGTCATTTAGCCACTATTTTGTTTCCTCATGCTGCAGCCACCTCCACGCTGTGTCATTCAGGCACTGCATGGTCTCCTCATGCTGCCGCCACCTCAACGCTTTTTTATTCAGCCACTATATGGTTTTCTCATGCTTCTGCCACCTCCAGGCTGTGTCATTCAGGCACTATATGTTCTCTTCATGCTGCCGCAAACTCCAGACTGTGTCAATCAGCCACTATATGCTGCCGCCAACTCCAAGCTGTCATTCAGCCAATATATGTACTCCTCATGCTGCCGCCACCTCCACGCTGTGTCATTCAGCCACTATATGTTCTCCTCATGCTTCCGCCACCTCCAGGCTGTGTCATTCAGCCACTGTATGTTCTCCTCATCCTGCTGAAAACTCCTGGCTGTGTCATTCAGCCACTTTATGTTCTCCTCATGCTGCTGCAAACTCCTGGCTGTGTCATTCAGCCACTATATGCTGCCACCAACTCCATCCTGTGTCATTCAGCCACTATATATTCTCCTCATGCTGCCACCAACTCCACACTGAGTCATTCAGCCACTATATGGTCTGCTCATGCTGCCACCAACTCCAGGCTGTGTCATTCAGCCACTATATATTCTCCTCATGCGTCCGCAAACTCCAGGCTGTGTCATTCAACAACTATATGCTGCCGCCAACTCCAGGCTGTGTCATTCCACCACTATATTTTCTCCTCATGCTGCCGCCAACTCCAGGCTGTGTCATTCAGCCACTTTGTGGTCTTCTCATGCTGCTGCCACCTCCACACTGTATCATTCAGGCACTATATGGTCTCCTCATGCTGCCGCCACCTCCATGCTGTGTCATTCAGCCACTATATGGTCTTCTCATGCTTTTTCCTCCTCCACGCTGTGTCATTCAGGAACTATATGGTCTCCCCATGCTGCCGCCAACTCCACGCTGTGTCATTCAGCCACTATATGTTCTCCTCATGCTTCCGCCACCTCCAGGCTGTGTCATTCAGCCACTGTATGTTCTCCTCATCCTGCTGAAAACTCCTGGCTGTGTCATTCAGCCACTTTATGTTCTCCTCATGCTGCTGCAAACTCCTGGCTGTGTCATTCAGCCACTATATGCTGCCACCAACTCCATCCTGTGTCATTCAGCCACTATATATTCTCCTCATGCTGCCACCAACTCCACACTGAGTCATTCAGCCACTATATGGTCTGCTCATGCTGCCACCAACTCCAGGCTGTGTCATTCAGCCACTATATATTCTCCTCATGCGTCCGCAAACTCCAGGCTGTGTCATTCAACAACTATATGCTGCCGCCAACTCCAGGCTGTGTCATTCCACCACTATATTTTCTCCTCATGCTGCCGCCAACTCCAGGCTGTGTCATTCAGCCACTTTGTGGTCTTCTCATGCTGCTGCCACCTCCACACTGTATCATTCAGGCACTATATGGTCTCCTCATGCTGCCGCCACCTCCATGCTGTGTCATTCAGCCACTATATGGTCTTCTCATGCTTTTTCCTCCTCCACGCTGTGTCATTCAGGAACTATATGGTCTCCCCATGCTGCCGCCAACTCCACGCTGTGTCATTCAGCCACTATATGGTCTCCTCATGCTGCCGCCACCTCAATGCTGTGTCATTCAGCCACTACATAGTCTCCTCATACTGATGCAACCTCCAGGCTCTGTCATTGTGCTGATGTACGACAGTGATTCTAATAGCGACTCCTCTGATCTGCATGTCATACTGAATAACACTTTTATTTCACTAATCACACACTCTATGCGTGTTACAGTAAGGCAAATTGTTCTACACCCCTATTAAGGCTCTCTGTACCCCAGAAATAGACAATTTTAAAATTCGCTAATTGATTCGCTGCAAATATATTCGGACTGAAGAACATTTTTGGGAAAATTCGGCAAATCGGGCAAATTGAATTTTTCAAAAATTCACTCATCTTCAGGCATCACTCACAAGTTTTTTTTGCCTCTCTCTGGAACGACACAGTAGGGACACAATAGGTATATAGGTTGAACTTGATGGACTCTAGTCTTTTTTCAACTTATGAACTATGCCATATTGTAATTAAAATGAAGCAAGGGAAAAAACTGTTTCTCCCAGCACCACATGAACAGATTTGTGGGCCTGTAAAGCTAAGGCTACACGGCATGAAGATCTCAATGTTGCATTGCATCTAATGAATGTCAATGTGGTCATATTGCGATTTACGGCACTATGTGACTCTGACATGTCCCAGGTTGTAAGTCAGACATGATCATATTGACCTTAATACAAGTCACATGTGACAGGGTTTTAGTTAGTTGCACAAATTCTTTTGGTTGCGCGAGATGTGACTAGCTGTCATGCAATGACTCAAATCGTTGTGTAGCCCCAGCTTTACTGCACCGTATGTATTGCCCAGACAAAGCACTGTGAGAATACATGGAAAAGGAAAAATATAAAAAGTATATTTACTCAATGACATAATTAAACTCTAGGAGCCGACATGATTCTACAAGAGGCATTTATGGGCAAGTGCTCTCAAATAACCTTGTTGTAAATGTGCTGTTCTGTGGATTAGACACCATTTTCAATCCAAAAAGCTATTTCCTGAGAAATGGAGCAAAATGACAATTTATAGCTAGCCTACCATAATGATCTTGTCTGGTTTTCTGGGATACATTTACTGATAAAATCTGGGTGTTTCAGATTTTAATGCCTGACATCAAGTCAAATTATTGTTGGTGATATTTCAGCAAATATTTGTTGTAGTTGGCAGCTAATTTTAAATTGTATCTTTATCTACTTTTGGAAATATGCAGAATAAAGTCAGCTAAGGGTCAGATATGGTGTACAGCATATGTGTTCTCATATAAACCTCACCCATTAACTGGGATCGCTGGCAGGATTCTTTTTTTTTTTTTTTCAGTTGTAGGTTTGGATTAAGTTGTAAAAATCTGAAGTTAAATGTAAAACATCTTAAACTAGGTTTGCACGGCTATTGTGCTCCAACCCGTTCAGGGTCAGTTCGGCTCCTCATTTTTGCAACAAATGGACTCTAAACTAATGTACAGTGGACACTACCGGGTCCCGACAGATCCCATTAACTTGAATGAGGTCCGTCAGGTGTCCAGTATTTTAGGGAAGATAAACGTAGAAAAAAGACCAGACTTGCTGTTCTTTTTTCTCTGCTCAACTCTTGACCCTCCAACCAACTGAGCGACAAAGCTCCCTTTAGAGGCGCATGCCGGCATTGTGAACAAACATGTAAACCAATCTGTCCTGTTTTGCAGGAATACATATTTTCATTATCAACATGTAAGGCTAGGTTCACACATAAGATCCACAGGAGAGGGATAAGTGCTTGATCTGGGGGAGGAGGGTCTGCACATGGTCCATTCATTGACTACGTGAATGCTAGAGATACTTGAGTACTGTATTTCCAGCCCTCCCTTAAACAATGTGTAGAGCATGTGCCTACCCACCATTCCAAACTAACAATTGCTCTCCCCTTTCCACATGTAGCCATTGTCACAGCAGAGATCGGCATTAGGACCTTTTTTGCATGCTGTTTTGTCACTGAACTAAGTATATATAAGTATATAAGTATATGTAAGTTGTGCTGTTTGCAGTGTGGTGAAGGTGTGATGCAGGGAAGATGGCATTAACCCCTTGTGTTTGTGACACCAGGGCGTGATTTAACCGCTTCACCACCCGAAGGTAGGCTGCTGGATGCTGGGCTAGGCATGGGGGAAAATAATGACTCCGACGCCAAGTTACAGAACAACGGCAGCTTTACTGAGTCAGACAGGTGTAACAGTCTATACAGCTTAGCCAGTCCCAAGGTGGTGACCAGTGACTTCAGAGACCACAGAACTTGCTGAGAGTTATAGGGGATTTGGACAATTTGATGCACAGCCACGCTGACTTGAGACAGATTGACTTGGAATGACTTAACTGAGACTGACTATACCCCGTTTGTAGCTTACCAGGCATTGACTTGGACCTGGGGGGGTAGTGGACTTGTGGATCCGTGGCTGCTTGGTAGGCTTTAGGCCTCCTCTGGACTCCAGACACACACCTAGGACTTGACCTTGCTGCACTCAGTAGAGAAGAGCATATGAGAGTGAACTAGCTCCACCCAGGGCTTATATGGGCGAGACTAGGAGTGGTCCCATAGGTCACTCTGTAGGTAACATAGTCACTGGTACCTTCCCTAGTTACAATCACATGAAACATTACTTAAAGGCATAACACATAAGTACAATACATTATATAACATAGGCACTGGAGGTGATATATACAAGACATGGGTGAGGGAGGGCCCAGGGGTCACAGGATGGAGTCTGCCAGACTGGGCAGCTAAGTTACAGGGGTGCACCTTCTGTACTGGGCCACCTCAGCAGTATAAGTGGCTTAGGAGTCTGCACTGCTTTCATTTTAACATCAATCATCGTGAGTAGTTGTTTTTTAAAGAGATTTATGACCAAGGGAATATCTGCATGGAGTTTTTATGTCCCCCTCATGTTTGTGTTTCCTCAAGGAACTCTGGTTTCTTCCCACACTCCTCAAACATTTTGGATGGTTGGTTGGACATTTGTAAATCATGAGCAGCATTGGGGTCAGCGAGAAATCTCAGTACAGTACTGTGAAATATGTTGGTACTATATAATATACTGCAAAGTAATTCAATCAATCTATAAAGTATTTATGGTCTAAGACAGTCTGGATAACCATAGACTGGGCTGGTAGACAACTCAATACTATGATCTGTTGAAGGGAGATGTATGACTCTCAAGAGGATCAGAAATTCCATTTGTTTTCCATGCTGATTCTTCTGAAAGATATTGTTCACCACTAATACACACCATCCTAGTGAGTCTGAACATGGCGGTGTGTCTTATTGCTCTCACACTGAACTGCTCTGGGCTGTGTGTAGCAGAGTGAGCACTTTTTACCCCATGTTTGTTTTTGTATCCACAAGATTTTAACATGTTTATCGTGTTTCCATTAAAAGGGATGTTTTAATCGATTGGTAAATATTGCTGCCTGTTGGAGAAGCTGGAGTCGCACCTGTTGCTTTTACTGTGATTGGCTGAGGCTGCACGCACCTCCCTCATCTATATTGACTACTTTCCTAACCATGTGACCTGCTCAGCTCTCCCAGCAGCTCAGAGCAGCAGCTAAGGGAACATGTACACATAGCTCTCAGCTATGTATCTAAGCATAATATGCTTGATACTGCCTGCAGTTTAGTATGCATAATACTGACTTTACAAAAGTGTATTTAAGTATATTATGTGTGATACTGCCTGCAGCCTATTATGTGTGAAACTGCTAGCTCTCAGCTGCATATCCAAGCATATGTGTGATTCTTCCTACAGCCTTTTAGGTGAGATAGTGCAAGCTCTTAGCTGCGTATCTAAGCCTAATATGTATGATACTGCCTGCAGCTTAGATATACTCTTGTAAAGTCAGCATCACAAATACTAAGTTGCAGGCAGTATCATATATATTAGGCCTAGGTACGTGGCTAAGAGCTTTCACTATCTCACCTTAAAGGAAATATGTCATCAGTATCACCAGCTCTAAACAGTCATATAGACTTGTAGTATGGCTGATACTGATCAAAATGATACGGCTTCCTGATCTGCCCAGCCGTTCTGCCATAATTCCTCATTTTCTGTATATTCAAATTAGGTCCTTGGGGCATGGGCGGAACTATGACCCGAGCTCTGATAATCCTGCTCCCTTCTGGAGCGGCCATGTTACTGTACGGTGCATGAACCCCTTTCGGGTGTACTCGTCGAAGATTACGTCTGAGTGCCCGTAGCTTGTGTCGTAGCCCTGTCCATGCCCCAAGGACCTAATTTAAATATGCAGTAAACAAAGAATTACGGCGGTACGGCTGGACTGTTCGGGACGCTGTAAGTATCATTTTGATTAGTATCACCCGCACTACAAGCCTGTATGACAGGTTAGTGTGGGTCATACTGATGACAGATTTCTTTTAAAGGCTGTAGGCAGTATCACACATATGCTGAGATATGCAGCTGAGAGCTTTCAGTATCACACATAATAGGCTGCAGGCAGTATAGCATAATAAACTTAAATACACTGTTGTAAAGACAGTATCACACATACTAGGCTGCAGGCTGTATCATACATATGCTTAGATGTGCAGCTGAGAGCTTGCAGTATTACACATGATAGGCTGCAGGCAGTATTACACATAATATACTTAGATATACTGTTGTAAGGTCAGTATCACAAATACAAAGTATATTATGTGTGATATTGCCTGCAGCCTATTATGTGTGATACTGACTTTACAACAGTGTATTTAAGTATATTATGAGTGATACTTACTGCAGCGTATAATGTGTAATACTGCCAGAGCCATGTATCTAAGCTGATTCAGTGGGATACTGCCAAGAACATTGTATCTAAGGCAACTCAGTGTGATATTGCCCAGGGATGTGTATCTAAGCCCAACTACCTGGTCACCTATCTACCTACCTACCAGGCTACCTTCATTTCTTTCTACCTACCTCCAGACTGCCTTGTGTGTGCTTCTCTATCGATCAACAGCTTGTGTATTCTGCCCTCCCTGAAAACTTGGTTGCTATTACTCCTCTCCACACTCTGATTTGTTATACACACTACCTCCTATCTGTTATTTCCAGACATCCAGAAGAAAGTGCTATCTATTTATGTGAGAAGGAGCAGGATAACCAGCTGTGTGAATGAATTGCTCAGACTCTACAGCAAAAAAGGGGTAACTTTTTTTATAAAGATCATTTAAAAAGTTGCTTACTTGAGCATTAAGGAAAGGACCAATGTAAAGATTTCAGTGCAAATGTGTTCAAAGCCTTAAGAGTAGTCAACTTTTCTTGAACCTCAAGAAATAACAGTGAAAGGTTGTTTTTATTAGCAAATCCCTACAATGCAAAGTAAAGTGTGGTTTGTGATTCTTATCACAATAAGCAAGTTATATATGATCACAGCCTCAAATTAAGTAATGTATATAAAGCACTTATGTCTGGGTACCAGCATCTAATGATTTTATTTTGCATTGGTTTCCTATTATATCACAGTTAATTGTATACTTAAATATCCATCTTCACTTCTATTCTTTTCTTCCTCTTAAATTCTATTTGGCAAACACACATGAGTCAGTGATTCCACTAAAAAGGATGGGGAGGAACATCTGATCCTTCCAAGTTCAAAAGGTAAGTGTTGGTGTATCAACATAATTGTAAAACCACAAAGCTAGATTGTATGGTTACAATAATAAAAGGAAGGCTTAATTCACGGCAGCACACGCAGCTAGCAACCTTTTCCTAGATGGAAATATTGTAACAGAATGACAAAACTTCATGTCGATGCTTCATACTTGACCTTAGTATTGAAAAGATTGTATTGGTTTGTTTGAACAGTCGTGTCAATCATTCTGCAATGTTTGAAGTATTCATGTTATAAATCAGGGTAAGATAAAAACATGTCTGGATGTATTGAAAAAGACAACCGGCTAAATCCCTGCCAACAAAAAAACACTAGGCTATTTAATGGAGCAGAAAATAATACATTGTACTAGACACTAGTGACCAATGGACCCTTCACTGACCTGTTGATCAACATCAATTTGGTGTGTCACGATAACATCATAATATTGCTTATTGCTTAATAATGCTTATATCTTTGCAAGTCTTCTATTCAATTAAATTCCTACTTAGATCTGAAACTTTAAATGGTCACTCTCATGAAAACTAATTTTTGCTATTGCACTCCTTATGGTAAATGAAAAATATTTCTAATATACTTTGTTTTAAAAAAAAAAAATTAAGTTTTCTATGTTTTATTTGTGCTTAAAAAAGCTCAAGAGCACATTTTCCCCCAACTCATACACAGACTTTGGACCAAAGTCCGAACACAGGAAGTGCCACCTGGAGTGCTGAAGGGGGGTGGGGGTGTGTGTGTGTGTGGGGGGGGGGGGGGGGGGCAGCCAACAGCATATGGCAGTTATGTGTGAGAGGAGCTATGATTGGATGAGGCTGGATACCCACCCCCTCAGCACTCCAGGCGGCACTTCCTGTGTTCGGACTTTGGTCCAAAGTCTGTGTATGAGTTGGGGGGAAATGTGCTCTTGAGCTTTTTAAAGCACAAATAAAACATAGAAAACTTCATTTTTTTTAAACAAAGTACATTAGAAATATTTTTCATTTACCATAAGGAGTGCAATAGCAAAAATTAGTTTTAATGAGAGTGACCCTTTAAGCATTCCTGTTGGCGAAATAAACTTTGGAAAGTCTTAGGGAGTGATCAGACCCTGACCGAATTAATGAACGAGCAGGGAGTGAAGCAGGCAGCAGCGTGCTTCTCTCCCCACTCTGTGTTAGAATAAATTAATTTAAAAAAAACAGAAAAGAAACAGAAAAGTGCAACTAAGTGCTGTTATTTCCTTTAGCAGGTTAGATGTGCTGTAACAGGGTATGCTCACCTGGGTGTGTTGTACTGTGGGCACAAAACCAATCAGCGCATATAGCCAACAAAGGTGGCTTGATAAACCTGGAGTGCAGCCGGCATTACTCCCATCCTTCTGAAGGTCAAAGATATGGAATCTACAGTGATTTCGATACAACTAGAAAAAGATGTCTTTAGGCGCTCTCCAGAGCAAATAGATAATAATTTTAATTGTAAAACAGACTTGTAAAACAAAAAAAAATTTCAAGATAAAATAAGTACCGACAACGCGTTTCGAGGGGTGGGACCCCCTCTTCGTCAGGTCAGTGATCACTGACCTGACGAGGAGGGGGCCCCGCCCCTCGAAACGCGTTGTCTGTACTTATTTTATCTTGAATAAATGTTTTTGTTTTACAAGTCCGTTTTACAGTTACAAATATTATTTATTTGCCCTGGAGAGCGCCTAAAGACATCTTTTTCTAGCTGTATCGACAGCACTGTGGATCCCACTCTGTGTTAGAGACCTAGATGATGGACCCATAAGACTTACATTATGAGACTATACTGATCATAGAGCCAGGAGAGAAAGTGTGGACTTCTCCCAACTAGTGATCAGTCAGGGTCTGAACACTCAGACCTTGACCAATTAAAACTTTTGATATGTCTCTATGACAGTGCCAATTTAAATTGTTTGTCTATTTTAGACATTTTATCTTAGATTCCATGACTTTCATAGACTTTTTTTTAAACAGAAGATAGAAGGGGATCTTTGGAGGAACATATCTCCGGAGCGAAGGTACGTATTGGAGTCAGTGACTAGAGATGAGCGAACTTACAGTAAATTCGATTCGTCATGAACTTCTCGGCTCGGCAGTTGATGATTTATCTTGCATAAATGAGTTCAGCTTTCAGGTGCTCCCATGGGCTGGAAAAGGTGGATACAGTCCTAGGAGACTCTTTCCTAGGAATGTATCCACCTTTTCCAGCCCACCGGAGCACCTGAAAGCTGAACTAATTTATGCAGGATAAGTCATCAACTACTGAGCCGAGAAGTTCGTGACAAATCAAATTTACTGTAAGTTCGCTCATCTCTATCAGTGACCCCTCATCGGTTTCCTATTCACCCACACTATAACCCAGTGCTTTGGGTTTGATGTGGGTGAATAGGATGACCATTTTCCTTTTAAGTTTTATATAAAGGTAGTTATAGGGTATCTAGTGCTGTTGGCACTTTGTGCTTTGTTTAAAAAAATAAAAAATAAAAAAACACACACACAAAGATGCCAGAAAAAACTTCGATGTAAAACCCACTTTGTATTTTTAAAGGCAGTTTGTGTCCTTTTGTGAAAAAAAATTCCATAATCTTAACACACTTTAGAGGAGAGAAAAAAAAACTAAGAAAAAAAAAGGCCAAGTGAGCATGGCATTTCATAAATCCCTATTGATTTTCAGCTAACATCTGGTTGCAGTGTTTTTTTTTTTACAAAAAACAAATAAAATAAAATACAGTACGTCGTTTGTGGCGTTTTTTGTGGCGATTTTGAAAAAAAAAAGGTGAAAACTTTGCCAATACAAGATTGGAATAGTAAAGCATTCTTTTAATGCAACATTTAATAAGTTATGCCATTAAAGGGGCTGAAATCATGAAACAAAAATGTTATGTTATAGTTTAATAATGTAGCTTTTTTGTAGGTTTTTCACTCTTATGTCTATGATCATCTGGTAAGTTAATGTTTCCCACCCAGGGTGCCTCCAGCTGTTGCAAAACTCCAACTCCCAGTTGTAGTTTTGCAATAGCTGGAGGCACCCTGGTTGGAAAAACACTGTGCTGAGGACTTACTAAAACAATGTTTAATCTTTTTTAATACGTAAAATAATAACTAAATAGTACTGGAGAGTATACGGTCTGATGTGTACCAACAGCATTGCAGGGCAGGTATAATGGATACCTGGGACTGAGAGTCTCCTGTAATGTTCTGCAATATTGAGATTAATAGTGATAAACTGACTTCATACTCAGTTACAGTGAACGTATAGGACTTTATTTTAATGATCTGCACATTTTCTGAGGATAATTTGCCCTTAGCAATGGTTTGTATAACCCTGTGTTCTGAGGATAATTTGCCCTTAGACAATGGTTTGTATAACCCTGTGTCATTCAAATGCTTCATTCTGTACTGTGTAGATGGAAACAGCTTTGAGGAATGAACACAAACCCTGTAGCTGAACATTTATCCCATTAATCACATAATGCAGACCACCCTATTTCCTTTGGCATGCTTTTCCTTTTTAGCACATTCTTGCTTTGACATGCATCTTCATGTCCAACTGTCTCTTTCTAATCCCTTCGGTGTCCCCCAGGCATATCCTGAAGGCTGATGGAGCTGCTTCTTCCTATTGATTTTCAGAGGTGTCTGTCTTGCCAAATTTCTTGTCCAAAGTTGTGCTCATTCACTGGACTAACAGGTCATTTTGCTTTCATAAGCAAATCCTTATCCTCGGCTTTCCACACCTAATTAAATGACTGGGGAGTCTCTGCTGTGTCCAGTGTAAACTGATATTGTAACAATTCTGCTAAAAGTATCAGGAGTGAGAGTATGGATTTCATGCAATAAAGCCCATGTTTGTGATATACTTCATTGTCAAACTACAAAACACTCCGGATTGGGAGCATAGGGAGAAATTAATAATTGGTCATCGGACAAATATTTTTTAGTAATGGCACATTGTTTGTGGTGCATGTTATGACCGATTTGCTATCATTGTGCATCAACGAAAAAAAAAACTACTGTTTTCATCTGATACATATATTTTTTCCCACTATGGCATTTAACAGGAACAATTTTCTTGCTGAATTCCTCTTGATATGCTGTACATTTTGGTAAAATATTAACCTTTCTAACATACACTGCTCAAAAAAAAAAAAAAAAAGAGAACACTAAGATAACACATCCTAGATCTGAATGAATGAAATAATCGTATGAAATACTTTCGTCTTTACATAGCTGAATGTGCTGACAACAAAATCACACAAAAATTATCAATGGAAATCAAATTTATCAACTCATGGAGGTCTGGATATGGAGTCACACTCAAAATCAAAGTGGAAAACCACACTACAGGCTGATCCAACTTTGATGTAATGTCCTTAAAACAAGTCACAATGAGGCTCAGTAGTGTGTGTGGCCTCCACATGCCCGTATGACCTCCCTACAATGCCTGGGCATGTTCCTGATGAGGTGGCGGATGGTCTCCTGAGGCATGTCCTCCTAGGCCGGGACTAAAGCATGGACTAAAGCATGGAGCATGGATGAAGGGAGACATGGTGTTCCAGATGTGCTTAATCGGATTCAGGTCTGGGGAATGGGCAGGCCAGTCCATAGCATCAATGCCTTCCTCTTGCACGAACTGCGGACACACTCCAGCCACATGAGGTCTAGCATTGTCTTGCAGGAGCAGGCAAAATTGATCTAGGCAAGCACAGCGGTGCTTTGACAACCAAAGACATTTTCCCAGAGCACCAAGAACCTAATTGAAAACAATGGCAGAGTGTTGCAATTAAAAAAATCCATACAGAATTTCCTTGTATTGTGAACCTGGCCTTAAAGAGACATGGTCTAAAATAGGCAAGTTTACAATGAATTGTAACAAAGTTTGGCTTACAAGGGGATACATTTTAGTCCATGTCCTGACAGGACAAATTTACCAAGATGCATATACCAATCTAATAAATAAGTCTGAAATTACATCTAGTGTGTCCCCCCATAGTGTGTAAATTCCCCCCATTGAGTTAAGAACCCTACTTCTTAGATATTGATGCTACTGAGTGTGTACATGAGGAGTAGCACTATTTCTATACAGATTTCTGTAATTTTAAGTTGTCCCTGCGCTAGTGGGTCCAGCCTAGCCTCTATGATGTTCCATACACAGCACAGATACAGAAGAGAATCATGCTCTCCTATCTCTTTGTAGTACACCTTAAGATGTAACAGAAGCACGGAAGACATTATAGAGTAGTAGTGAACAGTTGAAGTTGTGAATCAAACCCTGGGGTGAAATCTATTACTTACAGTTAGCTTGTGTAGTCTCTTTGCCTTTGCTATCTGAATTTAATCCCCCACCCCATGCACTCCTTAACTTTCCCTTCTCAATTGACCTGTATGAACAACATGTTATTTTATGTTTCAGTAAGCTCTTAGTCCATTTTGTAACAGGACAGATCTTGGCTGCTTTTTCAGAGTACTGTAAATGGAAGTTTAGTAGGAAGGGGGAGAGAAGAAACTTCATGAGAGGAGAAATACGTTTCTTATATTCTCTTGTACTACGGATTTATGCATCGTTTGTTGAAAGAACGGTGACCCTTTAACACACAGATTAAAGGGGTATTCAGGCCAAAGACATCTTATCCTCTATCCAAAGGATAGGAGATAACATATATGATCGCAGGGGGCCCGCCGCTGGGAGCCCCCGGGATCTTCGTGCATCACCTGCATTCTATGGAGGGCTGCTTCTCAAGTCTCGGAAACCTCTGTGTTTGCGGGACTGGAGATATGACGTCACGCCATGCCCCCACCTTGAAGTCATGATGGGGGCGTGACGTGACATCTCTTCTCCAGTCCTGGAAACACAGAGGTTTCCGAGACTGGAGAAGCAGCCCTGCAGAGAATGCAGGTGATGCACGGATACTGTGGGAGGTTCCAGCCGTGGGCCCCCTGAAATTAGACATCTTATCCTCTCTTCTTTTGGATAGGGATAAGATGTCTTTGGCCGGAATACCCCCTTAACTTACATTGTTTATTTGAGGACTAGAATAAAATATCACAGTCTTGACTCTTAAAGAATGTAATAGCTATTATTGTATTCATCTATTGTCTACTCATATTAGGATTATGAGCATTTTCAGATTTGGGGGGGGGGGGAGGTTGTTTGTAACACAACATTTTATAAATGGATTACTGCAACTGGGAACAAAAGACTATTCTAGAGCCCATACAATGCACAGAAGGTCTTTTTGGTGCTCATATGGCAGGACACTTATCTAATTATCTGTCACTAAGCTAATGACAAGTCTGTAATTGGATAATTTCTGCCATCAGTTCTCCTTCACTGTAAAGTGACACAAACCAGTTTTTTTCTATTTGTAAGCTCTGTTCAAACTCTTGGTCTTCTTTTCTGTCAGATTTCTATTGCTTTGGATGTCAGAATGGATAGAAACCTATTCTATTTAAATGGAGAAAAACTGATCATACGCAATAATGGATCATAACAGATCAGTTAGAGAAGGTTTAGACCTATTTAACACAAATTTATGTGGTAAACATCAGCAGTCCAGGATATTAGGATGCCGATGTATATCACAACACATCCCTGCCGGACCTATTCAGTTGAATGTGCCCAACATAGTCTAAAAGTGACTACGTTCAGCACGTTTGCAAGCGCACACTGTTTTTGTGCAAGACTCAAAGGGCTGCACCATCGACCAATGTGTCATCTCACCTCAAGAGATGTTCTCTGGCTCCAGGAAAGTCATAAAATATGGCTGCCTTTGCCAAGTTTTCTGTTTTTAGTTTTGTCAGGACTTGATGGCATAAAATTACCTATTGGCACAGAATCGCCTTGTTTCTGATGTGGTTTTTAATAAATATAAGCAGAACCACTGTACTTTTGTTAAAATTTTGTGCAAATCACAGAAAAACCAAAAGTGGGGATGTTTTACACATGTTACAAAGGTCCTGCGTTGATGTTGTATGTAATGCCATATTTATTTACTGGGCTTAATTATGGTACTATATTTATTATCCTTGAACCATAATCATGACTTGAGCTTGCTTCTTAAAGAGCTTTCAGCGCCTAGCCCTGCCAGAATCCAGTACGCATTGTATTCTGTAGCCTTTGTTTCACATAGCGGTGCAGGAGCAGTGAGCTATTAAAGGGTTACTCCACTGGAAAACATTTTTTTAAATCACCTGGTGCCAGAAAGTTAAACAGATTTGTAAATTACTTTTATTTAAAAATCTTTATCCTTCCAGTACTCATCAGCTGCTGTATGCTCACAGGAAGTTCTTTTCTTTTTTTATTTCCTTTCTGTCAGACCACAGTGCTCTCTGCTGACACCTCTGTCCATGTCAGGAACTGTCCAGAGTAGGAGCAAATCTCCAAAGCAAACCTGTCCTGCTCCGGATAGTTCCTAAAATTGACAGATGTGTCAGCAGAGAGCACTGTGGTCAGACAGAAAGGAAATTCAAAAATAAAAGATCTTCCTGTGGAGCATACAGCAGCTGATAAGTACTGGAAGGATACAAATTTTTAAATAGAAGTAATTTACAAATCTGCTTAACTTTCTGGCACCAGTTGATTAAAAAAAAATGTTTTCCAGGGCAGTACCCCTTTAAAGCAGCTGCATCAAGATAGCGCCAAGAGAGATCTGTTTTCTTCTCTGGAGGCGCAGCCGCATTGTGTGTGGCGAATGATGCTGCTGCTTCTGTAGCTCACTGCTCTTGTGCTGCAATGGGAAACATATTGGATTCTAGTAGGGCTCGCCACTGTAAGCTGAGCCCTGTCTATCAAGCAGCAAGAGGGCAGAGATTTGGCGCAAAGAAGCATTGCAGGCCTAGAGCATAGTAGGCCTATGCCACACCTCCCTGACACAGGCACGGCCCATAAAACTGCTTTTTTTTTTGTGCAAAATAAAGACACGGACAAAGGTTCATAGGAATGCTTTAACTAAATTCTTTGCAACAGTAATAGCGGTTCACAACCGAAGTTGGGGGTGACAGATGCACATTAAACAGTATTTATTGACTGCTCTCTATTATATTCTTTCTATACTTAAAGGGGGCTGATGCTAACGGGGTGTGGTATGGAAGATCACGTGGGGTCCCCAGCGGCGGGACCCCCACAATCAGGCATCTTGTCCCCTATCCTTTGGATAGGGGATGTGATGTCTTAGCACCGGAGTACCCCTTTAAATTGCAACTTTATTTTGGTGGCCTATTTATTTACTAAGCTTAGTTCAAGTGCCGTATCCATTTAGTGAGCTTTGTTCTGACTCTCTGTTTATTAATGTGCTTGTGTCTGATACAACATATATCTACTATACACTTGTGCTAAACAGATTTCCATAATTTATAAACATAAAAGTGAGCTTTGGACAAGAGACAGTAGGAAGATTGGGTGCACCCCTGTAACTTGGTTATAAAAATCTGCAGTATTGTTTAATTGACAAGATAGGAGAATTTAGGTTGTGAGTGTCCTTAAAGAGGAACTCCGCCCCAGACATCTTATCCCCTATCCAAAAGATAGGGGATAAGGTTTTTGATTGTGGGGGTCCTGCCGATGGGGACCCCCACGATCTCGGCTGTGGCACCCCAGACATCCGGTTCACGGAGTGAACTTCGCTCCGTGCTGGTTGACTGGCGATATGAGGCGGAGGCTCGTGATGTCTCTCACGCCCCTCCCATAGACTTGCATTGAGGGGGCATGGCTGTGATGTCACGAGGAGGCCATGTCCGTGATGTCATGAGCCTCTGGTGTTGCACCCGACTCTCCAAACGAACGCCAGGTGCAGCAGGGAGATCGTGGGGGTCCCCAGCGACAGGACCCCCGTGATCAGACATCTTATCCCCTATGCTTTGGATAGAGGATAAAATGTCTAGGGGCAGAGTACCCCTTTAAGAAACAATGTGAGATTTTATTGATTTCTGAATTGTAAGTATGACAATAGCAGAATGTAAACACAGAAAAAGCAAAGTTAGCTTCACTTTCTTTCTCAGGTTTTGTGGATTTGGAACACTTATTATCTGTCTGGAATTTTCAAGTAAAAGCCTGGACTGATAACAGAACAGAGATTAGGTTATCTGTTGCATTTCTGCAGTCCTTGGTGGAATGAATACCAAAAGAAAGAACGTATCTCTTAATATAACAAATACCCTCAGTGCAAGTATCAAACTGTAAATAAATAGGAAGTAAATGACTTTCTCTACGGTAACAAGAAGCCAAACTCTTAAAGATCCCTTTGTGTTCCTGAAAGTCTTTTTGCCTTTAAGCGGTTGGATGACTTTTTAAGCTTTGGCTATATTTAAGTTGTCACTTTGACAGAAACCACACATCATATCCGTGATCATGTGTAACACCTTCAGGAAAATAGCCTAATCTTAAGAGTGTTATTTCTCCAAAGGGCATGAGTTTAAAATCTCATTATAATAAAATAAATAAAACACATGAGCGATTACATGGTTGCGTTAAGGTATTCTGTAATAAGAAATATCATGATAAATTGAGTCATACACATTTTAGGATGATAAATTATTCATTTAAGGGATTACAAAAAGCATACTCACAGGATGGATGATGATCATGAAGACATTCCTGAATTTCTAAACTATAAGGACCTGTCAACTCTCCTGACCTGTCTGCTTTTTGTAAGTACTAGCAATTCTGGAGCACCCATAACCCTCTGTTCCTATGGTATTCCTACTGAATATTTATGAGCAAAAATGGTGTCCAGTTCAAGCTGCATAGTAAAACAAAGATAGTTTCTACTTTCCTCCCTTGCTCGCCTGTAGCCTGTTTTTGTTGACCTGTGGTTGTCAAACTGCTGACACTGCTAGATAGCTGTTAGGGCAACGAGACACATTGTACCTCTTATACATCTGCCTGGACTTCCATAATGAAGAAAAGTGCTTTTGTTCCTTTTTGCCAAGTGTCAAAGAGGAGTTTCCCAAACCCTTAAAGTGCTTAGGTTAAAGAAGTGAGGACCTAGAGATGGAAATCTAAGTAGCAAAAGCCATAGAAAGTGTCAGTGGCAGAGGCAAAACACATAACTCATCCTTAGTTTCTTCACATTTACTTTTCTAGATGTCATGATGTGGAAGACGTCATCTTATCTCAACTTCCTTACACAAGGTCACATACCTTAGTGGGAATACAGGAGTTGAGCCCCTAATGTCATGAACCAATGTACATTGCTGGAATCCAGTAATAAAGGACATTGGTGAGGGTCTCAGCCCCCAGACACCTGCAAAGGGGACTTTTTGCCTGGTGTTAATAATACATCAGTGAAAATAAACATGAGTAAGGCTGGGTTCACACTACAATTTTACTATACGGGAACCAAATACAGCTAAGGTGGAGCAAAAACCGGGCACTTCTGTATCCCAGCCGGACCTGGCCCATATCTAATTGATTTCAATGAGATGACCATAGTTAAATGGTGACGCTGTTAGGGCAACGAGACACATTGTACCTCTTATACATCTGCCTGGACTTCCATAATGAAGAAAAGTGCTTTTGTTCCTTTTTGCCAAGTGTCAAAGAGGAGTTTCCCAAACCCTTAAAGTGCTTAGGTTAAAGAAGTGAGGACCTAGAGATGGAAATCTAAGTAGCAAAGCCATAGAAAGTGTCAGTGGCAGATGCAAAACACATAACTCATCCTTAGTTTCTTCACATTTGCTTTTCTAGATGTCATGGTGTGGAAGATGTCATCTTATCTCAACTTCCTTAAACAAGGTCACATACCTTAGTGGGAATACAGGAGTTGAGCCCCTAATGTCATGAACCAATGTACATTGCTGGAATCCAGTAATAAAGGACATTGGTGAGGGTCTCAGCCCCCAGACACCTACAAAGGGGACTTTTTGCCTGGTGTTAATAATACATCAGTGAAAATAAACATGAGTAAGGCTGGGTTCACACTACAATTTTACTATACGGGAACCAAATACAGCTAAGGTGGAGCAAAAACCGGGCACTTCTGTATCCCAGCCGGACCTGGCCCATATCTAATTGATTTCAATGAGATGACCGTAGTTAAATGGTGACTCTGTTTGGCTCATTTTTGCCCCGTGTCCGGTCGGAAAACTGGATACGGGGCAAAAATATTTGTTACTGTTTGACTCCGGTCAGCTCATTAAAGTGAATGGATTTCGGCACCGGTCCAGCTGGGGTACTGGAGCACCCAATTTTCCCCTCCCCCAGCTGGATCCGGCAGCTGTAGGCTGCAACCGTAATGTGTATGCAGCCTAACCACAAATTACTTGAACAAGTTGCCAAGGATAACGTTTTTTTTTTTTTTTTAATTGGCCATTTTACTAGAAATAAAAGAACTCTGTAACTGTTTTCATATTCAAAAATGCCTTTTATTTTATTTCTGCCTTCCTAGAGCCACTACTTTATGGAAGGATGAAGTCAGAGAAACAGATAAACCGTATGACCAGAATACAGATTTCTTGGCTGCTTCATCAGTGGGCCGCTTTGATATGGCAGTATTTTTGTCAGTATTTACATCAGTATTCTAAGCCAAAACTACTTTAGGGTTGGACCTAAACAAGTAAAACTATAACAAAACTCTATAATGGAAAGATTTGCACCTCTTTAGCATTTTGGACCCACTCCTAGTTTTGGTGTACAAATACTGATACAAAATACTGACTAAAACTTGTAGGAAACCATCTGAAAGTGGCTTAAGGGAAACTTCATACACAACATTAGGGTTGATTTACTAAGATACAATAAGAAAATCAAAGAAAGATATATAGAAAATGCTGAGCACCGCCATTACTTACGGATGTGTGCTGCAATATTCTGGCCGGGCTGCCGTGTTATTGCAGTCCTATAAGGATCTTCATCTGGTGCTCGGCGTCCAAAATCCTCGGTACAAAGAAGTGTGACGCGGCAACTCAGATGTACGAAATGTGAACTTTTTTATTTCAAGTACAAAAACAGGTAATGATGCAGGTAACAGGACAATGTGGGGAAAGACAAACATAGGTGGTCCGATTAAGTGCATTATGGGCATGAAACGGCTGTCTGAATCGACTGCTCCATAGCCACCTATGTTTGTCTCTCCCCACATTGTCCCGTTACCTGCATTGTTACCTGTTTTTGTACTTGAAATAAAGAAGTTCACATTTTGGACACTGTACATCTGAGTTGCCGTATCACACTTATTTGTACTGTTGATTTACTAAGAGTTGAGTGTAGTTTTCTGTGTGGGTTTTTTCCCCGACAGGTTTTTTTCTGCGGTATTTACAAATTTTTCCCTATGTTTTGCTTTTCCCTACATTTTCCTTTTTTTTTTTACAACTGTTCTGATGTTCTGATCTGTCAGGTCAAATTCTCATTCACCAAATTTTTTTAAATATGTTGGGGACAGTCCCCTTTTGTCAGGATCACCTCCCTTTTGTGGCGGTCATGCCCATCTCCCTGGAGGACACCCCCCTTTTTTGGGATTTCCAAGAAAAGTGAAGAGTTGATTAGGTTTATTGGATTTGTATGGGTGCAAAATTTGTTGCATGGAACATGAGCCAAAATTCGTCCGCAAAGCCTGATAAAAAAAAACCATTGGGAACACATTAGTAAATAACACTCATTGGCCCTGATCTATCAATCTGTCTGAGACAGAAACTGGAGTGATTTTCCCAAGCAACCAATCACGGCTAAACTTTCATTTTACCAGAGTTCCATAAGATATAAAACATGAGCTGTCTCAGACAGATTGATAAATCAGGGCCATTGTCTGGAAAAAAAAAAGTACAGTTCTTCAGCCAAAAGTGAATCCACAAAGATGGGAGTTGTTTTGTGATGTTTTATACTTCTCATTAATACTAGATCTAGTCCTGGCTTTGGCTCAAAAACTACATCAAAAACAGTACTGGGAGTGAGCACACATGGCATTTTTCTGGAAATACACTGGAAAAATGTAATGGACAATGAATTACATTTTTTAAATGCAAAAACACTGAAGCCAGTTAGCTGGAAGTCAACAGATAAACCTAAAATACTATACCATACAATGTTTATTTGTTTAGGATATTTTTTTCCCTCCAGTAGGGTTTTCTGGGTTAGTGGCAGTTTTCCAAAAAACATCATGTAGTTATGTTTTTTCATCTAGTTTGGGGTATTTTTTTCCTTCTATAGACCTTCAAAGGACCTTCATAGGTGCTTGTGTTTTTTTGCATATGGAAAGATTTTTCTTACCTGTCCAGAGGAAAAGTTGACCAGTTGTCCATAGCAACTAGAGATGAGCGAATCGAAGTTGACGAACCCAAATTCGTTACGAAATTCATGAAAAATTTGATTTGCAACGAATACGAATATCGCTGCGATTCTATCGCACGAATCGCTTCATTAAACTCCATTTTACAGCGTTCCAGGCTATTGGGGACCTAAGATGGGGGATCCACATGTGAGTACATGGGGCAGGGGATTATGGGAGGAAACAGCGGCAGGAATGAAGGTAGGCAGGCTGACCCTAAACCACATGTGAGATGCCGCCTATCAGTGTTCACTGACCCCTGTGATGTCACAGCCCCTATATAATCGGCCGCCATCTTGCCTCTCTTCATTTCATCTATGCACTCAGATGGAGAGGACGGGACTGCGTGTGTGTGAATAGCTCATACCACAGTGTTACACTGCAACTGCTAGTCACATCAGCATTAGGGAAAGACAGGAGTGCAGAGTGCTTTGCTGTTACACTGAGAAGGATCATTGATATCTAAACCTCCTATTCACGTTATTGAGTATTGCAGCAGAGAGGGGCAGATAGCTGTCAGCTGCCTCATACAGATCAACAAGCTGCCTGAACTTTATCAACCATCTTACCACCTCATTTTTAGTGCAATTCAGTATTTTTTTTGCTCCACAAATCATCTACTGCTCTGAATTGTGTGACAGAGTGCAATTTAGGGTTTAATGCCTTTTTTTTTTTTTTGTGGTGCTGCACTGTTGGGTCCTGCTGCTGTTCAGAAATACGTGATTGTTCAGTGGACTGTAGTGCATTTGCATCATTTTGTACCTGTTAATCTGTCAAGGGTCTGGCTACATACTGTGCAAGTCCAAACAATACTATTCACCAGCTGTTTTATTTTTTTTAACAGTTTTTTCTGCGTATAGTTACGCATATATAACTGCCCTCATCAGTGCATACCGCATAGGTACATGCAAGTATTGTACCATTTAGTACTTGTTAAGCTGTCATGGTGCTCCATACCATCAAAGTCCAAACAATAGTATCCAATAGTATCCATCTAAGTATTGTACCATTTAGTACCTGTTAATCTGTCAAGGTGCTCCATACCGTCAAAGTCCAAACAATAGTATCCACCGGCTGGTGTTTTACAAAAATACAGATTTTTTTTTTCTGCTAATAGTTAGGCATTTTACTGCCCTCATCAGTGCATACCGCATAGGTACATCCAAGTATTGTACCATTTAGTACCTGTTAAGCTGTCAAGGTGCTCCATACCATCAAAGTCCAAACAATAGTATCAACCGGCTGGTGAATTACAAAAACACAGAGTTTTTTCTGCTAATAGGCCCTCATCAGTGCATACCGCATAGGTACATCCAAGTATTGTACCATTTAGTACCTGTTAAGCTGTCAAGGTGCTCCATACCGTCAAAGTCCAAACAATAGTATCCACGGGCTGGTGTTTTACAAAAATACAGAGTTTTTTCTGCTAATAGGCCCTCATCAGTGCATGCCACATAGGTACATCCAAGTATTGTACCATTTAGTACCTTTTAAGCTGTCAAGGTGCTCCAAACCGTCAAAGTCCAAACAATAGTATCCACCGGCTGGTGTTTTACAAAAATACAGAGTTTTTTCTGCTAATAGTTAGGCATATTACTGCCCTCATCAGTACATACCACATACGTACATCCAAGTATTGTACCATCTAGTACCTGTTAATCTGTCAAGGGCCTACATACTGTTCAAGGACAGCCGTAAGTAATCACCTGCTGCTATTCTAAAGAAATACTGTTTAAAGAATAGTGTAGCGTATTGTAATACCCTCATAAATGCACTAAGTATGTCAGGCAGAGAAGTGCCAGGACGTGCACAGAGGAGTGTCAGAGGCCTAAATACTTCAGGCAGAGTTGGCAGCAGACTTGGGGCGAGTGGCAGCAGGAGTCGCAGCGAGAGGCCTGAGCTCCAGTTATCAGCCAGCGGTCATGTCTCCACCAGCAACCCATCTGCCATCGTCGATTGGTTAACACGCTCATCCACATCATCACAAGTGACATCTGACACCCCCAGTCAACAGTCGGTGGGTTCCTCAGACACAACCCTCAGTTGGCATGGCCCAGGAGCAGTCCGTGTCCTCCCATTGCCTTTGTCCTATGCTGTTCCCTCTCCTAAAGAAGTATCTTATGCTGTGGGTTCAGCTCCACTATTTACTGAGGACGATTCAATAGAGGACAGTCAGTAGCTACTGGACAGCCAAGAAGGGGAGGAGACATGCGCCGCTTGCTCCGCTAGGCGGCCAAGTAGTGATGCGGAGAGTGACGTGGGAGGCGGTGTTGCAAGTGTTCAGGGTCCTGAAGCAGACACTGTTGGGGAACCGGAGGAGGACATCAGTGATGTGCACACAACTGTTGATGATGATGAAGCCGATCGCAATTGGGAGCCGGGTGCAGAAGGGGCTTCATCATCATCAGGAGAAGAGAGTTGCAGGTTGCCCTTGAGGCAGCAAGGCGGTAGCACGGTTGGCAGTCAGCGTGGTGGCAGTAGTGGAAATTCAGGAGCCAAACGTGCCCGGGCGAGATCACCTGCTTCGCGGCAGCCTACCTTTCCGGGAGGTAGTGGAACAGAGGTTCCTGGAGAGGGCGCCAGTAGCAGTCAATTAGTGCAGATCGCGGGTGGGAAAATCAGCTACTCGGCGGTGTGGGTGTGGAAGTTTATCATAAGGCATCCGGAGGAAGGAGGTTCACGTAGCCACATGCAAGATCTGCCGGCAGAAGGTGAAGCGTGGCCAGGGTCCCAATGTCGGCACCACGGCCCTGCGTCAACACATACTTCACCACCATAAAGCGGCATGGGAGAACCGTAGCTCCGATGTAGTGGTCCAGCCTGCTGCATCACCCAGTGGCCATCCGCTCCCTCCTTCATCCAGCCAAGGCTCCACCACCTCAGCCGAAGGGAGCTGTGTGTCAAACCCTCCTTCTGTCGCTCCTGCTTCTCCCGCTTTTAGTGAGCCATTCCGCCAACAATCCATCGGTGAAGCCATGTCCAAGAGACAACAGTATGTGCCCACTCATCCAACGGCTGTTACAGTGTGCGACGCCGCCTCCTCATCCTCCACCGTGTCCTCAGCCTCCACTGCACGGCCAAATCTCGATGGCCCTTCATCGTACCATGTGTGTAGGGCACGGCGGTGTCAAGCTGTTCTGCACATGGTTTACCTTGGCAAACGGAGTCACACAGGGAAGGAACTGCTAAAGTTCATTCGTAAAGAAATCTGAGTATGGCTTACTCCACGAAATCTGGAAATGAAAACCATGGTGACCGACAACAGGAAGAACATTGTGTCCGTGCTGCGACAAGGAAGTGTGAAACATGCGCCCTGCATGGCACACGTGTTGAATCTGGTTGTCAAGCGCTTCTTCAAGTCTTAACCCCATTTGCAAAACATCCTGAAAATGGCAAGGAAACTGTGCATGCAGTTCAGCCACCCGTACACTGCCAAGCACACCTTCCTTGAGCTGCAGCGTCAGAACGGTATCCCACAACATAGTCTTATTTGTGACGTTGCCACACGTTGGAATTCCACCCTCCATATGTTGGACAGACTATACGAACAAAGAAAAGCCATCACCTATTTCTTGATGATCCAAGCAGATAGGAGTATTCCCCTGTGTAACTTCAATGTGAACCAGTGGCAGCTCATACGTGACACCTGCTGTTTGCTGAGGCCCTTTGAGGAAGCCACATTATTTGTGAGTCGCCTGGATTACGCCAGGTCCACATCTATGCTGCCTAATCTGGGGGACAACTATGCTCCTAATCTGGGGGACATCTATGCTGCCTAATCTGGGGGGCATCTATGCTGCCTAATCTGGGGGACATCTATGCTGCCTAATCTGGGGGACAACTATGCTCCTAATCTGGGGGACAACTATGCTCCTAATCTGGGGGACATCTATGCTGCCTAATCTGGGGGACAAGTATGCTCCTAATCTGGGGGACATCTATGCTGCCTAATCTGGGGGACATCTACGCTGCCTAATCTGGGGTACATCTATGCTGCCTAATCTGGGGGACAACTATGCTCCTAATCTGGGGGACAACTATGCTCCTAATCTGGGGGACATCTATGATGCCTAATATGGGGGACAAGTATGCTCCTAATCTTGGGGACAACTATGCTCCTAATCTGGGGTACATCTATGCTGCCTAATTTGGGGGACAAGTATGCTCCTAATCTGGGGGACAACTATGCTCCTAATCTGGGGGACATCTATGCTGCCTAATCTGGGGGACAACTATGCTCCTAATATGGGGGAAACTGATGCTTCTGGCCTTGAGCCTATAATTTTTTGAAGTTTAGCAGTAGCTAAATACATGCTTAATGCAAATGTCAACATTGATCTTTAAAGGGAACCAATCATCAGATTTTACCCTATATAACGCTTGGCAAAGCGTTATATAGGGTAAAATCTTTATTTTCACCATTCCCGGGGGACGCTGATGCCCCCAGGGATGGTGAAGATATGAAGTTATAAACTAGTCACCACCGTCGCCGTAAGTAGTCACCTGGGCGGGGAGCTCTTCTCACCAACTCCCGTTCTTCGGCCGGCAGCGACGCCCCCTCCGCTTCATTGATGGGCCGCGTCATCGTTCCGCTCACTGAACAGACGGAGCAGAGTGATGACGCGGCCCGTCAATCAAGCGGAGGGGGCGTGGCTGCCGGCCGAAGAACGGGAGTAGATGAGAAGAGCTCCCCGCCCAGGTGACTACTTACGGCGGCGGCGGTGACTAGTTTATAATTTCATATCTTCACCATCCCTGGGGGCAGGAGTGTCCCCCGGGAATGGTGAAAATAAAGATTTTACCCTATATAACGCTTTACCAAGTGTTATATAGGGTAAAATCTGATGATTGGTTCCCTTTAAATGTAATGGGTTATGAAACCCTCTTGGGTACTGCGAATGACTGCTCCAGAATCATTCTGTGTCTTTCAGGAACTACTTGCCTCCCTGGCGCCTCAGGCCTTGGGCCTATAATTTTTTTAAGTTTAGCAGTAGCTAAATATATGCTTAATGCAAATGTCAACATTGATCTTTAAATGTAAGGGGTTATGAAACCCTCTTGGGTACTGCGAATGACTGCTCCAGAAACATTCTGTCTTTCAGGAACTACTTGCCTCCCTGGTGCCTCAGGCCTTGGGCCTATAATTTTTTGAAGTTTAGCAGTAGCTAAATACATGCTTAATGCAAATGTCAACATTGATCTTTAAATGTAAGGGGTTATGAAACCCTCTTGGGTACTGCGAATGACTGCTTTAGAATCATTCTGTGTCTTTCATTAACTACTTGCCTCCCTGGTGCCTCAGACCTTGGGCCTATAATTTTTTGAAGTTTAGCAGTAGCTAAATACATGCTTAATGCAAATTTCAACAATGATCGTTAAATTCTCGGCGATCTGCCAGGGCCTTCTCCTACCCCGCCAGGGCCGATCCGAGGACCTCACTAAACCATCCAATTGTTAGTAGAGACATGCGGTCTGTACAAGGGGCAGGGACTTAATGAACCCTAGCTTATGACCCGCATTTAGTTGTGATTCTTCTTTCCTGGCAAAATTCAGGAGACAAACGTGCCTGGGGGAGACCACCTGCTTCGAGGCAGCTTACCTTTCAGAGAGGTAGTGGGTTACCCGCACCTGTTGGTGAAAGATAGAGACACGCTTATCCGTTCAGTGGAGCGCTAGTGCGGCCCAGACATCTGAGGCCATAACACACCTGTTATTGCTTGATCTCGCAATTGATTGTGCAATGTAAGGGGTTATTAAAGTCTCTTGGGTACTGCTGAGGTCTACTCCTGACTGTTCCTGGTGCAATGTATGAGGTAATTAACACTCTTGGGTAGTGTATTTTTTAAATTTACTGATAATGTTATCAGTAATAAAATTTAATTTTGTAGAATGCTAACCGTTACACAACGGAACGCTTGTTGCGTGTGATTTTTTAATGAAAAAAAAAAATAAATAATACAGAGCGGGATTAACTCTGCTTAATCATATTTGGCGAAAAAACTCCTTTGGTGATCTGATCTTTTGGAGACAGATGTGCTTACACACATATGTCATAATTAATTTTTTTATTTCAAACATTGTGTGGTTTATTATTTTTGAGAAGAAAGTCTTCGGGTGTCCACATCTATGCTGCCTAATCTGGGGGACAACTATGCTCCTAATCTGGGGGACATCTATGCTGCCTAATCTGGGGGACATCTCTGCTGCCTAATCTGGGGGACATCTATGCTGCCTAATCTGGGGGACAACTATGCTCCTAATCTGGGGGACAACTATGCTCCTAATCTGGGGGACATCTATGCTGCCTAATCTGGGGGACATCTATGCGGCCTAATCTGGGGGACAAGTATGCTCCTAATCTGGGGGACATCTATGCTGCCTAATCTGGGGGAGATCTTTGCTGCCTAATCTGTGGGACATCTATGCTGCCTAATCTGGGGGACAAGTATGCTCCTAATCTGGGGGACATCTATGCTGCCTAATCTGGGGGACATCTATGCTGCCTAATCTGGGGGACAACTATGCTGCCTAATCTTGGGGACAACTATGCTCCTAATCTGGGGGACATCTGGTTCAATGTATGGGGCAATTAAACACTCTTGGGTAGTGTTATTTTAAAATTTACTGATAATTTTATCAGTAATAAAATAGAATTTTGCAGAATGCTAACCGTTACACAACGGAACGCTTGTTGCGTGTGATTTTTTAATGAAAATTAAAAAAAAAAATATGGAGAGGGATTAACTCTGCTTAATCATATTTGGCGAAAAAACTCCTTTGGTGATCTGATCTTTTGGAGACAGATGCGCTTACACACATATGTCATAATTATTTTTTTTTATTTCAATCATTGTGTGGTTTATTATTTTTGAGAAGACTTTGGGTGGTCCACCGTCCTGCATTATAGAGTCTTCTGAACTGTTGGATATGCGCTTGTTTTTACACAAAGGTATACATTTTTTTTTACTATACAATTTTGTTGATTTTGGGGGGGATTGTGAAGCCCTGTGTGTACTGGTGCATCAACCAACTCCAGGCTGTGTCCTTGAGCCAATATATGGGTTACTGATGCAGCTGTGGTGGGGCCTGGGTCTGGTAATTTCAAATTTTCTCATAGGTAGCACCCGCTATCCAAAATCTTTTTCAAAAATGTCTAAAATTGTGGTGTTTTTTGGGGGGGATTGTGAAGCCCTGGTGTGTACTCGTGCATCAAGCATCTCCAGGCTGTGTCATTCAGGCAATATATGGGTTACTGATGCCGCTGTTGGGCCTGGGTCTGGTAATTTCAAATTTTCTCATAGGTAGCATCCACTATCCAAAATCTTTTTCAAAAATTTCTAAAATTGTGGTGTTTTTTTGGGGGGGATTGTGAAGCCCTGGTGTGTACTCATGCATCAAGCAACTCCAGGCTGTGTCATTCAGGCAATATATGGCTTACTGATGCTGCTGTTGGGCCTGGGTCTGGGAATTTCTAATTTTCTCATAGGTAGCAGCCGCTATCCAAAATCTTTTTCAAAAATTTCTAAAATTGTGGTGTTTTTTGGGGGGATTGTGAAGCCCTGGTGTGTACTCGTGCATCAAGCAACTCCAGGCTGTGTCATTCAGGCAATATATGGGTTACTGATGCCGCTGTTGGTCCTGGGTCTGGGAATTTCAAATTTTCTCATAGGTAGCACCCGGTATCCAAAATCTTTTTAGAAAATTTCTAAAATTGTGGTGTTTCTTGGGGGGGATTGTGAAGCCCTGGTGTGTACACGTGCATTAAGCAACTCCAGGCTGTGTCATTCAGGCAATATATGGGTTACTGATGCCGCTGTTGGGCCTGGGTCTGGGAATTTCTAATTTTCTCATAGGTAGCACCCGCTATACAAAATCTTCGGTTTAAATTTCTTAATTCATCTTTTAAACTTAGGGATTGTGAAGGCCTAGTGCCTACTCATGCTGCTGGCAACTCCGGGCTGTGCCATTCATCCACTATATGGTCTCCTCATGCTGACAAGCTGTCCATGCTGTGTCATTCAGCCACTATATGGTGTCCTCATGCTGCCAACACCTCCACGCTTTGTCATTCAGCCACTATATGGTCTCCTCATGCTGACAACACCTCCACGCTGTGTCATTCAGCCACTGTATGGTGTCCTCATGCTGCCAACACCTCCACACTGTGCCATTCAGCCACTATATGGTCTCCTCATGCTGACAACCTGTCCATGCTGTGTCATTCAGCCACTATATGGTGTCCTCATGCTTCAGCTTCATTCAAGCTGTGTCATTCAGCCACTATATGGTGTCCTCATGCTGCCAACACCTCCACGCTGTGTCATTCAGCCACTATATGGTCTCCTCATGCTGACAACAACTCCACGCTGTGTCATTCAGCCACTGTATGGTGTCCTCATGCTGCCAACACCTCCACACTGTGCCATTCAGCCACTATATGGTCTCCTCATGCTGACAACCTGTCCATGCTGTGTCATTCAGCCACTATATGGTGTCCTCATGCTTCAGCTTCATCCAAGCTGTGGCATTCAGCCACTATATGGTGTCCTCATGCTGCCAACACCTCCACGCTGTGCCATTCAGCCAGTATATGGTGTCCTCATGCTGCCAACACCTCCACACTGTGTCATTCAGCCACTATATGGTCTCCTCATGCTGCCAACACATCCACGCTGTGACAGCCAGCCACTATATGGTGTCCTCATGCTGCCATGAGCTCCACGCTGTGTCATTCAGCCACTATATGGTGTCCTCCTGCTGCCAACACCTCCACGCTGTGTCATTCAGCCACTATTTGGTGTCCTCATGCTGCCAACACATCCACTCATCTCTAATAGCAACCAAACAGATTGCTTCTTTTATTTTTTAGAGGCCCTTTAACAAAAAATGAAAGAAACATCTGATTTGTTGCTTGGTCTACTTTTCCTCTCCACAAGTTTTGATAAATCTCCCCATAGTTCATTTTTTACTCTCATTCAAGCAAAATATATGAATCACATGATCTGCCTTGTAGGAATAAAAACGCTATTGGAAAAATGCCACAAAAACTGTAATGTACTAATAATTGCAATTTTGGAAAACAAAATGCCACAAAATCTGTATCATAGAGGACAAAAAAAAGTATTTTTTTTAAGGGCAAAAAAAAACTGTGCAAAAAGTATTTGAGAAGGAAGCCAAAGAATGATTTAACACATGGCAGATATTTGTTGCAGAAAATCAACTTGATTTGTTAGAATAGGTTGTTGCTGTTGTTCATTTTTTTTTTTTTTTTATCTAATTCAGATGAATGGGAAAGTGACAATTTTACCAGAGGAATCTTTCTTAGGAGAATATCCTCTAAGGCCTGTTCACACAATGGAAATTCTGCCGATCTGCATGAATTCTGCATTTTTTTTCCCATACATTTGCGTAATCGGTGCGGAACTTGTGCAGAAATTACCACACAAGTTCTGCAGCTCATTTATTTAAATGGACAGTCAAAGGTCATTGTGCACATTCCACACAAATTCGGAAGAAATCAAGCCCCATTGACTTCAATGGGATTCCGCAGCCAAAGTCCAGAAAAATATAAGACCAGACGTATATTTTTCTGGACCATAGAAGTCGGCATTTCCACATCCATCATTCCACAGCAAAAATTCTGCTGTGTGAATGACACTGCAGAATTCTATTAAAGTTAATGGTCTATAAATTAGGCGGAATTCCGCTGTGTGAACATAGCCTAACAGTATTACAGCTAGAAAGGAAAAGTTGCTGTAATTATTGTTTAAATATTACATGTAGTATATCATAATATAAAGATACATAAAGCTAAATTTTTATAGCTCTCTTGCTGAGTACCCGGCGTTGCCCGGTTTTTCCTACCTTATCCTAGTGGGGCAGGAAAAGTAACAAAAGAGGAAGTACTTGTCCTCATATCCTGTCCTTAAATCCTCACCCCCATATCCCGACCCCAAATCCCCTCCTCATAGTCCCTCCTCATATCCTATCCTAATATTTTGTCCTCATATCTCTACCTCATATCCCATCCCCATATCCCGTCCTCATATCCGCCCTCATATCCCGACCTCATATCCCGTCCCCATATCCCCTGCCCATATCTCATTCTCATATCTGACCTCATATCCTGACCCCATATCCCGTCCTCATATCCTGTCCCCATATCTAATGCCGTCCTCATATCCTGACATCCTATCCCGCTCCGATATCCTGCCCCCATATCCCACCCCCATATACCATCCTCATATCCCGTCTTCATATCCCATCCTCATATCCTGACCTCATATTCTGTCCTCATATCCTGTCCTCATATCCTGTCCCAACATCCTGTCACCATATCTAATCCTCATTTCTAATCCTCATATCCCGTCCTCAGGTGGGGCTGAGTTTTGGTAAAGATATTGTAAGCTGAAAATAAAAGTAGTGTGGCTTAAAGGGTGGGTGTGTCTTTGCAAGATGGGGCATGGCATGCGGGGATGGTGTGGCTTGCCAGTGACTGACACATTCACCAGGAGATGTAGAGCGGGGCTTGTGGAGTAAGGCATCAGAAGTCCTATATACTTGCAGGGGACTCGAAACAAAAAAAACATCCTTCACATATGGGGGTAGGTTAGGGTTAATTTAACTATGATATATTTTAATTTGACATATAAGTAACATGTGACCGAGTATTATCAAAATATCTCCAGCCATACGGAAGTTATGCTGGAACATATATTTCCCATAGATTTTCACTGGACTTTAAACAAAAACCCTGACCCTCGCAAATTAGGGTAGGTTAGGGTTATATAAAATATCCTATATTTTTAGTGGACATATAAGTAACATTTGTACCAAGTTTCATGTTAATTTCTTTAGCCATTTGGAAGTGATCCTGGAACATACACACACACACACACACACACACACACACACACATACACTCATTGAGTTTTATGTATATACTAGCTGAGTACCCGGCGTTGCCCGGTTTTTCCTTCCTAATCCTTGTTGGGGAGGAAAATAAACAAAGGAGGAAGCTTTTGACTTCATATCTCGTCCTCATATATTGTTTTCATATCCCAACCCCATATCCCGACCTCCTTTCCTGTCCTCCTATCCCGACCTCCTATCCTGACCTCCTATCCTGACCTCCTATCCCATCCTCCTATCCCAACCTCCTATCCCGATCTCCTATCCCGACCTCCTATCCCAACCTATCTCAACCTCCTTTCCCATCCTCCTATCTCGTCCTCCTTTCCTGTCCTCCTATTTCGACCTCCTATGCCGACCTCCTATCTCGACCTCCTATCCCGTCCTTATATGCCGTCCTCCTATCTCGATCTCGTTTCCCGACCTCCTATCCCGACCTCATATCCCGACCCGTAATATGTGTATCAGGTATTGAAATATCTCCAGCCGTACGTAAGTTATGTGGGAACATACATACTGATCGCGGTGCCGTGCACTATTAACACTTTAGACACAGCGTTCAAAGTTGATCGTCGCGTCTAAAGTTACATAGTTACATAGTTAGTATGGTTGAAAAAAGACATACGTCCATCAAGTCCAACCAGGGGATTGAAGGGAAGGATGTAAGGGGATAAGGGAAAGGGATGTAGTTTTATAATTCTGCATAAGCATTAATGTTATTTTGTTCCAGGAATGTATCTAACCCTGCTTTAAAGCTGTTAATTGTTCCTGCTGTGACCAGTTCCTGAGGTAGACCGTTCCATAAATTCACAGTCCTCGCGGTAAAGAAGGCGTGCCGCCCCTTTAGACTAAACCTTTTCTTCTCCAGACGGAGGGAGTGCCACCTCGTCCTTTGGGGGGGTTTAACCTGGAACAGTTTTTCTCCATATTTTTTGTATGGGCCATTTATATACTTATATACGTTTATCATATCCCCCCTTAAAGTGAAAGTAAAATGTTGCCAGTTAGCTCAGGGGGCTGTTCGGGACCGCTGAAATGAAATCGCAGTGTCCCGAACAGCTGTAGGACAGCAGGAGGGTCCCCTACCTTCCTCCTCGCTGTCCAATCACCGAATGACTGCTCAATGTCTGAGATCCAGGCATGAGCAGTCAAGCGGCAGAATTATTGATCAATGGTTTCCTATGAGAAACCATTGATCAATGTAAAAGATCAATGTGTGCAGTGTTATAGCCCCCTATGGGAGCTATAACATTACAAATAAAAAGTGAAAAAAAAAGTTAATAAAGATCATTTAACCTCTTCAGGACGCCGGGCGTGTGCATATGCCCTGCATCCCGAGTCCTTAAGGACGTGGGGCGTATGCATACGCCCGTGGGAATTTCGGTTCCTGCCGCTAGCTAGGGGACAAGACCGGGATGCCTGCTGAAATTATTCAGCAGGCATTCCGGCTCATCGCCGAGGGGGTCCTGAGACCTCCCCATGTCGGCGATCGCAGAAAATCGCATGTCAATCGCATGACCCGATCACTCGGAAAATAGGGATGATCAGAGCTGTCATTGACAGCCCCGATAATCCTGAGGGATAGGAGCGAGGTCGCAGTGCTGCGATCTCCTCCTATTCCCTGCCATTGGTCAGAACTGATTCTGACCAATGGCAGCGCAGGATACTGGGTTGCCAAGGCAACCCCCCGTTCTGCCCACCCTTGGATGTCGGGCAGAATGGGGGGTAGAGGATTGAGGCCGGTACCTGAGAAGAAAATGCCTGGGGACCACAGATCGTCGCTAGAGACAGGCACAGGTAGGGAAACAACGGTGGGGGGGGGGGGGAAGGAAGGGGGATGTAAGTGATATTTACTGCTGCCCTTCCTAGTGGGTGCCAAACTGCAACTCCCAGCATGCCCAGACAGCAAAAGGCTGTCCTTAAGGCAGCACATAGTTAGAGCCTCCCTTTAGGCAGCACATAGTGGGATTTGAACCCAAGGCCCCATATTAGGCAGCACACAGTTAGAGCCGCCCCACTTGAGGCAGCACATAGTGGGATTTGAACCCAAGGCCCCAGCGCTGCGAGGAAGCAATGCTAACCTCTGAGCCACCATGCTACCCTTAGCATACATCTAATATCCACGGTTGCTAAAATGGACAGAGACGTCAGCAGAGAGTACCAGAAAAATTAGGCATGTACACATGCCTGAAAAATTGGGTATTGTTGCAGCCGCTTCTGTTGCAGCCGCTTCTGTAGCAGCGGCCAGAAAAATTGCAGCACCATAACAAGTGCAGCAGCAGAGGCCAGAAAAATTAGGCATGTACACATGGATGAAAAATTTGGTATTGTTGCAGCCGCATCTGTAGCAGCAGCCAGAAAAATTGCAGCACCAGAAAAAGGGCAGCAGCAGAGGCCAGAATAATTAGGCATGTACACCTGGCTGGAAAATTTGCTATTGTCGCAGCTGTAGCAGCGGCCATAAAAATTGCAGCACTATACCAAGTGCAGAAGCAGAGGCCAGAAAAATTAGGCATGTACACATGGATGAAAAATTGAGTATTGTCGCAGCCGCTGCTGAGTTCAAATACAGCAGCATGTGGACCATTTTTAGCCCAATGCAGCTCATCTGATCAGGCCTTGTTTATCAAATGTATCGCCCAGTGTCAGTACATTCGGGATCCATCCCTCATTCATCTTAAGAAAGGTGAGGTAATGCAGACTTTTTTGACCAAAGTGACTCCTCTTCTCAGTGACAATACCTCCTGCTGCACTGAAGGTCCTTTCTGACAGGACACTTGAAGCGGGACAGGCCAGAAATTCGAGCACATATTGGGATAGCTCAGGCCACAGGTCAAGCCGGCACACCATGTAGTCAAGGGGTTCATCGCTCCTCAGTGTCAATATCTGTGGTTAAGGAAAGGTAGTCTGCTACCTGTCGGTCAAATCGTTCTCTGATGGTGGACCCCGAAGGGCTGTGGCGATGTGTAGGACTTAAAAAGCTCTGCATGTCCTCCATCAACAGCATGTCTGTACAGCATCCTGTCCTTGCCGGCGTGTTCGTGGGAGGAGGAGGAGGATTACTTTCACCTCTTCCCCTGTTAGATCCCTGTTGTGCTGTGACATGACCCTTATACGCTTTGTACGGCATACTTCTTAATTTATTTTGGACCTGCTGAATCCTTTCCGCCTTGCTGTAATGCGGTAACATGTCAGGCACTTTATGTTTATACCGGGGGTCTAGTAGCGTGGACACCCAGTACAGGTCGTTCTCCTTCATCCTTTTTATACAAGGGTCCCTCAACAGGCACGACAGCATGAAAGACCCCATTTGTACAAGGACGGATGCCGAGCCACTCATGTCCTGTTCCTCGTCCTCAGTGATGTCAGGGAAGGTATCATCTTCTTCCCCCCAGCCACGTACAACACCACGGGAACCAGATAGGTGACAAGGAGCACCCTGGGATGCCTGCTGTGGTTGGTCTTCCTCCTCCTCTTCAAAGCCACATTCCTCCTCTGACTCCTATTCCTCACAATCCTCTTCCAGCATTGTCGCAGGTCCAGCAAGCAATGCTGATGAGGCTGTTTCTGGTGGTGATGGTGTCCACAACTCTTCCTCTTCACGCTCATCTACTGCCTGATCCAGCACTCTTCGCAGGGCACGCTCCAGGAAGAAAACAAACGGTATGATGTCGCTGATGGTGCCTTCGGTGCGACTGACCAGGTTTGTCACCTCCTCAAAAGGACGCCTGAGCCTACAGGCATTGCGCATGAGCCTCCAGTAACGTGGCAAAAAAATTCCCAGCTCCGCAGATGATGTCCTAGCACCTCGGTCATACAAATATTCGTTGATGGCTTTTTCTTGTTGGAGCATGCGGTCGAACATTAGGAGTGTTGAATTCCAACGTGTCAGGCTGTCGCAAATCAAGCACCTCACTGGCATGTTGTTTCGCCGCTGGATATCTGACAAGTGCGCCATGGCCGTGTAGGAACGCCTGAAATAGCCACACACCTTCCTGGACTGCTTCAGGACATCCTGTAAGCCTGGGTACTTGAGCACAAAGCATTGTACAATCAGATTACACACTTGTGCCATGCACGGCACATGTGTCAACTTGCCCAACCTCAATGCCGCCAACAAATATGTTCCATTGTCACAAACCACCTTGCCGATCTCCAGTTGGTGCGGAGTCAGCCACTGGTCCACATGTGCGTTCAGGGCCGGCAGGAGCGCTGGTGCGGTGTGACTCTCTGCTTTGAGGCAAGTCAACCCCAAGATGGCGTGACACTGCTGTATCCGGGATGTGGAATAGCACCTGCGGAGCTGGGGGGGTGCCGGTGATGTGGAACAAGACGCAGCAGTGGAAAAGGACTCGGCCGAGGATATTATGGAAGAGGATGGAGTAGGAGGAGTAGAGGAGGTTGCAGCAGGCTTGCCTGCAAGTCGTGGCGGTGTCACCAACTCCTCAGCAGAGCCACGCATTCCATGCTTGGCAGCCATCACCAGGTTTACCCAATGCGCAGTGTAGGTGATATACCTGCCCTGACCATGCTTTGCAGACCAGGTATCAGTGGTCAGATGAACCCTTGCCCCTACACTGTGTGCCAGACATGCCATAATTTCCTTTTGCACAATGGAGTAAAGGTTGGGGATTGCCTTTTGTGCAAAAAAATTTCGGCCCGGTACCTTCCACTGCGTTGTCCCAATGGCTACACATTTTTTAAAGGCCTCAGACTCCACCAGCTTGTATGGTAAAAGCTGGCGGGCTAGCAGTTCCGACAAGCCAGCTGTCAGATGCCGGGCTAGGGGGTGACTTTGAGACATTGTCTTCTTGCGCTCAAACATCTCCTTGACAGACACCTGACTGTGGGCAGATGAGCAGGAACTGCAAAAGGCGAGAGACGGAGAGGTGGATGGTTGAGAGGGGGCAAGGAGGGCAGCAGTGGTCGACCTGGCTGAAGATGCTGGACCAAGAGTAGTATGGCGGCTTTGACTTTGTGTGCTGCTTGTACTGACGTGTTGATCCCATAGATGTTTGTGATGTGACATCATGTACCTTCGCAAAGCAGTTGTGCCTAGGTGGGTGTTGGACTTCCCATGACTCAGTTTCTTCTGGCACAGGTTGCAAATGGCCTCACTGTTGTCAGAGGCAGACACACAAAAAAATGCCACACTGCTGAGCTCTGCGATGACTGCATTCTGGCGGTGGCAACAGCATGCGTTGATTGGCGTCCCATCTGGCTGACCCCAGGTGCCGATGCATGCTGTCTGACTGTGCCACTAGCTCCTTGCGACGACCTCCCCCTGCTTCCAACTCGTCTCCTCTTCCCCTCTGTCTCCCCATCTGAACTTTCCCCCTCTTCTTTTCTTCTAGCGGGCACCCACGTGGCATCCACGGACACATCGTCATCATCAACACCTTCACCGCTATCTGACACCTCAAGAAAGGAAGCAGCAGTGGGTACAACATCATTATCACACCGTACGTCCATGTGTGTAATGCTGCCTGACTGAGACATATCCCTGTTAACTACATCCTCTGGCAATTATGGTTGCGCATCACTCATGTCTTCAAACTGATGTGTAAATAACTCCTCTGACGGATCAAGTAAAGCTGCTGTGGTGCTAGTGTTGGTGGTGGTGGCAGGTGGGCAAGTGGTATCATGAGAGGTGCCCGAAGCTAAGCTAGAGGAGGAGAAGGATGGTGCATCAAGGTTCCGAGCGGAAGCTGTAGTAGATTGGGTGTCTTGTGATAGCCAGTCAACTAAGTCCTCAGAACTTTGGGGGTTCAGGGTACGTGGCCTCTGAACACTAGCCATTCTAGGGCCAAAGGGAATCCCAGCACCACGACGGCCCCTGCGGGGTAGCCTTCCTCTGCCTGTCATTTCTTTGGTTAAATTTGCACAAGTGTCACACCAAATGTGATTTGCACTAGGGTGACACAATTTGCCCTGCAGGCAAAAAAACTGGCAACTGTGACGTGAACTGACAGTGACGACTGGTTTTATTTAACAGACAAAAAAGGTATTTTTTTTTATTTATTTGCACAACTGTCACACCTAATGTGATTTGCACCAGGGTGACACAATTTGCCCTGCAGGCAAAAAAAACTGGCAACTGTGACGTGAACTGACAGTGACGACTGATTTTATTTAACAGCCAAAAAAGTTTTTTTTTTTTTTAAATTTGCACAAATGTCACACCAAATGTGATTTGCACTAGTGTGACAATGAGCAGAAAAGCTTGCCAGCGGAGTTCCCCTTTTAAGCAGTGGTCCCCAACCAGGGTGCCTCCAGCTGTTGCAAAACACACAGACTGATATATTTCAGCCCTTTGAATACTGTAGTAGTTAGTTGCTTTAAAGAAAAAAAGCTTGCCAGCGGAGTTCCCCTTTTAAGCAGTGGTCCCCAACCAGTGTGCCTCCAGCTGTTGCAAAACACACGGACTAATATATTTCAGACCTTTGAATACTGTAGTAGTTAGTTGCTTTAAAGAAAAAAAGCTTGCCAGCGGAGTTCCCCTTTTAAGCAGTGGTCCCCAACCAGGGAGCCTCCAGCTGTTGCAAGACACAAGGACTGATATCTTTCAGCCCTTTGAATACTGTAGTAGTTAGTTGCTTGAAGGAACTTAAGTTTGATTCTGGAGTACCCCATTTAACCAGCGGTTCCCTCCCAACCAGGGTGCCTCCAGCTGTTGCAAGACAGACGGACTGATATTTTTCAGCCCTAAAAAGGGCTTTTTTGGGTGCTGTCCCTAAAGCAGATGTTATACTAGTGCTTTTGGAGTAAACTGGACCCTGAATACACCACCTAGCAGCAACCTAGCTGTCGCTTTCCCTATACAGCAGGAGCAGCTTCTCTGACCCTCCACTTCCTAAGCCTGCAGCATGCTGAATGATGGTAAAATGGCATCCGTGCAAGAGGTAGGAGGGTCTGGAAGGGAGGGACTGCTGTTGATTGGCTGTAATGTGTCTGCTGACTCTGACTCACAGGGTCAAAGTTTACTGCAATGTTAAAGTATAGGGGGCGGATCGAACTTCGCATATGTTCACCCGGCGATGCGAACATGCTAAATTCGCCAGGAACTGTTCGCCGGCGAACAATTCGTGACATCTCTACTGTTACAGTGGTGCCCAAACGGTAGCCCTCCAGATGTTGCCAAACTACAACTCTCAGCATGCCTAGACTGCCCAGGTATGCTGGGAGTTGTAGTTTTGTAACATCTGTCCCTTCAGATTTAGCAATTTTCATGACATTTTTGAAAATTGCTGCTATACTTTGAAGCCCATTATATGATGCCAACATAAAGTGAATATATTGTATTCGTGAATAAAAATAAAATTTATTGGGAATATCCATTTTACTTACAAGCAGAGAGCTTCAAAGTTAGAAAAATGCAAAATTTTCATGAAATTTGGGGATTTTTCACCAAAAAAGGATGCAAGGACGAAAATTTACCACCAAAATAAAGTAGAATATGTCACGAAAAAGCAATCTCAGAATCAGAAAATTCGGTAAAAGCATTTTAGAGTTATTAATGCGTAAAGCGACAGTGGTCAGAATTGCGAAAAAAGGGCTCAGTCCTTAAGGTGAAAAAGGGCTGCGTCCTTAGTTAACCCCTTCCCTAATAAAAGTTTGAATCACCCCCCTTTTCCCATTTAAAAAAACTGTGCAAATAAAAATAAACATATGTGATATTGCCGTGTGCGAAAATGTCCGAATTATAAAAATATATCATTAATTAAACCGCACAGTCAATGGCGTACGTGAAAAAAAATCCAAACTCCAAATTAGCGTATTTTTGGTTACTTTTTATATCATGAAAAAATATATCATATATCAAGTCTGATCAATACAAAAATGGTACAGATAAAAAGATTAGCTTTCATACAGCCCTGTATGCGGAAATATTAAAAAGTTATCAGGGTCAGAAAATGACAATTTTAAACATATAAATTTCCCTGCATGTAGTTTTGATTTTTTTTCCAGAAGTATGACAAACTCAAACCTATATAAGTAGAGTATCATTTTAATCATATGGACCTACAGAATAAAGGGAAGGTGTCATTTTTACCCAAAAATTTACTGCGTACAAACGGAAGCTTTACATAATGGCATTTTTTCTTCAATTTTGTTGCACAATGATTTTTTTTTGTTTTGCTGTAGATTTTTGGGTAAAATGACTGATGTCATTACAAAGTAGAATTGGTGGCGCAAAAAATAAGCCATCAAATGGATTTTTAGGTGGAAAATTGAAAGGGTTATGATTCTTAAAATGTAAGGGGGAAAAAACGAAAGTGCAAAAACGGGAAAATGCTCAGTCCTTAAGGGGTTAAACAAAACCCCCGACCTTAAAAAATTGGGGTAGTTAAGGGTTAAATTATCTAGTCTTTATTTTAAGTGGACATATAAGTAACATGTGACCAAGTATTATTGAAATATCTCCAGCCGTTTGGAAGTTATGCAGTAACATATTTCCCGTAGACTTGTATGGGACTTTAAACAAAAACCCCAACCCCGGCAAATGGGGGTGAGTAAGGGTTAAATTACCTATCCTATGCTTGTTGCTGACATATAAGTAACATGTGTGCCAAGTTTCATGTTAATATCTTTAGCCGTTTGGATGTGATGCTGGTACACACACACACACATACACACACATATTGAGTTTTATATATATATAGATAGACCTTCCTAATCCTTGTTGGGGAGGAAAATCAACAAAGGAGGAAGCTTTTGACTTCATATCCCATCCTCATACATTGTTGTGATATCTCAACCCCATATCCCATCCCCATATCCCGTCCTCATATCTCAACCTGATATCCTGTCCTCTTATCCTGACCTCATATTCCGTCCTCATATCCCGTCTTCATATCCTGTCCTCATATCCTGACCTCCTATCCCGACCTCCTATCTCGACCTTATATCCCGTCCTCATATCCCGACCTCATATCCCTTCCTCATATCCTGACCTCCAATTCCATCCTCCCATCTCGACCTCATATGCTGTCCTCATATCCCGTCCTCATAGCCCGACCAAATATCCCATCCCCATATCCTCTCCCCATATCCCGACCTCATATCCCGTCCTCATATCTCGACCTCCTATCCTATCCTCCTATCTTAAACTCATATCCCATCCTCATGTCCCATCCTTATATCCTGTCATTTCCAATCATTTCCCATAGATTTGCATGGGACTTTAAACAAAAACCCTGACCCTCACAAATGGGGGTAGTTAAGGGTTAAATGAATGATCCTATATTTTAAGTGAACATATAAGTAACATGTGACCAAGTATTATAGAAATATCTCTAGACATTTGGAAGATATGCAGTAACATATAATTCCCAAAGACCCCGACCCTGGCAAATGGGAGTGAGTAAGGGTTAAATTACCTATCCTATGTTTGTATGCATTATTGAAATAAAAACTATTCCTTTACCTACCTGACATGTCCACTCCTGACCAGCACCGCTGAATCCCATCACCTCCAGAAGTCTTGTGTCGCCATATGTTTGTTGTTGACATATAAGTTTCATGTTAATATCTTTAGCCGTTTGGACATAATGCTGGAACATACACATACACACACACAAACACATACACACACATATTGAGTTTTATATATATATAGACTAGTTGAGTACCCGGCGTTGCCCGGTTTTTCCTTCCTAATCCTTGTTGATAGAGGAAAATAAACAAAGGAGGAAGCTTTTGACTTCATATCCCGACCTCCTATCCTGACCTCCTATCCCATCCTCCTATCCTGTCCTCCTGTCTCGACCTCTTTTCAAGACCGCCTGACCCAACCTCCTATCCAGACCTCCTATCCCGTCCTCCTATCTTGTCTTCCGATCTCGACCTCCTATCTCGACCTCCTATCCCGACCTCCTATCCCGTCCTCCTATCCAGACCTCCTATGCCGGCCTCCTATCTTGTCTTCCGATCTCGACCTCCTATCTCGACCTCCTATCCCGACCTCCTATCTCGACCTCCTATCCCGACCCCCTATCCCGTCCTCCTATTTTGACCTCCTATCTCGACCTTCCTATCCCGTCCTCATATCCTGTCCTCTTATCTTGACCTCCTATCCCGACCTCCTATCCCAACCTCCTATCCTGTCAACCTTTCCTGTCCTCCTATTTCAACCTCCTATCGAGACCTCCTATCGAGACCGCCTATCCCGACCTCCTATCCCGACCGCCTGTCCCGACCTCCTATCCCATCCTCATATCCCGTCCTCCTATCCTGTCCTCCTATCTCAACCTCCTATCCCAACCTCCTATCCTTTCAACCTTTCCCGTCCTCCTATTTAGACCTCCTATCTCGACCTCCTATCTCAACCTCCTATCCCTACCTCCTATCCCGACCTCCTATCTCGACCTCCTTTCTCAACCTGCTATCCCGACCTCCTATCCAGTCCAAATATCCCAACCTGTAATATTTGTACCGGGTATTGAAATATCTCCAGTTGTACGGAAGTTATGTGGGAACATACATTTCCCATTGATTTGCATGGGACTTTAAATAAAAACCCTGACCCTCACAAATGGGGGTGGTTAAAGGGGTACTACTGTGGAAAACTTTTTTTTATATCAACTGGTGCCAGAAAGTTAAACAGATTTGTAAATCACTTCTATTAAAAAATCTTAATCCTTCCAGTACTTTTTAGGGGCTGTACACTAAAGAGAAATCCAAAATGAAATGCATTTCCTGTGATGTACTGACCTCAGTGCTCTCTGCTGACCTCTGCTGTCCATTTTAGGAGCTGTCCAGAGAAGCATATGTTTGCTATGGGGATTTTCTGCAGAGGAGAGGAGAGCGGAGGTCAGCAGAGAGCACTGTGGTCAGGACATCACAGGAAATGCATTTCTTTTTTTTTGTATTTCTCTTTAGTATATAGCCCCTAAAAAGTACTGGAAGGATTAAGATTTTTTAATAGAAGTGATTTACAAATCTGTTAAACTTTCTGGCACCAGATGATTTAAAAAAAAAAAAAAAAAAGTTTTCCACGGTAGTACCCATTTAAGGGTTAAATTAAATATCTTATATTTTAAGTGGACATATAAGTAACATGTGACCAAGTAATATCGAAATATCTCCAGCCATTTGAAAGTTATGCAGTATATAGTTATGCAGTTATACGTATATTTCCCATAGACTTGTATGGGGCTTTAAACAAAAACGCTGGCAAATGGGGGTGAGTAAGGTTTAAATTACCGATCCTATGTTTGTTGCAATCTATATATATAAAACTCAATGGCCCTGATTTACAAAGAGTGGAGTGTTTATTCTGGAGTGATTTCAATATCACTCGTCTTTTTTTTCAGGCTTATTTACTATTCTGTCACACGTGTCGGTTATTTTTCCATCGCACGTTTTTTTGTGTCGCACTAGTCAATTGTGTCACACAAACTCGAGCCAAAGAAATTGGTTGTGTGAGTCAAAATGGTTTAGACGTTTAAAAATGTTTCCATGAATCAAAAGTATTCATGTATTATAATTTTTCAAACATTACAACAATTATCCTTGTTTATCAGCTTGGGTGTTAAATTGATTTAAACCTAATATTGAAAATGTGTTAAAAAGAAAAAAATATATAGAAACATTAACTATCACAAAAGCATTCAATATTTTATTCATAAAAGTGTTTAACTGTACAAAATGTTTTCAGGTTATAAAACAAGTTACTTTCACAAAACACACAATGGCAAACAGTCCCTTGTTAGAAATCACTCCATTTTTGGAATTTCACTCGGCCTCTTGGCTGTCGGTTATTGTTTGAGGCAAACTCACACTTTTTCTCGAGTGATTTTGGAAGTACTTTGAGTATTTTTTGTTTTTTGTCGGTAAAACGCCCATTTTTGCATAAAAGACACCCATTTCAGAGTGAAAAAAAAAACGACTAAAATTTAGGCACAATAACCGAGAAAAAGAGTCCGTTGGACTTTAGTAAATGAGGGCCAATGTGTGTGTGTGTGTGTGTATATGTTCTAGTTTCATGGTAATATCCTTAGCCATTTGGACGTGATGCTGGAACATACACACATAAACACATACACACATACACACACACATACACACACACACACACACACATTGACCCTCATTTACTATTGCAAACCAGACATGTTTTGTCAGGTCGTGCGCCAGATTCTGCCGCATTGCGCCAGAAATTCTGTCTGCGCCAGATTTTGCGCTAGAATTTGCGCCAGTATTGAAAAAATCCCGACTAAATACCGATTTTGCTTAGAAAACCCCAAAAAGGGGGCATTGTCGCTGGGGAAAGGAGGTGTGGTCTCTGAAAAGGGGCGTGTTCTCAACATTTTCACAAAAACCCAACATATTAAGACTAGGTTTCCACTTAATTTTTTTTTCTGGCAGTTTTTGAAAAACTGCCACTGCAGTATATGATTATAATATATATAATATATGATTATAATATTTTAACTATTATACATAATAATAATCATCATCATCATGTAAAATATGTATATAAAATATACTATATAAGGAAATAATACAATATGTGTTTAATTGACACATATCATAAAGCGAAAAGAGAAACTGAACTTCAAAATATAGTATCTGTCCTGAATGAAGACACAAAAAGTTCCTAATTGTAGTGCCAAGAAGACCGTCTCCCACACAAATCCACTAAAAGGCATAATATTTGACTTGTGCCTTTTTCCAGATGGCGGGATTATAAAGTGAGAGTAATGAGGCCTATGTGACCTTAAAGGATGGGTAGACATAACACTGGAAAGACTTAAGGCTCTAGGTCAATGGGGATAAACGTATATGAAACCTATGGGACTTGTGGAAAGGTTTCATATGAGTGTGATTTGTCAGGACACAACTGTGCTATGTTATTTGATGCTATGCTGAAACCATTTTGTGGATTACAAAAACAAACAACACTTAAAACTAGGACAGCAACCTACTTACATAACCTTGTATTAATAATGTGATGTAAGATTACTTAAATTTAGGTTTTACACTATTTTGTTGTATTTACTCCTGCATGTTTTGAATTCTTTTTTATTTCTTTTTTTTTATCCTTTTTTATTCTTTTTTTGTAGAACAAATCATTTACACAACTTTATTTGTGCCACAGATTTGCATATAACATGCAAACATAACATTTAGAAGGGTATATGACAATTTTTTTTGGACCCATAAGGACTCTTCAGGCTGTCAGACACAGTCCATACACCTAGAATTGCCTACTGTGCTGTGGCTGCTAATTTGACGGGTTCTCTATCTGACGTGACAGATCTATTTGGTGTGTTTTGTTACAGATCTTGATGGATTCTAAGATCCATAGGATTTACAATAGTTTTAAAAGATTGAATTTTTTTCATCTTTTTTTTTGTACACATTAGAATAGTTCCTTTTCTAACCCTCAAAACCAACATAAACCCAATGGAACAGAAGTGCAAAACATTATTCTTAAAAAATTCTGGTTGCTACTATATGTGGAAGATCTGATAACAATAATCCCTCAACACATAAATTATAAACAATTACCTCAGAATAAGATAGTTGTCCCTTGATGAATAGTGTTTATAGATCATCCATGCCTAATTAATGGAAATTAATATTATTGTACTAAGAACTATACACTGTAGTTTAGCTGCATTGTGTCTTGGAAATGAATGCTCATTACTGTTATACACAAATATTTGGTTTTTCTTTTCTCTTGCTGTAACTATGTTCTATGTTGCTCTACTTGCCACATCATCAGATCTTGCAGACTGGATTTAACAAAACAGGAGGAGCTATGATACTGTACTAGAAAACATAATATTCAGTCTGTAGCTTCACACTAGTATTCATTTCTTCCAGGCATCCGCTCATTCAATATGCAGCATCATTTTATGCTCCAGGCTGAAGCTTTAGGTTCATTCTCGTAGATGAGGAATTTGTCATTACAAAAAAAACATAGTTTATCTGATATGAGACACTGTGGAACTTAACCCAGCACCTATGTACACGTTTGGTATATATGACAAACAGACGATAGACACTTTTTCTGTAGTGTTATCAAAGTTTACAAAGGTCAGTACTAGAGATGAGCAAACTTTTGAAAATTCGATTTGGCCGATTCGCCTAATTTATTTGTAGCGAATCTATATTAAAAACAGCTATTTCTGACCTACAGAGAACCTCAATAGTGGTGTAGAACACTTTGCTTTGTTCTAACACGCATATGGAGTGTGTTGGGGTAGTGAAATAATACTGTTATTCAGTATAACATGCAGATTACAGGCATCGCTTTTAGAATCACAGTCTGAAGGTGGCATCAGTATGAGGAGACCATATAGTGGCTGAATGACACAGCATGGAGGTGTTGGCAGCATGAAGAGACCATATAGTGGCTGAATGATACAGTATGGAGGTGTTGGCAGCATGAGGACACCATATAGTGGCTGAATGACACAACGTGGAGGTGTTGGCAGCATGAGGAGACCATATAGTGGCTGAATGACACAGTGTGGAGGTGTTGGCAGCATGAGGAGACCATATAGTGGCTTAATAACACAGCTTGGATGTGGCTGAAGCATGAGGAGACCATATAGTGGCTGAATAACACAGCGTGGAGGTGTTGACAGCATGAGGAAACCATATAGTGGTTGACTGACACAGCATGGAGGTGTTGGCAGCATGAGGAGACCAAATAGTGGCCGAATGACACAGCATGGAGGTGTTGGCAGCATGAGGAGACCATATAGTGGCTGAATGACACAGCGTGGAGGTGTTGGCAGCATGAGGAGACCATATAGTGGCTGGATGGCACAGCCTGGAGCTTTTCGCAGCATGAGTAGACACTAGGGCTTCATAATCCCTAAGATTAAAAGATGAATTTTGAAATTTAAATTGAGGATTTATGGTAGCTAGTGCTACCATAATATTTTTAGGCCCAGGCCCAGCTGCATCAGTAAACCATATATTGGCTGAATAACACAGCCTGGAGGTTGCTGAAGCATGAGAAGACCATAAAGTGGCTGAATGACACAGCCTGGAGTTGGCACAAGCATGAGGAGACCATATAGTGGCTGAATGACACAGCCTGGAGTTGACTGAAGCATGATGAGACCATATTGTGTCTGAATGGCACAGCCTGGAGTTGGCAGAAGCATGAGGAGGCCAGTGAAATTTAAGATTTTTAAATAGAAATGTAAGATTTTTAAATTGAACTTGAGGATTTTTAAATTGAAATTTTAACTCCCAAGTTTTAGTGTCGTGGGCCCCGGCGTGTGGGTAGAAAGGACCAAATCCAACAAGCAGCACAATGACAGAGCCTGGAGGTGGCATCAGTATGAGGAGACCATATAGTGGCTGAATGACACAGCCTGGAGCTGGCAGAAGCATGAGTAGACACTAGGGTTTAACAATCCCCAAGATTAACAGAGGAATTGCAAAATTTAAATTGAAGATTTATGGTAGCTAGGCCCACCAGCACCAGCCTGGAGGTGGCTGAATGATGAGAAGACCCTTTAGTGGCTGAATGGCACAGCATACAGGTGACTGAAGCATGAGGAGACAATATAGTGGCAAAATGGCACAGCCTGGAGGTGGCTGAAGCATGAGGATACCATATAGTGTCTGAATGGCACAGCCTGAAGTTGGCAGAAGCATGAGGAGACCATTGAAATTTAAGATTTTGCCATTTAAATTTAAGATTTTGAAATTGAAATTGAGGATTTTTAAATTGAAATTTTAACTCCCAAGTTTTAGTGCCCTTGGCCTTGGCGTGTGGGTACAAAGGACCAAATTTAACAAGGACAGAGCCTGGAGAGGAGACCATATAGTGTCTGAATGGCACAGTCTGGAGTCAGCTGAAGCATGAGGAGACATATAGTATCTGAATGGCACAGCCTGGAGCTGGCAACAGCATGAGTAGACACTAGGGCTTCACAATCCCTAAGATTAGAAGATTAACTTTGAAATTTAAATTTAATATTTATGGTAGCTAGTGCTACCATAACATTTTTAGGCCCAGCAGCATGAGTAAACCATATATTGACTGAATGACACAGCCTGGAGGTGGCTGAATCATGGGGAGACCACATAGTGTCTGAATGGCACAGCCTGGAGGTGGCTGAAGCATGAGGAGACCATATAGTGTCTGAATGGCACAGCCTGGAGGTGGCTGAAGCATGAGGAACCATATAGTGTCTGAATGGCACAGCCTGGAGGTGGCTGAAGCATGAGGAGACCATATAGTGTCTGAATGGCACAGCCTGGAGGTGGAAACAGCAGCATCAGGAGTCCTGAAAGTGACCCAGTGACAGAGTGGTGCGGTGGGTGGCAATACTGTGCAGGAATATTTGTAACTGGGGAGCTGCGCCTTAAATCTGTTTGGCACTATCCATATTTGTGAAGTGTTGGTGTGGCACCATGGTCAATCTACTCTCATGCATCAGGCATTGGTGGTTGGAAATCCTGGCTGATCCATGCCTGATTAATCTTCACAAAGGTCAGTCTCTCCAAATTTTTCATGGACAGACTAAATACCCGCTCTGATGGCACACTACTGGCCTGGCAAGACAGCTTTTCCAGGGCAAACTCTGCTAGTTGCGGCCACAAATCAAATTTGGCTGCCAAGGAGTCCAGCGGAAATTCAAGGTGGGGGCATTTCAAGGTATGCCACCACCTGTTTGTTCAGGTCCTTCTCCAGGTGTACCTGCTGCTGATAAGTTACTTAACTATGCGGGTGAAGAAAGCTACTCATCAGCAACTCAGGCTGCTGCTGATGGAGCTGGTACTGCTCCTGCCACCCCACCCCTCCCCAGCAGTCAAGGCAGTGGAAGGTGAGCGCAGGGGGCCCTCTGATTCAGACCTATGAGAGGATGGACAAAGGTGCCGATAGGCAATGGCCAACTGACTACATAGGATGCTTCTGTAGTAGGTCACTTTGTGCTCCCTCTCAGTGGGTGTACAAAAGGCCCCTATTTTGTGGTGGTAGCGAGGGTCCATTAAGGTGGAGATTGAGAAGTCATCCCGCTGCCGAATGGTGACAATTCAACTGTCACTACGCAAGCAAGTGAGCATGCATCGTGCCATTTGTGCAAGTGACTTGGAGGGACACCCTGCCTCCATCTCCACTGCATACTGCCACGGTGTGTCTGGGTCCTCTATCTCGCCTTCCTCAAAACCCTCTAGCTCCTCTGGCTGCTCCTGCTCCTTCTCTCAGATTACTAGAAAAACTGCCCATTTCTCGAAACCTAAACTGTGCTCTACTGTGTCCCTCCCCCTCCTCCTGCTCCTCCTCCAGTTCAGCCCCCACAGGGCTCATATGGCCATGAGATGTAGGCGCCATGTCTCCAGCGCCCTGACCAGCCACCGTTTCCAACACGTGTTGTAAGAAATTAAGCAGTAAAATGACATTGTTTATCCAGTAATCCTGGTGATTTACAAATAATGTGGCTTCCTCAAACTGCCTGAGCAAATGGCAGGTGTCACGTATGAGCTGCAACTGGTTCACATTGAAGTTATACAGGGGAGTACCCCTATCCACTTAGATCATCAAGAAATCGGTGATTGCTTTTCTCTGTTCATACAGTAGGTCCAACTTATGGAGGGTGGAATTCCAACGTGTGGCAACGTCACAAATCAGACTATGTTGGGGCATACCGTTCTGACGCTGCAGCTCAAGGAAAGTGTGCTTTGCGGTGTAACAGTGGCTAAAGTGCATGCAAAGTTTCCTTCCCATTGTTAGGATGTCTTCCGAATGGGGGGAACACTTCAGGAACTGCTTCACAACCAGATTGAACACATGTGCCATGCAGGGCGCATGACTCAGCCTCCCCAGTCGAGGCACTGACAAGGTGTTTTTCCCATTGTCAGTCACCAAGGTTCCCATTTCCAGTTTTCGTGGAGTAAGCCATGCTACAATTTCTTTACGAATGACTTTTAGCAGTTCCTCCCTTGTGTGACTCCTTTCGCCATGGCAAACCATGTGAAGGACAGCATGACACCGCTGTGCCCTGCACACATGGTATGCTGAAGGGCCACTGAGACTTGTCTGGGCAGGGGAGGCTGAGGACACGGTGGAGGTTGAGGAGGCACACTGTCACAGGACCAACGGCCTGAGAGCATGGAGGAGGAAGCGGCATGACCTGTCCAAGTTTGTGTTTTGGCTGTGCAGGAACCACATTCACCCAGTGAGCCGTAAAAGACATGTTTTGTCCCTGAACATAGTTACAGCTCCAGACGTCGGTGCTGCCGTGCACTTTGGTACACCCCGAAAGGGCTCAAGGACTGGCCCACCTTCTCTTCCACAAAATTGCGCAGGGCTGGTACTGTCTACTTCGCAAAGCAATGACGGCTTGGCACTCTCCACCTCAGCTCGGCACGAGCCATCAGTTCTCTGAAAGGTGCAGAGTCCACCACTTGAAAAGGAAGGGACTGCAGCACCAGCAACTTGGACATGAGCACATTCAGCTTCTGCGCCATTGGATGAGTTGGTGCATACGGTTGTCTCTTGGACAAGGGTTCACCAATGGATTTTTGGCGGAATGGCTGACTAAAAGTAGGAGGAGCAGGAGCATCTGGAGCGACAGAAGGAGGGTATGACACACAGCTCCCTTCGGCTGAGGTGGTGGAGCCTTGGCTGGCTGAAACAGGGAGCGGTGTGCCACTGGGTGATGCAGCAGACTGGACCACTACATCGGAGCCACAGTTCTCCCAGGCTGCTTTATGGTTGCGAAGCATATGTTGACGCAGGGCCGTGGTGCCAACATTGGGACCCTGGCCACGCTTCACCTTCTGCCGACATAGCTTGCATGTGGCTATGTGAACCTCCTCCGGATGCTTGATGAAAAACTGCCACACCACCGAGTAGCTGACTTTCCCTCCAACAGTCCGCACTAATTGACTGCTACTTCCACCGTCTCCAGGCACCCCTGTTCCACTATCTCCCGGGAAGGTAGGCTGCCACTAAGCAGGTGGTCTTGCCCGAGCACGTTTGGCTCCAGAATTTCCCCTTCAGCCACAATGCTGACTGCCAACCATGCTACCACCTTTCTGGCTCAGCTGCTGCCTCACGGGAAATCTGCAACTTTCTTCTCCTGATGGTGATGAAGCACCTTCTGCACCCGGCTCCCAATTGCGATCAGTTTTTATCATCATCATGTGTCTGCACGTCACTGATGTCCTCCTCAGGTTCCTCAACAGTGTCTGCTTCAGGACCTTGAACCATGGCAACACCGCCTCCAACGTCACTCTCCTCATCACTACTTGCCCGCCTAGCGGAGGAAGCGGTGGATGTCTCCTGCACTTGTTGGCTGGGCAGTAGCTGCTGACTGTCCTCTTTTAGATCGTCCTCAGTTAGTAGTTGAGCTGAACCCACAGCATAAGATACTTCTATAGGGGAGGGAACAGCATAGGACAGAGGCAATGGGAGGACAGGGACTGCTCCTGGGCCATGCCAACTGATGGTTGTGTCTGAAGAATCCACCGACTGTTGACTGGGGGTATCAGATGTCACTTGTGATAAAGTGGATGACTATGTTAACCAATCGATGACGGCAGATGAATTGCTGGTCGAGACATGACCGATAGCTGATACCGCGAGCTCTTGCCTCTTGCTGCGACTCTTGCTGCCACTCGCCCCTAATCTGCTGTGACCACTACCTGATGAATTTAGGGCTCTACCACTCCTCTGTGCATCTCTCTGCCTGACATACTTAGTGTGTACATTAGGGGAGTACAATACGCTTCATTATGCTTAAAACAGTATTTGTCTAGAACAGCAGCAGGTGAGTACTTTTGCCTGGACTTTCACAGTATCTAGGCCCTTGACAGATTAACAGATACAAAATAGTACACTACTTAGATGTGGGTATGTGGTATGCACTTATGAGGGAAGAAAAATACGCTACAGTACACTTAAAAAGTATCTGAGTAAAAACACCAGCCGAGGAGTCCTTTTGCCTGGACTTTCACAGTATCTAGGCCCCTGACAGATTTAGGTGTACAAAATAGTACACTACTTAGATGTAGGTATGTGGTATGCACTTATGAGGGCAGAAAATGTGGTACAGCATGCTTAAAAAAAACATATTTTTGCACTTCACCAGCAGTACATAACAGTGCTGCAGCACAAAAAAGCTGTGTACTAAATACAAAATTGCACTCTGTCAAAGACTATTAGGTTGGGACTAGGATGTGAAACACTGCTGGAATGAGCTTTTCTGTGTAACACACACACAGCGATGTCCTGCTGATAGGCTGCATCCTGCATATGATTCAGGGTCATCCCGCCTAACTCCCTTCCCGCCTTGCCTTCTCGCCTTCCCAGCATTCCTTGCCGCATGTACTGACGTGGATCTGCCATTTTAGATGCCCTGTAGCCTGGACCGCTATAAATGGAGTATAATTAAGCGAATTGCGCGATTGAATCGCATTCTTTGCAAATCGAATATTTCGTGAAAATCGTAAAGAATTCGGGTTCGTCAGTTTCGATTCGCTCATCTCTTGTCAGTACATATACACTAAAGGGAAAATCTGATATATCACTGAGTAAGCCATTATTCATGTATCAGTTCTAAACCAATAGATTGTATTGAAGATTTAGTATACTCAATTGAACTGGACACAAAGGATTACAGCTGCACTTTATGGTCCATAAATAAATAGTTTATAATCACTGTAGATCTAGAAAGGTCCTCGTACGGTGTGTTTGTCACTTTCCCACAGTATCATTCCAGAGCCAAATACATTCTTGAGACTTCAGCAGAATTTATTATGCCTTGATGTTTTGGGTCTTAACATGTTAAGGAGGGCTCCTGTTTCCTATTGCTGTACAAGAAAGCATACAACTTTAAAGTGTACCTGTACTTTTAAAACATTTCGAACATCCTGCTTGATTCTGTTGTATTAACCCTTCATAGATGTGAAAAAGGGTGATTTTAGTTATTGAGCACCTAATAGTCCCCACTGTGGTGCACAGCTATTTCTCATTAAGGGGACAGTACTAGAGCTAGGTTTTTTGTCAGCAGTACACACATAAGCTTTTCCTTTTTCTTAATCGTCTGGCTAATAATAGGGAAGCACATACTAATCTCTGCTATGCCCTGATATACTGCTTGATAAAGAGCTCTGGACTATACAGGCTGGCACTGTGCTGGGGGATGATTTATAGTCCACTACTATAGAAGAGAGCTTTTGATGCACTGGGTCTTCAAGGTGCTATGTGAACAGACAGTGAAATGTCCCAGTACAGGACATGGTCCTGCACTGCAGTTAGGCCCTGTCAGGTTGAGTCCCTCGGTGACCTGGGGGCTCCCCTGCAGGGTCTCCCCTGCTGTTTCTATAATTTTATTTATCCTACCTTATGTGTAGTCAGTGTCCTAATGTACAGCTAGTCTAAAGGATCTGCGAGTTGCATGTTTTGTTGTCACATGATGTTACCCAGAGAGCACCAGCTTAACCTATGAGCTGCAGCTTGACCAATGGGCCTTAGTCCAGCCCTCCACTATATAAAAGGGCGGCAATTACAATTCACTTTCTTCTCTCTTCTCTTCCTTTACAGAGAACCAGCCAGTACAGATGTCTCAGTGTTAGTGACCAGCATCTGGGAGGCCACAAAGCTACAGTCATTCCAGTAAGTCAAAAGTCTATGTCTGCTGTCACTACAGATAGTAAATATATATTTGCATATAGTAAAGCCTCAAGATAATTGTCTCAAGTCTATTACAATTATAATTGGTCCCAGCAAGCTGTGAGGTCCTTCTGGGTTCCTGGCCACCTCTCTGGGAATTGGTCCTAGTCTTGAAGATAATTCCAGCTGTCTTAACTTAGTAAAGCCTCCATTAAGCCATAACTGGTTATAGCGGAGATACGGTTCATGTGGTTCCGGTACCAAAAAACACTCTGGCATCATGAAAACTAGGGGTTAATAACATCTTGTCCCAGGGGTTAGTACCATCTGGCCCCACCACCTACACTGCTACACTCGTGGTCCCGCCATACACCGGTGGCCCACCACAACAGGAAAAAAAACATGAAGGAAGGGGTTACATTAAAGACTAAACTGCTGTTGCTGCAGCTGCTGATAATAAGCCTTCAGAGTAAAGGGAAGGGGGGAGGGGGAGAGGTAAATTACCTTCAGGAGGTAGCACTATTGACATACAGTAATATGAACATTGGTATTTAAACACAGGACAGCTGCCCAGAGAGTTATGGGGGGTCAGAAATAAGAGGAATGGCTTGATTTTACCATTCAATCATAATGTGGGCCCTGGAGGAAGCAGACAGGCTCACATGTTTCAGGTTCACAGCCCAGGCTTTGTAAGGCTCTCTCCCTTTCTCTTGTGCATAACTGTAGCTAAGCCTTCCCCACATCCTGTGTTGCACTTTGCTTTCTCTGTTACCAAAAGGTTGCAAGAAGCAGCTGAAATGTGGTTTTATCTGGTATGTGGAAATAAAGAGTTCATAGTATTAATGGGGTACTCCGGCACTTAGACATCTTATTCCCTATCCAAAGGATAGGGGATAAGATGCTTGATCACGGGGGTCGCGCCGCTGGAGACCCCCGTGATCTTGCATGCAGCACCCCAGTTAAAATCAGCTGTCATGCCCCCTCCCATAGGCTTGCATTGAGGGTCAGAGCGTGACGTCACACGGGGGCGGAGGCGTGATGTCACATGCTGCCGTCCCCGTAGTCGCCGGTAATCAGACCCGGAGCGAAGATGCTCCGGGGACTGATTTTAACTAGGGTGCTGCGTGCAAGATCACGGGGGTCCCCAGCGACGGGACCCCCGCGATCAGGCATCTTATTCCCTATCCTTTGGATAGGGGATAAGATGTCTAAGAGCCGGAGTACCCCTTTAAATACACTTAATTGTATGACACAGACTGATCTTAATAAGAGGCAATGAACAGGGAAGTAAGACTCCTAGTGGCAAAGCTTGTAGACTTTTTTCTGTAAGGTGTCTTTTTTTCTTTTTCAGTGAAAAGATTTACAAATATGTTACAGATCACATAGACTATTAAATAGAGGGAAGTTGGTGGAAATAACAATTACTATTTAAAGTTGTTTTGCACATAGTGTTTTATTTTGAGCCAAGGCTAGGAGTGCATTAACCATTTAAAGAGGTATTCCATCTCCAAAAGGTAGACCCTATCCATAGAATAGGGTATAACAAGCTGATAGTTCAGAGTCTGACCTCTAAGACCCCTACTAGTTGCAACAACAGAGGGAAACTTATCCCTGAATGGATAATATTTGGTGAAAGCCATAGAAATGAAAAAAACATTCTAAGGGTACGTTCCCACACGGCGTATTTTGCTGCGTATTTGCTGCGTATTTGCTGCGTATTTGGTGCTGCGTATTTTCCTACCCATTGACTTCAACAGAGAAAATAAAATACGCAGCAGCAAATACGCAGCAAATACGCCGTGTGGGAATGTACCCTAAAAGCACAATCTTCGGTCCATCTCACCTCCAACTAAAAAAAAAAAAAAAGTAGTATGGTCCCAAAAATAATACCAATGAAAACTACAAGAACAGCTGATTGTATAATTTAAAATGATAAAACATCCTCATCATTTCTATACATCATCATCTATAGTTTGCCATTTTTGCTGCATCAAAAATTTACAGTGTAGTTCTTAAAGGGGTACTCCACTGGAAAACATTTTTTTTAAATAAACTGGAGCCAGAAAGTTTAAAAGATTTGTAAATGACTTCTATTTAAAAATCTTAATTCTTCCAGTACTCATCAGCTGCTGTATGCTCCACAGAAAGTTATTTTCAAATTTCCTTTCGGTCTGACCACAGTGCTCTCTGCTGACACCTCTGTCCATTTTAGGAACTGTCCAGAGTAGGAGCAAATCCCCATAGCAAACTTATCCTGCTCTGGACAGTTCCTGACATGGACAGAGGTGTCAGCAGAGAGCAATGTGGTCAGAAAGAAAAGCAATTCAAAAATAAAAGAACTTCCTGTGGAGCACACACTAGCTGATAAGTACTGGAAGGATTAAGATTTTTAAATAGAAGTAATTTACAAATCTGTTTAACTTTCTGGAGCTAGTTGATTTAAACAAAAATGTTTTCCAGGGGAGTACCCGTTTAAAGGGAACCTGTCATCACTTTCATGCTGCCTGAATTGGATTAATTCTTGGCAGCTTCTACTGTATATAGAGGTGATAGGTTATAGGGAGAGATCTAACAGTCAAGGCAGTCAACCAGCAGCTGAGACTTACAGCTAATGCCAATCATTGGTGAAATTGCCAATGCTCAACATAAATCCTTCAGATACCGCAATCGAAATTGACACCTAATATTGTACCTAAAATGAAAGTGTCGCCAGTTCGTTTGGTGGGCAGATTTGGACTCCTGCATCATGGCAGGAGTGCCCCCACCTACCTCCATGCCTTCCAATCTTCTCTCTGCTCCTTCAGGCTACTTCTGCAGGCTAGAGTAGCAGAGGGCCGATAAGACAGATCAGTGCTGTGCTTTGGCATAGAATAGGGTTTTCAATCGAAAGATTGCAAATAATAGTCTCTTATGGGAACTAAAATATAGTGAAAAAAAAGAGTAAATAAATGTGAATAAGTCCCTCCCTTAATAAATATTTATCCCCAAAAAAATTATGTAAACAAAAATAAACATAAACATAAATGTGTGTGTAAATGTCTGAAGTATTTAAATATAAAAGTTACCCAAAAAGGATCAGTGGCAATCTGAGATCTTATATCACATGGTCCTCACAACTATCCACACTAACAATTGAGACCATAGTGAACCAATATTCATAAAATTGACGTTTTTATTGGATTACAAAAATGATTTAAAAAAAATACATAAAAATACATACACAAAGGCACAGCAGAATACTCAGGCAGAAGAGTGGATAATAAGAGTGTAAGCATAAATCACATGGTCCTATTGGATAAACGAAGGTGCATGCATTACACATATATATTAATATTGAATCCTGGAATTATTCCTGGTGCTATGAAGGGAATGTATGTGCAAAGAGCAATAAATCTCCAGATAGCTATAATGCTAGACAGCACATCACTGCCACACTCTAGATGACAATCATGCAAATAACAGAATAACAAGTCATATGCAGTAGTGTAGTACCTAAAGAAAACAGCACAATGCTAAAGATAAAATGGAAATTCAATAAAGCCGCACATTCCTTTGATTTTCTATATAATTTTCCTTATGTCCCCATTGTGCTTTGACACCTGAGTGTTTGATCCGTGCACACGGCTATTCGGAAGATGAGCTGGACTTTGCATTTTCTTATTACATGATGGCGTACATCCATTCAATCTATTTATAATTGTGCCCACTATTGATTCTTTGCTAATTCTTACAAAATGACATGCGGCTGGCAAAATGTTAGGAAAGGCCATGCCCTGTTTTCTGCCACAATCCCCTACAATCCCTATTTGTGTAAAATTCTTATAAATATGGTTTACCTGTTAAACATCACTTTTTTCAATGAATTACATGAGAAAACATGGTTAATTGCCTTGATAAATCACCCCCAGTGTCTCTTACAGTCCAGTACTCTGTGTGAGGTCTTTATTCTATTTTGGTTTCCCAGCAGGACAGAAGCCATGTTGTTTGCGGTGCCCATCATTTTCAGTTCCTTCACAAATTATATGAAGAAAAATGTAATGAGATTTCCAATATAAGACCGGTAGTCATCACTCACCAGCTCCTGCTTACTCCCAAACAATTCCATTAAACTCGACTTCATTTTAAGGAGAATAATTAAGATGAAGTTAAGGGGGATGACTTTCTACGGTCCGCTGAGCTTGAATAGTCAGGTATTTATTGAAGACAACTTTTCAGCTTGTTCACATTGAAAAAAAAAATAATAAGGGTCATTTTAGTTTCCTAAAGATAACATTTTGAATAAATAGTGACACTTTGTTTCTTTAAGAGCATGGCACATGGAAATTTTAATTCACTTCAGGAAAATAAGTTGAAAGAATACATGAAAAGAATAAGATGCCGCTTCTCTTTGATTAATAAAAGGCATTATTTACAGTGGTTGCTCTGTATGCACGGATCAAAGAAGTAATGTTCAGTATGTTAGTGGGAATCCATCTACAACCTGGGGGGATTTCAGAGGCTTACAACATAGCTGTGTGGTTGGCAGTGAAGGTAAAGAAGATCAGTGTGATGAAAAGTATAATCACACAACATTAAAAAACCATCAAGGCTTACGGCATTTAGTGAAGGTCACATAAGCGTGCCCTTCACCCTTTCATTACATGAGATGGATAATTTAAACCGTATTCCACTGTTAATGTGCACGATTTTCCTACTTAGAGCTATGTTGAAGTACAATTCTATTTTCCTCTACAAAATCCTATACCTTTCGGGTAGCTGGAGACCGGTCCGGCATTACATTCTTGTAATTTTTTTTCCTTTTTTAGTTTTAATATTACACATAAAATTAGTTAGAACTTTACTAATTAAAACACAATATTTAAACATTTTTAAATTGTAACATGATGACAAAACCAGCTAATAAATCAATTTATTTTTCACGTCTTTATTTATTCCACATAGCTGTAACGAGATAGGGTCCATTTACATGAGTCAATTATCCCAATAGGGCTCAAAATGTAATTTCTTGTCTTATACAAACATAATAAAGGTGCAATTTAATCAAAAATAGTTAACACATCTGCAAATTAGGTTGGGTAATCCCCATGTCACTGTTTGGCAGCTGGAGGCAGCCAGAGGTGTAACTTGTTGCTTCTGGGCCCCGATGCAAAATCTGCAACAGGGCCCCATGTGCCAATTATAATACTGTTTTTTTTTTTGTGGCGGATGTGCTTTGGGACTCCCTTAGGCACCAGGGCCTTGATGCGACTGCTACCTTTGCAACCCCTATAGCTATGCCCCTTGATGCTGCACTAATATCAAGACAGGGATCGAACCACATGTTAAGCATTGAAAACAACTAAGAAGACCAGACATAAAGGATGGAACAGGACCATGAAGGCCAGATATGGAACGTGAAACAGAATAAAAAACATGCAAGAACACAGCTGGTTCCAGACTATGAGCATGAATATGATAAAAATATCAGAAGCTGGAACTAGGAGAAAAGACACAAGAGATGCGGCCTGGAGATGAAACTAAGAGCAAATACATCAGGGGTGTTCCAGGAGTTGGAAGTGGGAGCATGGGTGAATAGGAATTAGATGCTTAGGCAGCAGGGGCATGGGCAAGAGCAGGGACCAGGAGTACAGATACCAGGGGGCACAACCAGAAGCTGAAACTAGAATCACAGACACCATGGGGGTGACTCAGAGCCAGAACCAGGAGCAAGAACATAAGTGGCGCAGTCAGAGCTTAAACCAGTAGAATGGACACCAGGGGCCTCATCAGGAGCTGAAACAAGGAACATAGACACAAAGGGGTTGGCCAGCAGGATCTGAAATTGGGAACATGCATAGATTGCTGTTAGACTGGTTTTTCTGAGTATTCTGGATATAATTAAACTCCTTCTTCTGTTTTGTTTTTAATATTACAACCTGCATCCTATCCAAAGCATAGACAGTCACTTTTAGCAAGAAAAAAGCCTATAAAACAAATACACTGACAAACCATATCACATACATGAGTGTAGATAAATGTAACTAACAGCAGCCTGTGATAAGCATTGCCTCACTCTCATCTCCTGCAGTTTGTCTTGGTGAGTCTTTAACTAAGCCTAACAACAGGCAGTGAACAGCAAATTCTATGGAATTTAAATGTTAGACAAATTTTTTTAGCAGTTAACAAATCAATATGTTTAAATACAAAAAATTTTAGATTTATTTCCTCTTGAGTTGTCATACCATGAGAAGTTGTGTGAAAATCTATAGTCCATTCAACAAATGATATGTTAGCTAAGAAGATGGTACCCGCAAATACTGACAGTTAGAATATTTTCAAAACAAAATGACTAATAACTATTGACTCAACTACCTTCATTTTGATATGCAAATTGCTCAGTGACATTAGTTAGGCATTAGCTTTTGTGGCATTAGCTTTAGCGTCTAAGCCAACTTGTCTTCCGTGTTTGTTGTTCTTTAAATCAACTGTCTCTTGGCAGGAACCCCAGATCATAGGCCTTATTGGGGCATTTGCACATTAGAAAGTCCAATCCCAAACCCAGGATACCTGTAGAGGGAAGAGTCACTTTGAAATGTCAGCTTTTGCTCCAACAGACTTGGCCTAACCATATCACATTCTCTTGTGCTAAGAGTCATAGAGGCGTCCCGATCCCCTGTAGTGCCAGGGGCTGGAACATCTCCCTTTTTCATCTCCCATCTCTATCACACACAGATAGCAACCAGAAGTAAATTTACTGAAAAATGATAAATAATTGACTTACAGATCCCACATTAGCAGCTTGTATAAAAAGTTGTTAACCAGAAATGTGTTATCCTACATAAACAGAAACCCCATTGGAGCTATTTTGCATGCTAATTTCCATGGGAGAAAGCATTTCACCCCAGCTGCCTTACCATTGCACACACATTATTTTTACTTTATTTATATCAGGTTTTTACTGTACACATTGTTTTTTCTTTTCTTTTTGGTGTTTTTAATTTTCTAGGTACTATATGACACATCTTCTGTTTTTCTTAGTATATACTGAAAAGGCACAGAATAAAAAAACACATCTCAATATCATTAGGGGGCGAGCAAGTTAATGATAGCTCCATTGTATTGCTGGGAGCCTGGACAAGGCTATATATTAACACGGTATACTGTGTATAAAGATAAAGCTCTGTATGCATCCCGCCCCCCCCCTATCCGAAGGAGGATGCTGTATGCACTTCCTGGAGTCTGTATAATGTATAAGATTTTTTTCTTTCAGTTGACTCATTAATCTTAGCCGTACATGCCCCCTGGTGCATTCACTAACAGGAAATTCTGGAAAAAGCGTGTCCCCAATATGGCAGCTCCATGGGAAGGTTTTGGAAAATGAAAAAATAAATTGTTACAACATTAGAAAAGACCAAACACACTGGGGGAATTTATTAAGACCAGTGTTTCACATAACAGTCTTAAAGGGGTACTACCATAGAAAACTTTTTTTTTTTTTTTTTTTTTAAATCAACTGGTGCCAGAAAGTTAAACAGATTTGTAAATTACTTTTATTAAAAAATCGTAATCCTTCCAGTGCTTATCAGCTGGTGTGTGCTCCACAGGAAGTTCTTTTATTTTTGAATGTCTTTTCTGTCTGATCACAGTGCTCTCTGCTGACACCTCTGTCCATGTCAGGAACTGTCCAGAGCAGGATAGGTGTGCTATGAGGACTTATTAGCTACTGAATACTACAGAGAAAATGGTTTTCTTTTTGTAACACAGATCTCTCTGCTGACATCATGACCACAGTGCTCTCTTTTGATATCTCTGTCTATTTTAGGAACTGTCCAGAGCAGCATATGTTTGCTATGGGGATTTTCTCCTAATCTGGACAGTTCTTAAAATGGAACGAGATGTCAGCAGAGAGCACTGTGGTCATGATGTCAATAGAGAGCTCTGTGTTCCAAAAAGAAAACCATTTTCTCTGTAGTATTCAGCAGCTAACAAGTACTGGAAGGATTAAGATTTTTTAATAGAAGTAATTTACAAATCTGTTTAACTTTCTGGCACCAGTTGATTTTCCACGGGAGTACCCCTTTAAACTGCACTTTAAAATAATGCTCTAGATTTATTAAAGGGAACCTTTCATCGCTTTCTTGCTTCCTGAATCTCATTGGAGCAGTCCCTGGTGGCTTTTTCTCTCCCTGCCAACCTTGATTGATTGATAGGTTTCTCTCTGTACCCAAAAAGGAAAAGATCTAGCAGGTATTGCCCCAATGACGTATGATTCAGGCAACATGAAAGTGATGACAGCGTCCCTTTCAGAGTCACAAGCTTGATAAATTTGATTGATGCTTTTTCCTCCCTGTGTGCCAAACTGTGAAGTGAACTCCAGCCATGAGCTAAAGTACAGTTCTGACATAACTTATATAGATTTCTGGTGTAAGTTATGTGAAATCTGCTGGGCAGCAAGAGACCAGGCCACTTTTAAGTGATGCTGGCAGAGTAAGGCTAGGTTCACACTGCAGACTTTCTGGGCAGAATTTCTGCCGGAGATCGAGCCGGCGGCACTAGGACCGAGCAGACTGCATTGCTGCTCCCATAGACTACAATGCATTTCTGGGTGGATCTTTTGGGAGATCTGCTCAGAAATGCATTGCCATCTATGGGAATGACAATGTAGTCCGCACGGTCCTAGTGCTGCCAGCTAGATCTCCGGCAGAAATTTTGCCCAGAAATTCCACAGTGTGAACCTAGCCTAAAGGGTAAACTATTAGTAAAATTAAACATTTTCCCACAAAATGTGGCTAGTGGAAATATTTCAGACTTTTGTTGAGTAACTTACCCCCTTATTTATTGTCTACATACAAATCAAAATAATGAAAACTAGAATTAATGTTCACCATTTCTTTGCTGTGGGGTTGTATAGCATTACTCCAGTAAATCCCTTCTACTCTGCCATGCACCCAGCCTTTGCAGCATAGCCACACCCCATGGAGATCATGTAACTTGGGACATATTGGGGTTCATTTACTACGAGTGGAGTGTAGTTTTCTTTGTGGGTTTTGATTTCCGACAGGTATTTTCCCAAGGTATTTACTAAGGTTTCCCTACATTTTGCACTTTTACCTACGTTTTGCTTTTTTTTTTATTTTTTTTTTTAATTTATTTTATTTATTTTATTTTTTTTTACAAATGTTCTGATCTGTCTGGTTTTCCTTAGCTCAAATCCACCACATTTTCTGTGGAAACCTTAGCAAATATGTTGGGATTTTTCAAAACTGTGGGGGACACCCCCATTTTGTCAGGACCCCACCCCCTTTTCGGATTTTTTTTTGTAAAATGGAGGGTTTCGTTTTTTTGGGTCACAAATTGTGTTGCATGGAACGTGCGACACAATTTGGGCGCAAAACCCAACAAAAAAAGAGTCAGGATTAGGTTAGTGAATAAACCCCATTGTGTCTCTGACCACATGGAATTCTGGGAAAGGTCAACGACAACTATAAAATAAAAAGACTTGCACTACAACACTTCTGGGTATAGGCCCCATGCATAAAAGCAGGGCAAAGCGGCACAATGAGGTAATAGAGGCAAATGGCACAGTATTATGGTCTCAAAAGCTGAAGAAAAAAATGGAATACCCTGTAAGGAAAATTTCGTTTTACATGGCAGCTATTTATATAATTGAATGTAAATGTATGACATTAATGGCTTGAGCTCACCAGTATTGGTTATAATAGTGTGGTCCCAAGCAGGGCACTCATCTCTAATTCGTCCTTATATCTTAATTTTCATGAGACAACCCTCTTTAATATACAATTAATTTTAATTCTACCAAATTTGTCTCTGTGAATTCTACCTCTCAGCAGGGAGTAGAGGTGCAATGCAGATCTATTCAAAGTAAAAAGAAGATGGGTCTTATCATACATCTTCACCAGGAGGCCCTCTTCTCTGCTCTGGGCCGGCCCCGGACTAGTGACGTTGCCTTGATGACGACGCACAGCAGATGTCCGTGATGTCCCTGTGCATGAACATCCCTGTGCGTCGTCGTCAAGGCAATGTCACTAGTCCGGGGCCGGGCCCGGAGCAGAGAACAGGGCCTCTCGGTGAAGAGGGACAGCCCGGAATGACTAACCCTCCCCACCGGACGGTCCCTGCAGCATAGATGGCCCGGACCAGCTCACCCTTCCTTCCCACCGAGGGGAGTAGAAAACTAAAGGGGGGTCTGGATGATGACGAAGGCCGCAGTGGTCTTCAACCTGTGGACCTCCAGATGTTTCAAAACTACAACTCCCAGCATGCCTGGACAGCCGATGGTTGTCCGGGCATGCTGGGAGTTGTAGTTTTGCAACATCTGGAGGTCTGCAGGTTGAATACCACTGATGAAGAAATTGACAGGCGGTGATGATGAAGAGGGGGATGATGACGAGGGGGATGATGACAGGGTGATGAGGACAGGGTGATGAGGACAGGGTGATGATGACAGGGTGATGAGGACAGAGTGATGATGACAGGGTGATGATGACAGGGTGATGATGAAGGGGGTGTTAATGACGGGGGTCTGGATGATGACAGGGGGGGGGGGGATGATGTATTTCCCACCCTAGGCTTATAGTAAAGCCAATAACTTTTCCTGGGTTTTTGGGGTGAAATTAGGGGCCTCGGCTTATATTCGGGTCGGCTTATACTCGAGTATATATGGTAATGTAAATGTAAAGATATTGCCTATAGCACTTGATTATTTTCTTCCAAGCAGCTCTGTCCCATTATGTAGTTATTCTTTTGGCAGCTATTAGTTCTCCTTAATTTATGCCATCTGTCCTCCTTGTTTCATCTCAAGTCTTTACCTTTTGAACTATAATGTGCAATATTTTTGGTCAAGAATCTTTAGCTTATTCTCCAAAATATTCTTGCAACTGTGGTTAATAAATCCCCGCCTGTATCATATTAGAGTCTAAATTCTCTTAAATGTTATTTTTATTTTACTGATTTATCCCATACTTGAGATTTTTTTTTTAAAGCTTAAAATAAATAAAAGTTTATTTAAGGGACACAAGGGGTATTGTCTATACAAATTGTGTTATTTATGGCGACAAATGAGCGGTTTGTGAAAGATTGAATTTCATATTCATGGATTTCCCAGCTTTCTCAGTCTGTTTCATATAGCTGCTTATGTGCAACACTGGGCTCTCTGCCTTAGAGTTTCTAAGCTTACTGTTACTCGATACTTTTAGGCCATTTTCCATTTATATAGCAAAAATAAATGAGCATATGGAACTTAAAATGTTACATGCAAGAATACAGATCCTAACTGGTACAAGCCAAAACTGTATATATGATATAAAGCCGTCTCATTACTCAGCAATGCTGGCACTCTCTCACTCTCTCCACTGTCTTTGACCTTTTACTTGCCTTTAGTCCTCCCCCCCCCCCCCCACCCACACACACCGCACCACACCGCACCACACCTTCCACAGACAACATGGCAGTGCAGGAAAAACTTACATTGGCCTTTGCTATAGTGTTGAAAAGACATCTTTTTCGACTGTTCCAAACCAAGGGAAGAATAAAGAGGGGAGATGAGTAGCAAATTCTACATCTGAAGTCTATGGGAGAGATTGATCAAAACCTGTTCAGAGGAAAAGTTGTCCAGTTGCCCATAGAAATCAATCAAATCGCTTATTTCAGTTTTTTGAGGCCTTTTTGAGAATTTAACCCCTTAATGACCAAGCCCATTTTCACCTTAAGGACCAGGCCAATTTTATTTTAGCATTTTCGTTTTTTCCTCCTCGCCTTCTAAAATCCATAACTCTTTTATATTTCCATCTACAGACCCATATAAGGGCTTGTTTTTTGCGTGACCAATTGTACTTTGTAATGAAATCTCTCATTTTACCAAATTTCCACCAGAGGGTGGAAATTTAAATGAAAACCAAAATTTTGCACATTTTGGAGGGGTTCGTTTTCACACTGTACAATTTACGGTAAAAATGACATGTGTTCTTTGACAATCACGCTGTGACAATCACTCTAAGTCCGAGATCATGTGCATAGTGAAAGCACGGCGCCCGCTGCGGCTGTGTTTGAACATGCGCGGGATCTTACGAGAACGATGAGAATGGATCCTGATTGGCTAATAGGTACACAGGATATGATGTGGAACCGACATTATATAAGAACCAGCAGACGCAAACGCCGGCATTAGCCTATGAGTCCTTGATAAAGCCGAGTCCATCGGTGAAACGTTGGACAGGCTAAGATTATGGTTTTAAATAGCAGAGTGCAATTCCGATAATACTCACAGTATAACCTATTACTGGAAACGCATCTCTCCACCAAATGACCGCCGCGGTGATACAGCAAAAGATACAGCGTGTCATATATAAATAGGGGGAGTGATGCTACTCCAGACATTATAATAATAGTGCAGTAGTACAGTATCGGATACACTGTTTTTAATTTGTTTGCACACAATGGGTTTTATGCTCTATGGAGCTTAATAAAGTTATCACATAAGAAATAGTGGGGGTATCTTAGTTTGGGGATATTAGTCTGAGGGTTTATCCCTCAGTTGTGTTGTCATATTTACCCCGGAGCCTCTGGGAGATTGTTTTTTTGTGCTATGTATAGGACACAGCACTGCTCAGTATTATCGGTGACCTTCTGCTCTGGTCTGCTCGATCTCAGACCAGAGCGTGAGACGGCCGGAGCCAGGTGAGGGGACCGCGCCGCCATGCTGGATGATTGGATTGCTGCGGCAGCGCTGCGGCCGATCCGATAATCCAATCAAAGTACCGCAATGCCGCAGATGCCGTGATCTGTACTGATCACGGCACCTGAGGGGTTAATGGCGGACATCCGCACGATCGCGGATGTCGGCCATTACGGGTGGGTCCCCGGCTGCTGCTAGCAGCCGGAACCTGCCGTGTATGACGCGAGCACCGTTCCGATGCTTGCGGTCATACACAGGACGTAAATGTACGTCCTGGTGCGGGAAGTCCCGCCAAGTCAGGACGTACATTTACGTCAGTGGTCGTGAAGGGGTTAAGAAACAATCTGGTTGCTAACTAATCAACATTTCCTCTGCACAGGTTTTGATAAATATCCCCCTATGAGTTTGCACTGGACAATCAAGACAAAAACATCCATCCTGCTGCATGGGTCCAGAGAGATCAAGAACGATGTCAATTCCTGACAATTTTTAACAATTATTTTATGTGTATAAAGAGTAGTGTTTTCTCGCGAATATTCGCAATTCGAATTTTAATCACGAATATCACATATTTGCGAATTCGTGAATATTGCGAATATAGCACTATATATTCGTAATTACGAATATTCGCTTCTTGGAATATGCGAAAATGTATGCGCATATGCGAAAATTTATGCGCAAATGCGCATATTTGCGAATATTGAGTCCTCCCGTCTTTAATGGTATTGGGAACTATGACTAGTGCATTAACTCTGTGATTTTTTGCCCATTGAATCCAATAGGCCCATTGTGGTCTATGGGGATCTCATGGCATGTAAGATAAGCAGGACTGTCTTGGCAGCACAGTGGAATGGGAGACCACCACTGATTTGAGTCCTGGGGTGGACAGAGTGTTACAGTATTGTGGTTTAACTTTACTTTACTGGAAAAGCAGCTGAGTTGCCCATAGCAACCAATCAGATTGCTTCTTTCATTTTTCACAAGGCCTCTGCAAAATGAAGGAAGCGATCTGATTGGTTGCTATGGGCAACTCAGCAGCTTTTCCTGGAAAAGTTTCTGAGTTGCCCATAGCAACCAGATTGCTTCCTTCATTTTTCGGAAGCCTTTTCAAAAATGAAAGAAGCAATCTGCTTGGTTGCTATGGGCAACTACACAACTCTTCCTCTACACTGGTTTTGATGAATCTCCCCCATAGAGGGAGATTTATCAAAACCTGTCCAGAGGAAAAGTTTCTGAGTTGCCCATAGCAACCAATCAGATTGCTTCCTTAATTTTGCAGAGTCCTTGTGAAAAATGAAATAAGCAATCTGATTGGTTGCTATGGGCAACTCAGCAGCTTTTCCAGGAAAGTAAAGTTTAACCACAACACTGTGAATTCGTGAAAAACAGACATGGTGCACATCTACAATCTTGTATAATGATCTATTGCTTCTCAGCATAATATCAAAAACTAACAGGTTGTTAGTACACATTTTTGATCAAAAAGTACAAGCCCACTCGCCACATCAAGGCCACCTATTTAGAGTGGGTCCCTAACGTCCCTAGCATAAAATGGCGCAGCACCGGGCGGCGACCACCACCGCCGCGACGCCAATGCCCACAGGGGGGGAACGCCCCACGGGCAGAGCAGCCCCAATGCCACTCAAACCAGTCTATGGGCCGCACCACACCAGTGTGAACAAGGTCCAATAGCTCACTTACCATGCTCTCCCAGTCAGACTGGGAGGCTGCTAGGAAAGAAATGACCCATGTGTAGCTAACTACTACTTATATAGGATTGGACTGAGGGGGTGGGGAAGAGAGCAGCACATGTTAAAACAAAAAAAACACAACACTATAACACTCTGTCCCACACTGGGACTTGAACCAGTGGTGGTCTCCCATTCCACAGTGCTGCCAAGACGGTCCTGCTTATCTTACTGTTTTACATACTGTGAGATTCCCCATAGACCACAATGGGCCTATTGGTTTCCATGGGCAAAAAAATCACAGAGTTAATGCACTAGTCATAGTTCCCTATACCATTAAAGAAGGGGGGGCTCAATATTCGCGAATATGCGCATATATTTTCGCATATGCGCAAAAAAAGAATATAACGAATATGCGAATTTGGCGAATATATGACGAATATTCGTCCATATATTCGCGAAATATCGCGAATTCGAATATGGCCTATGCCGCTCATCACTAATAAAGAGTACCTATAATATGTTACTTAGTACCAAATCTTGATAATGTACATATCATTTTAATGTGTCTAGTACCTATATTTCACAAATACCTTATACCTGTTGCTCACTTAGTTTGTCATTCTGTGCTTTGAAGTGGATGTGTCCTCACTCTGCTTGACTCATCATCCTCCCTGAGTCTGCTGTGTGCAGTTCTGGGTCTTTTCATCCAATAAGTGGAGGCTGCTCTAGAACCAACACAGTGGAGTGCTAGTCCTATCCTTACTTTTTGGACTTTGTCCCTGCCTGTGTTTCATCTTGGATAGAGATGATGCTGCAGCCAGACAGGATTATGTTTTGGATGGTATGGGTACCCCTAGTGGTCACGATTTCTATAAAGAGGAGATAACATTTCTCATGAAGTATATTAGAAAGGTTAATGTTTTGCCAACATGCACAACACATAAACATTTTTTGACAGTGCCCATTTAATATAGATTATGTTAAATTGTGTTTAGTTAACGTCCTGTAGTGTTAGGGTGCGTTCACACTGAGTACTTCAAGAGGAATTTACTTGAGTAATTCCTCATGAATTCTCCTCTCCATATTAATGCGCATCTCCTCTGCCCATTGACTTTAATGTTTTTTCTGCTATCCTGTTCACACTGCGGAAAATCTGCTAGCAGAATTCCGACGCTGAATTTCTCAGTGTGAACGCACCCTTAGGAGAGAAGCTGCCAAAGATAGACCAAGGGGGCCATCTGTCCTCTATTATCCCAGTGCACCAGCTCTTCTAGTCTCAATAGATTGTCCACTTTTGCTGTCCATCAAGATATTTCTAGAAGAATGGATGACTTCAGATAAGTAGATGCAGGGAGACTGGCAGCAAACAGCAGATGCAGTAGCAGATCAGCAAGTATAAGGATTATTCATGCATTTTACTGCAGGCGCGGCTGTGCCATCCCCTACTACTGCCAGTACTTGACTTAATACAGGCAGAATAGATAGAAAAGACTTACAAGATGCCGTATCCACTGCTCTCTATCTTTTGTATGGAATGAGGCATCTGTTATTGCTATTTAAGGATAGATAGCAACAGGACCAGCGATTGACAGCGCAGCTATGTTACTGCTTGTACACAGCTATTATGTACGGACGCAGCATAGCAATGGCTGTTAGGGTTAAGGTGGGTGCCTGTTTACCAGCAATTTTCTAATAGAATGGTGCCAAATTAGTTAATTAAATACATTACAAAACTCCTACATTCTAAATCACCTACATAATTTTTTTCCAGCTTCAGTTTGTACTAATATATCAGTTAATGATATTATGTACATTTTATAACATTTCCTTAGGTTGACTTCACACAAACATAATGTAATGTAATGGGGGTATTTGGTTCTGGCATAAGGGTTAATTCCTCCTGTGTTCGCCTGATACATTCTCTCTTACTGTGATGATGCCCGGGCCAATCAGGAGACTTGGATGAAGAGCCAGTTAGATCTGGTCTTAGCATCCACGCCCTCCTCAGGTGGGCAATATAACCTCAGTCAATCTGTGACTCACCTCTCTGTGTTTTCTATCTGCACTAGCTCCTTTCCCTTGTTATATTTATCTTGTGTATTTTGACCTTGACTAAGTGACCTGTTTTCTGAATTAGTACTGCGCTGCTCTCTAGGTTTCAACTTGGCCCTTCTGACTTCTCCTTATCTGGCTGTTTGTTTATTCCATGTGTTTTGTTTCTAGTTCTGTGTCTGTTAACCCATTGTGTCCTGACCTGCTTTCCCGACTTCTGTATAGTTTATATTTATTGAACATTGCTATGCCCTGCACTTTTTAGAAGAATAGGGACTGGCAGCGTGGTTGGAGCTATCCTATTAAGAAGGTTGAACACCCCAATAGGCAGGGACAGATGTATGGATGGGCTGAAGGATACACTTATCCCTGCCTGACATGGCATATATTAGTGATATATGCAGTAACTTTGTTTTTAGAGCCAAGTAAGACATTGGGTCCCATCTATGGAGATTTAAAAAGCCTTTTTCAGTTGTGCACACACTCCATTCACTCTCTATGGGAGCGCCAAAGACACCTAAGTGCTGTATTCGGGCATCTCCAACACTCCATAGAAATTAATGGAGTGCTGCTGTTTCCAGAGATCGGAGGGGATGGGCGGTCCCAGCGGTCGGACTTCCCACAATCAGACACTTATCCCCTATCCTGTGGATAAGGGAATAAGGAGATATGTTATTTTTCGCTGCACAACCCCATTTAACATTCTGCACCTGGTTGTTGTTTGTTCCTAGTGTCTAATTGCAAAATTGTGCTATTCTGATTCTGCTACCCTGTGTATCCTGACCCATGCCTGTTTCTCTTGTAGGCTTAAAGGTAAACAGACAGGCTGCAGTGTTTACCCACACTAAACCCAATACACTAGGTTATAGGGTGGGTAAACAGATTGCTTGAATCGGTCAGTAGTTTTAAAGTTATGGCCCTCCATTTTTCCATTGCTAAAGCACTTTTGTGTGCATTGGAGCTGGGGAGCCGGCGTGACAGCCTGCGGTCAAGTGGACTCTCTGCTATTGTGTAAAAGGATGGTGGGAGAGTGTATAAAACTTAACTTTTATTATTAATGTACTTATTTAAAGAACCTCTAAATTGTGAAGTATATGGAGAGGCAGTCTGCTGTGGGGCTAACCTCTGACACCACATGAAAAACCCTTCACAATCTGTTAAAAGAAAGTGGGGTGAATTGTCACTATAGATATAGTATCTCAAAATGATAAAGTGCAGGTAAGTCTGTCAATTTCCCTACACGTTTCAGCTCACAGGTAGAGGTGGCCTCATCAGGGGCTGTCACAACACACAGACTTGGAAATACCTGAGATACAGTCAAAATATGCAGGCAACAGAGACAAATACAGGGGTCCTGCTGTCCCACAATAAACCTGTTTTAAACATACAGAAGTAATGGTCAAATAGATATATGCCAGTTTACAAATACAGGTATGGGTGAGCATGCCATCCAGCCCATTCCAGGGAGACTGTTTATGGCATCCAGTCCAGCATCCGTGCACCCGCAGTGGCGGGGAGCCGTGCAATATTGGGGTCATCCAAGGCATGCTATTGTAGCAGAGCACAGGCACCACTCTTCTGGGTGTAGCAAGGGAGCGGTGCCTGTGCTCCTCTGCAATAGTAGAACACTCTTGTGACTGCTGACTCTAATGTCATTAGGATGTGAGCATAAAGAAAATTGCATATTCATAACAAGGGAGGGCATTGTGCCGCATATTGCAAGCTGGCTCCCCGCCAAGCGCGTTAGTAATAAAACAATGGAGTGGTATATCTTTGAAACTACTGGACAGATTTACGTAAGTTATAACTTGTTTTACTCCTATTCACCCACACTATAACCCAGTGTATTGGGTTTAATGCGGGTATACCGCCTGTCAGGTTTCCTTTATTGTACTTCACCCACTGTTGCCATGCTTGTAAAGTGACCTGGTATCCTCTAGCAGCAGAAGTCGAATTTCCACATCAAATGTACCTTCAGACTGACAGAAAATATTTATTTGGAACTTGATGCCTACTATTCAGTCACCACAAATTTTATTTAACCCGATAACGACCACGACGAGTATAGACGTCCAGGTTGGCGGCCGTTTCCGCAACTGGACGTCTATACTCGTCCATTCTTCTCATGGGTGCTGCCCAGTGCACCCACGAGATCGCAGCAGGGACTCGGCTGTAACACACAGCCGGGACCCTGCTGCACTGCCAGGACCGAAGTAAACTTCGGTCCCGGCAGTTTGAACCCTTACAGCCGCGGTCGGAAGTGACCGCGGGCTGTAAGTGTTATGACGGAGGGAGGGAGCTCCCTCTGTCACTCCTGCAGTACCCCGCATCGCGATCGCGGGGTGCTGTGTGTGTCCGCGGCTGGCCGGGACCTGCCGCACTGCCGAGAGTGAAGTTCACTTCACTCCCGACAGTTTAACCCTTACAGCCGCGGTCAGAAGTGACCGCGCGCTGTAAGGAGTTCTGACAGAGGGAGGGGGCTCCCTCTGTCTCCTCTGCAGCACCCCGCAGCGCGATCGCGGGGTGCTGCTGCATACCTGGGCAGCCGGGGGTCCTACAAAGACCCCCAGGTCTGCCCTGGGTATTGCCTGAAAGGACGTGCCAGAGGCACGTCCTAATTTGCTGCCTGCCAGTGAAAACTGGCAGGCAGCATATAACTGCAATGCTTTGGAATACTAAGTATTCCAAAGCATTAAAAAGTGTAAAAATAAATAAATAAATAAAATAAAAGTGTAAAAATAAATAAAAATGTAATAAAAGTGTAAAAAAAAAAAAAAAATACAAAAAATTTATAAATATATATATATATATATATATATATATATATATATATAAAAATACATTTATTAAATGAATCTAATTTAAAAAAATGCACAATGTGTAGGATCGCATTGGCGGACATCCGCAGCATGTAATATGTCCGCCAGGTGATCCGCCAGGTGATCCTACACATTATGCAGCAGTCACGGTAATGAGCTCCCTGCTGCGGCTGGGTAGCTTTGTGTGTCCACTCATAGCGGCGGATTTCCCGCCAGCAGTCATGAGCGGACACACTGAGCTACCAAGCCGCAGCAGTGATGGATATATTCGCCATGAGCGGGTGCTTATTCCCACAACATGGCGGATATATCCATCAGGAGCCTTAACTGTCACAGACAGACGCGTTATACTGCCAGCCGACCAAGGACCAATCAGAGTGGTCCCTGGTGCAACCAATAACTTGTAGGGGTGCGGTATATAAATGGGGTCACTTGTGGGGGTGGGGGTACTGTTCTGCCCTGAAAGCCAAATGGCGCTCCTCTCCTTCTGAGTCCTACCACGCGGCCAAGGAACCATATATGGCCAAAGCGGGGGTATTTCCAAACATGGGACAAGCAGCTAAATAAAATATAGGGTGCATTTCTTTCAATATCAGAAGTGATGTACAAAAAATATGACCCCCAAATGATGCATTTGTGAAAAATTGCAAATTTCGAATTTTTAACACTGACTTTGTAATAATTCCTGCCAAAAAACTATGGTGTTAAAATACTCACTGTACCCCCTAGTGAATACCTTGTGGGGTCTAGTTTTTAAAATGGGGTCATTTGGGGGGGTGTTCCTATGTTCTACTACCTTTTAATTTCTGCAAACCTTGCATAGCACACAAAAAAGATGTACTTTTCAAATTTTCAAAATTTTCAAAATTTCAAGTTAAATTGTTAGGCTTCTAACTAATTTAAAATGTTAATTAAAAACAAAAAAAATGACGTCAAAATAAAGTAGACATCTGAAAGTATAAGTTTCATAAACTATTTGGTCAGTATGTATAAATATATGCACCCTATTAGTGTTAAAATAGCAAAAAATCATAATTTTTTGTAAAAATTTCATGATTTTTTGCATTATAAAAAAAAACTACAAATGATATCGGCTTACTTTTACTATGTACATGAAGGACAACATGTGACAAAAAAACAATGTCAGAATTATCGTGATTGGCAAAACGTTACCAGAGTTATTCTCTAATAAAGACAGACATCCCTGATTTGAAAAAACAGGCCTGGTCTTTCAGGGGCGTACAGGTTTATTTGTATTGGTCCTTAAGGGGTTAAGCTCAGAACTTAAAAATTTGGGATATGACAATATTTCTATCTATACATACCCTATGTTGAAATTGAATAAAAATAAATCTCAGTGAAAATCCAAACAGCGCGAACAGTACATTTAAAATCTCATAACTATAAATAAACATCTGACAAAGTGGTAATGCACAAAAGTTAATTAGTGATTTTAATAAATGTAGAAATCTAAGCATTATAGGAAGAAAATATTTTAACATTTATGGCTACATTTCTGCTAAGTTACATGATATGAAATCATATGCTGATTTAGAAAAACATTCTGTATTACATTGTTAGCTGAAATGCCAAACTGACTTTTTCCTTTGATAGTTTTTCACTCATTTTTGAAGTTTTTCTGTAGTTTTAAGACCAGCAGCAGTTTTCCAGAATCACAGCGAGTTGGGACTATGGTGTTTTTTTGGGCAACATCTTGGTGTTGGTGTTTCTCTACCATAGAAGTCTATGGGAGAAAAAAAAAGCCATTAAAACGGCATGTGGGCTTTTTGTCGCGATTTTTCCACCTCATATTTTCAGTAGAATTTCTTGAGTCACATGAGAAAAGAATCATAAAACTGGTCATGATAAAAATGTAGGGTAGAGAACCTACTAAATATTTTTGAAAAAACACCACAAAAGCTGCATTTTTTTTGTGGTATTTTTTCAGGTAAAAAAACAAGCAAACAAAGAAGTGGAAACTTACCCTAATCATGTATTCTTTGGAAGAATGTTTCTTCTTTTATTGTTTTTTTCCCCGTTCATACAAAAAACACCTGGTGGCAACATTTTGTAAACGTGTTATTATGTTATTATCTACCCTAATTAATCCCACGTAACGCAATGTAAAGCAAATGGTGGTACACACCTACGAAAGGCTTCATCAGGGGACTACCATTTGCAACCAGAGGCGGCTCTCTAATTAGGCGATTTAGGTGGCCGCCTAAGGCCTCGCGCTAAAAGGGGCCGCCTAAATCGTGTAGTTTGAGCAGCGATTTTGGCGACATTTTTTTTCCCAAATGTCCCGCCCCAGCCTGCGCGCAGGGGGGAAGGGAAGCCTGCATGCGCACTGCGCACACAGCATCCTCCTGCGTCCCCTGCATGACCCTCCCATTTGCGGCGCAGTGAGCCGAAAATGGGGCCCGACGGCAGAGCGAGCTGAATTTGCACCGGACTGCCGTGGAACTGCAAGCTGCGCGGGCCGGCTTGCTTAAGGTACCGTACATTTTCCACCCCCCTGTTACCCTTCTCAACCCTGTACAAACCCCCCCACCGTCACCCAGGTCCACCCTCTGCTCCCCCCCCGTCACACATCTCCACCCCCCCTGTCATCCATGTCCGCCTTGTCTACCTCCCTGTCCATCCCTGTCACCCATGTCTAACCCCCCCACCTGTCACCCATGTCTAGCCCCCTCAAACCCCCGCCAGTCCAGTGTTTCCCAACCAGGGTGCCTCCAGCTGTTGCAAAACTACAACTCCCAGCATGCCCAGACAGCCTAAGTCTGTCCACGCATGCTGGAAGTTGTAGTTTTGCAACAGCTGGAGGCACCCTGGTTGGGAAACACTGATCCGGTCCATACTCATCCCACACCATGGCCAGTTAGGATGTCAGGTGTGTACACTGTCCGTAATAATGTTATTAAACATGTTCACCCCCCCTGTCACCCATGTCCACCCTCCTGTCACCCATGTCCACCCCCTGTCACCCATGTCCACCCCCTGACACCCATGTTCACCCTCCTGTTACCCCTGTCCACCCTCCTGTAAACCCTGTTCACCCTCCTGTTACCCCTGTCCACCCCCTGTCACCCATGTCCACCCCCTGTCACCCATGTCCACCCCCTGTCACCCATGTCCTCCCCCTGTCACCCCTGTTCACCCCCCTGTCACCCCTGTTCACCCCCCTGTCATCCATGTCCTCCCCCTGTCACCCCTGTTCACCCCCCTGTCACCCCTGTTCACCCCCTGTCACCCATGTCCACCCCCCTGTCACCCATGTCCACCCCCCGTCACCCCTGTCCACCCTCCTGTCACCCCTGTCCACCCCCCTGTCAACCCTGTCCACCCCCCTGTCACCCATGTTCACCCCCCCTCTCACCTATGTCCACCCTCCTATCATCCCCTCATTCATGTTCACCCTCCTGTCACCCATGTCCGCCTTGTCCACTCCACTGTCCATCCCTGTCACCCATGTTTTACCCCCGTCTATCCCCGTAGTCTACCCTGTCACCATTGTCCACCCTCCGGTTCACCCATCTGTCCCTTTGTTACCCCAGTCCACCCCTCTGTCACTCCTGTCCCTCTTTTACCCCCTTGTCACCCATGTCCACCCCTCTGACCCCCTGTCTCCCATGTCCACACTCCTGTCATCCATGTCCACCCCCCCCATCAAGCCCTCTGTCACCCCTGTCCATCCCTGTCACCCATGTTCACCCTCCATTGTCCACCCCCCTGACCACATCCTTGTCACCTATGTCCACCCCCTATTTACCCCTCTGTCACCCCTGTCCACCCCTCTTTTACCACCTTGTCACTCCTGTCCACCCCTCTGTCACCCCCTATGCCCCCGTAATCCATGTTCACTCTTCTACACCCATCTGTCACCCTTGTACACCTCCCTACACCCCTCTGTACACTCCTCTACACCCCTCTGTCACCCATGTACACTCCTCTACACCCCTCTGTCACCCATGTACACTCCTCTACACCCCTCTGTCACCCATGTACACTCCTCTACACCCCTCTGTCACCCATGTACACTGCTCTACACCCCTGTCACCCATGTACACTCCTCTACACCCCTCTGTCACCCATGTACACTCCTCTACACCCCTCTGTCACCCATATACACTCCTCTACACCTCTCTGTCACCCATGTACACTCCTCTACACCTCTCTTTCACCCATGTACACTCCTCTACACCCCTCTGTCACCCATGTACACTCCTCTACATCCCTCTGTCACCTATGTACACTCCTCTACACCTCTCTGTCACCCATGGACACTCCTCTACACCCCTCTGTCACCCATGTACACTCCTCTACACCCCTCTGTCACCCATGTACACTAGACATGTGCAGTTCGGTTCGGCACGAATGTCTAAATTAACGAATTTTACCGTTTTCGTGCATTCGGACCCATCCGAATGCACGAAAACATATTTTGAACATTCCCGAATAGCCACGATAATACGAATAGCAAAGTAACGAATACATTCGTTATTTCCCGACCTGTAAATAACGAATGCATTCGTTATCCATAAACGACGTGAAGAATTAATTCTGATAACAAAGTTAATAAAAAGGATACAGATAGTTTGATTTTTCGGATACATTCGGTATTCGGGTACATTCGGTAAATCTTTTTATTCTTTTTTGGACTTTAGCGATCCTAAAAAGTTATGGAGATACCTTTTTATTAAAATTTCGTAGGGTATCATAAAAAAATCATAATAAAAAAGATACAGTGGTGATGGAAAAAATTGTATCTAATGAAATGTATGATTTTTATTATGAAATGTTTATTCATTTTTAAACAGGGATCAATTTATGTGAGCGGGTAAAGCACTAAAAATGTAGCCGACAATAGCAAAAATGTAGTGTGTGCGTGTTTTTCACTTTTTTTTTTTTTTAAAAACATTTTTTAGGTAGTACTATTACTCCCAGCATGGAACACACTCTTCCATGATGGGAGTAGTAGTTACCTGTACTAATTGACAGATCGCAGGGGTCCCTTGCGATCCTCTTGTATAATGTATAGATGCGGCGGCTGCTCTTCTATGGTCCCCTGCACTCACGTATATATACACATATTCATATTTCCCGCAGAGCTGTGATTGGCCAGATGGTTCCAGCCAATCACAGCTCTCTGTGAGAAATAGGAATATGTGTATATATACAGCCATGCAGGGGACCATAGGAGAGCAGCCGCCGCATTCATACATTATACTGGAGGATCGCAGCGGGCGTCAGGAGTGATACCTGCAGTGATCTTTCCTTTACTACAAGTACTACCACTCCCAACATGGAGTACACTCTGCTCCATGCTGGGAGCTGTAGTACCTGTATTAATAGACAGATCGCAGCGGGTGTCAGAAGTTACACTCGCTGCCATATGTCTATTAATGCAGGTACTACAGCTCCCAGCATGGAGCAGAGTGTACTCCATGTTGGGAGTGGTAGTACTTGTAGTAAGGGACAGATCCCAGGGATGTCACTCCTCCTGACACCCGCTGCGATCCTCCTTATGTGAATGTCGGGATCAGCTGTTCTCAGGGCTACAGAGCCGGGAGAACAGCTGATGCTGATCCGTAGGTATACATCGTATATCTACTGCCCAGCAAGAACTTACAGTGAGCCTGCAATGTGTATACAGTATACACATTGCTGGCTCACTTAACCCCTTGCTGAGCTGTGCGCTATGCGCAAGCCCAGCAAGGGAAGAGTTAACTTACACTGCTGGACAGTGTAAGTTAACCCTTTGGGCGGTATACACAATATACAGCTATCTATAGATAGCTGTATACAGTGTATACAGAAGACAGTAGTGCAGCTTACTTCCCTGAGTCCCGGGCCGGGTTCGTGTAGCTCCGCCCCCTAGTGATGACGTCATTAGGGGGCGGGGCTACAGAAGGGAACAAGACTAGTTAATCTGAAGCTCTGTTCACATTGTACGTTTTGTATAATGTGAACAGACCCTTCTGGCAGTGTCTACCCAGACAGGGAGACTCCAGCTGTTACTAAACTACAACTCCCAGCATGCCCAGACAGCCAAAGGCTGTCTGGGCATGCTGGGAGTTGTAGTTTTGCACCAATTGGTGGCTCCCTGTTTGGGTAGACATTGCATCATGGGAGCTCTCCCCAGCGGACTGCGCCAAAAATGTCATAACCAATTTTTTGTGTTTTTTTCTTCTCGTTTCAGATCCGTGTATGCAGAGGATTACTGCGGATTCGATGGATTACGGCGGATTATTTATTTTTTCCTTTAATAAAATGGTTAACGAGGGCTGTGGGGGAGTGTTTTTTTAAATAAAATAATTTTTCCAATGTGTTGTGTTTTTTTGTTTTTTTATTGAATTTTCAGGGTTAGTAGTGGAAGCTGTCTTATTGACGGAATCCATTACTAGGCCAGGGCTTAGTGCTAGCCCCAAAAACAGCTAGCGCTAACCCCCAATTATTACCCCGATACCCACCGCCACAGGGGTGCGGGGAAGAGCCGGTACCAACAGGCCCGGAGCGTCAAAATGGCGCTCCTGGGCCTAGGCGGTAACAGGCTGGCGTTATTTAGGCTGGGGAGGGCCAGTAACAATGGTCCTCGCCCACCCTGGTAACGTCAGGCTGTTGCTGTTTGCTTGGTATTGTGCTGAGAATGAAAATACGGGGAACCCTATGCGTTTAAAAAAAATTTTTTTTTATTTAAATAAAAAAAAAAAAAACGCATAGGGTTCCCCGTATTTTCATTCTCAGCACAATACCAACCAAACAGCAACAGCCTGACGTTACCAGGGTGGGTGAGGACCATTGTTACTGGCCCTCCCCAGCCTAAATAACGCCAGCCTGTTACCGCCTAGGTCCAGGAGCGCCATTTTTGACGCTCCGGGCCTGTTGGTACCGGCTCTTCCCGGCACCCCTGTGGCGGTGGGTACCGGGGTAATAATTGGGGGTTAGCGCTAGCTGTTTTTGGGGCTAGCACTAAGCCCTGCCTAGTAATGGATTCCGTCAATAAGACAGCTTCCGCTACTAACCCTGAAAATTCAATAAAAATAAAAAAAACACAACACATTGGAAAAATTATTTTATTTAAAAAAACACTCCCCCACAGCCCTCGTTAACCATTTTATTAAAGGAAAAAATAAATAATCCGCCGTAATCCATCGAATCCGCAGTAATCCTCTGCATACACGGATCTGAAAAGAGAAGAAAAAAAACACAAAAAATTGGTTATGACATTTTTGGCGCTGTCCGCTGGGGAGAGCACCCATGATGCAATGTCTACCCAAACAGGGAGCCACCAATTGGTGCAAAACTACAACTCCCAGCATGCCCAGACAGCCTTTGGCTGTCTGGGCATGCTGGGAGTTGTAGTTTAGCAACAGCTGGAGTCTCCCTGTCTGGGTAGACACTGCCAGAAGGGTCTGTTCACATTATACAAAACGTACAATGTGAACAGAGCTTCAGATTAACTAGTCTTGTTCCCTTCTGTAGCTCCGCCCCCCTAATGACGTCATCACTAGGGGGCGGAGCTACACTAACCCAGCCCGGGACTCGAGGGAAGTAAGCTGGACTTCGTCTTCTGTATACACTGTATACAGCTATCTATAGATAGCTGTATAAAGTATATACCGCCCAAAGGGTTAACCTACACTGTCCAGCAGTGTAAGTTAACTCTTCCCTTGCTGGGCTTGCGCATAGCGCACAGCTCAGCAAGGGGTTAAGTGAGCCAGCAATGTGTATACTGTATATACACATTGCAGGCTCACTGTAAGTTCTTGCTGGGCAGTAGATATACGATGTATACCTACGGCTCAGCGTCAGCTGTTCTCCCGGCTCTGTAGCCCTGAGAACAGCTGATCCCGACATTCACATCAGGACCATGCAGCGGGTGTCAGGAGGAGTGACATCCACTGGGATCTGTCCCTTACTGCAGGTACTAATACTCCCAACATGGAGCACACTCTGCTCCATGCTGGGAGCTGTAGTACCTGCATTAATAGACATATGGCAGCGAGTGTAACTTCTGACACCCGCTGCGATCTGTCTATTAATGCAGGTACTACAGTTCCCAGCATGGAGCAGAGTGTACTCCATGTTGGGAGTGGTAGTACTTGTAGTAAAGGGAAGATCACTGCGGGTATCACTCCTGACGCCCGCTGCGATCCTCCAGTATAATGTATGAATGCGGCGGCTGCTCTCCTATGGACCCCTGCATGGCCGTATATATACACATATTCCTATTTCTCACAGAGAGCTGTGATTGGCTGGAACCATCTGGCCAATCACAGCTCTGCGGGAAATATGAATATGTGTATATATACGTGAGTGCAGGGGACCATAGAAGAGCAGCCGCCGCATCTGTACAAGAGGATCGCAAGGGACCCCTGCGATCTGTCAATTAGTACAGGAAACTACTACTCCCATCATGGAAGAGTGTGTTCCATGCTGGGAGTAGTAGTACTACCTAAAAAATGTTTTAAAAAAAAGTGAAAAACACGCACACACTACATTTTTATTATTGTCGGCTCCATTTTTTGTGCTTTACCCGCTCACATAAATTGATCCCTGTTTAAAAATGAATAAACATTTCATAATAAAAAAGATACATTTCGTTAGATACAATTTTTTCCATCACTACTGTATCTTTTTTATTATGATTTTTTTATGATACCCTGCGAAATTTTAATAAAAAAGGTATCTCCATTATTTATTAGGATCGCTAAAGTCCAAAAAAAGACTAAAAAGATTTACCGAATGTACCCGAATACCGAATGTATCCGAAAAAAAACAACACGAATACCCGAATACCGAATGTATCCGAAAAATCTAAACCGAAAATATTGCCGAACCGAATTTTTTTTCCAAAACGAAAAAACGAAACGAAATTAAACGAAAATTTTTCTAGTGCACAAGTCTAATGTACACTCCTCTACACCCCTCTGTCACCCATGTACACTTCTCTACACCTCTCTGTAACCCATGTACACTCCTCTACACACCTCTGTCACCCATGTACACTCCTCTACACCCCTCTGTCACCCATGTACACTCCTCTACACCCCTCTGTCACCCACGTACACTCCTCTACACCTCTCTGTCACCCATGTACACTCCTCTACACCTCTCTGTCACCCATGTACACTCCTCTATACACCTCTGTCACCCATGTACCCTCCTCTACACCCCTCTGTCATCCATGTACACTCCTCTACACCCCTCTGTCACCCATGTACACTCCTCTACACCCTCTATCACCCATGTACACCCCTCTGTCACTCACGTACACTCCTCTACACCCCTCTGTCACCCATGTACACTCCTCTACACCCCTCTGTCACTCATGCACACTCCTCTACACCCCTCTTTCACCCATGTACACTCCTCTACACCCCTCTGTCACCCATGTACACTCCTCTACACCCCTCTGTCATCCATGTACACTCCTCTACACCCCTCTGTCACCCATGTACACTCCTCTACATCCCTCTGTCACCCATGTACATTCCTCTACACCTCTCTGTCACCCATGGACACTCCTCTACACCCCTCTTTCACCCATGTACACTCCTCTACACCTCACTGTCACCCATGTACACTCCTCTACACCCCTCTGTCACCCATGTACACTCCTCTACACCCCTCTGTCACCCATGTACACTCCTCTATACCTCTCTGTCACCCATGTACACTCCTCTACACACCTCTGTCACCCATGTACACTCCTCTACACCCCTCTGTCACCCATGTACACTCCTCTACACCCCTCTGTCACCCACGTACACTCCTCTACACCCTTCTGTCACCCATGTACACTCCTCTACACCCCTCTGTCACCCATGTACACTCCTCTGAACCTCTCTGTCACCCATGTACACTCCTCTATACACCTCTGTCACCCATGTACCCTCCTCTACACCCCTCTGTCATCCATGTACACTCCTCTACACCCCTCTGTCACCCATGTACACTCCTCTACACCCTCTATCACCCATGTACACCCCTCTGTCACTCATGTACACTCCTCTACACCCCTCTGTCACCCACGTACACTCCTCTACACCCCTCTGTCACTCATGCACACTCCTCTACACCCCTCTTTCACCCATGTACACTCCTCTACACCCCTCTGTCACCCATGTACACTCCTCTACACCCCTCTGTCATCCATGTACACTCCTCTACACCCCTCTGTCACCCATGGACACTCCTCTACACCCTCTATCACCCATGTACACCCCTCTGTCACCCATGTACACTCCTCTACACCCCTCTGTCACCCATGTACACTCCTTAACACCCCTCTTTCATCCATGTACACTCCTCTTTACCCCTCTTTCACTCATGTACACTCCTCTACACCCCTCTGTCACACATGTACACTCCTCTACACCCCTCTGTCACCCATGTACACCCCTCTGTCACCCATTTACACTCCGCTACACCCCTCTGTCACCCATGTACACTCCTCTACACCCCTCTGTCACCCATGTACATTCCTCTACACCCCTCTTTCACCAATGTACACTCCTCTATACCCCTCTGTACATCCCTCTGTCACCCATGTATACTCCTCTACACCCATCGGTCACCCATGTACACTCCCGTACATCCCTCTTTTATCCATGTACACTCCTCTACACCCTCTATCACCCATGTACACCCCTCTGTCACCCATGTACACTCCTCTACACCCCTCTGTCACCCATGTACACTCCTCTACACCCCTCTGTCACCCATGTACACTGCTCTACACCCCTGTCACCCATGTACACTCCTCTACACCCCTCTGTCACCCATGTACACTCCTCTACACCCCTCTGTCACCCATGTACACTCCTCTACACCTCTCTTTCACCCATGTACACTCCTCTACACCCCTCTGTCACCCATGTACACTCCTCTACATCCCTCTGTCACCCATGTACACACCTCTACACCTCTCTGTCACCCATGGACACTCCTCTACACCCCTCTGTCACCCATGTACACTCCTCTACACCCCACTGTCACCCATGTACACTCTTCTACACCCCTCTGTCACCCATGTACACTCCTCTACACCCCTCTGTCACCCATGTACACTCCTCTACACCTCTCTGTCACCCATGTACACTCCTCTACACACCTCTGTCACCCATGTACACTCCTCTACACCCCTCTGTCACCCATGTACACTCCTCTACACCCCTCTGTCACCCACGTACACTCCTCTACACCTCTCTGTCACCCATGTACACTCCTCTACACCTCTCTGTCACCCATGTACACTCCTCTATACACCTCTGTCACCCATGTACCCTCCTCTACACCCCTCTGTCATCCATGTACACTCCTCTACACCCCTCTGTCACCCATGTACACTCCTCTACACCCTCTATCACCCATGTACACCCCTCTGTCACTCACGTTCACTCCTCTACACCCCTCTGTCACCCATGTACACTCCTCTACACCCCTCTGTCACTCATGCACACTCCTCTACACCCCTCTTTCACCCATGTACACTCCTCTACACCCCTCTGTCACCCATGTACACTCCTCTACACCCCTCTGTCATCCATGTACACTCCTCTACACCCCTCTGTCACCCATGTACACTCCTCTACATCCCTCTGTCACCCATGTACACTCCTCTACACCTCTCTGTCACCCATGGACACTCCTCTACACCCCTCTTTCACCCATGTACACTCCTCTACACCCCACTGTCACCCATGTACACTCCTCTACACCCCTCTGTCACCCATGTACACTCCTCTACACCCCTCTGTCACCCATGTACACTCCTCTATACCTCTCTGTCACCCATGTACACTCCTCTACACACCTCTGTCACCCATGTACACTCCTCTACACCCCTCTGTCACCCATGTACACTCCTCTACACCCCTCTGTCACCCACGTACACTCCTCTACACCCTTCTGTCACCCATGTACACTCCTCTACACCCCTCTGTCACCCATGTACACTCCTCTGAACCTCTCTGTCACCCATGTACACTCCTCTATACACCTCTGTCACCCATGTACCCTCCTCTACACCCCTCTGTCATCCATGTACACTCCTCTACACCCCTCTGTCACCCATGTACACTCCTCTACACCCCTCTGTCATCCATGTACACTCCTCTACACCCCTCTGTCACCCATGTACACTCCTCTACATCCCTCTGTCACCCATGTACACTCCTCTACACCTCTCTGTCACCCATGGACACTCCTCTACACCCCTCTTTCACCCATGTACACTCCTCTACACCCCACTGTCACCCATGTACACTCCTCTACACCCCTCTGTCACCCATGTACACTCCTCTACACCCCTCTGTCACCCATGTACACTCCTCTATACCTCTCTGTCACCCATGTACACTCCTCTACACACCTCTGTCACCCATGTACACTCCTCTACACCCCTCTGTCACCCATGTACACTCCTCTACACCCCTCTGTCACCCACGTACACTCCTCTACACCCTTCTGTCACCCATGTACACTCCTCTACACCCCTCTGTCACCCATGTACACTCCTCTGAACCTCTCTGTCACCCATGTACACTCCTCTATACACCTCTGTCACCCATGTACCCTCCTCTACACCCCTCTGTCATCCATGTACACTCCTCTACACCCCTCTGTCACCCATGTACACTCCTCTACACCCTCTATCACCCATGTACACCCCTCTGTCACTCACGTACACTCCTCTACACCCCTCTGTCACCCACGTACACTCCTCTACACCCCTCTGTCACTCATGCACACTCCTCTACACCCCTCTTTCACCCATGTACACTCCTCTACACCCCTCTGTCACCCATGTACACTCCTCTACACCCCTCTGTCATCCATGTACACTCCTCTACACCCCTCTGTCACCCATGGACACTCCTCTACACCCTCTATCACAAATGTACACCCCTCTGTCACCCATGTACACTCCTCTACACCCCTCTGTCACCCATGTACACTCCTTAACACCCCTCTTTCATCCATGTACACTCCTCTTTACTCCTCTTTCATTCATGTACACTCCTCTACACCCCTCTGTCACTCATGTACACTCCTCTACACCCCTCTGTCACCCATGTACACCCCTCTGTCACCCATTTACACTCCGCTACACCCCTCTGTCACCCATGTACACTCCTCTACACCCCTCTGTCACCCATGTACATTCCACTACACCCCTCTTTCACCAATGTACACTCCTCTATACCCCTCTGTACATCCCTCTGTCATCCATGTACACTCCTCTACATCCCTCTGTCACCCATGTACACACCTCTACACCTCTCTGTCACCCATGGACACTCCTCTACACCCCTCTGTCACCCATGTACACTCCTCTACACCCCACTGTCACCCATGTACACTCCTCTACACCCCTCTGTCACCCATGTACACTCCTCTACACCCGTCTGTCACCCATGTACACTCCTCTACACCTCTCTGTCACCCATGTACACTCCTCTACACACCTCTGTCACCCATGTACACTCCTCTACACCCCTCTGTCACCCATGTACACTCCTCTACACCCCTCTGTCACCCACGTACACTCCTCTACACCTCTCTGTCACCCATGTACACTCCTCTTCACCTCTCTGTCACCCATGTACACTCCTCTATACACCTCTGTCACCCATGTACCCTCCTCTACACCCCTCTGTCATCCATGTACACTCCTCTACACCCCTCTGTCACCCATGTACACTCCTCTACACCCTCTATCACCCATGTACACCCCTCTGTCACTCACGTTCACTCCTCTACACCCCTCTGTCACCCATGTACACTCCTCTACACCCCTCTGTCACTCATGCACACTCCTCTACACCCCTCTTTCACCCATGTACACTCCTCTACACCCCTCTGTCACCCATGTACACTCCTCTACACCCCTCTGTCATCCATGTACACTCCTCTACACCCCTCTGTCACCCATGTACACTCCTCTACATCCCTCTGTCACCCATGTACACTCCTCTACACCTCTCTGTCACCCATGGACACTCCTCTACACCCCTCTTTCACCCATGTACACTCCTCTACACCCCACTGTCACCCATGTACACTCCTCTACACCCCTCTGTCACCCATGTACACTCCTCTACACCCCTCTGTCACCCATGTACACTCCTCTACACCTCTCTGTCACCCATGTACACTCCTCTACACACCTCTGTCACCCATGTACACTCCTCTACACCCCTCTGTCACCCAAGTACACTCCTCTACACCCCTCTGTCACCCACGTACACTCCTCTACACCTCTCTGTCAGCCATGTACACTCCTCTGAACCTCTCTATCACCCATGTACACTCCTCTATACACCTCTGTCACCCATGTACCCTCCTCTACACCCCTCTGTCATCCATGTACACTCCTCTACACCCCTCTGTCACCCATGTACACTCCTCTACACCCCTCTGTCACCCACGTACACTCCTCTACACCTCTCTGTCACCCATGTACACTCCTCTACACACCTCTGTCACCCATGTACACTCCTCTACACCCCTCTGTCACCCAAGTACACTCCTCTACACCCCTCTGTCACCCACGTACACTCCTCTACACCTCTCTGTCAGCCATGTACACTCCTCTGAACCTCTCTATCACCCATGTACACTCCTCTATACACCTCTGTCAGCCATGTACCCTCCTCTACACCCCTCTGTCATCCATGTACACTCCTCTACACCCCTCTGTCACCCATGTACACTCCTCTACACCCCTCTGTCACCCACGTACACTCCTCTACACCCTTCTGTCACCCATGTACCCTCCTCTACACCCCTCTGTCATCCATGTACACTCCTCTACACCCCTCTGTCACCCATGTACACTCCTCTACACCCTCTATCACCCATGTACACCCCTCTGTCACTCATGTACACTCCTCTACACCCCTCTGTCACCCACGTACACTCCTCTACACCCCTCTGTCACTCATGCACACTCCTCTATACCCCTCTTTCACCCATGTACACTCCTCTACACCCCTCTGTCACCCATGTACACTCCTCTACACCCCTCTGTCATCCATGTACACTCCTCTACACCCCTCTGTCACCCATGGACACTCCTCTACACCCTCTATCACCCATGTACACCCCTCTGTCACCCATGTACACTCCTCTACACCCCTCTGTCACCCATGTACACTCCTTAACACCCCTCTTTCATCCATGTACACTCCTCTTTACCCCTCTTTCACTCATGTACACTCCTCTACACCCCTCTGTCACTCATGTACACTCCTCTACACCCCTCTGTCACCCATGTACACCCCTCTGTCACCCATTTACACTCCGCTACACCCCTCTGTCACCCATGTACACTCCTCTACACCCCTCTGTCACCCATGTACATTCCTCTACACCCCTCTTTCACCAATGTACACTCCTCTATACCCCTCTGTACATCCCTCTGTCACCCATGTATACTCCTCTACACCCATCGGTCACCCATGTACACTCCCGTACATCCCTCTTTTATCCATGTACACTCCTCTACACCCTCTATCACCCATGTACACCCCTCTGTCACCCATGTACACTCCTCTACACCCCTCTGTCACCCATGTACACTCCTCTACACCCCTCTGTCACCCATGTACACTGCTCTACACCCCTGTCACCCATGTACACTCCTCTACACCCCTCTGTCACCCATGTACACTCCTCTACACCCCTCTGTCACCCATGTACACTCCTCTACACCTCTCTTTCACCCATATACACTCCTCTACACCCCTCTGTCACCCATGTACACTCCTCTACATCCCTCTGTCACCCATGTACACACCTCTACACCTCTCTGTCACCCATGGACACTCCTCTACACCCCTCTGTCACCCATGTACACTCCTCTACACTCCACTGTCACCCATGTACACTCTTCTACACCCCTCTGTCACCCATGTACACTCCTCTACACCCCTCTGTCACCCATGTACACTCCTCTACACCTCTCTGTCACCCATGTACACTCCTCTACACACCTCTGTCACCCATGTACACTCCTCTACACCCCTCTGTCACCCATGTACACTCCTCTACACCCCTCTGTCACCCACGTACACTCCTCTACACCTCTCTGTCACCCATGTACACTCCTCTACACCTCTCTGTCACCCATGTACACTCCTCTATACACCTCTGTCACCCATGTACCCTCCTCTACACCCCTCTGTCATCCATGTACACTCCTCTACACCCCTCTGTCACCCATGTACACTCCTCTACACCCTCTATCACCCATGTACACCCCTCTGTCACTCACGTTCACTCCTCTACACCCCTCTGTCACCCATGTACACTCCTCTACACCCCTCTGTCACTCATGCACACTCCTCTACACCCCTCTTTCACCCATGTACACTCCTCTACACCCCTCTGTCACCCATGTACACTCCTCTACACCCCTCTGTCATCCATGTACACTCCTCTACACCCCTCTGTCACCCATGTACACTCCTCTACATCCCTCTGTCACCCATGTACACTCCTCTACACCTCTCTGTCACCCATGGACACTCCTCTACACCCCTCTTTCACCCATGTACACTCCTCTACACCCCACTGTCACCCATGTACACTCCTCTACACCCCTCTGTCACCCATGTACACTCCTCTACACCCCTCTGTCACCCATGTACACTCCTCTATACCTCTCTGTCACCCATGTACACTCCTCTACACACCTCTGTCACCCATGTACACTCCTCTACACCCCTCTGTCACCCATGTACACTCCTCTACACCCCTCTGTCACCCACGTACACTCCTCTACACCCTTCTGTCACCCATGTACACTCCTCTACACCCCTCTGTCACCCATGTACACTCCTCTGAACCTCTCTGTCACCCATGTACACTCCTCTATACACCTCTGTCACCCATGTACCCTCCTCTACACCCCTCTGTCATCCATGTACACTCCTCTACACCCCTCTGTCACCCATGTACACTCCTCTACACCCCTCTGTCATCCATGTACACTCCTCTACACCCCTCTGTCACCCATGTACACTCCTCTACATCCCTCTGTCACCCATGTACACTCCTCTACACCTCTCTGTCACCCATGGACACTCCTCTACACCCCTCTTTCACCCATGTACACTCCTCTACACCCCACTGTCACCCATGTACACTCCTCTACACCCCTCTGTCACCCATGTACACTCCTCTACACCCCTCTGTCACCCATGTACACTCCTCTATACCTCTCTGTCACCCATGTACACTCCTCTACACACCTCTGTCACCCATGTACACTCCTCTACACCCCTCTGTCACCCATGTACACTCCTCTACACCCCTTTGTCACCCACGTACACTCCTCTACACCCTTCTGTCACCCATGTACACTCCTCTACACCCCTCTGTCACCCATGTACACTCCTCTGAACCTCTCTGTCACCCATGTACACTCCTCTATACACCTCTGTCACCCATGTACCCTCCTCTACACCCCTCTGTCATCCATGTACACTCCTCTACACCCCTCTGTCACCCATGTACACTCCTCTACACCCTCTATCACCCATGTACACCCCTCTGTCACTCACGTACACTCCTCTACACCCCTCTGTCACCCACGTACACTCCTCTACACCCCTCTGTCACTCATGCACACTCCTCTACACCCCTCTTTCACCCATGTACACTCCTCTACACCCCTCTGTCACCCATGTACACTCCTATACACCCCTCTGTCATCCATGTACACTCCTCTACACCCCTCTGTCACCCATGGACACTCCTCTACACCCTCTATCACAAATGTACACCCCTCTGTCACCCATGTACACTCCTCTACACCCCTCTGTCACCCATGTACACTCCTTAACACCCCTCTTTCATCCATGTACACTCCTCTTTACCCCTCTTTCACTCATGTACACTCCTCTACACCCCTCTGTCACTCATGTACACTCCTCTACACCCCTCTGTCACCCATGTACACCCCTCTGTCACCCATTTACACTCCGCTACACCCCTCTGTCACCCATGTACACTCCTCTACACCCCTCTGTCACCCATGTACATTCCTCTACACCCCTCTTTCACCAATGTACACTCCTCTATACCCCTCTGTACATCCCTCTGTCATCCATGTACACTCCTCTACATCCCTCTGTCACCCATGTACACACCTCTACACCTCTCTGTCACCCATGGACACTCCTCTACACCCCTCTGTCACCCATGTACACTCCTCTACACCCCACTGTCACCCATGTACACTCCTCTACACCCCTCTGTCACCCATGTACACTCCTCTACACCCCTCTGTCACCCATGTACACTCCTCTACACCTCTCTGTCACCCATGTACACTCCTCTACACACCTCTGTCACCCATGTACACTCCTCTACACCCCTCTGTCACCCATGTACACTCCTCTACACCCCTCTGTCACCCACGTACACTCCTCTACACCTCTCTGTCACCCATGTACACTCCTCTACACCTCTCTGTCACCCATGTACACTCCTCTATACACCTCTGTCACCCATGTACCCTCCTCTACACCCCTCTGTCATCCATGTACACTCCTCTACACCCCTCTGTCACCCATGTACACTCCTCTACACCCTCTATCACCCATGTACACCCCTCTGTCACTCACGTTCACTCCTCTACACCCCTCTGTCACCCATGTACACTCCTCTACACCCCTCTGTCACTCATGCACACTCCTCTACACCCCTCTTTCACCCATGTACACTCCTCTACACCCCTCTGTCACCCATGTACACTCCTCTACACCCCTCTGTCATCCATGTACACTCCTCTACACCCCTCTGTCACCCATGTACACTCCTCTACATCCCTCTGTCACCCATGTACACTCCTCTACACCTCTCTGTCACCCATGGACACTCCTCTACACCCCTCTTTCACCCATGTACACTCCTCTACACCCCACTGTCACCCATGTACACTCCTCTACACCCCTCTGTCACCCATGTACACTCCTCTACACCCCTCTGTCACCCATGTACACTCCTCTACACCTCTCTGTCACCCATGTACACTCCTCTACACACCTCTGTCACCCATGTACACTCCTCTACACCCCTCTGTCACCCAAGTACACTCCTCTACACCCCTCTGTCACCCACGTACACTCCTCTACACCTCTCTGTCAGCCATGTACACTCCTCTGAACCTCTCTATCACCCATGTACACTCCTCTATACACCTCTGTCACCCATGTACCCTCCTCTACACCCCTCTGTCATCCATGTACACTCCTCTACACCCCTCTGTCACCCATGTACACTCCTCTACACCCTCTATCACCCATGTACACCCCTCTGTCACTCACGTACACTCCTCTACACCCCTCTGTCACCCATGTACACTCCTCTACACCCCTCTGTCACTCATGCACACTCCTCTACACCCCTCTTTCACCCATGTACACTCCTCTACACCCCTCTGTCACCCATGTGCACTCCTCTACACCCCTCTGTCATCCATGTACACTCTTCTACACGCCTCTGTCACCCATGGACACTCCTCTACACCCTCTATCACCCATGTACACCCCTCTGTCACCCATGTACACTCCTCTACACCCCTCTGTCACCCATGTACACTCCTTAACACCCCTCTTTCATCCATGTACACTCCTCTTTACCCCTCTTTCACTCATGTACACTCCTCTACACCCCTCTGTCACTCATGTACACTCCTCTACACCCCTCTGTCACCCATGTACACCCCTCTGTCACCCATTTACACTCCGCTACACCCCTCTGTCACCCATGTACACTCCTCTACACCCCTCTGTCACCCATGTACATTCCTCTACACCCCTCTTTCACCAATGTACACTCCTCTATACCCCTCTGTACATCCCTCTGTCACCCATGTATACTCCTCTACACCCATCGGTCACCCATGTACACTCCCGTACATCCCTCTTTTATCCATGTACACTCCTCTACACCCTCTATCACCCATGTACACCCCTCTGTCACCCATGTACACTCCTCTACACCCCTCTGTCACCATTGTACACTCCTCTACACCCTCTATCACCCATGTACACCCCTCTGTCACCCACATACACTCCTCTACACCCCTCTGTCACCCATGTACACTCCTCTACACCCCTCTTTCATCCATGTACACTCCTCGACACCCCTCTGTCACCCATGTACACTCCTCTACACCCCTCTGCACCAATATACACTCCTCTATACCCCTCTGTACACCCCTCTGTCACCCATGTATACTCATCTACACCCATCTGTCACCCATGTACACTCCTCTACATCCATCTGTCACCCATGTACACTCCTCTACACCCCTCTGTCACCCATGTACACTCCTCTACACCCCTCTGTCATCCATGTACACTCCTCTACACCCCTCTGTCACCCATGGACACTCCTCTACACCCTCTATCACCCATGTACACCCCTCTGTCACCCATGTACACTCCTCTACACCCCTCTGTCACCCATGTACACTCCTTAACACCCCTCTTTCATCCATGTACACTCCTCTTTACCCCTCTTTCACTCATGTACACTCCTCTACACCCCTCTGTCACTCATGTACACTCCTCTACACCCCTCTGTCACCCATGTACACTCCTCTACACCCCTCTGTCACCCATGTACACTCCTCTACATCCATCTGTCACCCATGTACACTCCTCTACACCCCTCTTTCATCCATGTACACTCCTCTTCACCCTCTATCACCCATGTACACCCCTCTGTCACCCATGTACACTCCTCTACACCCCTCTGTCACCATTGTACACTCCTCTACACCCTCTATCACCCATGCACACCCCTCTGTCACCCACGTACACTCCTCTACACCCCTTTGTCACCCATGTACACTCCTCTACATCCATCTGTCACCCATGTACACTCCTCTACACCCCTCTGTCACCCATGTACACTCCTCTACACCCCTCTGTCACCCATGTACACTCCTCTACATCCATCTGTCACCCATGTACACTCCTCTACACCCCTCTGTCACCCATGTACACTCCTCTACACCCTTCTGTCACCCATGTACACTCCTCTACACCCCTCTGTCACCCATGTACACTCCTCTACACCTCTCTGTCACCCATGTACACTCCTCTACACCCCTCTGTCACCCATGTACATTCCTCTACACCCCTCTTTCACCAATGTACACTCCTCTATACCCCTCTGTACATCCCTCTGACACCCATGTATACTCCTCTACACCCATCGGTCACCCATGTACACTCCCGTACACCCCTCTTTTATCCATGTACACTCCTCTTCACCCTCTATCACCCATGTACACCCCTCTGTCACCCATGTACACTCCTCTACACCCCTCTGTCACCATTGTACACTCCTCTACACCCTCTATCACCCATGTACACCCCTCTGTCACCCACGTACACTCCTCTACACCCATGTACACTCCTCTACACCCCTCTTTCATCCATGTACACTCCTCTACACCCCTCTGTCACCCATGTACACTCCTCTACATCCCTCTGTCACCAATGTACACTCCTCTATACCCCTCTGTACACCCCTCTCTCACCCATGTATACTCATCTACACCCATCTGTCACCCATGTACACTCCTCTACACCCCTCTTTCATCCATGTACACTCCTCTTCACCCTCTATCACCCATGTACACCCCTCTGTCACCCATGTACACTCCTCTACACCCCTCTGTCACCATTGTACACTCCTCTACACCCTCTATCACCCATGCACACCCCTCTGTCACCCACGTACACTCCTCTACACCCCTCTGTCACCCATGTACACTCCTCAACATCCATCTGTCACCCATGTACACTCCTCTACACCCCTCTGTCACCCATGTACACTCCTCTACACCCCTCTGTCACCCATGTACACTCCTCTACATCCATCTGTCACCCATGTACACTTCTCTACACCCCTCTGTCACCCATGTACACTCCTCTATACCCTTCTGTCACCCATATACACTCCTCTACACCCCTCTGTCACCCATGTACACTCCTCTACACTCCTCTGTCACCCATGTACACTCCTCTACACCCCTCTGTCACCCATGTACACTCCTCTACACCCCTCTGTACACGCCTCTGTAACCCATGCGGAGCCTAATAGGTTTGTTTTGCAGGTTTAACGGTGAAGAATTGTGTGTGGAAGAAATTGTCATGGTGGCCCGGACCAACTGGAGAAGAGAAGGCCACGAAGCAAATTAGAGAAGACCTCATTGGTGAGTTGCTGTATAAAGAAGCACTTTAAACTACATACCCACTGATAAATAGATATAGCTCATTGCGTTTTTTTTTTTTTTTACCATTTTATCCGTTTTTTTTTTTTTGTTTTTTTTTGCTGTTCAACCTCAGTAGGGGGCCCTGCATGCTTGGAGGGCCTCAGATATATTTTTGCCTAAGGCCTCAAAAAGTCTAGAGCCGCCTCTGTTTTCAACAGCTGGAGGCACCCTGTTTGAGAAACACTGGTCTACAAAATAGTGTACAGAGCACCTTTGAAAGTCGCATTTACAGACCAAAGTTAAGGAATGAAGAACCCTGTTATGTTACACGACTCTAGTAGCTCCATTTTACTAGCCATGAACATTTTCCAGAATTTTTCTTTATGTTATAATTATTACCGTGTGTACTTTTGTCAGTCTAATCCATCAAAATATAAACTTGGCACTTTTGTGAGTGTTTATTACTCATCTGAAAGTTCATTTTCCCCTTCAGGCAATTTTCTCACAAAATTATTACTGATAATTAAAGATTGATAATCATAACGCTGTATGTATCCCAAGCCCTTATTATTAACAGGTTCATAGAATGCACATGCAACAGCCCTGGGGAAGCATGCATACCAGTGGAGTTACTGAAACTATGAGGGTTGTAGTTCACTAGTCTAAAGGTCACTGTCTGGTTCACAATGTTGGAGATAAGCCACTGCCAGACACTTGTATCCCCTATTCCTATTTAGATTATTTTTACCCTACTTTCCATGAGCCAATACTGTGTATTTGTTCATTGATATAGCTGTATGAGCGCTTGTTTTTTTTTTTTTTTTATAGTGGGCCAAATAAAAAGCTTTATGGACCATAAGTTGAGTTGAGCAAGCTTTCGGAAAGTGTTCGATTCTCCAAATACCAACAGTGAAAGAGTTAGGCGAGCAGCACAACTTAACTCTTCTGTCACAGTGAACCAGTAAATCATCTGCTGGTTTACTGTAACATCTTGCTAGGCTGAGTGCTATGCGCTGACCCAGCAAGGAAAGAGTCTAAGAAGGAGCACTAGTTAACTCCTTGAGGGGAGGGGTTGGTGCATACATTATAAAGCAATTCGGTTCTCTTCTTGTGTAGCACCACCTCTAGCAATGACATCACAAGGGATGGAGCTATAGAAGAGATGGTAGGTATCACTATCTTCTCTCTATACATTATACAGTCATATAGATGGCTGTATAATTTATACCCCCCTCCCTTCCCAAGGAGTTAACTAGCATTAATTAAATCCTACCTTCCCTGCTGGGCCAAGCTGAACTCGTGGCTGTTAGCTGTGAGCGCAGCTCAGCCCTGAAATTGCTAGGTTCGCACGAGCCAAACCTGACAATGTTTGAAAGTTTGGAAAGCTATGAACCCCCTGAAGTTCAGATTAAATCAAGGGGGCTCAGCTTGCTCTACTCTAACCATTAGTATACCATATAATGCTCTGATAAACTTTTATGGTGGAATGGCAAAAAACAATGTAATTCCATTTTTTTTCATTCATTTTTATGCAGCAAAAATGACCGACGTGGGTCAGTATGATTAAGAAAATACCAGATTTTTGTTTCTATAGTGTTTGTTATGCTAGTGTTTGCTTTACTACTTTAAAAAAAATTGTGATCACTTTTTAATCCATTATTTTGGGAGGTGAAGTGACCAGCAGTTCTGTCTGGATGAAATCCCGATGAAATCCCATACCATTATCAAACAATCTATGTAAGAGCTGATTTAGCAAAACAAATATTGCTGAAAATAATTCGGCTCTTTAAGGATTTCCCCCGTACACTAAGATTACTGTGCTGAGATTATGTTACTAGTGGCTGGAACTTATAGATGTGAAATGGCAGTGGAAAATATTACATAGACATGTATGTTTGCTTAGAACCTTGTAAAAATTAGATCTTGATTTAAAGTTTGCCAAACACAGTCAGTAAGGCAGCTCCTAGGAGAGTAATAACGTGTTATTATAGTGACTCAACAGGTGAAACACTGGTGTATCTATTACAGATCTTGGTGTTTAGCAAAGGTCACAATTGACATGTACTTCAGTCAGACACATAGAACTGCTTTCAATTTCTCACAGTTCTGGTTGTTTCTTTTACTGTGTATTGTAAGGTGTGCCCAGGACATTTGTATATAAGCTGTGCACCGTTTTATTGCACAGATTCTGATTATTGTAAACTCAATTATTCTTAGTTTCTTACATTACCCTGTTTTACTAAGCACAGGAGATGTGGTCACTGTTCGTTTCAATGGGCACTAACTTTTTCAACAACTTCCCTCCATGTGATAGGCTATGTAATTCCTAATATACTTGTGATTCACTTTATTCACCAAAAAATTACTCACTATCCCCGGAAAGAAGAGCCTTGCAATCTTGGACACTGGATATCACACTTTTCTGGCATCTGCTGCCTGTTGTTAGGTTCAGTCGCTCTGTAGTACAAGGACAGGGAAACAATCACAGGACAAGGAAATAACACAGGGAGGGGAAGTGTGGCTTAGCTAGTGCTATGTGCAGTAGAACCAATATACCTTCTAACCACTCCCCCTTGAAGCACACCCCAAGAAAAATGAAGAAGACAGCGCAGGCAACATAAAAATAGTGCAAAATTAGATGATAAAGTCAACGAACAATATAAAATTACAGCACATTAAATTTTACAGGCACACACCGGTTGATAAGTCCGGTTCCTCCCATACCATGTTCATCCCATTTGGTCAGCATTGACAGAATATCATGGATATGGATAGAGTACAACTATATCCAGGAATTTTATGTCTAGTCAAAGAATAGGGCAAAATGTATCCCCTCCCCCAAAGATACAAAGATGTTCCCATAAGAATGCCAAGTTGTACCCGTAGGAGTTGCATATTATATGCTAAATGATAACATTTACAGAATACCAAGTTTGCAAATTGAAAACTAAACTATGCTAAGATAATGGTTCATGATTGTCATAATGTGTCAGTAGGTCCTTAAAACAGGGACAGGTGGTTTTCAATGTTGGTCCACTAACAATTTTGATTTGCAGACGTGGAAAAATTCTCTCCACCACCATGTTGTAATAAAATGCTAATTGGTGAATCATATACAGACATGGGATTGCTGCTATCAGCTTATCTTATACAAACAAATGGTTAACATATATATCATCGCAGGGAAAATGCCCTGGTCATGTGCAAAGAAGACATGACTAAGGAAAAAGTGCATAAATTGTGGCTGGTATCACTATTAAAGGGGTATTGCAGGAATTTTTTTTATTTGAACATGCTACAGGGGCTTTAAAGTTTAGTGTAGTTCATAATATAGTGTTTGTACATGTGTGTGACGGTTTTCACACAATTCTTCTGTGATTTTCACCCCAATATTTATTTTTACCAGTATGACTGTTGTCTTGGATTTTTCCCAGCTTGCAATGCGGCCAAGACCTGATTCACTAGTCAGCTGATGACAGGGAGCCTGTCTGCTTCAATGGGTGGAGGGATCGTTTGGTGGGAGAGAGATCAATCTGCAACTAATGCAACAAATGTAGGCACCCTGATTGAAAACCACAGGTCTTTTGATGGATGCAGCTCATTTATGTTTCAATGGGTGGGGTGGCTGATGTGTGGGAGGGAGGAAAATGGAATGGTGGGATTTGTAATAAAAAAAAGAAAAGTCAAACAGGAAATGCAAGTTCACAAAAAGCTAGCCACAGTGTTATGGTAATCTCACAACATAGCCATTTAGCCCCAAGACAAGCACAGATCCTTCCTAAGCATGTCCATTACTGTCTGCCAGGTATGGACTAAAATCACCTTATGGTGGATAGGTGCTGAGCATCTGAAAAAATACAGTAGAATGTAGCAAATCGTCCTCTTCTCGATTGCCAATTGAAAAAAAAAACAACAAAAAAACAAACATAGATCAAGTTTGGTTACTCCTGTTCAAAAGTTACTTTTAGAACCTTTGTTGATAAAATGTTACACTTCTATACTCAGTGACTAATTATATTTTGGCCATTCAAAGTGCACAAATTGCTGAGGATATAAATAAACCAGAGTAGGAGTATAAATAAAGTTTCCAGTAAGTGACCCAGATTCAAAGCTGATACAACACACATGAACATGATGAAGGCGAATGAAAAAGAAGAAGAAGAAAATGTTTGTAGATTCAAAGCAGATAAAATTTACAAGAGAATCAAAAAGAAAAAAAAAATGTTTGTAGATTGCAAGTTTATACAGCACCCAGGATACTAAGATCAATCCATCACATCCTCCACTGATCTTGCTTCATTAATTTTCTCAGATAAACCAGCATCACGTGACACCCAGAAATACTTCTTCCAAGCTTTAAAGCTCCAAGATGATAACTCAAATGTAAAGTTTACAAGGTAGCTTTGACAATATCTATATACACATCCAAATTCCTGTTCCTATCCACACTAAACTTCATAGAGAAAGACTATGCAGGGCTCTTTCATTATTTTTAACTTTAAGGATTAAACCTTTTGTATTATTTTATTGCTTCTGTCACGGACACATGTGCACTGACAACACTGCAACATATGGACGACAAAAATGTATGGTTCTTTGAGTCTGAAAGCTTCTCAACAAACAGAACGTTGGCACTTTACAAACAGTCATTACTACAGGATGCTCAAGGAAAAGTTCCATTCATTTAACTTTTTACATTCTAAAAGAAACAACTCATTCCTTCAGCCCATATGTGGGCAACTGTAAATTTGCTTTGTTGCACCTAAGGCTAGAAATCCAACATAAATCACACTGCTGGGTTTTACTCCAAATTCACAGGCATCTACAGCAAAATCTTCACTTGCTTTAAATGATTGGTTAATTTCACTCCTCTGCATTGAGGAGCTCCACATATGAAAGCCTGTAAATCTATGTACATTGTGTAACAAACTTATCTGCCCTGTTCCAGCTACGCCTCACATCGTCCAGATGATGCAGAAGAATGTGGCCAGTCAGAATCAGCTGACACTCACATCTCCCAGGGGTAGGACATTGAAATGAGCATCTGTCTAGCTCAGATATCCATGATTGTATTTCCACTTGTCAATAGCGCTCCTTGTCTGTTGCCTGCATTCCTGATCTGACCTTTTGCCTGTTACCTGACAACTCTTCTGCCTGCTGATTTAGACCTGACCCTGACTTCTGGGTTAGACCCTTGCATGCTCTGTGATTCTAGTTCTGATTTAGTACTGCGCTGTCATCCTGGTTTTGACCCTCTGGTTTGTCCCTGGGTTTCTCTCTGGTTATTCTAATTGGTTCCTGTTGTGTCTGTGTGTTGCTGAAAATGTCAGACCCTTCCTATTATCCTCTGTACACCCAAAATGTGGTCCTCCTTTTAGGGCTGATCGTCCAAATAAGTAGGAACAGTTGTTTGGTGTGAGAATAGGTCTGCACTGCTCCCTACTATGACACATTGAGTGCCAATATTGTTGCATCTCAGAGCTTACAAAATGTTTTTAAAAAAAACTCACAAAGACAACTACAAGTTTCAGAACTTATCCTATCTTTATCAAATTAATAACAAAAGAATTCCTACAATATGGTATTACACTCTTTCTTAAATAGATATATTCCACTACCTTGCCACAGTGTTATAGAATTTTTGTATCTTTCACTATGCAATTCCTTAAAGGGGTACTCCTTTTTAACATTTTGTTCCGAACGCTTGGAGTGGACGGCAGGGGTCATGACATCACGACGATGCCCCCGCATGACGTCATGTCATGCCCCCTCAATGCAAGTCTATGGGTGGGGCGTGGCGGCTCTAATAGACTTGCATTGAGGGGGCATGATGTGGCGTCACGAGGGAAGTGATCATGACGCCATGACCCCTGCAGCCTGCACCCAGCTTTCTAAATTAATCCTGGGTGCTGCACAGAGGTCGTGGGGGTCCCAGTTGAGGGACCCCCGTGATCAGATGTCTTTTCCCCTATTCTTTGGATAGGGGATAAGATGTCTAAGGACAGAGGACCCCTTTATCATACTGAATTACCATACAGAAACTGAATGGCTCAAGTCCTCATGTCCTAAAAGTCCAAAATTAATCTTTTCCAAATTGGAATTGGAACAAGACCCTTGATTAATGCAGTGTAAATATGACATATTATCCATGCAGCCAAACTCTCTATAACAACATTATGGAAAACCTCTATTGTGCCAACTCTTGAAGATGAAACAAAAATAGTTTCCACAAATTGTCTTTATGATAAATGCATGCGAGCCAGTAAGGCACCTGTACAGTGACTCAGGAGACAGCCTGAAAAGACAAATTGGAGAATTCTGAATAGATGTAACTCTTTACTGGAACATAGAGTAGCATTGCAGAATTAAAACCTTGATGCTGCAGAGTAGTCTGGCCCATGGTTGGGGATGTTGAAAGTTGAGGTGTCAGACTTTTCCTTTTTCTGCTACAGAGCCTTAGCCTTGCAACCATTGACATTGTCAGGTCAAAGTTATGGGTTTGGAATATCAGCTCTTCCGTGGATCATGAGGCAAATGGACATTCGTTTTTAAGGTGTTTCCACTTCTAACTGTAAGTGGCAGCCCTGATAGCTACAATAAGCTTGCCTAGTGTGAAACACTTGTTTGAAGGGTACAATGCTTAGCACAATTACCTTTACAATATAAAGGTTCACCGGTGCTACTTCTTCTTTAAGACCACTTCTTCACTGCAACATGTACCAGATCTATTATTGCTCCCTATTAGGGATGAGCGAATCAAATCTGACAAATCCGATTTCGTACCGAATTTCAGGAAAAAATCGATTTGCTTTATTAAACTCCATTTAGTGCGGTCCAGGCTACAGGACATCTAAAATGGCAGATCCACATATGAGGACATGGGGCAAGGAATCCTGGAAAGGCGGGAACAAGGGTAGGTGAGATCAACCTAAATCACATGCAGCGTGCAGCCTATCAGCAGCCAGCCACCCCTGTGATGTCACAGCCCTATATAATCGGCAGCCATCTTGCGGCCACTCACATCAGCGTTCTATTGCAGAGAGAGAAGGACAGAGAGCAGTGTGTTGCATAGAAAAGCTTTTTTTTTACAGCAACAATTCACCTCAAGCCCAAATCCAGCCTAGAAGCACTAATAGGGAAGGGAGAGATATTGAGAGAGAAAGTGCAATTGAGGGTGTATTACAGCAGTGTTTCACCTCAATCCAGCCTAGAAGGGAGTGAGATTGAGAGAGAGAGAGAGAGAGAGAGAGAGAGAGTGTAATTTTGGGTGTAGTACTGCAGCACTGGTGTGTACAACAACTGAAAAGCTAATAGTAGCCAGCCAGTTAGGGTGAGCAGAGCACTACAAGCGTATTGTCCTCTATTAACCCCTTAAGGACTTAGGACGTATGAGTACGTCCTAAGTGCGGTCCCTGTCTATAATGCGGGGTCCAGCGATCGTTCGGCCATGCGCTATTAACCCTTCCGATGCAGCGCTCAAAGCTGAGCGCCGCATCAAAAGTGAAAGTAAATGCTGCTCAGTCTGGCTGATCGGGGTCATTGCGATAAAATCGTTTTTTTTTTCGTTTCGCCGTGGATTTTTCGGTAAAATGACTAATGTCACTGTAAAGTAGAATTAGTGGCGCAAAAAAAAAGTCATAATACAGATTTTTAGGTGCAAAATTGAAAGGGTTATGATTTTTTAAAGGCAAGGAGGAAAAAACGAAAATGTGAAATCGCTCGGTCCTTAAGGGGTTAAGTGTAACCGGTGCATACATCTAAGTGGTGTACCATTTTGTTCCTGTTAAAGTCTTAAGAGCCTAGTTACTGTAAAAGGCAAGCCAAAAGTACACACCTACTGGTGTTGTAGATAAATACTGTTTTAGCGTACTGGAGCGCATTGTACTCCCCTCATAAGTGCATACCACATACATACATTTACGTGGTGTACCATTTTGTTCCTGTTAAAGTCTTGATGGTTTAGATACTGTGAAAGGCCATGCAAAAGTACACACCTGCTGGTGTTGTAGACAAATACTGTTTTAAGCGTACTGGAGCGCATTGTACTCCCCTCATAAGTGCATACCACATACGTACATTTACGTGGTGTACCATTTTGTTCCTGTTAAAGCCTTCAGGGCCTAGTTACTGTGAAAGGCCATCCAGAAGTACACACCTGCTGCTGTTGTAGACAAATACTGCTTTAAGTGTAGTGGAACGCATTGTACTCCCCTCATATACGCACTAAGTATGTCAGGCAGAGAAATGCCAGGAAATGCACAGAGGAGTGGCAGAGGCCCAAATTCATCAGGCACAGGCAGAGGTTGCAGCAGACTAGGGGCGAGTGGAAGCAGGAGTCGCAGTGAGAGGCATGAGCTCCTGGTATCAGCTAGCAGTCGTGTCTCGACCAGCAACTAATTTGCTGTCATTGACTGGTTAACTTGGTCATCCACTTCATCACAAGTGACATCTGACACCCCCAGTCAACAGTCAGTGGGTTCCTCAGACACAACCATCAGTTGAAGAAAGTAACAGAAAAAAGGAACCTTATCTGCAGGCGCTGTTCTTAGTTCCAAGAATATCAAGCCAGATGCTGTAGAAAAGTGCCCAGTAGCACTATGTTTATTAGTATAAAAATCCAATGATGCATTTCGGAGGCTCAGTCCTCTATCCTCAGATTGGCAGTTGGCATGGCCCTGGAGAAGTCCCTGTCCTCCAATTGCCGCTGTCCTATGCTGTTCCCTCCCCCATAGAAGTATCCTATGCTGTGGGTTCAGCTCCACCTTTTAGTCAGTACAATCTACTAGAGGACAGTTAGCAGCTACTGTCCAGCCAAGAGGTGGGGGAGACATCCCCCACTTCCTTCGCAAGTAGTGATGAGGAGAGTGGCATGGTAGGTGGTGTGGGGAGCGTTCAGGCTCCTGAAGCACACACTGTTGAGGAACCTGAGAAGGACATCAGTGACATGCTGACACAACTCGATGATGACGAAGCCGATCGCACTTGGGAGCTGGGTGCAGAAGGGGCTTTATCATCATCATCATCATTAGAGATGAGCGAATCGAAGTTGACGAACCCGAAGAATTAGATTTGCAACGAATACAAATATCGCTGCGATTCTATCGCGCGCGAATCGCTTCATTAAACTCCATTTTACAGCATTCCAGGCTATTGGAGACCTAAGATGGCGGATCCACATGTGAGTAAATGGGGCAGGGGATTATGGGAGGGTGGGAAACAGCCGCGGGAATGAAGGTAGGCGGGCTGACCCTGAATCACATGTGAGATGCAGCCTATCAGTGTTCACTGACCCCTGTGATGTCACAGCCCCTATATAATCGGCGACCATCTTGCCTCTCTTCATTTCATCTATGCACTCAGATAGAGAGGACGGGACTGCGTGTGTGTGTGAATAGCTCATACCACAGCGTTACACTGCAACTGCTAGTCACATCAGCATTAGGGAAAGACAGGAGTGCAGAGTGCTTTGCTGTTCACACTGAGAAGGATTATTGATAGCTAAACCTCCTATTCACGTTATTGAGCATTGCAGCAGAGAGGGGCAGATAGCTGTCAGCTGCCTCATACAGATCAACAAGCTGCCTGAACTTTCTGAAGCATCTTATCTCCTCATTTTTCAGCCCAATTGAGTTTATTTTTTTTGCTCCACAAATCTTCTGCTGCTCAGAATTGTGTGACAGAGTGCAATTTAGGGTTTAATCCCTGGATTTTTTATTTTTTTGTGGTGCTGCACTGTTGGGTCCTGCTGCTGTTTAGAAATATGTGATTGTTCAGTGGACTGTAGTGCATTTGTACCATTTTGTACCTGTTAATCTGTCAAGGGGCTACATACTGTGCAAGTCCAAACAATAGTATTCAACGGCTGTTGTTTTTAAAAATAGTTTTTTCTGCGTATAGTTACGCATATTACTGCCCTCCTCAGTGCATACCGCATACGTACATCCAAGTATTGTACCATTTAGTACCTGTTAAGCTGTCAAGATGCTCTATACCGTCAAAGTCCAAACAATAGCATTCACCGGCTGGTGTTTTACAAAAATACAGATTTTTTTCTGCGTATAGTTAGGCATATTACTGCCCTCATCAGTGCATACCGCATAGGTACATCCAAGTATTGTACCATTTAGTACCTGTTAAGCTGTCAAGGTGCTCCATACTGCCAAAGTCCAAACAATAGTATCCACCAGCTGGTGTTTTACAAAAATACAGATTTTTTTTCTGCGTATATTTAGGCATATTATTGCCCTCATCAGGGCATACCGCATAGGTACATCCAAATATTGTACCATTTAGTACCTGTTAAGCTGTCAAGGTGCTCCATACCGTCAAAGTCCAAACAATAGTATCCACCGGCAGGTGTTTTACAAAAATACAGATTTTTTCTGCGTATAGTTAGGCAAATTACTGCCCTCATCAGTGCATACCGCATACGTACATCCAAGTATTGTACCATTTAGTACCTGTTAAGCTGTAAGGGGCCTACATACTGTGAAAGGACAGCCGTAAGTAATCACCTGCTGCTGTTCTAGACAAATACTGTTTAACCCCTTAAGGACCACGGATGTATGAGTACGTCCCTGCTCCCTGGGTCTTAAGGACCAGGGATGTACTCATACGTCCCAGCGAATTTCGCATCCCGCCACGCGCAGGGATTTGCAAAAGTCATGAAACACCTGTGGGGTATTAAGGCTCACCTAATTCCTTATTACGTTCCCCGAAGGGTCTAGTTTACAAAATGGTATGCCATGTGTTTTTTTTTTTTTTTGCTGTTGTGGCATCCTAGGGGCTTCCTAAAGGTGACATGCCCCCCAAAAACCATTTCAGAAAAATGTTCTCTCCAAAATCCCCTTGTCGCTCCTTCCCTTCTGAGCCCTCTACTGCGCCCGCTGAATAATTTACATAGACATATGAGGTATGTGCTTACTCGAGAGAAATTGGGCTACAAATGCCAGTAAAAATTTTCTCCTTTTACCCCTTGCAAAAATTAAAAAATTGGGTCTACAAGAACATGTGAGTGTAAAAAATGAAGATTTTGAATTTTCTCCTTCACTTTGCTGCTATTCCCGTGAAACACCTAAAGGGTTAAAACACTTACTGAATGTCATTTTGAATACTTTGGGGGGTGTAGTTTTTATAATGGGGTCATTTATGGGATATTTCTAATATGAAGACCCTTCAAATCCACTTCAAAACTGAACTGGTCACTGAAAAATAGTGTGATAACTAAAAGCATTCCAGAGTTATTAATGCTTAAAGTGACAGTGGTCAGATGTGCAAAAAACGCTCTGGTCCTAAGGTGTAAAATGGCCTGGTCCTTAAGGGGTTAAAGAGTAGTGTAGCGTATTGTAATACCGTCATAAACGCACTAAGTATGTCAGGCAGAGAAGTGCCAGGACATGCACAGGCAGAGGCCTAAATACTTCAGGCAGAGTTGGCAGCAGACTTGGGGCGAGTGGCAGCAGGAGTCGCAGCGAGAGGCCTGAGCTCCCGTTATCAGCCAGCGGTCGTGTCTCCACCAGCAACCCATCTGCCGTCGTCTTATGCTGTGGGTTCAGCTCCACTATGTACTGAGGACGATCTAATAGAGGACAGTCAGCAGCTACTGGACAGTCAAGAAGAGGAGGAGACATGCGCCGCTTGCTCCGCTAGGCGGCCAAGTAGTGAGGCGGAGAATGCTGTGGGTGGCGGTGTTGCAAGGGTTCAGGGTCCTGAAACAAACACTGTTGGGGAACCTGAGGAGGACATCAGTGACGTGCACACACCTGTGGATGATGATGAAGCCAAGCGCAATTGGGAGCCGGGTGCACAAGGGGCTTCATCATCATCAGGAGAAGAGAGTTGCCCTTGAGGCAGCAAGGCGGTAGCACGGTTGGCAGTCAGCGTGGTGGCAGTAGTGGAAATTCAGGAGCCAAACGTGCCTGGGGGAGACTACCTGCTTCGCGGCAGCCTACCTTTCCGGGAGGTAGTGGAACAGGGGTTCCTGGAGACGGCGCCAGTAGCAGTCAATTGGTGCAGACTGCGGGTGGGAAAATCAGCTACTCGGCGGTGTGGAAGTTTTTCATAAGGCATCCGGTGGAGGTTCACGAAGCCACATGCAAGATCTGTCGGCAGAAGGTGAAGTGTGGCCAGGGTCCCAATGTCGGCACCACGGCCCTGCGTCAACACATACTTCGCCACCATAAAGCGGCCTGGGAGAACCGTGGCTCAGATGTAGTGGTCCAGCCTGCTGCATCACCCAGTGGCCATCCACTCCCTCCTTTATCCAGCCAAGGCTCCACCACCTCAGCCGAAGGGAGCTGTGTGTCAAACCCTCCTTCTGTCGCTCCTGCTTCTCCCGCTTTTAGTCAGCCATTCCGCCAAAAATCCATCGGCGAAGCCATGTCCAAGAGACAACAGTATGCGCCCACTCATCCAACGGCGCAGAAGTTAAATGTGCTCCTGTCCAAGTTGCTGGTGTTGCAGTCCCTTCCTTTTCAAATGGTGGACTCTGCACCTTTCAGAGAATTGATGGCTTGTGCCGAGCCGAGGTGGAGAGTCCCAAGACGTAATTTCTTTGCGAAGAAGGCAGTACCAGCCCTGCATAAGTTTGTACAAGAGAAGGTGTGCCAGTCTTTGAGCCTGTCGGTGTGTTCAAAAGTGCATGGCAGCACCGACGTGTGGAGCTGTAACTACGGGCAGGGACAATACTTGTCTTTTACGGCCCACTGGGTAAATGTGGTTCCTACACAGCCACAACAGCAACTTGGACAGGTCACACTGCTTCCTCCTCCACGCTCTCGCTCCCAGGCAGTTTGTCCTGTTACAGTGTGCGACGCCACCTCCTCATCCTCCACCGTGTCCTCGGCCTCCACTGCACGTCCAAATCTCGGTGGCCCTTCATCGTACCATGTGTGTAGGGCACAGCGGTGTCAAGCTTCACATGGTTTGCCTTGGCAAACGGAGTCAAACAGGGGAGGAACTGCTAAAGTTCATTCGTAAAGAAATCCAAGTATGGCTTACTCCACGAAATCTGGAAATGGGCACCATGATGACCGACAACTGGAAGAACATTGTGTCCGCGCTGCGACAAGGAAGTGTGAAACATGCGCCCTGCATGGCGCATGTGTTGAATCTGGTTGTCAAGCACTTCCTCAAGTCTTCACCCCATTTGCAAAATATCCTGAAAATGGCAAGGAAACTGTGCATGCACTTCAGTCACTCGTACACCGCCAAGCACACCTTCCTTGAGCTGCAGCGTCAGAATCCCACAGTATCCCACAACATAGTCTCATTTGTGACGTTGCCACACATTGGAATTCCACCCTCCATATGTTGGACAGACTATACGAACAAAGAAAAGCCATCACCAATTTCTTGATGATCCAAGCAGAAAGGAGTACTCCCCTAGTCATCGGACAGGAGAGGAGGAGCAGGAGCAGCCAGAGGAGCTGGAGGGTTATGAGGAAGTTGAGACAGAGGACCCAGACACACCGTGTCAGTATGCAGTGGAGATGGAGGCAGGTAGTCCCTCCGAGTCACTGGCGCAAATGGCACGATGCATGCTCAGTTGCTTGCGTAGTGACCCCCGAATTGTCAAAATTTGTCAGTGGGATGACTTCTGGATCTCCACCTTATTAGACCCTCGCTACCGTCCCAAAATGGGGGCCTTTTTTACACCCACTGAGAGGGAGGACAAACTGACCTACTACAGAGAGATTCTACGTAGACAGTTGGCTGATGCCTATCGGCCACATGGTCCATCCCCTCGCAGGTCGGACTCGGGGGGCCCTCTGCGCTCACCTTCCACTGCCATGGCTGCTGGGGAGGGGAGGGGTGGCAGGAGCAGTACCAGCTCAATCAGCAGCAGCCTGAGTCTACAGTCGCTGATGAGTAGCTTTCTTCACCCGCATAGTGAAGCAACTCATCAGCAACAGGTAGACATGGAGCAGGACCTGAACCAACAGGTGGTGGCATACCTAGACATGGCCATGCCAACAACCATTGAAGATCCGCTGGACTTCTGTTTGCCCTGGAAAAGCTGTCCTGTCCGGCCAGTAGTGTGCCATCAGAGCGGGTGTTTAGTGCGGCCGGGGCCATAGTCACCCCAAGGCGAACTCGTCTGTCCACTAAAAATGTGGAGAGACTGACGTTTGTCAAGATTAATCAGGGATGGATCAGCCAGGATTTCCAGCCACCAATGCCAGATGCCTCAGAGTAGATTGACCATGCTGCTACACCAACATTTCCCAATTATGGTTGGTTATGAAACCCTCTTGGGTTATCAATTAGGGTTATGAAACCCTCTTTGGTACTGCAATTGCCTGCTCCTGGCTCATCCTGTGTCTTTCAGGAACTACTTGCCTCACTGATGCTTCTGGCCTTGGGCCTTTAATTTTTGGATTTTTAGCAGTAGCTAAATATATGCTTAATGCAAATGTCAACATTGATCCTTAAATGTAAGGGGTTATGAAACCCTCTTGGGTACTGCGAATGCCTGCTCCTGACTCATTCTGTGTCTTTCAGGAACTACTTGCCTCCCTGATGCCTCAGGACTTGGGCCTTCAATTTTTGGATGTTTAGCAATAGCTAAATACATGCTTAATGCAAATTGCAACATTGATCTTTAAATGTAAGGGGTTGGTTATGAAACCCTCTTGGGTACTGCGAATGACTGCTCCTGACTCATTCTGTGTCTTTTGGGAACTACTTGCCTCCCTGATGCCTCAGGCCTTGGGCCTTAAATTTTTGGATTTTTAGCAGTAGCTAAATACATGCTTAATGCAAATTTCAACATTGATCTTTAAATGTAAGGGGTTGGTTATGAAACCCTCTTGGGTACTGCGAATGACTGCTCCTGTCACTTTCTGTGTCTTTCAGGAACTACTTGCCTCATTGATGCCTCAGGCCTTGGGCCTTCAATTTTTGGATATTTAGCAGTAGCTAAATACATGCTTAATGCAAATTTCAACATTGATCTTTAAATGTAAGGGGTTGGTTATGAAACCCTCTTGGGTACTGCGAATGACTGCTCCTGACTCATTCTGCATCTATCAGGAAATAATTGCCTCCCTAATGACTCAGGCCTTGGGCCTTCAATTTTTGGATGTTTAGCAGTAGCTAAATACATGCTTAATGCAAATTTCAACATTGATGTTTAAATGTAAGGGGTTGGTTATGAAACCCTCTTGAGTACTGCTTCTGACTGCTTCTGACTCATTCTGTGTCTTTCAGGAACTACTTGCCTCCCTGATGCCTCAGGCCTTGGGCCTTCAATTTTTGGATGTTTAGCAGTAGCTAAATACATGCTTAATGCAAATTTCAACATTGATCTTTAAATGTAAGGGGTTATGAAACCCTCTTGGGTACTGCGAATGACTGCTCCTGACTCATTCTGTGTCTTTCAGGAACTACTTGCCTCCTTGACGCCTCAGGCCTTGGGCCTTCAATTTTTGGAAGTTTAGAAGTAGCTAATACATGCTTAATGAAAATTTCAACAATGATCTTTAAATTCTCGGCGCTCTGCAAGGGCCTCCTCCTACCCCGTCGGGGCCGATCCGAGGACCTCACTGAACCATCCAATCGGTAGTAGAGACGTGCGGTGTGTACAAAGGGCAGGGATTTAATGAACCCGAGCTTATGACCCGCGCTTAGTTGTGATTCTTCTTTCCTGGCAAATAATTGCAATCCCTGATCCCTATTGCGAACGGGGTTCAGCGGGTTAACCACACCTGTCGGTGAAAGATAGACACACGCTGGTCCGTTCAGGGCATAACACACCTGTTATTGCTCGATCTCGCAAGTGATTGTGCAATGTAAGAGGTTATTAAAGCCTCTTGGGTACTGCTGATGCCTACTCCTGACTGCTCCTGTGTCTTTCAGGAACTACTTGACTTCATGATGCTTCTGGGCTTGGGCCTTTAATTTTAGGATTTTTGAAATACATACATACATGCTTAATTTAAATTTCAACATTTATGGTGCAATGTATGGGGTTATTAAACACTCTTGGGTAGTGTTTTTTTCAAATTTTCTGATAATGGTAACAGTAATAAACTTGCATTTTCCACAATAATAACCATTACACCATTGAACGATTGTTGCGTGTGATTTTTTAAGTAAAATTAAAAAAAAATATATGCAGAGGGACGAACTCTGCTTCTTTATTTCATAAAAAATTATTTCATAGAAGAATGTCTTTTGGTGGTCCACCGTCCTGCATTGTAGTCTTCTGGACTCTTGGATGTGCGCTTGTTCTTAAACAAAGGTACAAAAAACAAAAATGGCCGGTCAGGGCTATGGAGACGTTGCGCCTACATCTTACAGCCACATGAGCCCTGTGGGTGCTTGTGAGATTAGGTCCTTTGTACCCACACGGCGGGGTCCGGGACACAAATTTTGATTTAAATTTCAAATAAAAAAATCACACATTTCAATGGTCTCCTCATGCTGCAGCCAACTCCAGGCTTCGTCATTCTGGTAACATATAGAGAGCACTCGCTGTCCTAAATTTTCGTTAAAAATTTTCATCAAAAATGTTTTTTTTTTATTAGGGATTGTGAAGCTTTGGTGCGTACTCATGCATCAGCCAACTCCAGCCTGTGTCATTCAGGCAATATATGGTTTACTGATGGCGCTGCTGGGCCTGGGTCTTGGAATTTCACATTTTCTCATAGGTAGCACCCGCTATCCAAAAGTCTTCTTCATAAATTTCTACAATTGTTGTGTTTATTTATGGAGGGATTGTGAAGCCCTAGTGTGTACTCATGCATCAGCCAACTCCAGGCTGTGTCATTCAGGCAATATATAGGTAGCACCTGCTGTCCTAAATATTCTTATTTTTTTTTTAAAAGGGTTGTTTTTTCTTTGGGATTCTGAAGCCCTTGTGTGTACTCAATGCTGCTTCCTGCTACACTCTGTCAGCCCGTTGGTCCTGTGACAGTGTGCTACTCCGCCTCCACATCCTCCACTGTGTCTTAAGCCTCCACTGCCTGGACAAGTCTCAGTGGCCCTTCAGCATACCATGTGTGCAGGTCACGGCGGTGTCACACTGTTCTTCACGTGGTTTGCCTTGGCAAGAAGTCTTGGAAACAATGGCCGGTAAGGGCAATGGAGACGTTACGCCTAAATCTTACGGCCACATGAGCCCTGTGGGGGCTTGTTGGATTTGGTCCTTCGTACCCACACGCTGGGGTCCGGGACATGCAAAGGTTGTTTTAAATTTCAAATAAAAAAATGATGGCGCTGCTGAGCCTGGGTCTGGGAATTTCAAATTTTCTCATAGGTAGCACCCGCTATCCAAAATCTTTAAAAAAAAAAGTGGTGTATTTTGGGGGGGATTGTGAAGCCCTGGTGTGTACTCATGCATCAGCCAGCTCCAGGCTGTGTCATTCAGGCAATATATGGGTTACTGATGCCGCTGTGGGGCCTGGGTCTGGGAATTTCAAATTTTCTCATAGGTAGCACCCGCTATCCAAAATCTTTTTTAAAAAATTTCTAAAATTGTGGTGTTTTTGGGGGGGAATTTTTAAGCCCTGCTGTGTACTCGTCAATCAGCCAACTCCAGGCTGTGTCATTCAGGCAATACATGCTTTGCTGATGTTGCTGTGGGGGTTTGTTGGATTTGGTCCTTCCTACCCACACAATGGGGTCCGGGACACTCAAAGTTTGCTTTAATTTTCAAATAAAAAAATGATGGTGCTGCTGGGCCTGGGTCTCGTAATTTCAAATTTTCTCATAGGTAGCACCCACTATCCAAAATCTTTTTAAAAATTTCAAAAATTGTGTGGTTTTTTGGTGGGGATTGGGAAGCCCTGGTGTATACTCGTGCATCAGCCAACTCCAGGCTGTGTCATTCAGGCAATATATGGGTTACTGATGCCGCTGTTGGGCCTGGGTCTGGGAAATACAAATTTTCTCATAGGTAGCACCCGCTATCCAAAATCTTTTTCTAAAATTTCTAAAATTGTGGTATTTTTTGGGTTGGATTGTGAAGCCCTGCTGTGTACTCGTGCATCAGCCAACTCCAGGCTGTGTCATTCAGGCAATATATGGGTTACTGATGCCACTGTGGGGCCTGGGTCTGGGAATTTCAAATTTGCTCATAGGTAGCACCCGCTATCCAACATCTTTTTCAAAAATTTCAAAAATTGTGGTTTATTTTTTATTTAATTTTTTTTTGGGGGGGGGGGGGGGGGGGTTGTGAAGCCCTGCTGTGTACTCGTGCATCAGCCAACTCCAGGCTGTGTCATTCAGCCACAATATGGTGTCCTCATGCTGCAGCCTCATCCAAGCTGTGTCATTCAGCCACTATATGGTGTCCTCATGCTGCCAACACCTCCACACTGTGCCATTCAGCCACTCTATGGTGTCCTCATTCTGCCAACACCTTCACGCTGTGCCATTCAGCCATTATATGGTCTCCTCTTGCTGCCAACACCTCCACGCTGTGTCATTCAGCCACTATATGGTGTCCTCATGCTTCAGCCTCATCCAAGCTGTGTCATTCAGCCACTATATGGTGTCCTCATGCTGCCAACACCTCCACACTGTGCCATTCAGCCACTAAATGGTCTCCTCATGCTGCCAACACCTCCACGCTATGTCATTCAGTAACTATATGGTTTCCTGACACTGATGCCACCACCAGGCTCTGTAATTGTGCTGCTGTGCCGCAGTGATTCTAAAAGCGATGCCGGTAATCTGCATGTTATTCTGAATAACAGTATTATTTCACTCACTCAGCACACTCCATATGCGTTTTAGAACACAGCAAAGTGTTCTATACCCCTATAGAGGCTGTATGTAGGCTAGAAATAGATTTTTAATATAGATTCACCGTGAAAAAATTTGGATCGAAACAAACTTTTTCGGAAAATTCTGCGGATCGGCCGAATCGAATTTTTGAAAAGTTCGCTCTTCTCTAATCATCATCATCAAGAAAAGAAGTTGCCCGTGAGGTGCAGCTGAACCAGAAGGTGGTAGTGTCAAGTTGATTAAAATGATTCTGACTGCCGATCAATATATATATATATATATATATATATATATATATATTCAAAAACAATGCAGCACTACTTCACCATTAGATGTCCGGTGCCAGCGCCCTGACTCGATCAAAGTCCATGTAATAGAAAACAATGGCGCAGCACTCGAAAATTGCAAAAAAGTGTAAAAAATTTTATTCCTTCATGTCAAAATTCAAAGCGACGTTTCAGCTCCTCAATGGAGCTTTTTTCAAGCATGCTTGAAAAAAGCTCCATTGAGGAGCTGAAACGTCGCTTTGAATTTTGACATGAAGGAATAAAATTTTTTACACTTTTTTGCAATTTTCGAGTGCTGCGCCATTGTTTTCTATATATATATATATATATATATTAATACTTATATATTTATATGCCATTTCTTGTGTTCCTGATGTCATGTTCCTGATCTTGCTATCTGCTCGTGACTAAGATTGAAACCTTGGAAGATGGCGTTAAAAGACAAAATATTTCAGGGAGATACAGATCCGGGTTTTTCCAGTCTCAGAGTGAACTTTGGCAGAGAGAGAAATAGATGCCTAAAATATGCTAATATATACAGAGTTAAAGCTCACATAACCAATCAAAATGTAACATGCTGATTTTGACATCATAACTAAACCTCCTTCTTTGTCAAATGTAAAAACCAAATGTACTTCCGGAATTAAACAGAACTCCTTGGACAGCTCCTTAGTGAGTATGCTTAGAAGGGAGATACTATACCAACATCCTGTCTGGTGTGAATCCCTTGCTCCGGCCCTCAACATATGCAGCAGCGGTCACTCACATTGTAATGCAAATATTAATCTTTTCAATTGTGAGGCCCTTTGGTCTGGTCAGGCTGCCGCCACTACCAGGCTGTGTCATTCTGTCACCATATGGTCTCTTCTTGCTGCTTCCACCTCCAGGCTTGGTCATTCTGCCACATTTTGGTCTCCTTGTGCTGGTGCCACATCCAGGCTTTGTCATTGTGCCGCCATGTGGTCTCCACATGCTGCTGGGACATTACCTAAAATATTTATGGTAATCTATTTGAAATCTTCAATTTAAATTTGAAAAGATATCTTTAATCTTTTCAGTTGTGAGGCCCTAGAGTCTCCTCACGCTGCTGGGACATTACCTAAAAAATGTTATGGTAATCCATTTAACTCCTTCCCTCTTTGGCAATTTTTCATTTTTGCACTTTTGTTTTTTCCTCTGCACCTTTTAAAAATCATAACACTTTCAATTTTCCACCTAAAAAAATCCATATGAGAGCTTGTTCTTTGCGACAACAATTTAATTTAGTAATACTAATAATAATAATTTCACACCAAAATCTACGGCAAAACCAGAAAAAATATATTTGTGAGGCAAAATTTGAAAAAAAGCCATTTTGTTATTTTTAGCGGCTTCCGTTTCTACGCAGTGCAGTTTTCAGTAAAAGTTGCACCTTGTTTCTGTAGGTCCATATGGTCGCAAGGATACCCAACTTATATAGGTTTGAATTTATTTTACTACTAAAAAAAATCATAACTACATATAAATATGTTGAAAAATTTCCTCTTCTGACCCCTATAACTTTTTAATTTTTCCGTGTAAGGGACGGTATGAGGGCTCATTTTTTGCGCCGTGATCCTTGTGTCCTGCAAGCTGTTCGGGATGCCGCGATTTCACCGCGGCGGTCCCAAACAGCACCACTGAGCTAACTGGCAATTTTTACTTTAGTTTTAGACGCGGCGATCAAGTTTGACAGCTGTGTCTAAAGGGTTAATGCTGGACATCAGCCCGATGGGTGATGTCTGGCATTAACCATGGGTCCCGGTTGCTTACAGCAACCAGGACCCACTGGGTTTAATGCGCGCTCACCTGCTGAGCACGCGCCATACCTCGGGAGCCGCAAATGGACGTGAATGTACGTCCATTTGAGGCAAGGGGTTAAAATGCTAAAATTAAATTTGAAAATATATCTTTAATCTTTTCAGTTGTGAGGCCCTATGGTTTTCTCATGCTGCTGGGACATTACATAAAAATTTTTATGGTAATCTATTTAAAATCTTCTATTTAAATTTGAAAATATATCTTTAATCTTTTCAATTGTGAGGCCTATGGTCTTCTCTTGCTGCTGCCACCTCCAGGCTTGGTCATTCTGCCACTATATGATCTCCTTATGCTCCTGTCACCTCCAGGCTGTGTCATTGTGCCACCATGTGGTCTTCTCATGCTGCTGGCACATTGCATAACATTTTTTTATAATAAATAATTTCAATTAATTTTAATAAAGGAATGTTAATTAAGAGTTTTAATAAAAATGCCCCTCCAGCATACCATGCAGGGCACGACGGTGTCACTCTGCTCTTAACATGGTTTGCCTTGGTGAACGGAGTCACACAGGGGAGGAACTGCTAAACTTTATTTATCAAGAAATTGAATCATGACTCACTCCACGAAAACTGGAAATGGGAACCATGGTGACTGACTACGGGAAGAACATCTTATCTGCGCTGCTTCAAGGAAGCCTGAGCCATGCGCCCTGCATGGCACACGTGCTTAACCCCATATGGAGGCAGGGTGTATCCATACGCCTCCATTTCCGAGTGCTTAAAGGGGTACTACCGTGCTGACAACTTATCCCATATCTAAAGGATCCCCAGGATCTCACACGCAGCACCCCACTCTCATCAGGCCCCAGAGCGAACACCCGCTCCGGGTCTGATGACGGGGCCGGTGATCGTGACGTCACAGCTCCACCCCCCGTGTGACGTCACGCTCCGCCCCCTCAATGCAAGTCTATGGCAGGGGCGATGTCACATGGGGGGTGGAGCCATGATGCCACGATACTCCAGGCCCAGTGATCAGCAGTCATCAGACCCGTAGCGATGTTCGCTCCGGGGCCTGATGAGAGCAGGGTGCTGTGTGCAAGATCGCGGGTGTCCCCAGCGGCGGGACCTGGTGTGATCAGGCAACTTATCCCCAATCCTTTAGATAGGGGATAAGTTGTCAGCACGGTAGTACCCCTTTAAGGACTCAGGGCGTATGGGTACGCCCTGCGTTCTTACGGACCCTGCCGCTTGCCGGGCAGGGACTGGACTGGAATGCCTGCTGATATCGTTCAGCAGGCATCCCGGCATATCGCCCAGGGGGGGCAGGAGGTCCCCCCCATATCGGCGGTCGATGCAAATCGCGCATCAATTCAGACGTGCAATTTGCGGTTATTCCGGGTCAATTGGGTCTCTGGGGACCCGGTGACCCGGAAAAAAAAGGGTGAATGGGGCTCTCCGAGACAGCCCCATTCACTCTTACTCAGCAGGAGTGAGGTGGCACGGGTGCCACCTCACAATCACGTGATTGATCGGTCAGAACGACCGACCAATCACGGACCTGCTGGGGACGGCGATCGGAGCGGAGATCGGTGCCGGCGGGGGTTCCCTCAGGATCAGTGGCGGCGACAAGAGCAGCAGGATCGGTACCGGCAGCAGGATGCAGCGGCGGCGGTCCCGGTGGCAGGATACAGCAGGAGGTGAGGCCTGTTCACCTCCTGCAAGCCAAAGGGCATGCTGGGAGTTGTAGTTTTGCAACAGCTGGAGTTCCATCTACAACTCCCAGCATGCCCTTTGGTAGTCTGTGCATGCTGGGGGTTGTAGTTAGGCAACAGCTGGAGGCACATTTTTTCTATAAATAAGTGTGCATCCAGCTGTTGCATAACTACAACTCCCAACATGCACAGACTAACAAAGGGTATGCTGGGAGTTGTAGCAGTGTGCCTCCAGCTGTTGCAAAACTACAACTCTCAGCATACCTTTCGGCTGTCAATGCATGCTGATTGTTGCAGTTTTGCAACAGCTGGAGACACATTGGTTGTGAAACAGAGTTTGTTACCTAACTCAGTGTTTTGCAACCAGTGTGCCTCCAGCTGTTGCAAAAGTACAACTCCCAGCATGCACTGAGAGACTGTACATGCTGGGAGTTCTAGTTTTGCAACAGCTGGAGGCACACTGGTTGCAAAACACTGAGTTAAGTGACAAACTCTCAGTGTTTCGCAACCAATGTGCCTCCAGCTGTTGCATAACTACTACTCCCAGCATGTATAGTCTGTCAGTGCATGCTTGGAGTTGTAGTTTTGCAACAACTGGAGGGTTGCCCCCCACCATGTGAATGTACAGTGTACATTCACAGGGGTAGGTTTACAATGAGTTCTACTGCAAGTTTGAGAAATTTTACACAGAAGCTCAAACTCCCAGCGAGAAACTCACTGTAAACCTCCGCCTGTGTGAATGTACCCTAAAAACACTACACTACATTACACTACACCTACACAAAATAAAAATAAAACACTACATACCCCTACACATTACACCCCCCCCCCCCAATAATAAAAAAAAAATCTTGTACGCCACTGTTTCCAAAACGGAGCCTCCAACTGTTGAAAAACAACAACTCACAGTATTGCCGGACAGCCACTGACTGTGAAGGCATGCTGGGAGTTTTGCAACAGTTGGAGACACCCTGTTTGGGAAACACTGACGTAGGGTATTTTTGTGGCGGATTCAAATCCCCAAGTGCTCTGCGGGTGCACTACAATGCTCAGAAGAGAAGGAGCACCATTGGTCTTTTGGAAAGAGAAGGTGTCTGAAATTGAAGGCCATGTGTGCTTCCAAAGCCCCCATAATGCCAGAACAGTGGACCCCCCCCCCACATGTGACCCCATTTTGGAAACTAAACCCCTCATGTAATGTAATAAGGGCTATAGTGAGCATTTACGCCCCACAGGTGTCTGACAGATTTTTGGAACAGTGGTCGTAATTCTTCATTTGCACAGCCCACTGTTCCAAAGATCTGTTAAACGCCAGTGGGATATAAATGCTCACTGCACCCTTTATTAAATTCCGTGAAGGGTGTAGTTTCCAAAATGGGGTCACATGTGGGGGGGGGGGTCCACTGTTCTGGCACCACGGGGGGCTTTGTAAACACACATGGCCTCATACTTCTATTCCAACCAAATTCTCTCACCAAAAGCCCAATGGCGCTCCTTCTCTTCTGAGCAGAGAACTTTACATCCACATATGGGGTATTCTCATACTCAGAAGAGATGGGGTTACACATTTTGGGAGGCTTTTTTCTCCAATTACCCCTTGTGAAAATGAAAAATTTTGGGGGTAACACCAGCATTTTAGTGAAAAACAATCTAATTTTATATTTGCACGTCCAACTTTAGCAGAAATATGTCAGACACCTGTGGGATGTTAAGGCTCACTGTACACCTTGTTACGATCCTTGAGGGGTGTAGTTTCCAAAATAGTATACCATGCGTTTATTTTATTTTTTTGCAGTTCTGGCACCATAGAGGCTTCCTAAATGCGACATGCCCCCCAAAAACTATTTCAGCAAAATTTGTTGTCCAAAAGAAAAATGTGACTTCTTCTCTTCTGAGCATTGTAGTTTGCCAGCAGAGCACTTGACGCCCACACATGGGGTATTTCCATACTCAAAAGAGTTGGGGTTACAAATTTTGGGGGGCATTTTCTCCTATAACCCCTTGTAAAAATGTTAAATTTGGGGGAAAACCAGCAATTTAGTGAAAAAATTTATAAATTAATTTACACATATGATTTTAACGAAAAGTCGTCAAACACCTGTGGGGTGTTAAGGCTCAGCGGACCCCTTGTTACGTTCCTTGGTGGGTGGAGTTTCCAAGATAGTATGCCATGTGGTTTTTTTTTCTGCTGTTCTAGCACCATAGGGGCTTCCTAAATGTGACATACCCCCAAAAACCATTTCAGAAAAACTCACTCTCCAAAATCCCATTGTCGCTCCTTCCCTTCTGAGCCTTGTAGTGCACCCACAGAGTACTTGACATCCACATATGAGGTATTTCCTAACTCGAGAAAAATTGAGTTACAGATTTTGGGGGCCTTTTTCTCCTTTTACCCCTTGTAAAATTTCAAAAACTGGGTCTACAAGAACATGCGAGTGTAAAAATATAAGATTTAGAATTTTCTCCTTTACCTTGCTACTATTCCTGTGAAACACCTAAAGGGTTAACACACTTTCTGAATGTCATTTTGAATACTTTGGGGGATGCAGTTTTTATAATGGGATCATTTATGGGGTATATCTAATAAGAAGACCCCTCAAATCCACTTCAAACCTCAACTGGTCCCTGAAAAATTCAGATATTGAAAATTTTGTGGAAAATTGTAAAATTGCTGCTGAACTTTGAAGCCCTCTAATGTCTTCCAAAAGTAAGAACATGTCAACTTTATGATGCAAAAATAAATTAGACATATTGTATATGTGAATCAATATATCATTTATTTGCAATATCCATTTTCCTTACAAGCAGAGTTTCAAAGTTAGAAAAATGCAAAATTTTCATAAAATTTTTGGATTTTTCACCAAGAAAGGATGCAAGTAACTATGAAAATTTACCACTGTGTAAAAGTAGAATATGTCACGAAAAAACTTTCTCGGAATCAAAATAATTGGTAAAAGCATCCCAGAGTTATTAATGCATAAAGTGACAGTGGTCAGAATTGCAAAAAAGGGCTGAGTCCTTAAGGTGAAAAAGGGCTCAGTCCTTAAAGGGGTTAATCTGTTTGTCAAGCGATTCTTGAAGTGTTACCTCCATCTGCAAGACATCCTAACAATGGGAAAAACTTTGCATGCACTTCAGCCACTCATACAAAGCATAGCACACCCTCCTTAAGCTGCAGCATCAGAACGGCATCACCCAACATAGTCTGATGTGACATTTCCACAAGTTGGAATTCCACACTCCATATGTTGGACCGACTATATGAACAGAGAAAAGCCAACATTGATTGCTTGATGATCCAAGCGGATAGGGGAACTCCCCTGTGTAACTTCAATGTCAACTAGTGGCAGCTCATACGTGACACCCGCCATTTGCTCAGGCCCTTTGAGGAAGCCACATTATAAGTCAGTCGCCAGGATTACGGGATGAACAACGTCATTCCACTGCTTCATTTCTTACAACACATGTTCGAAACAATGGCTGGTCAGGACACTGGAGACGTGGCGCCTACATCTCGAGGCCACATGAGCCCTGTAGGGGGCTGAACTGGATGAGGAGGGGGAGGGTAACAGTGGAGCACATGCAAGGTTATGCGAAATGGGTGGTTTTTATAGTCATCTGACAGGAGAGGAGGAGCAGGCTGTGGAGCTACAGGGTGATGAGGAAGACAAGACAGAGGATCCAGACACACCGTTGCCATGTGGTCTCCTTATGCTGCTTGCACATTAAATGAAACTTAATCTTAATCTATTTTAAATCTTCAATTCAAATTTTCCAAAATATCTTTTATCCTTTCAATAGTGAGGCCCTATGGTCTCGTCAGGCTGTTGCCACCTCCAGACTGGGTCGTTCTGCCACTATATGGTCTCCTCTTGTGGCCACAAATTCCAGGCTGTGTCATTCTGCCAGATTATGGTCTCCTCATGCTGCTGCCACCTCCAGGCTGTGTCATTGTGCAACCATATGGTCTCCTTATGCTGTTGGCACCTTAAATTAAACTTTTAAAATTTAAGAATCCAAACAGGTTGGAGTGATAACAATGAACCATAACTGATTAAATGAAACATTCACACGCTGAGAGGCAGGGGCTGGAACAGGTGGTAGCTCGCCTGGCGGAGGACCACCAGCTCGATCTTAAGATACGAGTATGAGCTTTTTCACTGCAGCCACTTCTAGCTTTATGCGCCCACTTATTCAATGGCACAGGAGCTGAATGTGTTCCTTTCCAAGTTGCTGGGGATGCAGTCCCTCCCTTTTGAAGTGGACTCTCAATCATGAGCATGGGGGTGCGCTGAGAGGCAGGGGCTGGGACAGATACAAGTACGAGCATTTTCACTGCAGCAACTTATACACTGAAGAAAACTATTGGAGCTGGAATTACCGCGGCTGCTGGCACCAGACTTGCCCTCCAATGGGTCCTTAATAGAGATGAGTGAATCAAATGAAAAGAATCAAATTAAAAAAAAATGTACTCCTCTCTAGTCGTCGTCATATATTACCTCTGGAATTACCACAAGAATCCAATGAAACAGGTTGTAGCAATAACAATGAACCATAACTGATTAAATAAAACATTTGCAGTTCCACACAGAGTAAGACAGTGGGGTCGGGTTTCACTAAGAGGCAGGGGCTGGAACAGGTGGTAGCTCACCTCGCTGCGGACCGCCATCTCAATGCTCACCAGAATGAGTACTCAAAAAATTTAAATAAATTCAAATTAAGTAAAACTTACATAAAAAATCTCTTTAATCTCTTCAATTGTGATGCCATATGGTCTCCCTGCTGCCACATCCAGAAACTCTACGGCAGTGATTCTAATAGCGATGCTTGTAATCTGCATGTCGTACTGAATAACAGTATTATTTCACTAACACAGCACACTCCCTATGCATGTTACGACAAGGCAAAGTGTTCTACGCCCCTATTGAGGCTCTCTGTAGCCCAGAAATAGCCGTTTTTAATAGCGATTCACCGCAAATAAATTCGGACTGAAACAAATGTCTTGGGAAAAATCGGCGAATCGGCCAAATCTAATTTTTCTAAAATTTGCTCATCTCTAATCCCTATAACTGGACACTATTTTTTTTACTTACCAACACTTCAGAGTACACTTGGTGTATTACATAATTCTCATAAGATTTGTAGCCAGAGAGCACATGGGTCATATAAAGGATTTGCTTGATCAGCTCAAACAACTGCAGAGACTCTGTCTCCCATCTCTTAGGGACCATTCATGGTCTATTCACACGTACAGTATTCTGTGCAGATTTGCCATGCAGATTTGATGCGCTGGATTTTCTGCTGCAGATTTCAATTGAAACTAAACACAGCTTGAAATCCTGCGTATCAAATCTGCGCAGAATACTATACATGTGAATAGACCCTCAAATGGAAAAATTATTTTGCAGGCATTCTGTGTATAGCAGGACCCATGGGAAATGTGCCGTCTCCATAGATGGCAATGCATTCCGAGAGTATTCCACTGAAAAATTAACATGTTTATTCTTTCTGCAGAGTCCAAATTTTCACATTGCAGTAGAATCCCTCTGCTCTCCTCTCTATCTACAGCCTGTGTGAGCTATCCTCCGAGGTTTCTCTCCCTCCATCCACAGTCTGAGTTAGTGTGTAACCCTTCACCTTTCTCAACCCTACTGTTATCTCCAACAAGGAGAGGTGAAAGCCCATCTTACAGGGTTTCTTTTATCTTTCTTTGAGTAGGTGCTAAAAATTAGGACATTTTAACCAGGACTACTTAGAAAGTTGCCTCATTTTGCATTCGAGAGATAAATCTACAATGAAAGAAAAAAGAAAAATCAGTGCAAAGGTGTCCATGGCAATTTAGATACACATATGGTAAAAAAAAAAAATTCATACCATTGGCTAACTAACAAATATTTATCTATTAAATATTACTTGTCCCGCTCATTTCTACTGTATAAGGCGAGCTCAGGAGCTAATGCTGGACATCACAGATCAGATTGATGCCCGGCAGTGTGATGGTCTAGGAGACAACTCCGGCCGGTGGCGTTTCTACTAGATCCCGCTACACCGGAGCCAACAGGATACAGGATACACCGGAGGAAGGTGCTGACACCCCAGGATTCTACACAAGGTACCCCTCTTACTCCAAACAGGGCACCCACCTGCTAGAATACTGCCTGCAAGGTATTATTTAAAGAGAGTAACTCTCTCACATCGCTTTCAAACAGGAGCACATTAGCGCGGCTGCAGACTATTGCAACTAGCGCATCAGCATTGCATTACTGCATTTCTTTCAAATCAATACAACAGGATACAAATAAGTTATCATTTATTTGATAATTTCAGGGCGCTCAACAAATTTGCTCTATACGTACCATCATACCTCTTGAAGCTACAAACTGCAGAATTTCTCACCTGCAGCAACGATTCGTACCACATTCATTAAAAAGGACACTTCCTTACCCTACCAAGTGGCAAAAGTAAGAAAACAAGTATACAGCATTGTGTCAGATTTAAAGTTCCTCTATTAATTTTCCCAAGGAAAAAGACACATTTTTCATATAGTACTTCCCCCTTTTCTACCTTCCCAGTTCGGTGCTCTGCATAGCCTTAAGACCACTACAAGACAGGACACATGATCCGAAAATATTCTTAAAACACCACAAGTCTCAGGACACCTTTTCTTCCTGACGATCCACTATCTCTTCCACACATAAAGTAGGTATTATTTTATTAAGCAGATTCTAAAGTTTTTCCCATATACGTACTCACTCTTTTTCGCTCAGATCCCCTGCTCACAGTCCTCCTCTATCATGCCGCAAGTTGTGCGCAGAAAGACTCCTCTTAAGATCTAAAGGTAACATCTCTCTGAATTGATACCTTATAGATACAGAAAGTGTAACAATTGTATAAGCATCTTCTTTTGAACACCCATAGATCCAAAAGATACTGTTACCCACTTCAACACTGTTGCTTCATACAAACGCTTGTCGCAACTACTTCGCCATCTCCCCGGCAATTAGGTACGAGAACAAGCTCATATATATATATATATATATATCTGTATATGCCCTGTTGCACATTACGCACTGCGCAAGATTTTTTTACATCAACTAAGTTTTCCCACTTCTCCTCAGCAGCTCCGAGCCTATACCTTTCCCCAGGAGGACACCACCAGAGCTGCAGGAGATTATCATTTTTTTACAAGAAAAAATTTCCTTGTATACAGGACAAATATTTTACCGTTCTTTTTAATTGATTTTATTTGTTTTTGTCCACTATTTAATAATCAATAAATAATTGTTTACATTAGAGTCGGTATTATTGTATTATATGTTTTAGTTTTTTTCTAATTTTGCCCAAATACATTTTTTCTTTTTTTTTTTTTGGTACCATAAATTGTGTGGTGAAATAATTGATATCATTACAAAGGAAAATTGGTGGTGAAAAAAACAAGCCCTCATATGGGTCTGTGGGTGGAAAATTGAAAGCATTATTATTTTTAGATGGGGAGGAAGAAAAAATGAAAGTGCAAAAATGAAAAATGGCCCGGTCCTTAAAGGGGTACTCTGCTCCTAGACATCTTATCCCCTATCCAAAGGATAGGGGATAAGATGTCAGATTGCCGGGGTCCCGCCGCTGGGGACCCCCACAATATAGCAAGCAGCACCCACCTCTAACTGCTTCCGGAAGCGCTAGAGGCTCTCTCCGGAAGCGCTGGAGGCTAATTCCTTCCCACCACGGGGACGGAAGATCGTGGCGTCACGACTCCGCCCCCCGTGTGACGTTACGCCCCGCCCCCTCAATGCAAGTCTATGGGAAGGTGCGTGACGGCTTCCGGAAGCAGTTACAGGTGGGTGCTGCTTGCTATATTGCGGGGGGTCCCCAGCGGCAGGATAGGGGATAAGATGTCTAGGGGTGGGGTACCCCTTTAAGGGGTTAAAAAATGTCTGAGCCTTAGTTCCCACAGGAGATAAGTTTCTATAGGCAGTGGCTTGATCATCTCCCTGAATTGAAATAATCATGCCTGCTCAGCCATAGTGAGCACGCATGCTTAAGGTGTCATCTTCAGCCATTGTCTAACAGACATCTTATGTGGAAACTGAGTTTTAGCTTTCGTTTGGCTCTCTTATTTTTTATTTTTTTGCGCCGAACTGACCCTATACAGGTTAGAACACAACTGACACTGCTGGCTTCGAGGGATCCAGGGTCCATAGGGTCCTTTATTTTACAGGAGTTGAATGGAGAAAAAAGATTGGGCATGCACTATTTTTTCTCCTCTTAACTCTCGTCCTTCTGATGGACTGACTGACGGAGTTCCCTTTACCGGAAAACAATGGGCATGTGGGCGAGCCCTTACTTCCACATATCCAAAAAAAGGAAAGTGGGGAACACAAACATCTGCGAATACAAGGGAAAGACTACACAGAGTAGCTACAGATAAGAATTGTTGGACACTCTGGCACAAGGCCTTGTTACTCTGTCATAAGTCTTCGGTCTTTGTTAAGCTACAGAAAACAAACTTTTAACTACTTTCTAGATGGTATAGGGTCCCCTCTCTCTTTCACACCTCCTATTTCACCATCTCAGACCAATGTTGGAGTTGCTGAATGCTTCCTGGCATGCTGACTCCTGTCTGGTTAGATTGCCCACTTTTAACGGGATTCTGTACCAAGGTCATTGATGTTATTCACCGAGTTGCAGGGGTTAGTCTATTCAAAACATCTGCTATGATGCTCCTCTCTATGTTGCCAGGTCGGACTTAAGACCTTAAAAAAGATCTGGTCTGTTTCGCAGGGTGATCCATAGAAAATGGACTATAAAAGACTCATTCGGAGAGTTTCTCCAAATTCAAAGCATGGCGAAATGTATTTGGCACCTTTGGATCGAGTTTCACTCTTTACCTGTGTATGGGGGGGGGGGGGGAGTCGACTCTGCTGTAACTTCTTGCTCCTCTTACCTAGGACCACACTGGTGCCCCCTCCCCCTCCTCCCTTCTTTTAGTTGTAGATAGGGTAGTTTAGTTTAGCAGATAGGTTCTAGTGTAGGGTATAATGTTAGTTGAAAGATATAATCGCGCATGCGCACTTTACGAATTTCATTATGATTTTTGCATGGAAAAAAAGTGAACAAACATAATAAATGTGTGAATTTTGCGAACATAGGACGAATATTGTTCCATATATTCGAATATGGCCCCTGGCACTCATCACTAGTCAACAATAGACCTTCATCAGACTGGATTGCTGCAGAGGCATGGTTAAGGGAAGAATGGTCTTGCCATGCTGGAGGTAAGTCGAAAGGCAACCTGTAGTTGCTGGCGTATGATAGTGACTACAGGTCGCCTAACCACTTAGCACCAGTACAGCGAGACTGTTCTTTCCTTAACCTTGCCTCAGCAGCAATCCAGTCTGATGAAGGTCTATTGTTGACTGAAACGTTACTACATTTACTTGGATTGCTAATAAAATTTCTCACTGATTCACCTGCAAAATGGTGTGCCAAGTCTTCTGTTACATTCTACTGTGTTTATATTGTTTACATTTTGAATTTGGCTGCTATGTTCAAGTTTATTTTTCTTGCTGTGTACCCCTTATTTCCCTTCTTTCAATAAAGTTTGGAATATGAAAAAAAAAAAAAGAATTGTTGGGCGCTGACAAATTTTCATTTCTGCTCGGAGGTACCCTTTACCAAACCTTACTAGCGTTATTGTGTGGTTTTGTGTCTTGGTATTAAATCCGCTTGTTATGTTGAGTGCATACAATGAAAGTAAAGCGTCACTGTAATACAGGTCTCTTTAATGGCAGCACCTGGTTCATGTAATGCTTCGAGCTGAAGCGAGGCGGCTGCAATATTTTTCCTTTAATAAATAAAGCCCTCTGTTCTTTGTGGAGCACAGGATTATGGTAAGTTCCACTCTCAATAAAGTAATGATGTCACTTCTAAATATATCCCGCTCAGATACACCGTCACCTTCACAACACATGGTCCAATCTAACTAGATAATTGAAGGGAGGGACAAGCACGTGCACCGGGGGGAATACAGATGGCTACATTGCTACTGCAAAGAAATAAACATGGTTATAGGAAACAGATGTAGGATTAGGCATTCGGCAATACAATAAGTCAGTAAACAAGGCAGAAAGGCTTCTAACACTCTAACACTACTGGTAATGAACAATGCTGAGACGTATTCTCACAAAAGTTTTCTGCCTCTAAATAAGTAAACAACATATACAAGACTCTGTTCACATTTGGGATTTTTGCCTTTTCATTAGGGGTCCTGTTCATTTTAATATCAAGAACCCACAAAGAAATTGGATGGACTCCATTGTAAGTCATCAGAAATCATGTATATACATTTGTCATAGATGTCATGGCTCTCTTATGAACCTTAACCCCTTAAGGACCAAGCCCATTTTGGCCTTAAGGACCAGAGCGTTTTTTGCACATCTGACCACTGTCACTTTAAACATTAATAACTCTGGAATGCTTTTAGTTATCATTCTGATTCCGAGCTTGTTTTTTCGTGACATATTCTACTTTAACATAGTAGTAAATTTTTGTGGTAACTTGCATCATTTCTTGGTGAAAAATCCGTAAATTTGATGAAAAATTAGAAAATTTTGCATTTTTCTAACTTTGAAGCTTTCTGCTTGTAAGGAAAATGTATATTACATATAATACATTTTTTTTATTCACATATACAATATGTCTACTTTATGTTTGCATCATAAAATTGACGTGTTTTTACTTTTGGAAGACACCAGAGGGCTTCAAAGTTCAGCAGCAATTTTCCAATTTTTCACAACATTTTCAAACTCGATATTTTTCAGGGACCAGTTCAGTTTTGAAGTGGATTTGAAGGGTCTTCATATTAGAAATACCCCATAAATTACCCCATTATAAAAACTACACCCCCCAAAGTATTCAAAATGACATTCAGTTAGTGTTTTAACCCTTTAGGTGTTTCACAGGAATAGCAGCAGCAAATTTTTACCTAAAATGCTTGTTTTCCCAAAAATGTTACATTTTTAAAAATGATAAAAGCAGAAAATAGCCCCCAAAATTTGTAACACAATTTCTCCCGAGTACGGCGATACCCCATATGTGACCCTAAACTGTTGCATATTTTTTAAAATAAATCATTCATTTTAACTCAACCTTTAGAGGTCTGCGCTCCTTCAGATGTTCCCATTTTTCTCGTAACCGGATCATCCGTTACACTTCTCTATAAACTGTTGCCTTGAAATACGACAGGGCTCCAAAGTGAGAGCGCCATGCGCATTTGAGGCCTAAATTAGGGACTTGCATAGGGGTGGACATAGGGGAATTCTATGCCAGTGATTCCCAAACAGGGTGCCTCCAGCTGTTGTAAAACTCCCAGCATGCCTGGACAGTCAGTGGCTGTCTGGTGATACTGGGAGTAGTTGTTTTGCAACAGCTGGAGGCTCCGTTTTGGAAACAGTGGCATACCAGATGTTTTTCATTTTTATTGGGGAGGGGAGGGGGGCATGTGTAGGGGTATGTGTATATGTAGTGTTTTTTACTTTTTATTTTATTTTTTGTTAGTGTAGTGTAGTGTTTTTAGGGTACAGTCACACGGGCGGGGGTTCACAGTAGTTTCTCGCTGGCAGTTTGAGCTGCGGCAGAAAATTTGCCGCAGGTCAAACTTGCAGCCGGATACTTACTGTAAACCTCCGCCCATGTGAGTGTACCCTGTACATTCACATTGGGGGGGCATCCAGCTGTTGCAAAACTACAACTCCCAGCATGCGCTGACAGACTGTACATGCTGAGAGTTTTAGTTTTGCAACAGCTGTAGTAACACTGGTTATGTATCACTGAGTTTGTGACTCAGTGTTTCACAACCAGTGTGCCTCCAGCTGTTGCAAAACTACAACTCCCAGCATTTACAGTCTGTCAGCGCATGCTGGGAGTTGTAGTTTTGCAACAGCTGGAGGCACACCGGTCGTGAAACACTGAGTTAGGTAAAGAAAAACTCTGAGTTTCACAACCATTGTGCCTTCAGCTGTTTCAAAACTACAACTCTCAGCAGTCACCGACAGCCAACGGGCATGCTGGGAGTTGTAGTTATGCAACCAGCAGATGCACCACTACAACTCCCAGAATGCACTTTAGCTGTTTGTGCTAGCTGGGAGTTGTAGTTATACAACAGCTGAAGGTACACTTTTCCATAGAAAAAATGTGCCTTCCCCTGTTGCATAACTACAGCTCCCAGCATGCCCTTTTTGCATGCTGGGAGCTGTTGCTAAGCAACAGCAGGAGGCTGTCACTCACCTCCTACTGCTGCTCCGGGACACAGGTCAGTCCCTCGCCGCAGCCGCCGCTCCTGGGGCCCCGATTCCAACATTGACGCTGGGGATTGGGGTCCCCAGCTCCCGGGGTCTTCTTCCCGCACCCGCTCACGTCCTCCGGAAGAGGGGTGGAGCGGGTTGCGGGAGTGACACCCGCAGCAGGTGCCCTGATTGGTCGGCCGGTAAACCGTCCGATGAATCAGGGCGATGGTGAGGTGGCACCAGTGCCACCTCACCCCTGCTGGCTATGGCTGTTCGGGGCCGTCAGAGACGGTCCCGATCAGCCAATAATTCCGGGTCACTGAAACCTGATTGACCCGGAATTGCCCCAGATCGCTGGGCTGAATTGTCCAGCGATCTGCGGCCATCGCCGACATGGGGGGGCATAATGACCCCCCTGGGCGATATGCCGCGATGCCTGCTGAACGATTTCAGCAGGCAGCCGGCTCCGGTCCCCAACCGGCTAGCGATGGGGACTGGAATTCCCACGGGCGTATGGATACACCCTCGGTCCTTAAGGACTCGGAATGCAAGACGTATCCATACGCCGTATGTCCTGAAGAGGTTAAAGGTTTTTTTTAAATCAACTGGTGTCAGAACTTTAAAACATATTTGTAAATTACTACTATTTAAAAATCTTAATCCTTTCAGTACTTATCAGGAACTGTATGCTCTACAGGAAGTTCTTTTATTTTTGAATTTATTTTCTGTCTGACTACACTGCTCTCTGCTGACACGTCTGTCTGTCTCAGGAACTGTCAAGAACAGGATAGGTTTGCTATGGGGATTTTCTCCGGCTCTGGACAGTTCCTGACACAAACAGAGGTGTCAGCAGATTGCACTGTGGTCAGACAGAAAAGAAATTCAAAAAGAAAAGAACTTCCTGTGGAGCATACAGCAGCTGATAAGTACGGGAAAGGTTACGATTTTTAAATCAAAGTAATTTACAAATCTGATTAATAATCCTGCACCAGTTGATTTGAAAAAAATAGTTTTTCACCCGAGTACCCCTTTAAGGTTCATAAGAGAGCCATGACATCTATGACAAATGGATATCAATGATTTCTGATGACTTACAATGGAGTCCATCCAATTTCTGTGTGGGTTCTTGATATTAAAATGAACCTGAGGCTCTCGCTTTAATCTACATTTTGGTCTAGCATAGTGTTCTTCAACCTGAGGCTCTCCAGCTGATGCTAAACATGGTTCTATGATGACTCTAAGGGTAGGGTCACACACAGTGTATACATGGCATATTTGATGCTGCAAGAAATCTACTGGGCAGTGGGAAATAAGCTGTGTATGCGCTATGAGCAGACACAACGGCTTTCCCTGCCACAGCCCTGTGTGTGCAGGAAAGTTCGGAAACCAAACCTTACTGCACACATAGGGCTGCAGTGGGAAAAGCCCTTTGTGTAAGTTCATAGCACATACGCAGTGTATTTCCAGCTGCCCTAAAGGGGTGTTTTGATCTAAAGAAGTGTTCTCCAACCTGAGGCTCTCCAGCTGTTGTAAAACCACAACTCCCATCCTGCCCTGACAGCCTCCATTGGGCAACACTGATTTAAAGCATGTTTCACTGATCTACTGGTGACAAATGTTAGATTGGTGGAGGTCTGATGATTGGGACCCCCACCAATCACCAGAGTGGGGAGCCATGGTCCTCTATTTCCCCCAGCCACAAGGCAAGTAGGCAGTAAGGGTTGAGCACGTGCCCTATCAATCCTTTCATAATTCATGGTGCTGAATAAAATCAAGTCAAATTATGGGATACGAAAGATGATCCCAAATAGTTATTTTTTGGGGAATACAAATATTAAAGGTGTACTTCCCTGGAAAACATTTTTTTTAAATCAACTGGTGCCAGAAAGTTAAACCGATTTGTAAATTACTTCTATTAAAAAATCTTAATTCTTCTAGTTCTTATCAGCTTCTATTTACTCCACAGGAAGTTCTTTTCTTTTGGAATTTCCTTTCTGTCTGACCATAGGGCTCTCTGCTGACACTTCTGTTCATTTTAGGAACTGTCCAGAGTAGGAGCAAATCCCCATAGCAAACCTCTCCTGCTCCAAACAGTTCCTAATATGGACTGAGGTGTCAGCAGAGAGCACTGTGGTCAGACAGAAAAGGAAATTCAAAAAGAAAATAACTTCCTGTGGAGCAAATTGAAGCTGATAAGTACTTGAAGGATTAAGATTTAAAAACTGAAGTAATTTACAAATCTGTTTAACTTTCTGGCACCAGTTGATTAAAAAAAAAAAGTTTTCCAGGGGGAGTACCTCTTCAATAAAAACAGGGGAGCAGACAGGTATTCTTTTAAAAGACAAAACACTTCTCCTCCTTGTGCAGGCTGGGATAAACAGGTGCTGAGAGTCTTTCCAAGTAAAAGGATGTATTTACCCATAAAACAACACATTTAGCTGGAAATCCGACTCCTTGGGTACTCTTTTAGGGTAGGATCACACATAGCGTATATGCAGCATATTTCATGCTGCGCATGTGGGAAATACTGTGCATATTCTCCTATGAGCAGACACACAGGGCTACCCGACAACAGCCCGGTGTGCATAGTATTTCTCGCTGTGCAGCAGGTAACCCACCCCTAACAATGCATTTTCTTAAGATGACAATGAAGAGAGGAGATATGCAATATTTCTATTTTGGAATAAATCTATTAGCTGACCTTGAAAATATTGTTTCCTGAAATGTGTAGCTTAGGCTGGGTCCACACTACGTTTTGTCCCATACGGGAGCGCATACGGCAGGAGGGAGCTAAAACCTCGCGCTCCCGTATGTGACCGTATGCGCTCCCGTATGTCATTCACTTCAATGAGCCGACCGGAGTGAAACGTTCGGTCCGGTCGGCTCATTTTTGCGCCGTATGCGCTTTTACAACCGGACCACAGCACATTTAAAATATGTGGATTAGTCAGGTGTTCTTCATTCAGCTACACCCACCCTCCTGAGAAAACTAAAACATGTTCATATTTTAATGAGAGAGAGAAAAAAAGTGGGGGGAGGGGATTCAATTTTGGTTTAGCAGATCCCCTCCACCTTCTCCCAAGGCTTATTTTTCTTTTTTGTTTACACGTTTCTTTATGACCGATTATACTGACAATATTATCATTTTAACAAAGGAGTATTTACCCAGATTGTATGTGCATTGCTGCTGGATAATTAAATAACAGTAGATAATCTGCATCTATTATTCTATATTGTTATTTCTTTATCTGCACATTTTAGCTGCACGGCAACTTAATTTGTACTATTTTTCTTTCTTTTCTTTAAATTACAAAAAATATTTTTTAAAACAAAACTGTGGAAACTAAACCTAAAACTAATATACAAACATATAAACTGTATATAGTAGTCAGACATTGGCACTGATTTACTATTATAACCCGGACATGTTTTGTCGGGTTGTGTGCCCGATTCTGGTTCTGCATCAGAATTTGTGCCAGAATTGAAAAAACCTGACTAACTCTCCATTTTATAGAGAAAATCCAAAAAAGGGGCATGGCCTTCAGGGAAAGTGGGCGTGGCCACCAAAAAGGGGGAATGTCCCTGACATTTTCACAAAAACCCAACATATTTAATAAGGAGGAAAACCCAACAGATCATATATGTAATTATAAGACACTTTGCTATTTACTTGCTGTTAAAATTCACAACTTTTATATGTTTTTCATGTGATTGAAAAAAGAGCCACTAGGTGTCTCTGTTCTGTTCCCTGCGCTAGTCAAAGAGTTAGTTTGGTCTCCTCCCCGCCTGGCAGCAGACCAAATTCAGGAAGTGCATGCGGGGCATGGCGAGGCACAGCTCTTGCAGGCTTCAGTGACGTCTGCTGGGGAACGCTCGCTTTCTCCTGCCGGGAGCTCACACAATGTGAACAAGGGGAAAGGTATGAGGGGTGTTAGGACTAATTTAGGAGAAGTTAGGGAATATAATCTGATTGAGTTTAGAAAATATGGTTTGATGGCCTGTACTCTTTAAAGAGAATCTGCTACATATATTTATCACATACAACCGTCCCCATTACCTGGCAAGAGTTAGTGCCCACATGCCAAACATATCTTTTCATGCAATCTTGTATGTTTATTCTCTCAGAGCCCGCACACCAACGCCAAGGTTTCTCAAGATGCACGGGACCTAATACTAATCTACCTGTGGGCCTGTGGGCAATTACAGCAGCATTAGGCCAACTTGCAGCCTGCTCCCAGTTACCTTCTCTGAGGAACAGAGTGAAATGAGTAGGGGAGGCAATTGGACACTCTTAAGGAGATACAAATGTAAATGCAGAAGATGTAGAAGATGCAGCTAAAATCTCTTATAAAAGCTGAAAGGGAAACACTTAGCCCCTGAGTTTTTGCTATTTGGGATAGAGGTAAGAGATTCCATCAAATCTTGTTATTCCCTCTTACAACAAGGAGGGGATTTTCATGGATTTAAAAGGTAGCTTTATGGTGTTTGAATTAAGTTTTTATGTTAACAATTTTACTATCCTTATTATAAAATGGCAAAATGGCATTTTTACACATCTGAGGAAGGGGCGTTGTATGCCCTGAAACGTGTTATGTTGTGGCCAGTATTTACCTTTTAATTGCATTAAAAGATTTTGGTATGAGAAATTTAAGTTCACCATCTCCTCTTTGGAACTAAGTGGTTGCGCCTGGATCTGGGATTTTTGTGTGTATGTTACCTTATCTGTGAATTATAAGTCACTTCCCTAATACAATACATTCAGCAAATCATTAAAAGGAAACCTGGTATTAGTTTCATGTTAGGTTAGGTTCACTCTGACATTGTATTCCGACCTGTTCAGCTCCTAGTCGGCTCCTTTTTTTTTGCGCACCAAGTGGATTCGAAATGGGTCGGAGCACAACTGAAACCGCTGGGTTCTAATGGATCCCATTGACTTGAATGGGGTCCATTGAGTGTCGGGTATTTTTGAGCTCCCTTTAGCGTAGCACAGCAGTCGTGTGTACATAACCTAACCTAAATTACAGGCAGCATGAATCACAGCCTTCAAAGTGAACTATAATTAACTATGAGTGGGTGTGCTGTTTCAGTCAGAGTAATCAGCAAACAGGAATGAGTGTCACCATGGTTTGGGCAGCATGAAACTAGTAACAGGTTGCCATTATGTTACCTTTATGTTATCTTCTGGGTTCTGCTAAATTCTGGGTCATGGCAGATGCTTTAAACTGTACATCAATCAATTAAAGGGCTGAAATTTACTGTAGGTGAGAAGAGAATGAATCCCTGTTGTACATTGTTTACTGCATCTTGCACCCAAAGCTATCAAATCTCGTCTGATCTTCTCTAGCCTTATTGGTTTCCTAAACTGTTGGGAATAAAATGTCTTACTTCTGACAGAAAAGACAGATAATAGGCTCTTTATGGCCTCAAAGTGGTTTCGGTGTTAGCAAGGTTTTGATTAGGGACCAGGATCGTATTCTTAGAGGAGGTTGGATATGGATATATTGATATGGAGTATGGCATTACCTGATATCGTTTTTGAACCTATGTGAAGAAGTTGTCATAGATAAGTATCATTCATACCCATGATAAGGAAACTCAAAAACTTCTACTTTGACAGATGTCAGCAGAAGGGAGGCGATGGTGGAAGGAGCACAATAAAGGGGCTCAATATACTAAATATAAATAGAAAATGTAAAAAATGAAAGAAATAAAAAGAACACTATGATAGAAATGTAATTGGAGATCATAAAAGGAAATTCATATTAGGATCAAAGTGTCTCTATTCTCACCCACTCCCCCTATCCCTGCCTACTTACGTACCTGCCCTAGGTAGCGGGTCCGTAACCAAGGTGACGGTCCCTGCTTACAATAAGTGAGCCAGTCAATAAGCCAGTCAAAATAATAAATTAGAATGCAGACGGAGGTCAGGACACAGAATGGAATCACTCAGACTAACAGAAAAATAACGAAACATACACACAATAAGTCGCTGTCCACAGTCCAAGTCGTTACCAAGAGGTTACAGATAAGCCAATTTCCAAAGTCAGGAGAAGAGTCAAAGAGCGGAGCCAAAGGGTCAAAATGCCAGATATAACAGATACAATAAAAATGCTAGCTAGGAGAACACAGAGCTCTATAGCAGGCAAGGATTGGGAGTAGACTGCCAGCTCATATGGAGCCAGAACAGGTGCTCTCCAATCAAGGTCAGCTGACCAGTCCAGACAGCTGGGCGTAACCCAGCAACAAGAAACATCAAGGAACCTGTCAGAATCTTTTAACCCTATAGGTTCTGACACAAAGGCTTTAGCTTGGCGGTTGATATTTGAGCCTGATTTTGAGCCTTTTTTTCAGCTATTCTATTTATGCAGTTTATCCAGTTGTTTTTGTGCATTTAGTCTGTTTTTTATCCATTTACATCTTAAAATGTGACTCAATCAACAGTGTGTGAGCATACCCCTTGTGTAGTGCAAAACGAAAAGGTGGAACAAAATAAGTGTGAAAGTGACAACAACAAATATGTAACAATTTAATATAGAAATAAAAAGATATAGCAAAGACATAATAGTGAAGCAAATACCTTGAAAAAGAAACCAATTTAAATATTACGGCCACATAGGGAAATTGGTGCTTAAATTAAAATAAGCGCAGAATTTTACACAGTGAGAACCCAACCTTACAGTCAGAACAAGTGGTTAGTAACGTTTGCCTCACCTTCTACCGCTTGCCTCACCTTCTACCTTCTCTGACAGGCAGGAGGGGCGCAAAAAGTGTGACTTTAAAACCAATCATAGCTATTGCCAATAAAGTTACTTTTCTTCTCTCTACAGTATAACCCAGTTTGTGAGGCCCCAGGGATCTGACAGGTTCATTTTAAATAACTGTTAGAGAAGCCTGTGAGCTTCAGAAGTCACACAGACAGATGGAATATTACTTGTTCACAGTCAGAGTGTTTGAAGGCTTTTTAATAGGGTACTCTACCCCTAGACATCTCATCCCCTACCCAAAGGATAGGAAATAAGATGTCTGATCGTGGGAGTCCCGCCGCTGGGGACCCCGCGATCTCTCCTGCAGCACCCTGTTCCTCAGCTGCAGGAGAGATCGCAGGGGTGCCCAGCTGGGACCCCCGAGACCTCCATGCTGGCATCCCAGCAGGGTGCCGTCCCGGATGTCATGGAAGTCCCAGCGGACAAGTAAGTATACCTTATAAGAGTAATGTTCCCGAAACAGCAAAACGTTTATGAGAGTGTTCTAGGACAGTTTTAAAATGTGTTGCCAATTTGAAAGCTGGACCTATTGTTCATGTATGACATTATTCTTAAATAAAATCAAAGAAAAAAAGAGAAAAGGGGACAAGCAGGTCCATTAGATACATGAAGATCCAAAGAGTTCAACACCTATAACAACAGTCCTTCGGCTTAATCCCAGTAGCAACCTATATCTTGACTGGTGATTGCGGTATAATCGGATGAAAACAGGAGAGCTTGAACAAGATTATACCTGTGAGTAAAACCAGATATTTCTGGTTCATGGCACTCACCCTCTGTGTAGTATAAACGGAATTCTTCTCGATGAGTCTGATGAAGCGCACCTGCGTGAAACAGATGTAACTCCAATCCAGCCCGTGGGTGTCTGTTTGTTTGTATTGTCCTGCACTATTCTGATCATTGGATACTTACAATAAAGAATTCCGTTTTATACAATACAAAGGGTGAGTGCCATGAACTTTACTACTATGAAGATTAGAATTTCCCTTCATCTATTTTATTGAGCAAAATCTAAGGTTTATCTGTGTATTGCGGCTTCTGCAACCATTATCCATGGAGACTTGCTTTGTAAGCATAGCACCAGCATTTTGAATAAATTCTACAAATTATTCGTATATACATATATATATACTATATATATATATATATATATATATATATATATATATATATGTGTGTGTGTGTGTGTGTGTGTGTGTGTATATATCTGCTACTATACAAAGTCATGTAAAATAGACATGTTTCAATTATGCCACAATTGTGCATATACATTCAAGGCATACACTTATTATATTTGTAAAGCAAACACAGACACATATGTGTGTGTGTGTGTGTGTATATATATATATATATATATATATATATATATATATATATATATAGCAAATACATTGGGTTTTATTTCATCTCTATTTGTAATTTACAAGCTCCCTTTCCTAGGTACTGTTCACTGTCAGTTTATGAGCTGAGAGCCAACTAATCTTCTAACTTTACTTTCTATCACTAATCTGTTCCTCAAATAAAAATATTTATTTTGGAAAGTCTTGGAAAGTTTATCCTCACCAGGGACAAAGGGAGCTCTAGTGGGCTACCAGCTTATAAAGATGCAGTAAAATAAAATTGGCTACTCATATTGTATGTGTCAGTCATATTTGGACAGTGCCCTACTTATGAATTTACTGCCATATAACTGCGTTCATTTTCATTTCTTAGCTACAACAAGTTAAGCCTACAGAGCCATAAAGTCAATTGAAGCTTTTATTCCAAGAATATATTTTGGAAATGTACCTATAGTAACAGTGAAATGTAGAACTAGTGGTTACACACCTGGCTCTGTGTATATAATAATAAAAAAAATAATAATAAAAAAAGTTGTCGAAATTAGTTGTAGAAAATAATAGATTTCATTATAATCTGATGATGCAGCAAACATTCAATTCCCTTTCATAACAGATTGTGTATTCAGATATTGTTGTCGCTTTCAAATGCATTTTAAGATTTTGTTGCAGAACTTGGGTGACATAAACAGGGGGTGAATGCTAAGGCTTTCTGCCATGTGCGTTCTGCAGATATCACAACAGAACAATGGGCTACTCTCAGGAACATTTTATTTCAACAGTACCATAAAACTACTTGTCACATTTTTCACAGTTCAAGAATTAAGTCGTAAATACAGTAAGAGACTTTCCAACAACAATCGGGCGAATTGGAAACCATAAATTTCAGGAAGCTGAAGCAGGCGATAGAATGAGTTTTGTGGAGCTGAATGTATGGTGTCAGTGTGCTAAGTCTGGACTGAGCTGCTCCGCTCAATGAATGCATTCATTAACAATCAATAGATAGCGATGAATTTGCATCAAGCTTCACTTTACACATTATCCATTGTATAAAACACTCTTGTCCCCTTGAACTTCATATTTTATAAAAAAAAAAAAAAAAGAAAAGAAATGTCAATATGATCCAAAATGGCTTATGTGAGAGAAGCAGAGGCTTAAATGCCAGGATTGCTGGACACCCAGGATATCCCTAAATGGAATATCATTTGCGTAAAGTAGTTGACCCGTGAAGACAACCCCTGTCTAGATTAAAGCCAATATGTCAATAAGCTGATCACAACAGGTGTGGGTTCTCATACGTCTGGCAAACAACTGATTCTGCTGTCTAAAGTTGCCATGAGCTATATTCTGTAAAAACTGATGCGATATACTATACAATAATTGTTTTGTTTTGTTAATCATAATTAATTGGACACTTCAGGCCTGCGGCTTAGAGTCAAGTCCAATGACCAATGATGACATGGTTTAAAACAAATTAATTCAACTTAAATGGGCACCATCATAATAAAAAAAAAGCAAAAAAAAAAACATTTTATTCAGTGTATTGTACATCTTGGCAAAACATTTACCTTTGCAATATACTTTATAAAAAATTGTATTTTCTTTTACCCCTTAAGGACATGCGCCGTAGGAGGAGCTGCGCTCACTTCATTCCCGGCAGGAGCCGCGGACCCGCTGGTAATGGCGGACATCAGCGATCGCGCTGATGTCTGCCATTAACCCCTCAGGTGCTGTGATCAATACAGATCACGGCACCTGCGGCAGTGCGGCACTTATAATGGTTCATCTGATCGCCGCGGGGATCAGATCAGCCAAGATGGCGGACGGACGGAGGTCCCCTCACCTGCCTCCGTTCGTCTCCCAGGGTCTTCTGCACTGATCTGCCTTCCAGCAGACAAGAGCAGAAGATCATTGATAATACTGATCAGTGCTATGCCCTATGCATAGCACTGGACAGCATTTGCAATCTAATGATTGCTATAAATAGTCCCCTATGGGGACTAAAAAAGTGTAAAATAAATGTAAAAAAAGGAAAAGAAAAAGTAAAAAAAAAATAGAAAAATCCCCTCCCCCAATAAAGTTTTAAATCACCCTTTTCCCCATATTAATACATAAAAGAGTAAAAAAAAAAAAAACATAAATAATAAACATATTTGGTATCGTTGCATGCGTAAATGTCCGAACTATAAAAATATAATGTTAATGATCCACTACAGCGAACGGCGTAAACATTAAAAACAAGTCAAAAATTTCAGCTTTTTTGTCACATTAAACTGTAATTTTTTTTTTATAAAAACCAATCAAAAAGTCACATATACACAAATCTGGTAACAAAGCAAACTACAGATCTTGGCGCAAAAAATTAGCCCTCACACATCCCTGAATACAGAAAAATAAGAAAGTTAGAGGTGGTCAAAATGGGGCAATATTAAACATACTGATTTTGTAAAAAAAAGTTTGAGATTTTTTAAAAGCAGTACAATAATAGAAATGTATGTAACCATGGATATCATTTTAATCGTATTGACCCAGAAAATAAAGAAAACATGTATTTTTTGCCGGAAAGTGTACAGCGCGAAAACAAAACCCCATAAGTTTGCAAAATTATGATTTTCTTTAAATTTCCTTACACAAAATTTTTTGGGGGGTTTACCATACATTTTAGGGTAAAATGAGGGATGTCTTTACAAAGTACAACTGGTCACGCAAAAAAACAAGCCCTTAAATGGGTCTGGGAATGGAAATAAAATAAATAAAAGAGTTATGAATTTTAGAAGGCGAGGAGGAAAAAACTAAAACGCTAAAATAAAATTGGCTGCGTCCTAAAAGTGAAAATGGGGTGAGACCTTTAAGGGGTTAAAGGGGTAGTCCACTGGAAAACATTTTCTTTTAAATCAACTGGTTCCAGAAAGTTAAACAGATTTGTAAAGTAATTCTATTCAAAAAATCCCAATCCCTCCAGTACTTTTGAGCTGCTGTATACTACAGAGGAAGTACCTTTCCTTTTGAATTTTCTTTCTGCCTGACCACAGAGCTCTCTGCTGACATCTCTATCCATGTCAGAAACTGTACAGAGCAGGATAGGTTTGCCATGGGGATTTGCTCCTACTCTGGACAGTTCATAAAATGGACAAGGGTGTCAGCAGAGACCTGTGGTCAGGTAGCAAGGAAAGGCAAAAAGAAATGAACTTCCTCTGTAGTATACAGCAGCTGATAAGAACTGGAAGGAATGGGATTTTTTAATAGAAGTAATTTACAAATCTGTTTAACTTTTTGGCACCAGTCGATTTAAAAGAAAATGTTTTCCAGTGGAGAAACCCTTTAAATAGAAATCATGGCTTATAATAAAAAGACTACTAGGGGCCCTTATACCATCCAGAATATAATCTGAATGTCTGAATGAGTGAGCAACAGAACAGGGGATTTGTGAGCCAAAACAGAAGCTAGACCCATGAAAAATACATAAAGCAACGGCATGACCTAGTGAGTAACATATACAGTAACCCCCTGACATGCGATGGCCCCGACATATGATAAAATCGACATACGATGGCCTCTCAGAGGCCATCGCATGTAGATGTCAGCATCGACATACGATGCTTTTATATGTCGGGGCCATCGCATTAACTGCTATCCGACAGCGCAAAATGCTTAAGCTGCTGTCGGATAGCAGTTTAAGCATCCCGGACAGGTTCGCTTACCTATCCCCGCTTCTCCGGGTCCACTTTGCGATCCTCCGGCGTCTTCTGTATCTTCTCCAGGGTCCGGGCCTCGCTTTCCGGCATCGTAATAACATCACCAGAAAGCGAGGCCCGGACCCTGCAGAAGATGCGGAAGAAGCCAGAAGATCCCGAAGAAGACACCGGAGCAGCGGGACAGCATCGGGAGCCCCTGGGACAGCATCGAGAGCGATGAGGACGCGGTCCGGAGCGGCGGGGTCAGTCGAGTATAACTTCCTATACTTTACATTGCACAGATCCCTTAACATACGATGGATTCGACAAACGATGGGTCGTTTGGAACGAATTACCATCGTATGTTGAGGGACCACTGTATATATTATTAGTATTTTTTTTTATGATAAGACAGGTATGCTTTAAAGGGGTATTCCCCCCCCTCCCCCAGACATCTTATCCCCTATCCAAAGGATAGGGGATAAGATGTCTGATCGCGTTAACGAAACCCCGTCCCCTGTATCGCACTTCTTCAGCCATGGAGCGATCCTCGCTCCGTGCAGCTGAGGAACGGGGGTGCTGCAGGAGAGATCATGGGGGTCCCCAGTGGCGGGACCCCCACGATCAGACATCTTATCCCATTTCCTTTGCATAGGGGATAAGATGTCTAGGGACGGAATACCCCTTTCAGGTATCAACTACAATTTCTGTTCTCTTATAAATTATGTAAAATAATTGGAACTCTTGTACAATGTTAGACAATTTGTAAAACTCCAAGGGATTATTTAACTGTAAAATCTAAAAAAAAAATCATTAGGTGCAATATTAATTATTTAGTATGATTTTCATGTATCCCAAGCAGTTGGACATCAACTTTTTATAGAAGCTTTTGGCTCTGTAAGGTAATTGACCCACAAGTGGTAAATATTATATTAAAGAGAAATTTGAAGGAGATGAGGGCTTTGGCAGAGGAATGGCAAATGAAGGTTAGATGTAAGGTTATGCATTTGGGCCAAAAAAACTAAAGTTCAATAAACTGCTAAATAGTTAAACACCGAGCAAAACTGCCAATGAAAAGGACTGAGTTGACAGTAAACTAAATTGTAGAGACCAGTACCAAACTGCTGCTGCCAAAGCAAATAAAATCATGGATGTGGTGCCCATAGGGAGAGTGGGAAAAGTAGTGCAGGAGTAGCTGGAAATAGTAGTACTCCTGATAGAGTCTATGGACCTTCCTGTGGTCTCTGCAACCTTTGTAATAGGGGGTATGCACATGGTGAAACAGACTGGGACAAAGGGCACTTTGTAGTGATAGTCTCTGGGTGCACGTGGGCCTGTGATGGTAGGTGCAAATCAGAGGCGTATCTTGTAGCTTCTGGGCCCCAAAGCAAAATCTGGTACAGGGCCCCATATGCCAATTATATTGCTGGTCTCTTTTGGGGCAAATGTGTTTTGGGGCCCCCTTAGGCACCGGTGCGACTGCTACCTTTGCTACCTCTTTAGCTACGCCACGGTGCAAAGGAATTGGACCCGGCATAGGTGTAAACCTGAAACAGGAACAACAGCTTTACTTAAAAAATGTGTCACAACAGTATACAATCTCCTAACTGTACATGGTGATGACAAGTTTACACAGACCTGACTTCAGTGTACAAGAAGGGGGTTGCAAATCCCTTAGTAGCTTTCTTAGTAGGAGTCGTTTAGTAAGTCTTCAGAAACACCTTTATTATTACAGTCAGTACAGACTTACTTTACTGAGTGGGCTCTTTACAGCTTAGTTTACTGTTTACTTTGTTACTCATGGTTAGTTGTATCACCATACCCTATTATAGGGCATAAGGCAAAAAAGATTGTATACTGGAAGTTATTTTGCACTGGCTCCAGCCAGGGATCCCCTATGAGTCCAGTCATAGCAGAAGAGCTCTTGTTCAGCTTCTCTCTCTTCTGACTAGAAAACAGATCTTTCTTTTTGAGTAGACATTCAGGTTTAGCAATCGCTATCCCTTCATCAAGACTAACTAAGGTTCTGCACAGCAGGCTTGCTGGTAGGGAGAAGCTCATAGGAACTGCTTCTCCTTTCTTGGTCAGGCCGAGATTTTTTAGTAACCTGTGGGGAATGTGTAGGTCATGTGACCTGCTTCTCATACACTATCCACGTAAACTTTATACCTCTGTGTATGAACACATTAAGCAGTGTGAAACAATACAGAGTATGTTCAGCATTTTAACTCACGATACCCAGACAACATTAAACTGTCAAGAGAAAATCTACAGCTGCACTACATCCCATATTCTATTCTTCAGCAGCATATAGGTACCAGGACTCTGCAGATGTATTAAAATAGGCACAGATGTCTGTGATAAGAATATAGTTTTGCCCCTGCACAAATCCTCAATCAGACCACTGTACAGTCTTTGGCACCTGTATATAAGAAGGACATAGTTAAACTGGAGGTGGTTCAGATGAGGGGGACCAGTTGGCGGATTGCAGAACCAGGACTAGCAAACTTGAGGTTGATCACAAAACATGTGAGTATATAATTTGATTGATAATCATTTTTGGGTCACAGAAAGATAATATTTGGCTTCACAGTAATTGAAGGACTGACTGTTCCACCTGGGCCCACCTCTTCTCCTGAATATATTGCATTGTTGTCCACCCTCTTTACCCAATTAAAATACATTTTATATTGGTACAGAATTCCTGTCTTATTTTATTTACATGAAACCTAAAACTACAGCCTAATCTTGCCCTAAACTATATTGTTACGTTATGCGCTCCGGCCGCACAAGCTGGCCGTGAGCTCATGGTCCCGTTACCTGCTGCTGCCGGCGAGGCTGGGATTCACATCGCGGGACGTGCCCACATGCAAATCCCAGCCTGTCACTCACCCGGTGCTTCTCCTGCCCCCACCTCTGCTCTCTGCTCCAGTGCATGCATCCCCGGGCCCTAGGGTGTGCCCACCAGAGCTTTAAGATTTAAAGAGCCAGTGCGCCCATTAGTGAAGTAACACCTGTGGCTCATTGATAACTTCCTCCGCCTCCCACACTTCCCTGTCGGATGTTTGTTGCCTAGAGCCTTAGAGAAAACATTCCTGTGTATTGCCTTGCCATGTATCATACCCTTGCTCCGTGACCTGACCTTGTTCCTTTGCCGCCTGCCTACTGACTACTTGCTACGTTCCTGACTACAGTACTGTGCCGCCTGCCCTGACCTCCTGCTATCCAGACCACAAGTTGCCTTATCCCACCTGTGCCCCGAATCTCCTCAGCCGCCTGTGTGGTCGAGCCGCACCAGGGGTAGCGACCTAGGTGCTGCCTGCCGCAGCAAGTCCATACCGCTTTGCGACAGGCTCTGGTGAAAACCAGTGGCACTTTAGACTCTTCTCCCTGGTACAGTCCGAGTCATCTACCACACAGGTCCAGCGGATCCACTATCATCAGTGTTCCAGTCTACTCAAACGTGAGTGTTACATATACATATTACAGACCTGCCGTGAATTTGAAACAGTTTTGAAACAGTGTAACACAAGTTCTACTCTCACAGCTCTATTCTAAGTCCATGCAGGTGACTCATATAAAACCTTTCTAAGTAATATTGCTTTATAAATGTTTTATTTAAAATTATCCTGTAAAAGAAGTGCGTAAAACTGTTTACTTTTCAAATGTTAGAAAATGCAGACATAACATAAGGTTATATTATAGTAGCCACTTTAATTTTCCTTATAGTTTAAAGAACTAGTTAAGTATTATGAGTTTTCTCTAAATTGATGTAGTAAATTTAATGAATGAAAACATAATTTTAATTATACAGCTTATTTTATGACACCTGATAGAAACCAGACCTCTTACACTTGCTCCATATTTCATCAGGTTATTTGACTGAAAACCAGCCACTTCTTTCTCTCATGTCACTACATCATTTACAAACATGACAAAAATATTAATATTTCAACTGCACTGTCATCTTTTTAGAGAAAGATGTAGAACTATAGCTTGAAAAATCTATCGCACTGCGAAAAACTAATTACATCATGCTACGCAGGTTTTTCTTCTAGTTCTAGAAGATCGATTGGCACTATAAGCATACAACTACATTAAAAGGGGTACTCCTGTGGAAATTTTTTTATATAGATCAACTGGTGCCAGAAGGTTAAACAGATTTGTAAATTACTTCTATTAAAAAATCTTAATCCTTCCAGTACTTTTTAGGGGTTTCATACTACAGAGGAAATGTTTTTTTTTTGGATTTCTCTTATGTCACGACCATGGTGCTCTTTGCTGACCTCTGCTGTCCATTTAAGGAACTGTCCAGAGCAGGAGAAAATCCCCATAGCAAACATGCTGCTTTTTACAGTTCCTAAAATGGACAGCAGAGGTCAGCAGAGAGCACTGTGGTCGTGACATAAGAAAAATACAAAAAAGAAAACATTTCCTCTGTAGTATACAGCCCCTAAAATGTACTGGAAGGATTAAGATTTTTTTTAATTGAAGTAATTTACAAATCTGTTTAACTTTCTGGCACCAGTTGATTACAAAAAAATAAGTTTTCCACGGGAGTGCCCCTTTAAGTCATTGGCCCTCATTTACTATTGCAAACCCGACATGTTTTGTCGGGTTGTGCGCCTGATTCTGTCGCATTGCGCCAGAAATTCTGTCTGCGCCAGATTTTGCGCCAGAATTTGCACCAGAATTGAAAACCCCCCGACTAACTCTCCATTTTGCTAAGAAAACCCGAAAAAGGGGCGTGAATGTCGGGAAAAGGGGGCATGGTCTCCAAAAAGGGGCGTGTTCCTGACATTTTCACAAAAACCCAACATATTTACTAAGGTTTCCACATCAACTGTGGTGATTTTGAGCTGAGGAAAACACGACAGATCAGAGCATGTGTTAAAAAAAAACAAAGTGTAGGGAAAGTGGAAAATGTAGGGAAACCTTAGTAAATACCGTGGAAAATAAATTGTAGGGAATTAAAACCCACAAAGAAACCTACACAACACTCTTAGTAAATGAGGGCCATTGTGTGTCCGTTGCTCTATAAACTAACCTCCTTATCAATCACTTATGGATTTGTCAGGCTATGTTCACACTGAGGAATTCTTGAGGAATTCACGCTTACAAAAATTCACGAGTAAACGTAAAAAAATTTCCGCGCGGAATTCCCGCAGAATATGAACGGAATTCACGCGGAATTCATGCGGAAATCGAGCGGAAAGCGCGCTGACATTACGCGCGAAAAACGCGAGGAAACTAGAGGGGAGGAAGAAGGGGAGGGGAAAAATCGGTGGAAGGGCCTAATCGGCCATTTTAAGACTGTTATCACAAGTAAATACACATGTTGTGGAAAGCTCCCTATATATAGGTGTACAACAGTGCAAAATGTAAAAAAAAAAAAGACATCCAAGAGGATGCAAGTGGATCTTGATGTCCTGATTACTGAGGTAAAGTGTTTAATTGCCTGTTATTAACTAGCAGAATTGTTCTCTGTAGTACTTTACTCAAACATGGTGGGAGTTGTACTTTAGCTTAGCTGTGCCCCTGGGTGGGAAAATGGAGGTGCCCCAGGGTTGTTACTGACCTATACTATATACTACATTATATTCCTCCAGCATGGGGGTTGTAGTTTAGCAACAGCTGGAGGTGCCCATGTGTGGGAAACACTGCCCTATACTATATACTACGTTATGTTCCTCCAGCATGGGGGTTGTAGTTTAGCAACAGCTGGAGGTGCCCATGTGTGGGAAACACTGACCTACACTATATGCTACTATATAGTCCAACATGCTGTGGGTAGTAGTTTTTGGTTGGGGTATCAGCTCTATCACAGGCTGTATCAGGGCTTGATGGAAGTAGTAGTTTGTATCTCAGCTCCTGTCTTTTAAATATAGTGTGTATGTAATTTTATGAAGTTATTTAATTTAGTTTACCCTTTAATCTGACAGTAAAAGAACTACGTACCAGATAAAAGTCCACCAGGGACTACTACATAAAAATGTCTAATAAACAGGAGACTAGTGGATCATCCCCGGCAAAGCGGGCTAAAATACTTTATCAGGAACAACTGAGTTTCCTGCAATCAAGCAGACAGCTTCGTAGGTAAGTTTTTAAATATTTCCTTAATTGAAATGCCATTAATGTTTTTTCTTTTATTAAACCCTCTTTGTTTATTTTGTTTTTTTATTAGAACAAGTGGAAATTACCAGGCGGAAACACCAGCTGAAGAATCCATGGATGTCCTCCAAGAGGATATTACGCCACGTACATCTGGAACAACTACTCCAGTTCAGGAAACTTCAACAGAGAGTGATGGAAGGGAGAGAAATGCTGAAGATCTGGATCCCTCCCAGGCTCCTACCTCCCAGGAGACTCCATGTCCCTCCCAAGCTACTACCCCCCAGGATAGCAATCCCCCTTCATCACAGTCTACCCAACGTCGTCCCCGTCATAAACAGTTGGAAGTAGAAGAACAAGCTTTATCTCTTATCCGCAGGGTCTGCGGGAACGACGACTGTGATTATTTTTCATACAAACTGGCCACACACTGCCGTAAAATTGCAAATAATGTTAATCGGCAAGATTTTATGTCATATTGTTTTGCTGCAGCAACGGTGTTTGCCTCTGTGGAACCTCTGCCTCCAGTAGAGGATTTAATTAAAGGCCTAAAAATTAAAGTTGGACAGCGTTCCCCCTCACAACATGGAGTTCATGTGTCCACGCAAACAAAGCCACACCATTTCCCAACCCATACCACACGTCCCATTCCCCAAACAAGTTACTATCCTCCACAGTATGTTCCTCCAAACAACCCCGCTATGCAAGGTCCTATGGATCCTCAATTTGAGTCCCAACCATTTTACCAGTCTACTTAGATTGTGTTTACATTGGGGGGGGGGGGGGGAGGGGTTTGGGGGAGAGAGGGGGGGAGGGGTTTGGGGGGGTGGTAGAGGGGTTTGGGGGGATGCTTTTTTATTTATGTTTGTTATGTAATAAATATTTTTTCCTATGGAAATTATTTGTGTTTTGATTTTTATTGCATTATTGTCAAGACATTATTATAGTTTAGGAACTGCTGGAGCCAACCTATTTTATGGAACACTGGTGTAACTATCTAAGCTATTTGTATTCCAAACTTAGTTCATCACATACAATAAAAAAATTGTAATGAAAATAATTTAGTCACAAAATTTGATAACAAAAGTTTTATTAACAAACAATAATTTGTAATAAAATAACTTGTTTGTAAAACGTGTGCAAAAGGTAGCACAGCACAATTAACCAAACCCCAAGGCCGTGGCCTGGGGTGCAAAACACCTCAAATTTTTCCCCCTAAGACATAACTTTTATTGGTGTATATCTAAAAGGTAACAATTCCAGAAAGTGATAGTTAAAAAATGCAGATGTCACATGGGAGGATAATAGTTATTGGAGCAACATGGCTTCCAGTATGCAGGGCTCTGCAGAAGCCCAAACTTCCCAGTTGTGACACTAGTTAAAACACAAGATTGCCGCCTCTACATGTTTCGCCGTCACACGGCGTTCTCAAGAGGCAATATGTTGCCACATATTGCCTCTTGAGAACGCCGTGTGACGGCGAAACATGTAGAGGCGGCAATCTTGTGTTTTAACTAGTGTCACAACTGGGAAGTTTGGGCTTCTGCAGAGCCCTGCATACTGGAAGCCATGTTGCTCCAATAACTATTATCCTCCCATGTGACATCTGCATTTTTTAACTATCACTTTCTGGAATTGTTACCTTTTAGATATACACCAATAAAAGTTATGTCTTAGGGGGAAAAATTTGAGGTGTTTTGCACCCCAGGCCACGGCCTTGGGGTTTGGTTAATTGTATTGTTTTGGCCTCATAGCCCACCCCTTTTTGGGTCGTTCTGTAGTTTTTAAAGGTAGCACAGAACATGATTTTGCTGAGGGAAGGGGAAGACCACACCGGAAGGTAGATGACTTGCTTGAAGGTGTCCCATGAGGTGAGGACATCTATGGAGACCGTTGACAAATTGCTTCAGGTCCTTAGCCATCAATTCCAGAAAAAGTGTGATAATCACCTTCGGGGGACATGAAATAGTCAGCCAAGGTTTCTCTCACAAGTACAGCACGGTTGGATGGACAACCTGAGCCCCAGTTGATTGGCTCATCATTCAAAGCCTCGTGTGTGTCCACTTCTATGTCTGGGCTATCATAGTCACGGACATAGTTGTGGAGGACACACGCGGCTTTGATGACTGCATCAACTGTGGCCTCATCCAACTACATTGCACAGGTGAAGATCCTCCACTTACTACTCATGATCCTGAAGGTGCACTCCACGAAGCGTCGTGCCTCAGTCTTGCGTTGAAAACCCTCTTTCGGGCATTCAGTCCCCTCTGTGGGTATGGGCGCAGCAGGTTATTCATCAGAGGAAAAGCCTCATCCGATACCATGACGATGGGGACTGGATGCGTGGTACCCGGAAGAGGTTTTGGTGGAGGCAGAGTCACCTGATCTGGCAAAACTTGCCACCCAAATTCAGATGTCCTCAGCACCCGTGAGTCCCCAGTACTACCATAGGCGCCGACGTCGATGGCAATGTACTTATAATTTGCATCAGCCACCGCCATCAGGACCACAGAAAAGTACTTCTTGTAATTGAAGTACTGGGATCCTGATCCCGGTGGCTTCTGCACTCGTACATGCTTCCCATCGACGGCGCCTATGCAGTTTGGGAATTGTGCTACAGACTGAAAGCCTGCTGCTGCCTGTAGCCACGTCTCCTTGGTTGGACTGGGCATTGAAATGGGCTGCAAGTGTTGCCAGATCACGTGGTATGTTGACTTTACAATTCCAGAGAGGGTTGATTTACCAACCCGGAATTGAAGTTACAACGATGCAAAACTCTCCCCTGTTGCAAGAAATCTGAAAGAGAAAAAAAAAATTAGTACAGTATCCATAAAAAACATGGTAAAAAAATGATAATTACAGTGTTCCCTCAACATACGACGGTAATTTGTTCAAAATGAACGATCGTTGGTTGAAACCATTGTATGTTGAGGGATACGTGTAACGTAAAGTATAGGACAGTGGTCTCCAACCTGCAGACCCCCAGATGTTGCAAAACTACAACTCCCAGCATGCCCTGACAACCAACTAATGGCTGTCCGGGCATGCTGGGAGTTGTAGTTTTGCAACATCTGGAGGACCGCAGGTTGAAGAACACTGGTATAGGAGGTAATACAGTAATCACCTGTCCCCGCCGCTCACCGCTGCCCTGGATGTGTCTCTCCATCGCTGTTGTCTCTTCATCGCCATTATCATGTCACTGCGCACACTGCTCCTATTGGATGACGTGACGGCGTGCGCAATGATGTGATGACGACGATGTAGGGGCGCCGATACAGGTGAGTGGCACATTAAACAGCTATCTGGTGGCAGCTGAAGCAGTCTGCGCTGCCGAATAGCCGTTTATGTGATGGCCCCGACATAAAAAAGCATCGTATGTTGATGCTGCCTTCAACATGCGATGGCCTCTGAGAGACCACCGCATGTTGAAATTATCGTATGTCGGGGCCATCGTAGGTCGGGGGGTCACTGTACAGCATACACCAAAAGTCAAAATCAAAGCCTGTTGCAACAGTACATTTTATATGGTGCGACATGCTGGGATTTGTATTTTTGGGTCAGCTGCAGAGGTGTAAGTTGCATCTGGGCATGCAGAGTGTTGCATGTACCAAAAATATTTGAACCAGCCTATGGCTTTGCATCTGTCCCAAAACTACAACACCATGCAAGGAACACTATCCCCTTTTTGGAATATAATATACAATCATTTGAAATAGAAAAAAAAATTAAATAAATAAACTTACCGCAACGTGATCATCAAACGTTCTCTGGGACTGATGGCTTGACACATTCTTATATCCTGAAGCTGGAGGTGAGGATCAAGAATGGCCAGCAATATGTCAAAGGCCTCCATAGGCCTCCTCACAAAGTTTATAAACTTTTCGGGATACCTATAAGTAAATTAAAGTAAAGCAATTATGATTTTATTACAATAATAAAAAAAGACTAGTGGGGTGTGTACATTCATAGTAACTTACCTTCTAAGCTTATCATATAGTTTTCCGATGTGGCCACGGGAATCTCTGAGTGTGTTGATAGGGTGCACTCAGTATCTTCTGCGCCTTCTCTGAGTCTAAATACAAAACATTTGCAATATTTTTTAAAATCATTTGAAACCTATAACAAAAACATAAAGGTCTGCATATTAATTAATAATGCAAAACTTGCTTATCATACGTTGCCGGTGACGACGGATGACATTCACCATGATGGTCAGTAATAATCGCAGTTCGGGGGGGTGAAGTCTGATGCAACGTTCCTCCATGCTGCTTTGTTGCGACATTTTACAGGGAGATGGAAGCACAAGCTTTTTCTCTAATGTGTGCTGTTACACAAAATGGCTGCCGAGTCAAAAATGGGTGGAGAAATGGGTGTTGAATGGGTGTCATTCTTTATCCAGGGTCTGGATTTGGGAAAAAATTCTGTGCGAATTCCACTCTAATTCCACGCGTATTCCGCTCGAATTACGCGTGAAAACGTTGTCGGGCGTAAAAATAAATTTCTATCGATTTCAATGGGATTCTGCTAGCGGATTCCGCTTCAAGAATGAACATGCTCTATCTTCAAGCGGAGATGAATTCCGCAGTGGAATTCCACAAGTGGAATTTCCGCAGTGTGAATTGAAAAGCAGAAAATACATTAAAGTCAATGCCAGATGACATGTTCAATGTGTGGAAGCAGAAAATTCAGGCAGAATTACTCGAGTAAATTCCTCTTGGATTACTCTGTGTCAACGGGACCTCATTCTCTTATATAACAGGCTCCTGGACAAATGGGTCTGAGCCACAATAGACAAAAAACAATGACAAACTAAATTAAAAAAAACCTTTTTTTTTTTTTTTTTAAATAGACGTTTTCTTCTCCTCTCAGGAAAAAGCAAATAAACCCTTATATTTATCCTCCCTCTCTGCCCTACATGATTTATGTTTAGGGTATGGCTTCCAGCATTGAGGACTGTATGTCAGTCAAGGCAGGGAGGGAGGGAGGGAGAAGGCACGCATGCCGTGGCTCAGTAACACCTCCTTGACATTTAAGCATAATGGTAAAAGAAGCCAGTATATCAGAGGGAAATCAGAATTCAAAACAGCACTTAGCATAGTTCTACTATAAATGGAACATTAAAGGGGGTTATCCAATGTAAGGTGATTTTAGTACTTACCTGCAAGATAGTAATGGACATGTTTAGGAAGGACCCATGCTTGTCTCGGTGCTAAATGCTTTTGTTGTGAGTTCACCATAATGCTGCTGATTTCTTTTTGTGAAATGGCTGTTTCCTGTTGGAGTTCCTTCCCTCCAACGACAATTCCCAGGTTCCCTTTTTTGTAAGTGTGGGGTCACTTTTCTCCTTTCCACACATCATCTAACCCACCCATTGAAGTAGACAAGTTCCCTTTGAACACTTGACTAGTGATGTAATGTCCCAGACCGACACTCATTTTGTATGCTGTTAAAAATAAACATTGGGGCAAAGATCACATACGAATTGTGAGACCATCCATCAAGCACAAGTACAGGCACTATATCATGAGCTACACTAACTTTACAGTCCCTGTAGCATAGTCCTGAAATATCCCTTTAACTAAAACAAGTGTTTACAAGGCCTCCACATTATTCTTTTATACTACCCTATGCTGCACTATGTAGCCAAAATAAATGCCAAGCGGCTTCTTTCTTAGGGTTAGTCACCCTTTCACCTTTCATTGTAGTTTTACTGTCCCCCTTTTAATATAAATTCACAAATATAAGTAATTTGCTGTTCTATTATTTATTTGAACTTGTCATCATGTTGTTTGGAATCAGTTTCATAAAGCCGCTTAACATAAACCAGACCAGACAATGTTTGCTGAAGCACAAAGTTCCAAAGTGTTCTCACTATAGGAGTTATCTAAGAGATGTTAATATGTGGAAAATATAATTATGTGCCAGACTAAACTGGTGCCAAGGTTACAGTGTCTTCATACAATAAAGTCGATTTATTGTGGTAAGAACTGAAATATTCCAAAACACAATATTTGTTTAGTAAAGTGAATACTATGTACATTAATAGTTAAGAAGACTTTTATAGTGGTGACAACTTTTGTATTGATGTTTTGAGTAAAAAACTACTAAAGCTGCCATGGTTCGGCCATACTGTTCTTTACGATGAGGGTATTTATGCCAATAATTGTTCCATTTAGTTTTGATCGATCAGGATCTCAGTACTGAGACCGCCACAATCTATAAATCTTTACTCTTAGGCTTACAGCAATGTCTGCCTGGCCTCGCTAGATGACCCTTATAGACTAATAATGGGGATGTCTAGTGACGTTAGATGGAGACAAGTCAGGGAGCAAAGTGCGCTACAGTGAGCTTCCCCCCACTCGTTATAATGATTGGTTGGGGTCTCAGCACTGAGACCCTGATCGATAAAAACCTTTGTCATGTCTCTGTAAAACATCAAAACTTTTTAAAATGACAGGAACACTTTAAAGTAGATTTTGATGAACCCTTTGACTTCACACACTGAGAGTTTTATAAACAATCTCATTATTTACATGATGGGGAAAATTGCTGCACATGTATCCAAATGGAACATACAGCAATTTGAGTGCAATGTACACTTTTTCTTTCTTAGTTAACCACATGGCTGGCATGCTTTACTTCAATAATTTGCCCCACAACAATATGCTATTAATAAATGCCATGCACTGCATGACTCGGTCTTTTAGATGGTTTTCCATATTATAAATTTGTCAAGGGAAGTACATATACCATGGCAAAGGAACGGTGGAGCAGTTACCCAAATTCCAGCTTGCATTGTTAACCCCTTAAAGGGGTACTCCGCCCCTAGACATCTTATAAGATGTCAGATCACCGCAGTCCCACTGCTGGGGACCCCCGGGATCGCCGCTGCGGCACCCCCTGTCATTACTGCACAGAGCGAGTTCGCTCTGTGCGCAATGACGGGTGATACAGGGGACGGAGTAGCGTGATGTCATGGCTCCGCCCCTCGTGACATCACGATCCGCTCCCTTAATGCAAGTCTATGGCAGGGGCGTGATGACTGCCATGCCCACTCCGATAGACTCGTATTGAGGATGTGGGTCATGACGTCATGAGGGGCGGAGCCGTGATGTAACAATGCTCCGGCCCCTGTATTGCCTGTCATTACGTGCAGAGCGAACTCTCTCTGTGCAGTAATGACAGCGGGGGGCCGCAGCGGCGATCCCGGGGGTCCCCAGCAGCGGGACTGCGGCGATCTGACATCTTATCCCCTATCCTTTGGATAGGGGAAAAGATGTCTAGGGGCGGAGTACCCCTTAAAGGACTCAGACCCATTTTGGCCTTAAGGACTCAGACAATTTTATTTTTACATTTTTTTATTTTTTAGTTTTTTCCTCCTTGCCTTCAAAAAACCATAACTCTTTTATATTTTCATCAACAGACTAGTATTAGGGTTTTTTTTTTGCGCGACCAGCTGTCCTTTGTAATACATTCACTCACTTTACCATAAAATGTATGGCGCAACCAAAAAATATTATTTGTGTGCGGAAATTAAAAAGAAAACCGCAATTTTGCTAATTTTGGAAGGTTTCGTTTTCACGCCGTACAATTTACAGTAAAAATGATGTGTTCTTTATTCTTTGGGTCAATATGATTGAAATGATACCCATGATTACATACTTTTCTATTACTGTTGCACTTAAAAAAATTGCAAACTTTTCAACCAAATTAGTATGTTTAAAATCCCTCTATTTTGAAGACCTATAACTTTTTCATTTTTCCGTATAAGTGGCAGTATGAGGGCAAATTTTTTTGAGCCGTGATCTGTACTTTTTATTGATTCACGCATTCACCGTACGGTATTATTAACATTATATTTTAAAGGTTTGGCTATTTACGCACGCGGCAATACCAAATATTTTCATACATTTTTTAATTTTTTACACTTTTGGGGGGAGAAATGGGGAAAATGGGACATTTTACATTTTTTGGAGGGGAGGGGATTTTTCAAATTTTTAAACTTTTTTAATACTTTTTTTTACACTTTAATAGTCCTTATAGGGGACTATTTATAGCAATCATTTGATTGCTAATACTGTTCAGTGCTATGCATAGGGCATAGCACTGATCAGTGTTATTGGTCATCTTCTGCTCTGGTCTGCTCAATCTCAGACCAGAGCAGAAGACCTGTGGAAGATTGGATCGCTGTGGCAGCTGTTGCTGCGGGCAATCCGATCATCCATTTTAGTGACTGCAGCACGGCAGATGCCGTGATCTGTATTGATCACGGCATCTGAGGGGATAATGGCGGACATCCGTGGGATCGCGGATGTCGGCCATTACCAGCGGGTCCCTGGCTGCTATCAGCAGCCAGTACCTGCTGCTCATGACCCGAGCATCGTTCCGATGCTCGCTGTTATGTATAGGAAGTAAATGTATGTCCTGGTGCGTTAAGTACCACCTCACCAGGACGTACATTTACGTCCTACCTCGTTAAGGAGTTAAAATGTCTCCTGAAAAAGGAAATGAAAATCTGGTTGCTTTGGGCAACTGCTCCACTGTTTGTTTGCACAAGGTTTGATACATTTCTCTGTAGTTTATTTTTTGTTTAAACAAACTAATCCATCTCTTACATTTAGCTTAGTTTCATCGTCTACATTTGAAGCCAACTGGTGACACTGGTCATTATTGGACTTCATTAAACAAAAATTATGCAAATTGGATCAAATAGATAAAGACTGCATCACCTAAGGTGCCAGTATCTCCCCAAAAACTAAAGGGTAAGGTGGCTGAAATGCCTGATGCTTCTTTCCTCCAACATCATCTGTCGAGGGAGAGTTCGGAGGCCTCTATACACATTAGTTGCTTGGCCAGTCCCACCAAAAGTATCAAATACAGCTAACTTCTCATTAATGTGTATGATAGCCCTACCCCTTGCTCTCCTGTCCTCCTCACCTCTTAGTACCATGACCCTCATTACTGGAGCTACCCAGTGCCATAAACAAGGTTCTTATTCTAGTGACCACCACAATCTATTGCGGTATGGCCCAAAAGTGACAAGGATCGGGAAAAAAGGAATGATAAGTAGATAGAGGAGTTAGATCTGGTTTGGCTTAAATTGTACACCTGACCTGGGGTCTAAATTAACTGTTGAGGTCTGGGGCCAGAATTAATGTTGGGCTCTGAATTTATTTTAAGGAATCTAAATTATTTCAAAGGTGTTGTTTTAAATTTGGAATTAATTTTGGGGCCAGATGCACTACTGTTACTTTAATAAAAAATGTAATTATGTTCGTCCCCCACTTTATTTATTGTCTAGAAGCTTCCACCAATGTAAATGTGTGTGCACACAGTCATCATTGCAGTGTCTCCATTATTTACAAGATGTCAAGAACTGTTTTAAAGTGATCCAAGGTCCTGAACATCAATAGGAAACAAAGTCAACCTGTTAAAATCGAAAATACTGTTCTGCATAATCAAATCAGATCAGTAGGAAAGGGAACGGGGAACATTAATCAAACAAATTGCGGTGTGACTAAAGCCACAACAATGCATACATAGAAAACTTCCAACAGGAAACATATTGCTCTACTAAAAAGGTTTTTTCTATTTCAAGTTGAGGTAAAATGTCTCAATAAGAACCAGCCAAGTCTTGGAAGGAGTCAGCATGTGTTTCTCGTTTTTGCCTCCAGGAATAACCTGCCAAGAAGGCGGCTATCTTGCCAATCTTTCTTATGCACTTTACAACAAGTAAATATTATCTTACTTTGAACTATTTCCATATTTGTCACATAAAAATTCCTGCCAATAGCAGCCCCGTGACATAAATCAGACCATTAATTTATTTATTTTATGCCTTCTATGTTTTGTTTGTTTTCCTGTTTTTTTTTTATGCAAATTTCTTCCACTAGAAGCCAGTTGGTCAACAAATTAGTTTCAATGACAAAACCGCTTTAATATTACGTGACAGTCTGTGGAGAGTTCAATTTACTAATGTACCAGTGATGTAAACATCAGATTAAATTCCTGAGCTTGTATCTGGGCTGTCACCTCTCCATGCCATATCTGGGTTACATGGTGCATTTTACTTCTCAGTCCTGATACAGTCTATTGCTGCAATTAATTCTGGCTGGGGCTCTCATTCATCAGCATGTTGTCATGTTGGAGCTTCAGCCAAAGTTTCTAACCAAAACTAAAACAACTCTTAGTGTTCTGTGATATTTCCGCTATTACCTAATATCTTATTATCTTAATGCGCAAGGGTCTTAGATGTGATATGTTTGAAAGGACTGGACTGAAAGTTCACTATTATATATATATATATATATATATATATATATATATATATATATATATATATTGCAACATATGTATATAGTTTTGTCTCGCTGCTCTTCCTATTCCTAGCTTTGTCCATTCTTTTCTTAAGGCACTTTTCATATGGCAGCATTTGGCAGCCAAAATCAAGGAAAGAATCTACACTACATTTCATGTATCTATATATCTATATATATCTATATATATCTATCTATATATATATATATATATATATATATATATATATATATGAAAAATAGTTGTATAAAATAAAGATCAAAAACATCACAAGCGTGTCACAACATTATGTTGTGACACACTTGTGATGTTTTTGATCTTTGTTTTATACATTGTTTACATGCTATGATTTCACTAATTGAACTTCCTGATACCCAATTGGTATCCTTATAAATATGTTGTTAAACACAGTTTGTGCTGAGCTTGAGAAAGGCCAGGTGAGCTGGCAGAAACGTTGCTGTGACACTTTTTTGGAAAATTGAATAAATCTAACTTTTTATTGAATCGTGTGTACTGCAGATTTATCAACTATTTTTTGTACTACAAATGGACCCCTGACCCAGGTATTGTTCTGCGTGCACCATTCATCATTTTTCTTTGATTTTTGGATGTGCTGCTTTCCTACTTTGCATATATATCTATATCTATCTATCTATATCTATCTATCTATATCCAATGTTAAGAAACAGCACTACCAGAAATTCATAGGAGTAGGTGCCAGCAAACAGAACAGTCTTGGTCCAGGACTCTTGAAATACAAAAAGAAAGTATTTGCAGCACTCAAAGCAAAGTTATGGTGAAAAAAAGTGTAGCTTTATTCCATCCAAAGAAAGCGACGTTTCAGCTGACTCACTCAGCCATTCTCAAGCATAGAGTGGCAGGAAGTGTATCATATAAATATGGATAACAATTACCGTATTTATCGGCATATAACACGCACTTTTTAGGCTAAAATTTTTAGCCTAAAGTCTATGTGCGTGTTATACGCCGATAAGCCGCTGCAGTTCAATGATTTAAAGCGGGAGCTTTAAACCAATGAACTGCAGCGGCTTTGCAGGTGCAGAGACAGCCAAGCTGCTGGCTTCTCTGCCCCTGCCTGCCCTGGGATCTAGAGCCCTGCTGCCGGCCCTTCTCTCCCCCTGGCTATCGGCGCCGCTGCCTGTTCTCTCCCCCTGACTATCGGTGCCGGTGCCCCATTGCTGGCGCCGATAGCCAGGGGGAGAGAAGCGGTGCCGGCAATGGGGCAGCGGCGCCGACAGACAGGGGGAGAGAAGGGGCAGCGGCACCCATTGCCGGCGCCGCTGCCCCGTTGCCTCCCCCCATCCCCGGTTGCATAATTACCTGTTGCCGGGGTCGGATCCGCGCTGCTTCAGGCCTCCGGTGTGCGTCCCCTGCGTCGTTGCTATGCGCTGCACGGCGCGGCCATGATGTGAGTGCCGCTGCCCCATTGCCGGCGCCGCTTCTCTCCCCCTGGCTATCGGCGCCGGCAGTGGGGCACCCGCACCGATAGTCAGGGGGAGAGAACGGGCAGCGGCGCCGGTAGCCAGCGGGAGAGAAGCGACGGCAGCAGGGCTCTAGACCCCAGGAAAGGCAGGGGGAGAGAAGCGGGCAGCGACGGCCTCTCTTCCCCTGCCTTTCCTGGGGGTGTATCGGGGTATACACGCGCACACACACGCACCCTCATTTTACCAAGGATATTTGGGTAAAAACCTTTTTTTACCCAAATATCCTTGGTAAAATGAGGGTGCGTGTTATAGGCCGGTGCGTGGTGTACCCCGATAAATACGGTATGTGCATTGATTACATCAATTTACAAAAAAGTTAATAAAAATTACATGATAATATAGTACAAAGTACAGCATTATTATATGCTGTACTTTGTACTATATTATCATGTAATTTTTATTAACTTTTTTGTAATTTTTTGTAAATTTATGTAATCAATGCACATAATTGTTATCCCTATTTATATGATGCAGCTGAGTCAGCTGAAACGTCGCTTTCTTTGGATGGAATAAAGCTACACTTTTTTTCACCATAACTTTGCTTTGCGTACTGCAAATACTTTTATTTTGTATCTATCTATATATTCTATCGATCTATCTATCTATCTATCTATATATATGTGCATTTTTCCAGGTTTTGGACCCACTCCTAGTTTATGTACAAACGCTATGGTTTGGACCACAGCTAAATCTTAGGGTGGCCCTAAGGTCACTTTCCAGGGTCTCTATATGCATCTGATTTTGTTTATAATTTATATTTTTCTGTTGGGTTGAATATATATTCAACAAAAAGCAATTGTGACATGTGTCATTGAATGCCATATGTATATGAGGAAGCAGGACCTCTAAGAAAGAATATCTGTATACATACAAAGTTTAATGGAGCTCGTAGACAGTGCAAGAATGCTGTACAACTCTGTACCAAAGGCAGAACAGCCACTGTGTATTGCCTCACAGGCTCTGTGCGCAGGTGCTGTGCCCTGTGTCTGATGCCCTAATGGTTGAATGTAAGCCATACTGGATAAAATAGATCTTCATTGGCAAAGACCAAACACCGGATCATGGACTGATTGTTATTTTCTTTTATGCTTTGGTTTCAAAGGGAACCTAACTGGAGTGGAATGGAGATAATTTTTTTTTCTTAAGGCTAGGTTCACATTTGCGTCAAAGCTCTGATCTGGGGGAATCTCGAACATATATGGACATCACTGAAGTCAATGTGATCTCTACGGATTCATCAGGATCTGTTGGTGTCCGGTGTGCAACTAACTTTACGATTCCATATTCTTGCATCAAACAGAACCTGTGACAAAAGCCCTGAATGGACCTCTGATGCAATTGTGAACCTTGCCTAAACCTCTATTTATGTATAGAAGATATCTAAATAATATTGAATATAGTGGAGATTTATTCTTAAGGACTTCCACTGATCCAGGGAGTGAAGGTAAAAACTAGCCTTTAGAGATGAGCAAACTTACAGTAAATTCGATTCCTCACAAACTTCTCGGCTCGGCAGTTGATGTCTTTTCCTGCATAAATTAGTTCAGCTTTCAGGTGCTCCGGTGGGCTGGAAAAGGTGGATACAGTCCTAGGAGACTCTTTCCTAGGAATGTATCCACCTTTTTCAGCCCACCGGAGCACCTGGAAAAATAATGCATTATATAATGCATTTGGGTGAACTAATTTACGCAGGATAAGTCATCAACTGCCGAGCCGAGAAGTTCGTGACGAATCAAATTTACTGTAAGTTCGCTCATCTCTACTAGCCTTATCCAACCAAGCCTAATGCATTATTTTTCCAGAGTAGTGTAAGAAATAAATCCACTTCAGTTTTCCTGTTTTGATACATTCTCATCTGCCAAATTCTTGCCATGTTGCAAAATGTCATGCATTTTACCTGGAATTTATACAGTTATGCAATGTCTTATTTGACCACATAGCTATTACTGGTTAAACACGTTAAAACTTCTTGTTTCAACAATGGAAGCTGTTCAGGAAAAAAACTACATCAAAGAAACTCTATTTTGGCAGCAAGGTACAGAAACTCACTGCCATAGCAATGAAAAATCCAGTTGTGTCCTGGTTACAAAAATACTGTATATTTCCTTCCAGATTATGCATTTAGGATTGGTATCTTAAAATGACACTCTTTGCCAGTGTATAAACCGTTATGTGTTCAAATATTCTAAATAACACCTTAAAATCTTGCTAAGAAACAAAATGTGAAAACTGTTCAAAAAATAACTTAAAATGGAGTATACAGCAGTCATTTATACAGATATACTAAAACACTCCTGTAGTCAACCACCAAACACAGCAATAGTTTCAGAAAGCAAGTACAAAATATTCTGAAACTAAAATGGCAGTGAGTACGAAAAGCTTGGAGGGTCTACACTTCGTACAAATGATTGAGTGTGGTCAGGCATGCTTGTTTTCTGGAATAACATAACATATTTTAGAGGGAACTTTCTTTCTTAGGTCAAGCGGTGTTGGCTTACAATTTATATTTAAGAATGAGGATGTGCTAACCAAGAAGCAACAGGAAGAGCTAAAAAGGTGAGAAAAGAGTGAACAAACAGATACAAACAAATATAGTAATAGCATTCAACGCACTAGTAAGGACGTCATCACATAAATCCAGTGATCTGACCCTCCACTGCAGTAGAAAAAATCTGGAGGAAAACTGATGGAGCTGATCACATTCCTTTGAATGGAATCATTTAGATTTATCTGGTGCCTCAATCGGGATGCGAGATCTCTAGATAAGCTGGATGGGGGGGACACATCTAGCAGAGTTTTCCCATCCAGCCTGCAGAAATAATGGGGGCTGGACCCATAGACAAATGATGAAGATTGCCATCAGTTGTTGCATCAGTTGTAGCCAGCCACAAGATATATGTGATGGCACCTTAAGCTATCGTACAGAAGCAGAATGGGCAACGCTATGTATGCAAAGTGTTCAGTGTGTACATTTAGTGTATGCACCATAGATGTTTCTGGGCCTAGCAGATGCCAAAAGTGTTTCTTTTTTTATATAAGCTGGGCTAGATCATACTGTTGTAAAAAAAAAATGTGTCCATCATGGTTGTAAGTCAATAGGTAGCATTTTAGTGCAGACAATAAAATCACAAAGAAGCATTCAGCAAGAGCTGATCCCAATGGGTTTTTGACAACATCGGATGTCCTTATACATGGGAATCATACTTTTTTGGGGGGTTATTTTTGGTTCCACAAGGAGCTGCAATGTATAAATATTCTAAAAGTTAGTCATGCGACTGATCCCAAATGCGTAAGTAGGGTTCATTGGCAGAAACCAGTTACCATAAAAGATTCATGTTGCTGAATTTAGAAGCTTGCTTTTTAGAACAAGGATCAACTGTGTCAATTTAAACAAAATGTTTTAATATATTTATAAAATAGAAACTTGATAGGTGGGTTCACATAGATTGGAAGATTTCTGCAAAAGGTTGGGTGTGTTACGCCTAGCGCTCCGGGTCCCCGCTCCTCCCCGGAGCGCTCACGGCGTCTTTCTCCCTGCAGCGCCCCGGTCAGTCCCGCTGACCGGGAGCGCTGCACTGTCATGGCCGTTGGGGATGCGATTCGCACAGCGGGACGCGCCCGCTCGCGAATCGCATCCCAGGTCACTTACCCGTCCCGGTCCCCTGCTGTCATGTGCTGGCGCGCGCGGCTCCGCTCTCTAGGGCGCGCGCGCGCCAGCTCTCTGAGACTTAAAGGACCAGTGCACCAATGAGTGGTGCCTGGCCCAATTAGCTTAATTGGCTTCCACCTGCTCCCTGGCTATATCTGATCTCCTCCCATGCACTCCCTTGCCGGATCTTGTTGCCTTGTGCCAGTGAAAGCGTTTAGTGTGTCCAAAGCCTGTGTACCTGAACTTCTGCTATCCATCCTGACTACGAACCTTGCCGCCTGCCCCCGACCTTCTGCTACGTCTGACCTTGCCTCTGCCTTGTCCTTCTGTCCCACGCCTTCTCAGCAGTCAGTGAGGTTGAGCCGTTGCTAGTGGATACGACCTGGTTGCTACTGCCGCAGCAAGACCATCCCGCCTTGCAGCGGGCTCTGGTGAAAACCAGTAGCCTCTTAGAACCGGTCCACTAGCACGGTCCACGCCAATCCCTCGCTGACACAGCGGATCCACAACCCGTAAGCCGAATCGTGACAGTAGATCCGGCCATGGATCCCGCTGAGGTGCTGCTGCCAAGTCTCGCTGATCTTCCCACGGTGGTCGCTCAGCAATCGCAGCAGATTGCCCAACAAGGACAGCAGCTGTCGCAGTTGACCGCCATGTTACAGCAACTTCTGCCTCTGCTACAGCAGCAACCATCTCCTCCGCCAGCTCCTGCACCTCCTCCGCAGCGAGTGGCCGCTCCTAGCCTCCGCTTGTCCCTGCCGGACAAATTTGATGGGGACTCTAAACTCTGCCGTGGATTTTTGTCTCAGTGTTCCCTGCATATGGAGATGTTGTCGGACTTGTTTCCTACAGAACGGTCTAAGGTGGCGTTTGTAGTAAGCCTTCTTTCAGGAAAGGCCTTGTCTTGGGCCACACCGCTCTGGGACCGCAATGATCCTGCCACAGCCACAGTCCAGGCCTTCTTCGCTGAAGTCCGGAGTGTCTTCGAGGAGCCAGCCCGAGCTTCTTCTGCCGAGACTGCCCTGTTGAACCTGGTCCAGGGTAATTCTTCAGTGGGCGAGTACGCCATCCAATTTCGTACTCTTGCTTCTGAGTTATCATGGAATAACGAGTCTCTGCGTGACCTTTAAAAAAGGCCTATCCAGTCGCATCAAGGATGTGCTGGCCGCACGAGAGATTCCTGCCAACCTGCAAGAACTCATCCATTTGGCTACCCGCATTGACATGCGTTTTTCTGAGCGATACCAAGAGCTCCGCCAGGATAAAGACTTAGATCTCTGGGCACCTCTCCCACAGTATCCGTTGCAATCTACGCCTGGGCCTCCCGCCGAGGAGGCCATGCAAGTGGATAGGTCTCGCCTGACCCAGGAAGAGAGGAATCGCCGTAGGGAAGGAAATCTCTGTCTTTACTGTGCCAGTACCGAGCATTTCTTGGTGGATTGCCCTATCCGTCCTCCACGTCTGGGAAACGCACGCACGCACCCAGCTCACGTCGGTGTGGCGTCTCTTGGTTCCAAGTCTGCTCCTCCACGTCTCACGGTGCCCGTGCGGATTTCCTCTTCAGCCAACTCCTCCTTCTCAGCCGTGGCCTGCTTGGACTCTGGTGCCTCTGGGAATTTTATTTTGGAGTCCTTTGTTAATAAATTCCGCATCCCGGTGACCCGTCTCGTCAAGCCGCTCTACATTTCCGCGGTCAACGGAGCCAGATTGGATTGCACCGTACTTTACCGCACAGAACCCCTCCTGATGTCTATTGGACCCCACCACGAAAAGATTGAGTTCTTCATTCTCCCCAACTGTACCTCTGAGGTCCTTCTCGGTCTGCCATGGCTCCGGCTTCATTCCCCCACCATTGATTGGACCACCGGGGAGATCAGGAACTGGGACTCTGCCTGCCACAGGAAGTGCCTCTCCCCCCCTCCCAGTCCCGTCAGGCAAGCCTCTGTGCCTCCCCATGGCCCCCGTCCTGGTGTCACACTGCCCCGTGCCAGGCCTCGCCCTCTGCCCTCCCTCCCCATTCCCACTCCTGCTGTACTGCCTGCCGTTGAGGAAACCCTCCATTCTTTCCCGGTGTCCTCATCCCAGGGGAGGCAGTTACCGGACAAAGAGAAGGGGAGACCTAAGGGGGGGGGTACTGTTACGCCTAGCGCTCCGGGTCCCCGCTCCTCCCCGGAGCGCTCACGGCGTCTTTCTCCCTGCAGCGCCCCGGTCAGTCCCGCTGACCGGGAGCGCTGCACTGTCATGGCCGTTGGGGATGCGATTCGCACAGCGGGACGCGCCCGCTCGCGAATCGCATCCCAGGTCACTTACCCGTCCCGGTCCCCTGCTGTCATGTGCTGGCGCGCGCGGCTCCGCTCTCTAGGGCGCGCGCGCGCCAGCTCTCTGAGACTTAAAGGGCCAGTGCACCAATGAGTGGTGCCTGGCCCAATTAGCTTAATTGGCTTCCACCTGCTCCCTGGCTATATCTGATCTCCTCCCATGCACTCCCTTGCCGGATCTTGTTGCCTTGTGCCAGTGAAAGCGTTTAGTGTGTCCAAAGCCTGTGTACCTGAACTTCTGCTATCCATCCTGACTACGAACCTTGCCGCCTGCCCCCGACCTTCTGCTACGTCTGACCTTGCCTCTGCCTTGTCCTTCTGTCCCACGCCTTCTCAGCAGTCAGTGAGGTTGAGCCGTTGCTAGTGGATACGACCTGGTTCCTATTGCCGCAGCAAGACCATCCCGCCTTGCGGCGGGCTCTGGTGAAAACCAGTAGCCTCTTAGAACCGGTCCACTAGCACGGTCCACGCCAATCCCTCGCTGACACAGCGGATCCACAACCCGTAAGCCGAATCGTGACAGGGTGGCTCCACTGTAATAAGGTTTGCTGGACAGTAAAATATACTATAGTGCCGAAGGCTTATATAACTGTTTTTACATTGCTTCTGCATATTCTTGGATTTTTTATAGTAAAAAAATGCATACACTGAGTTTTCCATAATAACGATCCAGCGAAAAAGTTCATTAAAATCCATAACCTTTATTCCAAAATCGTTAAAAAGTCCAAACCATAGGAAATGTAAACATACAAACTAATCCGGCCTACATGTTTCAAGTGCGTTCACACTTTTAGTCATGGCTCTTATGGATTATGGATTTTAATGAATTGTTTTGCTGGATCGTTGTTTTGGATTACTGCATGTGAGAGTTCAAGTGGAAACTGCATCCCTGCTGGAGGTGATTCATGAAAGCACTAGGTGAGCTGATTTCTTTCCTTTCATACACTGAGTTTCCTGAGGTGTGCAGAGGATTAAAGGGGAACTCCAGAACTCTTTTTTTTTTTTTTATTCCTACTAAACTTACCTTCTGCTGTTCCTGCCTGACATGTATCACTGTACACAGTTAATCACCAGATGCAGTGATGTCCCACCTCAGCCGGTAATAGGCAGAGCAGGAGTGTGATGTAAGGGGCCCAGGCACCAGGAAGAAGGCCGGGCTGGGGCTCAATACTTCTCACTGTCTTTCACACATATAAAGAGACTGCAATAGGGATCCTTAGGTGTAGCTAAAGGCCTCAGGCCTCAAAAAAAATAAAAAACATGATTCCCTAGCCCCATGTTCAAGCAAAATCCAAGATAATTTGGAAATAGAGTCCTGCTGCAAGGGTTAAACAGTTTTAGAGAAAGAAGTAGCAGGGGTAGCATTAGAGTTATTGACTTTATTGCCAAAATACAGTAGGTGTTGTTTTGTGTCAGGTTCAGGTTCAGTGACACCCATTCTGCTGGATGCACCCAAGGTGACGTGTCTCAGCGCTAGAAGTAAGTGTTCTGCCTTAGGAGTCCAGTAAAGTTTACAGTCGTTCACCAGGCTTTTAGAACTCTTTTTTTCTGGGCTTTGTGTAAGGGGAACTGCTTTCTTAAAAAAGGACATTGTAGGATCTATTGATGAAATTTGGGTTGCACCACTCAGTCAAGTGACACATCACGGACTACTAGCCTCATCATCAAGACACTTACATACAACTAAACTGAAGTCTAACATGAAACTGCTGGTCCCAATTCAAAATCTGTAAGTCTTTTGTATAGGTATATATATGGTGTCAGCATTAAAAGGATACTCCACTGGAAAACATAATTTTTTTTTTAAATCGACTGGTGACAGAAAGTCATACAGATTCCTTAATCACCAGTTGGTTTAAAAAAAAAATGGAGTACCCCTTTAAGAAAATGCTTGTCCTGATGTCAAAAAGGCTGTAAGGAACCGAAAGGTTAACTTGCACTGAGAGCATTTGTTTGTTCTTGTTGCTTTGGTTATGCCTGTCTGCTGAGACTGGTCAGCTGACCTTGATTGAACACCCGGTCCGGACCTATTTAAGCTGGCAGTTTACTTCCAGTCCTTGCTTGCTAAAGCGTTCTGTTTGTCTCCTAGCTAGCTTTATGATGTATCTGTGACATCTGGCATTTTGACCCTTTGGCTCTGCTTCCTCAATCTTCTCTCTGGTATTAGTGTTTTTGTACTTTGACATCTCCTGGCTTTTGACACGGATTGTGGACTTATTGTGTGAGTGTGTTAGTTTTGTTTTGTTAGTCTGTCTGTTCCCTGACCTAAATCTGTATTATTATATTTTATTATTTTTATATTTTACGTCCCTCACTTGTCTAAGGACGGACTGTGACCGTGGTTATGGATCTGTCATTTAGGGCAGGTACGTAAGTAGGCAGGGACAGGGGAGTGGGCTAGAATAGTGTGCACTCCTTCCCTGCTCATACGTGACAGAGGTATTTCTGAGCCCCTGAAGCACTGTGAACTGGAACACCTCCCTGCTCTTCATGTACTGAGGAGAGTGCATGGTGAGTGAATGATGCCACTGCCTACATAGGTAAGCTCACCCCTCCTAACCTTGTCTGTCAATCAAAACAGTTTGATTGACAGACAAGGCTTGGTAGGGCAAGCTTCCCTGATGAGGATAATTCACTCACCATGTGTGCGTCTAAGTGCAAATGCACAGCTTATGCACAATATTTAACCAGTGCTTGGCCCTGAAAGCAAAGCTCTTTCTGTAAGTCAAGACAGGAAAAAAAGGAGAAAAAGAGTGAGGAGGCTTTCCAGCCGGCAACACCTAAGGTGCTTGGGAACACCTCTTAGACACATTTGGGCCATTAGAGCATATAGATGTGAAACAGGAAGGATCCTCACTCAGGATTCACCCCTATGTACCATACCATAGCGCAATGCTCGCACTCTAGCATACCCACCTCTCCATGCATTTTAATGGATGACCATTTATTGGAATGACCACCATGTAATGCTACATGGTCCCCGCAGGGGAAATGATTGCTTAGACAATGTTTCTGCCTTTAGCTGCTAGTCTAGGGGTAAAATTATCTAGACATGCAGCAACCAGGTTATTGGTATTCTAGCTTTGTTATAAATTTACATTTCTTATTTACATTAATATTTACTTTCTTTCTGAAATATCAAGTTCCTGCCCGCCTACTGCTATGCTACACTGTTTTTAGCTATTGTGTAAGCATGAGCCGTTTTATTTCATTTTAAGTGCATTATCATTTCAAGACACACATAGTTAATCTAGCTGTCACCAGACTTCTTTAAAAGCTTTACAAGCTACCTGTAAAATTTTCGGCCTTGTGTTTTTTTGTTGTTTGTATACTATTTGTTCAACCATTTATAAACTGCTTTATAAATTATAAAGTGGTTGTTTCTGGCAAATCCATGTCCTTGATAAACTGTAAAATGACACTGGCCCATGAGCTGGAAAGCTATTGTTGCTGTCACTTCTAGTTCAATTTATTGTCGGTTGTATATCATCTGGGCATAGCGTACTCTCCTGTAGTTCAGACTGCCATATGACTTAAAGCTAAATCAACATGTTGCAAATTATCGCATATATCCTTCATGCAGAAAGTATTTGAAATAGAAAGTTTTTCCTTGCCAGAAACTATTTTTACAGTATATTGTGATTTTTAGGTTTCTTACTATAAGTTTCTTACTGTTAGTTGTCTTCACATCTTCCTCCAAGTTTTAGAAGTTCTCTCCAGGTTTTAAGAAAAAAAAAGTACACATGCACATACTTTAAAATAATCTCTTTATCTTACACACTGACCTTCCTTTACAGTACATCCACAAAAATATTAAAGTTTTTTTTTTGCAGGGAAAAATTAATTTGTTATATGCCTTCCCTGTACTTACAAAAAAAATGTATGCATACTTATTTCCCATGCCCCCCTTCTGCTGACGCTGTCAAGACTTCCTGTCCACGCTGCTGTACTCATCCTCCTCCCAATGGTGTTTTGCACCTGAAGGAACTGTTTACCCAGCCCAGTGATTGGCTGAGCAAATACAAAATGTCATCAGAATGAGAAAGAAAAGTACAGCAGTGCGGACTGGAAGATTTGACCGCAGCAGCAGCAGCAAGGTGAGTATGGAAGCTTTTTTTGAATGCACAGGGAGGCAAATAACTTTATTTTCCCCCAGAAAACCCCTTTAACCCCTTAAGGACTCAGCCCATTTTGGCCTTAAGGACTCAGACAATTTAATTTTTACGTTTTCATTTTTTCCTCCTCGCCTTCTAAAAATCATAACTCTTTTATATTTTCATCCACAGACTAGTATGAGGGCTTGTTTTTTGCGCGACCAGTTGTCCTTTGTAATGACATAACTCATTATATCATAAAATGTATGGCGCAACCAAAAAACACTATTTTTGTGGGGAAATTAAAACGAAAAACGCAATTTTGCTAATTTTGGAAGGTTTTGTTTTCACGCCGTACAATTTATGGTAAAAGTGACGTGTGTTCTTTATTCTGAGGGTCAATACGAATAAAATGATACCCATTATTATATACTTTTATATTATTGTTGCGCTTAAAAAAAATCACAAACTTTTTAACCAAATTAGTACGTTTATAATCCCTTTATTTTGATGACCTCTAACTTTTTTATTTTTCCGTATAAGTGGCGGTATGGGGGCTCATTTTTTGCGCCATGATCTGTACTTTTTTTTGATACCACATTTGCATATAAAAAACTCTTAATACATTTTTTATAATTTTTTTTTAATAAAATGTATTAAAAAAGTAGGAATTTTGGACTTTTTAAATTTTTTTTCGTTCACGCCGTTCACCGTACGGGATCATTAACATTTTATTTTAATAGTTCGGACATTTACGCACGCGGCGATACCAAATATGTCTATAAAAAATGTTTTTTACGCTTTTTGGGGGTAAAATAGGAAAAAACGGACGTTTTACTTTTTTATTGGGGGAGGGGATTTTTCACTTTTTTTTTACTTTTACTTTTAAATTTTTTTACATTTTTTTTACACTTGAATAGTCCCCATAGGGGACTATTCATAGCAATACCATGATTGCTAATACTGATCTGTTCTATGTATAGGACATAGAACAGATCAGTATTATCGGTCATCTCCTGCTCTGGTCTGCTCGATCACAGACCAGAGCAGGAGACGCCGGGAGCCGCACGGAGGAAGGAGAGGGGACCTCCGTGCGGCGTTATGAATGATCGGATCCCCGCAGCAGCGCTGCGGGCGATCCGATCGTTCATTTAAATCGCGAACCGCCGCAGATGCCGGGATCTGTATTGATCCCGGCACCTGAGGGGTTAATGGCGGACGCCCGCGAGATCGCGGGCGTCGGCCATTGCCGGCGGGTCCCTGGCTGCGATTAGCAGCCGGGATCAGCCGCGCATGACACGGGCATCGCTCCGATGCCCGCGGTTATGCTTAGGACGTAAATGTACGTCCTGGTGCGTTAAGTACCACCTCACCAGGACGTACATTTACGTCCTGCGTCCTTAAGGGGTTAAAGAAAACAGAAAATTAATTATTATTATTATAATTTTAAATGTAAATTTAGATTTCTACTATTTATTATTGTTGAACCATTTTCACTTTTAAGCACAAATGTCCATACCAGTACAACTATATAAGCATATCATTCAGTTTTTATGGAACATCATTGTTACAGTCTTCAGCCACCACACAGCATATTTCCATTGTCCCTGCTCTACTCACCGCCATCTTCTCTGTTAACTCGGTGGTGCCTGAGCAAAAGATTCTATCACTATAGTAATCTGCAAGTGTGTGCTTTTTATCTTCTTCTCCCAAATTTGAGCTAGCTTTAAATTTTACCATTCTGTCTGCTGCGTGCCCTGACCTGTGTAGGTGACTAAAACTCTTAATGAACTTCAGCTGCTCTGGTCTGTTGTCTGTTTTTCCCATCTGCACAAAACCTTTCCAGCCCTGACTTACTGCCTGTACAACTATGTCTCTGCTAAATCCTTCTGTACCATTGTATATCCACAAAAGCAGCTGGCAACAATAACTGTACTAAGAGAAGTGAGTAGTGTTACGCCGAGCGCTCCGGGTCCCCGCTCCTCCCCGGAGCGCTCGCAACATCCTCGCAATCGCAGCGCCCCGGTCAGACCTGCTGACCGGGTGCGCTGCGATACCTCTCTCAGCCGGGATGCGATACGCGATGCGGGTGGCGCCCGCTCGCGATGCGCACCCCGGCTTCCGTACCCGACTCGCTCTCCGTCGGTCTTGTCCCGGCGCGCGGCCCCGCTCCTTAGGGCGCGCGCGCGCCGGGTCTCTGCGATTTAAAGGGCCACTGCGCCACTGATTGGCGCAGTTGGTTTATTAGTGTATTCACCTGTGCACTTCCATATATAACCTCACTTCCCCTTCCCTTCCTTGCCGGATCTTGTTGCCATCGTGCCAGTGAAAGCGTTTCCTTGTGTGTTCCTAGCCTGTGTTCCAGACCTCCTGCCGTTGCCCCTGACTACGATCCTTGCTGCCTGCCCCGACCTTCTGCTACGTCCGACCTTGCTCTTGTCTACTCCCTTGTACCGCGCCTATCTTCAGCAGTCAGAGAGGTTGAGCCGTTGCTAGTGGATACGACCTGGTTGCTACCGCCGCTGCAAGACCATCCCGCCTTGCGGCGGGCTCTGGTGAAAACCAGTAGCAGCTTAGAACCGGTCCACTAGCACGTTCCACGCCAATCCCTCTCTGGCACAGAGGATCCACCTCCTGCCAGCCGAATCGTGTCAGTAGATCCGGCCATGGATCCCGCTGAAGTTCCACTGCCAGTTGTCGCCGACCTCACCACGGTGGTCGCCCAGCAGTAGCAACAGATAGCGCAACAAGGCCACCAGCTGTCTCAACTGACCGTGATGCTACAGCAGCTACTACCACAGCTTCAGCAATCATCTCCTCCGCCAGCTCCTGCACCTCCTCCGCAGCGAGTGGCCGCTTCCGGCCTACGACTATCCTTGCCGGATAAATTTGATGGGGACTCTAAGTTTTGCCGTGGCTTTCTTTCACAATGTTCCCTGCACTTGGAGATGATGTCGGACCAGTTTCCTACTGAAAGGTCTAAGGTGGCTTTCGTAGTCAGCCTTCTGTCCGGGAAAGCTCTGTCATGGGCCACACCGCTCTGGGACCGCAATGACCCCGTCACTGCCTCTGTACACTCCTTCTTCACGGAGATTCGAAGTGTCTTTGAGGAACCTGCCCGAGCCTCTTCTGCTGAGACTGCCCTCCTGAACCTGGTCCAGGGTAATTCTTCCGTTGGCGAGTACGCCATTCAATTCCGTACTCTTGCTTCCAAATTATCCTGGAATAATGAGGCCCTCTGCGCGACCTTTAAAAAAGGAATATCCAGCAACATTAAAGATGTTTTGGCCGCACGAGAAATTCCTGCTAACCTACATGAACTTATTCATCTAGCCACTCGCATTGACATGCGTTTTTCCGAAAGGCGTCAGGAGCTCCGCCAGGATATGGACTTTGTTCGCACGAGGCGTTTTTTCTCCCCGGCTCCTCTCTCCTCTGGTCCTCTGCAATCCGTTCCTGTGCCTCCCGCCGTGGAGGCTATGCAAGTTGACCGGTCTCGCTTGACACCTCAAGAGAGGACACGACGCCGCATGGAGAATCTATGCCTGTACTGTGCCGGTTCCGAACACTTCCTGAAGGATTGTCCTATCCGTCCTCCCCGCCTGGAAAGACGTACGCTGAATCCGCACAAAGGTGAGACACTTCTTGATGTCAACTCTGCTTCTCCACGCCTTACTGTGCCAGTGCGGATATCTTCCTCCACCTTCTCCTTCTCTACTATGGCCTTCTTGGATTCCGGATCTGCAGGAAATTTTATTTTGGCCTCTCTCATCAACAGGTTCAACATCCCGGTGACCAGTCTCGCCAGACCCCTCTACATCAATTGTGTTAACAATGAAAGATTGGACTGTACTGTGCGTTACCGCACGGAACCCCTCCTAATGTGCATCGGACCTCATCACGAAAAAATTGAGTTTTTGGTCCTCTCCAATTGCACTTCCGAAATTCTCCTTGGATTACCGTGGCTTCAACGTCATTCCCCAACCCTTGATTGGTCCACAGGAGAAATCAAGAGCTGGGGTACTTCTTGTTTCAAAGACTGTCTTAAACCGGTTCCCAGTACTCCCTGTCGTGACCCTGTGGTTCCCCCTGTAACCGGTCTCCCTAAGGCTTATATGGACTATGCTGACGTATTTTGCAAAAAGCAAGCTGAGACTTTACCTCCTCACAGGCCTTATGACTGTCCTATTGACCTCCTCCCGGGCACTACTCCACCCCGGGGCAGAATTTATCCTCTGTCCGCTCCAGAGACTCTTGCTATGTCTGAATACATCCAGGAAAATTTAAAAAAGGGGTTTATCCGCAAATCCTCCTCTCCTGCCGGAGCTGGATTTTTTTTTGTGTCCAAAAAAGATGGTTCTCTACGTCCTTGCATTGATTACCGCGGACTTAATAAAATCACGGTAAAAAAACGCTACCCCCTACCTCTTATCTCAGAGCTCTTTGATCACCTTCAAGGTGCCCACATCTTTACCAAACTGGACTTAAGAGGTGCTTATAATCTCATCCGCATTAGGGAGGGGGACGAATGGAAGACTGCATTTAACACCAGAGATGGACACTTTGAGTATTTGGTCATGCCCTTTAGCCTGTGCAACGCCCCTGCCGTCTTCCAAGACTTTGTTAATGAAATTTTTCGTGATCTCTTATATTCCTGTGTTGTTGTGTATCTGGACGATATTCTGATTTTTTCTGCCAACCTAGAAGAACACCGCCAGCATGTCCGCATGGTTCTTCAGAGACTTCGAGACAATCAACTTTATGCCAAAATGGAGAAATGTCTGTTTGAATGTCAATCTCTTCCTTTCCTAGGATACTTGGTCTCTGGCCAGGGATTACAAATGGACCCGGATAAACTCTCTGCCGTCCTAGATTGGCCACGCCCCTCCGGACTCCGTGCTATCCAACGTTTTTTGGGGTTCGCCAATTATTACAGACAATTTATTCCACACTTTTCCACTATTGTGGCTCCTATCGTGGCTTTCACCAAGAAAAATGCCAATCCCAAGTCTTGGTCTCCCCAAGCGGAAGACGCATTTAAACGGCTCAAGTCTGCCTTTTCTTCTGCTCCCGTGCTCTCCAGACCTGACCCATCTAAACCCTTCCTATTGGAGGTAGATGCCTCCTCAGTGGGAGCTGGAGCGGTCCTTCTACAAAAAAATTCTTCCGGGCATGCTGTTACTTGTGTTTTTTTTTCTAGGACCTTCTCTCCGGCGGAGAGAAATTACTCCATCGGGGATCGAGAACTACTGGCCATTAAATTGGCACTTGAGGAATGGAGGCATCTGCTGGAGGGATCAAAATTTCCAGTTATCATTTACACCGATCACAAGAATCTCTCCTATCTCCAGTCTGCCCAACGGCTGAACCCTCGCCAGGCTAGGTGGTCGTTGTTCTTTGCCCGCTTTAACTTTGAAATTCATTTTCTCCCTGCCGACAAGAACATTAGGGCCGATGCCCTCTCTCGTTCCTCGGATGTCTCGGAAGTAGAGGTCTCTCCGCAACACATCATTCCTCCTGACTGTCTGATCTCCACTTCTCCAGCCTCCATCAGGCAAACTCCTCCAGGGAAGACCTTTGTTTCTTCACGCCAACGTCTCGGGATTCTCAGAGGGGGCCACTCCTCCCACCTCGCAGGCCATGCGGGCATCAAAAAGTCCTTGCAACTCATCTCTCGTTTCTATTGGTGGCCGACTCTGGAGACGGATGTTGTTGATTTTGTGCGGGCCTGTACTGTCTGTGCCCGGGATAAGACTCCTCGCCAGAAGCCTGCTGGTCTCCTTCATCCTCTGCCTGTCCCTGAACAGCCTTGGTCACTGATTGGTATGGACTTTATTACAGACTTACCCCCATTCCGTGGCAACACTGTTGTTTGGGTGGTCGTTGATCGATTTTCCAAGATGGCACATTTTATTCCTCTTCCTGGTCTTCCTTCAGCGCCTCAGTTGGCAAAACAATTTTTTGTACACATTTTTCGTCTTCATGGTTTGCCCACGCAGATCGTCTCGGATAGAGGCGTCCAATTCGTCTCTAAATTCTGGAGGGCCCTCTGTAAACAGCTCAAGATTAAATTAAACTTCTCTTCTTCTTACCATCCCCAATCCAATGGGCAAGTAGAAAGAATTAACCAGGTCCTGGGTGACTATTTACGGCATTTTGTTTCCTCCCGCCAGGATGACTGGGCAGATCTTCTACCATGGGCCGAATTCTCATACAACTTCAGAGTCTCTGAATCTTCTGCTAAGTCCCCATTTTTCGTGGTGTACGGCCGTCACCCTCTTCCCCCCCTCCCTACTCCCTTGCCCTCTGGTTTGCCCGCTGTGGATGAAGTGACTCGTGATCTTTCCACCATATGGAAAGAGACCCAAAATTCTCTTTTACAGGCTTCATCCCGCATGAAAAGGTTTGCCGATAAGAAAAGAAGAACCCCCCCCATTTTTGCTCCCGGAGACAAGGTATGGCTCTCCGCTAAATATGTCCGCTTTCGTGTCCCCAGTTACAAACTGGGACCACGCTATCTTGGTCCTTTCAAAGTCTTGTGCCAGATTAATCCTGTCTCTTACAAACTCCTTCTTCCTCCTTCTCTTCGTATTCCCAATGCCTTCCATGTCTCTCTCCTTAAACCACTCATCATCAACCGTTTCTCTCCCAAACTTGTCTCTCCCACTCCTGTTTCCGGTTCTTCTGACATCTTCTTCGTTAAGGAGATACTGGCCTCCAAGACGGTCAGAGGAAAAAGATTTTTTTTGGTAGATTGGGAGGGCTGTGGTCCTGAAGAGAGATCCTGGGAACCTGAGGACAACATCCTAGACAAAAGTCTGGTCCTCAGGTTCTCAGGCTCCAAGAAGAGGGGGAGACCCAAGGGGGGGGGTACTGTTACGCCGAGCGCTCCGGGTCCCCGCTCCTCCCCGGAGCGCTCGCAACATCCTCGCAATCGCAGCGCCCCAGTCAGACCTGCTGACCGGGTGCGCTGCGATACCTCTCCCAGCCGGGATGCGATTCGCGATGCGGGTGGCGCCCGCTCGCGATGCGCACCCCGGCTTCCGTACCCGACTCGCTCTCTGTCGGTCCTGTCCCGGCGCGCGCGGCCCCGCTCCTTAGGGCGCGCGCGCGCCGGGTCTCTGCGATTTAAAGGGCCACTGCGCCACTGATTGGCGCAGTTGGTTTATTAGTGTATTCACCTGTGCACTTCCATATATAACCTCACTTCCCCTTCCCTTCCTTGCCGGATCTTGTTGCCATCGTGCCAGTGAAAGCGTTTCCTAGTGTGTTCCTAGCCTGTGTTCCAGACCTCCTGCCGTTGCCCCTGACTACGATCCTTGCTGCCTGCCCCGACCTTCTGCTACGTCCGACCTTGCTCTTGTCTACTCCCTTGTAACGCGCCTATCTTCAGCAGTCAGAGAGGTTGAGCCGTTGCTAGTGGATACGACCTGGTTGCTACCGCCGCTGCAAGACCATCCCGCTTTGCGGCGGGCTCTGGTGAAAACCAGTAGCAGCTTAGAACCGGTCCACTAGCACGGTCCACGCCAATCCCTCTCTGGCACAGAGGATCCACCTCCTGCCAGCCGAATCGTGTCAAGTAGAGATAAGCAAACTTTTACTGTAAGGCTAGGTTCAGACTACGGAATCTCCAGGCAGAAAAATTACCGCCCGGAGATTCCGAGTGTGGCCAGCACCGACTGAATCAGTTGGCGCTAGGACCGTGCGGACACTGCAGTCTCCAATATATGATTTCCGCCTGAAGAATGAGTAATGCCATTCTTCAGGTGGAAATTTTCAAGCGGATTTTCCGTTCACAAATTCCGTTTCCCAAATTCCGAAGTGTGAATTTGTGAACAGAAACCCATTCACTACACTATACATTTTAGCAAGCGGAATTTCTGCCTGCAATTTCAAAGTGGAATTGCAGGCATGAAATTCCGTAGTGTGAACCTAGCCTAAAAGTGTTGTTTGGCCATTGACTCTTGACCATTATCACCGAGACCCCCCCCCGCGATCTCGGTGCAGCCCCCGGCATTCCGAGACCGAGGCGTCACAGTTACGCCACCTCCCATAGATATGAATGGAGGGGGCGTGGCATGACGTCATGAGGGGCGTGGCCGTGATGTCATGTCTCGGTCTAGGGGCAGCACCCAGCAAAGGATGCCAGGGCTGCACCGAGATGGGGGGTCCTGAACTCGTTCAGGACCCTTCATATTTTGATATGTGGCTTATGTTTTCTTCCTCCTCACCTTCTAAGACACATAGCTTTTTTCCTCTGACAGAGTTGTAATAAAGGGGTATTCTGGGCTTAGATAACTTTTAACTATCCTGCCCATTATGAAGAATTATGCTAGTTCTACATTTACTGGCTATTGCACTCTACCCAATCCTTTGCGACTCAAGGCGGCAGCTGGTATCAGGGGGCTTGGCTATTTCTTGTATTTCCTCACAAGCCAGCCCCCTGATGACATTTGCGGTCCATCTGTATGTCCTGACGTTACCTGCACTCCCGCATTCTGCAGATTGACGAGATCACGGGACGCCGACATGTCAGGATGTACAGATGGACTGCAAACATCATCAGAGGGCTGGCTTGTGAGGAAATACAAGAAATAGAAAAGCCCCCTGATATGCTAGACCTGGGGGGACCATATAAAGAAGAAAAAGAAGACAATCAGCGGCAGAGCGGTATAGCAAGTAAGTGTAGAACTAGCATAATTCTTCATAATGGGCAGGATAGTTAAAAGTTAGTTAAGCCCAGAATACCCCTTTAAGACTTTTTTTTTTGTGGAACAAGTTGTACTTTTCATTATCATACTTTATTTTAGGGTAGCAGATATAGAGACAGATCAGACACTGCCTTCAATATGCTCTGCCAATAGTAGCTCCGTTACACTGATGCTAACTGCAGAAAGCTGTGCTTGGTGCAGACTTCAGGTAGATATAGGGATACAGTAACTGTTAAAAAGAATGAATGAAGTCGCACTCACCCGAGTTGCTCTTCAGCAATTTGTAGAATCTATATTCCTAAATCATAGCAGTGAAACAGGTATAGCAGGGAGCGAGAGCTGGCATTTTCTCAGGAGCGGGACACACCAAAGAGAGGCAACTAGTTTCATGTTGTCACGATTCGGCTGGCAGGAGGTGGATCCTCTGTGCCAGAGAGGGATTGGCGTGGACCGTGCTAGTGGACCGGTTCTAAGTTACTACTGGTATTCACCAGAGCCCGCTGCAAAGCGGGATGGTCTTGCAGTGGCGGTAGTAACCAGGTCGTATCCACTAGCAACGGCTCAACCTCTCTGACTGCTGAAGATAGGCGCGGTACAAGGGAGTAGACAAGAGCAAGGTCGGACGTAGCAGAAGGTCGGGGCAGGCAGCAAGGATCGTAGTCAGGGGCAACGGCAGGAGGTCTGGAACACAGGCTAGGAACACACAAGGAAACGCTTTCACTGGCACAATGGAAACAAGATCCGGCGAGGGAGTGCAGGGGAAGTGAGGTATACATAGGGAGTGCACAGGTGAACACACTAATTAGACCAACAATCAGTGGCGCAGTGGCCCTTTAAATCGCAGAGACCCGGCGCGCGCGCGCCCTAGGGAGCGGGGCCGCGCGCGCCGGGACAGGACCGACGGAGAGCGAGTCAGGTACGGGAGCCGGGGTGCGCATCGCGAGCGGGCGCCACCCGCATCGCGAATCGCATCCCGGCTGGGGGCGGTATCGCAGCGCACCCGGTCAGTAGATCTGACCGGGGCGCTGCAGTAGCGAGGATGTTGCGAGCACTCCGGGGAGGAGCGGGGACCCGGAGCGCTCGGCGTAACAGTACCCCCCCCCTTGGGTCTCCCCCTATTCTTGGAGCCTGAGAACTTGAGGACCAGACTTTTGTCTAGGATGTTGTCCTCAGGTTCCCAGGATCTCTCTTCAGGACCACAGCCCTCCCAATCAACCCAAAAAATTTTTTTCCCTCTGACCGTCTTGGAGGCCAGTATCTCCTTCACGGAGAAGATGTCAGAAGAACCGGAAACAGGAGTGGGAGAAACAAGTTTGGGAGAGAAACGGATGATGATGAGTGGTTTAAGGAGAGAGACATGGAAGGCATTGGGAATACGAAGAGAAGGAGGAAGAAGAAGTTTGTAAGAGACAGGATTAATTTGGCACAAGACTTTGAAAGGACCAAGATAGCGTGGTCCCAGTTTGTAACTGGGGACACGGAAGCGGACATATTTAGCGGAGAGCCATACCTTGTCTCCGGGAGCAAAAATGGGGGGAGCTCTTCTTTTCTTATCGGCAAACTTTTTCATGCGAGATGAAGCCTGTAAAAGAGAATTTTGGGTCTCTTTCCATATGGTGGAAAGATCACGAGTCACTTCATCCACAGCAGGCAAACCAGAGGGCAAGGGAGTAGGGAGGGGGGGAAGAGGGTGACGGCCGTACACCATGAAAAATGGGGATTTAGCAGAAGATTCAGAGACTCTGAAGTTGTACGAGAATTCGGCCCATGGTAGAAGATCTGCCCAGTCATCCTGGCGGGAGGAAACAAAATGCCGTAAATAGTCACCCAGGACCTGGTTAATTCTTTCTACTTGCCCATTGGATTGAGGATGATAAGCAGAAGAGAAGTTTAATTTAATCTTGAGTTGTTTACAGAGAGCCCTCCAAAATTTTGACACGAATTGGACGCCTCTATCCGAGACGATCTGTGTGGGCAAACCGTGAAGACGAAAAATGTGTACAAAAAATTGTTTTGCCAACTGAGGCGCTGAAGGAAGACCAGGAAGAGGAATAAAATGTGCCATCTTGGAAAATCGATCAACGACCACCCAAACAACAGTGTTGCCACGGGATGGGGGTAAGTCTGTAATAAAGTCCATACCAATCAGAGACCAAGGCTGTTTGGGGACAGGCAGAGGATGAAGGAGACCAGCAGGCTTCTGGCGAGGAGTCTTATCCCGGGCACAGACAGTACAGGCCCGCACAAAATCAACAACATCCGTCTCCAGAGTCGGCCACCAATAGAAACGAGAGATGAGTTGCAAGGACTTTTTGATGCCCGCATGGCCTGCGAGGTGGGAGGAGTGGCCCCATTTGAGAATCCTGAGACGTTGGCGTGGAGAAACGAAGGTCTTCCCTGGAGGAGTTTGCCTGATGGAGGCTGGAGAAGTGGAGATCAGACAGTCAGGAGGAATGATGTGTTGCGGAGAGACCTCTACTTCCGAGGCATCCGAGGAACGAGAGAGAGCATTGGCCCTAATGTTCTTGTCGGCAGGGCGAAAATGAATTTCAAAGTTAAAACGGGCAAAGAACAACGACCACCTGGCCTGGCGAGGATTCAGCCGTTGGGCAGACTGGAGATAGGAGAGATTCTTGTGATCGGTGTAAATGATAACTGGAAATTTTGATCCCTCCAGCAGATGCCTCCATTCCTCAAGTGCCAATTTAATGGCCAGTAGTTCTCGATCCCCGATGGAGTAGTTCCTCTCCGCCGGAGAGAAGGTCCTAGAAAAAAAAACACAAGTAACAGCATGCCCGGAAGAATTTTTTTGTAGAAGGACCGCTCCAGCTCCCACTGAGGAGGCATCAACCTCCAATAGGAAGGGTTTAGATGGGTCAGGTCTGGAGAGCACGGGAGCAGAAGAAAAGGCAGACTTGAGCCGTTTAAATGCGTCTTCTGCTTGGGGAGACCAGGACTTAGGATTGGCATTCTTCTTGGTTAAAGCCACGATAGGAGCCACAATAGTGGAAAAATGTGGAATAAATTGTCTGTAATAATTGGCGAACCCCAAAAAACGTTGGATAGCACGGAGTCCGGAGGGGCGTGGCCAATCTAAGACGGCAGAGAGTTTATCTGGGTCCATTTGTAGTCCCTGGCCAGAGACCAAGTATCCTAGGAAAGGAAGAGATTGACATTCAAACAGACATTTCTCCATTTTGGCATAAAGTTGATTGTCTCGAAGTCTCTGAAGAACCATGCGGACATGCTGGCGATGTTCTTCTAAGTTGGCAGAAAAAATCAGAATATCGTCCAGATACACAACACAGGAATATAAGAGATCACGAAAAATTTCATTAACAAAGTCTTGGAAGACGGCAGGGGCGTTGCACAGGCCAAAGGGCATGACCAGATACTCAAAGTGTCCATCTCTGGTGTTAAATGCAGTTTTCCATTCGTCCCCCTCCCTGATGCGGATGAGATTATAAGCACCTCTTAAGTCCAGTTTGGTAAAGATGTGGGCACCTTGAAGGCGATCAAAGAGTTCTGAGATAAGAGGTAGGGGGTAGCGGTTCTTTACCGTGATTTTATTAAGTCCGCGGTAATCAATGCAAGGACGTAGGGAGCCATCTTTTTTGGACACAAAGAAAAATCCAGCTCCGGCAGGAGAGGAGGATTTGCGGATAAACCCCTTTTTTAAATTTTCCTGGATGTATTCAGACATAGCAAGAGTCTCTGGGGCGGACAGAGGATAAATTCTGCCCCGGGGTGGAGTAGTGCCCGGGAGGAAGTCAATAGGACAGTCATAAGGCCTGTGAGGAGGTAAAGTCTCAGCTTGTTTTTTGCAAACTACGTCAGCATAGTCCATATAAGCCTTAGGGAGACCGGTTACAGGGGGACCCACAGGGTCACGGCAGGGAGTACTGGGAACCGGTTTAAGACAGTCCTTGAAACAAGAAGTACCCCAGCTCTTGATCTCTCCTGTGGACCAATCAAGGGTTGGGGAATGGCGTTGAAGCCACGGTAGTCCAAGGAGAATTTCGGAAGTGCAATTGGAGAGGACCAAAAACTCAATTTTTTCGTGATGAGGTCCGATGCACATTAGGAGGGGCTCCGTGCGGTAACGCACGGTACAGTCCAATCTTTCATTGTTAACACAATTGATGTAGAGGGGTCTGGCGAGACTGGTCACCGGGATGTTGAACCTGTTGATGAGAGAGGCCAAAATAAAATTTCCTGCAGATCCGGAATCCAAGAAGGCCATAGTAGAGAAGGAGAAGGTAGAGGCAGATATCCGCACAGGCACAGTAAGGCGTGGAGAAGCTGAGTTGACATCAAGAACTGTCTCACCTTTGTGCGGAGTCAGCGTACATCTTTCCAGACGGGGAGGACGGATAGGACAATCCTTCAGGAAGTGTTCGGTACCGGCACAGTACAGGCAAAGATTCTCCATGCGGCGTAGTGTCCTCTCTTGAGGTGTCAAGCGAGACCGGTCAACTTGCATAGCCTCCACGGCGGGAGGCACAGGAACGGATTGCAGAGGACCAGAGGAGAGAGGAGCCGGGGAGAAAAAACGCCTCGTGCGAACAAAGTCCATATCCTGGCGGAGCTCCTGACGCCTTTCGGAAAAACGCATGTCAATGCGAGTGGCTAGATGAATGAGTTCATGCAGGTTAGCAGGAATTTCTCGTGCGGCCAGAACATCTTTAATGTTGCTGGATAGGCCTTTTTTAAAGGTCGCGCAGAGGGCCTCTTTATTCCAGGATAATTCGGAAGCAAGAGTACGGAATTGGATGGCGTACTCGCCAACGGAAGAATTACCCTGGACCAGGTTCAGCAGGGCAGTCTCAGCAGAAGAGGCTCGGGCAGTTTCCTCAAAGACACTTCGAATTTCCGAGAAGAAGGAGTGTACAGAGGCAGTGACGGGGTCATTGCGGTCCCAGAGCGGTGTGGCCCATGACAGAGCTTTCCCAGACAGAAGGCTGACTACGAAAGCCACCTTAGACCTTTCAGTAGGAAACTGGTCCGACATCATCTCCAAGTGCAGGGAACATTGTGAAAGAAAGCCACGGCAAAACTTAGAGTCCCCATCAAATTTATCCGGCAAGGATAGTCGTAGGCCGGAAGCGGCCACTTGCTGCGGAGGAGGTGCAGGAGCTGGCGGAGGAGATGATTGCTGAAGCTGTGGTAGTAGCTGCTGTAGCATCACGGTCAGTTGAGACAGCTGGTGGCCTTGTTGCGCTATCTGTTGCGACTGCTGGGCGACCACCGTGGTGAGGTCGGCGACAACTGGCAGTGGAACTTCAGCGGGATCCATGGCCGGATCTACTGTCACGATTCGGCTGCCAGGAGGTGGATCCTCTGTGCCAGAGAGGGATTGGCGTGGACCGTGCTAGTGGACCGGTTCTAAGTTACTACTGGTATTCACCAGAGCCCGCCGCAAAGCGGGATGGTCTTGCAGCGGCGGTAGTAACCAGGTCGTATCCACTAGCAACGGCTCAACCTCTCTGACTGCTGAAGATAGGCGCGGTACAAGGGAGTAGACAAGAGCAAGGTCGGACGTAGCAGAAGGTCGGGGCAGGCAGCAAGGATCGTAGTCAGGGGCAACGGCAGGAGGTCTGGAACACAGGCTAGGAACACACAAGGAAACGCTTTCACTGGCACAATGGCAACAAGATGCGGCGAGGGAGTGCAGGGGAAGTGAGGTATACATAGGGAGTGCACAGGTGAACACACTAATTAGACCAACTGCGCCAATCAGTGGCGCAGTGGCCCTTTAAATCGCAGAGACCCGGCGCGCGCGCGCCCTAGGGAGCGGGGCCGCGCGCGCCGGGACAGGACCGACGGAGAGCGAGTCAGGTACGGGAGCCGGGGTGCGCATCGCGAGCGGGCGCCACCCGCATCGCGAATCGCATCCCGGCTGGGGGCGGTATCGCAGCGCACCCAGTCAGTAGATCTGACCGGGGCGCTGCAGTAGCGAGGATGTTGCGAGCGCTCCGGGGAGGAGCGGGGACCCGGAGCGCTCGGCGTAACACATGTCACCTGCAGATGCTTCTTCCGGCCAAGGTGCACGTCTATCTCAGGTGGAGAGTGTCTTTTTGTACTCCATATAGGATAGCCACAGAAACATAACAACAAACGTTTGCAAACTACCACCATGTAAAAAAGAACAAATGCAAAAATACATTTAAAACCACAATACGATAAAATGACTCACAAGAAAGGGGAAAAGTCGTTCCTTTCATTTAACCCCAGAGGACCTGTAGCATTCAATTTTATTATCCAAAGTGCTTCTCTGCATAATAGATAAGTATCTTTATTTTCTCCAATGGGGACATTTGTTATTTTTTTCAATCCGGCAAACTTCAAGCCCTCATTGCTATTGCCATGGCATTCAGCAATATGGGCCATAAAGCAGGGGCCACCCTTGCCAGTTCGGAAGGAGTAAAAAAAATGTTCTCTGATTCGTACACATAGTTTTCATTTTGTCTTCCCAATATAAAAATAATTTCAGGGACTTAACATACAGTATACAATGTAGGTTGACTTACAGGCAATCAACTGGTTAACAAAACTGTTAACTCCCCCCAGAACAAAATGTATTTTAGCCTGATTAAACTGGCAAAAGTTACAGCTTCTACATGGGAAGTTACCTTAGTGGTTTGTTTTTTCTTTTTTCTTTTTTTTTTTGCAAATATATTTTTATTGAACATTTTTCAAAATACATAACTAAGAAAATGGGAATCATTCTACCATAGAATCAGAAAAGAGAAATACAGGGAAAAACAAATGTCGGCTGAGCAAACTGTGAACATCATCTGAGCAGTGGTATATAAAATCTTGTAATGCCCAAGCATGCATAGGAACAAATAATAGCAAGCAACTTCCCTCTGACTATATGGTCCATGTAACTCCTGATCCAATAACTAGCACTAGTCGTCCAGAGGCCCCACCCAACCTTAGATAATTGTTAACCTTCCCAGTCTCCCCCCCCCCCCCCCCCAAGGGATTACCAATCATTGCAGTGCATAGTACACATAAGAGACAGCAAACCCTCCCTGACTCCCAAGGGACAGCAAAAAGAACAGCAAAAAAAAAAAAAAAAAAATATTGAGTGCAGGGCGTATCAAGCATCCGTAAACCCAAAGAGCCTCGATGTTATACCAGGGGATATTTCAGAAAGGATGGACATAAACATAAACATAATAAATGAATGCCATTTCTTAAAAAATCTCTTTGTGTCTGAATCCCTGTGCCTCTCCACATCCAACCTGTCAACTCCCAGGAAGATTTTTAATTGAGATATGAGCATTGGCAAACCTGGAGTATTCACTTCCATCCAAGTATTAAATAGACATCTCAGAGCAACTAGGAACACAACATGTAGGAATTGGGGGAACCTCTCCTCCCCCTCCCCTCCGGTGGCCGCAACTGGTGGAACAGCAAGGCTTGAGGCCTAAAAGGGAGTCGCACCTTCCAATGATCCCAGATATAGGAAACTATCATCCGTCAATAGTCCGCCGTGAATGAGCAGTCCCACACTCCATGGTAAAGATTTGTGAGTGGTGTCTGGCATTAAGGGCATTTCATGATCCTGTCTGGGAAGGATGGTGTAGGGAGGATATTAAAGCCATAAATTGCCCCATGCGCCATTTTGAAATAAGTCTCCCGCCACCTCTCATTAATAACATGCTTACGAACCGCCCCACAGCCTGCTAGAATCGTGGCTATAATGCCGCCATCTCCCATCCATCGCTCCCAAGTGCGAAAAAGTTCCTCTGGGTCCACCTTGGAAAAACATGCATGAAAAGCAAGGTAGATCATAGATATGGTCACTCTCCTCGGCTCATCCCCCACTATATAGTCTAAGGCATGCGCGGGCACCTCCCACAAGAGATCCCTAAGTCTGGATGTGCAGAATGTATATACCTGGTTGGCTTGTAGAACATGTGTGCGTGGGAGCTGAAAAAAGGTAAGAATTTCTCCTGGTGTGAGCCACCTGTGTTCCTCTGTGTGTATCAGTGACCCTACATACGTCACTCCCCTGGTACCCCAGTTGCGCAGAAAGGAGGAGGAGCTTCCCTGTGGAAATTCTGGAGTGCCAAGCAAAGGCATTCTCTTGGAGAGGAGGAACAGAAGGCCATAAAGCTTTTGTACTTCCCTCCAGCAGGTAATTTAGCATAGGAGGTGTGCAGCAGCACTGAAAGGGGTCATGGGGCAGCCAAGGCTCCCTCCATCCTCAGATTGGAGTAAAAGGCAGAGTTATGCAGCCAGTCCATTACATGGTGGAAAAGACAAGCTACATTATAACCTCCAATGTTTTGGAAATTCACACCCCCTCCGCTTTACACTGCATGAGTTTCTGCAAAGCTATTCTGGGACGTTTGCTCTGCCACAAGAAACGGGTAAAAGCTGAATTAAGGCATTTGACATCATCATGTTTGAGAATAAGCAGGAGGGTTAGCAAGGAGTAGAATAAACGTGGGAAACTGATCATTTTAATAAGGTGACAACGACCCAGAAAAGAAAGCGGTAAGGTTTCCCCCATTTCAATTCAGAGAATATCTGCTTAAAAAAAGTGACATAGTTTAGGGAATATAGTGTGTCCGGTGTTCTACCAATACTGATTCTCAGATAAGTAATAGATGAAGTTATCACCGACACTCCCAGATCGTCCCCATCTGTCAGCACCCGTGCCGGCGTCAATCCCAGGGACATTAGAGGTGTTGACCTTGTTACCAGTAAACTGGCCTACAATCGTCAAAAAGTCGAGTATCTTGGGAACTGCCACCCTCGGGTCACTAAGGTAAAGGAGTACGTCATCAGCAAACATGGATAGTTTAATTTCCTGGGGACCCACCATTATACCCCTATAAAGGTGTGAGGAAATGAGGAAACAGGCCAGAGGTTCGATAGCTAAGTCAAACACTAAATGTGACAGAGGGCATCCCTGGCGGGTACCTTTCACTATGGCGATGGGTCGGGAAAGAATACTTGGGGTGTAGGCCCTAGTCGCTAGATCATGATAGAGCCCCTGTATAAAGGAGGTAAAACAGCCCATGATGCTAAATTTACTCAGTACTAGGTCCAGCCAATCCCACCATACATACGCTTTCTCTGCATCGAGCGTAAGTGATGCAGGGTTGGAGTCTGACCCAGTCCGGCCCCGTACACTCTCCATAGCCTCCAGGACCTTCTGGATGTTCTTAACTACTGCTCGTGTCTTAACAAAACCCACCTGGTTTTCCCCCAATAAGGGAGGGAAAAAAAACGGCTAGTCGATCAGCCATGATTTTAGATAACAGTTTCACATCTTGGTCTCACAGGGAGATCGGCCGATAGGAGTCAGGGGATCCTTGCCCGGCTTGGGAAGCACCTTGATATACGCCATCTTGGCTGGGAAGGGTAAGACACTGGACTGCAGGATACAATTAAAGTGTCTCATCATGCTAGGGGCAATTTGGTCAACTAGGGGCTTGTAAAACTCGCTCGGAAATCCATTCAGTCCTGGCATCTTGCCATTAGCCAAGGAAGCGAATTCCCGTCGCTACCTCCTCCTTCGAAACCTCAGCATTCAGTTCCTGACGTTAATCCTCTGTCAACCTAGGGAGATTAATTCCAGAAAAAAATTCTTCCCCCTCAATCGTCGGTCCAGGGGTAGTAGAGTAAAGTTCTGTGTAATAGGATCCCAGAATCGCAGTAATCGAGTGTGGGTCAGTTTTGGTACACCCCTGGGAGTCTCGTAAAGCTAAAACATGTGTCGGTGTATAGGCCCCCTTCGCTATCCTCGCCAACAAGCGCCCGCCTTGTTACTATGTCTAAAAAGATCAGCCTCAAAGTAAGATCAGTATATGTGTTCCTTCCTTTCCAGCCAGAGCTTATAAGAAGCCCTTGCTTCCTGCCATTTGAGTTTAAGGACCGGGATAGGAGAGGTGACAAAATGGGAATAAGCCTCTGACAGCCCTGCGCTAGCCTTTGCATGACCCTCCAGAAACTTTCGTTTAAGTGTATTACTATATGCCAGAATCCCGCCCCTAAGAACTACTTTTGCTGTTTCCCAATAATGTGCTGCATTGTCCGCTTCAAACTCCAGCCACCATCCCCTCAAAAGGCCCAGAAAAGATTCGACCTTAGTAAGGTAGGACAGAAAACACCATAGGAAATCAAAGCCCTTGGGGGAGGATGGCAGGAGCTCCAAGACAACCTGCAAGTCCTCCGAAATGACAATGTCATGAATGTCCACTCTCCATAGTCTGAGGCTCACTAGTGAACTGACCATGAAATAGTCAATGCGGGACCACGAGCCATGGACATGTGAGAAGTGTGTGCACTCACGGTTGTCCGGGTGTAGATGACCCCAACAATCCTTCAGTGCCATATGTGTCAGAAAAGGAGGGAGTACCTTGCCATTATGACGTATAGGGATAGGGTGTATAGAAAAGCTTTTGCAATCAATTGTGAGTGGCCAGGCCATTCGCTGAACAGTGTCTGCTAGAGAAGTGAAAAAGGAATGATTATCTCCATTAGGCATAGACATTTTAAATACTATAGGTATCACCATTATGCTCCAGCTGTACATGAGAGAGGAGGCGATAGGAGAACGACTTATGGAACAGAGTCAACACTCCAGCTTTGCCATCTACTGCCGGTGAGCCCAAGACCTTACCCACCCAGAGTTTCTGCATTCTCAAAAAGTCTGCCTCCACAAGGTGAGTCTCTTGAAGGAGAACCATATCTGGATGCAGACACTTCAGAAAGCACATCATTTTGATCCTCTTTTGAGGGGACCTCAGTCCCTTAACGTTCCAAGAAATTACCATACACATATGGACCAACAATCCCTAGAGAGGGGAAAGAGAAGGGGAAGAAAAGTAAGGGCAAAGATCAGGGTGCATACATAGAAGGAGGGCAGGACAGACAGGAAACTATGAGAGGAGAGCCGAGGCCAGGGGGTTGGAGGAAAGGCCCCCAAGGACGCCAACCGCTGGGAAAAACGCAGTTAGAATTAGACATCTGGGTGGTATAGGAAAGAAGAGAAAGGATGATCCCAGAAAACATAAATGAAGCCTAGGAAAAACCCAAAACTAAACAAAATACAAGAACACAAAGCAGCGCCCAGCATGGAATAGGGGCATCTGCCAGTCGTGTTATGGATGAAACCGTCCCAGGGTCAACAACAACCATTGCTAAATACTAAAGTACGAATAAGTCCTGTGGCCCCCAGGTGCTAAAAAGAAAACATAACAGTCACAATACGATACTCAATCTGGGGAGGTAGATCTGCTACTCCTGCTTATACTGCATCTCCCCGCCGACTTCCTCCGTTTTCTGGTGTCTTCAACAGAGTCCAGATGACTTTCTCTGCACCGAAAGAGCTGATAGGAGGTTTCCCCTCATCCCCTAGGTAATAGAGAGTGATGAGGAGGGGAGCGGGGGTGAGGAGGGAAACCCGGTTCTGTCAGTAGTTCCTGGAGAGCCATCTCTGCCGCTGTTGGGATAGGAGATGAAGGTCCCATCCAAGCGAAACACTTTTAGGGTAGCCGGATATTGCAATTGAAAGTGTTTCTTGGCCTTGTACAGTTCTGTGCATAGTTTACCTTAAGCCCTCCTCCGCATGGCAATTTCAGCTGAGAAGTCTTCAAAGAGCAAAAGTTTTTGTTGCGGAAAGTGAGCAAAGAGGTGCGACGGCGGAAAGCCTTGAGAAGCTCCACCATGTCATTATAGTCAAGCAACTTGAAGACAACTTGTCTCGGTCTGGCTGTGTAGCTGGAGCGGGAGTGAGAGTCATCAGCCCGCACCCGTCCCAGGTAGTGCGCCCTTTCCACCCGACATTTATGCTGGAGACCCAATGCTTTGTGTAGATCACTCTCACAGAACACTTGGAGGTCAGAAGGAGGAAGGGATTCGCTGACTCCCACCAAACGTAGGTTATTGCGGCAGGAGCAGTTCTCCAAGTCTTCCAATTTCTCGCTAACATAACACAAATCAGTTTCCGTCTGCCGTAGTCTGGTAGCCAGTCCACTATTCTCATCCTACAGTGCAATAATCCTTTTTTCCGCTTCATCTATGCGACCAGGATGTGTCCCCCGTTCAGACTGGATACGTGTCAGCGTAGAGTGTATGGAATTTTCCAGCATGTGCTGAATGGTAGGGATAATTAATTTGACCAACGCTGCCGCCAAGGATTGCAGGTCCATGGGTGCGGTTAATGAAACATCCGCTGCTGTAGCTATCGCGTGCTGTGGAAGCTGAGTAAACATAGGCAGTGCTCTCTCCTCAAGCGTGAACATTTGTTTGGCTCCCAGACACTTCCATAGCAGCCTGAGAGGGTTGCTGGGCCATAGCGGGAATCGGGGTCTGTTCAATAGTAGAAATTGGTGCTGCAGCAGCTGAGGGGCATTTATGGGCGGACCCTTGTTGAGGAATTTCTCTCTGTGTAAGAGGAAATGTCCACTAATGAGGCAAAGGGCCACTATATTTAGTAAAAAAAAGGTCTGCCGTTGGCCACCCAGGTAGTGGAGCATGTAGTGGGATGAATTAGGGAGAGTTTCTGGCTGGTATGCGCAGTTGCACACTGCAGCTGTGGTGCTGAAACAGGAGTAAGCAGCAGCTGCAATAGAGAGAGGTACAGCTCCCCTCATCCCTCCGCTGGGTGTTATGTGGCTGGACCGGGAAAATGGCAGCAGACCCTTATTTAACATGGGGCCGCTGGCACTGTCCTCCTGAGCTGCCCCCTGTCTGACTCACTGCCCAATGCTGCAGATGTCCAGCGGGTAGTTGTGAGGAGGGACAGTGCCTGGAGCATCAGGACCCCTGATCTGCTGCTGCTATTCAGGAAGATGGAGGCCCCTGCGAGGAGATGCGCAGGAGCTGCGCTGTAATGTATCTCCGTGCGGACTTGCGGGTGACTGCTGGGGTCTCGGCGGAGCTGCGCCGGCTCCCGGGGTCCTCAGGTATGCTGATGGGTGAGACTGGGTGTCTGCAGCCGGTCTTCGGTGCGGATATGGGACCCGGGGTGTGGGGAGCTCCATCTCTCTGCTCCTCACATGCCTGCGCCGGAACCGGAAGTTGTTTTTTTTTTTTTTTTTTTTTTAGAAATCTCCCACCATTGTAGACTTCCAAAAAGTAATCATGGGTTTTTTCTTTGCGTTTTTTCCCAATTCAGTGTCATGCTCAAAAAATACCAATTATCTAAGATGCTCTTTTTTAATCATTTGATTCATGGGAGAATTCGCAAAGGAAAAAACTAAATGTTTATTTTTATTTTCTATATCTGTATTTCTTCTGTTTTTTTTTAGGTCTTAATAGTTCTTCACATGTCCTTTTTTGAGTTTTTTTTAAACCCTTTGTCAATCACTGCTTTTGGGTAACCCCTTTCTTTTAATCGTATGGTTAGATCTTCGGCCTGTTTTAGGAAAGTACTCTGACCACTATTTACACATTTTTGTTTCAATAGCTGGCTATATGGAATATTATCCTTGACATAAGTGGGGTGGGAACTTTTATAGTGTAGTATTGATTTTTTGGCAATAATTTTTCTATAACTGGCAGTTTTTAGATTGCCCCCTTCGATGTTTAGTGGATTGTGAGCCTAGTAGATCCAGGGATGTAGCACAAGCAAATACCACACCTGCTGTCCCTTTAGGAGGTGCACAAGACAAGGGAGAGGGAACAAGAATAAATGTTCACGCACGACCAAAGAAGAGGAAGGGCATCAACTATAAGCCTTAAAACAACCTGATAATGTTTTAAATCTCACTGACATTACACTAAATGAGGACTGTATTTCCATCTTGTCTAAGGGCCTGAACTATGGACTGCATTTTGAAGTTGATCTTCACAAAGCATTAAGAAAATTACATTTACAAAAATATTTTGCACACTCTGACAAAAATACTAATAAAAAATATTAATGTACAGAATACCTTAGAAGGTGAAGCCCCATGCCAAATATCCAGTTTGGGATTTAGTGTTGCAAAAGAGTTTTCTACACAGGATGTTTTGTGTAGGAGATGCTAAAAGATCTAAAGTTTATGAACAAGAGGTCATTTGAATGACACTGCTAAATATATGCAATTGAACGAGAATCCTACAAGAAGAACTGTAGACCACCTCTGCTCTCTCCTTAGACACCATGTAGAAAAATCAGTAATTTCCTTAAAATCTGCAGAAAATTTTTTACCATTCTCCCCAAAACCAGCCAAATGGTATGTATTACCAAAAGTGCACATAAGCCTCACCTGCCCGGCCGGACAGCCAGTCGTCACCGGAATAGGGGCACATACAGAATCCCTATCGAGCTATTTAAAATGGCTACTAGCCCCACTACTTAAATGTATCCCCACTTTATTAAAAGACTCAGGAGAACTACTTACTGCTTTTGAGGGTTTATTTGGCAAGATTCTTATCGCCTAGCCTCTGTCGACATTGTAAGCCTGTACACCCGCATCCCTCATGATGCGGGTGTACAGGCAATGAACACTTTTTTGTCAGGTACTGGCAATTCTTTTTGTCCTCAATAACAATGATTTTCTGCACAATGGTTGTGGTACAAGCATTTTTTGGGCGACATTAGAACAAGAATTAGTGTTTTCCACCAAAAATCCGTTCATCCACCAGATTAAATATTTTCTTAGGTACGTGGATGACATCCTACTAGTTTGGGATGGTCCTGAATCAGATTTTCAAGCTTTTGTTAATAAAAAAAAAAATACACTGTCAATATGCTTTTTATCAGTGTTTTCGGTGGTCTTACTTTAGACTTTCTGGATGTTAGATTAAACATAAAAGGGGGTAATCTATAGGCTGAAGATCTAACCATATAGTTAAAAGAAAGGGGTTGCCTAAAACAGTGATTGAAAAAGGACACGTGAAGAACTATTAAGACCTAAAAAAACGATCCAGCTATAGAAAATAAAAACAAACGTTTTCTTTTTTCCTTTGCAAATTTTCCCATGAATCAAATGATTAAGAAGAATATCTTAGATAATTGGTATTTTTTTTAAACATGACACTGAATTGGGAAAAACGCAAAGCAAAAATCCATTATTACTTTTGAGAAGTCTTATACAGTGGGATATTTCTTAAAAAAGAAAAAACAAACCAAATAGGAGAAAGCTGGTTAGGAAAAACGGAACCAAAAGGTAACTTCCTATGTAGAAGCTGTAACTTTTGCCAGTTTAATCTGACTAATAGAAATTTTGTTCTGGGTGGAGGTAATATTTTCATTAACCAGCTGATTACCTGTAAGACCTACACTGTATACTGTATGTCATGTCCCTGCAATTATTTTTATATTGGGAAGACAAAACATAAACTATGTTTACGAATCAGAGAACATTTTTTTACTCCTTCCGAACTGGCAAGGGTGCCCCCCCCCCCCCCACCACTTTATTGCCCATATGGCTGAATGCCATGTCAATAACAGTGAGGGCTTGAAGTTTGCCGGACTGAAGAAAGTAACAAATGTCCCCACTGCAGAAAATAAAGATACTTATATATTACACAGAGAAGCACTTTGGAAAATAAAATTTAATGCTACAGGTCCTCTGGGGTTAAATGAAAGGAACGATTTTTCACCTTTCTTGTGAGTCATTTTATCGTATTGTGGTTTTAAATGTATTTTTGCATTTTTGTATTTGCTCTTTTTTTATATGGTGGTAGTTTGCACACGTTTGTTGTTATGTTTCCATGGCTACCCTATATTGAGTACAAAAAGACACTCTCAACCTGAGAGGCGTGCACCTTGGCTGGAAGAAGCGTCCGCAGGTGACGTGAAACAGAATAAATTATTCCTAGCACCAGTAGACATTTATTGTATAGGGAGGATCTACGTCCACATATACCCCCCAGTGAAAGAGTGATGGACAAGTACAGCCTGCGATAGCAGCAATATTAAATACTAGCTTTTGCCCGGGGCTTCGCTTGCGTTAAATTTGGGGTAATATAGATCTACTTTTTATGATCCTGTAGTAATGAAGCAGCTCTGGGTAAAGTCTACGGGCATCCAAACAACCCGAATACTTTCAACATTGATCACCGCGTCTAAAGAGTTAATGCCGGACATCTGCCAGACTGGCAGACGTCTACGTTTTAAAAACAACACCTGTGAAAAAATTCAGCTTTCTAAGTCCAAGGGTTTAGGCTGGACATTGATGTGTCAGTGAGTCAGGCCTTCTCTTTTTATATATATGTAGATAGACCTACAAATGAACTAAATGCCGCATAAAAATAGTCCCACACTAACTCCAGATATAGCCTCTAGCAGTGTGAAACCTCAACCTGGCAGGCGCAGACTACAAGGTACCAGCCGCAACATACCAACAGAGGCAAGTAATAGTCTGCTGCACTTTACCTCTATGTGAGGACACAAAAACTCTACTATGGGTACAGAGTAGGAGCAGAACACAGTCTGCTCAAATTCCAATTTTTCTATTAGCATTGCATATCCATAGGGAGTGAATTTTTTTGTGGTGTCTGTGATGTTCACTTTATGCATGCTCAATGTATATTAAGCCCTTAAGGACCAGGCCATTTTTCATTTTTGCACTTTTGTTTTTTCCTCCTCACCTTCACAAAATCATAACGCTTTCAATTTTCCACCTACAGATCCATATTAGGGCTTGTTTTCTGCGCCACCAATTTTACTTCTTAATTACTTCAATCATTTCATAAAATAATACACCACACAACTAAAAAAAATATAGTTGTGGGGTGAAATAAAAAAAAAACCTGAGATCGAGCAGACCAGAGCAGAAAATGACCGATAACACTGATCAGTGCTATGCCCTATGCAGAGCACTGAACAGTAATAACAATCAAAGGATTGCTATAAATAGCTCCCTATGGGGACTATTAACCCCTTCATGACCTGGGGTTTTTCCATTTTTGCACTTTCGCTTTTTCCTCCTTACCTTTAAAAAACCATAACTCTTTCAATTTTGCACCTAAAAGTCCATATGCTGGCTTATTTTTTGCGCCACCAATTCTACTTTTTAATGACATCAGCCATTTTACCCAAACTTCTACAGTGAAACGGAAAAAAATTCATTGTGCGACAAAATTGAAGAAAAAATGCAATTTTGTAAATTTTGAGGGCTCCCGTTTCTACACAGTACATTTTTCGGTAAAAATGACACCTTACCTTTATTCTGTAGGTCTATACAGTTAAAATGATACCCTTCTTATATAGGTTTGATTTTGTCGTACTTCTGGAAAAAATCATAACTACATGCAGGAAAATGTATACATTTAACCACTTAACCTTAAGGACATATGACGTACTGGAACGTCATGTGTCCGCTCCCGATCTATAACGCGGGGCCACGGCGTGGCCCCGCATCATAGCGGGTCGGGCCTGGCCTCTAACAACGGCGGGGACCCGTGGCTAATAGCGCGCGGCATTGATCGCTGTGCCGTGCGCTATTAACCCTTTAGACGCGGCGTTCAGTTGAACGCTGCGTCTAAAGTGAAACTGAAACCATGCCGGTTTGCTCAGTGGGCTGTTCGGGATAGCCGCGGTGAAATCGTGGCATCCCGAACAGCTTACAGGACAGCAGGAGGGTCCCTACCTGCCTCCTCGCTGTCCGATCGCCGAATGACTGCTCAGTGCCTGAGATTCAGGCATGAGCAGTCAAGCGGCAGAATCATCAATCACTGGTTTCTTATGAGAAACCAGTGATCAATGTGAAAGATCAGTGTGTGCAGTGTTATAGGTCCCTATGGGACCTATAACACTGCAAAAAAAAGTGGAAAAAAAAGTGAATAAATATCATTTAACCCCTTCCCTATTAAAAGTTTGAATCACCCCCCTTTTCCCATAAAAAAACACAGTGTAAATAAAAATAAACATATATGGTATCGCCGCGTGCGGAAATGTCCGAATTATAAAAATATATAATTAATTAAACCGCACGGTCAATGGCGTGCGTGCAAAAAAATTCCAAAGTCCAAAATAGTGCATTTTTGGTCACTTTTTATATCATGAAAAAATGATCAATAAGTCCTATCAATGCAAAAATGGTACTGTTAAAAACTTCAGATCACGGCGCAAAAAACGAGCCCTCATAGTGCCCCATACACGGAAAAATAAAAAAGTTATAGGGGTCAGAAATGACAATTTTAAACGTATACATTTTCCTGCATGTAGTTATGATTTTTTCCAGAAGTACGACAAAATAAAACCTATATAAGTAGGGTATCATTTTAACCATATGGACCTACAGAATAAATATCAGGTGTCATTTTTACCAAAAAATGGACTACGTAGAAACGGAAGCCCCCAAAAGTTACAAAACGGCTTTTTTTTTTTCAATTTTGTCTCACAATGATTTTTTTCCGTTTCACCATAGATTTTTGGGCACAATGACTGACGTCATTACAAAGTAAAATTGGTGGCGCAAAAAATAAGCCATCATATGGATTTTTAGGTGCAAAATTGAAAGAGTTATGATTTTTTAAAGGCAAGGAGCAAAAAACAAAAATGCAAAAACGGAAAAAACCCCGGTCCTTAAGGGGTTAAGGACCAAGCCAATTTTCAGTGTAGAACCCGGACACTTTCACTTTAAGCATTAATAACTCTGGAATGCTTTTACCTTTCATTCTGATTCTGATTAGTTTTTTTTGTGACATATTCTACTTTATGTTAGTCATAAAATTTTGTCGATACCTATATCATTTCTTTTTCTTCTTTTTTTTACTTTGAAGCTCTCTGCTTATAAGGAAAATGAATATTCCAAAAAACATATATGTCGATTCACATATATAACATGTCTTCTTTATGATTGCATCGTAAAGTTGACATGTTTTTACTTGTGGAAGACATCAGAGGGCTTCAAAATATAGCAGCAATCCTCAAATTTTTCACAACATTTTCCAAATCGAAATTTTTCAGGGACCAGTTCTGTTTTGAAGTGGATTTGAAGGGCCTTCTTATTAGAAATACCCCCCACCCACAAATGACCCCATTATAAAAACTGCACCCCTCAAAGTATTCAAAATTACATTCAAAAGGTTTGTTAACCCTTTAGGTGTTTCACAGGAATAGCAGCAAATTGAAGGAGAAAATAAAAAATCGCAATTATCAAGGGATAATAGGACAAAATGCCCCCCAAAATTTGTAACCCCATCTCTTCTGAGTATGGAAATACCCCATGTGTGGACATCAAGTGCTCTGCTGGTGCACTACAATGCTCATAAGAGAAGGAGTCACATTTGGCTTTTGAAAAGCAAATTTTGCTGAAATGGTTTTTGGGGGGCATTTCACATTTAAGAAACCCCTATGGTGCCAGAACAGCAAAAAAAAAAAACACATGGCATACTATTTTGGAAACTACACCGCTCAAGGCACGTAACAAGGGGTCCAGTGAGCCTTAACAACCCACAGGTGTTTGACGACTTTTCGTTTAAGTTGGATGTGTAAATTATTCGTTTTTTTTTCACTAAAATGCTAGTTTTCCTTCAAATAAAAATTTTTTACAATGGAAAATAGGACAAAATGCCCCGCCAAATGTGTAACCCCCTCTCTTCTGAGTATGGAAATACCCCATGTGTGGACGTCAAGTGCTCTGCTGGCAAACTACAATGCTCAGAAGAGGAGGAGCGCCATTGAGCTTTTGAAAGAGAATTTGTTTGGAATGGAAGTTGGGGGGCCATTTACACCCCACTGGCGTTTGACAGATCTTTGGAACAGTGGGCTGTGCAAATGAAAAATTTGATCACTGTTCCAAAAATCTGTCAGACACCTGTGGGGCGTGAATGCTCACTGTACCCCTTATTACATTATGTGAGGGGTGTAGTTTCCAAAATTGGGTCATGTGTGGGAGGGGTCCATTGTTCTGGCACTATGGGGGCTTTGTAAACACACTTGGCCTTCAATTCCGGACAAATTTTCTCTTCAAAATCCCAATGACGCTCCTTCTCTTCTGAGCATTGTAGTTTGCCCGCAGAGCACTTTACATCCACATACTCTGAGGAAATGGGGTTACAAATTTTGGGGGCTTTTTTCCTATTTCCCCTTGTGAAAAGGAAAAACCTAGGGTAACACCAGCATTTTAGTGAATATAAAAATTTTTTTTCATTTTCCCATCCAACTTTAATGAAAATTTGTCAAATTTGTTTTTTTTTACACTAAAAGGCTGGTGTAGCCCCCAAATTTTCCTTTTCATAAGGGGTAAAAGGAGAAAAAGCCCCCCAAAATTTGTAGTGCAATTTCTCCCGAGTACAGAGATATCCCATATGTGGCCCTAAACTGTTTCCTTGAAATACGACAGGGCTCTGAAGTGAGAGAGTGCCATGCGCATTTCAGGACTACATAGGGATTGCATAGGGGTGGAAATAGGGGTATTCTACGCCAGTGAGTTCCAAACAGGGTGCCTCCAGCTGTTGCTAAACTCCCAGCATGTCTGGACAGTCAGTGGCTGTCTGGAAATGCTGGGAGTTCTTGTTTTGCAACAGTTGGAGGCTCCGTTTTGGAAACACTGCCATTCAATACATTTTATTGGGGAGGGGGGGGGGACAGTGTAAGGGGGTGTATTTGTTGTGTTTTACCCTTTATTATGTGTTAGTGTAGTGTAGTGTTTTTAGGGTACATTCGCACTGGCGGGTTACGGTGAGTTTCCCTCTAGGAGTTTGCGCTGTGGCGAAAAATTTGATGCAGCTCAAACTTCAAGCAGGAAACTTACTGTAAACCTGCCTGTGTGATTGTACCCTGTACATTCACATGGGGGCGGCAAACCTCCAGCTGTTTCAAAATTACAACTCCCAGAATGTACTGACAGACAGTGCATGCTGGGAGTTGTACTTTTGCAACAGCTGGAGGCACACTGGTTGGAAAAACATAAGTTAGGTTCTGTTACCTAACTCAGTATTTTCCAACCAGTATGTCTCCAGCTGTTGCAAAACTACAACTCCCAGCATGTACTGATCGCCGAAGGGCATGCTGGGAGATGTAGTTATGCAACAGCTGGAGGTACGCAACTAATACTCCCAGCATGCCGAGATAGCTGTTTGCTGTTTGAGCATGCTGGGATTTGCAGTTTTCAACACCTGGAGGGCTAGAGTTTAGAGACCACTGCACAATGATCTCCAAACTGTGGCCCTCCCGTTGTTGCAAAACTACAAATCCCGGCATGCACAGACAGAAAACAGCTGTGTGGGCATGCTAGGAGTTGTAGTTTTGCAAGATCTAGAGGGCTAAAGTTTGGAGATCACTGTGCAGGGGTCTTTAAATTGTTAACCTCCAGCTGTTGCAAAACTACAACTCCCAGCATGCCCAAACAGCTGTCTGGGCATGCTGGTAGTTGTAGTTTTGCAACATCTGGAGGGCTATAGTTTAGAGACTACTGTATAGTGGTCTCAGACTGTAGCCCTCCAGATTTTGCTTGGCAACTCCCCGGCTTCCATAGGATCCAGGGAGCCAGCCGCACAACATTGCCGCCCGTCGATCACCGTCACCTACAGCCTCCGCAGATCGGTAAGTGACCTTCGGGGGCGGTCCATGTCGGTGTTCCCCATCCTGCCACCGCCTATTGTGGGTGGGCAGAACGGGGAAACTGAAAGTAACCCCCCGCCCCGATCTGCTATTGGTCGTCGCGTCTATACGACCAATAGCAGGCATAGGAGGGGTGGCACCCCTGCCACCTCACTCCTGTCCCTTCAGGGGGATCATCGGTGTCTTGGACAACAGCCCTTATATTCCGGGTCACCGGGTCACCATAGTCCCGTAATGACCCGGAATAGCGCAAATCGCAAGTGTGAATTCACTTGCGATTTGCCGCGATTGCCAACATGATGACCCCCCCTGGACATTCGATATCAGCAGACACCCCGGTCCGGTCCTTAAGACCCAGGTACAGAAGGCGTATCCAGACGCCCTGGGTCCTGTACGGGTTAAAATTGTCATCTTCTGACCCCTATAACTTTTTTATTTATCTGCGTATGGGGCAGTGTGAGGGCACAATTTTTGTGCCGTGATCTGAAGTTTTTAGCGGTACCATTTTTGTAATGATCGGACTTTTTGATCGCTTATTAATTTCTTCATGATATAAAAAGTGACCAAAAATACGCTATTTTGGACTTTGGAATTTTTTTGCGCGTAGGCCATTAACGTGCGGTTTAATTGACTATATATATTTTTATAATTCGGAAATTTCCGCACACGGCGATACCATATATGTTTAATTTTATTTACACAGGTTTTTTTTTCAATGGGAAAAGGGGGTGATTCAAACTTTTATTAGGGAAGGGGTTAAATGATCTTTATTCACTATTTTTTTTGCACTTTTTTTCTGCAATGTTATAGGTCCCATAGGGGGCTACAACACTGCACACACTGATCTTTTACATTGATCACTGGTTTCTCATAAGAAACCAGTGATCAATGATTCTGCCGCTTGACTGCTCATGCCTGGATCTCAGGCACTGAGCAGTCATTCGGCGATCGGACAGCATGGAGGCAGGTAGGGACATCAGTGTTCTGGTGGACAGAGAGCAGTGCTTTTTTTTTCACTGAAAAGGATTTTTACTGGTGCAGCCATTAATCTCCCAGTCACTTTCTACAGCATTGTATTACAGAGAGGAGTAGAGAGCTGTGTGTTGCCTCATACATTTCAACAACCTTCCTCAACTTCATGATCCTTAGCAGAGCAGACAGGAATAATTTTTCTGTGCAATTCTGTGTTTTTGTTCCACAACAAATCATCTGATGGTTGTACTAGTCTGCAGATGGATATAAGACCCAGCAGTCCATTCCTAATAGTCTTTGATGGAGTGCAATTTTGGGTTTAGTACACAGCTTTTGTGTGCTCCAGCACTGTTGTGTACTGCTGGTGTTGTGCAAAAATATGTTTTTTTAAGCATACTGTAGTGCATTTTTCTGCCCTCATAAGTGCATACAACATACCTACATCTAAGTAGTGTACTATTTTGTACCTGTTAATCTGTCAAGGGCCTATACACTGTGAAAGTCCAGGCAAAAGTACTCACCGGATGGTGTTTTACTCAAATACGTTTTTTTAAGCATACTGTAGCGTATTTTTCTGCCCTCATAAGTACATACCACATACGTACATCTAAGCAGTGTACTATTTTCTACATGTTAATCTGTCAAGGGCCTAGATACCGTGAAAGTCCAGGCAAAAGTACTTACCGACTGGTGTTCTAGACAAATACAGTTTTAAGCGTAGTGAAGCGTGTTGCACTCCACTCATATACGCACTAAGTATGTCAGGCAGAGAAGTTCCAGGACGTGCACAGAGGAGTGGCAGAGGCCCAAATTCATCATGCAGAGGTCGCAGAAGACTAGGGGCAAGTGGCAGCAGGAGTCACAGCGAGAGGCCTGAGCTCCCAGTATCAGCTAGCGGTCATGTCTTGACCAGCAACCCATTTGCCTTCATCAATTGGTTAGCACAGTCATCCACTTCATCACAAGTGACATCTGGTACCCCCAGTCAAAAGTCGGTGGGTTCGTCAAACACAACACTCAGTTGGCATGGCCTGGGAGCAGTCCCTGACCTCCCATTGCCTCTGTCCTATGCTGTTCCCTCCCCTACAGAAGTATCTTATGCTGTGGGTTCAGCTCCACTATTCACTGAAGACGATCTAATAGAGGACAGTCAGCAGTTACTGCCCAGCCAAGAAGTGGAGGAGACATCTGCCGCTTCATCCACTAGGCGGGCAAGTAGTGAAGAGGAGAGTGATGTGGGAGCTAGTGTTGCCAATGTTGCCAGCGTTAAGGGTCCTGAAGCAGACACTGTTGAGGAACCTGAGGAGGACATCAGTGACGTGCAGACACTTGTTGATGATGATGAAGCTGATCGCAATTGGGAGCCGGTGCAGAAGGGGCTTCATTATCAGGAGAAGAGGGTTGCAATTTGCCGTGAAGCAGCAGCTGAGCTAGCAAGGTGGTAGCATGGTTGGCAGTCAGCAAGGTGGCAGAAGTGGAAATTCTGGAGCCAAAGGTGCCCAGGGGAGACCACCTGCTTCACAGCAGCCTTCCTTCCCAGGAGGTAGTTGAACAGGGGTACCTGGAGACGGCGGCAGTAGCAGTCAATTAGTGCAGACTGTTTTTGGGAAAATCAACTACTCAGCGGTGTGGCAGTTTTTCATCAAGCATCCGGAGGAGGTTATAGCACTATATGGTCTCTTCTCATAATTTAGCCAACTCCAGGCTGTGCCATTCAGCCACTATATGTTCTACTCCTACTGATGCCACCTCCAGGCTTCATTGTGCTGCCATGTGACATGTGACTCCTTGTTAGATTTGGTCCTTTGTACGCACACGCTGGGGCCCGGGAGATGAAAACTTGGGAGTTAAAAGTTCAATTTCAAAATCCTTAATTTAAATTTCGAAATCCTAAATTTAGATTTAAAAATTATACATTTCAATGGTCTCCTCATGCTTCTGCCAACTCCAGGGTGTGTCATTCAGCCAATATATAGTTTACTGATGCTGCTGGCCCTTGGTCTGGGAATAAAAACTTTTGTTATGGTAGCACTAGCTACCCAAAATCTTCAGTTTAAATTTCAAACTTCGACTTTTTTTCTTAAGGATTGTGAAGCCCTGGGGTCTCCTCATGCTTCAGCCAACTCCAGTCTGTGTGGTTTACTGATGCTGCTGGGTCTGGGAATTTTTTTTATTTGTTATGTACCCAAAATCTTCGGTTTCGGTTTAAATTTCAGAATACATTTTATAATCTTAGGGATTGTGAAGGCCTAGTGTCTGCTCATGCTGCTACCAACTCCTAGCTGTGCCATTCAGCCACTATATGGTCTTCTCATGCTTCAGCCACATTCAGGCTGTGCCATTCAGCCACTATATGGTCTCCTCATGCTTCACCACCTCCTGGCTGTGCCATTCAGCCACTATATGGTTTCTTCATGCTTCACCACCTCCAGGCTGTGCCATTCAGCCACTATATGGTCTCCTCACACTTCAGCCAACTCCATGCTGTGCCATTCAGCCACTATATGGTCTCTTCATGCTGCCACAAACTCCAGGCAGTCATTCAGCGACTATATGGTAGTCGGGCTCTGTCGTTGTGCCGATATGTAACATAGTAACATCATAACATAGTAACATAGTTCATAAGGTTGAAAAAATACCAGAGTCCATCAAGTTCAACCTATAACCCTAAGAAGTCCCTATTGAGTTGAGTTGATCCAGAGGAAGGCAAAAAACCCTCATACTAGAGGTAAAAATTCCTTCCCAACTCCAAATATGGCAGTCAGAATAAATCCCTGGATCAACCTTCTGTCTCTATAAATCTAGTATACATAACCAGTAATGTTATTACTCTCCAAAAATGCATCCAGACCCTTTTTGAACTCTATTACAGAGTTCCCCATGACTACCTCCTCCGGGAGAGAATTCCACAGTCTCACTGCTCTTACAGTAAAGAACCCCTGTCTGTGCTGGTGTAGAAACCTTCTTTCATCTAGATGTAGAGGATGCCCCCTTGTTATTGATACAGTCCTGGGTATAAATAGATCATGGGAGATATATCTGTACTGTTCCCTGATATATCTTTACATAGTTATTAGGGCTCCCTTAAGCCTTATTTTTTCTAAACTAAATAACCCTAATTCTGATAATCTTTCTGGGTACTGTAGTCCTCCCATTCCCTGTATTACTCTGGTTGCCTGTCTTTGAACCCTCTCCAGTTCCACTATATCTTTCTTGTACACTAGTGCCCAGTACTGTACACAGTATTCTATGTGTGGTCTGACTAGTGATTTGTACAGCGGTAGAATTATTTCCTTGTCGTGGGCATCTATGCCTCTTTTGATGCACCCCATGATTTTATTAGCCTTGGCAGCAGCTGCCCGACACTGGTCACTACAGCTAAATTTACTGTTAACTAAGACTCCCAAGTCCTTTTCCATGTCAGTCGTCCCAAGTGTTCTCCCATTTAATATATAATCCCAGCCCGGATTTTCCCTCCCCATGTGCATTACCTTACATTTATCAGTGGGACATGTGACTCCTTGTTTTGGTCCTTTGTAACCACACACCAGGGCCCGGGACATTAAAACTTGGGAGTGTAATCTTAAATTTCAATTTCAAAATCTTCAAATTCAATTTAAAAATGTATCTTTTAATCTTATGGATTGTTAAGCCCTATTGTCTACTCACGCTGCCGCCAGCTCCAGGCTGTGCCATTTAGCCACTATATGGTTTACTGATGTGCTGGGCCTGGGACATTACCAAAAAATATTTTATGGTAGCTCTAGCTACCATAAATCTTCAATTTCAATTTTAAAATTCATCTTTTAATCTTAGGGATTGTGAAGCCCTATTGTTTACTCATGCTGCCGCCAGCTCCAGGCTGTGTCATTGTGCCAGCATATCCTTATGCTGTTGGCACCTTAAATTAAACTTTTAAAATTTTAATATATCTTAAATCTTCAATTTTAAATTTCAAAAATATCTTTAATCCTCTCTGTTGTGAGGCCCTATGGTCTTGTCAGGCTGTTGCCACCTCCAGACTGGGTAATTCTGCCACTATATGGTCTCCTTGTGCTGCCGCCAATTCCGGGCTGTGTCATTCTGCTAGATTATGGTCTCCTCATGCTGCTGCCAAATCTAGGCTCTGTCATTGTGCCGCCATGAGACTTCTTGTTAGATTGGGTTTTGTGGTCATACAGTATTTGTTCAAAGTAAACACCGGGACATTAAACTTGGATCTAATATAAATCTTAAATTTAAATTTAAAAAAATCGATGTAATCTTTTCAAAACTGAAGCCCTATGGTTGTCTACATCATATTACCTGTGGAATTATCACAAGAATCCAATGAAACAGCTTGGAGCAATAACAATGAACCATAACTGATTAAATGAAACATTCGCACTTTCATAGTCAGAGGGGCGCTGAGAGGCAGGGGCTGGAACAGGAGGTATCTCACCTGGCAGAGAACCACCAGCTTGGGTACTCAATGTACTTAAAAATATTAATAAATTTAAATGAAATAAAAATTACATAAAGAATCTCTTTATTCTCTTCAATTTCGACACCATGGTCTTCCTGCTTCCACATCGAAGCTCTGCAGCAGTGATTCTAATAGCAATGCCTGTAATCTGCATGTCATGCGTGTTAGGACAAGGCAACACGCACCACTATTGAGGCTCTCGATAGGCCAGAAATAGCAGTTTTTAATAGCGATTCGCCGCAAATAAATTTGGTCTGAACCGAAAATTCGGTGAATAGGCCAAATAAAATGTTTCTAAAGTTCACTCATCTCTACTCGTGATGTCATGGCCATGCCCTGCTCCTGATGTCACAGCCACACCCCCTAAATGCCAGTCTATGGGAAGGGGCGTGATGTCTGTCACGCCCCCTCCCATAGACTTGCATTGAGGAGGCGTGGCCATGAGGCCACAAGCTTCCGCCCCTCATCGCCAGTCATCCGGCACAGAGCAAAGTTCTCTCTGTGCACCGGATGCAGATTAGAAAGGTAGAGTAAGGAGATGGTCAATGCTCCATAGAGAGCTTGGCTTACAGCGCTAAGTCCTGTACATCAATCATGCAGGACAGGGAGGGAGAGTGAGAAGACGAGATGATGCGGCACTTCAGCAGCTTGGACCCATCTCTTGGACACTTGTGACCAGGTGAAAAACATGATTTTATAACTCATCAGAAGCTGATCTGTAAAATCACGTGTATGTTTCAGCTGCTTGCTCTATGTCCTATCTAAGGATGTCTGTAGCTTGTTACATGTAAATGAACTGACAGACTCCCTCACAACAATAAGTTTCCTCTATGTAACTGAAATTCTGCCTTGCAACATTGTTTCTGCAAGTAGATAATTACTCTTGGAAAAGGTGTAACTAGTATTTATGGGGCTCAACAGCAAAGTCAGCAATGGGTCCTCCATGTTGTTGACAATGGAACGATATCATATCACATATGAGATCTATCGCACAAAGGAAAATTAACATAAATGAGCACAGAATTTTGTCAACATTTCTGCACAAAACTGGGCCGCCTCAGTCTCTGAGCCCTATAGCAACTACTATGGCTGCTACATCTGTGGCTATGCCAATAGGTTTGTGATCATAGTTGGTACTGAGTATATGCCTTATTATTTGTTGAAAAACTTAGTTGCCAACTCAATATAGTTAGTATGGAACATTGGTAATAAATTTATAATCCATTGTGAAATTCAATCATGATTTAAAGGGGTATTCCAGGAAAACACTTTTTTTTATATATCAACTGGCTCTGGAAAGTTAAACAGATTTGTAAATTACTTCTATTTAAATGTTTTAATCCTTCCAATAGTTATTAGCTTCTGAAGTTTTCAGTCTAACTGCTCAATGATGATGTCACATCACGGGAGCTGTGCATGATGGGAGAATATCCCTTGCATGATGGGAGAATATCCCCATAGGAGCTGGACAGCTCCCGGGACGTGAGTCATCATAAAGCAGTTAGACAGAAAACAGCAACTCAACTTCAGAAGCTAATAACTATTGGAAGGATTAAGATTTTTTAATAGAAGTAATTTACAAATCTGTTTAACTTTCCAGAGCCAGTTGATATATATATAAAAAAAAGTTTTTGCCTGGAATACCCCTTTAATGAAAAACTGGGAAAATTGCATAATAAATCATTTATAATAGACATCAATATTTGCTTGTCTTCATTATAGAGAATGTTTAGAATAGAAAACTCACAACCTGTTGATTCCTTCTGTATGTTAAAACCCATATGCTATGCTCAATTTTAGAATTTTACTATTGACAAACAATTATTCTAGAAATGGTCCAATGAGTAATGGTCGAGGAGTGAGTCAAACATTCTCGCGAAATAGGAGTCCAGATTTCCGTATTCAAGTATTGTGTTTAAATAAAAGCAGTTGTGTGTGTATAATAGTTTATTCTGCAGAACAAACATTTTGCATGTGATTTCCCATGAGACACTTTCCCTGGGAAATGTCAGCCAACCTTTGTTTTATCAAATTTCAGCAGTGTTTCCAAATATACTTACCAAGACATGAGTCAAAGGCAAGTATTGTGTAAAGAGGTAACGTCACATAAATATTCAGAATAATTGTTAGCGGTAATGGTTGGAAGAAGGAAATCACAATCACAAACACATCTGCAACAAACAAAACTCTCCAATTCAATGACAAAAATGTTTTCAATAACACCCAAATGAAGATGACATCAACGCATATACAACTGGTAAGTTTCTAAAACCAAGAAACCTGTCAATATATGCAAAAAGGTGTCCAAAAGGACAAAAGTGTGAAATAAGGGTAAAGGTATAGTTTTTATTTTTAATCAATTCCACCCAAGAAAATTTATATTGTTTCAGTTTGATTAAAAACTCAACTGAAAAGATTTTTCATTAGTAGACATGTTGCCCTCATAATGTGTTTGATGTTTCATATAGTGTTTAGTCCCACTTAAAGGGGTACTCCGCCCCTAGACATCTTATCCCCTATCCAAAGGATAGGGGATAAGATGTCTAATCGCGGGGGTCCCACTGCTGGAGACCCCTGCAATCTTGGCTGCTGCACCCTAGACATCCAGTGCGCAGATCGAACTTCGCTCTGTGCCAGATGACTGGCGATGCGGGGTGGAGGCTTGTGATGTCACGGTCACGCCCCGCTCGAGATGTCATGACCATGCCCGCTCAATGCAAGTCTAAGGGAGGGGGCATGATGGCTGCCATGCCCATCCCATAGACCTGTAATGAGGGGGCGTGGCTGTGACGTCTGGAGCTGGGCTCGGCCGTGATAAATAGACTTCACGCGCCTCCGGCGCTGCCCCCCAAGCTCTAAACGAATGCCGGGGGCAGCAGGGAGATTGTGGGAGTCCCCAGCAGCGGGACCCCTTCAATCAGACATCTTATCCCCTATCCTTTGGATAGTTGATAAGATGTCTAGGGGTGGAGTACCCTTTTAATGGGAGACAAGTCTGGATACACTGAAGGCCATTGCAGCACATTTAGGTTATTTAATACCTGCAACAAAAAAAGAGCATTGCTACTGATGCAATGAAAAATATTTTATTTTTAATAAATAGACAATACCATCAATGAACAGGAATCATCAAGAAACTTAAAAAAAAAAAAAAAAACTAATGGCAGGACTATATGGTGTCTCAAAATAGTAATATCACTTTCAATAACCATAAAAGTGATACATGGTGAAGCAATGGGGGGCACTCCTCACTAAATCACACACTCTCTTTCCAGTATAGCTCAATAGCATTAGCCCAGCGTAGTAAACATGTCACTCACTTCTGATCACCAAACAAGAATACAGAAGACTCCTGCACTAACCACTCAGATCCATACTTGAAGTTCCTCAAATGGGATAAACTGGGAACACCGGACTGCAGAGATGTGGGCGCTCAGAGGCGAACAACCGGTAGTTTTTGAGCAAAATATCGCTTCTTCCGGCCTTCCCGTTTGAGTCTGGATCTGAGCAGTGAGTGCAGGAGTCTGCTGTATTCTTGTTTGTAATCATCTACTGAGTCTATCTCTTTACTATGTCCTAGCACTGCCGCAGACTCAATATTATTGAGTCGGATGACTGCTGAGCTGCTACTTGCTACTCCCCATCTGTCCATTAGATTAAGCGGTGCCGTCTCATCTCTGTTTGCTGACACGTATGTCACTCATTTATATTGCACCAGGTCCCTGCCCGTTCCAACGTACATTTCGTCAGAATGACTTTTTCAAGGAACGTTTAACATTTAGGTTATGCAGGCTGCTCAGAGTAGCATGAACAACTTGTGGCCTGGCATTGTCATGTTAAAATAATGGCCCCTGGGACACTGAGGAAATGGCTGTACACTGGTTCAATACCAAATCAATGTAACACCAAGCTGTACCTGGAATGCAGCACAAGATTGTTTCAGGTACCATCCAATATGCCACCTCACACCATAGTCCCGGGAGTAGAAATGGTGTGACGTTCCCTCATGAAGGCCTCTTCATGACATTGCCCACATATAAGGCCAATAAAACACCTAAGCGCATTCTGATGGTTTGGGTCGACACTGTTCAACACTCGAGACTTGGTATGTAATGTCTATTTCACTTACAGTACAGAATTGACCACTACATGCCATGATTCTAATCCGATGATACTTCCATGCAAAGGTTTGCCTCTGTGCACCTCTTTTTTTCTGCTGTTATTGCAGGTAGTCATTTCAGGTCGTTACAGGTCTCCCAACCATTGGAATATGCAATGTTGAAGAATACTGACATCTTAGTCTAAACCAAGGTCTCTCAGTTCAAGGAGTCTGTTCCTCTCAGCTTGCTATAACTGGCTACAACTGCTATAAAATTGATGAACAGGAGGCATCGCACAATCACACTGTACTGACTTGTTTTAATTACTGAGGATTCATGTGGCTGAAAAAATGTGCTTTCTGTCTGGCTTTTATACTATTAAAGCCCTCACCATATGCCACAGATTGGAGCTGGGTGCTAGAAAATTTGATCATTTGCAGATCTTAGCGACACCTGCCACTCTCTCGATTTGCATAACCTTACAGCTTTTATGTGAATGTTGTGTCCTTAGTATACATTTTGACCACATTGTTTTACCCCAAGGACGTGAAGAGCACCAATTTTACATATCAAGTAAGTTTAGCAGTATTGCAAATATTCCATATACTCTACATGTAGTCAGCCTTCATATGTCTTAGTATTTGCAAAATGCTGCTGTAAGTTTTATGTGTTTGCCTTCTAAGGGTACAGTCACAAGTGCCATATTTTGCTGCGTATTTGCTGCTGCATATTTTGAAGTCAATGGGTAGCAAAATCAGCTGCGCAATTTGCTATCCATTGACTACAATGGATGGGAAAATACACAGCACCAAAAACACAGCAAAATACGGCACATTTGACCCAACCCTAAAGGGTTTATCCAAGAAAAGAAAAAATTAGCAGTTTTCTTACACCACACCTGTCCTCAGGTTGTACATGTTTATGCAAATTGGCTCTATTCAATGGAACTGAGCTGGAATACCACACACTGAGGACAAGAGAGGTTCTGTTTTTGGAAGAAATCCTCTCTTTTTTTCTATTCCTGGAAAACCCCTTAAAGGGGTACTCCAGTGGAAAGCAATTTTCTTCAAATCAACTGGTACCAGTAAGTTAAACAGATTTGTAAGTTACTTCTATAAAAATCTTAATCCTTCCAGTACTTATCAGCTGCTGTATACTACAGAGGAAGTTCTTTTCTTAATCTATTTTCTGTCAGGAACTGTCCAGAGCAGGATAGGTTTGCTATGGGGATTTTCTCCTGCTCTGGACAGTTCCTGACATGGACAGAGATGTCAGCAGAGAGCACTGTGGTCAAATAGAAAAGAAATTCCTCTGGAGCATACAGCAGCTGATAAGTACTGGAAGGATTAAGATTTTTAAATAGAAGTAATTTACAAATCTGTTTTACTTTCTGGCACCAGTTGATTAAAAAAAAAAAAGTCCACAGAGTACCCTTTTAAGCCATGACCCAGCTCAATCATGTATCACAGAGAATACAGAATAAAAAAAACTTTGTATTATATCTTGAAAGCTTCTTTGTTCTCTTAAAAAAAAAGCTCACACACAAACAACAAAGCGATAGAAAAAGCTAAACAATATACGTAATCAATCTCACTCTAGGTCTTGATTTGAGACTGTTAGACTGCTTTAGACTGTTTACTACTGCTCTATAATGTTCTCCATGTTGCTGCTGCTTCTCAAGGTGTGTACTGTCACGATGCCGGCTGGCAGGAGGTGGATCCTCTGTGCCAGAGAGGGATTGGCGTGGACCGTGCTAGTGGACCGGTTCTAAGTCACTACTGGTTTTCACCAGAGCCCGCCACAAAGCGGGATGGTCTTGCTGCGGCGGTAGTGACCAGGTCGTATCCACTAGCAACGGCTCAACCTCTCTGGCTGCTGAAGATAGGCGCGGTACAAGGGAGTAGACAGAAGCAAGGTCGGACGTAGCAGAAGGTCGGGGCAGGCAGCAAGGATCGTAGTCAGGGGCAACGGCAGGAGGTCTGGAACACAGGCTAGGAACACACAAGGAAACGCTTTCACTGGCACAATGGCAACAAGATCCGGCGAGGGAGTGAAGGGGAAGTGAGGTATAAATAGGGAGTGCACAGGTGAACACACTAATTGGAACCACTGCACCAATCAGCGGCGCAGTGGCCCTTTAAATCGCAGAGACCCGGCGCGCGCGCGCCCTAGGGAGCGGGGCCGCGCGCGCCGGGACAGGACAGACGGAGAGCGAGTCAGGTACGGGAGCCGGGATGCGCATCGCGAGCGGGCGCCACCCGCATCGCGAATCGCATCCCGGCTGGAGACGGTATCGCAGCGCACCGGGTCAGTGGAGCTGCCCGGAGCGCTGCGGTAGCGAGAGTGAAGCGAGCGCTCCGGGGAGGAGCGGGGACCCGGAGCGCTCGGCGTAACAGTACCCCCCCCCCTTGGGTCTCCCCCTCTTCTTAGAGCCTGAGAACCTGAGGAGCAGACTTTTGTCTAGGATATTGTCCTCAGGTTCCCAGGATCTCTCTTCAGGACCACAACCCTCCCAATCGACCAGGAAAAAGTTTTTCCCTCTGACCTTCTTGGAGGCCAGTATCTCTTTAACGGAGAAGATGTCAGAGGAGCCGGAAACAGGAGTGGGAGAAACAAACTTAGGAGAGAAACGGTTGATGATAAGTGGTTTAAGAAGAGAAACGTGAAAGGCATTAGGAATTCGAAGAGAAGGAGGAAGAAGAAGTTTGTAAGAGACAGGATTAATCTGGCACAAGATTTTGAAAGGACCAAGATAGCGTGGTCCCAATTTGTAGCTAGGGACACGGAAGCGGACATATTTAGCGGAGAGCCATACCTTGTCTCCAGGAGAAAAAATGGGGGGAGCTCTTCTTTTTCTATCAGCAAACTTCTTCATGCGTGATGAGGCCTGTAAAAGAGAATTTTGGGTCTCTTTCCATATGGTGGAAACATCACGAGATATTTCCTCCACAGCGGGCAAACCAGAGGGCAAGGGAGTAGGGAGGGGGGGAAGAGGGTGACGGCCGTACACCACAAAAAATGGGGATTTGGAGGAGGATTCAGAGACTCTGAAGTTATACGAAAATTCGGCCCATGGTAGAAGATCTGCCCAGTCATCCTGGCGGGAGGAAACAAAATGGCGTAAATAATCACCCAGGACCTGGTTAATTCTTTCTACTTGCCCATTGGATTGAGGATGATATGCAGAGGAAAAGTTTAATTTAATCTTGAGTTGTTTACAGAGAGCCCTCCAGAATTTTGACACGAATTGGACGCCTCTATCCGAGACGATCTGCGTGGGCAACCCGTGAAGACGAAAAATGTGTACAAAAAATTGTTTTGCCAACTGAGGCGCTGAAGGAAGACCAGGAAGAGGGATGAAATGTGCCATCTTGGAGAATCGATCAACGACCACCCAAACAACAGTGTTGCCACGGGATGGGGGTAAGTCCGTAATAAAGTCCATACCAATCAGAGACCAAGGCTGTTCGGGGACAGGCAGAGGATGAAGAAGACCAGCGGGCTTCTGGCGAGGAGTCTTATCCCGGGCACAAACAGTGCAGGCTCGTACAAAATCCACAACATCCGTCTCCAGAGTCGGCCACCAATAGAAACGAGAGATGAGTTGCACGGATTTCTTGATACCCGCATGACCTGCGAGATGGGAGGAGTGACCCCATTTGAGGATTCCGAGGCGTTGGCGTGGAGAAACGAAGGTCTTCCCTGGAGGAGTTTGCCTGATGGAGGCTGGAGAAGTGGAGATCAGGCAGTCAGGGGGGATGATGTGTTGCGGAGAGAGCTCTACTTCCGAGGCATCCGAGGAACGAGAGAGAGCATCGGCCCTAATGTTCTTATCGGCAGGCCGAAAGTGAATTTCAAAATTAAATCGGGCTAAGAACAGAGACCACCTGGCCTGGCGAGGATTCAGCCGTTGGGCAGACTGGAGATAGGAGAGGTTCTTGTGATCGGTGTAAATAATAACTGGAAATCTTGATCCCTCCAACAGATGCCTCCTTTCCTCAAGAGCTAATTTAATGGCTAGAAGCTCTCGGTCCCCGATGGAGTAGTTCCTCTCAGCTGGAGAGAAGGTCCTAGAAAAAAAACCACAAGTAACAGCATGCCCGGAAGAATTTTTTTGTAGAAGGACCGCTCCAGCTCCTACTGAGGAGGCATCAACCTCCAATAGGAAGGGTTTAGATGGGTCAGGTCTGGAGAGCACGGGAGCAGAAGAAAAGGCAGACTTGAGCTGTTTAAAGGCGTCTTCCGCTTGAGGAGGCCATGACTTAGGATTGGCATTCTTTTTGGTTAAAGCCACGATAGGAGCCACAATGGTGGAAAAATGTGGAATGAATTGTCTGTAATAATTGGCGAACCCCAAAAAACGTTGGATAGCACGAAGTCCGGAGGGGCGTGGCCAATCTAAGACGGCAGAGAGTTTGTCTGGATCCATTTGTAGTCCCTGGCCAGAGACCAAGTATCCTAGGAAAGGAAGAGATTGACATTCAAACAGACATTTCTCCATTTTGGCATACAGTTGATTGTCACGAAGTCTCTGAAGAACCATGCGGACATGCTGGCGGTGTTCTTCTAGGTTGGCAGAAAAAATCAGGATATCGTCCAGATATACAACAACACAGGAATATAAGAGATGACGAAAGATTTCATTAACAAAGTCTTGGAAGACGGCAGGGGCGTTGCACAGGCCAAAGGGCATGACCAGATACTCAAAGTGTCCATCTCTAGTGTTAAATGCCGTTTTCCATTCATCCCCCTCTCTGATGCGAATGAGATTATAGGCACCTCTTAAGTCCAGTTTGGTAAAGATGTGGGCACCTTGGAGGCGATCAAAGAGTTCAGAGATGAGAGGTAGGGGGTAGCGGTTTTTTACAGTGATTTTATTAAGACCGCGGTAGTCAATGCAAGGACGTAGAGAGCCATCTTTTTTGGACACAAAGAAAAATCCGGCTCCGGCAGGAGAGGAAGATTTGCGGATAAAGCCCTTCTTTAAATTTTCCTGGATATACTCAGACATAGCAAGAGTCTCTGGGACAGAGAGAGGATAAATTCTGCCCCGGGGTGGAGTAGTACCCGGGAGGAGGTCAATGGGACAGTCATAAGGCCTGTGAGGAGGTAAAGTCTCAGCTTGTTTTTTGCAAAAAACATCCGCAAAGTCCATATAGGCCTTAGGGAGACCGGTTACAGGAGGCACCACAGGGTCACGGCAGGGAGTACTGGGAACCGGTTTAAGACAGTCCTTGGAACAAGAGGGGCCCCAACTCTTGATCTCCCCAGTGGACCAATCCAGGGTAGGGGAGTGGTGTTGAAGCCAGGGTAGTCCAAGGAGAATTTCGGAAGTGCAATTGGGGAGGACCAAAAACTCAATTTTTTCATGGTGAGATCCGATGCACATTAGGAGGGGCTCCGTGCGGAAACGTATGGTACAGTCCAATCTTTCATTGTTAACACAATTGATGTAGAGAGGTCTGGCGAGACTGGTCAGCGGGATGTTGAACCTGTTGGTGAGAGAGGCCAAAATAAAATTTCCTGCAGATCCGGAATCCAAGAAGGCCATAGTAGAGAAGGAGAAGGTAGAGGCGGATACCCGCACAGGCACAGTAAGACGCGGAGAAGCAGAGTTGACATCAAGGGCTGTCTCACCTTTGTGCGGGGTCAGCGTACGTCTTTCCAGGCGGGGAGGACGGATAGGACAATCCTTCAGGAAGTGTTCGGTACCGGCACAGTACAGGCAGAGATTCTCCATGCGGCGTCGTGTCCTCTCTTGAGGTGTCAGGCGAGACCGGTCAACCTGCATAGCCTCCACGGCGGGAGGCACAGGAACGGATTGCAGGGGACCAGAGGAGAGAGGAGCCGGGGAGAAAAAACGCCTTGTGCGAACAAAGTCCATATCCTGGCGGAGCTCCTGACGCCTTTCGGAAAAACGCATGTCAATGCGAGTGGCTAGATGAATGAGTTCATGTAGGTTAGCAGGGATTTCTCGTGCAGCCAGAACATCTTTAATGTTGCTGGATAGGCCTTTTTTAAAGGTCGCACAGAGGGCCTCATTATTCCAGGATAGTTCTGAAGCAAGAGTACGGAATTGTACGGCGTACTCGCCAACGGAAGAATTACCCTGGACCAGGTTCAACAGGGCAGTCTCAGCAGAAGAGGCTCGGGCAGGTTCCTCAAAGACACTTCGAATTTCCGAGAAGAAGGAGTGTACAGAGGCAGTGACGGGGTCATTGCGGTCCCAGAGCGGTGTAGCCCACGACAGAGCTTTTCCAGACAGAAGGCTGACTACGAAAGCCACCTTAGACCTTTCAGTGGGAAACTGGTCCGACATCATCTCCAAGTGCAGGGAACATTTAGAAAGGAAGCCACGGCAAAATTTAGAGTCCCCATCAAATTTATCCGGCAAGGATAGTCGTAGGCCTGAAGCGGCCACTCGCTGCGGAGGAGGTGCAGGAGCTGGCGGAGGAGATGATTGCTGAAGCTGTGGTAGTAGCTGCTGTCGCATCACGGTCAGTTGAGACAGCTGGTGGCCTTGTTGCGCTATCTGTTGTGACTGCTGGGCGACCACCGTGGTGAGGTCGGCGGCAACTGGCAGAGGAACTTCAGCGGGATCCATGGCCGGATCTACTGTCACGATGCCGGCTGGCAGGAGGTGGATCCTCTGTGCCAGAGAGGGATTGGCGTGGACCGTGCTAGTGGACCGGTTCTAAGTCACTACTGGTTTTCACCAGAGCCCGCCGCAAAGCGGGATGGTCTTGCTGCGGCGGTAGTGACCAGGTCGTATCCACTAGCAACGGCTCAACCTCTCTGGCTGCTGAAGATAGGCGCGGTACAAGGGAGTAGACAGAAGCAAGGTCGGACGTAGCAGAAGGTCGGGGCAGGCAGCAAGGATCGTAGTCAGGGGCAACGGCAGGAGGTCTGGAACACAGGCTAGGAACACACAAGGAAACGCTTTCACTGGCACAATGGCAACAAGATCCGGCGAGGGAGTGAAGGGGAAGTGAGGTATAAATAGGGAGTGCACAGGTGAACACACTAATTGGAACCACTGCGCCAATCAGCGGCGCAGTGGCCCTTTAAATCGCAGAGACCCGGCGCGCGCGCGCCCTAGGGAGCGGGGCCGCGCGCGCCGGGACAGGACAGACGGAGAGCGAGTAAGGTACGGGAGCCGGGATGCGCATCGCGAGCGGGCGCCACCCGCATCGCGAATCGCATCCCGGCTGGAGACGGTATCGCAGCGCACCGGGTCAGTGGAGCTGCCCGGAGCGCTGCGGTAGCGAGAGTGAAGCGAGCGCTCCGGGGAGGAGCGGGGACCCGGAGCGCTCGGCGTAACATGTACACAGACATAGAGGAGCAATATCCTCATAGATATTAGGCTCCACCTACTTGCACAGGGACAAATGAATATTACAGATGAAGCCTTCAGAATAGGAATCTGGTGGGAAATGTCCTATACGAGTTATAAAATGGTAGAAACAGTGCTGCTGTTCATGTACATACATGACAGCTTACTTGAAACAATAGATACACTTTGACTACTAATAGTTTTTTTTACTGTGGTGAAGACATTATTTCCTATCTCCATATTTCCTATCTCCACACTTTAAACTTGTTTCTCTTTTGTCAACCATTTTTATCTCACAATCCCAGCTTCTTCAGAACATCAGAAAAATGCATCTCTGCTGCAGAACTTCCCTGTAGAATTAATAAATACGGTACGATTCTTTCTTCACATTCAAAAAGAAGGTCTGCAGCAGTATCAGCAGAAAGCCCTAATAGTTTTGCTAGGATGGTTTATGACTTATAGTATCAATATCCACTTGACAGTGTTCTACGAATAATCCTTTCCTGTAAGAAACTCCTGCTGAATGGTTCTTAAGCTTCTTTTTTGGCATGTACCAATAATTCACTTATTGACTTGTTGTCATCACAGGAAAGGATGACTCATTGGAATATAATTTTATTTTGCACTGTTGCTATTGCTGCCTGTGAGTCTTTGCACCTCTATACTCACAGAAGCGCATTGTTATATATAAATAACAGGAGTATTTACCCTGACTTACAATATCCCTTTGTAAAGTTTTTGGCAGACTGTACGTGGCGACTGGTCATGCTCCAGTAAAGATTGATGTTTTTGAAGCTGGCCGCAGATGTTTTTTCCCTTAAAGGGGTACTCTGGCCCTAATACATCTTAGGATGGCCGTCACACCCCCTCCCATAGACTTGCATTGAGGTGGCAGAGCGTAACATCACACGGAGGGCAGAGTCCTGAGGTCACGCTACACACTCTAGCTGTGGAGAGCTCACAAAAGTGGGTGCGCAATGACAGATCGCGGGGGTCCCTAGCGGCGGGACTCCTGCGATCATACATCTTATCCCCTATCCTTTGGATAGGGGAAAAGATGTATTAGGATCAGATTACCCCTTTAATACATTTAGAATTCTACCAAACCTGGATTTATGTTTAAAAGGAAGACATTAAAGAATAAGAGTGAATTTACACAAGGATAATAATCATATTGTTGTGTGTGTGTGTGTGTATATATGTATACACCAAAGGTTTGGACACACCTTCTCATCTTCTTCTCATCTTATAGACATAACAAAAAAGTGTGAAACAACTGAAAATATGTCGTATTCTAGGTGTAAAGTGTCCCCAAGTGCAGTCACAAAAACCATCAAAAGCTACAATGAAACTGGTTCACATGCGGACCGCCCCAGGAAAGGAAGACTAAGAGTCACCTCTTCTGCGGAGGATAAGTTCATCCGAGTCACCAGCCTCAGAAATCGCAGGTTAACAGAAGCTCAGATTAGAGACCAGGTCAATGCCACACAGAGTTCTAGCAGCAGACACATCTCTAGAACAACTGTTAAGAGGAGACTGTGTGAATCAGGCCCTCATGGTAGAATATCTGCTAGGAAACCACTGCTAAGGACAGGCAACAAGCAGAAGAAACTTGTTTGGGCTAAAGAACACAAGGAATGGACATTAGACCAGTGGAAATCTGTGCATTGGTCTGATGAGTCCAAATTTGAGATCTTTGGTTCCAACCACCGAGTCTTTGTGTGATGCAGAAAAGGTGAACGGATGGACTCTACATGCCTGGTTCCCACCATGAAGCATGGAGGAGGAGGTGTGATGCTGTGGGGGTGCTTTGCTGGTGACACTGTTGGGGATTTATTCAAAATTGAAGGCATACTGGCCAAGCATGGCTACCACAGCATCTTGCAGCGGCATGCTATTCCATCCGGTTTGCATTTAGTTGGACCATCATTTATTTTTCAACAGGACAATGACCCCAAACACACCTCCAGGCTGTGTAAGGGCTATATGACCAAGTAGGAGAGTGATGGGGTGCTGCGCCAGATGACCTGGCCTCCACAGTCACCGGACCTGAACCCAAGGAAGGCAAAAGGGCCAACAAGTGCTAAGCAACTCTGGGAACTCCTTCAAGACTGTTGGAAGACCATTTCAGGTGACTACTTCTTGAAGCTCATCAAGAGAATGCCAAGAGTGTGCAAAGCAGTAATCAAAGCAAAAGGTGGCTACTTTGAAGAACCTAGAATATGACATATTTTCAGTTGTTTCACACTTTTTTTTCTATAATTCAACATGTATTAATTCATAGTTTTGATGCCTTCAGTGTGAATCTACAATATTCATAGTCATAAAAATAATGAAAATTCTTTGAATGAGAATGTGTGTCCAAACTTTTGGTCTGTACTGTGTATATATATATATTTATATATATATATATATTTTTTTTTTTTGATAGCTGATTAAAGGTTAACTGTCGTTAGTGTCACCCGCACTAACCTGTTGTGATTATAGAATAAGTTTATCAGTCCATTAGAGAGATAGTGACCATCTTAAGAAAAAAAAATGCGGGCCTAAAAAGTGTCACAATCTAATTTTACGCTACCAGCGCTCTTCAGTTCTTAAAGGGGTATTCTTTTTTTATATGGCTGTAAAGTTAGTGTAGTTCATAATATATGGCTGGTCTCACATTTCTTATGTTATCTTTGCCCGATGTTCATTTTTAGCAGCATGAAAAATGGATGTTGTCTCGGACCTTTCCCAGGTTGCAGTGAGGTTGAGACATTACATCACTAGTCAGGTGTTCAAAGGGAGCCTGTCTGCTTCAATGGGTGGAGCAACCACTGGGTGGGAGGGAGATCATTCTACACAGAGCTGCAAGGAATTGTAGTTCCAAGCACAACACAGCATGCAAGACAGCTCAGCTGTTCTGCAAGAGGTGGGGTGGCTGATGTGTGAGAGGAAGAAAAGTGACATCACACTTACAAACAAGGGACTTGTAGTTGAAGAGAGATAGCCTCAGCATTATGGTTATCTCACAGCATAGCCATTTATCTCACAGCATAGCCATTTAGCCCCAAGACAAGCACATATCCTTCCTAATCACGTCCATTATTACCTGGCAGGTAAATACTAACATCACCTTATGGTGGATAACCCCTTTAACTCTTTATATGACATATAGAAGCTATAGGGAATTATTAATCTTTATTTCCCTTGTTGTTCTAACAGTGGTGCGCTATGTTAAATTCATCATTGGACAGCTGTTATTCCATGTATGCGTATTGGGGGAGATTTAGCAAAACCTATGCAGGGGAAAAGTTGCCCAGTTGCCCATAGCAACCAATCTGATTGCTTATTACATTGTTACACCCCCCACAATCTGACACTTATCCCTTATCCTTAGGATAGGAGATACCTTTTTCTATCCTAGAGTACTCCTTTAAATAAAGTTTCAGGCTGTTTCCATCAACACATCCAGGTTTGTCATTCGTTCACTTCCCAGCATGGGGACAACACCTTTGACAAATAGATTGTTATGCTTACAAGGGACCACTAGGTAAAGGGGCTAAGAGGTCTCTTTGAGGAGATCACCATTACTGGTATGTGGAGCTTCAAAGGCAATTAGCACTCCAGTGAGCATTCTGGGAAAAGGGAATATGCAAAGCAGCTCAATCCCACCCCTTTTTCAGGTAGTTTTCCCTAAGTATCAGTATTTCACTCCAACTACGGAGTTTAAGGGAACCACCAGGTAAGCTTCACCACCCTGCTCCCAGCTAGCATGTACTACAATACCTATCATCCCCTTGAGTACCACACATACATAATACACAGGCAGCCAGGAGCCTGTTACTAAACAGCTGCGGTAAACTATAATACAGAGCTTTTAACAATTTATTTGCCACAACAAACAGTTTATAGCCTCAAAATAAATATTTTCGAAAGCATCCAGACCATGTATTTATTACCATTGCAGCTATAACCACCCTGCTTAAGAGATAATGCCATCTCTAAGATTTGTTTTTATAGTCTTATCAATAACATTTGCTATAGGTGATAATATATTTTTCTTAAACAATCATACGTATAGACTAGAGCTTAGAAATCAGCCTGGTATGGGGATTCACAAAAGTAAACCTTAATAGTTCAATAGAGTCTATTGAATCCCAGGAATTTCATTACGAAATTGCAGTGATCCTCATAAATGAGATTCACTGATGTGGTTCTTGGAATAATCAGCTTAAGAGACAACTAACAAATACTATATGTGAATAATAATACTCATGGTCAATGACAAGCAAAGTCAAGAAAACAGCCAGATCAGAAAAGGAGAAATAAGCTATGCTCAGAGACATAGATATTATAGTAAGATCAGAAAGCAAGGGAAGCATATAAGGACTGATCAATGGAGATAAGTTCTTAAAGGGGTATTCCAGATACAGAAGACTTTTCATATGGTGGAGATGTCTTAGGCTTCCTTGCTTGCCACTCTGTTAGCTTTTTTGCGAGACAGACAAATCTCAGTAGTGACGGCCGCTCAGCGAATAACTCACTAAGGCAGGACACCACTCTAATCAGTGACTGGTTGAGCTGGCCGTCACTGCAATGTAAGTCCGTCTCCCGTCTCGGAAGTAGTAGTCAAGTGTTTTCCCTTTAAATTCCGTAGGAAAAAAAGGACATAAAATGTTCATATTTTAAGGAGTAAAATGTTTTTTTTATGCCTCAAAATACACTCCAAAAACTGAGTGTGTACATACAGTAGTCTATAGCTCGGCTTACCTTCAGATGTTCTAAAACTACAGCTTCTGGCTGTCTGGGCATGGTAGAGGTTGTAGTTTTGAAACATCTGGAGTTTGGAGACCTAGGCTTTAGTCCATATTGGCCATTACAGTTGTTCAGACTGGTTATACATAGTAACATAGTTAATAAGGTTGAAAAAAGACCAAAAAGTCAATTAAGTTCAACCTTTATCCCTAATGTGTCCCAGCTGAGTTGATCCAGAGGAAGGCAAAAGACCCTCATACTAGAGGTAAAAATTCCTTCCCAACTCCAAATATGGCAGTCAGAATAAATCTCTGGATCAACGTTCTGTCCCTATAAAGCTAGTATCCGTAACGTGAAATGTTAATACCGGTTATGGATTACAGGTTATGAACAATGACACCAAACAAAGGACTAACAATCTGGGAATATTTTAAGAACCTTCTGAGAATATTCAAAGAAGATCATTTGTGTATGAACATAAGAACTTTCATCAGACTGACTGTGTTAGGTTGAAATCGTCCATTTTCATCAACTTTAATCCAATGCGTGTGGGTGCCTTTACAATTTAAGTCTAAGACCAATCACAGAACAACATGTGTCTTATGTAAGACTGATCCTGCTCCTAAAAGACCTGTTATGATCATAGAGTATAATGGGACCCTTTAAGGAAAGGCTTCACCCATGAATCTGAAAGGGGTTGTGGACAATGGCTCCCAGTCTTGGGCTAAGTTGCTTAAACTAGAATGTGGACTCCAAATCAATACAACATGTAAGCAGAGGCGTAACTTGTAGCTTCTGGGCCCAAATGCAGAATCTGCAGCAGGACCAAATGTGCCAATTATAATTACTTATCTCGTATAGGACAGATGTGCCTTGGAACCCCCTTAGGTACAAGGGCCCCTGTGTGCTTGCTACCTCTGCACCCCCTATAATTATGCCCCTGCATGTCAGATGGTTGCAAGAATTATCCATGTTTATAACAAATGTGAATGTCTTCAGAATGTTCATTGGTTCATTGTTCAATATGTTACAGAAGTGTTTAACTGAAACAAATGTGTGGATAAAAAGTAACCAATAGGCCTTGGCGTGTTCTTCTGTATAGAAGACACATTTCTGTGCAATGAGGTTGCATCATGGGGCAAGAGGGACCCTCATGTACTAAATGACTTCCAATGTGCCAATGAAACTTATATTTTATGGACATGCCATTATCTCTTCTTTCCAAGTCATGACATGGATACATATAGCTATTTTAATGAGTAGGACTGGTCAACGCCCAGGCTTTGCAGAATATTACTTATTCTTTCCTAGGTCACAGAAAACAGACATAAAATGACTATAACAAATCGCAACTGCAGTCAAAACCTTTGCTGTTATATACTATAAAACTTATACAAGCCAGACAAGTTGTAATATAACTATATTAATATCAAAATTATAACACGTAAGTAAAATCTGTGCTGTAATTGCTCCAGAAATACCCAGTGCTTCGGTTCAGATTGACGCCATGCATCATAGATTTTATTTTTTTCATTTTCCAGAGACCTTGAGAATATTTAAAATCAAATAGTAAGGGTAGTGACAGAATCCTGACTCATACAAAATGGTTCATTGGAATATATTTTAAGTGCCAGGTCTCAAAGGACTTGCATAAATAAATAGTGAACAGAGGTCTATCCAACCCTTAGGTTATTATAGACTTTAGCTTTGTACATGGCTCATGTTACATTTTGTGCTGTAGGTTGTAAATATATCACATTTATGAAAAGCGTTCTTTTCTATATTAGGGTACGTGTGAAGTTATATGGAATGAGAAAGAAATCAATTAACTAAATGCATTATACACAGTATTAAACAAAAATATAACACATTTTTGAGGACTAGTCTAAGTAAAGTGAATGATTTTGTCATGGAGGATGGAGACACATGCTTTAGAGCAGTGGTCTCCAAACTGGGGTCCTCCAGCTAGTGCAAAACAACAACTCCCGGCTGAAAGTTGTAGTTTTGCAACATCCATGGGGGCCACTGTTTGGAGACCACTGCTTAAGAGAATGCAAGAATGCACATACCTAGTTTTTACAGTTTGTATCCTTATAACAAGGTCCCATTAATGTGCTAAACAAAGTGACGCCCATAAGCCTTATTGACAGTACCAGATATTGCTTGATAACATTGTTAGCAGGATATTATATAACAGTGCCAGCCACATGTTTCCTTAAAGTGGACCTGTCAGCAGGAAAACATGGGTGTAAATATGCCCATGCTAGATAGGGTTAAGGGGGTATTCCACTGGCCAGTGTTCGCAAAATTCAGTTCGGGGGTCGGCCATGTCCCCTCGTGTTGTCATGCCCGTACCCTCAATGCAAGTCTATGGGAGGGGGCATGCTGGCTGCCACGCCCCCTTCCATATACTTGCATTGAGGGGGCGGGACATCACAAGGGGGCGTGGCAGACCCCCGCAGAACACGCTCAGAGTTCAGAACGAAATGTTCTGAACGCTGGCCAGTGGAGTACCCCTTTAATCATCTGGATTCCTGGCATACATTTTTTTCCATAGTCCTCTCCATCTGCAAGTTAACAGCCATTTTGTTATTATGCAAATGAGGATGAAGTGCCCAGCTGGTGTTTACAAGCACAGCAAAAGTCCAGGTGAGTCCCACCCATCTTCACTTTTAGATTGGCTTCATATCAGTCAAACAAGTTCAATGGGACTCTTGTATGATGAGCCTAACATGGTAGTCTCAGTTTGTAGATCTAAGAGAAGGCCACAGACCTGTGGAGGAGTATTGTGCAGAGTTTTGAAAGTGGGGTGTTGCTTCGGGTCAGTTCAGGTTAGGTCTCTCTAATACCGTTAAGGATCTTCTTGTCAGTTTCCCTTCCCTGACACCTTAGACCAAGCCATGACACTTGCAGTGTGTGACGTGACAGGTGGCTGATGGAAAGTAGATGAGAACATTCATCTATCCCTGTCCCTTGGCTCTCATCCGACCAGCCTTCTGCTTCTTCTTTCCCTCCTAAGTCAATGAGAAAACTATGCAAGTTGGTTCTGTGACCCCCAAGGATGGAGGGATTTCCTGAGAAGTAAAGGTTTCTGCTTCTATTGCAGTGGATCGGACCATGTCCTTAAGGCCTGTTCTAGATGCAAGCAGCCAGCACTTAGGTAATGATCTGGAAGGTCACTTAGGGCACAGGTATTTCCTGAAGGATGGTCTAAAAAAAAAATTCTGATTCCTACCAGTTTACACTTTCAGTTTAAATCAGTATCCGGGAGGGTGTTGTGATCTCTGGTTCCAAGGCCAATTTTGCTGACTTTGTGAGTTCACTGGACTTACTATTGTTAAACCTTACTAACCCTATATGGGAGTGGATCTGATGCCTCTTGTTGGTGTTATTAGGTAGTCAGGTTAACTGTAGGTTCTCTGCATTTTGAGAATTGGTAATTTTTTATGATAAAAAATTTGTCTGCAAATGTATTCTTCCTTGGTTAAAGAAACACAACCTGGTATTGAATTGGTCAGCTGGAGAGCTGTTTATATGGGGACTCAACTGTGTACATAAAAGTATTTCTGATATGGCACTCCCAACTTTGTTAAAGATTTTTGTGATATTTTTTTCTGAGGAATCTCCACATTGAGACTATGATTGTGCCATTATTTTAGTTTCAGGATCTGTCTGGCCCTGAAAGACAAGCAATGAAATTGTAAATTCAGGGAAGCTTACAAAAAGGGCATATTCATCCATCTGTGTCTCCGATGTGGGCAGAGTTTTTCTTTGTGGCCAAAAAGGATGGGGGTCTCAGACCTTGTATTGAAAATAGAGAGCTATATAAAATCACACTTTCAATCAAAGGATCCTGGGATTTGTAGTTGGGAACTCCCTCACATAAAGGAAATTCACATTTCACATAAAGAAATCAGCAGTGTTATGGGGGACCCACAACATAGCCATTTAGCTCCTGGACAAGCACGGATCCTTCCTAAGCATGTCCATTAATGTCTGGCAGTTAAGTACTAACATCCCCTTATGCTGGATAGCCCCTTTAATACCCGTTGCCACTTAACCCCAATCTATTAAATCAAGTCCAGAGTGCCTGCTGGTTTACTAAACTTGATCTGAGGAGGGGTTTACAACTTCGATTTTGAGAAAGGGGACCAAAGAAAAACAGCATTCAACACACCCAAAGGGCATTTTGAATGATTTGTAAGGCCTTTTGGGTTAAGCAATACTCTTGCTTTATTTCAAAACTTGGTCAATTACATTTCTTGTGAATTACTGGGAAAATTCTTGGTGGCCTATTTAGAAAATATATGATGTATTAATCTAATTTTGATACACATGGGAAATTTGTGTGGAGCACATAGTCCTTCGCAAGTATCAGTTGTTTGTCAAACTTGAAAAATGTTTGTTTTGGGTACAAGAGGTGCCATTTGTGGGGTACATTCTAACTCCTAATGCCTTTAGAATGGGCCTTGCCAAAGTGCAGGCAGTTTCTGACTTTTTTCCTCCCTGAAGGTGCTATAACTATTTGTGGCTTTGCCAATTACTATTGTAAATGTATTTAAAATGACTTTTTAGTTGCTAGGCCGTTAACCAATTGAACTAAGAATTGGCCACCTGAAGCAGTAACAGCTTTTAAGAACCTAAAGAAAAGGTGTACCACTGCTTTGATTTACCTGAAGCAGAAGTGGATGCTCCTTAAGTGGGTGTGGGAGTGGTTCTGTCTTAGAAAATTCTCGGTGCTGAAAGGAACAACCATGTCTGTAATAGAGAATTACTGCCCATAAAATGGGCTATCGAAGAATCATGTCAGAGTCATCACAGATCATAAGAATTTGACTTTTCTAGAATTGGCTAAAAGCCTTAATTCCCTTCAGGCTTGGTGAGCTGAGTTATACTGAATTCAGTTTTGTGATAATCTATCCTGCAGGGTCTAAAAATATAAAAGCAGATGCCTTATCCTGCAGCTTTGTGCCAGCCATCCCCGAGATACAGCACTGAACCAGAGGTTATATGGTCCAAAGGTGCTGTCATTTCTGCTATCTCTTCAGATTTGTTTACTACCTTTTTCATCATTTGTCTTTCTCATCTGTTTTTCAATTTGAGTCCAATAGGCAGACTGAGAGAGTCAATCAGAATATTGAGCAATCCCTCAGGTGTTAAAGGGGTACTCCAGTGGAAAAAACATTTTTTTCAAATCAACCGGTGCCATAAAGTTAAACAGATTTGTAAATTACTTCTATTAAAAATCTTAATCCTTCCAGTACTTATGAGCTGCTGTATTCTACAGAGGAAGTTGAGTTGTTCTTTTCAGTCTGACCACAGTGCTCTCTGCTGACACCTCTGTCCATGTCAGGAACTGTCCGGAGCAGGAGAGGTTTGCTATGGGGATTTGCTCCTACTCTGGACAGTTCTTGACAGAGGGGTCAGCAGAGAGCACTGTGGTCAGACAGAAAAGAGCAACTCAACTTCCTCTAGAGCATACAGCAGCAGATAAGTACTGGAGGGATTAAGATTTTTGTTAATAGAAGTAATTTACAAATCTGTTTAACTTTCTGGAGCTAGTTGATGTGATTTTTTTTTCCACTGGAGTACCCCTTTAACACCTGAGGTATTGCCCAACATTCTGATTGACTCTCTCAGTCTGCATATTGAACTCAAATTGAAAAGCATATTCACTACCCGTGTCATGTTGATTCCCTGCGACATGTGAAAAGTTTTTCCTTAAGTGAGAATGACACTTTAACTGTCTTGAGCAAATATGTAGTGTATCCTCCACCCCATTTATCATATTTTCTGTTTCTTCCATCTGATTTCTCTTGTTTTTTTTGTCTCCCTTATTAATGATATCTCAGCTCTTACTGATCCCATTTAGTCCAAAACATCTGTATAGCACCTCAACATTGTTATATATAATTCAAGGTCAGTTCCTCCTTCAATCTTTCTCCATCTCAACTACATTTTTTGCTCCTGTGTCCTTTTCTTTCATATACAGGTGAAACGTGAAAAATTTGAATATCATGCAAAAGTCCATTGTATTTCATTAATGCAACTTAAAAGGAAAGGAAGCATGAAGCGCTCCAAAATCTCCTGGTAGAAAGATGCATTGACCCTTGATGTAATTAAGCACAGTGGACCAACACCAGCAGATGACATGGCTCCCCAAATCATAGTAATTGGGGGGACTTTGGGGTTTTCATGAGCTGTAAGCCATAATTATCCCAATTATGACAAAAATGTTTTTAGTAAGAACAGCAAATGAGACAATATTTAAACAAAAAATGATGTGTAGTAGTAAGAAATTAGACATAACAGCTAGAAATAGTATACCTACTAAAATCTGATTCATTTATAAAAAATAAAAAAAAGTATAATTCTACTATAATGCAACTATAATATTGTTAACAAAGGAGCAACAATTTAGTATAATGTTTGGGAAATTAAAAATAATCATGAAATGGGCCCTCATACAATCCATAATATAATCCGCTCTGGTTGTAGCATTATCTTTGCCCCAGGGGAAGCACAAGCTGGGACAAAGTTCAGGAAGTGAGGGCAGGACTAGCACTCCTCTGTGCTCACTCCTGTCCTATCAGACGGCAGAATGTAGACACAGAAAAAGACATGTAAACAATCTGTAGGACCTAGTGAGTAACACATATAAGCATAATTTTTTGTGATATGACAGTAACGCTTTACTGTAATAACTAGAAGCAACAATGTCACTTAATTTCATAGTATTCAAATAAGACAGTAGTTGTAATACCCAACAATACAGTATCTGCATAATAGTTGGAGGTAATAGAATAGAAATCATTATTTAGAAGGTTTAGGGTACTAGATAGTAAATAAAGTAGCAGCTATGAGTAGTACCAATTTATTTACCCTGCATATTGTTTGCTTCTCCATATATCATTGATCACATTTATTTATTTTTGCTTACTCTTTAATACATTCCTGCCAGAAGCGTATGGTGAAGCACATTTATGGGTGGTTATTTTACCTGTCACCTTTATTTAATATTATTACCAGTTTTTATCAATTTTTATATCAATTTTTATAGATTGTTTTTGTTATTTGTGCTTCTTAGCTAACCACAAGGGCCCTATAGTAGACCATTTGCAACATTATTAAATATATCTAATTTGTATATTGCTTTGTTTATTAAATGTTTTAATATCTATAATTTTTTATGGTCTTATTTAAAAATCTCTGAGCAACAATATCTTTATCTAGGAGTAGTAGTCCATCTTAAATCGTATCCATTTAGCAAAAAACAGTGGGTGGTATAACTCGATAATGCAACTAAATACTCAAGATGGCTGTGCCAATGCATGGGAGAATAAAAGTAATAGTCCCAGCTTCCACATATCCACAGTTAGATCTCCAAAAGGATGTTTAGATGTTGGGTTAGTACTTAGTAGTTAGATACAATAGCTAGGAGTTGTACACCCACTTGGATCTGATTTATTTAGCTGAGTCAAGTAAATGGTTTAATGTAGCTGTAATGCAGTTTATACATATGGATATAGTAAACTTCCAAGAAAGACTCATCTAAATAGCTCAAAAGGGTTTAAAAAGATGACTTATCCCAATGTATGTTTATTATACACACTTTTAGAGCCAGACTCCATATATACTTAATAGCAATACTGAGATGAGGAGGATAGTCACTGCACCAAGTCAGATAGACCATCTGAGTAATATATTAAAGGGGTATTCCAGGAAAAAACTTTTTTTTTTCATATCAACTGGCTCCAGAAAGTTAAACAAATTTGTAAATTACTTCTACTAAAAATCTTAATCCTTCCAATAATTATCAGCTGCTGAAGTTAAATGTTCTTTTCTGTCTGGGAACAGTGCTCCCTGCTGACATCTCTGCTTGTCTCAGGAACTGCACAGAGTAGAAGAGGTTTGCTATGGGCATTTGCTTCTACTCTGGACAGCTCCCGAGACAGGTGTCATCAGAGAGCACTTAGACAGAAAAGAACAACTCAACTACAGCAGCTCATAAGTACTAAATGGATTAAGATTTTTTTAATAGAAGTAATTTTCAGGAGCCAGTTGATATATAAAAAAAGTTTTTTTCCTGGATAACCCCTTTAATGCCAGTACTGAGGGTTAGATGACTTGCAGTAGAGGTTCCAGTAAGAGTGGACTGTGTCCTATGGCATGAGATGTACAGACTCTATAACCTTCTAGAGATGTATAGACAAAAAGTCAATCAGAAATTAAAGGGGTATTCCAGGATTTTTTTTTATATGACTATGTTACAGGGCCTATAAAGTTAGTGTAGTCCATAATAGTGTTTGTGCCTGTGTTTCATGGTGGTGTCGCAATAATTCTGTTATTTGTGCTCTTGCATTTATTTTTAACAGCATACAAAATTAGTGTCATCTCAGGTTTTCCCACGTTGTTCTGTGGCCCAAGACATTAGATCTAGTCAGAGAGAGCCAGTCTTTGCTTCAGTGGGTGGAGCGACCACTGGTGGAGCTGGGTGGGAGATCATTCTGCAAGAATTTGCTGGGGGCACCCTGGTCAGAATACACTGGTCTGTTTCATTAAAGGCAGCACAGGTGTGTTTCAACGGGGTGGGGTGGCTGATGTGTGGGAGGAAGAAAACTGACCTCACACTTACAAACTAAGGAACAATGGGATTTGTAGTTTGAGAGAACGAACTACAACAGGAAATAGCCAGTTCACAAAAAGATAGCCACAGCTTTATGGTAAATGGTAATCTTACAACATAGCCATTTAGCCCCAAGACAAGCACAGATCCTGTCTAAGCATGTCCATTACTATCTGGCACGTATGTAATAAAATTCCTTCATGGTTGATAACCTCTATAAGGGACACAGTGCTCAACTGGGCACGTCTGCGCTTATATTTTAGTTCTCGGTTGGGGCCTCAGCACACTGACCCCCACCTATTACAACTATAGCAAGTCAAACGTTTTCTTTTTAAGGGTTATGAACCCTTCAGTATTAGGCTCTAAATTTCAAATACATGTTCCAAAAATGATCAAATTCTCAATTTATCTTACATTTTATCAAATGATTTAACAATGTTATTGTTGAAAACAAATAGGTACATAATGATTTTTTTCTTTTTCTTCTTTTTTTTTAAGAATACTGAAGGAGAGGGAGGAAATATGTCAGTCTGCCAAAAAATACATTATGTCAGCTGCCATGCTCTATAAACACATTACACACACCTTAAACAAATAATCCATGGTAAGTTAAACATAGGTGCTGGGCTGCACGCTTTAGGGAAAGTGTCTATAAAACTGAGTTATAGATTTTTTTAGTCATTCAGGTATGTAATAAAATATAAATGAGTAGATGAAAAATCAGAAAGTGAAGAAAATAAATCAAATATAAAAATAATGCTAGCCACTTGTTTTTACAGGGTTGCCCTTACGGCATACAGTGAGCTAACCACTGTGTAAGCCAAGAACTAGTGTGGAAACCATACATTAAACCATATATTGAGACAGGTGTAGCAATGAACAGTGCGTAGCTTTTTAACTTATCACACTAATGCTTTCTAAAAATTACAACCATCAAAAGTGCTCTACGTGAATTTAATTAAATATTTCTTATGTGATTTAGGTCTAATTGAGTCCATCTGTATATGAACATCATTATGTTTTGTAAGGCAAAATGGAGCTGGATGTAATTTGTCCATGACTAGGATTTATGTTATCTGTCTTTTTATCCTTTTTTGTTTTTTTCTTTTTTTCTTAAAGGGGTAATCTGGGGAACTAAACTCATCCCTTATCAACAGGATCACAGGATAGGGGCCAAGTACATGTGTATTGTCCGTTTTTGTGTCTTTGTGTTTTTATGCCTTGGAGTCTATTCAGACAATGGTATTCTTGTCTGAGCAGTTTCTGTTCTAATACTTCCTGTGCTTGGAGGAGTTAATGCCCTTAGCCAATTGCATCTCGGCAAGGCTATATAAACCCTAGCTTTGCTGCACTCTGGTGGCTGGTGATTGAACTTCCATGTCTGTTTGATCATGCACTTTGTATTTATCCTGTGATTTTAGCTGAGTTTTAGGCATTACTGAATGAGGTACTGAATGAGCTGCTGAAGAGAAGACCTACGGAGGTCTTGAAACGCATCTAGCCTATACCTGACTATATGTATAATCATATATACAAAATCATGTATATAACAAAACATAAAGTGGCACCGGTACCTTAAATTAGCAGCTCTGTGAGATTGACTACAACCAAACCAGGTCGGACAACCAGATAAATCCAGCGGCGGTGGTGCTAGGACAATGTAATGTAGCAATCAGTAATAGACAAAGCAAAGGGATGGACAGGCGTCCTGCACTCACCGCATAAGATCTGGCTATTCAGCTCCCATCTCGGGCCGCTTCTCCGGCAGGGACTTCAAAGACAGTGTGGAGCACTCAGAGGCGACTGCCGGCGGTTTCACGCATAGGAATGCGCTTCATCCGGCCGGAGGCTGGATGAAGCGCATTCCTATGCGTGAAACCGCCGGCAGTCGCCTCTGAGCGCTCCCCACTGTCTTTGAAGTCCCTGCCGGAGAAGCGGCCTGAGATGGGAGCTGAATAACCAGATCTTACGCTGTGTGTGCAGGACGTCTGTCCATCCCTTTGCTTTGTCAATAATCATATATACTGCTGCTTTGATATTGGCTATATTGATCGTAGGTGCCCTGTCAATCAAACAACTTCCTACATGGATACACACGGACAACACAACTACTCATCCCCGCTACATCACCTGTGCCCGCTTCACAAGAAGTTTCCATCAGGACAGCCGCCGGCAGAATGATTTCTGCACATATTTCCGGCCGGAGCGGCGGGCTGTCGGCTTATCATAGCACAATCCAGTGTGAGTTGGGCAGACAACTCTAGGACCAGCGCCTAGCGGAGCCTCGCTAAACTGCTATCTCCCGGGCTGCGAACACTACCGGGATAGGTAAGAGGTGCAGTGCACCATTTGATTTTCATTATCTTGCTGTATATGCGGAGGAGGGAGTAGCTAATTCATTCTATTAAGGACCTAGGGGCAATACTTTTGTATCTACAATGGCATCTGCACTACCATAGGATTAAAATATGCATATGAGTGATTAACTACTACGGCGACTACAAGTCCCATACTGCTTTATAAAGACAAACATTCACTTTCAACCAACTACAAGGCGCATAATGTCTTTCTAATCTTCTGTGAATATCACTATGCACTTTTAATCACTAGCAGCAGTATTGTTATATTCTTTTTTATTATTATTTTAATTATATTACTGTAAGTAGCCAGAGGGTGGTCACAAGGGCCCTGTGACATACCAAAGGCCTTTGACTGTCCAGGCATGCTGGGACTTGTAGTTTTGCAACATCTGGCGGCACCCTGGTTGGGAAACACTGGCCTAAAACAGTGTTTCCCAACCAGGGTGCCTCCAGATGTTGCAAAACTACAAGTCCCAGGTTGGGAAACACTGTGCCCGGCCTCCGCCCCACCTTACCGTAAGGGCATGCTGGGAGTTGTAGTCCTGCAGCTGGGGGCATGGGACAAGCTTGTCACTTGCCCACACATCTCCTGCACCACACAACTACAACTCCCAGCATGTCCTTACTGTAAGGGCATGCTGGCAGTTGTAGTCGTGCGGGGCGGGAGATGTATGAGCAGGTGATAATAAATGTACTAACCCATTTTTTTTGTTTTCTTCTCATTTCAGATCCGTGTATCCTGTGGACTCCTTCGGATTCGGTGGACTACTTCGATGACCAGCGTTTTTCTTTGTTTGATTTTAATAAAATGGTTAACGAGGGCTTGTGGGGGAGTGTTTTTTGTAATAAAAATTTTTTAAAACCTGTTGTGTTTTTTTCTTACTTTACTAGACAGGCTTAGTAGTGGAAGCTGTCTTATAGACAGAGTCCATTACTAACCTGGGCTTAGCGTTAGCCACAAAAACAGCTAGCGCTAACCCCCTATTATTACCCCGGTACCCAACGCCACAGGGGTGCCGGGAAGAGCCGGTACTAACAGGCCTGGAGCGTCAAAAATGGCGCTCCTGGGCCTAGGCGGTAACAGGCTTGCCTTATTTAGGCTTGGGAGGGCCAGTAACAATGGTCCTCGCCCACCCTGGGAACGTCAGGCTGTTACTGTTTGGTTGGTATTTGGCTGAGAATGAAAATAGGGGGGACCCTATGCGTTTTTTTTTTAAATAAATAATTAAATATATTAAAAAAACGCATAGGGTCCCCCCTATTTTTATTCTCAGCCAAATACCAACCAAACAGTAACAGCCTGACGTTACCAGGGTGGGCGAGGACCATTGTTACTGGCCCTCCCCAACCTAAATAACGCCAGCCTGTTACCGCCTAGGCCCAGGAGCGCCATTTTTGACGCTCCGGGCCTGTTGGTACCGGCTCTTCCCGGCACCCCTGTGGTGTTGGGTACCGGGGTAATAATTGGGGGCTAGCGCTAGCTGTTTTTGTGGCTAACGCTATGCCCGGCTTAGTAATGGACTCAGTCTATAAGACAGCTTCCTCTACTAAGCCTGTCTAGTAAAGTAAAATAAAAAAAACACAACAGGTTTAAAAAAAATTTATTACAAAAAAACACTCCCCCACAAGCCCTCGTTAACCATTTTATTAACATCAAGCAAAGAAAAAGGCTGATCGTCGAAGTAGTCCACCGAATCCGAAGGAGTCCACAGGATATACAGATCTGTAGAAGAAGTAACCCAAAAAAAAAAAGTGTAAGTACATTTAGGGAGAAAAAAACACACACACACACACACACACACACACACACACTAAACGCCGTTTACCACTTCTGAGCCATGACTACAATTTACAGTGATCCCTCAACTTACAATGGCCTCAACATACAATAGTTTCAACATACAATGGTCTTTTCTGGACCATCGTAAGTTGAAACCAGACTCAACATACAATGCTACAGACAGTCCAGATCTGTGAAACGTGTCAATGGCTGGAAGAACCAACCAATCAAAATGGGCATTCACTGGTAAAACCCCTGTATTACTGAAGTGTATGCACTGACTGGTGTCTGGTATTACATGTTCTGTACACTTTACCTGTATCAGGGTTAGCTGCTCTTTTGGACACCAGGTGAGGGCGACTCCATTACTTGTTTGGGACATTGCCTGTACTGTACAGGACCCCTGAAGAAGCTTCTGTCCTCTACATAGACCAGTGTTTCCCAAGCAGGGTGGCCCCATCTTTTGCAAAACTACAACTCCCAGCATGCCCGGACAGCCTTTGGCTGTCCAGGCATGTTGGGAGTTATAGTTTTGCAACAGCTGGAGGCTCCCTGCTTGGGAAACACTGACATAGACAGTAATTTACAGCTCCCAGCAGATCTTTATTACTTTTATATGTAAGGATTTGCTTTATCTATATTAGTTATCTACTTATTTTTCTTTGTCACTTTTTCCTATTTTGGATGACATTTTGGTGCCTTTATAACCAATTACCACGTTTCCATAGAGTTATGATCTCAACATACAATGGTTTCAACTTACAATGGTTGTCCTGGAACCAATTAATATTGTAACTTGAGGGACCACTGTAGTTATTGAATTATTTAGATGTGGTGAAAAAGCTAAAAAAAAAACTCAAAAACAAAAGATCCAGAAGGAAACCCAGCAACCAAACCTATTCAGACAGCAGGAAAAAGGAACAGACTATTTTTTCTACTACATGAAGTAAATTTCCCACTTTTGCCTATGTGTGCCAAATTTATTAATGCCGTGCAACAATTTAGTAAATTTGTCGCACATAGTCAAAAATGAAGTAGAAAAAAACAGGGTAAAAACCAGACTACATAGTAAAAGATTAGTAAATGCCCCTCTTAATGTCTGAATGAAGTATCACAGGTACCAAAAACTAGAGTAGAACAGTGGGAACCAGGCACCATCAGAACAGCAGTGGCATGGGATTGAAGCAGGTGAGTATTCTATATATATTTTTTTCATTGCACCTTATTAGACATTGCTCATCCCATCAGTTTTGATTTAAAGAGTACCTGTCATCAACTAAACTTTCCCTGATCCCCCTCCCCATCTGTCCCTTACTCTAACTATGCCTATCCCTGTGTTTATTGAGGTTTAAAATGCTGTGGAAATACCTTTTTTTTTATCCCTCTTCATTAGCTCAGGAGCACTGTCTTTCTGAGGGGTGGAAGGAGGTGGGTCCCAGCAGGCATGATGTCACATGAAGCCTGTCTGGGACTCTGCTTCTGCCAGTCTTCCTGTATGCTGCTCTCCCTCTGCAGCAGTGTTTCCCAACCAGGGTACTTCCAGCTGTTGCAAAACTACAACTCCAAGCATGCCCAGACAGCCAACAGAGGCAGTAATTAAGATGAATGTCAGGGGGGGGGGGGGGGGGGGCACAGAGCAGGGAGTGCAGTGAGATAATACAATGTATAAGATAACGTGTGTGGTGAGGGGCAGGGAGAACACAGAGCAGGGGGGAGGGGGAGGTGTCTGGCCTCTGTTATATGAGAGGCATGTGCAGGCTTGTAGCTCACAGTGCTGCTCCAGGCTGGGAGCGAGTCCTGAGCTGAGAGTAATGAACTTCCTGTGGAAGGACCAGAGCCCTTTCAGCATTAGTCCTAAAAGCTGTACACTTACTATGAAAAGCATAGGATGCTGCCTGCAGACCAGGTATAGAAGAGAGACCCCTAGTGGCCAAAAGCATAAAATGAAAAAAACTGGTGTAAATATTAATATTTTTTAATGAAGATATATTACAATTTGTCTTCATTAATGATTATGAACAACATATTAAAAGTTTTTGTTGATGACAGGTACTCTTAAAGATTTTTGTTATACAGTTTTAACCTAAAAAATATATTTGATTTTGTTTGTCTAATATGTGCCTTCAGCTTTAATATTGCTGTGCCATAAGTTTGCATTTAGAAGTATTTATTTTACTGTTGTGTTTGTTGTGCTTTTTTGCTGAAGTTCAAGCTCCATGTTTGGCATACGCATTAGAACAGTGCTGACTAACATATGCCCCAAGCAGTTACAAATATCTGTATAGACACTGGAGCTTTGTGGATGTAGTTCATTCTAAGTGGTGCCACATATTTAAACATAACAGAACAGAACTTGAATGGTATATTAAACACACTGCTGGGAGTTTACTAAGACCGGTGTTTTTACATGCTGGTCTTAAGTACACCTCTGCCAGTGTAGATAGACATTGGATTTATTAAGAGGTGAATACCTCTTGATAACTCCAGGTTTATCTGAGGCTGCCTGTATGGTGGACTCTGAAATCTACATCAGCTAAGAGCTGGCATATAGTTCAAATATAAATGGCAGCTGAAAAATTGTAAATTGTCATATAGTGCCCTCTTTTTGTGGCATATAGCACTCTCTTTTTGTAAAAACATGTTCCTTATTCCCCTAAACACTATCAATATCTTGCTCAAACTAGGGGGGTTACTAAAGGAGGATCGATACTATTCATGATCCTAAGAGGTCAAGAACCCTTCCCCACTCTTCTACCAAGCTCTGTCCAGTCTTCTACACCACATTTTTTTCCATTCATCATTTTATGTATTTGTTATACCTAATAAACCCCACCTGCCCCTGAACTTAATTCTTCTATATAGAAATACAGCATGGACTGCCCATAGTGATTAAAGGGGTACTCCGGGTCTGAAAACATTTACCACCAATCCACAGGGATAGGGGATAAGTTTCTGATCACATGGGGTTTTACCACTGGGACTTTCTATTGTCTCCAGAACAGGACCTTTCTCCTACTGCTGAGCTCTACCGGTTCCAAAGTTTGAGACATACTAATTTTGGCAGCTATTTATTGGCTGCGCTGGCCACCACTGCCAAAACTTGCTTGTCTCAGAAGGTGGGAACCGGAGCGCTCAGCGGTAACAGATGGCCCTGTTCTGGAGATTGTGGGGGGTCCCAGTGGTCAGACCCTCTGTGATCAGACACTTATTTCATAAATGGAGTACCCCTTTATTTTTACTGCACATGCAAATTGACATCAGTATTACAAGCATGTCTGTATATGAGATGTGATAGGGCACATGGACCAGAATTTATTTTTCATGCATTAATTTGGTAGATCAGTGTTATCACCAACATGTATGGTAGAGTTCTGTACATCACACCTGAGTTGATGTTAAAAATCACATCCCTATTTGAATTAATTAATTACACTTTATTTAGATGCATATATATATATATATATATATATATATATATATATATATATATATACTTTATGCTGTCAGATATACGTGTATCAGCATCAGGTTGAGGTCTCCCAAAATAATTAGAAAAAAATGTGAAAAATTCAAGGGATCCTTTCAAAAACTTAATTTTATTTTAGTTTCTGGATAAAAAGTCCTTCACCCTTTTAGTGATGTGAAAAGTCAATATTGATGACACCAGCTTTATATTTTTCTTATGCTGTCAGTCCATCAGTTTTTGTGAGCATCTAGGACCGTCGGGTCACACTGAGCCTCTTCTGTTGCGTTTTTTGTTTGAGGTGTGTTCAGATGTCACTGCCAGACTGATTAGTGTGCTAGCGTATGTATCACAGTGCGTAGTAATCACATGTATTATGACGTTGTGACGTTTACTAATAGTAGAGATTCAGGTGTGGGTGATCCTGGCATCCACCAATGTATATTCAAGATAGACAAGTCATATATATTGCACAGTTCACTTATATATATATTGCACAGTCCACTCTATTATTGCACTTACAGTCCCATGGTGATTGCACAATATACCACAGTAGTGACGTGAAAGATCTCCAAGCACAGATCATTGATGATATACCCCCACCTAAGAGAGGAGGAGATTGGGATAAGCGCCTCCTCCAGAGAGAAGCCTTCTGGACTTATACACTGGAATCTATGAAGCCCACAGGCATGAATGATTTTATTTCCTATGCGTGCTTCATAGATCAATAGGAATAATAGTTATGCAATGAAGATCCCTATATCTTAAAGACAAAAAAAACGAAAAAATAATCACGATATCAAGCTAAAATTCCTAATGTCCCCCAGTTCCTAATGTCACCTATAGACGTTCCAAAAATCTTAGCAATTTATTAGCCCCCAGTAGATTTTCCGAACATCGTACACCACAGAACACCTGTTCCATTAAACCGCATTGTTTCCCTTGTAAAAAAAGTCGCTGCCTTTGTTGCGAATGGATCATCCAAACTGATACTTTCTCTGCTTCTTCCACACAACAGACATTTAAAATAAAAGATTCACTAAATTGTGACACCACTTTTGCTATCTATCTATTAACCTGTGGTTGCGACCGCCAATACGTTGGCCGCACCACACAAACTGTACGCTCCAGGATGAACAAGCACAGATGGAACATAAAACATGGTTTTTTGTTGCATAGTTTGTCCCGACATTTCACTCTTCACCATCAAAAAAAAAAAATAAAATACCGAAACTTTGAAATTAATTATTTTAGAAACTATCCCCATTCATTTACCTAACAGAATACAAAGATTAAATAATCGTGAATCCTTCTGGATCCACAAACTACATACTTTGCACCCTCAAGGTTTTAATGAATGTATCGATACAGTTAAATAATCTGATAAATTAGGGTTTAAAAAACTTTCCATTTCTTTCAATGGACTAATTACCAAAATATTATATCTTGATATTTTTTTCGTTGTTCCTTCTGTGCTGTTCACCCTGGAGCGCCCCACTGTGTATTCATTTTTTATGTTTTATTATTCATGTTCCGCTTTTTGTTTTTCCTTGCTTTCTGCATACAGAAACTTTCGCATCTTTTATTTATATAATGTTTGTATATTTGGATCTTTCCGAATATTCACATCCTGCGTTTTCGCCGGGTGCTGTATTCAATACCGCATTAGTTATCCTAGTTCATTTTTTTTCTAAATAGTGTCCATACATCACCTTCTGGTCAGTTGCGATTTGTTTTACCGCACCGTTTATTTTTCATTTAATAATGCATTGATATACAAATCTATTTTTTACTCTTTTGAACCAACATACATAGCACCTTATAGGTCTTTATACTATATATACTAAAATAATATCCAACTTGCGTTGTTGAATGCCGCACCGGAGACTAGGCGGTGTGATTGCTTGAGTCGCTTGTGGTGGTATATTCACACCACATGCGATAATTATATTATATATATATATATATATATATATATATATATATATATATATATATATATATATATATATGTTTATATGATTCCATTGATTCTATTTATATTTATTTATATCTATTTATATATTTTTTACACATTGTCACATTCTTATGTGGATTTGTAATTTTATGTAACAACCCTTTCAAAAAGTACTCTAATGGTTAATTCCTGGAGGTATATATACCTGTTACCAGCCTTCTCTTGTCATGCCTGATGAAGCTGCGCATGCGCAGCGAAACGCGTTGCATCTAATAAATCCATTGATTTTACTTGGCTGCCTGATGGTTCCTCTCTGCGCCAGACAAACTCCTGACTCCCTGGTCTTTCGGTTTTGATATCAAGCTAAAGACATGTAGCAAATTAAATCAACAAAACTGTTTGCAAATTTATGTTCACTCTCCATGTAATATAACGAGTGCATTATAACAACAAAAACATCAACTGTTGGAGAAAGCAGATAAACTACCGGAATGATGAAAGTTAATAAGGATGCACAATAAAACTTCTAGTTGGAACGCAAGCCCAAAAGAAATCAACAAGGACACGGAGCTCAGAACGAGGCTTGGACAGCTTACCTGAGTAATGCAAGCAAGACATCCAACCTGGATCCACCTGAGAGTAATCGCCCAATCTAGATTAGAGCCTCGGAAACATCGTTGACGTTTTGGCCCTTGATTGGGCGTCTCAGGTCACATGAAGGACAAAGGGGAGGAGTCATTTATATAAAATTCACCGCGTACTAGCATCATTGTACAGCCGGCATCCGAGCTGCACAGACCATCAAAAGATCTGCTAAAAGGCGAAGAAATGCCAAATAATCCCTGAAGAATCTGATAAGAGGAAACGTGTAGGATCGGCATTCTCTACTATGTGAACTGTCCTCACGAATACGGACTATCAACTTATAGCTACGCTATCACAGCTAAGTGCAAACCATTGTGTGCTAGAACATACTGATCACAGTGTATACAATATTATGCAATCACCATGGGACTGTATGTGCAATAATAGAGTGGACTGTGCAATATATATAAGTGGACTGTGCAATATATATGACTTGTCTATCTTGAATATACATTGGTGGATGTCAGGATCACACACACCTGAATCTCTACTATTAGTAACCGGCACAACGTCATAATACATGTGATTACTACGCACTGTGATACATACGCTAGCACACTAATCAGTCTGGCAGTGACATCTGAACACACCTCAAACAAAAAACACAATAGAAGAGGCTCAGTGTGACCCGACGGTCCTAGATGCTCACAAAAACTGATGGACCGACAGCATAAGAAAAATATAAAGCTGGTGTCTTCAATATTGACTTTTCACATCACTAAAAGGGTGAAGGACTTTTTATCCAGAAACTAAAACAAAATTAAGTTTTTTAAAGGTTTCCTTGAATTTTTCACATTTTTTTCATATATATATATATATATATATATATATATATATATATATTTGTGCTCAGGGCTTACATTCGAGCTTGTGGTAGCAAGCGCTGAATACACAGCTATGCAAACCATGCATTGACTTACCAAGCGGTTTGAGTTGTTCCGTACTTGAGATTGCACCCTACATACAAACCTGTGTACCTATATAAATAAGAATGACTGACGAAGCGGTTGAGTTGTGCCCATTACCGCGTATGAGGGCGCGCCTATAGAGGGCAAAGAATCAAGAAGTAGAATTAATAACAACATTCCTGACCCTAATAACCAACACCACAACTAGTCATGTTTATCTTCCCCTAAACTGTTCTTGCTAGACTCAAGGAAACCAAGAGAGTTGTGCCTGCCGGCTGGCGACCACATGAGGCAGTACATGACACTGAGAAGATATGTTGGTGACGCCTACTACGCCCGGCCCGGCACTGGAATGGGACCTGACTATGTGCTAAAAGATTTGTTCATATTGACATGCTCACTGTGGTAATTGCAGAAAGGGGAAACCGATAGAGCTTGTCAGACATAACATGTCCTCCTGTCCCTGCTGATAAGTGGCAAAATCTTCCTTGTTAGTTAAGTGATATGAAGAATTGACTGGACTGTACCGTGAGCCCTATCCTAATCTGCCAACATACCGTCATGAATATGGTCTCAGGAGTAATGACCTGCAGCGAACGATAGGCCTCCTACTCCTGACCGTGCCTGCAGACTCGACAGATCTCAGTAACAGTAAAGCCTAAGGACTATCATGCTTGCAGACAGGCATCAACAGAACCACTGTGTCCGCAGACATGACCGACTTCTCCGTGACTATCGTACCTGTAGAATTTGACAGGCCTTGCATGCCCTCGTGCCTGTGGATGTGGAAGGCCTTTATGTGACTATAGTACCTGTAGACTGACAGATCTCGCATACCCTCGTGCCTGTGGATGTGACAGCTCTTTGCATAACCGCTGTGCCAGGAAAGGCAGTCTGATTCGAACCTCGTACCTGTAGGCGTGACAGGTCTTTGAGTAACCCTACGTGTCTGTGGAAGTGATAGCTGTTAGCGTGGTGCTGACATGAGTGGAAAAGACATATTAATGCGTGAAATAACCACCTATGAGTCGTGAAATTGTAACTCTATGACCTGTGTTAGGGAAACATTGACTAAGCCGTGAATCTCCCTGCATGCGTGGCAGGCGGAGATGGTATGCAACCCCTGGGTTCATCTTTTTTTTTTTTTCTATTTCTGTAATGCGGGAGTGAATGGCAGCTGAGTGCATGACATAATGTATGCATGGTGTAGTGAGATGAGACTAAGTGTATGCTGTTGCGCTGAAGAAGAGTCAGAACAGCATACGCAGGGGCCCCCACTGAAGACGTGTCAGCCAGACGGTTGACCCACTGAAGGGAGTCAGACCTGAGGAACTTGGCGGGTGAGAGGACGCGAGAGGCTCTGAAGACGTGTCAGTAGCAGCGTCAGTATGTGAAGCAAGTAACTGTGGACTGTGGTAAGCAAACAAGAGTGGTGAAAGTAACATGGATCAGTGGGTACATGTTGTGAAGTACTTACATAAAAGTGTACATATTTTCTTTCATATATATATATTTTTTTCTTTTTCTTTATATATATAAAAGCGGGAGTGAAATGGCAGCTGGGTGCCTGACATGATGTATGCCTGGTGTAGTGAGATGAGACTAAGTGTTTGCCGTTGCACTGAAGAAGAGTCAGAAAAGCATATGCAGGGGCCCTCACTGAAGATGGGTCAGCCAGACGGTTGACCCGCTGCTTATGTGTGTCGAGTCATATTGCACTGAAGCAAAGTCAGGAACAACAGACTTCACCAGGACCCCGACTGAAGAGAGACAGACCTGAGGAATTGGTGGGTGAGAGGACGCGCAAGGCTCTGAAGACGTGTCAGTAGCAGCGTCAGTGTGTGAAGCGAGTAACTGTGGCAAGCAAACAAGAGTGGTGAAAGTAACATGGATCAGTGGGTACGTGTTGTTAAGTGCATGCATAAGAGTGTACATATTTAACTTCATTTTTTTCTTTTTTTTTGGAAGTGTGAGATCTGATAGGATTCTACAGCCACCGTTACTCAGTGTAACAACCTGTGGGCATGGCATATGATGGGTATGCCAACCATCTGTGTTTCGTGATGTCGTGCTCTGAAGAAGTGTCAGTAACAGCCACTACGCAGTGCTGCCCCCTGCAGACGTGGCAGGTATGACAGGGAAACCACCTATGTGTCGTGAAGTTGTTATTCAGAAGACACGTCAAAATATCAAATAAGTAGCGCGTCTCCCTGCAGAACGTGGCAGGTGAAGTGGGTGTAGACCACTTGTGTCATGGTATGAATGTGCAGAATAACATGTCAGCGACCACAATTTTAGTGCATGCTGTAGGACCGGTTAGAAGATAAGTGGTGAGCGTATGACGAGATACGGATGCTTGATCTGTAACTGAGCAGTTACTATGGTAACGAGAGTGTGGTATGTCAGCTACGGGGACCAATAGCCGGTACCGACATGTGTGCAGAGTGACTTTTTGTGATTGCACCGTACAACCTGAGAATATCTGTACAGTAAGCAGCTGCGAGCGTGTGTAAGGTATGCCGAGTAAGGTTATGCTTATGAACAGTACTAACTATGAGCTAGATACGACAACAGTTATGAGCGTATGTACAGTGCAACCCGTATGCGCACATGTATGGTGCAGCGGCACACATGGGTGCAGTATGACCATGGCGGGCACAATGCGGTGCTAGGTGGTATGAGCGTTCAGCACTATGACTGTACCCACAGTATGTGGCGTGATACGCATATGTACTGTGTGCATATAATGGAACTGTACCCACTGCATGGAAACTGTTATCATATGAACTGAAACAATACTATAGCTGTACTCACTGCATATAACATTATGAGCGTGTGTGCTGTATACGATAATGTGACTGTACTCCCTGTATGTAACAGTATGAGTGTGTGTACTGTGTGTGATACTATAGGTGTACCCACTGTGTGCCACTGAGCGTGTGTATTGAATGCAACAGCTAACTGTACCCACTGTAAGTGACACCAAGAGCGCACGGACCTTACACGATACCACAGCTGTACCCACTGTAACGTGACGCTGTGAGCGTGTATTCTATATGATGATGTGACTGTACTTGCTGCATGTGACCCATGCAGCATGTGTGCTGTAAACAACGTGCTGAACCCACTGCATGAAACACTATGACGTTTGTGCTCTATACAACACCCGGGTTACCAGATCCTAGTAAAAGTTCCTGTAGACATGGGACCTCGCGCTGTTGCACTGTATGCACTGCCTGTATGTTGCGGGGGCGTTTTATAGTGGTGCCTCCCTGCCTGTGGGTGCGGGGGGCCGTGGGAATTCACGCCCCTCGCACAAATTCAGCCTGAAGGCTTCCCACACACACACACATATATATATATATATATATATATATATATATATATATATATATATAGTTTACATCTGGTTGCAGTTAAAAGGAATAAACAATTGACTGATGTTTGCAAGGTTAAGTGTCAAGGAGGTGTTGCTTAGCTGCAGCATGCACATCTCCTTCCTCCACCACCCCTCCCGTTTGGCTTCTAGCACTAAGCCCTAAACATCAATCAGTCAAAGAAGAGAGAGGGTTGGGTGGGGGAGGGAGGGAGGGAATGAGAATAAAAAAACATCTGACACATTCACTATCATATAATTTGTTGTTTAATAGCTTTAGTGCTGTCCTATTTACCCACCTAGATCTTTTTGTTTTTGTACTATTTTTTTTTTAGCAGCTTTCAAACTTTTGGGAAATTCATCAAATTTTGTGTATGACTATTGGCTGGCACTCTGGGCCCCATGTTCTATGTTTCCCCCTTTGTTTCCTTTTTCATATAGAATTTTTATTCATTTTCCCCTCATATGTGTAAAAGTGTTTATACATGTTCTAAGACTTTGGCGATTTACATTTACTTAACCCCGCAGTCTGAAAATATGGCAAAAACAGGATGAACTATTTCATAAACCCCTCAGACTGGGGAAAAAATGTATGCCCACTTTTGGGACAACTAACTATTTTAGCATTTTCCTTTATTTGGAGTTAGTTATAAACAGAACATATAGCTCAAATATAGCACGGACTATGTTACTCTATTTATTTTTTATGCCTTAACAAAAGCGACAAACCACAACAAAAAGACAAAGTAAATATCCAGTTGTGGTCTTTATAGATACAGGTATACAAGCTGCATTTGATAAATACTTGTAGTGGTTGTGTTCCCACTGTGTAAATCTTTTGCACAAACAGTAATACATACACTACTTGCGTGCAACATTCATTTGGAATTTATTTTAAAAATTGTAAATCTTATATTTTTTATCTTAAAGGGGTATTCCAGGCCAAAACTTTTTTTTTTTATATCAACTGGCTCCGGAAAGTTAAACAGATTTGTAAATTACTTCTATTAAAAAATCTTAATCCTTCCAATAGTTATTAGCTTCTGAAGTTGAGTTGTTGTTTTCTGTCTAACTGCTCTCTGATGACTCACGTCCCGGGAGCTGTGCAGTTCCTATGGGGATATTCTCCTATCATGCACAGCTCCCGGGACGTGACATCATCATTGAGCAGTTAGACAGAAAACTTTAGAAGCTAAGAACTATTGGAAGGATTAGGATTTTTTAACAGAAGTAATTTACAAATCTGTTTAACTTTCCGGAGGCAGTTGATAGATATAAAAAAAAGTTTTGCCTGGAATATCCCTTTAAGTCCAGTGCAATATTTTGATGTTTTACGATTCAAGATAAAAATAAGGCAATTGCACTTGTAGAGGATGTATAGCATATAATGTTATTATTACTACTATCATTATTATCTTTCTAGTATGAATATAGTAGAACAAAAAGGGTAATTTTATCAAGACAAAGTGCTGATCATAGAATCCTTGCCTTTTCTGTAGAAGAGTCCATACAGCTCTTTAGCAAGTAAAAATTGCCTCCTGATCATCTTGTAAATGGGCCTGGCCTTGTAGAAAGGCTGAGATGCATTGCTCTATTACATGCGCTCTTCCATTAAACCAATTTGATCCTTTACACTGTGTCCATTAGCCTAGAAGTGCATGGGTTGCGGGTTGTTAGTGTGCCTGCATATTTCACATATCATTCAGTTGTCCTAGCAACTCCCAGAATGTTGACCCTCGAATCTGCTTTACTGAATGGCGCGCAAATACAGGAGACCTGAATAGAAATAAAGAGCCATTTGCAGAAGGTCAGCTGAAAATGTAGACTCTGGAGCACTGCACTTATGACCCATGTCCCAATCAACAAAAACATAGCTGTATAGTGTATTTGTTGTTGTCAAGGAAAAATGAGCGCCTACCACCCCCATCACCTCTTGTTGCGTGTTGGGAACAGGATTTATTTTCTCAGATAAATGGTTTAAAGCTATTTTGGACAGGCATAATTTGGTATCCAGCTGTGACCTGATACATGAGAGAAGGCCAGAAAGAAGAGTAGGCATGGTAGAACACACACTGGTAGAATACACTTTAGTAGGTTAAAAATATTGTCTCCCCGTTATTTAATTCTCTGTGTGGCTCCCAGGTGTTACTCCCCTCACCTAGTTTTAGCATTCATCCTGGCGTGTGGTTGCTGCTCCTAGACATCCAAATGCTTCTTCCTCTGATCCTCATGATCTTAGCCATGGTTTCCCTTTCCACCTGGCGACGTTGATTTGCCAGGCAACTGTTGAATGCTGAAACTGTCAGGTCTTGGAGTCTATTTAGGCTAGGATTCAACTTGTTTTTTTTTATGGCAGTTTTTGGTATACTGCCACTGCAGTTTTTGAGCCAAAGCCAGAAGTGTATTCAAAAGGAATAGGACATATAAAGGAAGGACTTACACTTCTCCTCCCTTATGGATCCACTTCTGGCTTTGGCTCAAAAACTGCAGTGGCAGTTTTCCAAAAACTGCCAGAAAAAAACCCAAATGGAATCTTAGCCTTAAAGGGGTATTCCAGGAAAAAAAACTTTTTTTATATATATATCAACTGGCTCCAGAAAGTTAAACAGATTTGTAAATTACTTCTATTAAAAAATCTTAATACTTTCAGTACTTATGAGCTTCTGAAGTTAAGGTTGTTCTTTTCTGTCTAAGTCCTCTCTGATGACACCCGTCTCGGGAAACGCCCAGTTTAGAAGCAAATCCCCATAGCAAACCTCTTCTAAACTGGGTGTTTCCCGAGACAGGTGTCATCAGAGAGGATTTAGACAGAAAAGAACAACCTTAACTTCAGAAGCTCATAAGTACTGAAAGGATTAAGATTTTTTATTAGAAGTAATTTACAAATCTGTTTAACTTTCTGGAGCCAGTTGATGTATATAAAAAAGTATTTTCCTGGAATGCCCCTTTAAGTCACATGCTACAATCATTTTTATTTTCCAAAGGGGTACTCCCAAACTTATCTCCTAGATGTCGGATCACAACAGGGGGTATGCTTCCAACAGCTCGGTCCCCCTCAAAGATCATCGCAATGGGGCCGGTCACTTATCTCAAGCACTCTGGTCCCCACCTTCCTAGTCAACCTGGTCTTGGGAGTGACAGCTAAGCCCACCAATCACCAGGGGCCTGGTTCTGGGGACTGCGAAGGGTCCAACTGCTTCTGTGGATACAAACTCCATTTATAGAAGCCGCTGGAACTAAGGTAAGTAGTCATGGGGTGGTTCCCGCAGTTGCTCCCTGCCTCGCCAGCATTGAGTGACGCATCTCTTCCTAGCAGTGTATAGGGAAAGACGGTGGGGTGGGGATTAGTTTCTGGGACCACCATGCTATGACTACTTACCCTGGAAAAACAGTACTTATTTTTAATACAGATATTAAGGGGGTACTCCACTGGAAAAATTATTTTCTAAATTAACTGGTGCAAGAACATTAAACAGATTTGTGAATTACTTCTATTTAAAAATCTTAATCCTTCCAGTACTTATCAGCTGTTATATGCTCCACAGGAAGTTCTTTCCTTTTTTGAATTTCTTTTCTGTCTGACCACAGTGCTCCCTGCTGACACCTCTGTCCATGTCAGGAACTGTCCATAGTAGAAGCAAATCCCCATAGCAAACCTATCCTGCTCTGGACAGTTCCTAACACAGACAGAGGTGTCAGCAGAAAGCACTGTGGTCAGAAGGAAAGGAAATTCAAAAAGGAAAGAACTTCCTGTGGAGCATATAACAGCTGATAAGTACTGGAAGGATTAAGATTTTTTAGTAGAAGTAATTTACAAATCTGTTTAACTTTCTGGCACCAGTTGATTATTAAATTAATGTTTTCCAGTGGAGTACTCCTTTAAAGGGAAAATGTGTTTTCTGCTGAATAAGATACATCCTGTTCTAGCTCTTATTCATACGTTTTTGCTGGTTTGACTCCTGCTCTCCTGGAGAAGATTAATTATTTTACTTTGTTTGCTATAACCAATTGGAGTCACATAGTTACATAGTTACATAGTTAGTATGGTTGAAAAAAGACATACGTCCATCAAGTCCAACCAGGGGATTGAAGGGAAGGATGTAAGGGGATAAGGGAAAGGGATGTAGTTTTATAATTCTGCATAAGCATTAATGTTATTTTGTTCCAGGAATGTATCTAACCCTGCTTTAAAGCTGTTAATTGTTCCTGCTGTGACCAGTTCCTGAGGTAGATCGTTCCATAAATTCACAGTCCTCACGGTAAAGAAGGCGTGCCGCCCCTTTAGACTAAACCTTTTCTTCTCCAGACGGAGGGAGTGCCCCCTCGTCCTTTGGGGGGGTTTAACCTGGAACAGTTTTTCTCCATATTTTTTGTATGGGCCATTTATATACTTATATACGTTTATCATATCCCCCCTTAAACGTCTCTTCTCAAAACTAAACAATTGTAACTCCTTTAATCGCTCCTCATAGCTAAGATGTTCCATGCCCCATATTAGTTTAGTCGCGCGTCTCTGCACCCTTTCCAACTCTGCAGTGTCCCTTTTATGAACAGGCGACCAAAACTGAACAGCATATTCCAGGTGAGGCCGTACCAATGCTTTATAAAGGGGGAGTATTATGTCCCTGCCCCTCGAGTCTATGCCTCTTTTTATACATGACAATATCCTGCCGGCTTTGGAAGCAGCAGCCTGACATTGCATGCTATTTTGTAGTCTGTGATCTACAAGTACACCCAGATCCTTCTCTACCAGTGACTCTGCCAGTTTAATCCCCCCTAAGACATACGACGCATGCAGGTTATTAGTACCCAGATGCATAACTTTACATTTATCCACATTGAACCTCATTTGCCAAGTGGATGCCCAGACACTTAGTCTATCCAAGTCATCTTGTAACTTATGCACATCCTCTATAGACTGTACCGTGCTACAAAGCTTGGTGTCATCTGCAAAGATAGAAACAGAGCTGTTAATACCATCCTCTATATCATTAATAAATAAATTAAACAACAGCGGGCCCAGTACTGAACCTTGGGATACACCACTAATAACCGGGGACCAATCAGAGTACGAATCATTTACCACCACTCTCTGGGTACGATCCATGAGCCAGTGTTCAATCCAGTTACAAACTAAAGTTTCCAAGCCCAAGGACCTTAACTTACCTGTCAGATGTCTGTGAGGGACAGTATCAAACGCTTTGGCAAAATCCAGAAACACTATATCCACAGCCATTCCTCTGTCAAGGCTTCTACTCACCTCTTCATAAAAGCAAATTAGATTGGTTTGACAACTTCTATCCTTAGTAAACCCATGCTGGCTATCACTTATAATACTATTATCCCCTATGTATTCCTGTATGTAATCCCTTATAAGTCCTTCAAACAATTTACTCACAATGCACGTTAGACTTACCGGTCTATAATTGCCTGGCGAAGACCTAGAGCCCTACTTGAAGATTGGTACCACATTAGCCTTGCGCCAGTCCCTTGGCACAATACCAGACACCAGAGAATCTCTAAATATCATGAACAAGGGTACAGATATTACTGAACTTACCTCTCTAAGAACTCTTGGGTGTAGTCCATCCGGCCCTGGAGATTTGCTTACATTTACTTTACTTAACTTACCTTGTACCATCTCTACATTAAGCCAGTTCAATACATTATATGATGTGTTACCAGCACTGACCTGGCCAATGTCATCTCCTTTTTCCATAGTATATACAGAACTAAAGAACCCATTCAGTAGCTCCGCCTTCTCTTGATCGCCCGTGACAACCTCCCCATTATCATTATTAAGGGGTCCTACATGCTCTGTCCTTGGTTTTTTTGTATTTATATATCTAAAAAAATATTTAGGATTAGTTTTGCTTTCTTCGGCCACCTGTCTCTCATTTTGAATTTTTGCTGTTTTTATTACATTTTTACAGATTTTATTAAGCTCCTTGTACTGTTTAAATGTTATCGCTGACCCATCAGATTTGTATTTTTTGAAGGCTATTTTTTTGTCGTTTATTGCTCTTTTAACCTCATTTGTCAGCCATGTAGGATTTAGTTTTAATCGTTTATATTATATATAATATATATTTAGCTGTATAGTTATTTAGAGTTGATTTAAAGATGTCCCATTTACCTTCTGTATCAGCATTTGAGAACACCTCCCCCCAGTCTATGTCCTGTAGTGCAGCCCTCAACCCAGGGAAGTTTGCCTTTTTAAAGTTATATGTTTTTGCCTTCCCCGTCTGTCTTTGTTTTCTACATTTTAAGTCAAAAGTAACTATATTGTGGTCGCTATTACCAAGGTTTTCCCTCACAGTTACATTACCAACCAGCTCTGCGTTGTTGGAAATGATCAGATCCAACAAGGCATCACTTCTTGTTGGGTCCTCCACATGAAATGCACTATTAGAAGTTGCAATTCTGTCACTTTCTACTGGGTTTTGTGCTACATTAGACAATAGCTAGCACCCAAATCAGATAATAAAATGCAAGTGGGACATTCCTTTTGCTTTCTTTACAAGGAAAACCAGCGTCAATCTCTTTCTAGTCTGAGAGGGTAACAATTTAAGGACCTTTTTACAGTGTGGAACTTTAGTAGACCTCCAGTTGGGTTTGGATTACTTCTATTGCTGGAAGTCAACCAGTGCTCTCTGTCATGTCATGGATCTAACAACTAGCTCAAGCCATTCACTGGTACTGCATGCATTAACTCTTTGTCATCTGTCATTGCTATGTTCAGATTGGAAACGTACATCTTTAATGAACTGCACCTCCATGTATGTAGTTTATTCATTGCTGAACAAAGAGTTACCCATTGCATTCCCTTAATCTATTGCCTCATTGCTCCTTACTCTCAGTTAATTGATTTGAACTGCCCACATGCATCAAGGGCACCCCAAGATACCCCCAATGGTGTACTGTACTCAGGTGTGCCCTGGAGGAAACAAGGCAATACCATCATCCCCCCCCCCCATCCATTATCATTTTTGTGTGTGCCAGGGGAGTGTCCCAGGACCAATGGTCTACTCTAGCTATCAATCCAAGTTGGTCCTCAGCAAAACTTCTGGATGTACTCAGTTGCACACAGCATAAATAGGTCCACTATGGAATGTACTGACATTGGCCATGGATCTTTTAAATCATACCCCTTTTTTCATGTCCTTATATGACTTTATGCTGAGGAATCATATACCCTTCCCACAGTTCTGTAAAGCGACCTTATAATGTTTCACTATTTTCTTTTACACACATAACTAGTTCTATATAGACAATCATTGGGATTTGCATGAATATCAGTAAAATTACAATGTTATGTCTTCTATAATGAAACATAAAGTAATACCATCCAACTAATAAATGTAATACCTTAATATTTTCCAGAATTAGTGAGGTTATAGTTAATGTGGTTTCAGTTGACACATTTTTGCTCTGACATCTGAAGTACTTTACTTCAGAGAATGTGTTAATAATATGCTGAGATATGGAACAGAAAATGACGCCATCCCGAGGTATCTGAGGTGATGTGATAAAAGTGTAACTTTCTATATAAATATTTGAGGTCAGAAATGAACATTTTTATTAATTACCTACAGATCATGTACATAACTTCTTGTGGTTGATCCCTCAGACACTGTGCAAACCAGAAACAAATGTTTCTATGTTAAGTAATAATCTACATCCTTTCCAATTTTCCCGCTAGTCTTTGCATACCTCAGCATAATTTGTCTTCAAAGGTTTCAGGCTTTATTGGGAAATAAAAGGCACAGAATCAGGTTTCTGTACTACCGGTGACCTCAACAAACTGAGGTTAGCAAGTGATAAAAATATAAAAAATCTTTATAATACACCTGTATTTCTATGAATTTAAAAGGAAGATTATTGTGCTCTAAACAATTGTACGTACACAGGAGAATTGGGCAGTTTAATTCATCACAATGACATTTTCATCTACACATGAGGCTTGCAATGTACTTTATTTTTACAGTAGTAAAAGGATCAACTATATTAACCCCTTAACGACAATGGACTTAAATGTACGTCATGGTGCTGTGGTACTTAACGCACCATGACGTACATTTATTCTCCGCCATGACCGCGAGCACCGGAACGGTGCTCACGTAATGCTCGGCAGGTCCCGGCTGCTATAAGCAGCCAGGGACCCACTAGTAATGGTGGATATCCTCGATCGCGCGGATGTCCACCATTAACCCCTCTGATGCCGTGATCAATACAGATCACAGCATCTGTGGCAGTGCTGTACTTTGAATGGATGATCGGATCGCCCGCAGCGCTGCCGGGGGGATCCGATCATCCAGCATGCCAGCCGGGGGTCCCCTCACCTGGCTCCAGCTGTCTCCCAGGGTCTTCTGCTCTGGTCTGAGATCGAGCAGACCAGAGCAGAAGATCACCGATAACACTGATATCAGTGCTATGCCCTATATTGCCCTATATTGTTATAAATAGTCCCCTATGGGGACTATTAAAGTGTAAAAAAAAAAAATTAAAAAAGCAAAAAAAAATGTTAAATAAACAAGTAAAAAAATGTGAAAAATCCCCTCCCCAATTAAAAGGTAAAACATCCGTTTTCCCATTTTACCCCCCATAAAAGCATTAAAAAATGTATACACATACTTGGTATTGCCGCATGCGTAAAAGTCTGAACTATTAAAATATATTGTTAAGTATCCCATACAGTGAACGGCGTAAACGTAAAAAAATAAAATATGTCCAAAATTGCTGCTTTTTTTGTCACATTTTATTCCAAAAAAATTTATAAAAAATTCATAAAAAGTAAAACCTAGGCAAAAGTGGTACTGATAAAAAACTGCAGATCATGGCGCAAAAAAAATGAGCCCTCAAACCGCCCCATATACTAAAAAAATTGAAAGTTATAGGTGGTCAAAATAGGGCAATTTCAAACATACTAATCTTGTTAAAACGGTTTGAGATTTTTTTTAAGCGGTACAATTATAGAAAAGCATATTACATGGGTATCATTTGAATCATATTGACCCACAGAATAAAGAAAACATGTCATTTTTACCGTAAAGTGTACAGCGTGAAAACAAAACCTTCCAAAATTTGCTATATTGCGTTTTTCTTTTCAATTCTCCCCACATAACTAATATTTGTTTGGTTGCGCCGTACATTTTAAGGTAAAATATGTGATGTAATTACAAAGTACAATTGGCAACGAAAAAACAAGCCCTCATATGGGTCTGTGGATGGAAATATAAAAAAGTTATGATTTTAGAAGGCGAGGAGGAAAAAACGGAAATGCAAAAATAAAATTGGTCTGGTCCTTAAAGGGGTGCTCCCATGGAAAACTTTTTTTTATTAAATCAACCGGTGCCAGAAAGTTAACCAGATTTGTAAATTACTTCTATTAAAAAATCTTAATCCTTCCAATACATTTTATGGGCTGTAAACTACAGAGGAAATGCTTTTCTTTTTGGATTTATCTGATGTCACGCCCACAGTGCTCTCTGCTGACCTCTGCAGTCCATTTTAGGAACTGTCCAGAGCAGCATATGTTTGCTATGGGGATTTTCTCCTGGTATGGACAGTTCCAAAAATGGACAGCAGAGGTCAGCAGAGAGCACTGTGGTCGTGACATCAGAGAAATCCCCCCCAAAAAAGCATTTCTTCTGTAGTATATAGCCCCTAAAAAGTACTGGAAGGATGAAGATTTTTAATAGAAATAATTTTCAAATCTGTTTAACTTTCTGGCACCAAAAAGTTTTCCACAGGAGTACCCCTTTAACCCTTTAACCCATTCATGACCCAGGGTTTTCCCATTTTTGCACTTTCATTTTTTCCTCCTTACCTTTAAAAAACCATAACTCTTTCAATTTTGCACCAATTTTGCATCCATATGATGGCTTATTTTTTGCGCCACCAATTCTAATTTGTAATGACATCAGTCATTTTACCCAAAAATCTACAGCGAAATGTAAAAAAATAATTGTGCGACAAAATTGAAGAAAAAACACAATTTTGTAACTTTTGGGGGCTTCCGCTGCTACGCAGTACATTTTTCGGTAACAATTACACCATATCTTTATTCTGTAGGTCCATACAATTAAAATGATACCCTACTTATATAGGTTTGATTTTGTCGCACTTCTGGAAAAAAACATAACTACATGCAGGAAAATTTATATGTTTAAAATTGTCATCTTGTGACCCCTATAACTTTTTTATTTTTCCGTGTACGGGCCGGTATGGGGCTCATTTTTTTGCGGCGTGATCTGAAGTTTTTAGCAGTAGCATTTTTGTAATGATCGGACTTTTTGATAGCTTTTTATTCATTTTTTCATGATATAAAAAGTGACCAAAAATACGCTATTTTGGACTTTGGAATTTTTTTGCGCAAACGCCATTGACCGTACAGTTTAATTAACTATGTACTTTTATAATTCGGACATTTACGCATGCGGTGATACCCCATATGTTTTATTTTTGTTTACACAGTTTTTTTTTTCTAAATGGGAAAAGGGGGGTGATTCAAACTTTTAATAGGGAAGGGGTTAAATGATCTTTATTCAATTTTTTTTCACTTTTTTTTTTTTGCAGTGTTATAGCTCCCATAGGGACCTATAACACTGCACACACTAATCTTTTACATTGTTCAATGGTTTCTCATAGGAAACCATTGATCAATGATTCTGCCGCTTGACTGCTCATGGATCTCAGGCACTGAGCAGTCATTCGGGGATCGGAAAGCATGGAGGCAGGTAGGGACCCTCCGGCTGTCCTGTAAGCTGTTCGGGATGTCGCGATTTCATTGTGGCGATCCCGAACAGTTCCCTGAGCTAACCGGCATTAGTTTACTTTCACTTTACACGCATCGTTCAACTTTGAACGCCGTGTCTAAAGGGTTAATCGCTATCAGTGCCACACACTATTAGCCACGGGTCCCGGCCATTGCTAGGTGCTGGGCCCGACCCGTTATGGGAGCCGACCCATGACGTACATGTATGTCATGGGTCGGGAAAGGGTTAAGGACCCAGCCAATTTTTAGTGTAGGACCCGGCCATTTTTTTCACATCTGACCACATATTCTACTTTATATTAGTGGTAAAATTTTGTTGATACTTGCATCGTTTCTTGGTGAAAAATTCCAAAATTTGATGCAAAAATTGAACATTTTGCATTTTTTTTTTACTTTGAAGCTCTCTGCTTATAAAGAAAATGGATATTCTAAATACATTATATATTGATTCACATATACAATATGTCTACTTTATATCTGCATCATAAAGTTGACATGTTTTTACTTTTGGAAGACATCAGAGGGCTTCAAAGTATAGCAGCAATTTTCCAATTTTTCACAAAATTTTCAAAATACCAGTTCAGTTTTGAAGTGGATTTTTGGGGCCTTCTTATTAGAAATACCCCATATATGACCCCATTATAAAAACTGTACCCCTCAAAATATTCAAAATGACATTCAAAAGGTTTGTTAACCCTTTAGGTGTTTAACAGGAATAGCAGCAAATTGAAGGAGAAAATTCAAAATCTTCATTTTTTACACTGGCATGTTCTTGTAGACCCAGTTTTTGAATTTTTGCAAGGGGTAATAGGAGAAAAAGCCCCCCAAAATTTGTAACCCAATTTCTCTCGAGTAAGGAAATACCTCATATGTGTATGTCAAGTGTTCTGCGGGAGCAGTAGAGGGCACAGAAGGGAAGGAGCAACAATGGGATTTTGGAGAGTGAATTTTGCTGAAAGGGTTTTTGAGGGGCATGTTGCATTTAGGAAGCCCCTATGGTGCCAGAACAGCAGAAAAAAAAACCCATGGCATACCATTTTGGAAACTACACCCCTCAAGGCACATAACAAGGGGTGCAGTGAGCCTTAACACACCCCAGGTGTTTGACGACTTTTTGTTAAAGTCAGATGTGTAAATGAAAAAAAAAAATGTTCACTAAAGTGCAGTTTTTTTTCCCAAATTTACCATTTTTACAAAAAGGTAATGGGAGAAAATGCCCCCCAAAATTTGTAACCCCATCTCTTCTGAGTATGGAAATACCCCAAGTATGTAAAATGCAAGGATGTAAAATGCTCTGCGGGCGAACTACAATGCTCAGAAGAGTCACATTTAGCTTTTGAAAAGCAAATTTTGCTGAAAGGGTTTTTGGTGGGCATGTCGCATTTAGGAAGCCCCTATGGTGCCAGCACAGCAAAAAAAAAAAAACACATGGCATACTATTTTGGAAACTAAACCCCTCAAGGAACGTAACAAGGGGTATAGTGAGCCTTAACACCTCACAGGTGTTTCACAACTTTTTGTTAAAGTTGGATGTGTAAATGAAAAAAAAACAAAACATTTTTCTCTAAAAAGCTGGTTTTCCCCCAAATTTTACATTTTTACAAGGGGTAATAGGAAAAAAAGACCCAAAAAATGTTGAACCCCATTTCTTTTGAGTATGGATATACCCCATGTGTGGACGTCAAGTGCTCTGCTGGGGAACTACAATGCTCAGAAGAGAAGGAGCGCCATTCAAAAGCCCAATGGTGCTCCCTGTTTTCTGAGCATTGTAGTTCCCCAGCAGAGCACTTTACATCCACATATGGGGTATGTTCTTACTCAGAAGAAATGGAACTACAAATTTTGAGGGGCTTTTTTCCTATTTTCCCTTGTGAAAATCAAAAAATTAGGTAAACACCAGCATTTTTGTGAAATTTTTTTTTTCATTTTCCCACCCAACTTTAACGAAAATTCGTCAAACACCTGTGGGGCATTAAGGCTCACTATACCCCTTGTTACGTTCCATGAGGGGAATAGGTTCCAAAATGGGGTCCCATGTGGGTATTTATTTTTTGTGTTTATGTCAGAACCGCTGTAAACTCAGTCACCCCTGTGCAAATCATCAATTTAGGCCTCAAATGTGCATAGAGCGCTCTCACTCCTGAGCCTTGTTGTGCGCCCGAAGAGCATTTTACGCCCACATATGGGGTATTTCCATACTCAGGAGGAATTGCGTTACAAATTTTGGTTTTTTTTTTTTCCATTTACCGCTTGTGAAAATAGAAAGTATGGGGCAACACCAGCATGTTAGTGTAAAAAAAAATTTTTTTTTATGCTAACAGGCTAGTGTAGCCCCCAACTTTTCCTTTTCATAAGGTGTAAAAGGAGAAAAAGCCCCCCAAAGTTTGTAGTGCAATTTCTCCCGAGTACCGAAATACCCCATATGTGGCCCTAAACTGTTTCCTTGAAATACGACAGGGCTCTGAAGTGAGAGAGCGCCAGGCACATTTGAGGACTAAATTAGGGATTGCATAGGGGTGGACATAGGGGTATTCTACGCCAGTGATTCCCAAACAGGGTGCTTCCAGCTGTTGCTAAACTCCCAGCATGCCTGGAAAGTCAGTGGCTGTCCGGAAATGTTGGGAGTTGTTGTTTTGCAACCGCTGGAGGCTCCGTTTTGGAAACACTGCCGAACAATACGTTTTTTCATTTTTATTGGGGGGGACAGTGTAAGGGGGTGTATATGTAGTGTGTTATCCTTTATTATGTGTAAGTGTAGTGTAGTGTTTTTAGGGTACATTCACGCTGGCAGAGGTTTAAGGTAAGTTTCCCGCTAGGAGTTTGCGCTGCGGCGAAAAATTTGCCGCAGCTCAAACTTCAAGAAACTTACTGTAAACCTGCCCGTGTGAATGTTCCCTGCACATTCACATGGGGGTGGGGGGGGGGGGGGGGGGGGGGCAAACCTCCAGCTGTTGCAAAACTACAACTCCCAGCATGTACTGATCACCGAAGGGCATGCTGGGAGATGTAGTTATGCAACAGCTGGAGGTACACAACTACAACTCCCAGCATGCCGAGACAGTTGTTTGCTGTCTGGGCATGCTGATATTTGCAGTTTTGCAACATCTGGAGGGCTACAGTTTGAGACCACTATACAGTGATCTCCAAACTGTGACCCTCCAGATGTTGCAAAACTACAACTCCCAGCATGCCCAGAAAGCTGTCTGGGCATGCTGGGAGTTGTAGTTTTGCAACATATGGAGGGTCACAGTTTGAAGATCACTGTATAGTGGTCTCAAACTGTAGCCCTCCAGCTGTTGCAAAACTATAAATCCCAGCATGCCCAAACAGCTGTCTGGGCATGCTGGGAGTTGTAGTTTTACAACATCTGGAGGGTCACAGTTTGGAGATCACTGTATAGTGGTCTCAAACTGTAGCCCTCCAGATGTTGCTAAGCAACTCCCCAACTTCCATAGGATCCTTGGAGCCAGCCGCACGACATCGCCGCCCGCCAATCTCCACCATCGATCGTCGCCTCCGCCGCCATGGGTGGGTAAGTGGACTTCATCCCCGGTCCTCTGTTGTTTCCCAGTTCTGCCCCACCTATTGTGGGTGGGCAGAACGGGGAAACCGAAAGCTAACCCCCCCGGCCCCCGATCTGCTATTGGTTGTCGCGTCTGTACGACCAATAGCAGGGATAGGAGGGGTGGCATCCCTACCCCGATCCCCCTGATTTTCCGGGTCACCATAGACCCGTATGACCCGGAATTGCGCAAATCGCAGGTGTGAATTCACCTACGATTTGCCGCGATCTCCGACATGGGGGGTCTGAATGATTTCAGCAGGCATCCCGGTCCGATCCCCGCCCGGCTCGCGGTGGGGTCCGGAATTCCCCATGACGTACGGGTACGTCATGGGTCCTTAAATGGGCACTGTCAGATATAAAAACTTTTGATATGTTGTAAAGCATGTAAAACCAATAGGTTTTGCAATTGCTTTCATTAGAAAATTTTCAGTATTTCATAGTGAAAAAGCCAGTCAAACAAACTGCCCCCTCTGCCTTCTGGACTGCATTCACTGCTTCTGTGAACACTGCTTCGTCCTGGACTCCAGGACGTTTTGGAGGGGAGAGGGGCTGTACACACTGCAGAGACTCATGTGAAGAGAAGGGGAGGGGGAGGGGAAGGAAGACTGCTGCCGTCTCTCACACAGCAGACATCAATGAGAGAGGTAGAAACATGCATTGCAGATGAAAAAGTAAGTGTCCAAGCATGTATGTGTGTGTGTGTGTGTGTATATATGTGTATGTGTGTATATCAGTGTGTCTATCTAATGTGTATGTGTAAGAATATATGAAGCCTGTGTGTGTGTGTGTGTGTGTGTGAGAGAGATAAATGGGGACTACCTCCAGCTGTTGGAAAACTACAGCTCCCAGCATGCCCACACATCATTTGGCTGTGCAGGCATACTGGGAGCTGAAGTTTTACAACAGCTGGAGACACCCTGGTTGGGAAGCACTGGACTGAGGAGAGGGAGGGGGAGTGGCTATCACAGTGAGTACCCGCCCCCCTGCTTGTGGGGGATAAAATTAAGTTATTTCAGAAATAAAGCTAATTCTGATAGAAATGTAGGTCACAGACACATACATAGTACATGTACATGATCAGGATGAGATACTGAGCAGCATATAACAGTTTAGTTTTTTTGAGTGAGCTGACAGGTACGCTTTAAGTACCAGGGTGTCATGACGTACGCGTACGTCAAGGATCCTTAAGAGGTTAAGGCCAAAATGGGCCTGGTCCTTAAGGGGTTAAAGACTAGTTACCATAAAGGGGTACACCGCCCCTAGACATCTTATCCTCTAATCAAAGGATTGGGGATAAGATGTCTGATTGTGGGTGGTTCGGCCACTGGGACCCCCCTCAATCTCCAGGTGGCACCCCAGCATTCTGAAAATTTATGTTCAGAACGCCGGCTTTGAGGGCCCGTGTTCGTGACATCACGCCACACCCCCTCCATTCATGTCTATGGGAGGGTGCATGACAACTGTGGTTGAGCGACCAGCTGCCGGACCCCCATGATCAGACATCTTATCCCCTATTCTTTGGATTTGCTTTGGGGTGGTGTCGCTCCGGTCTCCCTCTGCCTCTTCACAAGTGCTGGTATGGGGTAGTATTGTATCCATGTGACTCTGCAGTAAATGCTATTACATAATTAGGTGACTACATCTACCTATACTGTTATCTTCCATTTCATATATGATAGCTTTTGTTACTATTGATGCATATAGGCAGTGATTGTTGTGACATCTGAGCAGCACCTGTTTTTGTTTTATCCCCCCTTGGGTAGAATGTTTCCTTTTTATGTAAAATGTACCAATAAAGCTTTATATATTTAAATGCCTCCAATTTTTTTTCTTGTGGTTTTCTTGAGGTTTGATATGCAATTGGGACGGTATATAGCAAATTCGATTGGGAGGGTATGTATGATTTACACTGTGTATTGATAATAATACTCACATAGATACCCTATATCTGAAATATATTGTATCATTTGGATAGGGGATAAGCTGTTTAGGGGCGGAGTACCCCTTTAAAAATATACAAAGTAACAGTCAATAATGTTCTTTACATTTTACAGTTTATCCTAGTGTATGTGGCTGTTACCTATATTTTACACTAATTCGCACCCAGAAAATATATATTTTTTCATCTTTTTTGTTCTTCTCTGCTCCATTATTAATCGGTGCTATAGTAGGTGGGCTGCAGGGCAGTGTCACATGACCACATTGCTCTATTTTCTGTCTGCTACACTTTATGGGGGAGATTTGTCAAAACCTGTGCAGAGGAAAAGTTTTTCCAGTTGCCCATAGCAACCACTCAGATTGCTTCTTTTACTTTTCAGAAGCCTTTGAAAAATTAAAGAAACAATCAGTTTCTTCTTGGTTGCTATGGGCAACTGGTCAACTTTCCATTTGCACAGGTTTTGATGGATCTCCCCTTATATGTCCCTCAATCTCCCCTGATTTTCATTACCTCCAATCAGTAACTGTAGTCATTTTGCAGCTATATAGTCCCTAGAAGTTCCCTAGTTGATCTGCTACCCCCTCTGGCAGCTAATGAGTTCCTGAGATGGTCTGCTTAAAGTGAATCAAACATATATATATATAGACAAAGAATAAGTCAGCCAGCACTTTAGTTGATACCAAACTATTATATGGACCTGGCCTACAGGTGCACGCTTCTTCTGTTGCTGTATATATATATATATATATATATATATATATATATATATATTGTAAAATCTTTATCCTCACCATCCCGGTGGGATTTTTGTTCTAAGTGACGGTGAGGATATGACGTTTGTAAGTTACCCCCATTGCCCCATAACTAGCCCCCTGGGCAGGGAGCTATACTTAACTAGTCCCATCTCTCCGGCCGTAGTGATGCCCCCTCGGTGTGTGATTGATGGCCCACTTCATCGCTTTGCTTTCTAAGCAGACAGAGCAGAGCAGTCATACGGGCTGTCAATCACGCCGAGGGGGTATAACTATGGCTGGAGGGACGAGACAAATTCTCACCATCCCTAGAGACAAAAACATTCCCTGGGGATGGTGAGGAGAAAGATTTTTATGGTAAAATCGAATGAAAGGTTATAAATATTTTCTGATGGTTCTCAATATTGATGCACAATCTTAACTTGATAAATTAAGTCTCTTCCCCCAAGTGATGAAGAGCCTTCTCACCCATCTAATCACACAGGGCTCCCCAGCCAACCCACTGCAGCTACAGATAAGATTTCACTCTCCTCATGCTGTGCAACTTCAGTGGCTCCAATTGTTGCAAAACTGCAACTTTCCTCATGCCCTGACAGCCTGCTGCTGGTGAATACTTCATTACATAAATAAAGGCAATAAAATAAAATAATCCCTACAGTACTATGTGCAGAATTAAACAACCCACACCCAAGGCTCCGCCAATTCCCCTCAAGCCCCGCTCCATAATTACATATAAAACATATATTAAACATATGTATACACATATACAAATAAAAGAGTTTTAATGACACAATATATCCTGATCTCATCCCACAAGTTGGCAAGATTATCTCTAAATAAAATGGAAAAAAAAATAGAAATTGGCCTAGGATGGATGCACAATTAAACTCCATCGTGGCCGCCTAGAAACATCCAATTTTCTGTGGAACCATAGTTCTATACTATTATCCATAATAGCTGTCATTTGGACTAATGGCTTCACAATAAAAATGGTGGATGAGCGCATTTCTCTTCCTTATGATACATTTTATAGGAAATATGTAATCAGTATCACCCGCACTAACCTGTTATATGGGCTTGTAGTGTGGGTGACACTCATCCAGGCGATACTTTCCTCGTTCCACTTTTTTGTGGTATGCTGTTGAGCTGCTTAGGGCATGGGCTTTCCCGAATACTGCGGGGTTGGCGCTCTGCCCGGCTCATCAATATTCATATTCCCCCCACCCTGCTTGCTCTCTCTCTCACACAGTGGCACTGAGCACGGTGACATCACTGCTGGTGGGCCGGCTCACTAAAGGAGAAGTATCATGAATAAAAAAAAATCTCTTGTTTGGAGCCCTGGCTCTCCTTCACAGTGACGCGTCATAGTTACATAGTTACATAGTACGGTCGAAAAAAGACATATGTCCATCAAGTTCAACCAGGGAATTGAAGGGTAGGGGTGTGGCGCGATATTGGGGAAGGGATGGGATTTTATATTTCTTCATAAGCATTAATGTTATTTTGTTCCAGGAATGTATCTAATCCTGTTTTAAAGCTGTTAATTTTCCTTGCTGTGACCAGTTCCTGAGGTAGACTGTTCCATAAGTTCACAGTTCTCATGGTAAAGAAGGCGTGCCTCCCCTTGAGACTAAACTTTTTCTTCTCCAGACGGAGGGAGTGCCCCCTCGTCCTTTGGGGGGATTTAACCTGGAACAGTTTTTCTCCATATTTTTTGTATGGGCCATTAATATACTTATACGTTTATCATATCCCCCCTTAAACGTCTCTTCTCAAGACTAAACAATTGTAACTCCTTTAATCGCTCCTCATAGCTAAGATGTTCCATGCCCCATATTAGTTTAGTCGCGCGTCTCTGCACGCTTTCCAACTCCGCATTGTCCCTTTTATGGACAGGTGACCAAAACTAAACAGCATATTCCAGGTGAGGCCGTACCAATGCTTTATAAAGGGGGAATATTATGTCCCTGTCCCTTGAGTCCATGCCTCTTTTGATACATGACAATATCCTGCTGGCTTTGGAAGCAGCAGCCTGACATTGCATGCTATTCTGTAGTCTGTGATCTACAAGTACACCCAGATCCTTCTCTACCAGTGACTCTGCCAGTTTAATCCCCCCCTAAGACATACGACGCATGCAGGTTATTAGTACCCAGATGCATAACTTTACATTTATCCACATTGAACCTCATTTGCCAAGTGGATGCCCAGACACTTAGTCTATCCAAGTCATCTTGTAACCTATGCACATCCTCTATAGACTGTACTGTGCTACAAAGCTTGGTGTCATCTGCAAAGATAGAAACAGAGCTGTTAATACCATCCTCTATATCATTGATAAATAAATTAAACAACAGTGGTCCCAGTACAGAACCTTGGGGTACACCACTAATTACCGGGGACCAATCAGAGTACGAATCATTGACCACCACTCTCTGGGTACGATCCATGAGCCAGTGTTCAATCCAGTTACAAACTAAAATTTCCAAACCCAAAGACCTTAATTTACCTGTCAGACATCTATGAGGGACAGTATCAAATGCTCTAGCAAAAACCAGAAACACTATATCCACAGCCATTCCTCTGTCAAGGCTTCTACTCACATCTTCATAAAAGCAAATTAGATTGGTTTGACAACTTCTATCCTTAGTAAACCCATGCTGGCTATCACTTATAATACAATTATCCCCTATGTATTCCTGTATGTAATCCCTTATAAGTCCTTCAAACAATTTACCCACAATGCATGTTAGACTTACCGGTCTATAATTGCCTGGCGAAGACCTAGAGCCCTTCTTGAAGATTGGTACCACATTCGCCTTGCGCCAGTCCCTTGGCACAATACCAGACACCAGAGAATCTCTAAATATCATGAACAAGGGTACAGATATTACTGAACTTACCTCTCTAAGAACTCTTGGGTGCAATCCATCTGGCCCTGGAGATTTGCTTACATTTATATTACTTAACTTACCTTGTACCATCTCTGCATTAAGCCAGTTCAGTACATTACATGATGTGTTACCAGCACTGACCTGGCCAATGTCAGCTTCTCCTTCTTCCCTAGTATATACAGAACTAAAGAACCCATTCAGTAGCTCCGCTTTCTCTTTATCGCCTGTGACAACCTCCCCATTATCATTATTAAGGGGTCCTACATGCTCTGTCCTTGGTTTTTTTGCATTTATATATCTAAAAAAAATATTTAGGATTAGTTTTGCTTTCTTTGGCCACCTGTCTCTCATTTTGAATTTTTGCTGTTTTTATTACATTTTTACAGATTTTATTAAGCTCCTTGTACTGTTTAAATGTTATAGCTGACCCATCAGATTTGTATTTTTTGAAGGCTATTTTTTTTGTTGTTTATTGCTCTTTCAACATCATTTGTCAGCCATGTAGGATTTTGTTTTAATTGTTTATATTTGTTCCCCTTTGGTATATATTTAGCTTTATAGTTATTTAGAGTTGATTTAAAGATGTCCCATTTACCTTCTGTATCAGTATTTGAGAACACCTCCCCCCAGTCTATGTCCTGTAGTGCAGCCCTCAGCCCAGGGAAGTTTGCCTTTTTAAAGTTATATGTTTTTGCCTTCCCCGCCTGTCTATGTTTTCTACATTTTAAGTCAAAAGTAACTATATTGTGGTCGCTATTACCAAGGTTTTCCCTCACAGTTACATTACCAACCAGCTCTGCGTTGTTGGAAATGATCAGATCCAACAAGGCATCACTTCTTAATGGGTCCTCCACAAACTGGCCCATAAAATTATCCTGCAATAAATTTATGACCCTGCCCCCTGCATATAGCTCTATGGGAGAGCCGTTCAGCAATCTTCAGCTCTCCCATAGAGCTATATAGAGGGGGCGAAGGTCGTGACGTGCCTCTGTGAAGGAGAGCCAGGGATCCAAACAGGAAATTGCAGGGGGCCCCAGCGCTTGGACTCCCTACAACCTCAAACTTATCCCCTATCCTTTGGATAGGGGATATGTTTTTTTTATATATTTCTCCAATGTTCATATTCCCCTCTCCCTGCTTGCTCTCTCTCTGACACAGTGGCGCATGCACCGCTGTGTCAGAGAGATAGCAAGCAGGGGGGGGGGGGGGGATTATGAATACGGATAACCTGGGCGGAGCACCGACCCGGCAGCAGTGACATCACCGCGCCCAAGGAAGTGAGTGTAGCTCCGCGCCCATGCCCCAAACAGCTCATTAGCATACCACATAAAATTGGAATAACGACAGAACGCAGTGACGCATCAGGTCAAGGTGAGTATCATTTTGATCAGTGTCACCCACACTACAATCCTGTATAACAGGTGACAGTTTCCTATAAGATACTTCATGTATTTCCAGACTTTCCAGTCAAATCTATTTGTAGGAAAATAGTCACTAAACTAAGATAACCCATCAAAATTAAGTTTGGAGGTGATATCTATATTAAAACAAACATTCTGCCTTCAGTAAAACTTGTGTTTATTTTGAAACAGTCATTCAGTTTTGCAATGATCTACAAAGAAGTAGGTCATTGCGCAGAGCCAAGGGATTATGCTGACATGACGTTTAGCTGGGAAGAAAAAATAAGAACTGTGTTGAGAAATTACCCATGCATAAAGTAAGCAGTGGCCCTTGTAAAGGATCAGAGTGTAGGAATGAACAAGTGTCATTTACATTACGGCTTCAAAAGGAATTGTGAAAGGCTAAACATGTGCCTGAATAATATTACTAATGTACCAATGTTTTATTTTATTCCTCATCATCATCATTCGCTTGGAATAAAATTGACCAGTGCACATAGATGAAATGTTAAAAAAGTAGCGAGAGATGGCTGCTTGATCTGTTAGCTCCTGCAAAGAGCGACTTTCACATTGTTTTAGACCCCGCAAAATACAACTTTCGTACCACAATCTCTTTCTAAACCTGCTGACTACAGATGGCGACTAGAAGGAGGAACAAAAACTATGGGAAACCGAAGAAACTTACAAACTTCTATCACCCTCCCAGGAACCGTGCTTCTCAAGATGGCGCTGGACTCTCCTCACAGCAGATGCACAATGCATGCAGCGCTGATCTGCTTCCACCATCTGCTTCCCCGGCCACCTCACCACGCCGCAGCATCTCCTTACCTCCATCTCCCGGAGTAAGAAAGGTTCTCCGCGTCTGGTCACCTCACTATTCCACCCAGACACAAGATCCTCTGGTGCTGTCCTGCCGCATCATGGCACACCTCTGTCCTCCTTGGCACCAGCTTCTCGGGCCTCAGGCAGTCCTGCAAAACAGAGGCCTCATATGTCAACGGGCGGTGATGAGGAAGAAGCAGCGGCCCTCATGGACATTCAAGATTTTGTGAGTACACACTTTTTTCATGATTTTCCAGCCTCTTATGTCCCGGTGACAGAAGTGACTTTGAAAAAAAATGCTGCTTATGCTGAGCTCCATCATATCATCTACTGTCTCTATTGCCCATATGCACAGCGATAACTGAGGCAGAGAAGAGAATTGGCCATACTGAACATAAAATGGCTGAATTCGCCATGTCACACAATGAACTCATAGATGTGCACTATGACTTAGAATTAGATGTACAAGAGATGCGCATGAAAATTGTGGACCTAGAAGATAGGTTGAGACGGAACAATATCAAGTTCAGGGGTATCCCTGAGGAAATATCTGCCAAAGAGCTGCAATCTTATCTTATGGATCTCATGTCAGCCTTATTATCTAGTACGGCTCAAAGGGATCTCCTTCTGGATAGGGCTCGCAGTGTCCCCCGCCCTCAACACCTGGTGGATCATGTGCTAGGGATAAACTAGCCAGAGTCAATTTCTTTCAGGTAAAAGAGGCACTAATGGCAAAAGCTAGGCAAAAGGACGCTTTCCCAGAACAATTTCGCATGATTTCATTGTTCACAGATTTATCCGTGGCTACCTTGCAAACCCTCAGGAAATTGGCTCCCATTATAGCTGCACTTCGTGAGCACAAGATCATGTATAGATGGGGATTTCCTACCCGTCTCCTTATTCACAAGAATGAGAGAATGCATGTCATTAGATCACCACAAGAAGGAGCTCTCCTGCTAACATCTTTGGTCATAGATGTGGACTTACCACCCAACTAAAGAGTAAGTTCACCATCCCGCATGCTGCTGGAATGGAAGGTTGTGAATCACTGCAAGAAGGGTCACACTTGAAAAGGAGCCGGATCAACTAGTTTTCTCCTGTATCCTGCAAGAGACTGCTTGATTTCCACAGCTCCTTAGTTCTTTGGGAGCTTGTTGTTGCTATGCTGTTTTATTGTTTCTCTCTCCCTTCCCAGTTTTCCCCTTTTCTACCCCCTAGGTACTACATGAGAGATTACCTCAACTCTTCAATCAAACTACGTGTTTTGGAAGTCTGGACACACAAGATGGACATCTTCATTAGTGTTGAGCGGCATAGGCCATATTCGAATTCGCGAATATTCGCGAATATATGGACGAATATTCGTCATATATTCGCGAATATTCGCATATTCGTTATATTCCCGTTTTATTTTCGCATTTGCGAACATTCGCGTATGCGAAAACTATCATATGTGCATATTAGCATATACAAAATTAACATACGCGAAAATTCGCATATGGGAAAATTCGCATGTGCTAATTTTCGCATATGCTAATTTTCGCATATGCGAATTTTCGCGCGCCAGTCTCACACAGTAGTATTAGAGCCTTCTTTACACTACACAAGCTGGAAGCAGAGAGGGATGATCACTGTGATGTGTACTGTGAAAAAAAAAAAAAAAAAAAAAAAAAAAAAACGAATATTCGTAATTACGAATATATAGCGCTATATTCGCGAAATTCGCGAATTCGCGAATATGCGATATTCGCGAATAATATTCGAATTGCGAATATTCGTGAGCAACACTAATCTTCATAAGCATTATGGACTGTGACTATGGTACTTAAAATAGCATCTTTAAATGTCAGTGGTTTAAACTCCCCCCAAAAGAGGGCGTTCTTAGGGTCCGAAGCAAAAGCTTTGTCTTGTGACATATTGTGTGCACTAGCTTCTGACACTCACCACATCAAACATAATTTGTACCCTCACTCGCCTCACTCATCTAAGTCTAGGTGTATTAATTGCTATACGTAATTCTGTAGTATTTCAGCTATCCCATATAATTATAGACCTGATGGGCCGCTAAATTTTGATGGTCTGCTCAATAAACAATGTCATGTATACTATTATGTCAATATATGCCCCTAATAGGAAGCAATTAGCTTTTGTTTTTAGCCCTGGACGCCGAGAAGGCGTTTTATCACATTCATTGGTCCTTCGCATTCTCAGTGCTCCAGGGTATAGAGTTGTGTGGCCCAATTTTACAGGCATTGTATTCTGCCCCACATGCCAAAGTTTTTACAAATGGTACCCTTTCATCAGACTTTGTTATTTATAATGGAACATGCCAGGGGCGCCATTAGCTTTGATGTTGAGATCTGCACCTTCTGTTTCAGGTATAGTTGTGGGTACACAATCCCATCTCATCTTGCTTTATGCAGATGATGTAATTCTCACTATCTCAAACTCAGAGGGGTCCCTGACGGGTTCCATGTCACTCATAGATGATTTTGGTAAAGTGTCTTATTATAAACTAAATGTATTAAAATCGCAAGTCCTACCTATACATTTATCTTTAGAAACTAAAACTAGATTGCAATCTGTATATCCTTTAGACTGGCGTGATGACTATGTGACCAATTTAGGTTTAAAAATCCAGTCTCACTTTTAAGATCTATACAGTGTGATACTGTGGCAAGGAAAGGGTGTATTTCCCTGGCTCACCCTGGAGAAACCTCCACCTGTGGCCTAATTAATGAGGCAGAAGAGAAGGGAAGTGTGCATATAAGGAAAAGAAACAGTAAGCTGGCTGTAGGGGAGAGACACTGGTCCTGCTGAGGAGCACACAGCCTGTGAGTGGCCCAAAAGAGTGGTGTAAACTGTGAGTAGAAGGTTGCAGGAGGCATTAGTTAAACTGGCTGAGAAAAGCTCACCAGTTGTTAGTCAGGGCATGCTGATCTGTTTAGTTAGTGACCAGACGGTGTAGGATTTTGTTTTGTTCCTGCTTTATGTTTATTTTTCCTGCAACCTGTCTAATAAAGCTGGCAAGGTGCCAGATTTGCGTTAAGAACTGTTGTTTGCCGGTTTATTGGGAGGATATGTGTCCCGTGGCAGTGTCCAGGATGATCCCAGAGCTATCCCCAGGAGGAATCCTTACAACAGTTATAACTATGTTCCATTTCTACAGATGTATAAAACTGAACTAGAATGTTTGGGTCTATTTGAAGTCTCATGGTTGGGTAGGATAGCTTCATTTAAAATGTTACTGCTACCCAAGCTGCTTTATTTATATAGAACTCTTCCTATATATGTCCCACAATCTTTCTTTGCCTCATTGAAACGTCTTATTTCCTCATACGTTTGGAAAAAGAAAAAACTCAGAATTGCCTACGAATTGATGATTCGACATAGACATTCGACTATTATATAGCTGTTACGCCGAGCGCTCCGGGTCCCCGCTCCTCCCCGGAGCGCTCGCTTCACTCTCCCCGCGGCAGCGCTCCGGTCACGTCCTCTGACCCGGGGCGCTGCGATTCCGCTGCCAGCCGGGATGCGATTCGCGATGCGGGTAGCGCCCGCTCGCGATGCGCACCCCGGCTCCCCTACCTGACTCGCTCTCCGTCTGTTCTGTCCCGGCGCGCGCGGCCCCGCTCCCTAGGGCGCGCGCGCGCCGGGTCTCTGCGATTTAAAGGGCCACTGCGCCGCTGATTGGCGCAGTGGTCCCAATTAGTCTGTTCACCTGTGCACTTCCCTATATCACCTCACTTCCCCTGCACTCCCTTGCCGGATCTTGTTGCATTAGTGCCAGTGAAAGCGTTCCTTGTGTGTTCCTTGCCTGTGTTTCCAGACCTTCTGCCGTTGCCCCTGACTACGATCCTTGCTGCCTGCCCCGACCTTCTGCTACGTCCGACCTTGCTTTTGCCTACTCCCTTGTACCGCGCCTATCTTCAGCAGCCAGAGAGGTGAGCCGTTGCTAGTGGATACGACCTGGTCACTACCGCCGCAGCAAGACCATCCCGCTTTGCGGCGGGCTCTGGTGAAAACCAGTAGTGGCTTAGAACCGGTCCACTAGCACGGTCCACGCCAATCCCTCTCTGGCACAGAGGATCCACTACCTGCCAGCCGGCATCGTGACAGTAGATCCGGCCATGGATCCCGCTGAAGTTCCTCTGCCAGTTGTCGCTGACCTCACCACGGTGGTCGCCCAGCAGTCACAACAGATAGCGCAACAAGGCCAACAGCTGTCTCAACTGACCGTTATGCTACAACAGTTACTACCACAGCTTCAGCAGTCATCTCCTCCGCCAGCTCCTGCACCTCCTCCGCAGCGAGTGGCCGCTCCTGGGATACGCTTATCCTTGCCGGATAAATTTGATGGGGACTCTAAGTTTTGCCGTGGCTTTCTTTCCCAATGTTCCCTGCATCTGGAGATGATGTCGGACCTATTTCCCACTGAAAGGTCTAAGGTGGCTTTCGTAGTCAGCCTTCTGTCCGGAAAAGCCCTGTCATGGGCCACACCGCTCTGGGACCGCAATGACCCCGTCACTGCCTCTGTACACTCCTTCTTCTCGGAAATCCGAAGTGTCTTTGAGGAACCTGCCCGAGCCTCTTCTGCTGAGACTGCCCTGTTGAACCTGATCCAGGGTAATTCTTCCGTTGGCGAGTATGCCGTACAATTCCGTACTCTTGCTTCAGAATTGTCCTGGAATAATGAGGCCCTCTGCGCGACCTTCAAAAAAGGCCTATCCAGCAACATTAAAGATGTTCTGGCCGCACGAGAAATTCCTGCTAATCTACATGAACTTATTCACCTAGCCACTCGCATTGACATGCGTTTTTCCGAAAGGCGTCAGGAACTCCGCCAAGATATGGACTCTGTTCGCACGAGGCGTTTCTTCTCCTCGGCTCCTCTCTCCTCTGGTCCCCTGCAATCTGTTCCTGTGCCTCCCGCCGTGGAGGCTATGCAGGTCGACCGGTCTCGCCTGACACCTCAAGAGAGGACACGACGCCGTATGGAGAACCTCTGCCTGTACTGTGCTAGTACCGAACACTTCCTGAGAGATTGTCCTATCCGTCCTCCCCGCCTGGAAAGACGTACGCTGACTCCGCACAAAGGTGAGACAGTCCTTGATGTCTACTCTGCTTCTCCACGTCTTACTGTGCCAGTGCGGATGTCTGCCTCTGCCTTCTCCTTCTCTACAGTGGCCTTCTTGGACTCTGGATCTGCAGGAAATTTTATTTTGGCCTCTCTCGTCAACAGGTTCAACATCCCGGTGACCAGTCTCGCCAGACCCCTCTACATCAATTGTGTAAATAATGAAAGATTGGACTGTACCATACGTTTCCGCACGGAGCCCCTTCTTATGAGCATCGGATCTCATCATGAGAGGATTGAACTTTTGGTCCTCCCCAATTGCACCTCGGAAATTCTCCTTGGACTTCCCTGGCTCCAACTTCATTCCCCTACCCTGGATTGGTCCACTGGGGAGATCAAGAGTTGGGGGTCCTCTTGTTCCAAGAACTGTCTAAAACCGGTTCCCAGTAACCCTTGCCGTAACTCTGTGGTTCCTCCAGTAACCGGTCTCCCTAAGGCCTATATGGACTTCGCGGATGTTTTCTGCAAAAAACAAGCTGAGACTCTACCTCCTCACAGGCCTTATGATTGCCCTATCGACCTCCTCCCGGGCACTACTCCACCCCGGGGCAGAATTTATCCTCTCTCTGCCCCCAGAGACTCTTGCCATGTCCGAATACGTCCAGGAGAATCTAAAAAAGGGCTTTATCCGTAAATCCTCCTCTCCTGCCGGAGCCGGATTTTTCTTTGTGTCCAAAAAAGATGGCTCCCTACGTCCTTGCATTGACTACCGCGGTCTTAATAAAATCACGGTTAAGAACCGCTACCCCTTACCCCTCATCTCTGAACTCTTTGATCGCCTCCAAGGTGCCCACATCTTCACTAAATTGGACTTAAGAGGCGCCTATAACCTCATCCGCATCAGAGAGGGGGACGAGTGGAAAACGGCATTTAACACCAGAGATGGACACTTTGAGTATCTGGTCATGCCCTTTGGACTCTGCAACGCCCCTGCCGTCTTCCAAGACTTTGTCAATGAAATTTTTCGTGATCTGTTATACTCCTGTGTTGTTGTATATCTGGACGATATCTTAATTTTTTCTGCCAATCTAGAAGAACACCGCCAGCATGTCCGTATGGTTCTTCAGAGACTTCGTGACAACCAACTCTATGCCAAAATTGAGAAATGTCTGTTTGAATGCCAATCTCTTCCTTTTCTAGGATATTTGGTCTCTGGCCAGGGACTACAGATGGATCCAGACAAACTCTCTGCCGTCTTAGATTGGCCACGCCCCTCCGGACTCCGTGCTATCCAACGCTTTTTGGGGTTCGCCAATTATTACAGGCAATTTATTCCACATTTTTCTACCATTGTGGCTCCTATCGTGGCTTTAACCAAAAAAAATGCTGATCCCAAGTCCTGGCCTCCTCAAGCAGAAGACGCCTTTAAACGACTCAAGTCTGCCTTTTCTTCGGCTCCCGTCCTCTCCAGACCTGACCCTTCCAAACCCTTCCTATTGGAGGTTGATGCCTCCTCAGTGGGAGCTGGAGCTGTTCTTCTACAAAAAAATTCTTCCGGGCATGCTGTCACTTGTGGTTTTTTCTCTAGGACCTTCTCTCCAGCGGAGAGGAACTACTCCATCGGGGATCGAGAGCTTCTAGCCATTAAATTAGCACTTGAGGAATGGAGGCATCTGCTGGAGGGATCAAGTTCTCCTGTTATTATCTACACCGACCACAAGAACCTCTCCTACCTCCAGTCTGCCCAACGGCTGAATCCTCGCCAGGCCCGGTGGTCTCTGTTCTTTGCCCGATTTAATTTTGAGATTCACTTTCGTCCTGCCGATAAGAACATTAGGGCCGATGCTCTCTCTCGTTCCTCGGATGCCTCAGAAGTTGAACTCTCTCCGCAACACATCATTCCACCTGACTGCCTGATCTCCACTTCTCCTGCCTCCATCAGGCAGACTCCTCCAGGAAAGACCTTTGTTTCTCCTCGCCAACGCCTCGGAATCCTCAAATGGGGTCACTCCTCCCATCTCGCAGGTCATGCGGGTATCAAGAAATCTGTGCAACTCATCTCCCGCTTCTATTGGTGGCCGACTCTGGAGACGGATGTTGTGGACTTTGTGCGAGCCTGCACTATCTGTGCCCGGGATAAGACTCCTCGCCAGAAGCCCGCTGGTTTTCTTCATCCTCTGCCTGTCCCCGAACAGCCTTGGTCTCTGATTGGTATGGATTTTATTACTGATTTACCCCCTTCCCGTGGCAACACTGTTATTTGGGTGGTCGTTGATCGATTCTCCAAAATGGCACATTTCATCCCTCTTCCTGGTCTTCCTTCTGCGCCTCAGTTGGCTAAACAATTTTTTGTACACATTTTTCGTCTTCACGGGTTGCCTACACAGATTGTCTCGGATAGAGGCGTCCAATTCGTGTCTAAATTCTGGAGGGCTCTCTGTAAACAACTCAAGATTAAATTAAATTTTTCTTCTGCATATCATCCCCAGTCCAATGGACAAGTAGAAAGGATTAACCAGATCTTGGGTGATTATTTGCGACATTTTGTTTCCTCCCGCCAGGATGACTGGGCAGATCTCCTCCCATGGGCCGAATTCTCGTATAACTTCAGGGTCTCTGAGTCTTCCTCCAAATCCCCATTTTTCGTGGTGTACGGCCGTCACCCTCTTCCCCCCCTCCCTACTCCCTTGCCCTCTGGTCTGCCCGCTGTGGATGAAATTTCTCGTGACCTTTCCATCATATGGAGAGAGACCCAAAATTCTCTCTTACAGGCTTCATCACGCATGAAGAAGTTCGCGGATAAGAAAAGAAGAGCTCCCCCCGTTTTTTCCCCTGGAGACAAGGTATGGCTCTCCGCTAAATATGTCCGCTTCCGTGTCCCTAGCTACAAGTTGGGACCACGCTATCTTGGTCCTTTCAAAATTTTGTGTCAAATTAATCCTGTCTCTTATAAACTTCTTCTTCCTCCCTCTCTTCGTATCCCTAATGCCTTTCACGTCTCTCTTCTCAAACCACTCATCCTCAACCGTTTTTCTCCCAAATCTGTTCCTCCCACTCCTGTTTCCGGCTCCTCGGACATCTTCTCGGTCAAAGAAATTTTAGCTGCCAAAAAGGTCAGAGGAAAAAATTTTTTTTTAGTGGACTGGGAGGGTTGTGGTCCTGAAGAGAGATCCTGGGAACCTGAGGACAACATCCTAGACAAAAGTCTGCTCCTCAGGTTCTCAGGCTCTAAGAAGAGGGGGAGACCCAAGGGGGGGGGGTACTGTTACGCCGAGCGCTCCGGGTCCCCGCTCCTCCCCGGAGCGCTCGCTTCACTCTCCCCGCGGCAGCGCTCCGGTCACGTCCTCTGACCCGGGGCGCTGCGATTCCGCTGCCAGCCGGGATGCGATTCGCGATGCGGGTAGCGCCCGCTCGCGATGCGCACCCCGGCTCCCCTACCTGACTCGCTCTCCGTCTGTTCTGTCCCGGCGCGCGCGGCCCCGCTCCCTAGGGCGCGCGCGCGCCGGGTCTCTGCGATTTAAAGGGCCACTGCGCCGCTGATTGGCGCAGTGGTCCCAATTAGTCTGTTCACCTGTGCACTTCCCTATATCACCTCACTTCCCCTGCACTCCCTTGCCGGATCTTGTTGCATTAGTGCCAGTGAAAGCGTTCCTTGTGTGTTCCTTGCCTGTGTTTCCAGACCTTCTGCCGTTGCCCCTGACTACGATCCTTGCTGCCTGCCCCGACCTTCTGCTACGTCCGACCTTGCTTTTGCCTACTCCCTTGTACCGCGCCTATCTTCAGCAGCCAGAGAGGTGAGCCATTGCTAGTGGATACGACCTGGTCACTACCGCCGCAGCAAGACCATCCCGCTTTGCGGCGGGCTCTGGTGAAAACCAGTAGTGGCTTAGAACCGGTCCACTAGCACGGTCCACGCCAATCCCTCTCTGGCACAGAGGATCCACTACCTGCCAGCCGGCATCGTGACAATAGCTACCTTAGCATCTCAATTGAGCTCTTATTGGTCTTCTGATATAATTTATCTGTGGTTACAAATAGAGAGACACTGGTGTGGTTCTATAGGCACACGTACATTGCTATTCCTATACCCGAAGCACATAGACAATCCTCCTGGCCTCTCCTATAATGATAGCGGGTTTGAAGTGTTGGACTTCTCTCCATAACTCAGCTGCTACATGTCAAATCACCTGGCCCAGACAGATACCCCTTTCCATTCTACAACTGGTAGTTTCTGGTCTAGACAAATCTAACTGGATATGCTCTATCAGGGCACCGTCGTTAAGTCTTTTGAAGATATCTGCTATTCTTACAATCTACCAAAAAAGGAATTTTTCAAATTCCTGCAGATAAGACACTATCTTCAGACTAAATCATCTATGGATTGGTTTTACTGCTCTGAAATCTTCTAGTCCCTCCCCTTGAAACAGAAAGGGTTAAAGCCATTTTATAACCTTCTGGAATCCTCAAAATCCACACCATTTAAGAAGTGGAATAAGGAACTGGGCCTAGAGATTTCTAGTTCTGACTGGAAGCGGTTGTTTATTTGGTCTGTATTTCTCGCCTGGAAGCTGCAGTAAAAACATGTCTAAGATGGTACCTTACACCTGACAGACTGCACACTATCTACCCTGACTCGTCTTCATTTTGTTGAAGAGAGTGTGGATGTAAGGGCACACTATCACACACCCTACTAGTCCCTATTAGACTAGTCCCATTTTGGAAGGAAGTAGAACTGATGACTCACCCAATATCAGACACACTATTCCCGCTTACACCAGCATTAGCTCTTCTTCTAATAGGTATACACCAATTCCCCCCAAATTACAGATTTATAGTGTGTAAAATCTTATGATTCGCAAAACAGATCATTACCAGGCACTGGAAATCTCCTAATATCCCCTTGATCAAAGACCTCATTATTTTACTTCATCAATCTTATGAACTTGCAATTGCATATAACTCTTGCAGCTTGGGTAACTGTATAAAACTATGGCACTCATGGACTGTATCTAAGTTTCCCACTACTTTATTATGAAGCTACTTAACATACGGTATCTCTGCTATTCCGAGAAATATATACTATTATTAAATAGCACAATTTCCCTCCACTGCTTTACCCCCTGTTCTTGCCTCCTCTCCCCCCCCCCCATGATGTTATATTTAGTTGTTTCTTTGACTATCTATGTTAACCCACAGAGATATAGTACGGTTATGACTAGCATAGATTACAGTTTAGCTATACATACAGATACAGGCTTTGTAAGCAATTTAATACCCTAGTGTGTTCATTGTCATGCTTATTGCCTTATATTGTCATGTCTTATGTACATTTCTTAACATTGTATATACTAGCGTCTTGAAGGCGTATTATTAAACACTCTGTGAATTGTTTCTTATACAAATTTTAATAAAAACTTTGAACAAGAATTTTTTTTTTTTTTTTAAGGTTGACCATTTCAGAGAACAAATAACGGAGCTTAACACTTAAATGGTCACTGTCAGAATCAAAAACTTTTCACATGTTGTACATCTTGGCATTAACCTTTCTAATACACTTCATAAAACAAATGTTTATCTCCTTTTTATAGAAGTCTTGGCTTATAAAATCACCAGTAGGGGTCCCCATACCATCCAGAACAAAAGCCTGTTGGGCTGCAGCATCATCGTTGTCTCTGCTGAAGCATAGGCATGGACAAAGTCAGGTAACCGAGGGCAGGGGGTTACAGAATAGAGGAGAGCCAGGAGACCCAGCACAGCAGACTAAGGGAGGAAATCAATGCATGGTAAAGAAGGGAGGCTCAGTGCTTGCCTCTGACACGCCCCTTCCTGAGCTATGTATGACAGAATGAATGAGCAGCAAAACTGAGGGATTTGTGAGCCAAAAACAGAAGCCAGAGACATGAAAAAGACGTTAAGCATCTGCATGACCTAATGAGTAACATGTATATAAGCATTATTTTTTCTTTAGGTGAAATGACTGTAATACGCTTTAAAAACTTTTGCTTTGCATTATAAATGATTGCTTTTGATAGTCGTTGAAAATAAATGGATACCAATATGAAAATGTACTTATTATTTCTATTAAAAGCTTCAATTTGTTTTGTCCCACTAGTGGACTTTTAGTTTTTATTTTAATAAGGTATGGTTCAATTAGTTCGACAAAAAATATTTATTTTTACTATTATGCATTTAAGTACTTATCTTTTTTAGATTTATGTCTGGATATAACAACAACAAAAAGCCATTATATGTTTTAAAAGGCAGGTTGGGCATGCAGAAAAAAATCCATTCCATATATTGAGTTCTTTAACCAGTTACCGACAAAGGACGAGCCTGGACTGGAGCCCGCGTAATACCGCATAGCTTGGGGCCGGCGTTAAAAGTCGACATGCGGCGATTGTCATGGCCGGCTATCAACCCTTTAAATCACCGCTGTCAAAGTTGACAGCAGCGTCTAAAGGGACATTTAAATGCTCCCTGGTGGTCCAGTGGGGTAGCCGGAGGGCTTACCTCTCCCACTGCGGCGGCTCCTGTGCTCTGAATGATAAAGCCTGGCAGGACCAGGCTTTAGCAATCGAGCACAGAGCACACAGATCAATGGGGTTGTATGAAACCACATTGAACTGTATGAGGAATCTAGGGGACTAAAGGGGACTAAAAGTGTAAAAAAAAAAAAAGTTAAAAAAAAGTTTAAAAACACACATATTAACCCCTTCCTTATTAAAAGTTTAAATCACCCCCCTTTTCCCAAATTCCATATAAAAAATATGTAACCATAATAAAAATAAACATATGTGGTATCACCGCGTGCGTAAATGTTTGAACTATAAAAATATATAATTAATTAAACTGCACAGTCAATGGCGTATGCGCAAAATAGCGTATTTTTGGTAACTTTTTAGATCATGAAAAAATTTATAAAAGTGATCAAAAAGTCCGATCAATACAAAAATGGCACTGCTAAAAACTTCAGATCATGTCGCAAAAAATGAGCCCTCATACCACCCTGTACACATTAAAAAAAAAAGTTATAGGGGTCAGATTACAATTTTAAACGTATTAATTTTTGTGCATGTAGTTATGATTTTTTCCAGGAGTAAGACAAAATCACACCTATATAACTAGGGCATCATTTCAATCATATGGACCTACAGAATAAATAGACAGGGTCATTTTTACCGAAAAATGTACTGCCTAGAAACGGAAGCCCCCCAAACTTACAAAATGGTGTTTTTTCTTCAATTTTGTCACACAATGATTCTGATGTCATTACAAAGTAGAATTGGTGGCGCAAAAAAATTGCCATCATATGGATTTTTAGGGGCAAAGTTAAAAGGGTTATGATTTTTAAAAGTGAGGAGGAGAAAAGGAAAGTGCAAAAACGGAAAATCCCTGCATCCTTAAGGGGTTAAAGTGTCCCTGAGAGCTATATCTCTTGACCTACCAATACACATGAACGTTTGGTTCAGGTAAATGCTCATGTTTTCTTTTTGGAGATGGGAGGGGTAAGCTGCAGACAAAAAATCTCTGGTGGCGGCTATACCTCTAAGAACAATAAGGTCAGGCATTGAAAATCAAACATGGCCCAAGGATGCACTATGGGAAGAGAGCAAGCAGGTGGAGACAGTGGGATATCCTGGGCATCTGCTCTGCTGGGAAGCCTTAGGTTCTGGCATTTGGGTAGAGGCTACTTTGACATGCACCACCTACATAAACATTGTTAAAAATGAAAGAGAACAACAACAAAAAAATACCATATTGGGTATTGCCACAACTGTAACAAGCAATACTATATAACAGATGCGTTATCTATCTTACAAAGTGAACACTGTAAATTGTTCACAGTAAAAAATTGATGCCAGCATTTCTAGGATTTGTTCATCTTGGCTCCCAAAAACAAAGAGAATAAAAAAGTGAAATATAAATATTTATAAGACCTAGTGGTAGGCGTGGCTAAGCGTACCGGTGCGGAGCAGTAAAGAAGACGGGCAGCCCTTCTCATCTGCCTCATCAACATGGTCGGCTCCCCCTGTCAAGTCCCAGTCCTGTTCGTGCTGCCAGCCGTGGCATAGAAGGAGACAGAAAGTGAAAGTAAAAGTTTCCGCAGTGAAGTGAGGAACAGAAAGTTTTGCTTTGTGGCTGTTGCTGCCGTTTTACTCAGCACCGTGGGTCTCTCACCCAGCACCAATCAGTGGGTCTTTGTATTGTTGTACCATACGTAATAAAAATTAAGACATCCCCTGAAAATAAGTCATAGTGTGTCTTCTTAAGGAAAAATAAATATATTTAATTTTTGGGGAAACACAGTAATAAAGTATAGTCTGTAGTTGTTCCGTGACCAAATGTACTGAGAGAAAATGCTATAATCAGACAGTAACTGTTCCTCAGAAACTATGCATAATAACTAGTGGATTCATGGCCAATGCAAGACAGACTTAGTACTAGGGTTGGCCAGCATTCTGGGAACATTTATTTCCTGCTGAAATGAGCAAAAACCAACAAAAAATAAACAAACAAAAAAAACCCCTATTCTTTCCTAGCCCCAGTTCCTCGCTTTCCCCCACAGCTCCATCTGGTCCCCCGATCGTATGTCTTCTTCTTTCCTCCAAGATGGGACACCATTGCGACCAGTGATTGGCTGAGCCAGTAAATCCTTCACCAAACGGTTCTCTTGGAAGCAAGAAAAAGACAGAACATTGGGGGACTGGACAGAGCCAAATGGGAGCTGTGGGTGACCAGCAGGAGACTGGTGTTAGATAAGTATATATATTTTTTCCTATATTTTCCCACCACCAGCAGGATATATATATATATATATATATATATATATATATATATATATATATATATTAGCAAAATGCTGAATTATCCTGTTAACTATTGTTCTGCCTTGGTAAACTTTTCTGTAATTCTTTTACCCAAGTTCTCATGTTGTTGCAATAAACGTATCACTTTTTACATACATCATGCTCATATGTGCATTAGGTGCATGTGTGCCAATGTCCTGGAAATCCAAATTTCCACAGAATATGTTATAAAAGTTGTCTACGCAGTATTAATATTTAAAGGGGTACTCCGGCGCTAAGACATCTTATCCCCTATCCAAAGGATAGGGGATAAGATGCCTGATCACGGGGGTCCGGGTGATGTCACGGCTCCGCCCCATGTGATGTTACGCTCCGCCCCATCAATGCAAGCCTATGGAGGGGGCGTTTCACACCCCCTCCATAGGCTTGCATTGAGGGGGCGGAGCGTGACATCACACGGGGGCGAATCCGTGATGTCACTATGCTCCATCCCCGTGATCGCCAGTAATCGCCAGTAATCAGCACGCTCCGGGGGCTTATTCTAACGGGGTGTGGCGTGGAAGATCACCAGCGGTGGGACCCCGCGATCAGGCATCTTATCCCCTATCCTTTGGATAGGGGATAAGATGCCTTAGCGCCGGAGTACCCCTTTAAGCACTTGTTAACCTGTTAAGGACCCAGGGCGTACCTGTACACCCTGAGTCCGCTCCCGATCTATAACGCGGGGCCACGGCCTCTAACAACGGCCGGGACCCGTGGCTAATAGCACGCGGCATTGATCGCGGTGCAGCTCGCTATTAACCCTTTAGACGCGGCGTTCAAAGTTGAACGCCGCGTCTAAAATGAAAGTGAAACCATGTCGGTTAGCTCAGGGAGTTGTTCGGGATAGCCACGGCGAAATCACAGCCTCCCGAACAGCTTACATGACAGCTGGAGGATCCCTACCTGCCTCCTCGCTGTCCGACCGCCGAATGACTGCTCAGTGCCTGAGATCCAGGCATGAGCAGTCAAGAGGCAGAATCATCGATCACTGGTTTCTTATGAGAAACCAGTGATCAATGTAAAAGATCAGTGTGTGCAGTGTTATAGGTCCCTATGGGAGCTATAACACTGCAAAAAAAAAAAAGTGGAAAAAAAAGTGAATAAAGATCATTTAACCCCTCCCCTAATAAAAGTTTGAATCACCCCCCTTTTCCCATAAAAAAAAAACTGTAAATAAAAAAAATATATACATATGTGGTATTGCCGCGTGCGGAAATGTCCGAATTATAAAAATATATTGTTAATTAAACCGCACGGTCAATGGCGTATGCACCAAAAAATTCCAAAGTCCAAAATAGTGCATTTTTGGTCACTTTTTATATCATGAAAAAATGAATAAAAAGCGATCAATAAGTCCTATCAATGCAAAAATGGTACCGCTAAAAACTTCAGATCACGGCGCAAAAAATAAGCCCTCATACCGCCCCATACACGGAAAAAAAGGTTATAGGGGTCAGAAGATGGCAATTTTAAACGTATACATTTTCCTGCATGTAGTTTTGATTTTTTCCAGAAGTACGACAAAATCAAACCTACATAAGTAGGGTATGATTTTAACCGTATGGACCTACCGAATAAAGAGAAGGTGGCATTTTTACCGAAAAATGTACAGTGTAGAAACGGAAGCCCCCAAAATTTACAAAATGGCGTTTATTTTTTCAATTTTGTCTTACATTGATTTTTTTTTCCATTTCTCTGTAGATTTTTGGGTAAAATGACTGAAGTCATTACAAAGCAGAATTGGTGGTGCAAAAAATAAGCCATCATATGGAATTTTAGGTGAAAAATTTAAAGAGTTATGATTTTTTAAAGGTAAGGAGGAAAAAACGAAAATGCAAAAACGGAAAAACCCCGGGTCCTTAAGGGGTTAATGGTAACATTTTATTTCTAGATAATACTCGCATTGAACTTAATCCGCTTTGAATAACCATACCTTTGGTTTCCTGAGGGGAGATGGTTTAATCCACTCAGGCAGAGGAATGAATGGTTTACAGCAATCCAGTTTCTTTTCTGTCTGTTTTGAAGTATTGTATTCAAAAGCCAAGTTCATCCTCCAACATATGTGTTTAGAGCTGCAGACCACAGCTTCCAATGTCAAGAACAGATGTGCAGTAACTAGCTGCACATGCACCTGCAACTTTCCCAATATTAAAAAATAATGTAAATCCATTTAAAGATCCAGCCAAAACATGAAGTCATTTTAATTGTTTGTTTCCCAATGATTTATGGACATGTTCTAGCTTAAGCCAATATAATGCACACGATACTATTGTAGAAGTTCATACTCCCTCCACTGACCATATAGAAAAGTTTTTCTTGGTATTTATTAAAGCATACAGGGGGAGATTTATTAAAACCTGTCCAGAGGAAAAGTTGCCGATAGCAACCAATCAGGTCGCTTCTTTTATTTTTCAAATGCCTTTTCAAAAATGAAAGAAGCAATCTGGTTGCTATGGGCAACGCAGCATCTTTTCCTCTGGACAGGTTTTGATAAATCTCCCCCACAATGGCCCTTATTTACTAAGAGTGTTGTGTAGGTTTCTTTGTGGGTTTGAATTCCCTACAATTTATTTTCCACGGTATTTACTAAGGTTTCCCTATATTTTCCACTTTCCCTACACTTTGCTTTTTTTTACACATGCTCTGATCTGTAGGGTTTTCCTCAGCTCAAATCCACCACATTTTATGTGGAAACCTTAGTAAATATGTTGTTTTTTTGTGAAAATGTCAGGAACACGCCCCTTTTTGGAGACCACGCCCCCTTTTCCTGGCGGCCATGTCCCTTTTTCGGGTTTTCTTAGCAAAATGGAGAGTTAGTCAGGGTTTTTTCAATTCTGGCGCAAATTCTGACACAGACAGAATTTCTGGTGTAATGCGACAGAATCTGGCGCACAACCTGACAAAACATGTCGGGTTTGCAATAGTAAATGAGAGCCAATATCTGTATATATTGGTATCAACTGCAGGAATATAAAACTGTGGCCCTCATTTACTAAGAGTGTTGTGTAGGTTTCTTTGTGGGTTTTAATTCCCTACAATTTATTTTCCTATTTACTAAGGTTTCCCTACATTTTTCACTTTCCTTACACTTTGCTTCTTTTACACATGCTCTGATCTGTCGGGTTTTCCTCAGCTGAAATCCACCACATTTTATGTGGAAACCTTAGTAAATATGTTGTTTTTTTTTTTTTTTAATGTCGGGAACACGCCCCTTTTCAGAGACCACGCCCCTTTTGGGTTTTCTTAGCAAAATGGAGAGTTAGGGTGCGTTCACACGGAGTAATTCAAGAGGTATTTACTTGAGTAATTCCTCTTGAATCCTCCGCTCCAAATTAATTCACATCTTCTCTGCCCATTGACTTGATGTTTTTTCCGCTGTCCTGTTCACACTGCGGAAATTCTGCTAGCGGAATTCCGACGCTGAATTCCGTTCCGCTTGAAGAATGAGCATGTTCATTCTTCAAGTGGAATCCGATAGCAGAATCCAATAGAATTCAATGCTATAAAAAAATTCTGCCCGACTTCGTTTTCGCACGGAATTCACGTGCAATTTGCGCAGAATTTGCGCGGAATTCGCACGGAAATTGCTGAAAAAACCTTCACTTCTTTCTCCCCCATTTCCGCATTGAAACGTTCGGTCCGGTCGGCTCCTTTTTGCGCCCTATGCCCTTTTACAACCTGACCTAAAACCGTGGTTGACCACAGTTTTAGGTCCGGGGAAAAGCACATACAGCGCAAAAATGAGCCGACCGGATGGAACGTTTCACTGTGGTCGGCTCATTGAAATGAATTGCATACGGGAGCGCATAGAAAGGCATACGGGAGCGCGAGGTTTTAGCTCTCCCCTGCCGTATGCGCTCCTGTATGGGAGAAAATGTGATGTGAACCCAGCCTTAGTAGGGTTTTTTTCAATTCTGGCGCAAATTCTGGTGCAAAATCTGGCGCATACAGAATTTCTGGCGCAATGCGACCCAATCTGGTGCAAAGCGACAGAATCTGCCACACAACCCGACAAATTATGTCGGGTCTGCAATGATAAATGAGGGCCTGTATCTGCAAGCTAGAAACCCATATTCATTTCCTAGAAGCATTTTGACCTATCCGTACGATAGAAGAAGATGTGAAAGTACGGTGAACTATCAAATATAGATATACCCTGTAATGTCCAAGAATGTAATGAAAATCTATCACATCACAGTTTAGAAGTTTTAAAACCTGTACAAACTTTCACATGTACTTATATACTATGACCTATTACCTCAACATACCAAACTTCAGCCATGCTTGAGGAGTAAGTCACACACAACTTTAAAGTATGCCTGTTGCTTTAAAAAATGTTCAGCATGTCCTAGTGTTCAGACTAGAGATGAGCGAACTTACAGTAAATTCGATTCGTCACGAACTTCTCTGCTCGGCAGTGGATGACTTTTCCTGCATAAATTAGTTCAGCTTTCAGGTGCTCCAGTGGGCTGGAAAAGGTGGATATAGTCCTAGGAGACTCTTTCCTAGGACTGTATCCACCTTTTCCAGCCCACCGGAGCACCTGAAGGCTGAACTAATTTACGCAGGAAAAGTCATCCACTGCCGAGCCGAGAAGTTCGTGACAAATCGAATTTGATATTTTTCTATGGCTCTTGGGGTTGTAAGCAGTTGTCTGAGAACCTTGGCAAAAAACAAGTGAGTTGTGCTGCAGAGCTGAGCGCAAAGCGGACCATTAGGGGATAGGAAGGCCTAGATCAGTGGTCTTCAACCTGCGGACCTCCAGATGTTGCAAAACAACAACTCCCAGCATGCCCGGACAGCCAACGGCTGTCCGGGCATGCTGGGAGTTGTAGTTTTGCAACATCTTGAGGTCCGCAGGTTGAAGACCACTGGCCTAGATAAAACATTACTTTGGCGCCAAAAAAAGAGTACTGACATTGGCTACTGTGTGGACCCTAACAATGACTGAAAGACAACAGGGTGAGCAAGTCTGGGACACTGTATATGTGAACCTGGCCAGTGCTGTGGAAGGATGCTAAAAACTGAGAAACAGAGGATTGAGCCTTAGGGAAGAAATACCCCATCTATACAGAGACGTAGCTTGTACCCTTATGCCAAATTTAACCCCTTCCCGCAGAATGTCATATATAAACGCCGGGTTGTGCAGTGCGTTCGCGCATCCCGACGTTTATAAATGACATTCAGTTAACCCGGCGATGCGCAGCATCGCACGGGTTAACTGGCAGAAGTCCCGCTGTTTCCAGCAGGGGACAACTTCTGCTTCACCCCCAGGACCATCCATTGATGGTCCTGGTCAGCGATCACTGTGATTGGTCCCTGTGGACCAATCACAGTGATCTGGGGTGAAAGTTCAGATCCCCCGCACTGCCCGCCCCTGGTAGTCGGGCAGAACGGGGGACGAAAGCTGCAGGGGCTCGCGGGGACCTGCGGCATTTGGGGGGAACACGTGGGGACCGGCGGACTTACCTGGAGCAGCGGCGGGACCGAGGAGCAGCGGCAGGACCGGCCACGTGGACGAGCAGCGACGGGTAAGTATGTAGTCCTCAGAGGCAGCAGTGAAGATCTTCACTGCTGCTTCTAGGAGTCTGAAAACTACAACTCCCAGCATGCCTAGACAGCCTTTGGCTGTCTGGGCATGCTGGGAGTTGTAGTTTTACAACATCTGGAGGGCCCCAGTTTGGAGACCATTGTATAATGTCCCGACCATTGTATATATCTCCCGACTACGGAGATACCCCATATGTGGGATCAAAGTGCTCTGGGGGCGCACAACAAGGCCCAGAAGGGAGAGCGCACCATGTACATTTGAGATGATTTGCACAGGGGTGGCTGATTGTTACAGCGGTTTTGACAAACGCAAAAAAAACAAAACCCCACATGTGACCCCATTTCGGAAACAACACCCCTCACGGAATGTAATGAGGGGTGCAGTGAGAATTTACCCCCCACAGGTGTCTGACGGATCTTTGGAACAGTGGTCCGTGAAAATGAAAACTTGTACATGTTCCAAAGATCTGTCAGACACCAGTGGGGGGCAAATGCTCACTGTACCCCTTGTTACGTTCCTCAAGGGGTCTAGTTTCCAAAATGGTATGCCATGTGTTTTTTTTTTTTTGCTGTTCTGGCACCTTAGGGGCTTCCTAAATGCGACATGCTCCCTGAGCAAAATTTGCTCTCAAAAAGCCAAATATGACTCCTTCTCTTCTGAGCATTGTAGTTCGCCCATAGTGCACTTTAGGTCAACTTATGGGGTACCTCCATACTCAGAAGAGATGGGGTTACAAATTTTGGGGGGTATTTTCTGCTATTAACAATTGCAAAAAGGTGAAATTAGGGGGGAAACACATTTTAGTGGAAATTTTTTTTAATTTTTTTTACATATGCAAAAGTCGTGAAACACCTGTGGGGTAATAAGGCTCACTTTATTCCTTATTACATTCCTCAAGGGGTCTAGTTTCCAAAATGGTATGCCATGTGTTTTTTTTTTTTTTTTTGCTGTTCTGGCACCATAGGGGCTTCCTAAATGTGACATGCCCCCCGAGCAAAATTTGCTCTCAAAAAGCCAAATATGACTCCTTCTCTTCTGAGCATTGTAGTTCGCCCATAGTGCACTTTAGGTCAACTTATGGGGTACCTCCATACTCAGAAGAGATGGGGTTACAAATTTTGGGGGGTATTTTCTGCTATTAACAATTGCAAAAAGGTGAAATTAGGGGGGAAACACATTTTAGTGGAAAATTTTTATTTATTTTTTTTACATATGCAAAAGTCGTGAAACACCTGTGGGGTAATAAGGCTCACTTTATTCCTTATTACATTCCTCAAGGGGTCTAGTTTCCAAAATGGTATGCCATGTGTTTTTTTTTTTTTTGCTGTTCTGGCACCATAGGGGCTTCCTAAATGTGACATGCCCCCCGAGCAAAATTTGCTCTCAAAAAGCCAAATATGACTCCTTCTCTTCTGAGCATTGTAGTTCGCCCATAGTGCACTTTAGGTCAACTTATGGGGTACCTCCATACTCAGAAGAGATGGGGTTACAAATTTTGGGGGGTATTTTCTGCTATTAACCCTTGCAAAAAGGTGAAATTAGGGGGGGAAATACACATTTTAGTGGAAATTTTTTATTTATTTTTTTTACATATGCAAAAGTCCTGAAACACCTGTGGGGTAATAAGGCTCACTTTATTCCTTATTACATTCCTCAAGGGGTCTAGTTTCCAAAATGGTATGCCATGTGTTTTTTTTTTTTTGCTGTTCTGGCACCATAGGGGCTTCCTAAATGTGACATGCCCCCCGAGCAAAATTTGCTCTCAAAAAGCCAAATATGACTCCTTCTCTTCTGAGCATTGTAGTTCGCCCATAGTGCACTTCAGGTCAACTTATGGGGTACCTCCATACTCAGAAGAGAAGGGGTTACAAATATTGGGGGGGTATTTCCTGCTATTAACCCTTGGAAAAATGTGAAATTTGGGGGGAAACACACATTTTAGTGAAAAAAATAATAATTTTGTTTACATATGCAAAAGTCGGGAAACACCTGTGGGGTATTAAGGCTCACTTTATTCCTTGTTATGTTCCTCAAGGGGTCTAGTTTCCAAAATGGTATGCCATGTGAGGGTTTTTTGCTGTTCTGGCACCATAGGGGCTTCCTAAATGCAACATGCCCCCCAAAAACCATTTCAGAAAAACGTACTCTCCAAAATCCCCTTATCGCTCTTTCCCTTCTGAGCCCTCTACTGCGCCCACCGAACACTTTACATAGACATATGAGGTATGTGCTTACTCGAGAGAAATCAGGCTACAAATATAAGTATACATTTTATACAAGATTGTGAATTTTCTCCTTCACTTTGCTTCTATTCCTGTGAAACACCTAAAGGGTTAAAATGATGACTGAATGTCATTTTGAATACTTTGGGGGGTGCAGTTTTTATAATGGGGTCTTTTGTGGGGTATTTCTAATAAGAAGACCCTTCAAATCCACTTCAAACCTGAACTGGTCCCTGAAAAATAGTGAGTTTGAAAATTTTGTGAAAAATTGTAAAATTGCTGCTGAACTTTGAAGCCCTCTGGTGTCTTCCAAAAGTAAAAACTCGTCACTTTTATGATGCAAACATAAAGTAGACATATTGTATATGTGAATAAAAAAAATTTTTATTTGTAATATACATTTTCCTTACAAGCAGAGAGCTTCAAAGTTAGAAAAATGCAAAATTTTAAAAATTTTCATCAAATTTTAGGATTTTTCACAAGGAAAGGATGCAAGTTACCACAAAAATTTACCACCATGTTAAAGTAGAATATGTCACGAAAAAACAATCTCGGAATCAGAATGATAACTAAAAGCATTCCAGAGTTATTAATGTTTAAAGTGACAGTGGTCAGATGTGCAAAAAACGCTCTGGTCCTTAAGGCCAAAATGGGCTTGGTCCTGAAGGGGTTAATACTGGTCTCTTATGGAGCAGATGTGATTTTAAGCCCCCTTAGGCACCAGGGCCCCGGTGCGACTGCTACCTCTATAGCTACGCCCCTGCATCTATATATTATTACAGGATATGACTAGAGATGGTTGTGTCTAAGAGCCCGAATATCTTTAAAGAGAGATTTCCCTTTGAGTGATTAAGCGAAATAACAAAGGATGAGAGTGTTTCTGGTTATCAAGGATGTTACAGTGTAAATATTACGGGTAAGTACAGTCGTTAAAGGGGTACTCCGGCGCTAAGACATCTTATCCCCTATCCAAAGAACCCCATTAGAATCAGTCCCCGGAGCACGTTCGCTCCGGGTCTGATTACTGGCGATCACGGGGGCCGGAGCATTGTGACGTCACGGCTCCGCCCCCTGAATGCAAGCCTATGGGAGGGGGCGTGGCAGCGGCGGAGAGTGGGCGGGGCGGGGCCGTGATAATGCTCCGGCCCCCCCGGGATCGCCAGTAATAAGACCCGAAGTGAATGTGCTTCGGGGACTGATTACAAACAGGGTGCCGCATGCATGATCACGGGGGTCCCCAGGGGCGGGACCCCCGCAATCAGGCATCTCATCCCCTATCCTTTGGATACGGGATAAGATGTCTTAGTGCCGGAGTACCCCTTTAACCATAGGTGATGGCCACAGCTTGTTTGCTGCTGTGACAGACTGTGTGGTAATGCTAAGGTCATGCTTTTTTTATTTTTTATTGAAGAATTCCGTCAGGCCAAGTTCGCCCGCCCTGGCACTAGGACTGTCAATAGGCAATAGGCATTGCTGTCTCCATAGATGACAATGTTTTTATCACAGAATTCGTCTACAGAAAGACAAGATCATGATATTGGCAGCGGAATTTTAGCTGCTGAAATTCTACAGTGTGCACCTAACCTATTAGGCCAAACACCATGGAAGAGCCAAAAAATAAGAACTGTGCACTGTTTCTTGCCGGGCCTAGTCTGGTCCTTGAGCCTGCATTGGTCCTACAGCCTGCATTGCTCATCTCCTCTACTTGGCCTGTTCAAGACTTGGAGCCAGTGCTAAAATCTTCCACCTCAGAGTTGGACTCCACTTGTAAACGTGTGCAGCCAGTGACTATTGGGCAAATTTATTAAAACCTGTACAGAGGAAAAGATGACCAGTTGCCCATAGCAACCAATCAGAACACTTCTTAATTTTTTAGAGGCCTTGTTCAATTAAAGTGATCTGATTGGTTTCTATGGGCAACTAGTCAACTTTGGAATGACAGTGGTGGGGGATTGGGCTGGTGAGTAAATCATTTTTATTTTATTTTTTTTTAACCTTTCCTGCCTTATTTAAAGGGTACCTATTGCTTTAAAAAGGCAGGGAATATATGGATTTCATGAAAATATATAGGACTTTCTGCAAATGAGTACACCACTTGCATTACTTTAGTATTTTCCAACCAGGGAGCCTCCAGCTGTTGCAAAACTACAACTCCCTTCGGCTGTCTGGGCGTGTTCGGAGTTGAAGTTTTGCAGTAGCTGGAGGCACCCTAGTTGGGAAATACTGATCTACTTTCATGAGCAAAAAGAACTGAAAAATGAAAGGATGCATATCTTTGGCTGTCCGGGCATGCTAAGAGTTGTAGTTTAGCAACAGCTGGAGGCACCTTGGTTGGGAAACACTGATCTACTTTCATGAGCAAGCTGCTTCTGCCCTGGACCCCCACTGATCAAAACTCCTGACATGTTGCTTATAAAGCAACAGGTACCCTTTAAAGACAATTTACTGGACAACCCCTTTAAAGTCCTTTACATGGATTTCCCTCTGTGCATGTAAAGGGGCCAGAAATACGCAGATGTCCAGAAGGAAAAATACTGCAGAAACTTAGACCGAAAAAAGCAAAAGACTATTTAGGGGAGTTTAGAAGTTCGTGTCCCATTCTATTAGTTAGGCAGCCCTGCCCATGCTACTCATACATTTAATGGCTTTTATTACTTGTGTCATTTATGTGAAATCCAGATAATGACGTACTCCAAATAATGCATCCGGGAGAAGAGGCTGCTGCCAGGAACCACAGAATTCCATGTTATTTTTAAACCTCTTCCACATTTACCCTTTCCCTTGTATTACATTATTTCACAGACCACAGGACATCTTTAATTATAGGGGAAGAGAGATTCCAGACATGGTTTCCAGAAATACAAATGAAAAAATTAATAAATATGGCAAATCTGGCAACACTTTAGTTTACAAATTCTGCGTTTAATAGGCGTGCCGGAATGTACTGTCCATTGTGGTTTGTGTTCCAGTCGATTTTCCCACGTCACTCTAAGCAAGTTCCGCTTCTGTCTATAAGCTGTCTGTGCAGACAAGAACAACAAAAGTGCACATGTTCTTACTGGCAACGACTAAACCTAAAATATAATGCGGGAGCATGAAATAATCAGACAGCAGACGGCATGGAGGGGATCATTCAATCCCTCACCCCCTCCAGGTACCTGCTTATTGTTATATGGTCTACGCTAGATATCTAACATCATTGGTAGGGAGGCATAAGGAGGTAACAGTTGCACCATAAGGGGATTTTTTTTTCCCATAAAATATGTTTTATTGGAATTTTAAAAATAGAACAAGGCAGTAACAAACAGTGTGAAAATGCAATAAGACGATTACATCACAATGCAAAACAATAAAGTAAACAGCCGCCGGGCATCACATATTCAAGAAGATATGAGCTGCTCAGAAGCAGTGTTGGGGCCTGTGAAGGCGAGTCCAAGTAGTCATCAACATTCAAATAATATAGCCCACTGGGGATGCAGACATGAGTAGGGCAGTCTCGTAATCGTCAGTGGTTAGGACATGGTGCAAAAAAAAAATCTTATCAACATACAGTAAACAATAAAAGTAGGGAAGAGAGAAATGAAGAGAAAAGAAGGGAGGGGGGGAATAGAGAAAGGGCAAGACTGAGGAAGAGTGAGAGGGGAAGGGTAGGACAAAGAGAGGGGAGGTGGGGGGGGGGTAGAAGGAATGGGGAGGAGAAGGGGTTTAGAGGGGAGGACAGGACAAAAAGCTGCGTAAAGGAGGAACGTACCTTACAACCAAGACCCACTCGGCAGCCCAAGACACTCAGTGTTGAATGACTCTTATACGAATGCTATAAATCACGTAGAGAGGTGTATTCGTTCGTATTCACCGGAGGACAGAAAAGTCATCCAGGGATGCCAGACACTGAAATGTTTATTAATCTGAGCCCTCGAGTCTGCCAAGAGCTCTTCCATTCTACAGAGATGTGAAATTTACTGCAGCCAAGAGGACAATGTAGGAGGAAGCGAGGATTTCCACAATCTGGATATGACTGTCCTGGCCGCCAGAAGTAGGAAAAAGATCAATTTACGTGAGGATCTTGGCACACTCGAGGGGAGGATAGAGAAGAGGAGGGTTTCTGGGGTGTTTTGAAGGCGTATGGAGGTAATCCGTGTAATAGTGTCTAGGACGCGTGTCCAGTAAGGTGAGATGGTTAGGCAGGATAGCCATATATGAAGCATAGTGCCTTTAGCTGTAGAGCAGCGCCAGCAGGCATCTGAGGTTCCAGGGTACAAAAGGGATAGGAGAGCGGGGACCCTATACCATTGAGACAAAATTTTTAAGTTGGTCTCCTGGGCTTTACATATATGATGGCATTGGGAGAGTGCACGGGACCAGTCAGCGTCAGGTATTTCATGACCTATTTCCTTCTCCCAACCAGTTTTGTATGTCAGTGGGACACCTGTGGCTTTATTTAATAGGAGGGACTAGAGGGCACTGATCATACGTGGGGGAGGGACATTGGAAGTGAAAAGTTTTTCAAATTCAGTGAGGGGTCGGTGAAGACGAAGTTTAGATTTAGTTGAGAGATAAAAATTTTGTAGTTGGGCGTATTGGAAGAAGTGTATATAGGAGGGGGTAGCTACGGAGATAATGCCGACAAGGTTTCGAGTGACGTCGAGGTCAGGAGCGAGAGAAGGGGTACACTCGCGGACCGCTGGAAGGATAAAAAGGATCCAGAGGAGTAAGCAGGGGGAAAGGCGTGATTGCCATACAAGGGCATAAGGGGCCCATCTGGGGAGGATAGGGAAAGTTTGGATAAATAGGAAAGGTGGGTGCTTGCTATGGAGCTGAGGATGGGGGGCAGGGCACTAACAGCTTTGGTGGAAGCGATGTGAGTGGGGAGCCAAAGGATGAAATTTGGGTCTCAGTCAAACAAGGCACTTTCAAGTTGGATCCATCATTTCTCTCGGCTATGGTGGAAGCAATCCAACACTCGGGACAAAACGGATGCAGAGTAGTAAAGGAGGAAGTCAGGTAAAGACAAACCTCCCAAGTCTTTGCGTTTGATGAGAGTATGGCGCGCTATCCTTGGATGCCTTTGCGCCCAAACAAATCCAGACTGGAGAGCACCGATTTCTCTAATAAAGGATTTAGGCATCTGGAGCGGAACGCAGGAGAAGAGATAGAGGCGACGTGGAAGCAAGTTCATCTTTAATATGTTAATTCTGCCTAGCCACGAGAAATCTCTGCGCTCCCATCTGGACAGGTCAGAGCACAAGGCATGAAGGAGGGGAGGGAAGTTGATACGAAAGGTATCTTTGAAGTCAGCAGGTACTTGGATTCCCAGATACTTTATGGAGGTTGGTTTCCAGTTAAAGGGGTAAGTGGACTGTAGTAGGTGAACTAGTTGGAGAGGTAGAGTAACATTAAGGGCCTCACACTTGGCCGGGTTCAATTTATAGTTACTGAAAGCAGCGTAGTGGCGAACAGCCTGCATTAGGGAAGGGAGGGAGGTGAGGGGGGAGGTCAGGGAAAGGAGCAGGTCATCTGCAAAAGCAGAGCATTTGTAATGGCACGGAGAGACAGGCAGGCCCGCAATATTCAGGTCGTTGCGTATCGCAACATAGAGATGTTCCATACACAAAACATAGAGTAGTGGGGAGAGGGGACAACCCTGACGCGTGCCATTACATATGTTAAAAGGAGAGGATAGTTGTCCATTAATTCTAATCTGGGCTTGGGGGCAGGAGTAAAGGGACAGAATACGAGATAACATTCGTGAACCCAAGCCTATCTGTCGTAGAGTGGCCGCGAGGAAGTCCCAGTCCACCCAATCGAAAGCCTTCTCTGCGTCAAGAGACAACAAAAACAATGGTATTCGGTTTTTGGGAGCATAGTAAATGGTTGAGAACGTACGTAACGTGTTGTCTCTTGCTTCTCTACCATGGATAAAGCCAACCTGATCTGGGTGGACTAGGGACTTCATGTGCGCAGACAATCTATTGGCAATTAGCTTGGCAAATAGTTTCACATCAGAGTTTATTAGGGAAATGGGTCTATAGCTGGGGCATTGTAAGAGGTCTTTACCTTCCTTCGGGATGACTGTGATAAAGGCTTTTAGGAAAGAACACGTGGGGGGGAGGCATCAGGGATAGAATTATATAGTTCAAGCAGAGGAGTCGACAGTTCCGATCCAAGGCATTTGTAGAACTTGGCAGAGTAGCCATCTGGGCCTGGGCATTTGCCAGCAGGCATGGAGGATATGGCTGAATCAAGCTCCTCAGATGAGAAGAGCTCCTCCAGTGCCTGAATGACATCTGGTGGGTGGCAGGGCAGGGCCGTGTCAGAGATGTACTGTTGTAAAGTTGGAAATTCAGAATTAGAAGGGATGAGGCCCTGGGGTTTTGGGAGGGAATACAGAGCGGAGTAATAGTCGCAAAAGGCTTCTAGAATGTCAGGGGTAAGAAATTTAGTTGTTCCCGAGGGAGATTTGATTGAGGGGATATAGAGTGAGGATCTCTTAGCTTGTAAAGCCTTCGCAAGAAGCCTCCCAGGTCTTTTTCCCCATTCATAAAAGGTGCGTCCAGTGACTTGCCTATAGTACCTGTACACATGGAGAAGGAGAAATGTCGGCACTGCCGCACTCATGATTCTGCCGGAGTATACTGGATCACTGCACCTTCAGATCCAAATGCCACACATCCGGTGCTCAGTCCGCCATAAGCATAAGCGTAGAAAACTTGAAAGAAGAGATCGCAGACGGCACTCACGGAAACAGCAAGAAGTTTTATTCGGGATCGCTGGTCCACGCAACAAGAACGACAGGTAAGTCGACCGGTTTCGCGCTACGCAGAGCGCTTAAACGTGACCTCTGACATCAATTAACCCTTCCCCCCTTAAATACATACACCAGGTAATACAAAAATAGAAAAATAGACATTACAGGGTTAAAAGCACAAATATTGTGTATGGTATGGAGAGACTAGCATTAGTATTTACTAACTAGCTATAGCAGCGCCTAAAACTATGTAACACTAACGGAGGTTATGCATTGTACTTAAAACGCTAGGTGTGAACATAGGTCCTATGCTAACAACATCCACCTGCACTATGGAAATACATTAAAATCCTCCCGTAGGTTTAATCCTAGTGGTCCTATGGCGTCTGTAAGTATAATCATTTCAGATTCTTTTTGTAACAATAATTTATGTCTGTCTCGACCAAATTTTAAGGGTGCAACTGTTTTTAATCCTAGGAATTTTAAATCTTCAATTTTGTTATTGTGTTTATATTTCATATGTTCTATTACTTTTGGGCAGCCTTTTCCAGTAGTGAGTGAACGAAAGTGTTCCCTAATTCTTTTATGCAGTGGTCTTATGGTCTTCCCAATATAATATAAACCGCATGTACAGACTAATGCATAAACGATATAGGTAGATTTGTATGTGACAAAATCATGGATAGCGAGATTCTGTGACCCTAATTGTATGCTTTTAGTTTGTATCATGTGAGAACATAAATTGCACTGTCCACATTTAAAACATCCTTGTGGTTTTGATTTTTCTATCCAATTTTTGGACGTATCATCTTGTAATCTTCCTCGTACAATGTGATCTCTAATATTCTTAGTTCTGCGAAAAGAGATTAATGGTTTATTCAACTGTGTTTTACTTAAGATGTCATCCTGCTGAAGAATATGCCAATTTTTATATATGGCTGACCTAATTTTATTTTCCATAGGGCTGTACATAAAGGAAAACGTAAAATTTTTTGTTTGATTTTCTATATTTAATTTAGCATGATCATTATCATACTTTTTATGCAACAATTGACTACGAGGTATTCTCCTGACTTTAAATAGTGCCTCACTCAGGATCGATGTAGGGTAACCCCTCTCTATTAGTCTGTCCCACAATTGTTTCGCCTGTATTTCAAATGTTTCCGTAGTGGTATTTATCCGTTTCAATCGGACAAATTGTCCGAAAGGAAGAGATTTTTTGACATGTTGGTGGCCGTAATTTAGTAGTAGCCGTAATTTTTCTAAATCCCTCAATCTCCAAATAATCATTTTTAGCAACAAGTTTAGTATCAAGGAATTCTATATTATTGGTGCCCACCACGCTAGTAAAATGCATATTATAATTATTGTAGGCAACGAACTGGTAAAACTGGGCCGTACTACCCGACCAAATAACCAGCACGCCGTCGACATATCTAACATAGAGAGCCAGATATACAAGGAAAGGATTATTAGAAGAGAAGACCTTATCTTCCTCTAGGACCCCCAAAAAAATATTTGCAAAAGTAGGTGCCACGGGGGTCCCCATCGCAGTCCCAGTTTGATTAAAACACCTCTAAGGACACATTTTAAAGTCTCCCATTTAATCATAGGTGTGGATGGGTCCGAGGCATGATCATGAGTAAAGTTGGCGATAGTGGTTTGTAATTCCTGAACACATAACGCGTCCAGTAGGAGGGATTCGTTTAACTTCCAGGATGAGTGGGGTTTGGCGAAGGATGGAAGCGTGAGCGAGCATCGAACTGGGGCATGGTCCGACAGAGTCATTACTCCGATGTCAGAGTGTGTGAGAGCACGGAGAAGGTGATGTGGGCAGAAGATGTAATCAATACGACTGTAAGATTGTCTAGGGAAAGAGTAGAAGGTGTAGTCTCGGTCTTGTGGGTGAAGGGACCTCCATACATCACTTAATTGCATGGAGTGGAGTTTCATCCTCAAAGCGCGCAACTTCTGGTGGGAGAGGGAGGAACCGTCAGAGGAAGAATCCACCTGGGGGTACAATGTCAAATTCAGGTCACCACAAAAGTAGAATGGGGCTGGTGGCAAAGGCACCTTGAGGAGAAACGGTATCTGGTTATGGTTGGGGGCAAAAATAGATACCACAGTGAGGGGATGGCCAGCGATTTCACAGTTAGCAAAGATGTAGCGAGCATCAGGATCGAGTGAGGAGGACAGGATTTTAATGGGTAGTGATTTGTGAAATGTTAGGGATACTCCCTTAGTCCTAGAGCTAGGGTTAGTGCTGTGGAGCCAAGTTGTGTAGTACCTATCATTAAGTTTGGGGACATGACCTTCCTTAAAGTGGGTCTCTTGCAGAGCGAGTATATGAACCTTTTGTCTATGGAAGGAGTAGAGGGTTTGATTGCGCTTCTCTGGTGTGTTAAAACCCTTAACGTTAAGGGTCGCTATGGTGATATCAGCTGCCATGTTGTGGGGTAGTGTGATGAATGAACTTACCAGAAGTGTCTCTGGGCGTTTGAGCAGTCAGGTCACAAGGTGCGGTAAAGCGGATGAAGTAGGTCCTGTAGGAGAAAGAGAGGAAAGCAGTGAGGTGAGATGGGAAGGTGGTCAGACAGAAAAGTAACCATAAGAGCATGGAAACGAGGGGACTAAGAGGAGGGGCCATAAGGACCAAATACATAGCTGGAACCAGTCCAGACGTCTATCTAAAGTGGGTAACGCAGAAGAGGCGCCAAGAATAAAGCACCTAAAACTGTGATAGTAACAGGGAGCAACGAGCTCAAATAATTGGGGCCTGAATATACCAGAACAAGGCCCTCTAGGGTATAACCCTAAAGGGTCGGGAAATATTCATGAGGCTAGAAACATATTACACTATGGTGGGAGGCAATAAAATACAGGTAATGAACAACTAAGGATAGGGGGGAGGGGGAGAGTGTTGGGGGGGGGGGGGGGTAGGGGGTATAGTGGAGGGTATAGGGAGATAATGAGAGCGTAATCAGCAGGGTGAGACAATAGCATAAAATGAATGGCCATTATGGTTGAGCAATCTTTACGATAGGGCTGGAGCTGTGAGCTCCAGCAGGAGTCTTCGCCTGCGGAAGATCTAAACAGAGAACGAGAAACTCAACAAAATGCCAAGGGCATCACTTCAGGTCTTGCGTTTTTGTCGAGGAGGAATAGGAGCTGATGGGGGGACCATGGGTGTACCCTGTTTTCCTGTATCATCGGCAGAGGCGGGACATCGCTGCGGCCGGTGATAGGCTGAAGGCTCTGTGACGTTCCCATCCCCAGGAAGCAGCAAGAACAGCGGAGAACAGTGACACTGGTACCTTAGCAACAGGGGAATGGAGGACGAAGGTAAGTTTAAGTTTGTTTTTTAATATTTGCAGCCCGGGCACAGAAATGCAGAGTACAGCACAGCGGCTGATAATTATTTGGGAGAGGAGAGAAGCAGTGCTGGGCTGATAAACCGGCGGGGGGGGGGGGGGGGGGCATTGAGGGGCAATGTACCGTATGTTTTTCAATGTACATACCGTAAATAAATAAGCCCTACCCTGAAAATAAGCCCTAGTGTGTTTTTCGTGACTAAAATTAATATAAGGCCCGGTCTTATTTTCGGAGAAACACGGGTAGTTGTTGAAGGCAGACGACTGACTACAGTAGAGGGCTTCAGCTGCGGGATCCTCAGGGATCCTCAGACAGAAAGGTTGGGAGGTCATCGGGTCTTCTAAGGGTCGCCATTGTGGTGCCATGTCTCGCGGAGAGGGAAAAGGGGAAGCCCCATCGGTAGTTGATTTGAGCGTTCTGTAGAACATGCAGTAGAGGTTTTAGAGATGCTCTTAGCTTGAGAGTGCAGAGTGAGAGATCAGGAAATATTTGAATAGGAGAACCGTTGGAGTCCCGCGGCTTACGAGGGTCAGGGTTCTTTGCTTTGAGGGCTCTGTGCGTCCTGTCTAATTCCAGGGGACTGTCTGGTGGTTTTTGCAGGATTTAATTAAAGAGTCTCTGGAGGGTGGACGGAATGTCCTGGGGCAGCATTGTTTCTGGAAGACCTTTGATTCTAAGGTTATTTCTGCGGTTCCTGTTGTCCAGGTCGTGCAGGTGATCAGTGTCAGAAGATTGGTGTAGAGATAGGGTTCTAGAAGCTTCCTGAAGATCTTGAATCTGACTAACCATTGAGGTGCGGGAATCTTCCAAGTGTCGAACTCGATCACGTAGGTGAGAAAGTTCCGTTTTAACTGGTTTAAAGTCCTGTCGCCAGGCAGATCTTAAGTCGGAGGCCAGGGTCAACATGTCAGACTTGGTCGGCAGGAGGGCCAAAAGCACCTGCAATTCTGGGTGGTTTTTTTGTGTGTTGACTGCTACCTCTGGCGAGGGCAGACATGATTTCTAGGCTGGGGTGCGATTGTCAGATAGGTGGGGTCTGCGGGAGGTATCCCATGACTCCGTTGCAGTGTCATCTGAAGATGAATATTCAGAATCTGGAGTGTCTCTCAATGGTTTTTTCAAGGACATTTTGAATAGTTTCTTTTTTGCCGGGGGGGCTTGCACCCCAATAGTCAGGAGCATCACTGTCAGGTGAGGAGTCCTGAGATCTATCATCGGAATGTGGACCATTAGTTTCCATGGCTGCTGCCCAGTCCGTTACATCTTGGGCTGGCGGACATGGGACTTTGGCACAGTTGGCATCAGTTACAGGGTGCAGGGAGGATGAAGAAGGAACATCTTTGTGGGTCCCTGTATGTAGGCCCCTGGTGTGAGACCCTGAGGACTGATGGTCAGGAGGTATTGCCTGGGCTTTCAGGGTAGGAACAGATGGCTAGTTAGCAGCATCCTTGAAATGTGCAGCATTACACATGTGGTCCTCAGGCAGAGGACGGGATGGAGGTATGGCTGCTGTTGAGAGAGAGAGCTGGCAGCGTGTACAGGCAGAGGAGATTCGTGGAAGGAGGCCACTATAGAGGGAGAAGACGTTGTTGCAGCGTAGGAGGGAGCAGCTGGCATTGAAGAGGTGTCGCAGCTTGTCAGTGTGGAGACCTCCCGGGCGGAGGGCACACAGTGTTGTGCACACATAGTGGAGGTGAGCAGCGGCACATTATGGGTCTCTGGTAAGTGAGGGGACTTGGAACTCACTTGTGTGAGGGAGTACTCTTCACGGCACTGGTGTGCGGGTGTCCGCGCCACCATATCAGCGTTCCGGGACTGGAGGTCACAGGCGCTTTGCTTAGGGGAGGGAGCGGGAACTTGCGGAGGACCCGGAGAGCAGTTAGGCCGCGGCTCGGCCGTGTGCGAGGCAGCAGGGGCTGAGAGCCGCTTAAAAAAGCCAGTGATCACTGTAGGAGGGTCACAGCAGTTCGTGGGAACCTTCTTCTTGTTTTTTCCCTCTATGTTTGCCTCCCATAGCAGGTTAAAATGCCTCAATTGTAGTGGCCCAAGCAGGAGCTCTCATGGTGTGCGACTCATCCTCAGCGCGCCAAGCCACGCCCCCGACCATAAGGGGATTTATAGCCACCAGCATTGTAAATTATACATGCTAGGTATGAAGCCTGGTAATAATTTTGTTCTGGGAATTTACTTTTGTCATTTACATAGCTGTAGGAGTCATAGCAATTGGAATTGTGACTGGAGCCTGGAGCTTCAGGGCCACACCATGTAACTCACTGACAATGGTAAAATCTGAAACCAGTCAGCAACTATTGAATAATGCACTTCGGACCACCGTAGACTTAAGGTTAGGCCTCTCCCCTTCTAAATCCCAAACATTGTGGCAACTGCTGAGGGAAGAACACTGACCTGCAGAGCACCATGCATCATTCGGTATAAAAAAATAAAATAAAAATAAAAAACCATGGCAAGAAGAAAGGATTTAAATAAAGGAGCGTAAAAGAGTCTTTAGCTATACCTTTCTAAACATGTGTGCCATTTTAAAAAGTTCCAACCATGATACACCATGCTGCAAAAAATAAATAAATAAATAAAAGTGTGGGTTTTGATACAGAAACCTGACATTTTCTGCAACAAAAATCATAAGGTTTCTCAAAAAAACTAAAAAAAACTCCCATTATTTAAGAGCTGCGGTACGTGCTCCCAATTCACCTAAGCCCTTCTCCGAAAGGAAGGCTCCCAATAAACCAAACCTTTCACCTCCGGGCCAAAAGGCACCTGCAAGGCTCCATGTACAATGTCTCCTTTCACTGAAGCTACTCAGGGACCAAAAGGGCGCCCGGGGCATGGCAGGGAGGTGAGGAACCTAATGGCCACACACACCTCCCCTATACCAGCAGGGGCGACACCCAGAAGGGTTAACGCACCGTGACAAATCCTTGGGAACGGAAATGACACAAAACGTCGAAACAGTGACATAAAAAATAAGTAAATAAGTGAATGTGTGCATTGTGATACTGCCCGGACATGAGTCCAGATCTATAAAAATTCCCCAATCCTAGCCAGAAGGCCGGGATACTAAGGGTGAGTGCCCAGAAGAAAGGAGGAAAAGTGTGTGCTATATGCCATCTTTCAAGTAGCGCAACGAACTCCCAAGAGAATTCTGGCATCCTGGGGTCACCACTCCCAGGGCACTTTTGCACCTCGGCTCTTACTCTACCGGGACCATAGGGCCAGATCCAGCAGGAACAGGTTTCATGAGGAACAGCTGCTGCTTTCCACAGCCATCCCTGGTACACCTGCCCCACTGTGTGGTCTTCCACACCACCAAATAAAAGGAAGGGTACTACACTTGATATTGGCCAAAAGGCCAAGACGCTATAAAAAATGATACCACACAAAAAAAAAAAGAAAAAAAAAACAGGGACTTTTTTGATGTATTTCTGCTTTGAAGTTCCCATTGATATCAATAAGAACTTCACGACACACCCGGCATGCAGGCTGTGGTTTAAAGAGAACCACGGCACAGCACTGCACACACAGGTGAGGTTTTTGCTGTGTACCCATACCCCAAGTCCTTTTATACCTATATGTATGGAAACGGCTCAATTCCACTGCAGGTATCGAATCCTGCACAGAATCTAATACATGGACCATCTAACTTTCTCCAGGACAGGCACAGAATGAACTAGCCAGCATATCAGCCAGGGATAGTTGTACCCACCAGATGACCGTGGTCCATTTAATATGACCGTGGTCCATTTAGTATTTTCTCTGTTGTCCCAACACTGTTTGGCTATTTATTACAATGTACTTTTATGCATTTGGGCTGTCTCTGAAAAAGAGCATAATAAAGCAAAGATATTGATTCAAACTTCCTTTTATGTTTCATTTATATATGGCAACATAGTAAATCTGCCCTACTACTTATGATTTGGATTAATATATACTCCTCTGAGGACATTACTTATTGTGATAGAAACGCGTCAGGAATGATGCATGATTCAAACATTCAAATGCAAATAGTTACTATGATAGTTCTAATCTTTTGAGGATGATATGATTTGTAAATTTTGGTGGTGGGTCCAGACCTATAATTGTGATGAGATTTTACTAGGTTATTAATAAAAGTTATATTTTAGGCACCTGCCCTGTAATATTATTTGGATATTTATCTTTCTGCTGGGAGCTTTTTTTTTATAAAGTGAGGTCCCCCATAGGACCGACACAAGACTACGAGTTAGTCAATACATACACTTAAGAACAGACATTTGGAACCCACACAATGAGAGAGAAATGTTTCACTACAAGTTCTGCAGCAGACAATTTTGACAGTCACTTTGTAACAATGATGAACGGCCCAGACAGCACTTCTGTACTTGTTCCTTATCATATTAGAGTAGAGAAGTGACAATGCTGAGGTCAGCCATTCTACATTGCGATCCCTTGTATGAATATTATGTAATGAGTTCAGAGAGATGTACTTACTAGTTACTGTATACTGTTTACTACTAGGCTGGAGTCACATATAAAAGTTCTTGGATGGTTTCAATGCATTTTTTATTTTTAAGCCAAGAGTGAGGAGTAGATACAAAAGAGAGATTACGCATCAGGCTTTTTTAATCCTTCTTTTTGTATGTACTACTGGTTTTGGTTCACAAAACTGCAACAAAATTTATGCGGAATCCCAGCCTAACTAAGGCCACAGTCAGCCACCTTCCTGCTCAGCAATAAGTAAAATTGAGATAAAACTCAGTTCACTGAAAATACAAGTGTAAAAGAACCTGTACCTGAAGATCACCAAGAATTCACCCAGAGTTACTTTTGAAACAACACCTTGAAAACATCCTGCCTCTTAAAAATGACCTGTGGTCACCTTTAAAAATAAATTAATAAATAAATAAAATGTATTTTGTATGCCATTGTTGTTGCTATCAACCTTGCTGTATATCTACATTTTTCATAAATAAATAGTCAGATGGGCAGGAACTTCATTTCAAAAAGGGTGTGACTGCAAGGCTCAGGGGTGTAATTATGAAGCTAAGGGCGCATAAAGCAGACTCACAATCTCCTTAAAGGGGTTATCCAGGAAAAAACTTTTTTATATATATCAACTGGCTCCAGAAAGTTAAACAGATTTGTAAATTACTTCTATTTAAAAATCTTAATCCTTTCAGTGCTTATGAGCTTCTGAAGTTAAGGTTGTTCTTTTCTGTCTAAATCCTCTCTGATGACACCTGTCTCTGGAAACGCCCAGTTTAGAAGAGGTTTGCTATGGGGATTTGCTTCTAAATTGGGAGTTTCCAGAGACAGGTGTCATCAGAGAGGATTTAGACAAAAAAGAACAACCTTAACTTCAAAAGCTCATAGGTACTGAAAGGATTAAGATGTTTCAATAGTAGTAATTTACAAATTTGTTTAACATTCTGGAGCCAGTTGATATATAAAAAAATTTTTTATCCTGGAATACCCCTTTAACCCCTTAACGACGCAGGACGTATATTTACGTCCTGCGCCGGCTCCCGCGATATGAAGCGGGATCGCGCCGCGATCCCGCATCATATCGCGTGGGTCCCGGCGCTAATCAACGGCCGGGACCCGCGGCTAATACCACACATCGCCGATCGCGGCGATGTGCGGTATTAACCCTTTAGAAGCGGCGGTCAAAGCTGACCGCCGCTTCTAAAGTGAAACTGAAAGTATCCCGGCTGCTCAGTCGGGCTGTTCGGGACCGCCGCGGTGAAATCGCGGCGTCCCGAACAGCTGATCGGACACCGGGAGGGCTCTTACCTGCCTCCTCGGTGTCCGATCGATGAATGACTGCTCCGTGCCTGAGATCCAGGCAGGAGCAGTCAAGCGCCGATAATGCTGATCACAGGCGTGTAATAATACACGCCTGTGATCAGGATGAGAGATCAGTGTGTGCAGTGTTATAGGTACCTAGGGGACCTATAACACTGCAAAAAAAAAGTAAAAAAAAAGTGTTAATAAAGGTCATTTAACCCCTTCCCTAATAAAAGTTTGAATCACCCCCCTTTTCCCATAAGAAAAATAAAACAGTGTAAAAAAAAAAATAAATAAACATATGTGGTATCGCCGCATGCGTAAATGTCTGAACTATAAAAATATATCATTAATTAAGCCGTACGGTCAATGGCGTACGCGCAAAAAAATTCCAAAGTCCAAAAAAGCGTATTTTGGTAACTTTTTATAACATTAAAAAATGAATAAAAAGTGATCAAAAAGTCAGATCAAAACAAAAATCATACCGATAAAAACTTCAGATCACGGCGCAAAAAATGAGTCCTCATACCGCCCCGTACGTGGAAAAATAAAAAAGTTATAGGGGTCAGAAGATGACATTTTTAAACGTCTAAATTTTCCTGCATGTAGTTAGGATTTTTTCCAGAAGTGCGACAAAATCAAACCTATATAAGTAGGGTATCATTTTAACCGTATGGACCTACAGAATAATGATAAGGTGTAATTTTTACCGAAATATGCACTGCGTAGAAACGGAAGCCCCCAAAAGTTACAAAATGGCGTTTTTTTTTCGATTTTGTCGCACAATGATTTTTTTTTCCGTTTCACCGTGCATTTTTGGGTAAAATGACTAATGTCACTGCAAAGTAGAATTGGCGACGCAAAAAATAAGCCATAACATGGATTTTTAGGTGGAAAATTGAAAGGGTTATGATTTTTAAAAGGTAAGGAGGAAAAAACGAAAGTGCAAAAACGGAAAAACCCTGAGTCCTTAAGGGGTTAAGGCTGTTTCTACTTGTTTTTTTGTCCTGCGTTTTTTGGGTTGAAAAAAACGCATGAAAAAACGCCTGTGCAATGTCCTGCTTCTGGGGTTTCTTCATTTGTGTGGAAATTGCATTTTTGGCACCTTTGGCGGGTTTTTTTGGTACCCAAAATTTGTTGGGTACCAAAAAAAAAAAAGGATGCAGTAGTGATGGAAAAAATGTATTTAACGAAATATACATCTTTTATAACAAAATTTTAATTAATGTTTACATTTTTTTAGGTAGTACTACTGCTCCCAGCATGGAAGAGACTGTTCCACGATGGGAGTAGTAGTACCTGTACTAATAGACATATCGCCCCGGGTGTCAGCCCTGACACCCGATGCGATCATCCATAATATAGTAGAGATGCAGAGCGGCTCTATACAGCGATCACATCTCTGCACTATACTCTTGGCCGGCCAGTGATGTGAATAGAACATCACTCATTCATATTTTCCGCCCAGAGTGGTGATTGGCCGGATGGTTTCACCCAATCACCGCTCTGAGGGAAATATGAATGAGTGAGTGGCCGGCCGGAGTATAGTGCAGAGATGCGAGCGCAGGAGAAAGCCACTCCATCTCTGCAACAGACAGGATGATTGCAGCGGGTGTCAGTAGTGATACCCACTGTGATCTGTTCTTACCTGCAAGTACTACTCCCAACATGGAGCACACTCTGTTCCATGCTGGGAGCTGTAGTACCTGCATCAATAGACAGATCGTAGCGAGTGTAACTTCTGACACTTGCTGCGATCTGTGTATTAATGCAGGTACTACATTTCCCAGCATTGAGCAGAGTGTACTCCATGTTGGGAGCTGTAGTACCTGCAGTTAAGGAAAGATCACAGTGGGAATCACTACTGACATCCGCTGTGATCCTCCTGTATAATGTATAGATGTGGGCGGATGCTCTTCTATGGTCCCCTGCACTGACGAATATATACACATTTTCCTATTTCCCACAGAGAGTTGTGATTGGCTGGAACCATCTGGCCAATCACAGCTCTCTGCGGGAAATATGAATATGTGTATATATACGTCAGTGCAGGGGACCATAGAAGAGCATCCGCCCACATCTATACATTATACAGGAGGATTGCAACGGTCAATCTGTAAATTAGTACAGGTACTACTACTCCCATCATGGAACAGTGTGTTCCATGCTGGGAGTAGTAGTCCTACCTAAAAAATAAAGCACACACACTACATTTTTATTATTGTCGGCTACATTTTTAGGTCCCTGCCTGCCCACATAAATTGATCCCTGTTTAAAAATTTATAAAAATTTTGTAATTTAAAAGATACATTTTGTTAGATACAATTTTTTCCTTAACTACTGTATCTTTTTTATATATTTTTTAAACGCCAAAAGGATTAAAAAAAAACACAAAAGTGAAAAACACCAAGTGGAATAAGAATTTTGTGATTTCTCATTGATTTACAACTAACATCTGGCCGCAGCATTTTTTGCCCCAAAAAACGCCATGCGGTAGAATCAGTGTTTTTCTTGGCGCCCCCCCCCCCCCCCCCCAAAACAAAAAAAAGTAGAAACTTAGCCTAGTATTCACACTACTTTTTGTAATAAAGACACATAAATTAGAAATAGAAGAAATCTACATGTATATTGACCTGCAGTGCAGGTTTTAAATCTGCATCATATGAATTGATGTTAATGAAGGCTGGGGCTCTAGCTTTGGTTCTGCTTCATGTAAATGTCAATGTCGCTTGCAACATTAAATAAATCCTTTATTTATATAGTGGCAGTATATTCTGCAGCGCTGTAAATAGCTTGTCATCACTCAAATAAGTTCTTGTCCCTATTGGGGCTCACAATCTTAATTCACCTTTTGAAGTGTGGGAGGAAACAGCCAAACCTCACTTGTAATAAAGTTGCATGTGCATGACATCAAGTTGCAGATAAGTCCCACAAAATATTTTGGTCTAATAATGTAGATGAGATTTGCTGTCCCATGACACGTCACTAGGTAGCCATAACCGTTTGCAGATTTTCTCCATTAACACCTTTAACCCCTTAAGGACCGGGGGTTTTTCCGTTTTTGCATTCTCGTTTTTTGCTCCTTGCCTTTAAAAAATCATAACTCTTTCAAATTTACACCTAAAAATCCATATGATGGCTTATTTTTTGCGCCACCAATTCTACTTTGTAATGACGTCATTCATTTTGGCCAAAAATCTATGGTGAAGCGGGAAAAAAAATCATTGTGCGACAAAATTGAAAAAAAAACGCTGTTTTGTAACTTTTGGGGGCTTCCGTTTCTACGTAGTACATTTTTCGGTAAAAAATGCCATTGTTGATGCTATCAACCTTGCTGTATATCTACATTTTTCATAAATAAATAGTCAGATGGGCAGGAACTTCATTTCAAAAAGGGTGTGACTGCAAGGCTCAGGGGTGTAATTATGAAGCTAAGGGCAAGGGGTTATCCAGGAAAAAACTTTTTTATATATATCAACTGGCTCCAGAAAGTTAAACAGATTTGTAAATTACTTCTATTTAAAAATCTTAATCCTTTCAGTACTTATGAGCTTCTGAAGTTAAGGTTGTTCTTTTCTGTCTAAATCCTCTCTGATGACACCTGTCTCTGGAAACGCCCAGTTTAGAAGAGGTTTGCTATGGGGATTTGCTTCTAAATTGGGCGTTTCCAGAGACAGGTGTCATCAGAGAGGATTTTTGCTCCTTGCCTTTAAAAAATCATAACTCTTTCAAATTTACACCTAAAAATCCATATGATGGCTTATTTTTTGCGCCACCAATTCTACTTTGTAATGACGTCATTCATTTTGCCCAAAAATCTATGGTGAAGCGGGAAAAAAAATCATTGTGCGACAAAATTGAAAAAAAAACGCTGTTTTGTAACTTTTGGGGGCTTCCGTTTCTACGTAGTACATTTTTCGGTAAAAATGACACCTGATATGTATTCTGTAGGTCCATACGATTAAAATGATACCCTACTTATATAGGTTTGATTTTGTCGGACTTCTGGAAAAAATCATAACTACATGCAGGAAAATTAATACGTTTAAAATTGTCATCTTCTGACCCCTATAACTTTTTTATTTTTCCGTGTATGGGGCGGTATGAGGGCTAATTTTTTGCGCCGTGATCTGAAGTTTTTAACGGTACCATTTTTGCATTGATAGGACTTATTGATCACTTTTTATTCATTTTTAAATGATATATAAAGTGACCAAAAATGCACTATTTTGGACTTTGGAATTTTTTTGCGCGCACGCCATTGACCGAGCGGTTTAATTAATGATATATTTTTATAATTCGGACATTTCCGCACGAGGTGATACACATATGTTTATTTTTATTTTTATTTACACTGTGTTTTTTTTTTTTATTGGAAAAGGGGGGTGATTCAAACTTTTAATAGGGGAGGAGTTAAATGATCTTTATTCACTTTTTTTTTTCACTTTTTTTTTGCAGTGTTATAGGTCCCATAGGGACCTATAACACTGCACACACTGATCTTCTATGTTGATCACTGGTTTCTCATAAGAAATGACTGCTCATGCCTGGATGACTGCTCATGCCTGGATGACTGCTCATGCCTGCCGGATGACTGCTCATGCCTGGATCTCAGGCACTGAGCAGTCATTCGGCGATCGGACAGCGAGGAGGCAGGAAGGGGCCCTCCCGCTGTCCTGTCAGCTGTTCGGGATGCCGCGATTAGCCGCGGCTATCCCGAACAGCTCGACTGAGCTAGTCGTGAACTTTCACTTTCACTTTTAGCCGCGCGGCTCAGCTCTGAGCGCGCGGCTAAAGGGTTAATAGCGCGCGGTGCCGCGATCAGCGCTGCGCGCTATTAGAGGCGGGTCCCGGCTTCACTATGACGCCGGGCCCGCCGTGATATGACGCGGGGTTACTGTGTAACCCCGCGTTATATCAGAAGAGCAGGACCAAGGACGTACCGGTACGTCCTTGGTCCTTAAGGGGTTAAGGACTGGGCCAATTTTCATTTTTGCACTTCCGCTTTTTCCTCCTCCCCTTCTAAAAATGATAACATTTTCAATTTTGCACCTACAGACCCATAAAAGGGCTTGTTTTCTGTGTCACCAAATGTGCTTTGTAATAACATCAATCATTTCATAACAACATTCATGGCAAAACCCCCCAAAAAATTTGTGGGGTGAAATTGAAAAAAAAAAACATGCTATTTTGAAAATTTTTGGAGCTTCCGTTTCTACGCAGTGCACTTTTTCGTAAAAATTACACCTTATTTTTATTTTGTAGGACCGTACGGTTACAAAGATACCCAATTTATGTAGGTTTTATTTTATTTTACTATTTTTAAAAAAAAATTATAGCTACATGCACCAAAATTAGTATGCTTAAAATTGTCCTCTTCTGCCCCCTATAAGATTTTTATTTTTCCGCATATGGGGCTATATGAGGCTAATTTTTTAGTTTGTAGTTTTTATTGGTGCCATTTATCTTTTGATAAGACTTTTTGATCGCTTTTATTCATTTTTTGTGGTATATGAAGTGATCATAATTGTGCAGTTTTGGACTATGGTGTTTTTTTTACATGTACGCCATTGATCGTGCGGTTTAACTAACCTTATATTTTAATAGAAAGTTTAAAAAATGTTTATAGTAAGAGAAGGCAGGCAAGAGCCCTCGGATGCCACGGATGTCCCAATCAGCTGCCCTGAGCTAACCAGCACCATTAACCCAGCATTTTAGACTTTAATCATGGCATCTAAAGGGTTGATGCCTGGTTCATGGCAACCAGGACCCGCCGGGTATGAAGCGTGCTCGGCTCATGAGCACGTTTTAAACTCTGGTAACGGGACCAGGGCGTACAGGTACGTCCTTGGTCCTTAACCCCTTAAGGACCAAGGGCGTACAGGTACGCCTTTGGTCCTGCTCTCCTGATATAATGCGGGGTTACACAGTAACCCCGCGTCATATCACGGCGGGCCCGGCGTCATAGTGAAGCCGGGACCCGCCTCTAATAGCGCGCAGCGCCGCGCGCTATTAACCCTTTAGCCGCGCGCTCAGAGCTGAGCCGCGCAGCTAAAAGTGAAACCGAAAGTGGCCGGCTAGCTCAGTCGGGCTGTTCGGGATAGCCGCGGCTAATCGCGGCATCCCGAACAGCTGACAGGACAGCGGGAGGGCCCCTACCTGCCTCCTCGCTGTCCGATCGCCGAATGACTGCTCAGTGCCTGAGATCCAGGCCTGAGCAGTCATGCGGCAGAATCGTTGATCACTGGTTTCTTATGAGAAACCAGTGATCAGCATAGAAGATCAGTGTGTGCAGTGTTATAGGTCCCTATGGGACCTATAACACTGCAAAAAAAAAGTGAAAAAAAAAAGTGAATAAAGATCTTTAACTCCTCCCCTATTAAAAGTTTGAATCACCCCCCTTTTCCAATAAAAAAAAAATACAGTATAAATAAAAATAAAAATAAACATATATTGTATCACCGCGTGTGGAAATGTCCGAATTATAAAAATATATCATTAATTAAACCGCTCGGTCAATGGCGTGCACGCAAAAAAAATTCCAAAGTCCAAAATAGTGCATTTTTGATCACTTTTTATATCATTTAAAAATGAATAAAAAGCGATCAATAAGTCCTATCAATGCAAAAATGGTACCGTTAAAAACTTCAGATCACGGCGCAAAAATTGAGCCCTCATACCGCCCCATACACGGAAAAATAAAAAAGTTATAGGGGTCAGAAGATGACAATTTTAAACATATTAATTTTCCTGAGTGTAGTTAGGATTTTTTCCAGAAGTCAGACAAAATCAAACCTATATAAGTAGGGTATCATTTTAATCGTATGGACCTACAGAATAAAGATAAGGTGTCATTTTTACCGAAAAATGTACTAAGTAGAAACAGAAGCCCCCAAAAGTTACAAAACAGCGTTTTTTTTTTTCAATTTTGTCGCACAATGATTTTTTTTTCCGTTTCACCGTAGAGTTTTTGGGCAAAATGACTGACTTCTTTACAAAGTAGAATTGGTGGCGCAAAAAATAAGCCATCATATGGATTTTTAGGTGCAAAATTGAAAGAGTTATGATTTTTTAAAGGCAAGGAGCAAAAAACGAAAATGCAAAAACGGAAAAACCCCCACTCCTTAAGGGGTTAAACGGGTACTCCCGTGGAAAACTTTTATTTTTTTAAATCAACTGGTGCTAGAAAATTAAACAGATTTGTAAATTACTTCTATTAAAAAATCTTAATCCTTCCAATACATTTTATGGGCTGTATACTACAGAGGAAATGGTCTTCTTTTTGGATTTCTCTGATGTCATGACCACAGTGCTCTCTGCTGACCTCTGCTGTCCATTTTAGGAACTGTCCAAAGCAGCATATGTTTGCTATGGGAATTTTCTCCTGCTCTGGACTGTTCCAAAAATGGACAGCAGAGGTCAGCAGAGAGCACTGTGGTCATTACATCAGAGAAAACCAAAAAGAAAAGCATTTCTTCTGTAGTATATAGCCCCTAAAAAGTACTGGAAGGATTAAGATTTTTTAATAGAAGTCATTTACAAATCTGTTTAACTTTCTGGCACCAGTTGATTTAAAAAAAAAAAAAAGTTTTCCACGGGAGTACCCCTTGAAGTACCAGGGCACAAGGGCGTACCTGTATGCACTTCATCCTAAAGAGGTTAAAGGGGTACTGCAGTGGAAAACAAATGTTTTCAACTCCACTTGTGCCAGAAAGTTAAACAGATTTGTAAATTACTTTTATTTAAAAATCCTAAGACTTCCAGGGTGTATCAGCTGCTGTGTACTACCGAGGAAGTTTTCCAGTCCGACCACAGTGCTCTCTGCTGACACCTCTGTCCATATCAGGAACTATCCCCATAGCAAACCTCTCCTGCTCTGGAGCTGATACGTACTGAAAGGCTTAAAGGGGTACTCCAGCTCTAAGACATCTTATCCCTTATCCACGGGGCAGAGCCGTGACGCCACAATTCTCCGTCCCCGTGATCGCCAGTAATCAGACCCTGAGCAAACACGCTCCGGGGACTGATTCTACTGGGGTGCTGCGTGCAAGATCACGGGGGTCCCCAGCGGCGGGACCCCTGCGATCAGGCATCTTATCCCCTATCCTTTGGATAGGGGATAGGATGTCTTAGCGCCAGAGTACCCCTTTTTAAATAGAAGTCATTTGCAGCCGCATTACATTCCCACCTTCTTGCGTTCAGTGATTCAGAGCAGCCATAGACCTAGAAAGAAAATGTGATGAAAAGAACTGGAGACAGAGCTTCCCTTGTATGAAAAGTTCCAATACAGCTTGGAGCTGATCTGAGGAACATTACAGAGTGCTGATATGTGAGGACTTACAGCACTTAATCCTCTATGAAGTTATTGATCTTGGTGTCTCAGATGAGCCACAATTTCCATGGTGCGCAGGAAGAATGGAAGTCCTCTTCTGTACATCTGTTGCACACTTTGTCAACTTTCTCACCACTACCTATTTATTCCATTCAGCTGATCTGCAGATGGTCTCACTGGAAGGAACAAGGCCAAGGAGCAGCTGCAAGTGACAGGAAGTAAGGAAAATGGAATTATTTGTTATTATTTGCTTTGTTTTTAAGGATTTATCCTCCCTGCCAAATTCATATAAAATCCAAGATATAGTACATGATAGATTTACTAAATGAACAAGTTCTCAAACAAACCGGTTTATAATCTAAATTATTGCTGACTCTTATGCTCATTTATTATTTATCAACCACAAAATCTGACTGTATGTGACCATTTGATGACCATCATTTATCCCCCTAAAGCATACCTGTCATAATACAGAAAAAATAATGCTTACATGTGTGGTGAGGGTGTGATAAGGGCTGATGGAATTACCCTAGGGGCAGATGGCATTAACCCATTGTGTTTGTGATGCCAGGGCGTGGTTTATCCTCCATACCACCCGAAGGAATACCGCTGGGTCCTGGGCTAGGCACGGGGGATATAATGACTCTGGCACCAAGTTACAGAACAACTGTAGCTTTACTGAGTCCGACAGATGCAGCAGTCTATACAGCTTGGCTAGGCCCACGAAGGTGACCAGTGACTTCAGAGACCTTAGGGCTTGCTGGGACTTATAGTGGATTTGGAAAATGTGGATGCAGGCCACGCTGACTTGAGACAGGATGACTTGGACTGACTTGACTATAACAGACTATGACTGACTTCACCCCTTCAGTAGCTTACCAGGCTTTGACTTGACCTGTGGGGCAATGGCCTTGAGAGTCCGTGGCTGCTGGATTGACTTTAGGCCTCCTCTGGACTACAGATAAACAACTACGACTTGACCTTATTGTTACTCAGCATAAGCAGGAAGAGAGAGAGTAGAGGCTCCACCCAGGGATTATATTGGGGAGACTCTGAGGGGTCCCATAGGTCACCGTTAGGTCACATGGTCACTGACACCCCACTGGGTTACAGTCACATGACAACAGGTTAATCACATGTCGTATATTCTTAATGCTACAACACATTACAGGTATATTACAGGAGATAACACACATACAAAATGAATATGCAAGGGGAACAGATGATTGGGGCCCAGGGGACACTGTAGGGAGGCTGCCTGACAGGGCAGAGAGGGTGCAGGGGTGCAACTCCTGTGCTAAGCCACCACGTATGTTACTCACTAGGTCATGCAGATGCTTTACATGTCTTTTTGTGTGTCTAGCTTCTGTATTTTTGGCTTAGAAATCCCTCTGTTCTGCTGCTTACTCATTCTGACATCTACTGCTCAGGAAAGGGTGTGTCTGAGGTAAGCACTGAAACCACCCTCATTCACCATGCATTCGCTTCCTCCCTGAGTCTTTAGTGCTGTTCAGGGCTCTGGAGTAGGGGAGAGATGGGCCGGGGGAGGGGGTAGAGGTGTTTGTAGGAGGAGGTTACAAAAGAGTCTGAGGGGACAGAGGAGTCTGAAGGAGGATAGAGGGGTCTGGGGGGGGGGGCATAGGGGTTTGAAGGAGGACATGGGGGCCTGAAGGAGGACAGAGGGGTCTCTAGAAGAGGACAGAGAGGTATTAGGGGTCATAGGGGTCTGGAGGAAGAGATAGGGATTTTCATGCGAAAATTCATAATGAAATTGACATAGTGCAATTTGCATGCGCAATTATATCTTTCACCTAAAAGAACGGAGGGATCAGTGTCCAGTCTGGAAGTGCCAATATTCGAATAAAAATTTGCATAAATTTGTATTAAAAAAATGAATATTCATCATTGCGAATGTATCACTATATTCTAAATATGCTGATATTCGCTGTAAAAATTAGCATTTCGAATATTCGCATTTCGAATGCTAATAATGATGACAAAGGGGTGTGGCAGGGTTATATTCAGAGGGCACAGTGTTTTATAACAGAGTTATAACAAATATTGTCTTTATAAAGAGGATGAGGATCTGCTAACAAAGTGAGGAGCCAGTGATGTCCGGAAGTCAAACTTTGCAAAGGAAAGATGAAGCTGGAAGAAGTCCTGGTGCCTGGACAAGATGAAGATAATGAAGATATAGACAACAGAGAAAACGTCACATGATGAGTCATTGATATCATTGTGTATTCTCCTGACTGTCCTATCAGAGCTGTAGTCACATGTTAATTCTGCAGTGATGGTGAGTGAAGCTGTACCCCAAACTGTGGGTTTCGCTGCTCTCAAGCTGTTACAAAAATACAACTTCCATCATGTCTGTGGCTCTTTGAACATGATGGGAGTTGCAGCTAAGCCACTTGAACTGAGGTGATTGTTGGGGTCCCAGCAGTCAGACCCTGACTCCAGGGGTGTCACTAGATTATTGTAAAGCCAGGGGCCCCGTATGTCAGCTGCCTGTAATCTCCAACGCTGTACTCACTGTTCTGCTGGTGAGGTCACTGTGTCCATACATTACATTACTTATCCTGTACTGATCCTGAGTTATATCCTGTAAATATTTTATTAAAATTTTAAACGTAACGATAAATAAGTACAAACATAAACATACTATATCTGACAGAACATATCAATATAATGAATCATAAAACCAACACCATAGCATAAAATACAATACCGGTCCACCCCACACTCATTCCTCCACACAAATAAATATATACAATATTTACAAGACATTTTCCTATAATAACCATAACATACTACTAAGCTACATACACTAATATTAAATGTGAATTCCCTGGCCCAGTTGCAATACCAAAACCCATCCTGTATCCTGTAGATCTTTCATTAAAATTTCAAACATAACAATAAAAAATTACAAAACATAAACATACCATATCCGACAGAACATATCAATATAACGAATCATAAAACCAACACCATAGCATAAAGTACAACACCGGTCCACCCCACACTCATTCCTGCACACAAACAAATATATACAATATTTACAAAAGACATATTCCTATAATACCCATTATACCCATACCATACTAATAAACTATATACACTAATACTAAATGTGAATTTCCTGGCCCAGTTGCAATACCAAAAACCCAATACCAGTAATATACCAAAAAGAATAACAACAACAACAATAATAATATATACAAAATAAAAAAAACAACACAAACAAAATAACAGCACTTTTTTTATTTATTTTTGGCCCTGAGCTGGTCCCGCATCCCATGCCCCCAGTACATGTTACCAGACGTCCATGAACCAGTCCAGGATTTTCTGTATATATAAAAGTCCCATACAAACCCCCTCCCCCCTTTTTAACCCACCACCCAACCTAAACTAAACCCAAACCCCAGGTGGCATCACACAATATATACAATATATACATTACATAAAATATACACAGACTAACAATATATACAATACATAAGTATACAAATAGACTACAATAATAAATACAATAACAAATACATATAACACTATAAGCCAAACAACAAACCCCTAAAGCTCAAGTACAGCGCCTGCAAGCCCTATATTACCATAAACCAACTGCTCAAAACAAAAAGACTAATGTGCCAGCATCAGCCCACCACCAGGGGAGACAACAGGCTAAGGCACTTTAAAGGCAGAGCCCCTCCATAGACGAGAGGCCCTGCCAGCACCCAGCCTCTCGTACTCCAGAGAACGCACCTTCACCAGGTCACAGAGAATGTTCCTAACCACCACATCCACAGGGAGGATTTTACGCTGCGTCGACACTAAACACCGTGCGTTCCACGTGTAGTACCTAACCACTGAGCTGACTAGGAATAAAGTGCACCGGTCCCAGCCTCCAAGGTTTCTGAATGCCCCATAGGCCCATTCCGCATAGGAGAGACTGGCCAGCCAAGGCCAACCAATGGAAGCGCCCACCCTGGTGTAAACCTCTGTGTTAAAGGGACAATGAAGCAGAAAATGCTCCATGCTTTCCAGCATGCCTCCACACTCTTCGCGGGGACATCCCTGGTCATCAGAGCTCCTGCACTTCAGATTGTCCCTCACACACAGTTTGCCATGGAAGCAGCGCCAAGTCAAGTCCCAAAACTTCAAGGGGATCCTGATAGAATTCAAAAGCTCTAAACCCACCTCCAGATCCCGACTTGGGCAGTCCTTGAGCGCCAATGGCCTCTGGAAATGAGAAGACAGGACCCTCTTGTCAAGGAATTTCCTTGACAGAGTCCTAATCTCCCCCATCCCCAGACCCCACCGACGAATAACCTTCAGAACCGGGGTAGCGTAAGCCGGGAGATGCCCGTGTGGTGTGCGAAGATCCTTCACTTGCCCTCCTGTCTCCCATTCCTGGAAGAAAGGACAAAACCATCCCCTACAGGAGGATACCCACGGAGGAGCCCTCTCTGACCAGAGGTTTGCTATATTGGTCTTAAGAAAGGTATTCACTAGGAATACCACGGGGTTGACCATACACAACCCCCCTAGTCTCCTTGTACGGTAAGTAACCTCCCTCTTCACTAGGTTCAGTCTGTTCCCCCATAACATCTGGAAGAACGCACTGTAGACCCGGGTACAAAGAGGTTCTGGCAACATGCATACACTGCCCAGGTATATCAGTAAAGGGAGCAGGAATGTTTTGATCAGGTTAACCCTTTCCCGGAGGGTCAAAGACCAACCCTTCCACTGATCCACCTTCTGAGCGGCGATCTTAAGCCTGCTGTCCCAGTTTTGTTTGGGGTAATCCCCTTGGCCAAATTCGATGCCGAGAACTTTTGCAGATTCCTGGGGCTCTGGAAGGGCGTCCGGGAGATCAAAACTAGGATCTCCCCCTCCCAGCCAGAGACTCTCGCACTTATCCTGGTTGATCTTGGACCCGGATGCCTCCGAGTAGCGGTCCACCTCTGACATCACCCATTGGCCTTCCTCTTGTGAGGAGACAAACACGGTGACATCATCAGCATACGCTCCCGCCCTCAGAGCCAAATCCGGCACCGCCAGGTCCATTCTCTCCCCCGCCAACGGTCCACAATCAATCCTCCTAAGGAAAGGATCAATTGCAAACACGTACAGCAACGGGCTCAACCCTGACGGACGCCAGACCCAACCTCAAAAGAGCGGCCAATCCAACCATTCACAAGCGGGAAACTCTCTGCCCCTGCGTACAAGGTCTTAAGCCAATCAACAAAACCCCCCCGGCAGGCCATATCTCAGAAGAACAGACCAGAGGTACTCATGGTTAACCCGATCAAACGCTTTTGCCTGATCCAAGGACAGCAAGTACCCCTTCCAGTGGCCAGCCCTACCCTGCTCCACAGACTCTCGGACACTGAGCACAGCACTAAATGTACTGCAGCCCGGAACAGAGCAATGCTGAGCCCCCGAAAGGAGCCGGGGTGCAAACTCCACCAGCCGGTTAAACAGCACTTTTGCCAGAATCTTTCGGTCCACATTGAGAAGCGCTATGGGACGCCAATTCTCAATGCGGAACGGGTCTTTACCCTTTGACAGGATGATCAGCGCTGACCTCCTCATTGACTTTGGCAGAGTGCCCGAGGATAGACACTCATTAAATACCTCGGTCAACAGGGGAACCAAAGTGTCCTTAAAGGTCTTATAGAACTCAGATGTTAAGCCATCTGGACCGGGTGACTTCTTGAGGGCAAGCCCATCAATAGCCATCCTGACTTCCTCTTCCCGGATCATCTCTGTCAAAACGTCAAGAGAGGGGTCTACTCCTAGTTCAGGGATGGTTTCAGCCAAGAAAGCTGACACCTTATCCCGATCTAGATCCTTCCTTCCCAAGAGGTGCGAGTAAAAGGATCTGACGACCTCCAAGATCCCTGATCTGGACCTTTTCAAGGATCCCGTACTATCAATCAGTCCTGAGACTACCTTACTATTCACTGACATCTTGCAGTTTCTGTAAGGGTCGGGCTAGCGGTACTTCCCGTAATCCCTCTCAAAAACCAAAGATGCGTGCCTATCGTACTGACACCTCATCAGCAAGGATTTCACTCTGGAGATATCATCACGACTACCTCCAGTCGAGACAAGGGGCTCAAGTTTCTTCCTCAGGCCCTGGTACAAACGGTACCTGTTTAGGCTTCTGAGGCCTGAGAGCTGGCGGAAGAATCTCGCAACCCTTTTTTTGAAGATCTCCCACCACTCTGACTTACTGCTACAAAGGCCCAGCAATGGTACCTGGCTCTGAAGAAAATCCTCAAAGGACTGTCTTATCTCCGCTTCTTCCAAGAGAGACGAATTCAGCTTCCAATAGCCTCTGCCCATCCGGGGGGTCTCTGTAACATTCAGAGAAAACAAAATTAAACAGTGATCGGAGAACTCCACCTCAACAACAGACACTGCTGAAGAGACGGCCTCCTCCTTTAAATAAAACCTATCTATCCTAGACCTACAACTACCCCTATGATAGGTGAATCCCGCGTGGCCTGGGGTGTGCCGGATGTGGACATCCACCAGCTCATAATTCGACCAGAAGAGCTCAAGACCCTCTGGCCGAACAAAGCTGATATCGAACTCAGGGGTACCATAAGGATGTATCAAGGCGTAGATGTCAGCTGCCTTAAAGCCCAACTTCAGCAGAAGCTCAACAACTTTAGATCTTGGAGGACATGTATCACTGCCTCTCCACCTCAGCCGGACCACATTCCTTCGGAGACCACCTGGCCCGGCTGTTGGGAGGGACCACACAGTATCCCCCCTCTTTCCTCTCGGAAGGCTGAAAGACCATGTCTTTCTATCCAAAAGGATAGATCAACCTCCCTACCCTCTACATTAATTGATCTCTCCTCTCTCCTTAAGGCCCCCAGGAGACGCTGCTGCAAATTGCCCCCCCCAGAGCCAGAAGACGAGGAAGGTGCCCCCCTCCACCCAGCGGTGACATTTGTGTAGCTGCGTACCGGTGCTGCCACCGCTGGGGGTGCAACTGGACCAGGCCCTACATCCCCACCACTAATCTGTGCCCCTTCACCACCCTCCTCGACATAATCCATACTCACACCATTATTGCCTGTTTTAGCTGATGTGCCCCCCATACCTCCACCCGTGCTACAGCCCATACTACCATTCACTCCAACATTAACCTCCTCATTCATACTGGCTGGACCGGTGCGTTCTGGTGCAGATAGTGTACCATCAGCATCACTGAGTACCAGAGCTGGAGCCACCGCCACAGGACAGGTCACCGGTCCTTTATACAAGGACCGGGAAGCCTGCCTAGCCTGTTTATTAGTGGCCCCAGCCCTGTTTTTACTGATACCCTCCGCCTCATCAGTACTGGAGTTTTCTGCTCCTGGGCGCCGCTGTTCTGGATAAGTGGCGCCAATACAAAATAAAGGTTTTAGTCCAGTCTTTCTGGGAGGCGAAGACATCTTGGCCCCAGCAGCTCTTTCACGATGACACCGCTGCTCCAAAGGAACAGCAGTGCCAACGCTCAGAGCCACCGGAGCTCCCGCAGCTGACTCTGGCACAAAGCCGCCCCCCCTCCCGTTAGGGAGCAGCCCAATGTGCCAGAGCCATCCATGCCCATCGCTGGGCAAATATCACTGTCCGACCTCACAGCCGATACATTGTCTGCTCCACCACTGTTACTACAAACAGCGATGGAGCTCACCGCCACACTAGACTCCATACTCTCCCCACTCTCCTGCACTGAGTCCACAGCAGAACTCAGGCTGGGCTGAGAAATGGGGTTCACACAGTGAGCTGACCCTGCGGCCAGTCCGGGGGGCTCAGGGAGGGGATTATATACAAATGTCTTCTTTAGCTTCTTTTTCCTTTCCCCAGGTGCCTCCTCTGGTAACTCATCCCCAAACCTGGAGTCCTGGAGGCGACCTGGGGACTCCAGGAGTTGGATCTGGACCATCAGCGCCCCTCCCTGGTGACTGGTGCTGCTCTCATCCCCCGAACCGCCAGAGCCACGGCCAGATGACATCGCCACTTGCCCTGCAGGGAGCCCACTGTATGGGGTCAGATGTTGCAGACCCCCGGGTGGATTTGGCTCAACATTATCGGCCTCCTCAGCGTCTCTTTCCTCCTCCACCCGTGGCTGAAGCCCCCTCAGCCGTCTCTGCTTCTCTCTCTCCATTGTATGAAAGCGGTCTTCATTTAAAAGTTTTTCCCTAAATGGCCCGCTGTTCTCTAAAATAAAAGTTCTCTTCTTCTCCAGTATCCTTATTTCATTTTTCAGCTGTTTAATCCTGGCTGACAGCTCAGCTTTCTGTCGTTTCGCCGCAGTTTCCATCAGGGCTTTGCTTCCCGTACCTCCTCCTGGAGCCTATACAAGCTGCCCCTTGCTTCCTCATATCCACGGATGTGTTCTGCCACACGAGAGTTATGGGGGACTCCAGACTCCCGGGCCCTAGGCATCCCCCAATCCTCCTCCACACATACGTGGGCATTTAGCTTTGCTCCAGGAGGAGTATCACAGTCCACATTGTCAGGCCTTGTTGTCACAGTACCTGTGCTTCCGGAACTTCTTGCACTTGTAGTCCCACAACTTGCAGGGCCAGCCTTGCGGCTGCTCTTTGTCTCTACGGGTTCAGGGGTGGCTGGAGATGCATCGCTGCACCTCCTGGCAGAGCGCCTCAACCCGGAGACCTCTGATGCACTTCCTGATGCTGGTCCCTCCACACCTGGTCGCTGGCTCCCCCTGCCCCCCGCGGACCTGATTCGGGGGGCAGGTGTTGGGGTTCTCCTCTCCTCGCTCATGCCTGAACACACGCTCTCCCTCTGGGGAAGGAAGAACGTTGTCCGGCACAGATGACACGGCAGAGCACACACACCAAACAATCCAGCAAACGACTTCCTCCACACTCAGCAGACTCACAGGAAGATGCTCCCTCTAGTGGCCAGACTCCAGAGCTGTACTCACTACTCTGCTGGCGAGGTCACTGTGTATATACATTACATTACTTATCCTGTACTGATCCTGAGCTATATCCTGTATTATACTATTATACTCCAGAGCTGTACTCACTATTTTAGACATTGTTAAAAGTTGGTTTTAATGCTTTAAATCCTGAAATTTCTGGTACTGGCAGCACTAGGGGGTATTTACGAGTGTTTTTCTGGGCATGCTGGGCATTGCAGTTTTGAAGATGAAGGCCCACCAGTCGGGAGGCACTGGGTTATACAATATGTAATGGGCTCCCCTTAGTGGTTGCTGTAATAAGCCAGAATTGTATCATGCAAGGCTAGGGCTATGTGGAGGGAAGCAGGGGAATTGGAGTTCTGCAGCATTGCTCTGACCTCTTTAAAAATCATGACAGAGACCTTTTGCCCTATATAGAGTAAAACGATTTGGACTATAGATATAACTATTGCACTGCTCTAGTTCACTACAAGTGAAACCATCGACCAAGTTACTAGAATTCACTGCTCTAGTTCACTACAAGTGAAACCATTGACCAAGTTACTAGAATTCACACGTTCATTAAATTAATGGGGAACATCAAAAACATTATCAATCAATTGTTCAGTGAAACATACAGTAAGGGTAAAGAGGGTAAAAACACACAATGGCCCTGATTTGCTAAGCTAAAACAGACTAGTTTTTGTCAGGTTATTTTGGTGCATAGTGGCCCTGATTTGCTATTGTAAACCTGACCTGTTTTGTCACATTGCGCCATGAATTGTGTGTGCTCCAGAATTTGCACCAAAAACTCAAATAACTCAACAAATTCTTCATTTTAGTTACTAAGGTTTCCATAGAAAATGTGGTGGATTTCAGCTCTGGAAAACCCTACAGATCGGAGCAGTTGCAAAAAAAGTTAAATGTAGGGAAATGTGCAAAACGTAGGGAAACATTAGTAAATACCACGGAAAAATACTTGTTGGGATTTAAAAACCTACAAAGAAAACTACACTCCACTCTTAGTAAATCAGGGCCATAGTGTGCGAGACAATTTTCAATGGGGTGTTACCCCATGTACCATATTGCACAACCACAAAGAGGAAAAAAGTACACCGTGTTGCGCACACACAGTATCTCATAAATACATGTCAATCTTTATTTACCCCTTAAGGACCAAGGATGTACCGGTACGTCCTTGGTCCTGCTCCCGTGATATAACGCGGGGTTACACAGTAACCCCGCATCATATCAAGGCGGGCCTGGCGTCATAGTGAAGCGGGAGGGCCCCTACCTGCCTCCTCGCTGTCCGATCGCCGAATGACTGCTCAGTGCCTGAGATCCAGGCATGAGCAGTCATGCGGCAGAATCATCGATCACTGGTTTCCTATGAGAAACCAGTGATCAATGATAAAGATCAGTGTGTGCAGTGTTATAGGTCCCTATGGGAGCTATAACACTGCAAAAAAAAAGTGGAAAAAAAAAGTCAATGAATATCATTTAACCCCTCCCCTATTAAAAGTTTGAATCACCCCCCTTTTCCCATAAAAAAAAAAAACGCAGTGTAAATAAAAATAAAAATAAACATATATGGTATCACCACGTGTGGAAATGTCCGCATTATAAAAATATATAATTAATTAAACCACTCGGTCAATGGCGTGCGCGCAAAAAAATTCCAAAGTCCAAAATAGTGCATTTTTGGTCACTTTTTATATAATTTAAAAATGAATAAAAAGCTATCAATAAGTCCTATCACTGCAAAAATGGTACCGTTAAAAATTTAAGATCACGGCGCAAAAAATTTGCCCTCACACCACCCCATACACGGAAAAATAAAAAAGTTATAGGGGTCAGAAGATGACAATTTTAAACGTATACATTTTCCTGCATGTAGTTATGATTTTTTCCAGAAGTACGACAAAATCAAACCTATATAAGTAGGGTATCATTTTAATTGTATGGACCTACAGATTAAAGATAAGGTGTCATTTTTACCGAAAAATGTACTACGTAGAACGGAAGCCCCCAAAATTACAAAATGGCGTTTTTTTTTCAATTTTGTCGCACAATGATTTTGTTTTCCGTTTCACCGTATATTTTTGGGCAAAATGACTGAGATCATTACAAAGTAGAATTGGTGGTGCAAAAAATAAGCAATCATATGGATTTTTAGGTGCAAAATTGAAAGAGTTATGATTTTTTAAAGGCAAGGAGCAAAAAACGAAAATGCAAAAACGGAAACCCCCCCCCGTCCTTAAGTGGTTAAATACACACAAAAAGTTGTTTAACAAACACATCTAATCAGACAGATCCCCATTAAAAACTTTTTTTTAAAGGCACATAATGCACTCCCGCAACAGGGAGAAGCCCATGGTACCTCTCCCACGGCACCTGTATACTTAGTGTCTCCTATACTGTCTCATAAGCATCATAAACACATACATACATAATTAACTCAGTGCATATATATGGATTCCAGAACCTGTATATAAGTTATAACCTAACCCCAAAGCAAGTCATTAGCAATAATACTACCTGCCAGTTGGTAGTCCCACACATACAGTGGTGATCAAAAGTTTGTGCACCCCAGGTAAAAATTTTAATTAATGTGCATAAAGAAGCCAAGAAAAGATGGAAAAATCTCCAAAAGGCATCAAATTACAGATTAGACATTCTTATAATATGTCAACAAAAGTTAGATTTTATTTGGGCACCCTGCAGAGTTAAATGGGCACTCTCATTAAAACTAATTTGTGCTATTGCACTCCTTAAATGAAAAATATTTCTAATATACTTTGTTTTAAAAAAAAAAATGAAGTTTTCTATGTTTTATTTGTGCTTAAAAAAGCTCAAGAGCACATTTTCCCCCAACTCATACATAGACTTTGGACCAAAGTCCAAACGCAGGAAGTGCCGCCTGGAGTGCTGAGGGGGGGTCCAACCAACAGCATATGGCAGTTATGTGTGAGAGGAGCTATGATTGGATGAGGCTGGACACCCTCCCCCCCCCCCCCTCAGCACTCCAGGCGGCATTTCCTGTGTTTGGACTTTGGTCCAAAGTCTGTGTATGACTTGGGGGAATATGTGCTCTTGACCTTATTTAAGCTCAAATAAAACATAGAAAACTTCTTTTTTTTTAAAACAAAGTATATTAGAAATATTTTTCATTTACCATAAGGAGTACAATAGCAAAAATTAGTTTTAATGAGAGTGACCCTTTAATATCTTGTACTGCCCCTTTGGCATGTATCACAGCTTGTAAACGCTTTTTGTAGCCAGCCTTTCAATTCTTGTTTGAGGTATCTTTGCCCATTCTTCCTTACAAAAGTCTTCCAGTTCTTTGAGATTTCTGGGCTGTCTGTCATGCACTGCTCTTTTAAGGTCAATCCATAGATTTTCAATTATGTTGAGGTCAGGAGATTGTGAAGGCCATCGCAAAACCTTCAGTTTACGCCTCTTAATGTAATGTAACCGTGGATTTCGAGGTGTATTTAGGATCATTATCCATTTGTAGAAGCCATCCTCTCTTTAACTTCAGCTTTTTCACAAATGGCATCTGTGGTAAGCCTCGGGGGGTGTAGGGTAGCTGGGGTGTTGCTGAGCAGGTATCATGGGTTTATTAGCCCTTGCCAGGGTGAGGGTTAAATGCTGGGCCTATCGCCACCCTTCCCAAGGTGAGTGCAGAACCAGTCTATGGACAACCAGTGCTTAGCTGAAAACCGGTAACAGTCCAGATAACAGAGTCTATATACAGCTGAGCGGCGATTGATAGTGGTTGGGACCGGGTAAGTTCTCTTTAGTTTTGGAGGATTTTGTAGCATAGATCCGCTGGATTTAGGGGTAGGTTTAGGTCCAGTGATCTTGCGGAGTTAACGGGGAATGAGAAGAACTCACAGTCTTTAGCATAGGCCGAGACCGAAAGGCTTTGGTCTACTAATTGTCTTTGGAAGTTGCGGAGGTCCTACCTTATCCAGTGTCAGCAACCCAAGAGAGCTATTATTCACTGCAGCTCCCTTATATGGGCAGGGGCTGAGCGGTTTTGGATTGGTCCAGAACAGCTGTAACTCACCGCTACATGGCATTGTGGGTGAACACCTGACACAAGAACCACCGAAGGTCCTTCAACAAACCATAGAGTTCTGAACACCGAGTCACATGACCTAAGGTCCTGCAACGCTAACAGGTAGGAATTTAAAAATACATATTTATACTGATATTTATATGAATATTAGCTAACTGAGGGGTGACGAGGGGCTAACTAGAAAAGAGGGACCCCACCATTCCTAGGAACTCTGACTTTGGGGACCTCTACCAAGGTACAGTATGCAATACGGTACCGGGACACCACACATCAAGTTAGCATTCAAAATTTGCTGAAATTTTATTGAAACAATTTTTCCTTCTACTCGTGAGATGTTCCCTGTGCCACTGGCTGCAATACAACCCCAAAGCATGATTGATCCACCCCCATGCTTAACAGTTGGACAGAGGTTCTTTTCATTAAATTCTGTTCCTCTTCTTCTCCAAACGTACATTTGCTCATTCCGGCAAGAAAGTTAAATTTTAACCTCATCGGTCCACAGAACTTGTTTCCAAAATGCATCAGACTTGTCTATATATTTGCAAAGTTCAAACACTGATTTGTGTTGTGAGGACGTAGAAGAGGTGGTGAAGACCATATTTTTACATGTATCTCTTTATAGTGGAATAGTGTACCACAACTCCAGTGTCTGCCAGATTTTTCTGGAGGGATAGTGCAGTCAAACGTGGGATTTGAATTGTTTTTCTTGCAATCCTGTTCTATCTGATATTTTTATTGGTCTTTCAGATCTTGCTTTAACCCCTTAAGGACCGGAGGTTTTTCCGTTTTTGCATTTTCGTTTTTTGCTCCTTGCATTTAAAAAATCATAACTCTTTCAATTTTGCACCTTAAAATCCATATGATTGCTTATTTTTTGCGCCACCAATTCTACTTTGCAATGACGTCAGTCATTTTGACCAAAAATCTACGGTAGAACAGAAAAAAAATCATTGTGCGACAAAATTGAAAAAAAAAACACTGTTTTGTAATTTTGGGGGCGTCTGTTTCTACGTTGTAAATTTTTCGGTAAAAATGACACATTATCTTTATTCTGTAGGTCCATACGATTAAAATGATACCCTACTTATATAGGTTTGATTTTGTCGTACTTCTGGAAAAAATCATAACTACATGCAGGAAAATGTATACGTTTAAAATTGTCATCTTCTGACCCCTGAAACTTTTTAATTTTTCCGTGTATGGGGCGGTATGAGGGCTAATTTTTTGCTTCGTGATCTCAAGTTTTTAACGGTACCATTTTTGCATTGATAGGACTTATTGATCTATTTTGGACTTTGGAATTTTTTGCGCGTACGCCATTGACCCAGCGGTTTAATTAATGATATATTTTTATAATTCGGACATTTCCGCACGCGGTGATACCATATATGTTTATTTTTATTTACACTGTGTTTTTTTTTTATGGGAAAAGGGGGATGATTCAAACTTTTAATAGGGTTAAATGATATTCAGTCACTTTTTTTTTTCACTTTTTTTTTGCAGTGTTATAGCTCCCATAGGGACCTTTAACACTGCACACACTGATCTTTATCATTGATCACTGGTTTTTCATAGGAAACCAGTGATCGATGATTCTGCCGCATGACTGCGATCGGACAGCGAGGAGGCAGGTAGGGGCCCTCCCGCTGTCCTGTAAGCTGTTCGGGATGCCGCAATTTCGCCGCAGCTATCCCGAACAGCCCATTGAGTTAACCGGCATGGTTTCACTTTCGCTTTTAGCCGCGCGGCTCAGCTCTGAGCGCTCGGCTAAAGGGTTAATAGTGCGCAGCGATCGGCGCTGCACGCTATTAGCGGCGGGTCCCGGCTTCACTATGACGCCGAGCCCGCCGTGATATGATGCAGGGTTACCGTGTAACTCCGCATTATATCACGGGAGCAGGACCAAGGACGTACCAGTACGTCCTTGGTCCTTAAAGGGTTAAAGGGGTGCTCCGGTGAAAAACTATTTTTTAAATCAACTGGTGCCAGAAAGTTAAACAGATTTGTAAATTACTTCTTTTAAAAAATCTTAATCCTTCCTGTATTTATTAGCTGCTGAATACTACAGCGCAAATAATTTTCTTTTAGAAACACAGAGCTGTCTGCTGACATCATGACCACAGTGCTCTCTGCTGACATCTCTGTCCATTTTAGGAACTGTCCAGAGCAGCATATGTTTGCTATGAGGATTTCCTTTTATGCTGGCAGTTCCTAAAATGGACAGAGATGTCAGCAGAGAGCACTGTGCTCATGATGTCAGCAGACAGCTCTGTGTTTCAAACGGAAAATAATTTCCACTGTAGTTTTCAGCAGCTAATAAGTACAGGAAGGATTAAGATTTTTTAATAGAAGTAATTTACAAATCTGTTTAACTTTCTGGCACCAGTTGATTTAAAAAAAAAAGGTTTTCACCGGAGTACCCCTTTAACTTTCACTGTTCCTGATGACTGCCATTTTCTTAATTACATTCCGAACAGAGGATATTGACATTTGAAAACGTTTTGCTATGTTCTTATAGCCTTCTCCAGCTTTGTGAGCGTCAACTATTTTCAGTTTCAGATTTCTAGACAACTGCTTAGAAGAACCCATGGTGCTGGTTGTTGGGGCAAGGTCAGATGAGTCTGGGCATTTAAAACCTTTGAGATTGACATCACCTGGTCTTCCCAGATGATGATTGAGAACAATCCATGACACTGGCAGATCTCAGCTTTGCAAAGGGGGCAGTGCATGCTATAAATACTGCAGGGTGCCCAAACTTTTGCAGACGCCATTTTTTGGTTTTCTGTTATTTTGAAAGTGTAAATGATGGAAATAAAATCTAACTTTTGTTGACATATTATACAAATGTCTAATCTGTAATTTGATGCCTTTTGGAGATTTTTCCATCTTTCCTTGGCTTTTTTATGCACATTAATACACATTTTTACCTGGGGTGCCCAAACTTTTGATCCCCACTGTAGATGTAGGTATATGGTATGCACTTATGAGGGCAGAAAAATGCGCTACAATGCGCCTAAAAACTCAGTGTTTTTGTAAAACAGCAGCCGGTGATTACTTTTGTCTGTCCTTTCACAGTATGTAGGTCCTTGACAGATTATCAGGTACAAAATAGTACACTACTTAGATGAAAAATGCGTCTGTGTCTTTGTTCCACAACAAATCATCTGCTGCTTATACTAGTCTGTAGACGGTATAATACCCAGCAGTCCATTCCTAATAGTCTTTGACAGAGTGCAATTTTGGGTTTAGTACACAGCTTTTGTGTGCTCCAGCACTGTTGTGTACTGCTGGTGTTGTGCAAAAATTTGTTTTTTTAAGTGCACTGTAGCGCATTTTTCTTCCATCATAATTGCATACCACATACCTACATCTAAGTAGTAAGTAAGTATTGTGTACTTGTTAATCTGTCAAGGGCCTAGATACTGTGAAAGGACAGCCAATTGTACACACTTGCTGCTGTTCTAGACAAATACTGTTTTAAACATAGTGAAGCGTATTGTACTCCCCTCATATACACAATATGTTAGGCAGGGAAATGCCAGGACCTGCACAGAGGAGTGGCAGATGCCTAAATTCATCAGGCACAGGCAGAGGTCGCAGCAAAGTAGGGGCGTGTGGCAGCGGGAGTCGCAGCGAGAGGTTTGAGCTCCCGGTGTCAGCTAGTAGTCGTGTCTCGACCAGCAACCCAGCCCAGCAGCCGTGATTGATCGGTTCACTCGGTCATCCACTTCCTCCCAAGTGACATCTGTCACCCCCAGTTAACAGTCGATGGGTTCCTCAGACTCAAATCTCAGTTGGCATGACCTCCAGGCTCTGTCCTTGTTCTGCTCTATGGTGTACTCATGCTAATGCTACCACCTCCAGGCTCTGTCATTGTGCTGCTCTATGGTGTCCTCATGCTAATTCTACCACCTCCAGGCTCTGTCATTGTCCTGCCATATGGTCTCCTCATGCTGATACTGCCACCTCCAGGCTCTCTCATTGTGCTGCTCTATGGTCTCCTCATGCTGTTCCTACTGCCTCCACGCTCTGTCATTGTGCCACCATATGGTCTCCTCATGATGATGATGCCACCTCCAGGCTCTCTAATTGTACTGTCCTATAGTCTCATCATGCTGATGCTGCCACCTCCAGGCTCTCTCATTGTGCTGTTCTATGGTCTCTTCATTCTGATGCTACCAACTCCACGCTCTCTCATTGCACTGCCATGGATACTGCAAAACATAATTCAGGTGCTGGTCCCCAGTGTCAGAAATTCCTTTGCATTAGACCAAAAGTAAGTATTGAGGATATACATTAGCTAAAACTTAACTTTTCTTAGGATAAAATATACGGACCACAATTTTTTTGCAATCTAACAAAAGGAAAGATGTGCAAAAACACCATGTGCCACCAATACCACCAAGTATTTATGCAATGCAAAGACCTCTAAAAGGTGGAAGGGAACAACGTATGGTCCATTGTAACAGGTGTGGGTAAAAACTTCCCCTGTAAGGCCCTACTCTCGCACTATTAATTCCCTTCTTGGCAAGTTTTACTCATCCTAAAAAGGGCAACTCGACACAGGAACCTCTCCCTATTTCCATCTAAAAACCATGGGAAATGGCAGCGTTTTTAGGTGGAAATAGGGAGAAGTTCATGTGTGGGGCTGCCCTTTTTCTTGCCAATAAGGGTATGCCCTTTTACTTGCCAATAAGGGAATTAATAGTGCAAGAGTAGGGCCTTACAGGGGAAGTTTTTACCCACACCTGTTACAATGGACCATACGTTGTTCCCTTCAACTTTTTAGAGGTCTTTGCATCACAAAAATACTTGGTGGTATTGGTGGCACATGATTTTTTTTGCACACCTTTCCTTTTTCTTAGATAAAAAAAAAAATGTTGGGTCCATATATTTTATCCTAAGAAAAGATAAGTTTTAGCTAAAATGCATATCCTCAATACTTACTTGTGCACACCAATACTTTGACAAAAAAGACCGTTTTCTTCCGCCTACCTGCCTCAGCTACTATTCTGATTCTTCCACTCGCCTGATGCCACACATCTGATGCCAAGTTCTCCTTCTTTCAACCACCTTCGTCACCGGGTACAGGTATTAACACCCACCACCCCACTCTACCAAAGTGTAGCAAAGTGCACGGCAGCGTCAACATGTAGAGCTGTAACTATGGTCAGGGACAATACATGTCCTTTACAGCCCGCTGGGTGAATGTGGTTCCTGCACAGCCACAACAGCAACTTGGACAGGTCACGCCGCTTCCGCCTCCATGCTCTCAGGCTGTTGGTCCTGCGACAGTGTGTAACTCTGCCTCCTCATCCTCCACCATGTTCCAAAGTCACCCCAAGGAGAACTCGTCTGTCCATGAAAAATGTGGAGAGACTGACCTTTGTGAAGATTAATCAGGCATGGATCAGCCAGGATTTACACCCACCAATGCCTGATGCATCAGAGTAGATTGACCATGGTGCCACACCAACACTTCACAAATATGAATAGTGGCAAACAGATTTAAGGTCTCATTCAGCCATTATATTGTCTACTCATGCTTCTGGCAACTCCAGGCTGTGCCATGCAGCCACTATATGATCTCTTCATGCTTCACCACCTCCAGGCTGTGCCATTCAGTCACTATATGTTCTAATCATGCTGCCGCCAACTCCAGGCTGTGCCATTTAGCCACTATATGGTCTCCTCATTCTTCAGCCAACTCCAGGCTGTGCCATTTAGCCACTTTATGGTCTCCTCATGCTGCCACAAACTCCAGGTGGTCATTCAGCCACTATATGGTCTCCTCATCCTGATGCCACTTCCAGGCTATGTCATTATGCTGCCATGTGACATGTGACTCCTTGTTAGATGTGGTCCTTTGTAAATACACCTCGGGGCCCTAGACAGTAAAACTTGGGAGTGTAATCTTAAATTTCAATTTTAAATTCTTCAATTTCAATTTTAAAATTCATCTTTTAATCTTATTAATCTTAGAGATTGTGAAGCCCTATTGTCTACTCATGCTGCTGCCAGCTCCAGGCTGTGCCATTCAGCCACTATATGGTTTACTGATGCTGCTGGGCCTGGGACATTACCTAAAAATATTTTAAGGTAGCACTAGCTACCATAAATCTTCAATTTAAATAAAACAATTCATCTTTTAATCCTAGGGATTGTGAAACCCTATTGTCTACTCATGCTGCCATCAGCTCCAGGCTGTGTCATTGTGCCAACATATGGTCTCCTTATGCTGTTGGCACCTTATGTTAAACTTTTAAAATTTTAATATATCTAAAATCTTCAATTTAAAATTTCAAAAATATCTTTAATCTTCTCTATTGTGAGGCCCTGTGATCTTGTCAGGCTGTTGAAAAAAGATGGAATACTGTTAATTTTTTGTAACATTGAAGATCATTCATAAAGAAAGAAGAATTATTGCAGTTATATAGTGTGTGTGTCAGCATTTTTTCTTACTTGTCAGGCTGTTACCACCTCCAGACTGTGTCATTCAGCCACTATATGGTCTCCTCGTGCTGCTGCCAATTCCAGGCTGGGTCATTCTGCCAGATTATGGTCTCCTCATGCTCCTACCTCCTCTATGCTCTGTCATTGTGCCACCATGTGACTCCTTGTTAGATTGGGTTTTTTGGTCATACAGTATTAGTTCAAAGTAAACACCGGGACATTAAACTTGGGAATCTAACATAAATCTTAAATTTAAATTAAAAAAAATCGATGTAATCTTTTCAAGACTGAGGCCCTATGGTCGTCTACGTCATATTACCTGTAGAATTATCACAAGAACCCAATGAAACAGCTTGGAGAGAAACAATGAACCATAACTGATTAAATGAAACGTTCGCACTTTCATAGTCAGGGGGCGTTGAGAGGCAGGGGCTGGAACAGGTGATATCTCGCCTGGCGGAGGACCGCCAACTCAATGCTAACCAGAATGTGGTACTTACATTTTTTTTAAATAAATTCAAATTAAATTAAATTAAAATTACATAAAAAATATCTTTATTCTCTTCAATTTTTACACCATATGGTCTCCCTGCTGCCACATCGACGCTCTGCAGCAGTGATTCTAATAGCAATGCCTGTAATCTGCATGTCATACTGAATAACAGTATTATTTCACTAACACAGCACACTCCCTATGCGTGTTAGGACAAGGCAACATGCTTTACACCCCTATTGAGGCTCTCTGTAGGCCAGAAATAGTCGTTTTTAATAGCAATTAGAGATGAGCGAACTTACAGTAAATTTGATTCGTCACAAACTTCTCGGCTCGGCAGTTGATAACTTTTCCTGCATAAATTAGTTCAGCTTTCCGGTGCTCCGGTGGGCTGGAAAAGGTGGATACAGTCCTAGGAAACTCTTTACTAGGACTGTATCCACCTTTTCCAGCCCACCGGAACACCTGAAAGCTGAACTAATTTATGCAGGAAAAGTCAGCAACTGCCGAGCCGAGAAGTTCGTGATGAATCGAATTTACTGTAAGTTCGCTCATCTCTAATACCAATTTGCTGCAAATAAATTCGGTACAAACCAAAAAAATTTCGGAAAATTTGTTGAATCGGCCGAATCAAATTTTTCAAAAGTTCACTCATCTCTAATGCCTACGCGAGGAACGGTTGGAAATACACAGTCTCCATAGACAGCAAATCATTTCCGAGCAGCTTCCGATGAAAGAATTGATATGTCATTTCTTTCTGTGGAGGCTGAAATTTGATATTTCTGGCGTGGACATTCTGCCGTGTGCACTGTGCGGCAAAATCCCATTGAAAGCAATTGGACTCTGCTGCAACTGTATTTTTCATGACTGACACAGAAAAAACTTTCCTATTTACATGCTTCAAAATGTATGTAGTTAGGGGGGGTTCACAGGAAACTACGAATTTTGGGTTTGTCTCACACACCTTAAGGTGTGATTAACCGTATTTTTCAGTGGCATTTTTCCACCAAGTTCCACTCAGGAAGGCCTTACAGTGGCTGGGCTTGATATGATGCCCATAGCAGCAGTATAGTATACAAATAATTAAGTTTGTTAAAGTGTCCCAGCAAATATAACTTGAAAAATTATATTGAAGGAAATCTGTCATCAGTGTCACCTGCACTAACCTGTCGGTACAGATAGGTGGTGCAGGTGACACTGATGACAACGGTACTTACCTTGTCACGTTCTGTGCTGTGGTTCTCTGTCAATCCTCTTCAGTATCTTTGCTCCGGGACCAACTTGGAGCATGAGCGGAGCTTAGTGATATCACTGCTGCTGTTTGCTTGCAGCAGAACCCAGCAGAGAACAGCAGCAGTGACATCACTAAGCTCCACCCATGCTCCAAGTTGGGCCTGGAGCTGAAGATACCAAAGAGGATTGCTGGAGAACAACAGCACGGAATGGGACCAGGTAAGTACCATTATCATCAGTGTCACCTGCACTACACTGATGGCAGATTTCCTTTAAAAAATATTGCACAATAAATTGTCTTACACTGCAAGCTTTGGCACTTAAAATATGGCAACACAAAAAAAAAGTAAGAGATCCTAAAAAAAAAACTATATAAATTTGGTTAAAATGAAATTGTAAAGAACAAAAAAGTTAACAAGCTTTTTATTCCTCACTTTAAAGACAGCAATGAAAATCAAAGAAACAAAAAATAAAATAAAAAACTACATCAATGAGGCTCAAAATAGCTGCAAATCCTGTTTTATCTTGACTTTATTGGAATCCTGCCCTGTGATGGCTGCTGACCCTAGCCTTAGAGTACACAGCACAATTCGAAAACCAATAGAAAGTATTAGCATGTGGTTAAGGTGGTATTAGTGTGCCTCCAGCTGTTGCAAAACTACAACTACTACCAGCATGCTGGGGGTTGTAGTTTTGAAACAGCTGAAGTCACCTTGTTTGGAAAACACTTTGTTAAGGATTGATGGCTGGTGCAAAAGCTGGAAAGTTTCATGATCTGTTTCCTACTGGGAATAGGGACACGAAAAAAAAAAATCACTAACAAATAAAATATATTTAAAAAAATAAAATAATTAGTTATTTTGTGGTGTTAAGTTCCCTTTAAGGAAATAGGGAGTATTTAATAAAATTAGTAATTTATGTAGTTCATTCATAGGTTCCTTAAGATATTGGCATGTCTGATAATTTACAAACATGCCAATATCATATTTACCTGTGCATTTCATATACACCAATACTCGCACTTACTATGTACTGTATATATATATATATATATATATATATATATATATATATATATATGTGCTAATCACATGCAAATTTCCCTTGCTGTGCAATATACATACACTAACACTCACATTTACTATATACTGTATGTATAAATATACACACATATGTATACATACATATACATATCTATTTATATGCTAATTTCCTGCATTTATAAATAAATGTAATCATTTTATAATGTAAAATTCCCCTTGCTGTGCACTATAATACTCACACTTACTGTATACTGTATGTATGTATATATATATATATATATATATACATACATCAATAAATATAAATAAATATATATATGTGTATATATAAGCATATATATATATATATATATATATATATATATATGCATATATGCTAATTGCATGCATTTAAAGATCAAAGTCAAGTAGGTATTGCACAGAGTTAGCCCGCAGTCATGCCGAGATGGTTAATCTCATTATCATGCATCTTTTATAAGGTTCCCAATTAAGAACATATTTGTTATCCTTATTACAAAAACAGTATTTGTTTGCTAAATACGTTAACACAAGGCGAGTTTTATTTATAAAAGAAAGCCCATTTTACTGACACAAATTTCCCCATTGTGCCTCCCTTGACAGCCATTCGGCTTCCACCAAACAGCTCCCGTGCCTTCTAAACTGACCATTGAGCCCCTATGCCCAACATTCAAACACTTAGCGCTTTTCTGGACTGGGTAAAATTCCTTTTCATTTCGAGCCGGGTTGCCATGTCTTTTCAAACAGAGACAGAAAAGACGGCCCTCTGTGTCAGACAGATTTTAATTTTCCATCCTCATCCATTTGTATAATGCAGACAAAGACAAACAAACCATACTAAAAGCCTAGCAACCCTGAGTTTAAGCAGTCAATGCATATGATCTGCAGGATGAAGGCCGGGACCTGTTCACACATGAATAAAGAAGATTAAGATTTTCTTTCAAAGACGTGAAGCCTTTTTGACAGCCAATGTCAACAGTTCTGTCTGCTTCTCAATGTGAAACAGTCATCTATCACGGGTTCCCACAGGGAGGTCTTGCTTATTAGAATGCTTTACATTACCACAGCTTGTCACCATTTTATGGAAGAATAAGGGTGCAAACTCTACTTGTAAACCAAGCATAAAGGAGAAATTACAGAGAATTCTCCTGCAGATTTTAGCTTGAAGGCTACAGCATCTGGAATATACAGTAAAGCATGTAAATAGTTTTTTTTAGAATGCTAATAAAGTTGTAGAACATTTAAAAAGTATCGATAAGCAATTTACAGATTACTTATGGTTGATACATTAGGCTTCTTTACTTATGTTACATATAAACAAATACTTTATATTTATATAAATAGAAATAGTGGCAACGGACAAAATGTAAATGGAAAAGACGCACAAACAGGTTACGTTGCAGTTACATTGCCTCAGTTCCAATAGTAATTAATGGAAGAATTTTACTAAAGTATTGAAATCTGCAATGCTAACTAAGGCTAGGTTCACACTGCCGTTGTCTCCCGTCTCGCTAGTCTCCCATCATTGCTGCTAAACAGACCATACTAAGAAACGGATGCAAAAGGCTGCCATTAAAGGGGTACTCCGGTGAAAACCTTTTTTTTTTTAAATCAACTGGTGCCAGAAAGTTAAACAGATTTGTAAATTACTTCTATTAAAAAATCTTAATCCTTCCTGTACTTATTAGCTGCTGAATACTACAGTGGAAATTCTTTTCCGTTTGAAACACAGAGCTCTCTGCTGACATCATGAGCACAGTGCTCTTTGCTGACATCTCCATTTTAGGAACTGTCCAGAGTAAAAGGAAATCCCCATAGCAAACATATGCTGTTCTGGACAGTTCCTAAATTGGACAGAGATGTCAGCAGAGAGCACTGTGCATCGTGATGTCAGCAGAGAGCTCTGTGTTTAAAAAAAAAAAAAACGTTTACGCTGTAGTATTCAGCAGCTAATAAGTACAGGAAGGATTAAGATTTTTTTAATAGAAGTAATTTACAAATCTGTTTAACTTTCTGGCACTAGTTGATTTAAAAAAAGAAAAGTTTTTCACTGGAGTACCCCTTTAAGTGGCATCAGGTTGAATCAGTTATTATTCCATTTATATTCCATTTTTATTTTGGTCTGGCTACTTCCTGGCTCCTCACACCTCTTCTGAGCATGCACAGAAGTAATAACAGATCAAAAACGGATTGGAAAAAAATGGGCGCAAACGGAGACATTAAAAGCTCATCTGTTTTCAATCCGTTACCCATAGACTTCAATGTTAGATTTATAATATCTGTTTCTATTCCGTTATTTCTGAGAAAAAATACTGTCTTTTCCCCTCCCCCCCAAAAAAAAAAAACGGAAAATGGATGCAAACGGGGGCAAACAGGTGATAAAGGATTGTAAAATAATCCCATTGACATCACTGGGATTATTTTACATCCGTTTCTGATGGTAATGTGAACAAGCCCTAATTGTGTGGGCTTTTTTTACCCTACAATTGTTAAAACAACAAAATAGCATTTATACGATGATGAGGTTCTGTTCACGCAGTTTTCATGCTGTTTTCATGTGAAGTTCCTGTCAGAATTCACAGCACACCCACCCAGTTAACCCCCCCCCCCATCAAGCTGCTGCAGAACATCGCACTACATAGCAAGTCTGCAAAAACTGCTGTATGAATTGTCTGTCTGCTCTTCTGCCTGTGGCATTGCTCGGTACAAGGCAGTATGCTGTAAATACTTCATTCTCCCTAAATGTCCCAATAAAGATAAATCTATGTATATATGTATATGACAAGGACATGGGGAGGTGGGCTGTAGGAGTGGGGTCAGAGGTACTGGCACCCTCAGGGGGTGGGGATAGGGCTCAGAGACAATATCCAGCCAAACCTCATGAGACAGCAGAGGATAAGGTGTCATCTCAGGAGAGAGGGGAACAGGGGAGCTGGAGAAAACACCACATTTACAAAGAGGGGACTACACAACTTCCTGTCAGGGGTAAATCAAGTAAACGATTGCTGAAGCCAGTACAATTAGTGATAACACTATATTAGTAAGTTATATATATTTTGGGGTAATTGAGTTAAAAACAACTTTCTGGTACTGGAATACCCAATTAAACAAGCTTTTGCCTCAGACAGATGCATGTGATTGGTTTATTTTGTCTCAATAGCATTTTCTTATTTATTACTGTTGTTTTTTATTTATTTTTTCTTACAATTCCCAGTTAGTTTTTAGTTTCACAATATCTATCCAATGTTACCTCCTGGCTATCTGATTCTATACTTGGCTTGACCACCCAATGTTTCTGCTCATACGTAATCTCCTGGTTTACAGACTCTTGGATTGTGTACATATTGCCCCCTGTCTGCTGATCCTGTTTCCTTGTGACCTCGAAATTTCACACTTTTTTATTATCTGGTTGTTTTTTTTTTATTTTTATTTTTTTTACATATTTCACATCGAGCATTCTGAACATGAATTAGCGTATTTATCGGCGTATAACACGCACTTTTTAGGCAAAAATTTTTAGCCTAAAGTCTATGTGCGTGTTATACGCTGATACACTCCCAGGAAAGGCAGAGGGAGAGAGGCCGTCGCTGCCCGCTTCTCTCCCCCTGCCTTTCCTGGGGTCTAGAGCCCTGCTGCCGGCCCTTCTCTCGCCCCATTGCCGGCGCCGATAGCCAGGGGGAGAGAAGCGGCGCCGACAGCTAGGGGGAGAGAATGGGCAGCGGCACCCATTGCCGGCGCCGCTGCCCCGTTGCCTCCCCCCATCCCCGGTGGCATAATTACCTGGGTCGGATCCGCGCTGCTGCAGGCCTCCGGCGTGCGTCCCCTGCGTCGTTGCTATGCACGGCGCGGCGCACTGACGTCATGCGCCGCACCGTGCAGCGCATAGCAACGACACCGGGGACGCACGCCGGAGGCCTGCAGCAGCGCGGACCCGACCCAGGTAATTATGCCACCAGGGATGGGGGGAAGCAACGGGGCAGCGGCGCCGGCAATCGGTGCCGCTGTCCCTTCTCTCCCCCTGGCTATCGGCGCCGGCAATGGGGCGCCGGCACCGATAGTCAGGGGGACAGAACGGGCAGCGGCGCCGATAGCCAGGGGGAGAGAAGGGCCGGCAGCAGGGCTCTAGACCCCAGGAAAGACAGGGGAGAGAAGCGGGCAGCGACGGCCTCTCTCCCCCTGCCTTTCCTGGGAGTATATCGGGGTATACACGCGCACACACGCACCCTCATTTTACCATGGATATTTGGGTAAAAAACTTTTTTTACCCAAATATCCTTGGTAAAATGAGGGTGCGTGTTATAGGCCGGTGCGTGGTATACCCCGATAAATACGGTAGTTGCTCTTAATCCATCATCCAAAACTCTCATCCAAACTAGGGTTGCCACCTGGCCGGTATTTTACGGGCACAGCTGGTATTTTGGCCACCCTGCCAGTATTTTTATATTTAATATACCGACTATGCAATGGCCAGTATTTATTTAGGAAAGATAGCTCACTCAGTAATGAAGAAGATACTTGAACCTGAGGTTAACTGGTGATGCCCTCACCCAAGTACCTATGGAAAATAATAAATAGATATAGTTGATAAACAACTAAGGACCAGTCCTCAAGGTGTATCAGAAATATTAGCATATGATCCAGATAATAAATATGGTAATTTTAATGATATAAGTCACAGGTATATATAAGTCACTAATACCTGTCCCTGCAGGGCCCTTGCAAGGGACATAGAAATTAGTGCATAAAACTCAGTGCATAAATATAGATAAAACAAATACTCATAAAAAGAATAAAATATATTAAAAACTTGCATCCATATGAAAATATGCTAGCAGCAGTTCAATGTTCTCGTGATAGAGTTCCAGTAGCTAAGTACACAGTTCAATTATTTGCGATCCTTGTGTGGAATAAACAGTAACAATCGTTGGTGGTACAGTATGTATCACATTTATAGAGTCTTGCTAAGAATAACGATACGAGGTCTGGTGCACGGCACCACTCACCACTCCTGAAGCCGTCTATGGGGCTGGTTGTACGGGCTGACACGGAGATGTCAGGTCTCCGGAGGTGCTACAGCTCCGGAGGTGTCTTAGTAGCAGCGCAGGTCTCCTTCTCCTGTGGTCCTCGGCTGGCACGGGTGGCACCGGCCTCTCTGGTATGCCGTGGATTGCTGGTTGGTCCAAGGAGACGGCGGCAATGGCGATAGTTTAGCAGCAATGGTATTGTAGTAGCAGCGGTGGAACTAGGTGCGGCGTGCCTCGTGTGAACTGGGCGCTGTGCGCGCGTAGTAGTGGAGTGGTCCCGATAATGGGGACTTCCAGCAGTTGCAAATGGTAAGTTGGAATATCGCTATGTTGAAGATGAATTCATATGTATGATAGTAGATGCAAGTCTATGATAAGTTTCTAGACGCGTTTCAAGGCCTCGGGCCTTTTCCTCAGTAGAAATGTATGTATACAGTACGTGTCAGGAACATTTTATATAGTGTGGCTAGTGATTAGAGGAAAACTTGGAAAACCTGGAGTTTGCGGGATAAAAGTAAAGTAAGGTACTGGATCATATAAGGTAGAGAGATAGAGAAAATATAGAAAAATGGGTAAGGAATAGGAAGATATTAGAAATAAATAATCAAATAGGTATGGCATGAATACAAAACAAATGGGATAAAATATGATTGTCCCATGTGGGTGATAAAAATAAAAATAAGAATTAGATAAATGTTATTAATAATAATAATAATAAAAATAAAAATAAAAATAGAAAAATAAATAAAAATAAAGATAAAAATCAAAATGTTATTGTAAAAATGGAAGTGAACAGATAAGTATGTATGGATAATGGAAAAAATGAATGAAAAAATGAAAATATGAGAGGGTGACAATAAATTGGATGAGTATATCTATAATGTATAAATATAAATGTACATGATCGTGCACACATATGGAAATAAATGGATATAAAAGTGCGCAGGAGTAATATATGCATACAATAATTATATAGGGTACCTAAAATAGAAATGGTTAGAGCACGGTATCGGGCTGGAGAAGGAAAATTAATAACAATAAACGACGCGGAGGTGTATTAAATCTTGGATAGGCTAAACCTCAGGAACCGTCGCCGAGTCGATATGCGACCAGTCGGCGACAGATCATGAAGAAGAGCCCAATCTCAAGTGATTATAAGAATCCAAAGATCTCCAGCTCGGCATTGAGACCCCTTGGAATCAATGTATCAAACTCGAAGATCTTGCGAGATTCAGCCTTGGACATACGGGTAATGTAATCGCCACCTCTCCAACAATTTTTGACCTTTAGAAGAGCTGTAAAAAAGAGTTGAGAAGGGTCTTGGGCATGATGTTCAGTGAAATGTAGGGACAGTGGATGGGTTTTATTCCCCTTTTTGATGTTATAAATATGTTCAGAGATACGAGTTTTGAGTTGTCGTTTAGTTCGTCCAATGTACTGTTTGCCACAGGTACATTGTATTAGGTAAATGATACCTTTGCTGTGACAAGTTAGACAGTCTGTGATTTTGTAAGTGAATTGATTCGTGTTTGAGGAAATTTCAGTGATTGTCTTGGGTGAATGAGTGATTTTAAAACCTGAGCAGGACCCACATTTGTGAAATCCTTTAATTTGGAGCCAGGTGGAGGAAAGTGTTGAGGGGGGTTGACGGATGGTGGGAGCGACTTGTATGCCTAGGTTAGGGGCCTTTGTATACACAATAGGTGGATGTGTGGGAATGGTGTGTCCGATGGTTTAATCATTTTTTAGAAAATGCCAGTTGTTTCTAATAATTTTCTCAATTTGTTTATAATTTTTATTGAACGGCAGAATAAATTTGGGGACATCCTCCTCTGGTGGGAGGGTGAGTTGATTAGAGTTAAAAAACGATGATCTATCTGTAATCCGAATGTCATTAAGTGCTTTATCTAAAAGGTCTTAGGGTAATTTTTATCCAGGAACTTGTTAGTCAGGGCTTGGGCCTCTTCTTCAAATTTGCTATCAGATGTACAATTCCTTTTTAATCTACGATATTGTCCTTTTGGAACATTTAAAAGCCATCTAGGCAAATGACAACTGTTAAAAAGGATAAAACTATTTTTAGCAACAGGCTTATGGTATGTGCTACACACTAATTTGGTTGTATCGATGGTAATTAAAAGATCTAGAAATTCTACAGTGCCTGTGCTGTATGTGGTGTATTTATTTAACCAATCCTCCAATTCCTGTAATGTTGCACCATATACTATACTAGTGTTTCCCAACCAGAGCGCCTCCATCTGTTGCAAAACTACAACTCCCAGCATGCCCGGACAGCCATTGGCTGTACGGGCATGCTGGGAGTTGTAGTTTTGCAACAGCTGGAGGCACCCCTGGTTGTGAAATACTGACCTATACCATATACAGTACTACTATATAGTCCAACATGCTGAGAGCTGTAGTTTTCGTTTGGGGCAGCTGCTGAGCTACAGGCTGTATCAGGGCATGCTGGGAGGGGTAGTTAGTAACTAACTGCAACTCCCGAATGTAATTTTTAAAAATGATCAAAAAGTCACATCAAATCAAAAATGGTACTGTTAAAAATTACAGATCGTGGTGCAAAAAAAAATTAGCCCTCATACAGGACCATATTAAGGAAGAATAAAAAAGATTAAAGGGGTCAGAATAGGACAAAATTTGCCCCACATATGTGTATCCTGTGATGTTACGCATATATAATTAAGTATGCAAATTAGCATGGCCGATATTTTTTTGCAAGAAGGTTGGCAACCCTAATTCAAACCCCAATCTAAATCTATAGCCTACAATCTGCAAATCCATTGCAATAACATACACTCATATAGCTAACAGTGTACTGAAAGAAAAATCACAATTTACATGGCAAAAAAAAAAAAAAAAAATGAAAAAATGTGAACAGTACCCAAAAGCCCTTGCGGAAGCTCAAAACTATAATTATACCCAGATATGCTCAGACTTAGTAAGTAGAAATTTAAGTCAGAAGGAGCAATGTTTTTTCGAAAAATTATCATCTTTCATCAGCCAAAAACATAAGCAAAATAATTAGACATTAGAAAAAGAAAGAACATAAATATTACGTTCTAAAAACATGTGGGCACATTCACCACCACTTAGCAGTATGCCAGTAGATAATTACAGTTTATTGGGCTGCATATTCCCCAACATGGTGCGCTTCTATTGAGGAAAATGCTGCACGCTGCTCAACAGGTTGTATACCTTCAGAAAACTGTGTAAATGTCACACAGAGCGTGACTTCCTATGGCCCCTGTTTTCCAACAACTAAAAAAAATATTGTTCGGAATATTTGCTATTTATAATGCTGATATCTGTACCTTATGCTTGTTTGTACTGTTTGCAAACTGTGAAGTCCTGACTTCAATGCCATTTTCTTGATACAATTATTACAAATATATTATTTGTAAAAAGGAAAGAACAGAGCCGAGTGGCACCACTAATTGTCCTGGACAGGTGTATAGAATAGTCAGAACCGATACTGAAAAGAATACAATAGGCGCGTATTCAGACTTTATTCTTAGCTTGTAATATTACAAAAATATGTTTTATAGTATTAATACATTTTCATCAATAGGCAGAGTTTGTTCTTGTCTCTCAAGTGAATCTTTAATGCAAAAAAAAGGCAAGAGGTGTGCCAGGTGGTGGCACTTGGGCAGCTTGGCTCAGCCTCCTTGACACTTAGCTGAGACATAAAAAGGCAAATTTATACGTTTGGCAACCAGCATCATCTCCATGAAAGTAAAAATATTTTTTTTTCTTATACCCTAACAGTTATCTAACAATGTCTGCAGCTCTTAGCATCAAAATCAGATGAATGACAGATTTCCATTAAAGGGAACCTGTTATGAACCCTAGATAACACTGACCTGTGTTTAACATAAATATGAATTAAAAGCAGATTTAATATGTGGAATCTTAATTTTAGGCCAAGTTACTTGTCTTTTCTGAATTTAATCACTCACCAACATGTTAAAACATCTTTATTAACCACTTAAGGAGCAGACCCCACGTCATAGCTGGGGGGTCCTGGCGACTATCAGCCACCGGGACCTGTGTCTAAAGCCGTACATCACCAATCAGGGTGATGCCTGGCATTAACCTCTTAGATGCCACAATTAATGTTGCATCGGAAATTAAAGTAAAACAGCGGAGCTGATCGGGACCATCGTGCTAAAACCATGATGTACCTGCCTCCTCACTGTCCGATTGATGATCTGATGCTCCAGCCAGCCATGTCAGACTGTAGCAGCAGAGCACCAATAACAATGATCAGTGCATTGCTATGGCATAGCATTGTTCAGTGTATGCAATCCAAAAATTGCATGTAATAGTCCCCTATGGCAACTAAAAAATTGTGATAAAAAAAGAAAGTTAATAAATGTGAATTAACCCCTTCCCTAATTAAAGTTGGAATCAGTCTCCTTTTCCCAAAAAAAATAAAAATAAAAGATATGTAAACAAAAATAAACATTAACATATGTGGTATTGTCATGTGTGTAAATGTCAGAACTATAAAAAAAAAATGTTAACTTAACTGCACAGTCAATGTTTTTGTACACGTAAAAAATACCAAAGTCCAAAATCGCATATTTTTGGTCAATTTGTATACCCTAAAATAATTTATAAAAAGCGATCAAACAGTCCCATCAAAACAAAAATGGTACTAATAAAAAAAAACTAGAGATTTGAAAAATTCGATTCAGCCGATTAGAAGAATTTTCCGAAAAAATTTGATTCTATCCGAATTTATTCATGGCAAATCTGTATTTGTGCTCAGGGTTTCCACTCGTGTTCGTGTCGCAAATGTTTACGTACCTGCATGAAAAGATTAAACCTAACAAACAGCGGTTGAACTGTGCCCATAACCGCGACCGAGGGCAGGCCTTTAGAGGGCATACCCTATAATAAATGAAAGAAATTTTAAAAATATAGGGCGGGTTGGGAGGGATCCGGAAAAAAGTCACGCACGCCCTGCTAGTGGGAGCAGGGAGTGTTATATACGCCTGCCCCCACCCACAATCCCTATAGCCCCGCCTATTAGTTTAGGGGCGGAATATTCCAGCCCCTTGCACAAACACAGCCTGATAGGTTTAACAGTTGTGTTCAGGGCTTCCACTCGTGTTCGTGTCGCAAACGTTTACGTGAAAAGTTTAAACCAAAGAAACAGCAGTTGAACTGTGCCCATAACCGCGACCGAGGGTAGGCCTTTAGAGGGCAAAACACATAACCTGGTAGGTTAATTAGTAGAAATGCATAAATCTCCAAAACCATACCCCACCCTAACTACCCTGACCCTCACGACCCTAATTTTGACCCTATGACAATAGAATCTACTAACTAGTTGTGACCTAAGGAGCTGCCTGGTAAGGACTATCTATGGCCACTATGCTAGCTCTGAAGAATAAGCCAACACTGACTTACGACCAGGCCCAAATACTAGCTAAACATACTGACCTGTCAAATAAGCCAAGGGAAACTGAACGCTACCTGTCAGGCCTGACACTGCCCTATGCAATCCCTATTTTAGTTTTTAGTGGCCAAAAACACAAACTGTTAGCCAACTGACACCCATATAACCTGACTCCATGACACACCTTGACCATGGTCTGCATGCTTACCTGTAACCGGAACTATGCTCGGGAAACTTACCTGGAGAACTACCCGAACTGTACCGACAGCCATACCATGAAGTACGGCCCAACTAAACTCTGAAGAAATAGCCTGTTGCGGGTAGTCGACCCATGCATAACCATAAATTTTCCTTATCATTGTGCCTGTAGATGTGACATGTCTTCTCGTACCCTCATGCCTGTAGAAGTGACCGGTCTTTGTGTAACCATCGTGCCTGTATGCGTGATCGGTCTGGCATAACCATCGTGTATATATATTTTTTTCAAGAATGTGTCATGAAACTATAACTAAGAAAGCGTGTTAGGAACAATAACTACGCAGTGCATCCCACATCCGGTGTGGCAGGTATGACTGAAATATGACCCCTATGTGTCATGATGTTGTTGCTCTGAAAGCGTGTCAGTAACAACAACTCCGCCGTGCATCCTACTACAACCGTGTAAGGCATAAAGAGTATACAGATACCTATGCGTCGTGGTGGTGTTGCCCTGAAGTCGTGTCAGTTACAATGACAGTGTATTTCCCTGCACACGTGGCAGGTATGATGGGTATACCACCGTCTATGTGTCATGCTGCTGTGACTCTGAAAAATGTGTCGGTACCAACAGCTAAGCAGTGAATCTCCTGCAGACGTGGCAGGTATGATAAGTATACCACCGCTTATGTGTCATGTATTGTTGTTCCACAGACATGTCCGCAACAAGAACTGCACAGTGAATTCCCCTGCAGACCTGTTGTGTATGATCGGTGTACAACCACTATGTGTGGTGATGTTATAGCTCTGAAACATGACAGTAACAACAACTATGCAACGTATCCCCCTGCAGACGTGGCAGGTATACTGGGTATACCACTGCCTATGTGTCGTGATGTTGTTGCTCTGAAGACATGTCAGCAACCAGTGCCTTCCCCTGCAGATGTGGCAGGTACATTTAATACACAAGCACCTATGTGTCATTATATTGTAATTCAGAAGATGTAATCGTAACAAGGACTACGCCATATATCCCCCTGCAAAGGTGGCAGGTATAATGGGTATATCACCACCTATGAGTCGTGGTGTTTTCACACTCAAGACGTGTCAGTAATAACAACTGCACAGTGCATCCCCCTGCAGAGGTGGCAGGTACAAAGGAAATTACCGTATTTATCGGGGTATACCACGCACCGGCCTATAACACGCACCCTCATTTTACCAAGGATATTTGGGTAAAAAAAGTTTTTTACCCAAATATCCATGATAAAATGAGGGTGCGTGTGTGCGCGTGTATACCCCGATATACCCCCAGGAAAGGCAGGGGGAGAGAGGCCGTCGCTGCCCGCTTCTCTCCCCCTGCCTTTCCTGGGGTCTAGAGCGCTGCTGTCGGCCCTTTTCACCCCCTGGTTATCGGCGCCGCTGCCCGTTCTGTCCCCCTGACCATCGGTGCCGGCGCCGATAGCCAGGGGGAGAGAAGCGGCGCCTACAGCCAGGGGGAGAGAAGGGGCAGCGGCACCCATTGCCTCCCCCCATCCCCGGTGGCATAATTACCTGAGTCGGGTCCGCGCTGCTCGGGTCCGCGCTGCTCCGCTGCTCCAGGCCTCCGTCGTTGCTATGCGCTGAACGGCGCGGCGCATGACGTCAGAGCGCCGCGCCGTGCATAGCAACGACGCTGGGGACCTGGAGCAGCGGAGCAGCGCGGACCCGACTCAGGTAATTATGCCACCGGGGATGGGGGGAGGCAATGGGGCAGCGGCGCCGGCAATGGGTGCTGCCCCTTCTCTCCTCCTGGCTGTCGGCGCCGCTTCTCTCCCCCTGGCTATCGGCGCCGGCACCGATAGTCAGGGGGACAGAACGGGCAGCGGCGCCGATAACCAGGGGGTGAAAAGGGCCGACAGCAGTGCTCTAGACCCCAGGAAAGGCAGGGGGAGAGAAGCGGGTGTCACGATGCCGGCTGGCAGGTAGTGGATCCTCTGTGCCAGAGAGGGATTGGCGTGGACCGTGCTAGTGGACCGGTTCTAAGCCACTACTGGTTTTCACCAGAGCCCGCCGCAAAGCGGGATGGTCTTGCTGCGGCGGTAGTGACCAGGTCGTATCCACTAGCAACGGCTCACCTCTCTGGCTGCTGAAGATAGGCGCGGTACAAGGGAGTAGGCAAAAGCAAGGTCGGACGTAGCAGAAGGTCGGGGCAGGCAGCAAGGATCGTAGTCAGGGGCAACGGCAGAAGGTCTGGAAACACAGGCAAGGAACACACAAGGAACGCTTTCACTGGCACTAAGGCAACAAGATCCGGCAAGGGAGTGCAGGGGAAGTGAGGTGATATAGGGAAGTGCACAGGTGAACACACTAATTGGAACCACTGCGCCAATCAGCGGCGCAGTGGCCCTTTAAATCGCAGAGACCCGGCGCGCGCGCGCCCTAGGGAGCGGGGCCGCGCGCGCCGGGACAGAACAGACGGAGAGCGAGTCAGGTAGGGGAGCCGGGGTGCGCATCGCGAGCGGGCGCTACCCGCATCGCGAATCGCATCCCGGCTGGCAGCGGAATCGCAGCGCCCCGGGTCAGAGGACGTGACCGGAGCGCTGCCGCGGGGAGAGTGAAGCGAGCGCTCCGGGGAGGAGCGGGGACCCGGAGCGCTCGGCGTAACAGTACCCCCCCCCTTGGGTCTCCCCCTCTTCTTAGAGCCTGAGAACCTGAGGAGCAGACTTTTGTCTAGGATGTTGTCCTCAGGTTCCCAGGATCTCTCTTCAGGACCACAACCCTCCCAGTCCACTAAAAAAAATTTTTTCCCTCTGACCTTTTTGGCAGCTAAAATTTCTTTGACCGAGAAGATGTCCGAGGAGCCGGAAACAGGAGTGGGAGGAACAGATTTGGGAGAAAAACGGTTGAGGATGAGTGGTTTGAGAAGAGAGACGTGAAAGGCATTAGGGATACGAAGAGAGGGAGGAAGAAGAAGTTTATAAGAGACAGGATTAATTTGACACAAAATTTTGAAAGGACCAAGATAGCGTGGTCCCAACTTGTAGCTAGGGACACGGAAGCGGACATATTTAGCGGAGAGCCATACCTTGTCTCCAGGGGAAAAAACGGGGGGAGCTCTTCTTTTCTTATCCGCGAACTTCTTCATGCGTGATGAAGCCTGTAAGAGAGAATTTTGGGTCTCTCTCCATATGATGGAAAGGTCACGAGAAATTTCATCCACAGCGGGCAGACCAGAGGGCAAGGGAGTAGGGAGGGGGGGAAGAGGGTGACGGCCGTACACCACGAAAAATGGGGATTTAGAGGAAGACTCAGAGACCCTGAAGTTATACGAGAATTCGGCCCATGGGAGGAGATCTGCCCAGTCATCCTGGCGGGAGGAAACAAAATGTCGCAAATAATCACCCAAGATCTGGTTAATCCTTTCTACTTGTCCATTGGACTGGGGATGATATGCAGAAGAAAAATTTAATTTAATCTTGAGTTGTTTACAGAGAGCCCTCCAGAATTTAGACACGAATTGGACGCCTCTATCCGAGACAATCTGCGTAGGCAACCCGTGAAGACGAAAAATGTGTACAAAAAATTGTTTAGCCAACTGAGGCGCAGAAGGAAGACCAGGAAGAGGGATGAAATGTGCCATTTTGGAGAATCGATCAACGACCACCTAAATAACAGTGTTGCCACGGGAAGGGGGTAAATCAGTAATAAAATCCATACCAATCAGAGACCAAGGCTGTTCGGGGACAGGCAGAGGATGAAGAAAACCAGCGGGCTTCTGGCGAGGAGTCTTATCCCGGGCACAGATAGTGCAGGCTCGCACAAAGTCCACAACATCCGTCTCCAGAGTCGGCCACCAATAGAAGCGGGAGATGAGTTGCACAGATTTCTTGATACCCGCATGACCTGCGAGATGGGAGGAGTGACCCCATTTGAGGATTCCGAGGCGTTGGCGAGGAGAAACAAAGGTCTTTCCTGGAGGAGTCTGCCTGATGGAGGCAGGAGAAGTGGAGATCAGGCAGTCAGGTGGAATGATGTGTTGCGGAGAGAGTTCAACTTCTGAGGCATCCGAGGAACGAGAGAGAGCATCGGCCCTAATGTTCTTATCGGCAGGACGAAAGTGAATCTCAAAATTAAATCGGGCAAAGAACAGAGACCACCGGGCCTGGCGAGGATTCAGCCGTTGGGCAGACTGGAGGTAGGAGAGGTTCTTGTGGTCGGTGTAGATAATAACAGGAGAACTTGCTCCCTCCAGCAGATGCCTCCATTCCTCAAGTGCTAATTTAATGGCTAGAAGCTCTCGATCCCCGATGGAGTAGTTCCTCTCCGCTGGAGAGAAGGTCCTAGAGAAAAAACCACAAGTGACAGCATGCCCGGAAGAATTTTTTTGTAGAAGAACAGCTCCAGCTCCCACTGAGGAGGCATCAACCTCCAATAGGAAGGGTTTGGAAGGGTCAGGTCTGGAGAGGACGGGAGCCGAAGAAAAGGCAGACTTGAGTCGTTTAAAGGCGTCTTCTGCTTGAGGAGGCCAGGACTTGGGATCAGCATTTTTTTTGGTTAAAGCCACGATAGGAGCCACAATGGTAGAAAAATGTGGAATAAATTGCCTGTAATAATTGGCGAACCCCAAAAAGCGTTGGATAGCACGGAGTCCGGAGGGGCGTGGCCAATCTAAGACGGCAGAGAGTTTGTCTGGATCCATCTGTAGTCCCTGGCCAGAGACCAAATATCCTAGAAAAGGAAGAGATTGGCATTCAAACAGACATTTCTCAATTTTGGCATAGAGTTGGTTGTCACGAAGTCTCTGAAGAACCATACGGACATGCTGGCGGTGTTCTTCTAGATTGGCAGAAAAGATTAGGATATCGTCCAGATATACAACAACACAGGAGTATAACAGATCACGAAAAATTTCATTGACAAAGTCTTGGAAGACGGCAGGGGCGTTGCACAGTCCAAAGGGCATGACCAGATACTCAAAGTGTCCATCTCTGGTGTTAAATGCCGTTTTCCACTCGTCCCCCTCTCTGATGCGGATGAGGTTATAGGCGCCTCTTAAGTCCAATTTAGTGAAGATGTGGGCACCTTGGAGGCGATCAAAGAGTTCAGAGATGAGGGGTAAGGGGTAGCGGTTCTTAACCGTGATTTTATTAAGACCGCGGTAGTCAATGCAAGGACGTAGGGAGCCATCTTTTTTGGACACAAAGAAAAATCCGGCTCCGGCAGGAGAGGAGGATTTACGGATAAAGCCCTTTTTTAGATTCTCCTGGACGTATTCGGACATGGCAAGAGTCTCTGGGGCAGAGAAAGGATAAATTCTGCCCCGGGGTGGAGTAGTGCCCGGGAGGAGGTCGATAGGGCAATCATAAGGCCTGTGAGGAGGTAGAGTCTCAGCTTGTTTTTTGCAGAAAACATCCGCGAAGTCCATATAGGCCTTAGGGAGACCGGTTACTGGAGGAACCACAGAGTTACGGCAAGGGTTACTGGGAACCGGTTTTAGACAGTTCTTGGAACAAGAGGACCCCCAACTCTTGATCTCCCCAGTGGACCAATCCAGGGTAGGGGAATGAAGTTGAAGCCAGGGAAGTCCAAGGAGAATTTCCGAGGTGCAATTGGGGAGGACCAAAAGTTCAATCCTCTCATGATGAGATCCGATGCTCATAAGAAGGGGCTCCGTGCGGAAACGTATGGTACAGTCCAATCTTTCATTATTTACACAATTGATGTAGAGGGGTCTGGCGAGACTGGTCACCGGGATGTTGAACTTGTTGACGAGAGAGGCCAAAATAAAATTTCCTGCAGATCCAGAGTCCAAGAAGGCCACTGTAGAGAAGGAGAAGGCAGAGGCAGACATCCGCACAGGCACAGTAAGACGTGGAGAAGCAGAGTAGACATCAAGGACTGTCTCACCTTTGTGCGGAGTCAGCGTACGTCTTTCCAGGCGGGGAGGACGGATAGGACAATCTCTCAGGAAGTGTTCGGTACTAGCACAGTACAGGCAGAGGTTCTCCATACGGCGTCGTGTCCTCTCTTGAGGTGTCAGGCGAGACCGGTCGACCTGCATAGCCTCCACGGCGGGAGGCACAGGAACAGATTGCAGGGGACCAGAGGAGAGAGGAGCCGAGGAGAAGAAACGCCGCGTGCGAACAGAGTCCATATCTTGGCGGAGTTCCTGACGCCTTTCGGAAAAACGCATGTCAATGCGAGTGGCTAGGTGAATAAGTTCATGTAGATTAGCAGGAATTTCTCGTGCGGCCAGAACATCTTTAATGTTGCTGGATAGGCCTTTTTTGAAGGTCGCGCAGAGGGCCTCATTATTCCAGGACAATTCTGAAGCAAGAGTACGGAATTGTACGGCATACTCGCCAACGGAAGAATTACCCTGGACCAGGTTCAACAGGGCAGTCTCAGCAGAAGAGGCTCGGGCAGGTTCCTCAAAGACACTTCGGATTTCCGAGAAGAAGGAGTGTACAGAGGCAGTGACGGGGTCATTGCGGTCCCAGAGCGGTGTGGCCCATGACAGGGCTTTTCCGGACAGAAGGCTGACTACGAAAGCCACCTTAGACCTTTCAGTGGGAAACAGGTCCGACATCATCTCCAGATGCAGGGAACATTGGGAAAGAAAGCCACGGCAAAACTTAGAGTCCCCATCAAATTTATCCGGCAAGGATAAGCGTATCCCAGGAGCGGCCACTCGCTGCGGAGGAGGTGCAGGAGCTGGCGGAGGAGATGACTGCTGAAGCTGTGGTAGTAACTGTTGTAGCATAACGGTCAGTTGAGACAGCTGTTGGCCTTGTTGCGCTATCTGTTGTGACTGCTGGGCGACCACCGTGGTGAGGTCAGCGACAACTGGCAGAGGAACTTCAGCGGGATCCATGGCCGGATCTACTGTCACGATGCCGGCTGGCAGGTAGTGGATCCTCTGTGCCAGAGAGGGATTGGCGTGGACCGTGCTAGTGGACCGGTTCTAAGCCACTACTGGTTTTCACCAGAGCCCGCCGCAAAGCGGGATGGTCTTGCTGCGGCGGTAGTGACCAGGTCGTATCCACTAGCAACGGCTCACCTCTCTGGCTGCTGAAGATAGGCGCGGTACAAGGGAGTAGGCAAAAGCAAGGTCGGACGTAGCAGAAGGTCGGGGCAGGCAGCAAGGATCGTAGTCAGGGGCAACGGCAGAAGGTCTGGAAACACAGGCAAGGAACACACAAGGAACGCTTTCACTGGCACTAAGGCAACAAGATCCGGCAAGGGAGTGCAGGGGAAGTGAGGTGATATAGGGAAGTGCACAGGTGAACACACTAATTGGAACCACTGCGCCAATCAGCGGCGCAGTGGCCCTTTAAATCGCAGAGACCCGGCGCGCGCGCGCCCTAGGGAGCGGGGCCGCGCGCGCCGGGACAGAACAGACGGAGAGCGAGTCAGGTAGGGGAGCCGGGGTGCGCATCGCGAGCGGGCGCTACCCGCATCGCGAATCGCATCCCGGCTGGCAGCGGAATCGCAGCGCCCCGGGTCAGAGGACGTGACCCGAGCGCTGCCGCGGGGAGAGTGAAGCGAGCGCTCCGGGGAGGAGCGGGGACCCGGAGCGCTCGGCGTAACAGCGGGCAGCGACGGCCTCTCTCCCCCTGCCTTTCCTGGGGGGGTATCGGCGTATAACACGCACACAGACTTTAGGCTAAAAATTTTAGCCTAAAAAGTGCGTGTTATACGCCGATAAATACGGTAACCACCTGTGTGTCATGATGTTGATACTCTAAAATGTGTCAGTAACAACTACTACACAATGATCCCCCCTGCATATGTAGCAGGTACAAAGGATATATGACCACCTAAATGTCATAATCTTGTTGCTCTGAAGATGTGTCAGTCATAACAACTGCGCCGTGCATCCCCCTGCAGACGTGGCAGGTACGAAGGATATATGAGCACCTATGTGTTGTGATGTTGTTGCTCTGAAAACGTGTCAGTAACAACAACAGCGTGGTGCATCCCCCTCCAGACGTGGCAGGTACGTAGGGTATACAACCACCTATGTGTCGTTAAGTTGTTGCCCTGAAGGTGTGTCAGTAACAAAACAGCGCGGTGCATCCCCCCTGCAGACGTGGCGGGTATGACGGGTATACAACCCCCTATGTGTTGTGATGTTGTTCTCTGAAGACGTGTGTGTAACAACAACTACACGGTGCATCCCCCTGCAGACGTGGCATCAACGAAGCATATACAACCACTTAAGTGTCGTGATGTTGTTCTCTGAAGATGTGTCAGAAACAACAACTGCGCGGTGTATCCCCCTGCAGACGTGGCTGGTATGGAGGGTATACAACCACCAATATAGCAAGATATTATTGAAGATATGTTAGTACCAACAACTACGCAGTGCAACCCCCTGCGGACATATCAGGTATGATTGGAAAACACAGCCGCAGTACTATGAGCATATAACTTCCCTGAGTAATATAAAAACCCTGCGTTCCTGAACCAAAACATGAGCACACATATATTTATTTTTTAATTATTTATATAGCGCCTACAGATTCTGCAGCGCTTACAATTATGGGGTACAATGAATGCTATGAATGTATGAACAACGGAAGCGTGTGAACCGTGTGAATACCATGGTCGTATGACCAGTATGAATGTCATGAAACGTGAACATTAGCGATGCCATAGTGTCTGATCATTATAAATACTACGAGTATGTGAACAGTAAAGATACCATAATGATGTGAAGTGTATAGGTACCGTGAGCGTATGATCAGTAATTGACAAAAACATAAGGATAGCATAAATAACGCGAGCATATGGATGGTGAAACGCCATGAATGTATAAACAGTATGACTACTATGAGCATTAGTGTTGAGCGGCATAGGCCATATTCGAATTCGCGAATATTCGCGAATATATGGACGAATATTCGTCATATATTCGCGACTATTCGCATATTCGTTATATCCTTGTTTTATTTTCGCATATGCGAAAATTCACGTATGCGGAAATTAACATATGTGAAAATTCGCAAATACAAAATTAACATACGCAAAAATTCGCATATGCGAAGATTAGCATATGCTAATTTTCGTATATGCAAATTTTCGTATATGCAAATTTTCGCACGCCAGTCTCGCACAGTAGTATTACAGCCTTCTTTACACCACACAAGCTGGAAGCAGAGAGGGATGATCACTGTGATGTGTACTGTGAAGAAAAAAAAAAAAAAAACGAATATTCGTAATTACGAATATATAGCGCTATATTCGCGAAATTCGCGAATTCGCGAATATGCGATATTCGCGAATAATATTCGAATTGCGAATATTCGCGAGCAACACTAATGAGCATATGAAACCACATAATATAAGCGGCCAAATCGTGAAATACTATACTTGCATGCACCACATAAATACCAAGAATGTAAAACAGCATCAATGCCTCGAGCATGTGACTATAAGTGCCAAGGGCGTGTGAACAGTATAAATACTGTGGGCTAGCGAACAGTATAGATGCCATTAGCGTATGAAAGGAATGAAAGCCATGAGTGAATCAGGGGCCTTTGAAAAGTATAAACCATCACTATCCTACGCACAGTATGTCCACGAGTGAAAGCACACAATAATAAGAGTGAATTAACAGTATAATTATAAATGTATGCGGAATGTAAGTACCCTGAGTGTATAAATAGAATAACTTCCATAAGTGCGTGAACAGCATAAATCCTAAGAGCGTATGGACAGTATGACTGCTGTGAGAGTGTAACTGTATACCAACCCTGAGCATGTGAATATTACAGTGCCATGAACCCACAAGCGTGTGATGAAGTATAAATGCCATGCGTGTACTAACAGTCTAAACACTATTATGACAGTATAATGCCATGGGTGTATGCACAATATGAATGCCCTGATGTATCAAAAGTATCGCTGCCACGGCTGTGTCAACCGTATAGATGAGAAGAGTAACAATGCCATTAGGGCATGGAATTAAAAGCTAAAACATAATACAGAAACTACCAAGATAAATATTATCACCTACACATTGTGACATCGGTAACATGTGTGCCAATTGTGAACCCACCGCATATGCCCACTGAAAAAGGATGCAGATTACATCCCACAAATGCAAGAAAGGCATCCTCACGGAGCACAACAGTCATGTAAATACTGATGCAAGAACATATGTGCCCCAAAGTATTGAACATATACAGTACAGACCAAAAGTTTGGACACACCTTCTCATTCAGAGTTTTCTTTATTTTCATGACTATGAAAATTGTAGATTCACATTGAAGGCATCAAAACTATGAATTAACACGTGGAATTATAGACAAGAAAAAAGTGTGAAACAACTGAAAATATGTCATATTCTAGGTTCTTCAAAGTAGCCACCTTTTGCTTTGATTATTACTGCTTTTCACACTCTTGGCATTCTCTTGTTGAGCTTCAAGGGGTAGTCACCTGAAATGGTTTTCACTTCACAGGTGTGCTGGTGTGGAGGAGGAGGTGTGTTGGTGTGGGGGTGCTTTGCTGGTGACACTGTTGGGGATTTATTCAAAATTGAATGCATACTGAACCATCATGGCTACCACAGCATCTTGCAGCGCCATGCTATTCCATCCGGTTTGCGATTAGTTGGACCATCATTTATTTTTCAACAGGACAATGACCCCAAACACCCCTCCAGGCTGTGTAAGGGCTATTTGACCAAGAAGGAGAGTGATAGGATGCTGCGCCAGATGACCTGGCCTCCACAGTCACCGGACCTGAACCCAATCGAGATGGTTTGGGGTGAGCTGGACCGCAGAGTGAAGGCAAAAAGGGCCAACAAGTGCTAAGCATCTCTGGGAACTCCTTCAAGACTGTTGGAAGACCATTTCAGGTGACTACTTCTTGAAGCTCATCAAGAGAATGCCAAGTGTGCAAAGCAGTAATCAAAGCAAAAGGTGGCTAGAACCTAGAATATGACATATTTTCACACTTTTTTGTTGTGTATATGTGGTGTCCCAGTACCGCATTCTACAAGGTACTTGTTAATTTATGGGTCCCCATACCCAGAGTCCCTAGGATGTAGGGATCCTTATTGGTCAGTCTACCTCTAGTCGCCTCTATTCTAGTATATAATTAGCAATTTATGCATAAATTAATGTAAATAGCATAATAGATGTAAATAAATGGTTAATTACTTGTTTCCATTAGCGTTGCAGGACCTGCGGGTCATGTGACAAGGTGAACTCTATGGTATTTAGCTTAAAGACCTTTGGAAGCCATGTGACGTAAGCAATCCCATCTATCTCACCATGTAATGGTGAATGGCAGACGTTTGGACCAATCAGATTTGCCTCTTGCTCCTGTGCTCTTGATGAGAGAAGACCTGTACAACAGTAATCAAGTGAGTTAGGCCTGAGCCTTGCGGCAACGGCTGATTAATTATAATTATACAGTGTATCACTTCCCAAACACTCCGCAGCATCACGGGACCTAATAACTCCCCTAAATCCGGACGGATCTGCAAATCTCTTCCTAAATTCAGAGACATATTGTCTAGCTCAAGGTCCGCAACTACTGCCAGTCACTAAGTAATCAAAGGACTGTTTGTACGAGACTGTTACTGTGCCGTGAATATTGCAAGCACTTCAGTAAATGTTACTCAAGTTCAAGTTCAAATCTCCTTGTGGACCTTCAGTTATTTTATGCACCTATCGTTACTGGGAAGGGCGGCAATAGGCCGTAACACTGATTCAGCATACCAGCCCTCAGCCTGGCGTCACAAACTCTTCTAGGGTTAACATTAACCCCTTATATACCTATACCATACCACCACTACCATACACCCCCCCCAAGGGCTACCACATATATAATTCCACATGTGTTAATTCATAGTTTTGATGCCTTCAGTGTGAATCTACAATTTTCATAGTCATGAAAATAAAGAAAACTCTGAATGAGAAGGTTTGTCCAAACTTTTGGTCTGTACTGTACGTACTGCCGACACTAACAAGTCTACCATAGGAATGCACTGTAAACACTATAACGTATGACACTAAATAAACTGAACGTTTACACACTGTAAATGCTACTATTAAATATGTACCCATATCAATGCTAAAAGCTGTGCGACATTCAGATATTATATATCCATATAACCGTATGTATTGAAACTAAATAACCAGCATAGCTGCCATCAGCGTATCAACAGTATAAATACCATGAGCATATGAACAGTGTGAATGACCTGAGTGTACTAACAGAATAAAGAGTTATAAAACCTGTACACAGTAGGAATACCCGGAGCATATGAACTGTGTGAGTACAAAGAGCATATGAATCGGAAATCTATGAGCAAAAAGTGTACACATATACTGCTATGAGATGCTAAACGAAAGCAATTACAACTAATAACTCCTAGCGTGTGTAAATTGAATCTACTAGTGTATACGCATTATGACAACTACCAGCATAAAACTACTAGCATATGTACTGTATGACTACCGATAGTAAAAGTACCATATAACAAACTACTAGTGTATGTACTATAACTAATGGTGTGTGTATAATGTAAAACTACTAGTAAATGTACACTAGAAATGGTACCAATGTAATTCTCGCATACATGATACCAGTGTATAGTGAAAAACAACCACTAGGGAATGCACTGTATCAAACTTATGAACATGTGTACCGCTTAACAAAAACTAGCGTATATACCGTATGAATGGTACCGGTCCATGTATCCTATAAATGGTTTCAGTATGTGGACCTTATATCAATTGCTAGCTTATGTACAGTGTACTAAAACAGCATAAGTACAGTATAACCCCTCACCAGAATCACAGTGACATCAATAATAACAACCATATAACCCCTGACCAGAATCACACAGGGACATCAATAGTAACGACCATATAACCCCTGACTAGAATCACACAGTGACATCAATAGTAACGACCATATAACCCCTGACCAGAATCACACAGTGACATCAATAGTAACGGCCATAAGCAGCTAGCCTTTCAGCAAAAGAAAGCACTGGTTGAGAGTGCACGGGACCCAGCGGCATCCCCTAACCTCCTGTCATACCCCCGTACTCCATGGTCTGCGGAGAACTTGCCCCGCCTACCAAGGAAAACATGACACCCGGTACCAGAGCTTCCAGCTGATACCCGCGTGACCCGGCGGGATCACATGACCCACAGCAGACACTAGATGCGCCGACTGACCTCGCCGTAGCCTCGCCCAGCCCCCCGCCCCCAATTTCCCCAACATACCTGAACAGCCGGGAAATAACACAGTCTCACATATCGACGGGCCACACCTGCGCCCCCATCTGGCTCCCGGTTCCTGCAGCATTTGCAGGCAGAGCCAGCGGGCGGCAAAACCCGACCTTACATGATTACCACAGCTTCCGGTAAAGCTACGAGAGAACAAGCTGTAGGCCTGAGCTGCTGTGAGTAGCGGGAAATTCAAACATTGCTCCTGCGCCAACAGCGTCCACCAACACATGGTTCGTCCGGAAAAAGGTCACGCACGCCCTGGGAGCAGGGAGTGTTATATACACCTGCCCCCACCCACAACCCCTATAGCCCCGCCTATTAGTTTAGGGGCGGAATATTCCAGCCCCTTGCACAAACACAGCCTGATAGGCTTAACACGAAAATGGCTATTTCTGGCCTACAGAGAGCCTCAATTGGGGTATAGAACACTTTGACTTGCTGTAACACACATAGGGTGTGTGCTGGGTTAGTGAAATAATACTGTTATTCAGTATGACCTGCAGATTAGAGGTGTCGCTATTAGAACAACTGTCACAGAACGGCACAATGACCGAGCCTGGAGGAGGCATCAGTATGAGGAGACCATATAGTGCATGAATGAAACAACGTAGAGGTGGCGACAGCATGAGAAGACCATATAGTGGCTAAATGACCCAGCCTGGAGGTGGCAACAGCCTGACGAGACCATAGGGCCTCACAATTGAAAAAATTTAATTAAAAAAGGCCCCCATTTTGTGCCGATAGCGAGGGTCCAATAAGGTGGAGAGACATAAGTCATCCTGCTGCCGAATGGTGACAATTCTGGGGTCACTACGCAAGCAAGTGAGCATGCATCGTGCCATTTCTGCAAGTGAGTCAGATGGACTCCCTGCCTCCACCTCCACTGCATACTGCCATGGTGTGTCTGCGTGCTCTGCCTTGCCTTCCTCATAACCCTCTAGCTCCTCTGGCTGCTCCTGCTCCTCTCCTGTCAGATGACAAAAAAATGCACATCTCGCTCCTCCTCCAGTTCAGCCCCCACAGTTCTCATGTGGCCTTGAGATGTAGGCGCCACTTCACCAGTGCCCTGACCAGCCATTGTCTTCAACACGTGTTGTAAGAAATGAAGCAATGGAATGACGTCATTCATCCCATAATTCTGGCGACTGATTAATAAGGTGGCTTCCTCAAAGGGCCTGAGCAAATGGCTGGTGTCACGTATGAGCTGCCAATGGTTGACATTGAAGTTACACAGGGGAGTACCCTTATCCGCTTGGATCATCAAGAAATCCGTGATGGCTTTTCACTGTTCGTACAGTCAGTCCAATATATGTAGGGTGGAATTCCAACATGTGGAAACGTTGCAAATCAGACTATGTTGGGGGATACCGTTCTGACGCTGCAGCTCAAGGAAGGTGTGCTTTGCGGTGTACGAGTGCCCTAAAGTGCACGCAAAGTTTCCTTCCCATTGTTAGGATGTCTTGCAGATGGGGGGAACACTTCACGAACCACTTGACAACCAGATTGAACACGTGTGCCATGCAGGGCGCATACTTCAGGCTTCCTTGTCATAGCCAGACAAGATGTTCTTCCCGTTGTCAATCACCATGTTTCCCATTGCCAGTTTTGGTGGAGTAAGCCATGATTCGATTTCTTTATGAATGACTTTTAGCAGTTCCTCCCCTGTGTGACTAAGTTCGCCAAGGCACACCATTGTGAAGAATGGTGTGACACTGCCGTGCCCTGCACACATGGTATGCTGGAGGGGCACTGAGACTTGTACGTGCAGTGGAGGTTGAGGACACGGTGGAGGATGAGGAGGCGGAGTTGCACACTGTCACAGGACCAACGGCCTGAGAGCGTGGAGGCGGAAGCAGCATGACCTGTCCAAGTTGCTGTTGTGGCTGTGCAGGAACCATATTCACCCAGTGGGCCGTAAAGGACATGTATTGTCCCTGACCGTAGTTTCAGCTCCACATATCGGGGCTGTCATGCACTTTGGTACACACTGACAGGCTCAAGGACTGGCCCACCTTCTGTTCCACAAAAGTGTGCAGGGTTAGTACTGCCTTCTTTGCAAAGAAATTATGGCTTGGGACTCTCCACTTTGGCTCGGCACAAGACATCAGTTCTCTGAAAGGTGCAGAGTCCACCACTTGAAAAGGGAGGGACTGTAGCACCAGGAACTTGGACAGGAGCACATTCAGCTTCTGCGCCATTGGATGAGGGGGTGCATACTGTTGTCTCTTGGACATGGCTTCGCCGATGGATTGCTGGCGGAATGACTGACTCGAAGTAGGAGGAGCAGGAGCATCTGGAGCGACAGAAGATGGGTATGACACTGGGTGATGCAGCAGGCTGGACCACTACATCAGAACCACGGTTCTCCCAGGCTGCTTTATGATGATACTGCATATGTTGACCCAGGGCCCTGGCCATGCTTCACCTTCTGCCAACACATCTTGCATGTGGCCAGGTTAACATCCTTCAGAGGCTTGATGAAAAACTGCCACACCGCCGAGTAGCTGATTTTCCCATCAACAGTCCGCACTGATTGACTGCTACTGCCGCCGACTCCAGGAACCCCTGTTCCACTACATCCCAGGAAGGTAGGCTGCCGAGAAGCAGGTGGTCTACCCCGGGGACGTTTGGCTCCAGACTTTCCACTTCTGCCAGCCATGCTACCAACTTGCTGGCTCAGCTGCTGCCTCATGGGCAACCTGCAACCCTCTCCTGCTGATGATGATGAAACTCATTCTGCACCCGGCTCCCAAGTGTGATCGGCTTCATCATCATCGAGTTGTGTCTACACGTCACTCATGTCCTCCTGAGGTTCCTCAACAGAGTCTACTTCAGGAGCCTGAACGCTCACAACACCACCTCCCACGCCACTCTCCTCATCACTACTTGCCCGCCTAGTGGAGAAGCGGTGGATGTCTCCTCCACTTCTTGGCTGGGCAGTAGCTGCTGACTGTCCTCTAGTAGATCGTCCTCACTAAATAGTGGAGCTGAACCCACAGCATAAGATACTTCTGTGGGGGAGGGAACAGCATAGGACAGAGGCAATGGGAGTACAGGGACTGCTCCCAGGCCATGCCAACTGAGGGTTGTGTCTGAGGGACCCACCGAACCAATCGATGACGGCAGATGGTTTGCTGGTCGAGACACGACCGTTAGCTGATCCCGGGAGCTCATGCCTCTTGCTGCGACTCCTGCTGCCACTTGCCCCTAGTCTGCTACGACCTCTGCCTGATGAGATACCACTCCTCTGTGCATGTCCTGGCATTTCTCTACCTGACATTCTTAGTGCGTATATGAGAGGAGTACAATACGTTCCACTATGCTTAAAAGAGTATTTGTCTACAACACCAGCAAGTGTGTATTTTTTACTGGCCTTTCACAGTATCTAGGCCCTTAAGACTTTAACAGGAACAAAATGGTACACCATTAAGATGTACATATGGGGTATGCACTTTTGAGGGGAGGACAATTCTCTCCAGTACGCTTAAAACAGTATTTGTCTACAACACCAGCAGGTGTGTACTTTTGGCTGGCCTTTCACAATATCTAGGCCAGGAGTCTCAAACTCAAATTATCTGGGGCCACTGGAGATAGCAGTTGGGTGAGGCTGGGCCACATGCTCCCATCATATATAATGCCCCCATCAAGCGCCCCTCACATGTAATACCCCTATCATACGCTCTTCACATATAATGCCCCCATCATGCGCCCCTCACATATAATGCCCCCATCATGCGCCCCTCACATATAATGCCCCATCATGTGCCCCTCACATATAATGCCCCCATTATGTGCCCCTCACATATAATGCCCCCATTATCCGCCCCTCACATATAATGCCCCCATTATGCGCCCCTCACATATAATGCCCCCATTATGCACCCCTCACATATAATGCCCCCATCATGCGCCCCTCATATATAATGCCCCCATCATGTGCCCCTCACATATAATGCCCCCAGACAGGCCCCCAGATAAATATGACCCCCATCAGGTAGGGCTCCCCAGTAGGTACACAGGCCCCCATATAGATATGACCCCCCATTTGGTAGGGCTCCCCAGTAGGTACATAGGCCCCCATATAGATATGACCCCCATCTGGTTGGGCTCCCCAGTAGGTACACAGGCCCCCAGAAAGATGTGACCCCCATCAGGTAGGGCTCCCAAGTAGGCATAGAAGCCACAGATAGATATGATCCTCATCACTGATGGGGGTAATATATATCTGAGGGCCTGTCTACCTACTGGGGAGCCCTACCTGATGATCAGGTAGGGGTTCCCAATAGATGTACAGGCCCCCAGATAGATATTAATCCCAGCAGGTAGGGCTCCTATTTAAACAATTATGCCCACTAAGAAGATAGGTTACCATTAGCCACTGGTGATTAGCAGGTCCTCCCTATTGAGTCATTAGGCAAGCACTGATACAGTACTTACCAGTGGCGTTGCTAGGGTTGGTGTCACCCGTGCGGTAAAAAATGGTGTCACCCCCACCAAATGTAAAATGTTGACAAAGATATATATTGAAAGTAATCGCTACAGCCCTGATTGGACATATCAGACAATGATAAAAGTAACTCACAGGTATTGACGTCTTCTCTATAATCTTTCCTCATCTAATTTAGGTACATACAAGTAACTCACAGGTCCTGATGTCTTCTCCATAATCTTTCCTTATCTAATTTAGGTAAATACCGCTGGGACTTCTTCAAGCTAAATTTTCTCTCTGCAGAACTTGACACCCAGATGGCTCCTTAGTTCATCAGAAGATTCTGATCCATATGAAAACAATAATTAATATAACACTGCCAGTCACTGTATCCTCTGAATATATTACTACTACATACTGCACCCTCTGAATATAATACTATCACACACTGCGCCTTCTAAATATAATACTGCCACACACTGTACCCTCTGAATATAATATTATCACACACTGCATCCTCTGAATATAATACTGCCCCTTCTGAATATAATTCTACCACACACTGTGCCCTCTGAATAAAATACTATCACACACTGTGTCCTCTGAATATAATATTATTACACACTGCTCCTCTGAATATAATATTACACTGCGCTCTCTGAATATAATATTATTACACACTGCTCCTCTGAATGTAATATTATTACACACTGCGCCCCCCCCCCCCCCCCCCAACCCTGGTTACTGTGCCTCATGTGTGCATCATCATCCCCCTCATTACTGTGCCTCTTAGATGTGATAATGCAGTGATGCAGACAGTAGGAGGCACAGTAATGCGTGGGGGTGTGGAGCACACATCTTGAGACACAATAATGTGGGGGGGGGTGATGCTGCAGACATGAAGAGGGACAGTAATGTGTGTGGGGGGATGCAGACATGAAAAGGGACAGTAATGTGGGGGGGGTGATGCAGACATGAAAAGAGACAGTAATGTGGGGGGGTGATGCAGACATAAAAAGAGACAGTAATGTGGGGGGATGATGCTGCAGACATGAAGGGGGACAGTAATGTGTGGGGGGTGATGCAGACAGGAAAAGGGACAGTAATGTGTGGGGGGGTGATGCAGACATGAAAAGGGACAGCAATGTGGGGGGGTGATGCAGACATGAAAAAGGACAGTAATGTGGGGAGGGGGTGATGCAGACATGATAGGGCACAGTAATGTGGGGAGGGGGTGATGAGGATGAGTGCTGAGCGGCCATGGTGTCTCCCGCCACTGGTACTTACATCTTCCTGCAGCAGCCGATGGTGAGCCTTCTTTGCGGGGATGCGCGCGATAGGTGACATCATCACATGCGCCGTGCAGGACGTCAGTGTCCCGGCGTCTTGCGCTGCGGATGGAATGATATCACCAATTGCACGCACCCCTCCAGGAAGGCTCCTAATAGGCTGCAATAGGGAGATGTAAGTACTGTAGCAGTTTGCCAAAGTGTGTGAATTTCTTCCGGCATTTAGCACTGCTTGCCCGAAGCAGGGCTAAATGCCTGAAGAAATCACTTGCCCGGCGCCCGGAACTGCATGTCCCGGGTGTTGGGTGATACAAATTCCAGATCCCTGTTGCGGGCCACAAACTTTCGTTGCGGGCCGGGAATTTGAGACCCCAGATCTAGGAACAAAATGGTACACCACTTAAATGTACGTATGTGGTATGCACTTATGAGGGGAGAACAATGCGCTCCAGTACATTAAAAACAGTATTTGTCTACAACACCAGCAGGTGTGTACTTTGGGCTGGTCTTTCACAGTATCTAGGCCCTTAAGACTTTAACAGGAACAAAATGGTACACCACTTAGATGTACACATGTGGTATGCACTTATGAGTGGAGGACAATGCTTTCCAGTATGCTTAAAACAGTATTTGTCTACAACACCAGCAGGTTTGTACTTTTGCCTGGCCTTTCACAGTATCTAGGCCCTTAAGACTTTAACAGGAACAAAATGGTACACCACTTATTTGTATCTATGTGGTATGCACTTATGAGGGGAGGACAATGCGCTCTTGAAACAGTATTTGTCTGCAACACCAGCAGGTGTGTACTTTTGGATGGCCTTTCACAGTATCTAGGCCCTTAAGACTTTAACAGAAACAAAATGGTACAGCACTTTAAATACAGGATACACTTGGATGTACATATGTGGTATGCACTTATGAGGGGAGGGCAATGCGCTCCAGTACGCTTAAAAACAATATTTGTCTACAACACCAGTAGGTGTGTACTTTGGGCTGGCCTTTCATAGTATCTAGGCCCTTAAGACTTTAACAGGAACAAAATTGTACACCAATTAGATGTACGTATGTGGTATGCACTTATGAGGTGAGGACAATGCGCTCCAGTACGCTTAAAAACAATATTTGTCTACAACACCAGTAGGTGTGTACTTTTGGCTGGCCTTTCACAGTATCTAGGCCCTTAAGACTTTAACAGGAACAAAATGGTACACCACTTAGATGTATGCACAAGTTACACTTAATAGAGGACAATACGCTTTTAGGGCTCTGCTCACCTTAACTGTGAGAAGAGCCGTACACTACTACACTACTACAGAGTACTACACTACTACAGAGTACTACACCCAAAATGTCACTTTCTCTCTCAATCTCTCTCCTTTCCCTATCAGTGTTTCTAGGCTGGATTTGGGCTTGAGGTGAATCGCTGCTGTTAAAATGCTTTTCTGTGCAGCACACACTGCTGTCTGTCCCTCTCTCTCTGTAATAGAACACTGATGTGACTGGCTGCAAGATGGGTGCCGATTATATAGGGCTGTGACATCACAGGGGTGGCTGGCTGCTGATAGGCTGCATGCTGCATGTGATTCAGGGTCATCCCGCTGACCCTTGTTACCGCCTTCCCAGGATTCCTTGCCCCATGTCCTCACATGTGGATCCACCATTTTAGATGCCCGGCCCCTGGAGCCTGGACCGCACTAAATGGAAATTTATTAAGCGATTTGCGTGATCAAATTGCGGCGATATTTGCATGCGTTACAAATCAAATTTTTCCTGAAATTCATAGCTAATTCGGATTCGTCAGATTCAATTCGCTCATCCCTAACCATGGTAAAAAAAAAAAAAATTTATTTTGTCCCACAAATAATTTTGTGGTGAAAATATTGATCTTGTTACAAAGTAAAATTGGTAGCACAAAAAGCAAGCCCTCATTTGGGTCTGTAGGTAGAAAATTGAAAGTGTCATGATTTTTAGAAGATGAGGAGGAAAAGACTAAAGTGCAAAAATGAAAAAACCCTGCATCCTTAAAGGGGTTCTTCGGTGGAAATTTTTTTTCTAAATAAACTGGTGCCAGAAAGTTAAAGAGATTTGTAAATGACTTCTGTTAAAAAAATCTTTACCCTTCCAGTACTTTTCAGCAGCTGTATGCTACAGAGGAAATTATTTTCTTTTTTAATTTCTTTTTTGTCTTGTCCACAGTGCTCTCTGCTGACACCTCTGTCCATCTCAGGAACTATCCAGAGCAGCATAGGTTTGGAATGGGGATTTTCTCCTGCTCTGGACAGTTCCTGATACGGGCATCAGGTGTCAGCAGAGAGCACTGTGGACAAGACAAAAAAGAAATTAATTTGTCTGATGACATTTGTCTGGTGTCTGATGACAGGCAATACAGGGGCCAGAGGATTGTGATTCACGGCCTCACCCCTCATGACGTCACACCCCGCTCCCTCAATGCAAGTCTATGGGAGGGGGCGTGACGGCCATCATAGACTCGCATTGAGGGGGTGGTGTGTAGTGTTGCTCGTGAATATTCGCAATGCGAATTTTATTCGCGAATATCACATATTCGCGAATTCATGAATATTCGCGAATATATCACTATATATTCGCAATTATGAATATTCGTTTTTTTTCACAGTACACATCACAGTGATCATCCCTCTCTACTTCCAGCTTGTGTGGTGTAAAGAAGGCTCTAATACTACTGTGTGAGACTGGCGTGCAAATTTTCGCATATGCTAATTTTGGTATATGCGAATTTAGCGAATATATGACGAATATTCGTCCATATATTTGCGAAATATCGCAAATTCGAATATGGCCTATGCCGCTCAACACTAGTGGGGTGTAACATCACAAGGGGGCGGGGCCATGACATTACCCTTCTCCAGCCCCTGCATCACCAGTTATCAGGCACGGAGTGAAGCTCGCTCCATACACCAGATGACAGGGGTTCTGCAGAAATGCATTTGTGATTCAAGTCTTTTAGATGCTGGTTACATGGTAGAATCCAAGTGTAGATGATGACTAGCAGGTCAGATACATTTGCTGGCAGATTAGAAATTTTTTAGATAGCTCAGATTTATGCACAGAAATATGCCGTATTTTTCGCTGTATAAGATGCACTTTTTCTTCCCCAAAACTGGGGGAAAAAGTCGGTGCATCTTATACGGCGAATACACCCCTATCGCGGCGGTCCCTGCGGCCATCAACGGCCGGGACCCGCAGCTAATACAGGACATCACTGATCGCGGTGATGTCCTGTATTAACCCTTCAGATGCGGCGATCAAAGCTGACCGCCACGTCTGAAGGGAAAGTGACACTAACCCGGCTATTCAGTCGGGCTGTTCGGGACCGCTGCGATTTCACAGCGGCAGTATCGAACAGCCCGACTGAATAGCCGGGTTAGTGCTTACAGGACACCGGGAGGGACCTTACCTGCCTCCTCGGTGTCTTCTCCGTTCAGGGATCCCCTGTATGGCCGGCGCTATCCTTCCTCGTCATCACGTCGTCGCGTACGTGCGTCGGGTGCGTAACGACGTGATGACGGCGACGGAGAGCGAGGATACCCGGCCGGCAGCAGAGACGTTCCGGAGCGACGGGGACACGGCGACAGCGATGGAGCGACATCCAGGGCAGCGGTGACGGGTCCGGAGCGGCGGGGACACGTGAGTATTACCTCCTATGCAGTGGTCTTCAATCTGCGGACCTCCAGATGTTGCAAAACTACAATTCCCAGCATGCCCGGACAGCCAACGGCTGTCCGGGCATGCTGGGAGTTGTAGTTTTGCAACATCTGGAGGTCCGCAGGTTGAAGACCACTATTGGGTTCAAAATCTTTATTTTTTTTGATTTTGCACCTATAAATTGGGTGCGTCTTATACGCCGGTGCGTCCTATAGGGCGAAAAATACGGTAGTTTTACATTGGATTACTAATTCTGTGCTAAATGAAATGGGCTTTAAGTGCACCAGATTTAGCAAAGCACATCAGGCTGATTGATTAATCTGGTTCATCCAAAGATTGTCTAGTCTAAGTTTAGACCAATTATTCGTTGTCTTACTGTAAACCAGAATTAGTCATGCCCCTTTACTTTTGTCATCCCAAAGGAATCATGTCTAATAATTGTCTAAAAATCATAATAGATGAGGTACATGTAATGTAAGATTGTTTTTTTTTTTTTTTTGGAGCAAATTAAGAGTCCATTGATTAAAAAAAAAAAAAAAAAAGAAAGCCGAATGGGTTGGGATACAACAGCAGTGTGAACCTAGCCTAAGCTAACCATCTGATAACTCACATTGGGATATAAATTAATGTAAATTTCATGTGCAAAAAATCATAAGTCAAGACTGCTATGGCAAACTACACAACATGAGGTATTATAAAATATTGGTTATAAAATATTGACTTGTTTTGCTTTGCACCCCGATACATGGTCTCATAATGCTTCTTATTTCCACATTTTCACCCCATTGACTCTAGATAATAGGCTGTTACTTTTATGCATTGGAAAGTACAGTGAATCCCTGCAAGCCATAGCCTCATAGCTGAGAGACTGCAGCTGTGTATTAATGTAAGGCAAATCCATTTCATTTGGGCTTTGGCTTAAAATAAAATAAGAGTTTAATTGTGTTCTTAACTTCGTATTTTCTGAAAGTTACAGTAACTGTATTTGATGGATACTCAGAAACAAAACAGAAGGGGCCATTAAATGAATGACAGCCATGGAAAACAGCTGAGAGGCGCATGAGCTATCTCATGCTTTGGATCATCTCCAAGCATCTAACCCTGCAGTACTGTCATTTAAAAGCTTTATAATAGATGAAATGGTGTATGATGTATTAACTCTTTAATGCATAGTAAACCTGTTTACATTTTACATGGCAGTATTACATTTACAGCATGTTCTTAAAGGAGACCTTTGGCCAACGCAAAATGGACATGTTCTTATCATTAAATAGCTTAGGGTGCCCCGATCACTTTTTACAGTTTCTATAAATACTCCTGTACCCAAGAGTTAGTTTGTCTGACAATTCTGGGAATCAGTCAGATGGGCGTGAATTTAATTGTCATAACAGTGATCAGCGGGACTATACAGTCAGGGGGTGTGTATTAGGCATACACAACCCCCAATGTAAACCATTCAATCCAATCTAATGTCGCAATTTCCATGTGGAATTCTGCCAGAAAATTGAGCTCCAGAATTCAGCAAAATTTTTTACTGCACAATGAACTGACTGGGGACTATGCTGTCCCATTTACACAGCAGAATTTCCGCTGCGTAAATTCTGCTTTCCGGAGTCTGCAAAAACATTGAACACATCTTTAAATTTTGCAGAATTCAGAGCAGAATCCCATTGAACTCAATGGGGCTGAACATTTTTAGCAGAATTCTGTGTTTTGAGCACACAGAAATTCTGCCGAAGTTCCGTCGAAATTCTACTCAAAGGGGGACATTTACTATTGCGTTTATGCTATTTTTGTGGCGGCAAAAAGTTGGATTCTTGGGCACAGTGTGTTAATGTGTCTTTTTGATATACCCTTTTTTTAACCCCTTAAGGACCCAGGATGTGCTGTGACGTCCTGGCACCCTGGGCCTTAAGGACCCAGGACGTCCGGTGACGTCCTGGCGGTTTCCGGTCCCTGCCGCGCATCGGGCAGAGATCGGAAGCGAATGCCGGCTGAAATGCTTCAGCAGGCATCCCGGGCAAACGCTGAGGGGGGCCATGTAGGCCCCCCATGTCGGCAATCGTCCCAAATCGCGAGGGAAATTGCCCCTGCGATCTGCGGCGATACCGGGCTGATCGGGTCTCTGGGACCCGATCGCCCGGTAATTTTGCATGATCCCGGTTGTCACAGACAGCCAGGACCATGCTGGATTATAGGAGCGAGGTGGCAAGCCTGCCACCTCCTCCTATCCCCTGCGATCCGTCTAGTTTCCAAAATGGTAGGCCATGTGGGTGTTTTTTGCTGTCCTGGCACCATAAGGGGCTTCCTAAATGCGACATGCCCCCGAGCAAAATTTCCTCTCAAAAAGCCAAATATGACTCCTTCTCTTTTGAGCATTGTAGTTTTCCCGTAGTGCACTTCAGGTCAACTTATGGGGTACCTCCATACTCAGAAGAGATGGGGTTACAAATTTTGGGGGGGGGGGGTATTTTCTGCTATTAACCCTTGCAAAAATGTGAAATTTGGGGGGAAACACATTTTTGTGAAATTTTTTAAAAAATTTTTACATATGCAAAAGTCGTGAAACACCTGTGGGGTATTAAGGCTCACTTTATTCCTTGTTACGTTCCTCAAGGGGTCTAGTTTCCAAAATGGTATGCCATGTGTTTTTTATTTTGCTGTTCTGGCACCATAGGGGCTTCTTAAATGCAACATGCCCCCCCAAAAACCATTTCAGAAAAACGTACTCTCCAAAATCCCCTTGTTGCTCCTTCGCTTCTGAGCCCTCTACTGCGCCCGCCGAACACTTTACATAGACATATTAGGTATGTGCTTACTCGAGAGAAATTGGGCTACAAATATAAGTATACATTTTCTCCTTTTACCCCTTGTAAAAATTCAAAAATTGGGTCTACAAGAACATGCGAGTGTAAAAAATGAAGATTGTGAATTTTCTCCTTCACTTTGCTGCTATTCCTGTGAAACACCTAAAGGGTTAAAATGCTGACTGAAGTCATTTTGAATACTTTGGGGGGTGCAGTTTTTATAATGGGGTCATTTGTGGGGTATTTCTAAGATAAGGACCCTTCAAATCCACTTCAAACCTGAACTGGTCCCTGAAAAATTGTGATTTTGGAAATTTTGTGAAAAATTGGAAAATTGCTGCTGAACTTTGAAGCCCTCTGGTGTCTTCCAAAAGTAAAAACACGTCAATTTTATGATGCAAACATAAAGTGGACATATTGTATATGTGAATTAAAAAAAATAATTTGGAATATCCATTTTCCTTACAAGCAGAGAGCTTCAAAGTTAGAAAAATACAAAATTTTCTAATTTTTCATAAAATTTTGGATTTTTCACCAAGAAAGGATGCAAGTTACCACAAAATTTTACCACTATGTTAAAGTTGAATATGTCACAAAAAAAACTATCTCGGAATCAGAATGATAACTAAAAGCATTCCAGAGCTATTAATGTTTAAAGTGACAGTGGTCAGATGTGCAAAAAATGGCCGGGTCCTAAGATGTAAAATGGCTGGGTCCTTAAGGGGTTAAAACTGACTGTGAAATCCAGTTGTGGGCACTGTCAGGAGTGGACAAAAGGGTGCATAAAAAAGGTGCATTCTCCCTAAACCAAAAGCTGCAATATGTATTAAGGCTGTGCACCTTTTATTGTAAATTTGACGCATGACAACCAATAAAGGCTCAACAAATTCTGTCAGGAAAAACGGCATAGTAAAGGCAACATTAATAAATGTCCCCCAAAGTCTTCAGAAAAGTCTTTAAAAATTCCTCAGCAATCTTTGCAGAAACTCATTTAAGCAGAATAGCAGAATTTCTGCCATGTGAACATAGACACTCCCATTATTGAAATGAGGTTCATGCCCATCTGACTGATTCCCTGAATTGTCAGACAAACTATAAACCCTCATATTTCAGCAATGGGAGGGCGTATCAAGAAACCATAAAAAGTTGTGTGATCATATAAACCATCTTCTTGTTTACTAGCAGAACTTAATGGTTAATATTAACAACACAAGGTTAATGGTGCTCTAGGTCTCAAAAATAAACAGATATGTCCATAGTTACATAGTTAGTACGGTCGAAAAAAAGACATATGTCCATCAAGTTCAACCAGGGAATTAAGGGGTAGGGGTGTGGCGCGATATTGGGGAAGGGATGGGATTTTATATTTCTTCATAAGCATTAATGTTATTTTGTTCCATAAATGTATCTAATCCTGTTTTAAAGCTGTTAATTGTTCCTACTGTGACCAGTTCCTGAGGTAGACCGTTCCATAAATTCACAGTCCTCACGGTAAAGAAGGCGTGTCGCCCCTTGAGACTAAACTTTTTCTTCTCCAGACGGAGGGAGTGTCCCCTCGTCCTTTGGGGGGGTTTAACCTGGAACAGTTTTTCTCCATATTTTTTGTATGGGCCATTAATATACTTATATACGTTTATCATATCCCCCCTTAAACGTCTCTTCTCAAGACTAAACAATTGTAACTCCTTTAATCGCTCCTCATAGCTAAGATGTTCCATGCCCCATATTAGTTTAGTCGCGCGTCTCTGCACCCTTTCCAACTCCGCAGTGTCCCTTTTATGGACAGGTGCCCAAAACTGAACAGCATATTCCAGGTGAGGCCGTACCAATGCTTTATAAAGGGGGAGTATTATGTCCCTGTCCCTTGAGTCCATGCCTCTTTTTATACATGACAATATCCTGCCGGCTTTGGAAGCAGCAGCCTGACATTGCATGCTATTCTGTAGTCTGTGATCTACAAGTACACCCAGATCCTTCTCTACCAGTGACTCTGCCAGTTTAATCCCCCCTAAGACATACGATGCATGCAGGTTATTAGTACCCAGATGCATAACTTTACATTTATCCACATTGAACCTCATTTGCCAAGTGGATGCCCAGACACTTAGTCTATCCAAGTCATCCTGTAACTTATGCACATCCTCTATAGACTGTACCGTGCTACAAAGCTTGGTGTCATCTGCAAAGATAGAAACAGAGCTGTTAATACCATCCTCTATATCATTGATAAATAAATTAAACAACAGCGGGCCCAGTACTGAACCTTGGGGTACACCACTAATTACCGGGGACCAATCAGAGTACGAATCATTGACCACCACTCTCTGGGTACGATCCATGAGCCAGTGTTCAATCCAGTTACAAACTAAAGTTTCCAAGCCCAAGGACCTTAACTTACCTGTCAGACGTCTGTGAGGGACAGTATCAAACGCTTTGGCAAAATCCAGAAACACTATATCCACAGCCATTCCTCTGTCAAGGCTTCTACTCACCTCTTCATAAAAGCAAATTAGATTGGTTTGACAACTTCTATCCTTAGTAAACCCATGCTGGCTATCACTTATAATACAATTATCCCCTATGTATTCCTGTATGTAATCCCTTATAAGTCCTTCAAACAATTTACCCACAATGCACGTTAAACTTACCGGTCTATAGTTTCCTGGGGAAGACCTAGAGCCCTTCTTGAAGATTGGCACCACATTCGCCTTGCGCCAGTCCCTTGGCACAATACCAGACACCATAGAATCTCTAAATATCATGAACAGGGGTACAGATATTACTGAACTTACCTCTCTAAGAACTCTTGGGTGTAGTCCATCCGGCCCTGGGGATTTGCTTACATTTATATCACTTAACTTACCTTGTACCATCTCTACATTAAGCCAGTTCAGTACATTACATGATGTGTTACCAGCACTGACCTGGCCAATGTCAGCTCCTTTTTCCCTAGTATATACAGAACTAAAGAACCCATTCAGTAGCTCCGCCTTCTCTTGATCGCCTGTGACAACCTCCCCATTATCATTATTAAGGGGTCCTACATGCTCTGTCCTTTTTTTTTTTGCATTTATATATCTAAAAAAATATTTAGGATTAGTTTTGCTTTCTTTGGCCACCTGTCTCTCATTTTGAATTTTTGCTGTTTTTATTACATTTTTACAGATTTTATTAAGCTCTTTGTACTGTTTAAATGTTATCGCTGTCCCATCAGATTTGTATTTTTTGAAGGCAATTTTTTTGTTGTTTATTGCTCTTTTAACATCATGTGTCAGCCATGTAGGATTTAGTTTTAATCGTTTATATTTGTTCCCCTTTGGTATATATTTAGCTGTATAGTTATTTAGAGTTGATTTAAAGATGTCCCATTTACCTTCTGTATCAGTATTTGAGAACACTTCCCCCCAGTCTATGTCCTGTAGTGCAGCCCTCAGCCCAGGGAAGTTTACCTTTTTAAAGTTATATGTTTTTGCCTTCCCCGCCTGTCTTTGTTTTCTACATTTTAAGTCAAAAGTTACTATATTGTGGTCGCTATTACCAAGGTTTTCCCGCACAGTTACATTACCAATCAGCTCTGCGTTGTTGGAAATGATCAGATCCAACAAGGCATCACTTCTTGTTGGGTCCTCCACAAACTGGCCCATAAAATTATCCTGCAATAAATTTAGGAATTGTCGCCCCTTTGTAGTTTTAGCCAACCCCGGACCCCAATCTATATCTGGATAGTTAAAATCTCCCATTATTACCACTGTACCTGCCCGGGTGGCCCTCTCTATTTGTTTATGAAGCTGAACATCTATCTCTTCAGTGATATTAGGGGGTCTGTAGATTACCCCAAATATTATTTTTTCAGTATTTCCCTCCTTTTGTAATTCTACCCACAGTGATTCCACCTCCTCAAAATCATCACACACTATGGCATCGTTCACACTGACTTTCATACCACTTCTTACATACAGACAGACTCCACCACCTTTTCTGTTCATTCTATCCTTGCGAAACAATGTAAACCCCTGCAGATTGACAGCCCAGTCATGCGAGGAGTCCAGCCATGTCTCAGTGACCCCAACTATATCAATATGTTCCTCCAGTATCAAGGCCTCAAGCTCCCCCATTTTATTTGCTAGGCTTCTGGCATTTGTGAACATACACTTTACATTTCCATCCTTTATGTTATTGGGGTTAATGGGATTCAAGGGTGTAAGTTTTATTTTCCTATGAAGCCTATTCCTATTAACTATTCTAACCCCTCCCTCCGGTCCACCCCCAGGTACATTTATAATTCCCACCTCTCTATCTACACTATCTTCCCCCTCTTTGCTGTAGGTTCCCTCCCCCCAAGTCCCTAGTTTAAACACTCCTCCACCCTTCTAGCCATCTTCTCCCCAAGCAAAGCTGCACCCTCCCCATTGAGGTGCAGCCCGTCCCTACGGTAGAGCCGGTAACCGACAGCGAAGTCAGCCCAGTTCTCCATGAACCCAAACCCTTCCTTCCTACACCAGCTTCTGAGCCACTTGTTTACCTCCCTGATCTCCTGCTGCCTCTCTGGTGTGGCTCGTGGTACTGGTAGTATTTCAGAAAATACTACCTTGGAGGTCCTTGCCTTAAGCTTGCGGCCTAAGTCCCTGAAATCATTTTTAAGGACACTCCACCTACCTCTTACTTTGTCATTGGTGCCAATATGTACCATGACTGCTGGGTCCTCTCCAGCCCCGCCCAGCAACCTGTCAACCCGATCCGCGATGTGCCGAACTCGTGCGCCAGGCAGACAACACACTGTTCGGCGATCCCGGTCTTTGTGACAGATTGCCCTGTCTGTCCCCCTAATAATTGAGTCCCCCACCACTAGTACCTGTCTGGCCTGCCCTGTACTCCTCCCTCCCTCCTTACTGGAGCAGACACCCCCCTGGCGGTCAGAGGCGGTATCCTGCTGCAGTTCTGCTAGCTCTGTAATGGCATCCCCCTCATCTGCCAAGCGGGCAAACTTGTTGGGGTGTGCCAGTTCAGGACTAGCCTCCCTGACACTTTTTCCCCTACCCCTCTTTCTAACTGTAACCCAGCTAACTGCCTGACTGTCCTGCAACTCCGTCCCACTGTCCTCCCCCACCTCTATTCCCGAGAGTGCCTGCTCAGTGAGCACGAGACTCCTCTCCATGTTGTTAATGCTTCTCATTGTTGCCAGTCGCCCCTCTAGATCCAGGATCTGGGCTTCCAAACGGACAACTAGCACACATCTCGCACAACAATATGCACCCTCAAACTGTTGTTCAAGGATTGCATACATTGAACAGGATGTACATTGGACTGCATTTTCCAACATGGAGGCCATCTAGTTATGGGGATTTCACAAATGTATAGGAAAAAACAGACAGTCAAAATGACACTTAAAATTTTTTGTAGACCTTGTGGGTTCAGAAATTAACACTCACAGCGATCTCAACCTCCTGCTTTCAAACTCCTGTTTTTGTAACTCCTCTTTCACGCCCCCTCTTACACAACAACACTCAGAAGAGCAAGCTCTCAATAAGAGTCCCAAGCTAAGATTTATACACCTGTGCCCAATCTACTCCTCCTCCCCCTAGAGGTGGAACAGAGAAAAAAAAAAAAAAAAAAAAAAAATGAAAAAGGGTGTTTAAACTCTAACAGTTATCCCACTATGTGCAAAAGAGAAAAACTTACCCAAAATATGAATGTAGACTATAGGCAGTTGCACCCACTCCACAGATTCACTCCGCACAACAGATAATCACAGTTTTTGTAACTCCTCTTTCACGACCCCTCTTACACAGCAACACTCAGAAGAGCAAGCTGAACATATGTATCATTGGATTAGTATCAGAAAGAAAAATAGTAAAGTACACAGTAAAATATAAGCATCTGACTAGGCATAACACAGGGCCCTTGTGTACGTTGAGTTTACTTACTGTGTGTATAGATAAATATAACTATTTGTGCATGTAAAAAACAATTTCATAGATTTAAAAAAAAAGCTAAAACAATCAAAAATAAAATAAAAACTGAAACCATAGGCAATAGGTATTAAAGGGGTACTCCGACCCTAGACATCTTATCCCCTATGCAAAGGATAGGGGATACGGTGTCTGATCACGGGGGTCCCGCCGCTGGGAACCCCCACAATCTCTCCTGCAGCACCCCCTGTCAACTGGTGCAAGGAGCATACTTCACTTTGTGTCTGATGACAGACGATACAGGGGCCAGAGGATTGTGATTCACGGCCCCGCCCCTCATGACGTCACACGCCGCTCCCTCAATGCAAGACTATGGGAGGGGGTGTGACGGCCATCACGACCCCTCCCATAGACTTGCATTGAGGGGGTGGGGTGTAACATAACAAGGGGGCGGGGCCATGACATTACCCTCTTCCGGCTCCTGCATCACCAGTTTTCAGGCACGGAGTGAAGCTCGCTCCCTACACCAGATGACAGGGGTTCTGAAGGAGAGATCGCGGTGAGTTTCCAGCAGTGGGACCCCCATGATCAGACATCTTATCCCCTATCCTTTGGATAGGGGATAAGATGTCTAGGGGCAGAGTACTCCTTTAAAGCCACAGATAACGAATAAGAGTCTGTACAAAGAATTGTAACAAGTGATCCTGAAAGGATTAAAAAGTTTTGTAATAATAGTGCTCTAGATCGAATTAGTATAAGTCTTGTAACAAAGCAATCCTGCAGATGCTGTATGTATAATCCTTTGAAGGAATGCAAGAATGATCCTGGGCATTAGGTGCTATGCACCTTGTAGTTGGTATGTATAAACCGACCATACGGGCAGGAAAGAAAAACGCTGTGACTGCAGTGCAATGGTCCGGTTGTGGCGCTGAGAGGTAGCGGACTGCTGTGGCTTCTGTATCCTGGTGGAGTTCGAGTGTGCACCCTGGATTGATAATAAAAGTCAGCTGTCAGTTCGGGATTGGAATTGAAGATAAATATATGTCTGTGGTGAAGGTAAATACAAAGCCAGTGAATGGGTTATGTATGGTTTGCGCTAAAGACATTTCGGGACCCCCATAGGTCCCTTCTTCAGTAGCTCAAAAATAGAGAAACAGACTTGGCCACATAACCACAACTAGGATCTTAGTACTTCTCCGCTTTATTTCAAAAACTAAGAGGTTGTTAGTGCATCTTTTGATCAAAATGTGCAAGGCCATTTTTCACGTCAGACCCAGTTGATAAGAGTGGGTCCTGGGGTAGTGATTTTTTCTAATGGTCAATATATTGAGATTTATCCAGTACTACAGGTCGGACTTTGCTTATTGAGGACCTATCCTAGTAATGCTTTAAAACAATATAAATAAAATGGTTCATAAATGGACACCACTAGTCTTACTGCTTGTTACGCCGAGCGCTCCGGGTCCCCGCTCCTCCCCGGAGCGCTCGCTACACTCTCCTCACTGCAGCGCTCCGGTCAGATCCACTGACCCGGGGCGCTGCGATACCGCCTCCAGCCGGGATGCGATTCGCGATGCGGGTAGCGCCCGCTCGCGATGCGCACCCCGGCTCCCGTACCTGACTCGCTCTCCGTCAGTCCTGTCCCGGCGCGCGCGGCCCCGCTCCCTAGGGCGCGCGCGCGCCGGGTCTTTGCGATTTAAAGGGCCACTGCGCCGCTGATTGGCGCAGTGGTTCCAATTAGTGTTATCACCTGTGCACTTCCCTATATCACCTCACTTCCCCTGCACTTCCTTGCCGGATCTTGTTGCCATCGTGCCAGTGAAAGCGTTTCCTTGTGTGTTCCTAGCCTGTGTTCCAGACCTCCTGCCGTTGCCCCTGACTACGATCCTTGCTGCCTGCCCCGACCTTCTGCTACGTCCGACCTTGCTTCTGTCTACTCCCTTGTACCGCGCCTATCTTCAGCAGCCAGAGAGGTTGAGCCGTTGCTAGTGGATACGGCCTGGTCACTACCGCCGCAGCAAGACCATCCCGCTTTGCGGCGGGCTCTGGTGAAAACCTGTAGTGACTTAGAACCGATCCACTAGCACGGTCCACGCCAATCCCTCTCTGGCACAGAGGATCCACTACCTGCCAGCCGGCATCGTGACAGTAGATCCGGCCATGGATCCCGCTGAAGTTCCTCTGCCAGTTGTCGCTGACCTCACCACGGTGGTCGCCCAGCAGTCACAACAGATAGCGCAACAAGGCCAACAGCTGTCTCACTGACCGTTATGCTACAGCAGTTACTACCACAGCTTCAGCAATCATCTCCTCCGCCAGCTCCTGCACCTCCTCCGCAGCGAGTGGCCGCTTCTGGCCTACGACTATCCTTGCCGGATAAATTTGATGGGGACTCTAAGTTTTGCCGTGGCTTTCTTTCCCAATGTTCCCTGCACTTGGAGATGATGTCGGACCAGTTTCCCACTGAAAGGTCTAAGGTGGCTTTCGTAGTCAGCCTTCTGTCTGGAAAAGCCCTGTCTTGGGCCACACCGCTCTGGGACCGCAATGACCCCGTCACTGCCTCTGTACACTCCTTCTTCTCGGAAATTCGAAGTGTCTTTGAGGAACCTGCCCGAGCCTCTTCTGCTGAGACTGCCCTGTTGAACCTGGTCCAGGGTAATTCTTCCGTTGGCGAGTATGCCGTACAATTCCGTACTCTTGCTTCAGAATTATCCTGGAATAATGAGGCCCTCTGCGCGACCTTTAAAAAAGGCCTATCCAGCCACATTAAAGATGTTCTGGCCGCACGAGAAATCCCTGCTAATCTACATGAACTCATTCACTTAGCCACTCGCATTGACATGCGTTTTTCCGAAAGGCGTCAGGAGCTCCGCCAGGATATGGACTCTGTTCGCACGAGGCGTTTCTTCTCCCCGGCTCCTCTCTCCTCTGGTCCCCTGCAATCTGTTCCTGTGCCTCCCGCCGTGGAGGCTATGCAGGTCGACCGGTCTCGCCTGACACCTCAAGAGAGGACACGACGCCGCATGGAGAATCTCTGCCTGTACTGTGCTAGTACCGAACACTTCCTGAAGGATTGTCCTATCCGTCCTCCCCGCCTGGAAAGACGTACGCTGACTCCGCACAAAGGTGAGACAGTCCTTGATGTCTACTCTGCTTCTCCACGTCTTACTGTGCCTGTGCGGATGTCTGCCTCTGCCTTCTCCTTCTCTGCTGTGGCCTTCTTGGACTCCGGATCTGCAGGAAATTTTATTTTGGCCTCTCTCGTCAACAGGTTCAACATCCCGGTGACCAGTCTCGCCAGACCCCTCATCTCTGAACTCTTTGATCGCCTCCAAGGTGCCCACATCTTTACCAAACTGGACTTAAGAGGTGCTTATAATCTCATCCGCATCAGAGAGGGGGATGAATGGAAAACGGCATTTAACACCAGAGATGGACACTTTGAGTATCTGGTCATGCCCTTTGGCCTGTGCAACGCCCCTGCCGTCTTCCAAGACTTTGTTAATGAAATTTTTCGTGATCTCTTATACTCCTGTGTTGTTGTATATCTGGACGATATCCTGATTTTTTCTGCCAATCTAGAAGAACACCGCCAGCATGTCCGTATGGTTCTTCAGAGACTTCGTGACAATCAACTCTATGCCAAAATAGAGAAATGTCTGTTTGAATGCCAATCTCTTCCTTTCCTAGGATACTTGGTCTCTGGCCAGGGACTACAAATGGATCCAGACAAACTCTCTGCCGTCTTAGATTGGCCACGCCCCTCCGGACTCCGTGCTATCCAACGTTTTTTGGGGTTCGCCAATTATTACAGGCAATTTATTCCACATTTTTCTACCGTTGTGGCTCCTATCGTGGCTTTAACCAAAAAAAATGCCGATCCCAAGTCTTGGCCTCCTCAAGCGGAAGACGCCTTTAAACGGCTCAAGTCTGCCTTTTCTTCGGCTCCCGTGCTCTCCAGACCTGACCCATCTAAACCCTTCCTATTGGAGGTTGATGCCTCCTCTGTGGGAGCTGGAGCTGTCCTTCTACAAAAAAATTCTTCCGGGCATGCTGTTACTTGTGGTTTTTTTTCTAGGACCTTCTCTCCGGCGGAGAGGAACTACTCCATCGGGGATCGAGAGCTTCTAGCCATTAAATTAGCACTTGAGGAATGGAGGCATCTGCTAGAGGGATCAAGATTTCCAGTGATTATTTACGACATTTTGTTTCCTCCCGCCAGGATGACTGGGCAGATCTTCTACCATGGGCCGAATTCTCGTATAACTTCAGAGTCTCTGAATCTTCCTCCAAATCCCCATTTTTCGTGGTGTACGGCCGTCACCCTCTTCCCCCCCTCCCTACCCCCTTGCCCTCTGGTCTGCCCGCTGTGGATGAAATTTCTCGTGATCTTTCCATCATATGGAGAGAGACCCAAAATTCTCTCTTACAGGCTTCATCAACAGCATGAAGAAGTTCGCGGATAAGAAAAGAAGAGCTCCTCCCATTTTTTCCCCTGGAGACAAGGTATGGCTCTCCGCTAAATATGTCCGCTTCCGTGTCCCTAGCTATAAGTTGGGACCACGCTATCTTGGTCCTTTCAAAATTTTGTGCCAGATTAATCCTGTCTCTTACAAACTTCTTCTTCCTCCTTCTCTTCGTATTCCTAATGCTTTTCACGTTTCTCTTCTTAAACCACTTATCATTAACCGTTTCTCTCCCAAATCTGTTCCTCCCACTCCTGTTTCCGGCTCCTCGGACATCTTCTCCGTCAAAGAGATTCTGGCATCCAAAAAGGTCAGAGGGAAAACCTTTTTTTTAGTGGATTGGGAGGGTTGTGGTCCAGAAGAGAGATCCTGGGAACCTGAGGACAATATCCTAGACAAAAGTCTGCTCCTCAGGTTCTCAGGCTCTAAGAAGAGGGGGAGACCCAAGGGGGGGGGTACTGTTACGCCGAGCGCTCCGGGTCCCCGCTCCTCCCCGGAGCGCTCGCTACACTCTCCTCACTGCAGCGCTCCGGTCAGATCCACTGACCCGGGGCGCTGCGATACCGCCTCCAGCCGGGATGCGATTCGCGATACGGGTAGCGCCCGCTCGCGATGCGCACCCCGGCTCCCGTACCTGACTCGCTCTCCGTCAGTCCTGTCCCGGCGCGCGCGGCCCCGCTCCCTAGGGCGCGCGCGCGCCGGGTCTTTGCGATTTAAAGGGCCACTGCGCCGCTGATTGGCGCAGTGGTTCCAATTAGTGTTATCACCTGTGCACTTCCCTATATCACCTCACTTCCCCTGCACTTCCTTGCCGGATCTTGTTGCCATCGTGCCAGTGAAAGCGTTTCCTTGTGTGTTCCTAGCCTGTGTTCCAGACCTCCTGCCGTTGCCCCTGACTACGATCCTTGCTGCCTGCCCCGACCTTCTGCTACGTCCGACCTTGCTTCTGTCTACTCCCTTGTACCGCGCCTATCTTCAGCAGCCAGAGAGGTTGAGCCGTTGCTAGTGGATACGACCTGGTCACTACCGCCGCAGCAAAACCATCCCGCTTTGCGGCGGGCTCTGGTGAAAACCAGTAGTGACTTAGAACCGATCCACTAGCACGGTCCACGCCAATCCCTCTCTGGCACAGAGGATCCACTACCTGCCAGCCGGCATCGTGACACTGCTGAGGCAAAGGTAAAATAATGTACTATATCAGAGCATAAGATATTTAGGGGTATTTATGAAACCTTTTACTCCAGTATTTTGTCTGTAATTTGTCACTTTTTTTTGTTTGGTGCAGTTGTTTTTTGCAACAATTTTTTGCCCAAATCAAAATAGAACCTTTTTTTCAGTGGCGATGGAAGTCAGTTGATATCTTGCAGTGGTCAGGAATTTATCATGCGACTTTTAAGGTAGTCACATCGTTTGTCGATCATTTAACTGAGGAACAATTCTACACCAGTCCTCAGTTGGCTTAGAAACTGACTGTGGACAGCATTATTAACCCCTTAAGGACCAGTTTTTTTTTCTGTTTTTGCATTTTCGTTTTTCCTCCTTACCTTTAAAAATTCATAACTCTTTCAATTTTGCACCTAAAAATCCATATGATGGCTTATTTTTTTGTGCCACCAATTCTACTTTGTAAAGACATCAGTCATTTTACCCAAAAATCTACGGCAAAACGGAAAAAAAATCATTGTGGGACAAAATTGAAAAAAAAACCCCATTTTATAACTTTTGGGGCTTCTGTTTCTTTTTAATATTCAAAAAGTTTTTATTGGGTAAAAACAGGAAAAACTTACAGAATGGTATCACAATGTCTCCAATGCAATGGAGCAGTGGGTATACATAGATCACAGCATTGGCAATCCAATGGTGCCATCCGGAGAGAGAGGGTACGTAGATAAAAGTTGAAGCAAGGCAAAGGCAGTGTGACATTAACAGTTCCCATCTGGTGAAAGAATACTAAATTATGTTGCATGTGGAGTTCCAAAGTGACAGAAAGGTATAGAAGGGAATGGTAAAGTGGGGGGGGATGGGGGGGTGTTGGCAAGAAAGGGGGAAAGGAGGGTGGAGGGGTAGAACTGCAAAAGGAGAGAGGAGGGAGGAGTAAGAGAGGACAAAAGGGAGGGGAAGGGGGGAAGAGGGGGGGGTTGGCGGTAGGAAAAGGAGAAAAGCAGAACTAATATAACTGAAACCAATAACCTGAACACCACCCATCGGCTCGCAGACGTCACCACCTCCACACATCTACTCTTAAACGAAAATCGCAAGGCCAGAGAAGAGGTCCATCACACCTTGGAGGAGGAGGGAGGGGAGGGGGTGGGTTGCCTATCCAGAGCGGTAAAGAGGAGTTTCGGCAAAGGCATGCCAGGGCTGCCAAACCGCAATGTACCTAGCGGAAGCCCCGGAGGAGTCTGCCATGAGTTCCTCCATGGGGACTTCTGTTTCTGCACCGTACATTCTTTGGTAAAAATAACACCTTCTCTTTATTCTATAGATCCATACGATTAAAATGATGCCCTACTTTTATAGGTTTGATTTTGTCGTAAATCTGAAAAAAATTATAACTACATGCAGGAAAATGTATATGTTTAAAATTGTCATCTTCTGACCCCTATAACTTTTTTATTTTTCCGCATATGAGGGCTAATTCACTTTGTGCAATGTTATAGCTCTCATAGGGGGCTATAGCACTGCACACACTGATCTTTTACATTGATCACTGGTTTCTCATAGGAAACCATTGATCAATGATTCTGCCGCTTGACTGCTCATGCCTGGATCTCAGGCACTGAGCAGTCATTCGGCGATCGGACACCAGAAGGCAAGGTAAGGGACCCTCCTGCTATATCACAGCTGTTCGGGATGCCGCGATTTCGCCGCGGCGATCCCAAACAGCCCCCGGAGCTAGCCAGCAACGTTTTAGTTTCACTTTAGGTTTATAGCGCGCAGCACTATTAGCCACGGGTCCCGGCCGTTGTTAGGCCGGGCCCAACCTGCTATGGCCCCGCATTATAGAACGGGAGCGGACTTAGGATGTAACGGTACATCCTTGGTCCTTAGCAGGTTAAAAAGTCGCACATTTGTCGCACGTGTTAAAAAGTCGCACAAAAAGTCAAAGTGGAGTAATGTGATCAGCACCAGATTTATCATATGCCCTGCGTCATATAATACACAGTTTCCACCACGTGAATAAAGGGAGTAAAAAGACGTTCTCCACCCCCACTTTTCATGAATACCCGACCAATGTCTATATAGAATTCATATACCTAAAAGTAGCTATTCTGAGGCTTGCTACTTGAAAGTGATGAATGGCCTTTAGGAAATATGTCAGATCTACAGTGCAGATGTAGGGGGAAATACATTAGTGCTGCAGCATCTATTATATTGCTTAGAGAACACATCCATTAGGGAGATGTATAAGTGTGTGTGGTACACATATGTACATACAGCACTTTAAGACAATTACAGATATCCTGAATATATCGTGAATGCTTTCCTGCTTTTTGTAACATACTGTAGGTCTCTACTTAAGGCTATTAAAAACTCCCCCCCCATAGTGTTTATGCATGCTACTTACTAGGCCATGCAGATTCTTATTTACAGTAGGGCAAAAAAGTATTTAGTCATCCACCATTTGTGCAAGTTCTCCCACTTAAAAAAATGAGAGAGGCCTGTAATTTTCATCATAGGTACACCTCAACTATGAGAGACATAGTGAAAGAAAAAATCCATAAAATCACATTGTCTGATTTTTTTAAAGAATTTATTTGCAAATTATGGTGGAAAATAAGTATTTGGTCACCTACAAACAAGTACGTTTTCTGGCTCTTTTGTCCTCCACTTGTTACCAGTATTAATGGCAATTGTTTGAACTTATCAGTATAAAAGACACCTATCCACAACATCAAACAGTCACACTCCAAACTCCAATATGGCCAAGACCAAAGAGCTGTGGAAGGACACCGGAAACAAAATTGTAGACCTGCAGCAGGCTGGGAAGACTGAATCTGCAAAAGGCAAGCAGCTTGGTGTGAAGAAATCAACTGTGTGAGCAATTATTAAAAAATGGAAGACATACAAGACCACTGATAATCTTCCTCGATCTGGGGCTCTACGCAAGATCTCACCCTGTGGTGTTAAAATGATCACAAGAACATTGAGCAAAAATCCAAGAACCACACGGGGTACCTAGTAAATGACCTGCAGAGAACTGCCACCAAAGTAACAAAGGCTACCATCAGTAACACACTACGCCGCCAGGGACTCAAATCATGCAGTGTCAGACGTCTCTCCCTGCTTAAGCCATAACATGTCCGGGCCCGTCTGAAGTTTGCTACAGAGGATTTGGATGATCCAGAAGAGGATTGGGAGAAAGTTATACGGTCAGATGAAACCAAAGTATAACTTTTTGGTAAAAACTCAACTTGTCGTGTTTGGAGGAGAAAGAATGCTGAGTTGCATCCAAAGAACACTTAATGTAGAAATGGTACAGTAAAGTAAATGTAAGCAAATCTCCAGGACCGGATGGACTACACCCAAGAGTTCTTAGAGAGGTAAGTTCAGTAATATCTGTACCCTTGTTCATGATATTTAGAGATTCTCTGGTGTCTGGTATTGTGCCAAGGGACTGGCGCAAGGCGAATGTGGTACCAATCTTCAAGAAAGGCTCTAGGTCTTCACCAGGCAATTATAGACCGGTAAGTTTAACGTGCATTGTGGGTAAATTGTTTGAAGGACTTATATGGGATTACATACAGGAATACATAGGGGATAATTGTATTATAAGTGATAACCAGCATGGGTTTACTAAGGATAGAAGTTGTCAAACCAATCTAATTTGCTTTTATGAAGATGTGAGTAGAAGCCTTGACAGAGGAATGGCTGTGGATATAGTGTTTCTGGATTTTGCTAAAGCATTCGATACTGTCCCTCATAGTCGTCTGACAGGTAAGTTAAGGTCTTTGGGCTTGGAAACTTTAGTTTGTAACTGGATTGAACACTGGCTCATGGATCGTACCCAGAGAGTGGTGGTAAATAATTCGTACTCTGATTGGTCCACGGTTATTAGTGGTGTACCCCAAGGTTCTGTACTGGGCCCGCTGTTGTTTAATTTATTTATCAATGATATAGAGGATGGTATTAACAGCTCTGTTTCTATCTTTGCAGATGACACCAAGCTTTGTAGCACGGTACAGTCTATAGAGGATGTGCATAAGTTACAAGATGACTTGGATAGACTAAGTGTCTGGGCATCCACTTGGCAAATGAGGTTTAATGTGGATAAATGTAAAGTTATGCATCTGGGTACTAATAACATGCATGCGTCGTATGTCTTAGGGGGGATTAAACTGTTAGAGTCACTGGTAGAGAAGGATCTGGGTGTACTTGTAGATCACAGACTTCAGAATAGCATGCAATGTCAGGCTGCTGCTTCCAAAGCCAGGAGGATATTGTCATGTATCAAAAGAGGTATGGACTCAAGGGACAGGGACATAATATTACCCCTTTATAAAGCATTGGTACGGCCTCACCTGGAATATGCTGTTCAGTTTTGGTCGCCTGTCCATAAAAGGGACACTGCGGAGCTGGAAAGGGTGAGACTAAACTTATTTGGGGCAGGGAACATCTTAGTTATGAGGAGCGATTAAAGGAATTACAATTGTTTAGTCTTGAGAAGAGACGTTTAAGGGGGGTTATGATAAACATATATAAGTATATAAATGGCCCATACAAAAAATATGGCGAAAAACTGTTCCAGGTTAAACCCCCCCAAAGGACGAGGGGGCACTCCCTCCGTCTGGAGAAGAAAAGGTTTAGTCTTAAGGGGCAACACTTTTTTCAGTTTGTGGGTACTTTCAGTGTGGGATCTTAGAGAGGAGAGCCACTCCAGCCACTGTGACATGGAGGCCTTTATACCAATAGGACTATAACTACCATGTGGTCCCAGCTTCGACACTACTGATCAAGTCACTGCACATGCACATTTGATCATTGGCTGATGGCGCTCTGGATTTGGACACATTTCATCTAACATATATTTCATGTCAAGCTTAGAGGAGACTTTTAATACTGACGGTAGAGAACCATAGATGAACTATGCTAGATAAATAACAGAGCTCTGCATAATTCAACTATAGTTGGCAAAAACAATATGGTGATCAGAACAGCATCGTTCTCATAGACTTCTCATCATCTACATTCCTATGCTCACTCTTAAAATTGCCTTAAGGCAAATTTCAATGCTAAGATAAACCAAGTTTATTTTCATGTTTAATTAATCATAGGCCCAGGCCCCGCACTGCATATGATTTCAGCTGAACTTTACTTGGCCCAAGTCAAATATCTGTACACTTACGTTTTCACCTTGATTCAATTTATATGTTAAAGCGATTCCACAAAGGGAGAAGGTTATATGAGCCAACACCTATCAAAATAGATCTGCACTTAAATGCCTGGGATGTTATTTGTTCAAATACACAAATTCCACTAAAAGTGCATAGTACACAAGAGAATATTCATTAAATCATAAAATGACAGCAAAAAGTAACTTGCTTCTTACCAAAAATGTGGTAGCGATAGCGATGGAAAAATAAATAGAAATCATCCTAGTGTGTCCAGTCTGGGATATGTAATAACATGAATACTAAAAGATTGCTAAACACAAGTGTCAGTATAAGGGCCCTAGGGAATAGCAGGACGGCCTTGCCCCCTTATGTTTTAGAACAATATTATCCTAAAGTTATGACGGGCAAGAAATAGCAACATTTACTGTATAGCCCTTTCAGGACGAGAAGTTGCAAACCTATGTTGAATAGATGCGGTCATAAAAGCAACGGGTGTGAGGCTGCAGTAACTAAAGGAAGATTTGCCACCTACCTTGTCTAATTTTATGGCGGCTTCACAGCATTGCTTTCACTTAACTGCAAACATTTCTCATAACTGCAGAGATGCCTGTGTGGTAGGGCCTTGGGGGTGTAGTGTAATTGAGGTGTTGCTTCAGTATATGAGGGGTTAATTTAACCCCTGTCACTCGTGACGCCAGGGTGAGGGTTAATATGCTGAGGTGAATCTTCGGCCTATCGCCATCCTTCCCAGAAACGATAGGTGCGTGCTTAAATGAATGAAGGTCCACAATAGGGATGAACTTGAACTTGTATAAACTTTACTGAAGTACTTGCGGTACATCCAATTAACAGCAACAGTCTTAGCAATACAGTCTCTATGTAGTACGGCAGTGATTGACAGATGCCACGGACCATTAGCTTATCCAAAGGATTATCAGAATTAGAAGAGATGCAGAGATCCGTCCGGATTTAGGGGTCTGTTTAGGTCCGGTGATCTTGCAGGCTTAAGAGGGATTGAGGTAACTCACAGTTTTTTAAGATGGCCATTGCCGCAAGGCTTGGGCCTAGTCACTGCTGAAGACAGCTGCGCAGATCCTCCTCTATCAGCAGCCCATGAGGAAAGAGAGAGAGTTATGTCTGCCACTCCCTTATATGGGCAGGGGTAGGCCGTTTTGGATTGATCCGAGTCAGCTGTCTCTCACCGTTAAAATGCATGGTAGGCGATCACCTGACTTCCTCCAAAGGTCCTTGAACCATAAACCATAGAGTATTGGAACGCATCACGTGACCCGCAGGTCCTGCGATGCTACAACCAGGTAAGAATTTGAATAGTTTTAACTATTAAAGGGGTGACAAGGGGCTAACTATTGATGAGGACCCCACTGGTAACTAGGGACTCTGACTTTGGGGACCTCACCACAAGGTAACGGATGTAATCCGGTACCGGAATACCACAAACCCCCTTACTTAAAACAAGTCGACCCCGACGCCTGTCCCCTAAGGCAGAGGAACTAGGGCAGGTAGAACAGGATTGCTAACTAGACAGAATCTATATCCTGACAAAACTTTTATACACATTAGGTACTTTTAAACCTACTAGATAATTTTCTAGGCATTTTAAACATTTCTAGACTAGTAATCCTACTAGACACTTGTAAAGGCTTCCTGGACATTTATGAAGCTATCTGGACAATTATGAAGCTATCTAGACCTTTAGTTTCTAGCTTCTTAGACATTTTAATTAAGCTTACTATACATCCTAAGATTACTAAACAATTAGGCATCTATCTGACATTTAGTTGCTAGCTCCTAAAACATTTTTATTAGCTCTCTACACATTTTACGAGGCTAACTAGACATTAGTACAGCTCTCTATACATTTAGCTTCAAGCTGACTAAACATTTTTTATTATCTCACACATTTTTTTTCTTTTTGCCAACAATAAGTTACCTGTTAGTACACGAAAGGTATACTGGCTAGCCGGAAGCTGGGTCACAGTAAGATTGGCTGCTAGGGTCTATCGGCTACACGCTACTTAACCCTAGAGCACTTCAAAATAACCTACCTAGGTTACCTTTAGAACTACATATTTAATTCTGTACTTGCAAGAGCACCTACTGGCCAGGTAGAGCATCTCACATGCATTAAAGAGAAGAGAAATATGAGTGTACCTAACAGTGGCAGGAATTGGGATATCAATAGGCTACAATTCCTAAGTGTTTGTTTGAATGTGAGATACATTTTGTTTTTGTGTATGTACTGAAGTAGACTGAAGCAGTACAATCAAGTGAGCAGTCTAGAGTACTATGTGTGCAAGTACTGTCTTAAGGGTAAGTTACCCTATTATTTTGTTGAGACAGGTGCTAGCGATTGGCGACTAGAAGCAATGTCACTCTCGGAGGAGCCAAGAGAGTCACCTATTGAGTAATTACTAAAACACCTTTTAGCATTTGTACACCTTTGTATGTACATGTGTACAAGTAGTTACTTACATTTTTGTGTTTGGTGTACACGTGCATATAGCGGGCAGTTTTCTGTGTACAACCTTTACTTACTTTTATGTAAACAGACATGAAGCTATCTTTCTTGTGTACAAGAACCATATACATTTTTATGATACATTTATAAACACTCCAACAAAATTCAGGTGCATACACCTGATAAGTGCAACAGTTAGAAGAGAGTCCTATAAATATAGGGTTATGTACATAGAACGGACGTGTAAGGATCTGCAGTCCACCTACACTAGGAGTCCATGGGGAAATATACAAATTGGCGTATAAGGATCAGCAGTCCACCTACACTGAGAGTTCATGGGAAGGGAAAGGAAAACACGGCCGTACCACAAATCAGCCGGGTACAGTCCTTATGAATCTCCTACTGGCTAGGAGTCTCTTGACTTAATAGTCAGGTACAAAGCTTAGTGGTTACGTTGCTGAACTTTGAACTGGAACAATCTTAGCACAGTCCTGCTAGTCACAATTCCTGAACTTGGTTGCTGTAAAACAAAAGTGGTTAATAAAACAACAAGACATTACTTTGAAGTCCTTTAGAGGATATTCTTCCTCACTCTTGTTGTGCCTCTCCTGGTTCCTCTGTACTGCCCAACATCAGGGGCAGGTATGGAATGAAAATAGCTCTGCCACACGACATTGGTGAGGGTGGAGCGGTTGATGGTAGGATTCAAAGAGGCTATAGGCTTACTAGCTGGAATCAAAGTGGGGCAATAAGGCTTGAGCACCATCTCCAAACTAGGATGGACCCATGACCCTTTCGTCGGTACCTCAGGAACAGGCGAACCCTCAAGGCTCCGAGAGGGCCTAGGTATTGATTTTGGTGGCCGCAACTTTGGCCTACTTTCCTGATCCTGTGCAGGACTTGGCTCTTGGCGGGACACAGAAGATGATGAACTTGGCGCTTTGCTGTACGCAGAAGATGATCTTTGCTGTTGAGGCTCCTCCTCCTTGGGTACATTGATGGAGGCTTTAGGAGTGGGCCATTTCGGCCTCAAGTTAAAGGGATCAGACTCCCAATCAGTTGACAGGAAAAACTTTAAAGGAAGCTGTGTTGGGGCAGTTGGTCTTCTGACCGCAGCAGCCCATTCCCCTCGAAGGCTCTGGACGGGGGTGTACTCCACAATTTCGCCCACCTCCAGGGTGTAGAACTTCTTGTGTAGATATGGCCTTTGTACTGCTCGCCGGTTTACGAAGATGGTCTGTCCAGTGTGGCAGTCAAGAAGTGTCCCATAACCTCTGACCTTATTGAACTTGGCCACAGTTGCTCTTCTTCTTTCCAATGGCTCCTCCCCTTCTCGGGGGTGATCCCATCTGCGTATGTGCAATGCCTCCATTTCTTTGGTATTTTCTTGATACCGCACTTTTTCTTTATGAGGCAAATGCACGTGCTTAGGGGGATATAATTATTTGTGTCGGGCCTTTAGCTTTTCCATCAATTCGGCCAGCTCGGCTTCTTGACGGGCCCTTTCTCTCTGTGCTTCCCAGGTATTGACTGAAGTACCTTGTGCATATATTCGATCAGCTCCGGCTCATCTCCAAACACCCATTGTGGCAATTTCGGTGAGCATGGTCGGGCACTTGGCAAAGCAGATAAAGGTATTTTAGCTTCAGGGCTGGAGGAGGAAGAAGAGGCCGCCTCTGGCGGGGTACTCACTGCAGGCTCCTCCGATGGGATCTCGGCCCACGTGCCCCAAGTTCTGTGGTTAGGGGACAGTCTCACCGGCGATGCACCTCCAGGTGTCCCTGCGCTCTCCACTGGAGGTGTCTCTGGCCAATCATCGTCATCATCAAGCAGTGGGGGAAGATTGCAGGCACCCTCTTCGTCTAATGACAACCGCTGCAGACGGTCAGCAAGTTCTTGGAAAAGTTGGGCTGCGACTGCCACAACTCTCCGCTGTTCCGGAGCCATTTTGCCATCTTCACCACGTGGAACGCTGCTCTCCACCATGTCTATACTGTCCGGCTCTCTGTGCAGACTGAAGAGGTCGCTGTGCGTGGCGTCTTTCATAGTGGGCTTCCCCAAAATGGCGGCCAGCAGGAAGGACGTCATCGGTGCAGCCCCGACTTCCGGTCCCTCCAGAGATGACTCCTGTATCTCCAAGTTCCCTTTCGGCTGCGACACAGCAACTTGGCAGCCACGCCCAGGGGCAGGGCGTGGCGCAGTGCGGGCCTTCATCGCGCGCTTTTCCGGCAGCAATTTAGCTCTGTCTGTGCTGACCGGACCAGAGGATCGCAGCATGAACTCATTGCCCAGTTTATACATCTTAGTTGCGGAAAAATTTTCGCCTCGCCCCTTACTTTTCTCGTGGCCCCCTTGCATGGCGCACCACGGACACCGCTCCCGTACACAACAACACGGTTCACAGCACATGAATAAAGTTCGTTACTTGGGGGGAGTACACTTTCACTAGTGGCAACTGTAGTAGGCACACACCCGAATCCTGTTTGTGACACCAAAAAGGCTTTGTGGTAGGGCCTTGGGGGTGTAGTGTAGTTGGGGTGTTGCTTCGGTATATGAGGGGTTAATTTAACCCCTGTCACTCGTGATGTCAGGGTGAGGGTTAATACGCTGAGGTGAATATTCGGCCTATCACCACCCTTCCCAGAAACGATAGGTGCGTGCTTAAATGAATGAAGGTCCACAATAGGGATGAACTTGAACTGGTATACACTTTACTGAAGTACTTGCGGGACATCCAATTAACAGCAACAGTCTTAGCAATACAGTCTCTATGTAGTACGGCAGTGATTGACAGATGCCACGGACCATTAGCTTATCCAAAGGATTATCAGAATTAGAAGAGATGCAGAGATCCGTCCGGATTTAGGGGTCTGTTTAGGTCCGGTGATCTTGCAGACTTAAGAGGGATTGAGGTAACTCACAGTTTTTTAAGATGGCCGTTGCCGCAAGGCATGGGCCTAGTCACTGCTGACGACAGTTGCGCAGATCCTCCTCTATCAGCAGCCCACGAGGAAAGAGAGAGAGTTATGGCCGCCACTCCCTTATATGGGCAGGGCCGTTTTGGATTGGTCCGAGTCAGCTGTCACTCACCGTTACAATGCATGATGGGCGATCACCTGACTTCCTCCAAAGGTCCTTGAACCATAAACCATAGAGTATTGGAACGCATCACGTGACCCGCAGGTCCTGCGACGTTACAACCAGGTAAGTATACATTATATACATATATACACTTAGAATTTGAATAGTTTTAACTATTAAAGGGGTGACAAGGGGCTAACTATTGATGAGGACCCCACTGGTAACTAGGGACTCTGACTTTGGGGACCTCACCACAAGGTAACGGATGAAATCCGGTACCGGGATACCACACATGGTTTACTGGAGAACGGTACATCCAATTCTATGGTTTGTTTTAAATGACGGTATAGTACTGTAAATCATTGTTGCCTTACAATAAGTAGACTGAGGTCCCCATATGGCAATATTTCACACCCCTACTACACACTAAAAATATTTTTCTTTGATTTTACTTTAAAAACTTATATGTTAAAATAAAAGTTTATGACTCTTTACAGTAACCACTCTCCATCTTGAGAACAACCTGGGCCTTCTCTGATGTAAAAACTTATCAAGCTTTTTAAACAATCTTAAAGAGTACCTGTCATCAAACCATAATTTCTAAACTAACTCTGATTATATTCCCTAACTACTCATAACACCCCTCCTGCCCATAAAATAAAGCTTTAAAAAGCTCTGTATTATACCTTTCCCCGGCTCACATTGTGTGAGCTCCAGGCAGGAATAAGTGGGCGTTCCCCAGCAGGCATGACATCACCATGCCCTGCACGCACTTCCTGAGTTTCGTTTTCTTCTAGGCTGGGAGGAGACCAAACTAACTGTTTGACTTGCGCAGGGAAAAGAACAGATCCACCTAGTGGCTGTTTTTTCAATCACATTAAAAACATATAAAGGTTGAGAATTTTAACAGGAAGTCAATAGCAAAGTGTGACAGGCACACTTTAAAGGGGTAAACCTACCAAGGCTGCTGCTGCTCCCCAATGCCTCTGGTATCGCCACGTCATACTGCCACTCAGCCTATCACTGGCTAAGGCAGGACACCGCTAAGGCTGGCGATTAGCTGAGCCGCAGTCTGAAGCATCAACCTGCCCCCGGCAATCAGGAAGACAGTCACAGTGAAACTGGGGCAGCAAAAAACAAACATAGGCACCATGGAAACAGCAGGAGGAAAGTCTAGGTTTTTGTTTTAATATTGGCAGCCTGGGAATGTTTTTTTTTAAGTTTAATGCCAGAGTACCCCTTTAAACAGTTCTTACATACTGTCTGCTGAGCTTTCCTTTACTTTCTGATTAAAATTATTTAGAACTATGTCTTTTTGGGGTATTTTGATCAAATATATATAATAACACCACCTAAAAAAGGTGTGGTGCTGTAGAATGTTTATGCTGGAAAAGGGTGCATTTAATTTTAAATAGTCACTTTGTAAAATACAAACTAAACTTAACAAACTGGTCTGAACCTGTTCCTTCCCTCTATCTCTTTGGAAAACAGAGCAAGGGAGGATCATCCCACATGCTTCAGAAAGTGCTTCATGTTATATAGCTGTGGTTTTGTATAGGGTCCAGTTTCTCACATGCACCTACAGAAATCTGACACTAGATGTCAGCACAGTTATAAACTCACAATACTCACATATGCAAAACATATGGCATGAATTACCTAGAAAATAGCAATGCATATTTAGTGAAACAGTGACAGAACTATGACAGAACCATATGACAACCAGCAACTCCCGGAAGCAGGATCCAGTGGACTATGATAGATAGATAGATGGATAGATAGATAGAAAGATAGATAAACAGAATGGAAGGGACGGTGGAGTTCCCGGGGCGTGTACAATTTGTGCTCTAACTATAACCCGATCCTGTCTGACATATTCTTAAAGGGTACTCCGCCCCTAGACATCTTATCCCCTATCCAAAAGATAGGGGACAAGATGTCTGATCGTGGGGGTCCTGCCTCTGGGGACCCCTGCGATCTCCCTGCTGCACCCGGCGTTCATTTAGAGCGTCGGGTGCAGCACCAGAGGCACGTGACATCACGGCCATGCCCCGCTCATGACATCAGGGCCATGCCCTCTCAATACAAGTCTATGGGAGGGGGCGTAACGGGCATCACGCCCCCTCCCGTAGACTCGCATTGAGGGGGCATGGCCCTGACATCACGAGCCTCCGCCCTGCATCACCAGTCATCCGGAATGGAGGGAAGTTCGCTTCGTGCACCGGATGCATGGGGTGCCGCAGCTGAGATCGTGGGGGTCCCCAGCAGTGGGACCTCTGAGATCAGACATGGATAAGATGTCTAGGGGCGGAGTACCCCTTTAAATTAATTTTTCCTAACAAGGTGCTATGACATTACAATGACATGCTGCTGTCTTTTAAGCTCTGAAGTACTTTTAGTAAAATTTCTAACTTATACCTACAGTAAGCTTGAAAGGGATCAATATTTTTGCAGCTTAATTGTATTGAGTAATTTGATCAAGCTAACTGCCAACACAATACACTAGAATCTTGTGAACCGTAGTAAAGCAGGGCTTCCTCTTGATGGTAATATCATAAAGAGCATCTGATGCTGCCAACTCACACACACTTTTAGACAGTAAATTAAGTAACACCTTGTGAATTAGGGAAAAATACACAATAAACTTTGGTTTCCAAAATAATTTGCCAAGCAGTTTCCTGCAAAGTTAAACGCCCAGTATTTGAGAGCAAAACGCAGTAACCACCTGAGGAAAGTGCCAGTAAATCTATGCCAAATATGTAAATTTATAAAAATGGCCAAAAAATGATTTTGTAAAATAGTTGCTGCCCTTAAATATGACCTAAAATATGCAGGTCTGAACTTCCACTAATCCCTAATAAAGTGATATTACAGGGAAAGTTTCTTGTTCGGATGCCAGATCACAAGCACAATTAAGTCCTATTTCAGAAGTATGCTTTGATTCTAATTAATATATCATCACAGGCTGAATGAAAACTTAAACCACGTAGGCTTGGGCTTAGCCGACTTTATTATACTGTAAGATCAGAGAGCCCAGAATCCAAGAGAAATGCACTGTGGTCTCCTCTCTCGTAAGATTGTCTCTGTATCAGTAACATGTAAAGAATAGACCCATAATTAAAACTAGATTGGTTTGGAAATAACCTGTCGGGTTGTAGACCTTCATGCCCTGTCATGGAAAATTTTTAGTAAATTAATATATAAAAGTTACAAACAACATGAATGGATTCAGTAGTCAGATTCAAGATCTTTCAAAAACACATAAAAGATCTAGCAATATCAGTGGAAAAAGAAACAAGGGCGCACTCACCCAATGGCAGGTCAAACTTGTTTATTGGTAGTTCAAAGTCTGTTCAGGCCCAGTGCTGTGGTAGGGAGTTGGGGTCGGCAATACGCCAACTGAGCGGAAAAGGCCGCTCAGTCAGCGTATTGCCAACCGAAACTCCCTTCATCAGCACTAATGTACGGACTTTGAACTACCAATAAACAAGTTTGACCTGCCATTAGGTGAGTGCGCCCTTGTTTCTTTTTCCACTGATTGTGAATCCAGTTTTTTCTTGTTTCTTCAGTCTGCACCCCCTTAGGTCATCATATTGCATATCCACCCACAGCTCCTGTTTTGTGATAGTTTAACCCTTAACAGTCCCAGCCTAAACAATAGTGCCAGCCTTACCTTTCTCATTCTAGTAAGATCTAGCAATATATTCACAATTTTTCTTTGGTTTCGTCATTTAGAGTGGTTTCACACACAATGGCGTAGATGTAGGCGGTAAGGAAACTAACGGCTTCCATCTTGACTCATCAGTAGAAGGAAAAGCAGAGAAAAATGGATCTTCACCACGCGCAATTACAGTGTCAAATGGAGGCGACTGGAATCATGGATATAGCATAACAAAGGTTTATTAGGCAGAACAAACAACGCGTTTCTTGCCCAGAAAGGGCACTTCATCAGGCAATGTGCATGTACAAGCAACAAACAGCTACATTTAAATAGACAGTCCTTATGTCAATTCAAAGGTTACGTTAATCATGCTATTCAGGTTAAAACATCAACATAATTGTATATAAGAAGCAGCGTAATAATCCCTCTGTAATCAGTAGAAACAGTGCATGAGATGGTATGTGTAGACATAGCAGAGGATGCGCTACTGAGCACCGTGGCCGTAGTAAACTAATGAACGGAAGTGCTATGTATACCATAGCGTAACTAGCAGTAGGCAGAGTCAGTTTTTTGTATCGGTACACATACAAAAAAAGGGGCCAAACTTGTAGTGGTTAATGTTGCTGTACCGGGAGTGATATCTCAACAGGTAACCGGTGAATCCCAGGACTGCTGTGAGGATTTGAATCACGCTCCACAACTGCAGATACAGAGCGCTACATTATAGTACTGTAGCTAGTGTTAGGCTGAGTTAAACTGATGGACCTGTCAAAGACCTAGCTAGTGGCTATATAGCTTGTATCTGGCGCTACACATTAATGGAGCGCTACATAGTAATGGCGTGGCTAGTGTAGGGCGAAGCTATAATCAAAACAATGCAAGAGCATTAGCTAAGTAGGCATTGCGATAATGTTAGCAATGTTAGTATAAAGTGGGGAAAGTGAGAATGTTATCACTAGTAAAGCCTATAATGAATACATTAAATAGTAGAGCTAGTAACTATAATGGATACGCTAGGTATAATTTAGTAAATGCGCTAAGTATTCGCTCTAGTGACGGCTGCAAATAAAATAATCTCAGCAGAATAATATGCCGGAGGGAAAAGAAATCCATAGGGAATACTAAAAACCTAAGATATCTCAATATAAAACAATAAAAGCTACAGTTTATAATTAGAGATGAGCGAACTTACAGTAATTTGATTTGTCTCAAACTTCTCGGCTCGGCGTTTGCGGACTTTATCCTGCATAAATGAGTTCAGCTTTCAGGTGCTCCGGTGGGCTGGAAAAGGTGGATACAGTCCTAGGGGAGAGTCTCCAGCCCACCGGAGCACCTGAAAGCTGAACTAATTTATGCAGGCTAAAGGCATCTACTGCCGAGCTGAGAAGTTCGTGACGAATCAAATTACTGGAAGATCGCTAATCTCTATTTATAATGGATATTAGAAGATAATGCTAAAATGGTCACATAACAAATTTAAAAGCATATATAAACTAATGGTATTTTGGATATATGGTCAAATAACATATTTAAAAGCATATAAAAATCATCATATATTAATTAGCTGATGGTATTTTAAATATATATGTGTGTGTGTGTGTGTGTGTGTGAATATACAATGTAGAAGCCTAAGGTCAAATTTCCATGTGGAAATACGGAAAATATATGTCAAGGTGATTGATAATATATAAAGAACCACTGGTTAGAAATAGGATATGCTCCGGAATGGGGAATATATGGATTGGTTAGAAACCAATGTGTATGGGTACTGTGTATTGGGATGTGTAGAATATGTGTTAGGATTCGGCAGGCTGGATGTGGATCCTCTGTGTCAGCGAGGGATTGGTGTGGACCGTACCGGTGGACCGGTTCTAGGTTGCTACTGGTATTCACCAGAGCCCGCCGCAAAGCGGGATGGTCTTGCTGCGGCGGTAGCAACCAGGTCGTATCCACCGGCAATGGCTCAACCTCGCTGACTGCTGAGAAGGCGTGGGACAGAAGGACTAGACAGAGGCGAGGTCAGACGTAGCAGAAGGTCAGGGCAGGCGGCAAGGTTCGTAGTCAATGGTGATAGCAGAAGGTCTGGAAACACTGGTATGGCAAACACAGGAAATGCTTTCTCTAGGCACAAGGGCAAAAAGATCCGGCAATGCTGGGAAGGGGAAGTAAGGTTATATGAGCAGGGAGCAGGTGGAAGCTAATTACAGTGATTGGGCCTGGCACCAATCAGTGGTGCACTGGCCCTTTAAATCTTAGAGAGCTGGCGAGCGGGCACGTCCCGCTATGCGAATCGCATCCCCGCCGGCAGTGTCAGTGCAGCGCTCCCGGTCAGCGGGTCTGACCGGGGCGCTGCAGAGAGGAACACACCGCGAGCGCTCCGGGGAGGAGCAGGGACCCGGAGCGCTCGGCGTAACAGTACCCCCCCCTTAGGTCTTCCCCTCTTTTTGTCTGCTTGTCCCTTCATAGGAGACGAGGTCATTGGGAGCGATTCTTGAGTTTCCTTCCGGAAGGCAGAGAAGTCCTGGGTAACTTCAACAATAGCAGGCAATCCAGAAGAAGTGGGAATGGGGAGGGGGGGCAGAGGGTGAAGCTTGCCACGGGGCAGAGTGTTACCAGGAAGGGGGCTATGAGGAGGCAAAATCCCAGCTTGCTTTTTGCCGAAAATATCCAGGTAAGCCTTGGGAGGAGCCGGTATGGGTGGCACCTCAGGAGTTAGACAAGTGGGAGCAGATGTGAGGCATCGTTTGTGGCAAGATGAACCCCAATTCTTGATCTCCCCGGTGGTCCAGTCAAGGGTAGGAGAATGACGTTGGAGCCATGGCAGACCGAGGAGGACTTCAGAGGTGCAGTTGGGCAGAACAAAAAATAAAAAAAATTCGTGATGCAGTCCAATGCTCATAAGCAAGGGTTCTGTGCGGTAACAAACAGTGCAGTCCAATTTTACTCCGTTGACAGAGGAAATGTAGAGCGGCTTGATGAGACGGGTCACAGGGATGTTGAAGCTAATAGCAAAAGAGGCCAAATTAAAATTTCATGCAGAACCAGAGTCCAAGAAGGCCACAGCTGAGAAGGAGGAGTTGGCAGAAGGAGAAATCCGCACAGGCACATTGAGACGTGGAGAAGTAGACTTCACACCAAGAGACGCCACTTGCTGCGGAGGAGGTGCAGGAGCTGGCGGAGGAGATGGTTGCTGCTGTAGCTGTGGCAGAAGTTGCTGTAGCATGGCGGTCAACTGCGACAGCTGCTGACCTTGTTGGGCGATCTGTTGGGATTGCTGGGTGACCACCGTGGATAGGTCAGCGAGACTGGGCAGCGGCACCTCAGCGGGATCCATGGCCGGATCTACTGTTAGGATTCGGCAGGCTGGATGTGGATCCTCTGTGTCAGCGAGGGATTGGCGTGGACCGTACCGGTGGACCGGTTCTAGGTTGCAACTGGTATTCACCAGAGCCCGCCGCAAAGCGGGATGGTCTTGCTGCGGCGGTAGCAACCAGGTCGTATCCACCGGCAACGGCTCAACCTCGCTGACTGCTGAGAAGGCGTGGGACAGAAGGACTAGACAGAGGCGAGGTCAGACGTAGCAGAAGGTCAGGGCAGGCGGCAAGGTTCGCAGTCAATGGTGATAGCAGAAGGTCTGGAAACACTGGTATGGCAAACACAGGAAACGCTTTCTCTAGGCACAAGGGCAACAAGATCCGGCAATGCTGGGAAGGGGAAGTAAGGTTATATGAGCAGGGAGCAGGTGGAAGCTAATTACAGTGATTGGGCCAGGCACCAATCAGTGGTGCACTGGCCCTTTAAATCTTAGAGAGCTGGCGCGCGCGCCCTAGAGAGCGGAGCCGCGCGCGCCAGGACGTGACAGCCGGGGACCGGGACAGGTGAGTAGCTTGGGATGCGATTCGCGAGCGGGCGCATCCCGCTATGCGAATCGCATCCCCGCCGGCAGTGTCAGTGCAGCGCTCCCAGTCAGCGGGTCTGACCGGGGCGCTGCAGAGAGGAACACGCCGCGAGCGCTCCGGGGAGGAGCAGGGACCCGGGGCGCTCGGCGTAACAATATGATATTGTTAGGGAGAACTGAGAAAAGGCAGCTGGATCAGGCTAAAATGGTGTCAGAAATTTCATTCAGTAACGAACTGCATTTATAGAACCAGAATACCTCCAATCTTTTTAATAGTTCGAAACGGTTGGACTAATGTGTGGGCACAACGTGAACAGGGATAACTGTGAAAGGTTTATTTGTTCCATGGTGAACAGTGTTACAATGTCTAAACAGGATATGTAGCATAAAGTCTTGACACTGAACAGAAGTTTGTTGATTCTGTTCCTTAATTTCATGCTGGTACGGCCCCCATATTGGATTCTGCATAGACATTGGATCAGATCAATGACATAATCTGTCTCACAAGACAGATGATAATTAATAGGAAAAACTTCCCCAGTAACATGCAAAGTAAAATTCTGTTGCTGATGCAAAATGTCCTGACAATTCTGCTGAGATTATCTAAGTTATTTGCAGCCGTCACTAGGACGATTACTTAGCGCATTTACTATATTATACCTAGTGTAACCATTGTACAGGGTGGGCCATTTATATGGATACATCTTGATAAAATGGGAATGATTGGTGATATTAACTTTCTGTTTGTGGCACATTAGTATATGTGAGGGGGGAAACTTTTCAAGATGGGTGGTGACCATAGGCGGCCATTTTGAAGTTGGCTATTTTGAATCCAACTTTAGTTTTTTCAATAGGAAGAGGGTCATGTGACACATCAAACGTATTGGGAATTTCACAAGAAAAACAATGATGTGCTTGGTTTTAACATAACTTTATTCTTTCATGAGTTATTTACAGGTTTCTGACCACTTATAAAATGTGTTCAATGTGCTGCCCATTGTGTTGGATTGTCAATGCAACCCTCATCTCCCACTCTTCACACACTGATAGCAACACCGCAGGAGAAATGCTAGCACAGGCTTCCAGTATCCGTAGTTTCAGGTGCTGCAGAATGGGCAAAACAAAAATTGGAACAGGACCCTCAGTTTACGCAGAAGATTTTGTTCAGTGATGAGGCAAACTTTTATGTGAATGGTGAAGTTAACAAACAAAACCACCGCTATTGGTCTGACACTAACCCACATTGGATAGATCCCTCCAAGACTGTTGGAACACAAAAATTGATGGTATGGTGTGGTATATGGGGTACAAAGATAGTGGGGCCATTCTTCATCAATGGAAACCACAAGGCCACTGGATATGTGAAATTGCTACATGATGATGTGTTTCCCTCTTTATGCACTGAAGCTGGCACGTTCCCTGAGTTTTTCCAGCAAGATGGTGCACCACCACATTATGGGTGTCAGGTCCGAGCATTCTTAGATGAATAGTTTCCTGGAAAGTGGATTGGTCGTTGTGGGTCAGTTGAATGGCCCCCAAGGTCTCCCGATCTGACCCCCTTAGACTTTTATCTTTGGGGTCATCTGAAGGCAATTGTCTATGCTGTGAAGATATGAGATGTGCAGCACCTGAAACTATGGATACTGGAAGCCTGTGCTAGCATTTCTCCTGCAGTGTTGCTATCAGTGTGTGAAGAGTGGGAGAAGAGGGTGTCATTGACAATCCAACACAATGGGCAGCACATTGAACACATTTTATAAGTGGTCAGAAACTTGTAAATAACTCATGAAAGAATAAAGTTACGTTAAAACCAAGCACATTGTCACGATTCGGCTAGCTGGATGTGGATCCTCTGTGTCAGCGAGGGATTGGCGTGGACCGTGTCGGTGGACCGGTTCTAAGATGCTACTGGTATTCACCAGAGCACGCCGCAAAGCAGGATGGTCTTGCTGCGGCGGTAGCAACCAGGTCGTATCCACCGGCAACGGCTCAACCTCGCTGACTGCTGAGAAGGCGTGGGACAGAAGGACTAGGCAGAGGCAAGGTCAGACGTAGCAGAAGGTCGGGGCAGGCGGCAAGGTTCGTAGTCAATATGGATAGCAGGAGGTCAGGAACACAGTAATGGTAAACACAGTAGAAGCTTTCTCAAGGCACTAAGGCAACAAGATCTGGCAAGGAAGTGCAGGGGAAGTGAGGTAATATAGCCAGGGAGCAGGTGGAAGCTAATTAGGCTGATTGGGCCAGGCACCAATCATTGGTGCACTGGCCCTTTAAATCTCAGAGAGCTGGCGCGCGCGCGCCCTAGAGAGCCAGAACATGATAGCCGGGGACCGGGACGGGTAAGTGGCTTGGGATGCGATTCGCGAGCGGGCGCGTCCCGCTATGCGAATCGCATCCCCATCATGAATGTCAGTGCAGCGCTCCCGGTCAGCGGGCCCGACCGGGGCGCTGCATAGAGGAGAACGCTGCGAGCGCTCCGGGGAGGAGCAGGGACCCGGAGCGCTCGGCGTAACAGTATCACCCCCCCTTAGGTCTCCCCCTCTTTTTTTCTCCTTGTCCCTTCAAAAGAGACGAGAAAATAGGGGGTGCCTCTTGAGTCTCCTTCTGGAGAAAGAAGTCCTGGGTAGCTACACCAGCGGCAGGCAGTTCAGAAGGAATGGGGAGGGGGGGCAGAGGGAGAAGCATGTCACAGGGCAGAGTGTCACCAGGACGGGGGCTATGAGGAGGCACGGCACAGTCCTGATAGGCCTTGGGGAGACCAGGCACAGCAGGAAACACAGAGGCCCGACAGACGGGGCTGGGAGCAGACGTGAGGCATTCCTTGCGGCAAGCAGGACCCCAATTCTTGATCTCCCCGGTGGTCCAGTCAAGGGTGGGAGAATGATGCTGGAGCCATGGCAGACCGAGGAGGACTTCAGAGGTGCAGTTGGGCAGGACCAAAAATTCAATTTTCTCGTGATGCAGTCCATTGTTCATAAGCAGGAGCTCTGTGCGGTAACGCACAGTGCAGTGCAACTTCACTCCGTTGATGGAAGAAATGTAGAGCGGCTTGACGAGACGGGTCACCGGAATGCAGTACCTATCAAGCAAAGAGGCCAGAATAAAATCTCCAGAAGAACCAGAGTCCAAGACGGCCACGGCTGAGAAGGAGGAGTTGGCAGAAGGAGAAATCCGCACGGGCACAGTGAGACATGGAGAAGCAGACTTCGTACCAAGAGACGCCACACCCACGTGAGCTGGGTGCGTGTGTGCGTTTTCCAGACGTGGAGGACGAATAGGGCAATCCACCAAGAAATGTTCGGTACTAGCGCAGTACAGACATAGATTTTTATCCCTACGGCGAGACCTCTCTTCAAGAGTCAGGCGAGACCGATCCACTTGCATAGCCTCCTCGGCGGGAGGCACAGGGGTAGATTGCAAAGGATACTGTGAGAGAGGTGCCCAGGGATTAAGGTCTTTTTCCTGGCAGAGTTCTTGGTGTCTTTCAGAAAAACGCATGTCAATGCGGGTGGCCAAATGGATAAGTTCATGCAGGTTTGCAGGAATCTCTCGTGCGGCCAGCACATCTTTGATGTTACTGGATAGGCCTTTTTTAAAGGTCGCGCAGAGAGCCTCGTTGTTCCAGGATAATTCAGAGGCGAGGGTACGAAATTGGATGGCGTATTCGCCTACAGAAGAACTACCCTGGACCAGGTTTAACAAGGCAGTTTCGGCAGAAGAAGCTCGGGCTGGTTCCTCGAAGACACTGCGTACCTCAGAGAAGAAGGACTGTACAGTGGCGGTGACAGGATCATCGCAGTCCCAGAGCGGTGTGGCCCATGACAAAGCCTTCCCAGACAGGAGACTAACCACGAAAGCCACCTTCGACCGTTCTGTAGGAAATTGGTCCGACAACATCTGCAAATGTAGGGAACATTGTGACAGGAAACCACGGCAGAGTCTAGAGTCCCCATCAAATTTGTCCAGCAGGGACAAGCGGAGGTTAGGAGTGGCCACTCGCTGCGGAGGAGGTGCAGGAGCTGGCAGAGGAGATGGTAGCTGCTGTTGCAGCTGCTGTAGCTGCGACTGAATTTGCTGTAACATGGTGGACATGTGCGACAGCTGGTGAGCTTGTTGGGCGATCTGTCGGGATTGCTGGGCGACCACCGTGGATATGTCAGCGATACTTGGCAGCGGCACGGCAGCGGGATCCATGGCCGGATCTACTGTCACGATTCGGCTAGCTGGATGTGGATCCTCTGTGTCAGCGAGGGATTGGCGTGGACCGTGTCGGTGGACCGGTTCTAAGATGCTACTGGACCAGAGCCCGCCGCAAAGCGGGATGGTCTTGCTGCGGCGGTAGCAACCAGGTCGTATCCACCGGCAACGGCTCAACCTCGCTGACTGCTGAGAAGGCGTGGGACAGAAGGACTAGGCAGAGGAAAGGTCAGACGTAGCAGAAGGTCGGGGCAGGCGGCAAGGTTCGTAGTCAATATGGATAGCAGGAGGTCAGGAACACAGTAATGGTAAACACAGTAGAAGCTTTCTCAAGGCACTAAGGCAACAAGATCCGGCAAGGAAGTGCAGGGGAAGTGAGGTAATATAGCCAGGGAGCAGGTGGAAGCTAATTAGGCTGATTGGGCCAGGCACCAATCATTGGTGCACTGGCCCTTTAAATCTCAGAGAGCTGGCGTGCGCGCGCGCCCTAGAGAGCGGAGCCGCGCGCGCCAGAATATGATAGCCGGGGACCGGGACGGGTAAGTGGCTTGGGATGCGATTCGCGAGCGGGCGCGTCCTGCTATGCGAATCGCATCCCCATCATGAATGTCAGTGCAGCGCTCCCGGTCAGCGGGCACGACCGGGGCGCTGCATAGAGGAGAACGCTGCGAGCACTCCGGGGAGGAGCAGGGACCCGGAGTCCTCGGCGTAACACACATCATTGTTTTTCTTGTGAAATTCCCAATACGTCTGATGTGTCACATGACTCTCTTCCTATTGAAAAAACTAAAGTTGGATTCAAAATGGCCGCCATGGTCACCACCCATCTTGAAAAGTTTCCCCCCTCACATATACTAATGTGCCACAAACATGAAGTTAATATCACCAACCATTCCCATTTTATTAAGGTGTATCCATATAAATGGCCCACCCTGTAGTTACTAGCGCTACTATTTAATGCACTGTATCTATTATAGGCTTTACTAGTGATTACTTTCTTACTTTCCCCAATTTATACTAACCTTGCCAACATTATTCCAATGCCTACTTGGCCAATGCTCTTGCATTGTTTTGATTATAGCTCTGCCCTACACTAGCCACGCCATTACTATGTAGTGCTCCATTAATGTGTAGCGCCCAATACAAGCTATATAGCCCCATCTAGGTCTTTGGCAGGTCCGCCAGTTTAACTCCACCTTACACTAGCTACGGTACTATAATGTAGCACTCTGTTTCTTACCATCTGCAGTTGTGGAGCGTCATTCAAATCTACACATACCATCTCATGCACTGTTTCTACAGACTATGGAGGGATTATTACGCTACAATTATGTTGATGTTTTAACCTATGTAAGGACAACTCTGCACCTCATTTTATATGACGTTTTTTATAATATTTATCGTTCTAATTTTGACTGAAGGCTACTCAAGATGCAGTGAGTTACTCTGAATAGCGTGATTAACGTAACCTTTCAATTGACGTAAGGACTGTCTATTTAAATGTAGCTGTTTGTTGCTTGTACAGGAACATTGCCTGATGAAGTGCCCTTTCCAGGCAAGAAACGCATTGCTTGTTCTGCCTAATAAACCTTTGTGATGCTATATCCATGATTCCAGTCACCTCCATTTGACACTGTAATTGTGCCTGGTGAAGATCCATTTTTCTCTGCTTTCGCTTCTACTGTTGTGAACCGGTGAGTGAGGACCTAACCGGAGGATTTAGGTTGCTTACAGAGCGCTATCTATTCAAACGCTACATGGCGTTGTGCCCACAGCGCAACATCACTTGGTAAGTGTATTTCTTTATTTGCACTTGCCAAGTATCAAAAAGTACTGCACTAGGGGCGCGTGTGCCTTTTTCTTTTTCTCTGCTATATCTTGACTCATCAGACCACCGCAATCCTGCTGGGGGTAGTCTGTTGGGTCTCACAAAGCCCCACTAATGCATTAGATGCTGTGATCAGTATTAATCATGGAATCTGAAGGGTTAATGGTGGGTATCAGCATGCTTGATGATGTCCGCCGTTTGCAATGTCCTTCATAGACCATGGATCCCAGCTGCTATCAGCAGCCGGGAACCCACAGTCTATAAAGTATGCACAGCTCCTGCACTCATTTTATAGATTGTGCATGCTGCAGGGCGTAGAATTATCAAGCAGTAAGGGCCTTTAGGAGTTAAAATACAATGCCAATGATGTGACACAATTTTGATGTAAACTTTGCCAGCTAATAGTCTGTCTGTGATATATTTGGTGCACTTTTAGGCAGTTATTGTTAATCTACCACAGTGTTTCTTGGACATATGACACCACAGTTTCTGATAAAGTATTTTTCAGCTAAAGACAGAGGTGGATCCATCAAATATAGGGAGAAAACATTAGCACTTCTTTTTATCTCCATTTCTGACCATTGGGATCCCTAGAACAGGGACAAAATTGTCCCAAGAATGAACAGAGCACACTACTACATTCATTCTCTATGGGGCTACAAAACTTTTCTGAGCGCTGAACTTGGCATTGTCCTCGGCCTCATAGAGAATGTAGCGCTTGCTTTACACATGCAGTGTTCCTGTTCTTGGGATTGATGAGAACCCCAGTTATTGGACCCCCACAATCAGATTTTTATTCCTGATCCTATGGGCAGGGACTTGCAAGCTGAGCTAGGAATACCCTTAAAAGTTTTGTACTTTTTCTATTAAAGGGGTATTCCAGTTTCTATTAAATTTAAATCAGTTACTTACTAACATATTGTTATCACAAATTGTACTGGCTGCACAATGCTTTTGCGTGATTAACTTCTGACAGAAAGTTGTGTAGTCTTTTCATTGTCATTGGGGTGTTACTTTCAGCTTCCTGACTCCTCCCTTTCTCCCAGATCAATGCATCATACTCTGCTGTCTCAGGAGGTGCGACTGGATCTTTTCTTTAGTTCTAGCCTCACCCCTTAGTGATGTCATCACCTCGGATCAGCCCCTACAGCCTATATAACAATCTTTCTGTTATATACATATATATATATATATATATATATATATATATATATATATATATCTTTAATGGCAGAACCAGGGAAGAATGAGGTGGGTTTACAGCATGCTGCCTTGTTATGAGCAATGACACAGGCAGAGGAGCAGACAGGGAATAATTAGAAGGTGCTGCAACTGTATATTAGACCGCAAGAGCAAATGGTTTTAGAACTGGGGCAATGCTATATGCTTCTGCATCTTTTCTTACCTGATATCCGAGTGACTTTTCAAATCTTATAACGTTAATACGTTGGGTTTGCTTTAAAGAATTCAGGGACCCTTTTTTAAGATTTGGTTAATCCTTTTGTTGCTTAAGAGCAGTTTGTGAGCTGGTAAATCTGTGTATGAGTGTTGGATACCTATCAGCCCAGACAATGGTGAAAGCGAGTTGTGTATTATGGATATGTGGTTAGTGCTGGAGAATGAGGTAACATGAATCCCGAGTGATGTTAATGGGAATGCTGTGAGGATATGTATGTGAGTGCACTGTGTATACATGGAATAGGCACAATGTCTATGGCCAGTTGTGGTAGCATGTGGAGTATTTCCTATACAAACCTCCTAGTGGCTGAGGAAAGTCATGTTATTATTGCACTGACTAAAAGAATTCATAGAATTAATTTCCTCTGTTCCATTATTCTTATGATCTGGCAGTGAGGTGGTCAGGACTACATGGGACCTGTAAATGGAATATCTAATATCAAATCCTTATTAAATTACTGGAGCAGCTTAACAATTCTTAAAATAACTTTAATTTAATATATTATGTGACAGAAAATCATATCCTTTATTTCCAGTGTTACCATTAACACTTGTAAACTTCAGTCTAAATCTAAGGATCTCTACAGAACAATAATCCAATAAATAGAACAGACCCCGCAGGAAGCGGACAGGAAAACACCTGTCATGCCATAAGGCTGTGCTGTCCCCGAGGAACATTAAAGGAAGTTCAACTACTGTACTTGATTATGGATATACGTTCAATCCTCTAAATGTCTGCACCTGGAAAGCTAACGCCTATTAAAGCACAGAATGAGTAAATACACAGTAAGATTAGGGTCACATATTGCATATACACAGAGTATTCCACCACACTGCTTGAAATCAGGGAATGTGCTACGTATTCTCCTATGAACAGACACACAGGAATACCCGCGGCAGCCTTGTGTGTGCAGTAAAGTTTGAAGGTGGATCCAGTGCGCCAACGTAACTGTGATGCGTGAGCCCAAGCCCAAATCTCACTGCACACACAGGGCAGCTGACAGGTAGTCCTATGTGTTTGCTCATACGAGAATAAGCAACGCATTTCCTGCAGCGTAGAATACCCTGCATATATGCTGTGTGTGACTCTACCCTAAGTGTACATTCATGTATTTTTATCTAAATACTCTCTAAAGGTGTAATAGTAGGCATATATCACTTTGTGTTCCTTAGTGCCCTTGAGGGTACGTTCACAGGAAATCTTCTGCAAATCATGCAGTGAATGTACCCTAAAGGACACTAAAAAACAAGAAGTGATAATTTCCCATTATTATATCTTTAGAATATTTAGATAAAATGTTCTAGATAAATATTGGCTAGCAGACATTGATGAATAGTAACCTGACATGTAAGGGCGCCATCATGTATATATGGAAATCTGGCTTAGTGACTGGTCCAAGCTGATGTGACAACTGATGACAATGTTTCTGCAGGTCAGATGAAGGAACGCTGTAAAAAAAGTTTCCCTGTTTGGTATGTCGGGGGGTAATGGATAAAAAAAAACTGTCAATGAAGTTCTACTTAAAGGGCTGTCATAGAATTCCTTGAGGCCTCTACTTTACATTTATATGTCTATGATCAGGGATGCAGAAGTTAGGGATGTGTGGTGTCCCACGGGTGTATGGCGAGACCACAGGTGCAGTGGTGTGAGTGGTGGGATCAGATGGTATTAACCCCGGGGGCAAGATGGTATTAACCCCTAGTGTTCGGGACACCAGTGTGGTTTTAGGGTTCCGGAACACCACACGCCCGATTCCTCCGCTATCCCAGTTGCTAGTTGTGAAATGAAAGCCCACAACCAGTTATGGTCAAACAGAGGCTTTACTGAGTATAAGAGAGATGGAATTATCTTCACAGCTAAGGCCAGATTTCCCAGAGAGGTGGCCAGGACCCAGAAGGACCTCGAAGCTTGCTGGACCAATATACTTGTAATTAACTTGACTCGAGATTGGACTTGACCATAAGCAGGACTTGTTTCAGTGATGGCAGACATAGACTTGAGACTTACTGGAATGACTGTAGCTTTTGGGGTCTTCCAGATGCTGATCACTTGCACTGAGATCTCTGTTGTTTGCTGTGCTCAGTAAGGTAGCATAAGAGCTAAGAGAAGAGAGAGAATTGTAATGGCCGCCCCTTTATTTACGGGAGGCTGGACTAAAGCCCATTGGTCAAGCTGTGGTCATAGGTTAAGCTGGTGCTCTCTGGGAGAGCATGTGACAACAAATCATGTGACTGCATAACATAACATGTGACAGACTTACACAGGTCCTTGAGACCTCCCACAGGTCCTTTGTACTACCTATACATAAGGATACTGTCTAGGCATTAAAGTGATATATACAACATTCTGGAAACAACAGGGGGAGACCTTGCAGGGGAGCCCCCAGGTCACTGATGGTCCCAACCTTACAAAGCCTAAGGGTAGTACAGGACCGTGTCCTGTACTGGGACACCACAAACCCCCCTACTTAACATAAGTCGTCCTCGACGTAGGTTCTGTCAGGGTTGAGGAACGAAGTGGCCGCAGGGCCAGATGCAGTCCTGAGGAATTTTTGCACAAACATCCATTTCAGGCTGGTGAAATGACGGATAACATTAGAGCCTTTGTATAAATTGTCCATACATGCTCTGACTTGTGGTTGAACAGGATTAGTGATGACATTCAACTTGTGCATATAAGTTTACTTTACTTGTAAGAACATTTGACTATGCATATAATAACTGGACTATGCATTTCACAATTAACTATACACAACATGACATTTTGACTATGTATATGATATACTGTACATGACTAGACTATATACTAGACATTGTATACACAACTAGACTTATGACTATAAATTACACATTAGTGGATTGGGTTGCCTGAAGCTCTCTGCCCAATGCCTTGGCTACTTGGGTCCTTTGGCATTTAAAACACATCTCCCCAGAACACTATTATTAGTTTTTTCTAGACATATTTATGCTAGGCAATGAATACAGATAACTTTATGACATTTCTGTTACCTTATAGTGAACATTATGATATATGACATTAGATACACTTGACATATGACGGTGAGTAGACTGTGTAATGTGAGTGATACAGTTCTACTGTATGTGACTGAGGTATACATTACTTATGTGTACATGACTATGTGTACATTTATTGTGTACACGACTATATGTACTTTAGTGTACTACACATACTATTTTATACATGAGCAAGATGCTGGTGAAAGGGTGACATGTGCTCCTCCCGACCGTATTAGGACATACCCCTGTAAGGAGATAACCAGACATCAGAAATGACTGTACACATTGACTTTTAGTGTACAATAACTTTATACATTTTGTTTGACATTTGACATTGATAACACAATATAGGACCATCACATTAGGACCATAACAACACAGTGTACCTCTGTAACCATTTTTACTGAACCAAAATATATTAATTTAAATATTCACACAAGAGTTCCTGTACTGCTCAGTAGTCCATGTACATAAGGAGTTCATGATTCAGTCAACTCAGGGTCCCCATCCTAAGAAGACTGGTATGCAGCTTATATAGAAACTCCTACACCCAGGAGTCTCTCGGCTGGAGCCGGGCACATTACTAACTAGGGTTGGTTGCAAACAGAAGAATTTTTCTTGACAAAGTCTTTTCAGGCACAAATCTTGAACCGTTGCAGGAACCTGAAACAGCAAAGTGTGCTACTGCATGACAGTCAGTCTTGCAACCAAGGCTGGTATTTTACTGTACACAAGTTACTAAAACAACCTTCTTTCTTTCCCAGTCTCGCCTATCAGGTGGGGTCCTAGGCTGTGAAATGAACCTAGGGTTGCGAGACTGGGCCCCTTGCATGGGGTCAACATGGGTATCCCAGAACACATGGGACAGGCTGGAATTTGGTGATGGTGGGACTGACAGTAACCACCACCTGCACTGCAGCGGCTTGCGCCACAGAGGGATTACTAGTTGGTGCCTGTTCTTCAGGCCAAACCTCCGTCACTGCAGGAGTAGGCCCAGGCACTTTCGTGGGTACCCGTTGGTTAGGCCAAACCTCCTTGACAGCTGGAGTAGGCCTGGGTACATGAGTTGATGCCCGGTGGTCAGGCCAAACCCCCTTGCTCATAGGAGTAGGCATGGGCACATCTGTGCTGGAACGTTGACTTGAGTGACTTTGGTACCTGGGATCCTTCACTGGTGGATCAGGATGCTCCTCCTGGACGACTGTCTCTTTAACACTTGGAGGGAGGAGATCAAAGGGTTCGGTTGACTTGGACAAGTATGGCAGAGCTAGAATGGGCTGCTTGGGTATGCCGGTGGAGGCCTTTAGACCCGTCCTCAGCTTTGTGGCTGCTAGAGTGGACCGGGTCAAGCCCCCGGGCAATTGATCCAGCAACTTGACTTTGCGAACATATACAGTTTGTTAGGGGCAGATGGATTGGCAGGCTGATTTTACATCTTGGCCTATGCTGCCCGGAATCAGTTTGTTAACAACTTCCTTTAGGGCCTGTGTTGGCACCTCTCGGGCCAAAGTCTCTACCATCTGTCGGTGAATCTGACAGACTTGTTGATATGGAACAGGAGAGGTCTTTTTGCCCTGATTGTTGTGCTTCTTTAATGATGTAGCGCAACTGAGACAGAGGAAGTAGCCATCTTCCGTCGGCACGGCGGCATGGACTTTAATTTTTGCCCACCGTTTTCTTCATATGACTGGGGCCCTTGATAACTTGTGGACTGCTGTCCCTTTAAGAGGCCTAGCGTAGGGCTGCAGCGGCCGGGGTCGTGGGGGGTGCAGCAGCCTGGACTAGGTGGGACCCCCCTTCTAGTGCTTTCCCCCTAGGGTGCAAATCTTTCGGGGCACTGCTGGGCACTAAAGGGTGAATACAGGGCCCCCCGGTATCAGCGACTTACTTGCTAGAAGCGTCGGCAGGGTCTGCGCAGCAACGGGTGCCATCTTGGGACTCCCGGCACACGTGGATCGCTGGGACTCCTCCATCTTGCTGCTCACTGCCAGCACTTCCTGTAGACTGAAGAGGTTGGGCTCCGCTTCACCTTTTATATCGGACTCCGACCAGATGGCCGCCGTCAGGAAGGATACCATCAGCGGGGCCTGGGACCGGAAATTACTCGGTGCATCCTCTTCATTCGCCCCCCTGGCAACTAGGGGCGGACCTTTCAAGTTCCGTTTTGGGCTGGACACAACAACATTGTTTCTACTCCCGGGGGCGGGATGCTGGCTCTGGCGGGAACCTTTGGCATGCTTTTCTAGCACAATTTTAACCCTTGCAGGTACAACAGACATTTTGGCGCGCAACATGGCTTCTGTTCTAATCTTGCACATTGTAAATCCAACTTTTGCAGACTTTTTTACCACCGACAATACTGTAATTTTAACCTCCCCAACTACTTCTTAAGCGCCAGTACAGAAACACATTTCAATGACACAATCCCATACACTTTGCTGGCTCACACTTTTTCACAACAGCATGCGATTTTGACTTAGACACAGTTCAGACTTGGGGGTAGGACTTGCGGCAACTTGCCTTTGGCACACACCCGCATACTGGTAATGGGTGGCCTGACTTGATTTGACTGGGTTGATTTGACTGGCTGGTTTGAGTGGTTAAGGCACATACCCGTATCCTGTTCGTGACACCAAGATTGAGGTGACCCACGTGTATATGGCGGAACCACGGGTGCAGCAGTATGAGTGGTGCGATCAGATGGTATTAACCTCGTGGGCAAGATGGTATTAACCCCTAGTGTTCGTGACGCCAGTGTGGTTTTAGGGTTCCGGAACACCACATGCCCGGTTCCTCCACTATCTCAGTTGCTAGTAATGAAATGAGAGTCCACAACCAGTTCGGGTCAAACGGAGGCTTTACTGAGTATAAGACATTTGGAATTATCTTCACAGCTAAGGCCAGAATTCCCAGAGAGGTGGCCAGGACCCAGAAGGACCTCGCAGCTTGCTGGACCAATATATTTGTAATTAACTTGACTCGAGATTGGACTTGACTAGTTTCAGTGACTGCAGACATAGACTTGAGAATTACAGGAATGACTGTAGCTTTGGGGTCTTCCAGATGCTGATCACTTGCACTGAGATCTCTGTTGTTTGCTGTGCTCAGTAAGGTAGCACAAGAGTTAAGAGAAGAAAGAGAATTGTAATGGCTGCCCCTTTATATGCTGGGGGGCTGGACTAAAGCCCATTGGTCAAGCTGCGGGTCATGGGTTAAGCTAGTGCTCTCTGGGAGAACATGTGACAACAAATCACAGGTCCTTTGTACTACCTATACATAAGGATACTGTCTAGTCATCAAAGTGATATACACAACATTCTGGAAACAATAGCGGGAGACCTTGCAGGGGAGCCCCTAAGTCACTGAGGGTCTAAATCTTACAGGGCCTAAGGGTAGTACAGGACCATGTCCTGTACTGGGACATCACAGACACACCCAGACCCAGGAACATTTGAAACCCCATTAGGTCTATTTTCCATTATATAGATACCAGTACTAAAAAATTAAGCATTACAGCTGAGGGTCATGCTACAGTTTTTTTTTTTTTTTGTTAAGGCCAAATGGTCTCAACTTACACCATTGCTTTTGGTTTCATATGAAGGTTTTTCATGAGAAGAAATAGCATGGTTGATCAGATGCCATACGTATGAAGAAATTCTCCCCTAAAAGCATTGCTGAGGAGCTGTTGAGTTCCTAATGTGCTAATGATTTACAATTATTGATATATAAAGCCACAGACTAGAGGTAGGTATTTTTGGTAGATCTTCTGTAATGGTCTTTGTTAAAGGGTATAAAAGATATAGCCTCTGTATGGTGTCAAAAAGCATAATTGCTTATATAATGTATTTAGTAACACTGCACAGGTCTTCCATATGAGCAGAGTTGCCTGGTTTGTAGCTGTGACATCACGCTGCTCTCTTGAATGCAGAGCTCCTGTCCCTTCTCCCCTCTCCTCTCCTGTCTTCTCAGGACAAGACCAGTGATGTGAAGAAGGGGGACTCATATTACTGCTAATTTGATTTGTTACTCATTAAAAAAACAGCAGTGGGCCTTTTCTAGTGGAAACTACTGAGACTGAGATAGACTTTCTACTGCCTTATCTAAGATAGCCATAAATCTAATCAGCAGTAATACTAGCCCTTCCCTTCATATCACTGGTCTCATCCAGAACAGACAGCAGGGAAGGCAGGTGGAGGGAAGGAAGGAGTATACTGCTGTCAGTGAGTGTGACGTGGTGTCACCGCTAAAAGCCAGATAGCTCCACTTAAATGGAAGGGCTGTCAACTATGGCTAATTACATTATATTAGTAAGTTGCTTTATTATACTTTTTGACACCATACACAGGTTTTTTTTTTTGTCAACCCCTAAAGAATTTTTGTGTGACCCTGGTATTGTTGAGATTCTAGGAAAATATTCTATACATGATTCTTTCTTGATGCTACAAGGAAAATAATTCACTTACGTTTAATTGTGAGTAAGGGACAAATCCTGCAAATATCTATTGGAAAGAGCCATTTACAAAGATTTATGGAAATTTCTGTGATAATGGCGTGTTGCTATTAATACACCAGAGAGTGTAGATCGCTTTGCTTGTCTTAAGATGAAGAGTACTGAATCAGCATGGAACATTTTGGCATGTTCATTATTTCACTGCACCTTTAATTGGGTTGGTGACTTTCTTCCACATTGTAAATCTCAATATGTGTCTTGCAGCTGCATAGAGGGAGGTGTGGGAAGAAAAAAAAAACCCTCACCTTCCTCTGCCTGGAAATATAGACAGTCATTAGTAGTGATGAGGGGCAGGGGGCATATTAAAATGTGCGATATTTTGTGAATATATGGACAAATATTTGTCCTATGTTCGTTCCTTTTTTTTTATTCGAAAATTTGTAATGAAATTCACATAGTGCGCATACGCAATTATATCTTTCACCTAAAAGAAGGGAGGGATTAGTGTCCAGTCTGGAAGTGTCGATATTCACATAAATTTGCATAAAAAATTTGCATTAATTTTTTTTTATATTTGTCATTACGAATATATGCCACAAGATAAATCCCCTAGGGGTTTCTGGGCCAATTTAAGTAACACAAAACCTACTTGGGGAATAAATCCTCTCAGGATAAACCCTGACTAGAAATCCCCCATAAAATATAACTTTTAATTATGCTCATTAAAATAGTGTTCAAACTAGTATATTGCGCATTTATTGCATCTAAATAGCAGTGGTGTTTAAAATTATCAGCACTGTATCCAGTTAGTTCCTATAATATCATGAAAATGTCTGTCATGCAGACTATTGGTTTGTCGTTACTATCTAGTGTACCCCGGTGCCGTGCTGCAGCTTTGGCACTCGGTGTACTGCCTAGAAAAGGTCTCTGGTACAGTCTGTTATTAAAATATTAATCCTCTCTTCTAAACGTTTTCGCCATTCTGAATGGCGAAAACACCACTGCTATTTAGATGCAATAAATGCGCAATATACTAGTTTGGACACTATTTTAATGAGCATAATTAAAAGTTATATTTTATGGGGGATTTCTAGTCAGGGTTTATCCTGAGGGGATTACGAATATATATCACGGTATTCTAAATATTCGCAAAATCGCAAAGTGCCGATATTTGCGGTAAAAATACGGATTTTGACTATTCGTGCTCGACACTAGTCATTAAGTGCAATGACTGTATACAGAGCAGGGATAGGGAAGAATCGCCACCAGACATATGAAAAAGCTTCAATGTAATGTATCTTATATTTTCTTAAGGCTGCAGAACATTTTACCACAATTATAACACTTTTACTTGGCAATATTCAGCATTAATATAGCATGTGAGGATTAACATTAAGACTTGTTGCTGCTGGCTTGTGTTTCCAACACCTCCATTCAGATATGGGAAAAAGACAAAGTCTATGTTGTACATTGGAAATAAAAAAAAATATGGTAAACCCAGTAAGGTTGACCTATAAGAAAATATATGACTGTTTTATGACGCAAACCCAGGGAAAACTTCAGACAAGTCTGGATTTCTGTTTAGGGTAGACATTTGTTTGATCTTTAAATACATTTGTTACATTCTGTCATTTTTTGTGGTTACTCCATGTGTTTTTTTGTCAGTCATAGGAATAAATATTGCAAAATAGCTTTGGAGACCTTTTAATATACTGTATTTATATTGTTAGTCCTTATGGCAGTGTTGTATTCCCAGCATTGTTAAAGGGATATTTCCAACTCCTACAATTATCCCCTATTAACAAGATAGGGGATAACAAGATGATTGTAGGAGTCTGACTGTTGGGGTCCCCACTGATCATGGGAACAGTGGGAAATTGTACCCTCATATGGAGCATGCCATGTGTGCGCTCCCAACGCTCCATTTCTTCTTTATGGAGTTTCTGAACATTGCTGAGTGCAGTCCTTTTATTCAGGGATACAATTCTCCTCCATTCTCCTGATCTGTGGGAGTCCCAGCAGTTAAACACCCACAGATCAGCCTGTTATGCCATATCCCATGGATAGGGGATAACTTTTGGACACAAAAATACCACTTTAAAGGGGCACTCTGGTGGAAAACTATTTTTTTTAAGCTGGTACCACAAAGTTAAACAGATTTGTAAATCCCTTCTATTTAAACATCTTAATCTTTACAGTACCTATCAGCTGCTGTATTCTCCAGAGTCATTGTTCTTTTCTGCCTGAACACAGGGCTCTCTGCTGACACCTCTGTCCGTATCAGGAACTGGCCATAGCAGGAGAGGTTTATTATGTTGATTTGCTTATACTCTGGACAGTTCCTGACATGGACAGAGGTGTCAGCAGAGAGTACTGTGGTCAGACTGGAAAGAATTCCAGAAAGAAGTACAACTTCCTCTGGTGCATACTGCAGCTGATAAGTACTGGATGCATTAAGGTTTTTAAATAGAAGTAATTTACAAATCTGTTTAACTTTCTGGCATCAGTTGATAAAAAAAAAAATAATAATAAAATCACCGGAGTACCCCTTTAAGCCACCTTGGTTAGCTTGTTTGTAGGCATTTATTTATAGGCCTATTTCTGCATAAAAAGTCTGTCCAATGGCCATAGAGTGTTTTGCTGCTGGGACTCCTATCAACTCACTGCAATCTATAGGTGACCTAGCACTAAGTGCATAATTTTACTGAAGAACCACTGTAGGCAAAATTCTAAAATTCATGTTGTCTGCAATATAGGGTTAGGGGTTAAACTTGTTGGACTCTTTGGGGGACATTTATCAAAGCATTTAGTAGGGTTTTTTTTTTTTTTTTTGCTTCAAATTGTCGGAAAAAAGTCGCAAAAAAAGAAACTTGCTTACCAAAGCAAAAAGTGATTTTTGACTTGCAGTGGTCAGAGACTTATCAAGTGCGAAAGTCGCAAAAAAGTCGCATCACATAAAAAAACCTACTAAATGTACTCCAGCTCGGACATGGAGCAGAAAAAGCCACTACCAAAGCAAAAATAAAAAATAAATTGCTTAGGGTTGGGTTCACATCACGTTTTCTCCCATACGGGCTAAAACCTTGCGCTCCCGTATGCCTTTCTATATGCTCCTGTATGTAATTCATTTCAATGAGCCGGCAGGAGTGAAATGTTCGGTCCGGTCGGCTCATTTTTTTGCACCGTATGCGCTTTTACAACTGGACCTTAAACCGTGATTGACCACAGTTTTAGGTCCGGGGAAAAAGCGCATTCGGCGCAAAAATGAGCCGACCGGGCCGAACATTTCACTCCAGCCGGCTCTTTGAAATGAATTACATACAGGAGCGTATAGAAAGGCATGCGGGAGCGCGAGGTTTTAGCTCTCCCCTGCCGTATGCGCTCCCGTTTGGGAGAAAACGTAATGTGAACCCAGCCCTTACCTGAAAGAAATTTATCAACAGGCTGAAACCAGTTGATAAAAAAGTCGCACATAAGCAAAAAAATTGTAATAAAAAATGAACTCAAAAAAGGAATACGCAAGCAAACATTGATAAATGTCCCCTTTGTCTTTTTTTTCAACCTTATCAACTATGTAACACTATGCAATGGGCCATCTATGTAATGCAAGGACCAGGGGGGGAGGTAGCTATAGGGAGTGCAGAGGTAGCAGTCGCAATGGGGCACTGGTACCTTAGGGGGCCCCAAAGGATATTTTCCCCATATTTTCCCCAGTATTATTATTGGCACATGGGGCCCTGTTTCAGATTTTGCATTGGGCCAAGTTACACAACATGTAAGGACACACTAGGTCCTCTAGAGCAGTTTCTTTATACCTACTTTGTGCTTTGGTTTATAAATAAGGGGTCTGAATGGGGACCCCTTCATCCACTAGACAAGAAGTAATGGGTCAGTGCATACAGCTGATTTCTATTCCTCTCATTTGCTGGTAACATATCCTATATTACATTTACTCCTTCTACTTTGGTTTACATATTCTGAGGGCTGCAAAGGTACATTTTTCAGTTTTAACCCCTTAAGGATGCAGGGTTTTTCCCTTTTTCTCCCTCCTTACCTTTTAAAAATCATAACCCTTTCAATTTTGCACCTAAAAATCCATACAATGGCTTATTTTTTGCACCACTTTGTAATGACATCAGTCATTTTACCCAAATATTGACGGCGAACCCCCCCCCCCCCCCAAAAAAAAATTTTTTATTAGGTAAACACGACACCTTCACTTTATTCTGTAGGTCTTACTTCTGGAAAAACCACATGCATTTTTACATTTATGGGGCAGTATGAGGGCTAATTTTTTTCACCGTGATTTGATGTTTTCAGCGGTAGCAATTTTTGTATTTATCAGACTTTTTGATCGCTTTTTATTCATGCTGCCCTGCCATTTCGTCTGTATAAAAAGTGACCAAAAATATGCTATTTTGGACTTTGGAATTTTTTTTGTGCATACGCCATTGATGGTGAGGTTTAATTAACAATATATTTTTAAATTTCGGACATTTATGCACGTGGCGATACCACATATATTTATTTTTATGGTTACATATTTTTTATATGGAATTTGGGAAAAGGGGGTGATTTACATTTATAATAAGGAAGGGGTTAATGGGTGTTTTTTTTAACTTTTTATTCAACTTTTTTTTTTTTAACACTTTTTATTCCCCTTAGGGGACTTTTAGGAGGAATCATTAGATGTGTGCTCTGCGCTCGATTTACAAAGCCTGTTCCTGCCAGGCTTTATCATTCTTAGTGGAGCAGCCGCAGTGGAAGGAGAGCTACCTGAGGCTACCTCAGCAGTGAATCCCCCCCGGCGATCGAAAGGGTTAATTGCCGGCAACAGCAATCGCCGCATGTCGGCTATTAACGCCGGCCCCCAGCTACAGGAATCAGCTGGATTAATCAGCCGGTCTGTATGATGCGGGCTCGAGTCAGCAGCCTGCGTCGTACAACGGTTGCTGTCTCAGGACAAGCCGGCTCATCCTTAGACAGCAACTGGTTAAACAAATTAATTTCCATTCTCTTTGTTAGCTGCCTGCCCTGCCATTCTGCCTGTTGTCCATGTTGACTAAACTTTACTGGGCTTGGCCTTCTGCTTGTTAGGCTTCTTTCACACTGCCGTTGGCACACAGTAGTGTGATGGCTGTCAGGGAGCCCGGGGAAATAGCAGGAGAAAAATAACGGCACCCGAAGGACCCCGTTATAGTAAATGGGATCCATCGGGACCCGTTATTGCCCGTTGTGCCCTGTCCTGATAACAGCCGTTAAAGGCTGGAAAAAAAAAGATCCTAATGGTCGTTTAAGGACGGGGCACAACGGTAGTGTGAAAGTGCTCTGACCTCAATTTTATTGATTCTATCTTTTGTCTTCTCCTACAGTACCACGCTTGGTGCTATCAGAGTCTGCTGTGATGCTAGTGACCTGGGGCTTCCATGCAGAAAAGTTTAGACCCCTGTACAGGGGTAAAAGGGTGAATACCAGGGTTCCCTACACTCCCATTCTCAGTTTGGTCATGTATCAATTCAAAAACAACCCAGGAGAGTCACCGCTACTGCCAGGTAAGCAAAAATCCTTAATGGGGTACTCCGCTGCCCCAGCGTTCGGCATGCCCCTTGTGACCTCATGCCCCTTGTGACATCACGCCACACCCCCTCAATGCAAGTCTATGCCACCACGCCCCCTCCCATAGACTTGCGTTGAGGGGGTGTGGGGTGACATCACAAAGGGCCGGGTTGTGACGTCACCCACCGGGTGCTGCACGATCAGACATCTTATCCCCTATCCTTTGCATAGGGCATAAGACGTCTAGGGGCAGAATACCCCTTTAATTTACTTCCTTTTTAGTATAAATAGTTAACAGACAATAAATTCCACACAAATAAAACATATATAATTAATAGAGGCTTTGTAAGTCTCTGTTGTAGGAGAACGGTTTTGTTTGTTATAATTTCCATTAAAATGTTTGGCATGTTTGCATATCCATAAGGAGTTCACTGACATAAAGAACATTCACAACAGTTGACTTCAATGTGCTGCATTAAAGGTATAGAATTAGAGCAGTGTAGTCTCATTCCACAGAGACACAAGTCTTCATGTTTAAAACGATGAGTTAAGCCAAGAAATACATTGAAGTTGTGTTATACCTAATGAAAATAAATCAGGACTTGGTTCATTGCTCCCCAAATAGCAACATCTGCTCTGCAAGGGTAGGATGGAGCCTATGTGAGCACTTATAAATGTCAGCTTGATTTAAGGCATATGTCCTCCATCGCAAGGTAATTTTTTACGGGGGTGGGGATTTTTATTATAGTAATATGTGATCAGTGAAGACAGCATAATGGAACAATTGAATTTTAGAGTGAAAAACGCAACCTGAATCTACAATGATGACTTCTATATAATATCTCTGCTTATCCACATGCTAAAAGGATCCCTACGTGGCTCATAGATAAAAGAGAGTACTTGAGTTAATACTCATCTGTTTACTGGCCACTGATTTGACAATTGATGGAAAAGTGCATCAGTTGTCCGGCGCCCAGTTATTTCTGCAGGCCATATGGGGGAATACTGCGAGATGCTGGATATATGTGACTGCGCCCTTATAGTAATCCGCAGCCATGCAACACACCTCAACTTAATTTCCTTTATTAGATATATTTTTATTAAATGTAAAATAAATAAATATTAAACAATTGTTTCTTCATTGTTCCAATTTATGTAAATAAAAAAATAAACTGAAGTAACTTTGCAAATACTCTAAATATACAAATGTCCTATCACATTGACAAAAAACAAACCCCATGTTATTTGAACCCACTATTTGAGTTTAATTTGTACTTGTTCCATCTGCATTTGTTCTTCATCAAACACATGACTGTTAAGAATTGTACGATATGTAAAAACAAAAAACATTGATGTAAAGTTTCCTGTGATCTAAAGTTTTTACAAGTGCGCATGCGCGGGTTAACGCTAGCATAACAGGCTTAGTGCGGGTGATGCTGATGACAGATTTCCTTTAAGGAGACAGATACCAGACAGAGGCATAGCTTGTAGCTTCCGGGCCCCGATGCAAAATCTGCAACAGGGCCCCATATGCCAATTTTTTTGTACTGCTCTCTTATGGGGAAGATGTGCTAGGGCCCTGGTGCGACTGCTACCTCTATAGCAGTGGTCTTCAACCTGCGGACCTCCAGATGTTGCAAAACTACAACTCCCAGCATGCCCGGACAGCCAACGGCTACGCCCCTGATACCAGGACATATGACTGGAGGATCAGGCTACATAGTTTATATGCTGTCTGTTACCTTTGGGTTGCATAGGAGCAGTAAACCCAAAATAGCTGAATATTTTGAATACATAGTGTAGGGTCTCATGTACTGTATTTTCTGCAGCTGATTTTGTTACCCATTGGTAGGAAAATATCCAGTGGCAAATATGCTGCAAAGTACGGCACATGTGATGCTACCTTTAAGGGTATGTACCCACCTGGCCTATTTGCTGCATATTTGCTGCATTGTAGTCAATGGGTAGGAAAATACGCAGCAGCAAATACGCAGCAAAATACGCCAGATGGGAATGCACCCTAAAGGCTATCAATAAAGTTGCCATCTAGCAGAAAATGACATAGCAATAATAATTCAGACTCTGTTCTTTGAATGCAAAACTCAAAATAGCTTTACATCTAGGAGACACTTATGCTTGCCGGTTACAGGAATATATACACAAGACACAGAAGTGGGACAGTTCTCATAAGGAGACACACACTCTGTATGCGTCCAGAGGCTTCAGTAGAGCTGGTTCACCAGTTGAACTGTCTACACGGGGTCATGATATGATGGCATAGGGGAGGAAAGTGCATGGCACTAGTTATAGAGTAGACATGTGTCTGCATTGACCCTTATTCTGTTGTGTTAATGCCAGCGGTGTCCAGGTCATTTGGTAGCCATTGGGGATTCCTGGGAAGCAGTAGTAACCCTTGAATGCTGTTCACAACATTTAGCTTTGTTCTAGAAAATACCACCTCTTTTATATTATAGCGTCACCTCTCTTTAAATTTAAACTGGCAAGATTATTGTTTATTTTTTTTTGCAAAAAGTTGAAGAATCTTCTGTTTTTCATTAAAAGGGGAAGATTAGGACCAACATCTTACAAGCCTAACAGCTAAGTGTTCTTGTCAAGACAAAAAAAAAAACACACAACTTTAGACATGTTCTAGGGGAATGACCAATTTTTATTGGTCAAGGTCTGAGTGTTTACACCCTGAACAATCACTACAATATGCAGGGATCACCTCTGTATGCTTCTTTCCCTGTTCTGTGTCCATGTGATCAAAATAGTCCCAAAATCTTGCATTATGAGACCGTCTTGGTCATGTGATAAAGAACTGTAAGAGAATGCTCTAAATGTGTGTGATTTAAATATATATATATACACACACACACACACACATATAGATAGATATGACTCTTTAGATATGAATCATGATCTTCAGTTATTTTCATAGATTTTTCAATGGGATTTAAGTCAGGTGATTGGCTGGGTCATTCTAGCAGCTTTGTTTTCTTTCTTTGAAATCATTTAATAGTTTCCCCGGCTGTGTGTTTGGGATCATGGTCTTGCTGAAATGTCCACCCTTTTTTTATCTTCATCCTCCTGGTAGATGGCAGCAGATTTTTTAGGTCTCTGTAATTTTGCCCATTCATCCTTCCTTCAATAATGTGAAGTTTTGCCAGTACAATTTGCTGAAAAGCCGCCCCACACCGTTATGTTCTCACCTCCAGACTGCACTGTTGGTATGGTGTTTTTAGTGTAATGTGCAGTGTCATTTCTCCTCTAAACATGGTGAGTATTATGGCATAAAACAGTTCCATTTTGTTCTCATCTGACAACACTATATTCTCAAAGTATTTAACCTGCTTTTCCAAACAGCAAACTTTAAACAAGTGAGTAGAAACAACCGGGCACTGTCCGACCTCTATGGGGTGTAGCGTGGCTGAGTCTGCGGCTTTCATCAAGTCCCAGTGGTGCAGTCCATAAATACAGTTCATATAGCAATGATGAAGACTGAGAAAGACTGGTGCACTCAACCTCCGGGTTAAAAAGAAGCACCTTTATTTCATATTATCTAAACGATCCTCACACTGCTCCTAGGAATGTTGGATTTTATCTTTTGGATGATCTAAAATAAAGCTGCATCTTTTTAACCCCGAGGGTGAGTGCACCAATCTTTCTACGTCTTGGTCATTGTTATATAAACTTTAAACAAGCTTCAACATGCTTTTTATTCAGTAATGGAGTCTTGTGTGGTGTGTGTACATACAGGCCATGGCAGTGGAGTGTATTACTTTGGAGTGCATTGCTAATTCCAGGTCATTTTGAAGTTCTCCACATTGGTCATTGGCTACTGGACAACTCTTCTGATAATTCTTTTTACTCCTCAGTCAGAAATCTTGCAAAGAGCACCTGGTTAAGGCAAATTTATGGTGTAATGATTAACTTTCCAGTTACTTTTTAGGCCCCAATAGTGCTCACTGGAACATTCAGAAGCTTAGAAATGCGGTGGTTACTAATTATATCATTATGTTTAGCTACAATTAGGTTGTGAAGGTCTTGAGAAGGCTCTTTGCTTTTACCCATCATGAGATGTGTCTTGTGTGACACATTGGCAATGAGATAATTTTGTAGGCCATCAGTTGGGACTGAATCAGCTGACATTAATTTGCACTGACAAGTGACTGAATTACTTTTTAATTACTGATTATCATGTATGGGCAGGGAACAGAGAAGCCTTAACTCACCCACAACTGCTGTTCCTACCTATTGCCTATCCACCCTAAGTGATGGATTGACAACCACGATGACAAACCCTTCCTGCTAGGTGCTGGGGCAGCATTGTGAAAAATAATAAAATACAAAAACAGTAGAAGTTGGGGAACAGCTGGAGACACACAAACTAACAGAGATACATTAAATAGTCAAATCAATATCAGTCTAACCAAGGTCGGTACCAGGAGATAGTGGAGAACAGGAACGCAGAGCAAGAGAAGAGTCAAGGGAAAAGCCAAAGATCAATATCCAGAAGACAGAGAAAAAACAATGCTGGTTACCTAAACTAAGTTCTTTCACTGGCAAGGACTAGAAGCACTGCAGGTTTAAATAGCCAGCTACACAGGTGCGATCTTAGCATGGTCAGCTTGCCAGCCCAGATAGCTAGGGCGTAGCAACCAGAATAAACAACAAGGCTAAACAGCATTATCCCTACGGGTGCAGACAAAACCAGCCATTACACTAATAAAGTTTAGCTGTTGTCTTGGCGTTCCATGCCTTTTCATAGCTCCCTTTCTTCATGTGTTCAATACTTTTTTCATATGTCATTTCACATTTTTACACATGTGGACTCCAAAACCTTACTTTCTGTTGAAAATTGTACCAAAATTTACAGCACATTTACAGTATTAAATGTGCCCCATTATTTATTTTATTATCTTTTTATTAATTGTTTTAATGTTAGACTAAGTCGTCTAAAAATCCAATGCTAAAAAAAATATTGTAATATTCAAAAAGAGCCGAGAAAATTATACCCACCATTTTTTATAAACATTTTTTTTTTATTGTGGTAGCAGTATCAAGCACATTCATTTAATAAAATCAATATGAAAAAGCATTCATTGATTGAAAAACACAGTAAGCTCAAATCATGCTTCACAATACAAGTGCACACAAAAAGATTCTTTCAGTGTAATACCTCAGTACAAAGTCACTAAATTCATAAAAAATCTGAATGCTGCAGGTATAAGTATTTCCTATACAATTTCTAATTATATATATATATATATATATATATATATATATATATATATATATCAAGGCTTACAATGTATTGCACATTGATTTTTACATTCAGTAACAAGACCTGTTTCATTTCAAAATTGCAATGTTAACACCGTTTAGAGTAAAATCTTGTGTATTAATATACAAACTTTAATATATCCTAATATCCTATTCTATTAGCTGTATTAGTTCTTTTTATCTATTTACACTGTGAGTCAATTAGTGGTAAATGTTAATGTCATGCAAGGAATACATAATTTCAAATATTGTAAAATTAATTATAAGAACAAATGCAAAAAAAAGGTAACATTTAAAGTGTAACGTCAATGAGTGTCTGATGGCAGAAAAACTCATCCCCTATCCGCAGGATCGTCTGTACAGAGTGGCGCGTCATGAACCCTGGGCGAATCGGGTGCCACCACGCCCACTCCATATATGCAATCTTCGGCTCTCCCATAGAGATATATGGAGGGGGCATGGCGGCCCCCACTTCGGCCAGGGGTCGTGATGCACCACTCTGTGGGAGAGCTGGGGCTCTGTACAGACAATCGCAGGGGACCACATTGCTCGGACCCCCTGCAATCTAAAACTTATCCCCTATCCTGCATACAGGGGATATGTTTTTCTGTAATGCTGGGCATGAGACTTGTTCTTTAAGTCCCAAAGCAACTTTGTAGCCTGAGAAATGGCTGAGACAAAAGCAACCAGGATATGGATTTGCAAGATCAATATCCTGACAGCTTTTTTCTTGGACAAGTCTTGGGCTAGAAAGTTGGCAGGAGATTTAAACAAAGATCTTGCCTCCAGACCATAATTGGAGTTAAACTTTAATTAAGGCAAACACTAGTAATGTGTGTAAGGCTTTATGCACATTAGCATAAATAAAGTCCATCGGGAAGACTAGAGCAGTCTGCAGCTCTACTCTTGCCATAAAAAAAGTACCAGAACCCCAAATGAACCCCCCAACAAACCCCATTAATGTATCCAGCTAAAAATGTATGGGTCGTAGCTGTAACGTCTAGTTTCGAATTAGGTTAGGACTATGAAATTGTAAAAAGGTTTTAGAAAAAAAGAGGAATAGATTATTTTGTCTATAAACTACTCAAGCATGCTCCATTATTTAGCAAAACAGTGACCTCAGTTTGTATTATTGCACATAACATTTGGCTATAAATATTTTCATCAATTGTCTTTTCATATTTAATTATAGACACATAACAAATATACAATACAAAGTGGTGTAAGCTTACAGTATCTCCATTCATAACAGAGTTTTGTATACAACAAAAAGACAATATTTTATTTGAACAGTTAGCCTTCATTCACATTTAAAAGGCAGCCTACATTGGAGGCAAAACGGTATGCCAACATATACTAAATTAGTGTAATAGCCACACGAAGAGCAGGTAGTATGCTCACTGAAAGGTATTGTACTGAGGGTACAACACCATATAGTACCTGTTGATCAATCATTGACTAAGCATAAAGGGGCAGCCAGCATCAACCAAAGCTCGGAGCAGAAGAAGAGATGCTTTGGATTGGTGCTCACCACAGTGTCCAAAGGACCTGAGGAAGAAGGCTGCAGCACCTTTGAAACGCAAAATAACAGTGTATGCTCGGAAAAGAATCAAACACAAACTTTGGCATGGGTATGCTGCTGTATACGTCAACAATACAGTACTTACAGTATGTTAACATATACCCTGAGTTTAGGCTACTTTTCAGATGTGAACATAACCTCGTAATGTATTCAAATGAAAGTCAACAGGCTGAAGGAGCCAGAAACAAAGAAGTAGCGAAGTGGGACAACCCCTTTAAGTTGTTTTTTTTACATTTTAAACAATCGTTCAGATGTTTTTTAGGGCCTTTCAAAAAGTAGAGTTTGCAGGATTTTTTTTGAAGGGTATGGAAACTTTTGAATGTAATTTAGTTTTTTTAATTTTTTAATTGTTGCTTTGTAGTTATGGTTTACATTTTTTACCATAGGTCTTTATTAATATTCTACTTTATTTCTCTTTTGCACCTTGCATGTTTTCACATATAGTACACATTGCTCTCTCTATTTTAGAATAAATCTGTAAGAACAGTTGACTGTTAGTTTTTTCTCCAGCTCATCTATTTCCTTTCCTGAACACACTTCTAAGCTGATTTTTGACCATAACTAAACTGACCTTTGATTTGGTCATAAATCAAATTAGGGAAGGGCTGCAGACCAAGCCCAACGGCAGCACCTTCTGACAGAGTTCCAAATATTTTTTTCCTTCACTGTAGAGTAGAATTATTAACAAAGACCTATAGAATCTAAGTTTTTTTTTTGCATACATCAAATGCATCCATATTTGTTATGGTTGTTAATATAAATGTGATAATTTACAAATTTATACACTAGTTGCTCAGGAAATGCCGGTTTAATATGCACAAAATGTATTTATGTAAATCGTATGCATTACTAATGGGTACCTGTCATATCACTAATGCTTATATTTGTTACTCACCAGGTCATGCAAATGCTTCACGTGTCTTTTTTATGCGTCAAGCTTCTTTATTTGGCTCATAAATCCCTCTGTTCTGCTACTCACTCATTCTGACATGCACTTCTCAGGAAGGGGCATGTCTAAGGCAAGCACTGAGCCAACCATTATTCACCATGCATTAACTTCCTCTCTGAGTCTGCTGTGCTGTGCTCTTTATCCAATCACTGCAGGCTGATTTGTAACCCCCTCTACTCTGTTGTCAGAAAGGATAGACAGGACAGGAGTGAGCATAGGGAAGTACTAATCCCACTCTTACTTCCTCATTTTATCCCTGCCTGTCCTTCAGCTGGGACAAAGAAGATGCAGCAGCCGAACAGAATCATATTCTGGATGGTTTGGGGACCCCTAATGGTTATGATTTGTTATAATGGCTAAAACTTTTTATGAAGAATATAAGAAAGGTTAAAGGAGAACTATCGTGCACAAGTGTATTCCCTATCCAAAGGATAGGGGATAGGTTTTAGATCACGGGTGATCTGACCAATGGAACCCCCCCCCCCTTGATCTCCTTCATGGAACACCCATTCTGCCCGGGAACAGGGCGTATTGTCCCCCGCATGAAGTGATGGCCAAAATGGCTTCAGCTCTCCCATAGAGATACATGGAGGGGGCTTGTTGGCTGCAGATTTGTGTGAGAGTTGATACGCTCTGTTCCCGGGGAGTGTGGGAGATCTAAAACTTAGCCACTATCTTTTGGTAGGGAATATTTTTTGTGCACAATTGTTCACCATTAATGTTTTGCCAAGATGTACAACATTTAAAAGTTTTTGATACTGACATTGCCCATTAAAAGTGAAAAAGACTGTATATTTATAAAACTAAAAACAGAAAGTATCGACTTCCTTTTCTCATTTCAACCACACATATCTTGGTCAGAATTTTTAACCAAAACCAGGAGTGGAACCAACACAGGGAAAAACTATAATAGAAAATGTATATCTTTTTCTGTGTTAGTCCCACTCCTTGTTATGATTAAAGATACTGAGCAAAGTATATTGTGTGAACACAGCCTTAGAATGCATGGAAAAAAATTACTACTTAAGGTCCTTGTGTGTACATTATGAGGCTGGAATTATTTGCACTAAAGCACAAAAACAAACCAATTAATTGCATTAATCTAGTCTAGTGCAAGTTCATGAAGGCCACAATACTTTGCCTACTACAAGAATGTGGATAACAGTGCAAGTTACACATTTAAAACAAAAGGAATCCTGTTATTTCTTTTTGGTTGATATTATATACTTTATATGACATTTATCAGCAAAGTTATTTCTAGACCGATTAAACTTTGTGTGCAAGGCATATGTATAACATTGGTAAGCATGCATACAGCAAAAGAGGCAGCGATCTTCAGCACTGCAACATTAAGAAGACACAAAACTGACCACTGATATCTCTCTAAAGTCTCAGGACTAATAAAGGTTCTTACTCCATTCCACTGAGACATTGAGACAAAGTAATGCAAAATGTGTATAATCTTTATTGAAAAAGTAGATATTTAGTAAAATTAATTAAAGGGGTACTCCGGCCCTGAAACATCTTATCCAAAGGATAGGGGATAAGATGTCTCGCCGCGGTGCCAGCTCACAAACAGCTGGGTGGCGACCACGGGGATGGAGTATGGTGACGTCACAACTCCGCCCCCGTGTGACGTCACCCCTTGCCCCTGCTATGCGAACACAGATCAATAGGATGTGCACAGAAAACATTAGGACAGGTTCACATTATGTTTGGCTATACAGTTAACAGTATAAACAAAAGATAAATGTATACTGTCAAAAAATGATATTACAATAAAATGATATTACAATAAAAAAAAAACTTAAAATACATGCTTTAAGGTCTTGATCCGGCAATTTTTGCCAGTTCATTTCTTAACATACATCTAGTACAGAGCTCCAAATCTCCAGCATAGACACAGATTTAATAGATAATGTATTCATTTAATAGGTAATGTATTAATGTAATGTAGATAATGTATTCATTAACCCTCCCAGAGGTGGGTACTGCATGCGAGATAGCCAGCGGCAGGACCCCCGCGATCAGACATCTTATCCCCTATCCTTTGGATAGAGGATAAGATGTCTTAGGGCCGGAATACCCCTTTAACTACTGTACATGTGCCAGGTTTCTGAGACATTTGCCATGTGCCAGGTTTCTGAGACATGAGGCTTTTTTCCTATCTCAACAAGGAGTGTAAAACTAACCAATAGGCGGTCTAAATGGCAACTAGACAGTCTAAATATGTGTTAAATGTATCAACAGGCTGATAAAACCGGTCAAACTGTAATAAATTATGTGCAATGGAATATAGTATGTAGTAAGTTCCTAAAACCCCTAGATGCAACAGGCAATGCAGACTGTTGCATCTAATGGGTTAGATACAGGACGGGGGCTTTAGGAGCTCTGTTGGGTTGCCAGAGCGGCTAGGGGCCTATCTATTGCCTCCAGTTCACCAATGTACACATGCTTTGACGCATAGTCTAATATGCTGTCAGTGAAGCACATTTACTGTCAACTATATAGCCAAACATGCAGTGAACCTAGCACTGGCGATCATATATCATATATCAAGATATTTTAGATATGACATCATTCATGACTATTATCAGTGGAAAAACAATGTACTAGATAAGCCTTATTCACTCACTCCTCTAAGGGCTAATACCTGTAAGTTTTATTACAAGTCATATAAGTGCATCATGCATTGAACATTTCTTTGTATCTTTTCATCATAAGCTTTCCAAGATATCCTCCATACCCCGCCTACCTCAAAAAAATCTATAAGCAATTACAATATACAGCATCCTAAATACTTCAAAGAGTGAACATTTTCAAGAATACACACTAAGGTGTGAATGTTCTTACAAGAAAACATTGAAAATTGATGTCGAAGAGAACAGATAAACTTGGAAGGTGCATAATTGCAGCCAATTACAGTAAAAGAAAAGCTTACCGTAACTGCAGATTATTAAATAGTAAAGTTAGTTTTACTTATGATTAAGACATTAATTATATTATTAAACACACTAAAAAAATAATCATTCTTGCAATTTATTGCAAAAAACGACAATGGAAAAACAATTGTCTTCTGTCCTAGTATATATATTGTTCATAGGTTCAAAATCTGTCTTGTGGCATCACAAACCTAAAAAAAACAAAAAACAAAGAAGATTATATACTTTACAGTAGAGATTTAGTCAAAAGTTCTGTCAGTCTAAGGGTATTGTCAAACATTGCACATTTTACTATGAGCAGACACATAGGGCTTCCCTGTTGCAGCTCTGTGTGTGCAGTATGGTTTGGAGGCCCGCCTCTAAAATTTACTGCATACACAGGGCTACAAAGTGCCAGTCCTCAGTATCCCTGACAAGCAGCTGAAGTTACAACAAAGGGAAAACTGATTAACCATATGGGGATAAAACTAAACCATGGCTAGATGGGGCATCTCTTCATGATCCCAGACATGCCTTTTTTATCTCCAAAGTCCAAGCACCAAGATATAAGACTTTTTTTTTTAATGCAAATGAGGCTCCAGTGCCCAGGGGACAATCCCAGGCATGACCAATGTGCAGAATTAGCCAGTCAATCTCTTATTCATCACCATTATGCTTCCTTGCAGCCTAGTACCTGTCAGTCAAATGGGGGTAGGTGTATGAATGCAGGCCCAGGGGAGGGGAATACAAGAAGATGGGCTGGCTACCCCCTAGGTACTTGCTATGCTGAGGAATAGTGTTGCTCACGAATATTCGCAATTCGAATATTATTCGCGAATATCGCATATTCGCGAATTCGCGAATTTCGCGAATATAGCGCTATATATTCGTAATTACGAATATTCGTTTTTTTTTTTTTTTTCACAGTACACATCACAGTGATCATCCCTCTCTGCTTCCAGCTTGTGTGGTGTAAAGAAGGCTCTAATACTACTGTGTGAGACTGGCGCGCGAAAATTCGCATATGCGAAAATTAGCATATGCGAAAATTAGCACATGCGAATTTTCACATATGCGAATTTTCGCGTATGTTAATTTTGTATATGCTAATATGCACATATGATAGTTTTGGCATACGCGAATATTCGCATATGCGAAAATAAAACGGGAATATAACGAATATGCGAATATTCGCGAATATATGACGAATATTCGTCCATATATTCGCGAATATTCGCGAATTCGAATATGGCCTATGCCGCTCAACACTACTGAGGAATTCCCCCTGGGCACTTGATCCTCGTCTGCATATTTTGACCTAATGCTTATATTTGTTACACACCAGGTCATGCAGATGCTTCACGTGTCTTTTTTATGCATCAAGCTTCTTTTTTAACTCATAAATCCCTCTGTTCTGCTACTCACTCATTCTGACATGCACTTCTCAGGAAGTTGTTTCTTCCAAATAAATTTTGTATTGATTCGCATATACAATATATCTACTTTATGTTTGAATCATAAAGTTGACATGTTTTTACTTTTGGAAGACATCAGAGGGCTTCAAAGTTCAGTAGCAATTTTCTACTTTTTCACGAAATTTTCAAAATCGGAATTTTTCAAGGACCAGTTCAGTTTTTAAGTGGATTTGAAGGGCCTTCATATTAGAAATACCCCATAAATGACCCCATTATAGAAACTGTACCCCTGAAAGTATTCATAATAACATTCAGAAAGTTTGTTAACTCTTTAGGTGTTTCACAGGAATAGCAGCAAAGTGAAGGAGAAAATTCAAAATCTTCATTTTTACACTCGCATGTTCTTGTAGACCCAGTTTTTGAATTTTTACAAGGGGTAATAGGAGAAAAAGCTCCACAAAATTTGTAAACCAATTTCTCTCGAGTAAGAAAATACCTCATATGTGGATGTAAAGTCCTCTGTGGGTGCACTAGAGGGCTCAGAAGGGAAGGAGTGACAATTGAATTTTGGAGAGTGAATTTTGCTGAAATGGTTTTTGGGGGGCATGTCACATTTGGGAAGCCCCTATGGTGCCATAACAGCAAGAAAAAACCCACATGGCATACTATTTTGGAAACTACACCCCTTAAGACATGTAACAAGGGGTTCATTGAGCCTTAACACCTTAACAGGTGTTTGACGAATTTTCGTTAAATTCGGATGTGTAAATGAACATTTTTTTATCACCAAAGTGCAGTTTTTTTCACCAAATTTACCATTTTACAACGGGTAATGGGAGAAAATGTCCCCCAAAATGTTTAAACCCTTTTCTTCGTAGTATCGAAATACCCCATGTTAGGATGTAAAATACTCTACGGGCGAACTACAATGCTAGGAAGCCCCTATGGTGCCAGAACAGCAAAAAAAAAAAAAAAAAAAACACATGGCATACTATTTTGGAAACTACATCCCTCAAGGAATGCAACAAGGGGTACAGTGAGCCTTAAAGTGCAACTGTCATGAAATCTTGGTGCAATAACATGAACACAGCCTTTGTACTGTGTGCAGGTGGTGAGTATAGCAATGTTTCTACGCCAGTGATTACCAAACAGGGTGCCTCCAGCTATTGCTAAACTCCAAGCATGCCTGGACAGTCAGTGGCTGTCCGGAAATGCTGGTGGTTGTTGTTTTACAACAGCTGGAGGCTCCGTTTTGGAAACACTGCCATACGATAAGTTTTTCATTTTTATTGGGGGGAAGGGGGGGGCAGTGTAAGTGGGTGTATATGTAGTGTTTTACCCTTTACTATGTGTTAGTGTAGTGTAGTGTTTTTAGGGTACATTCGCACTAACGGGGGTTTATGGTGAGTTTCCCATTAGGAGTTTGCGCTGCGGCGGAAAATTTGCCGCAGCTCAAACTTAAAGCAGGAGACTCATTGTAAACCCACCCGTGTGAATGTACCCTGTATCTCAAGCTGTTGCAAAACTGCAACTCCCAGCATGCACTGACAGACCATGCATGCTGTCTGGGCATGCTGGGAGTTGAAGTTTTGCAACATCTGGAGTACTACAGTTTAGAGACCAATGTATAGTGGTCTCCAAACTGTAGTCCTCCAGATATTGCTAGGCAACAACTCACCGGATTCCGTAGTCTGCACCAGGGAGCCGCACCTCATCGCCGCCGGTAGCTGACCATCGGTCACAGCACAGTTCCCCTGTTCTGCCCGGACTACAATTGGTGGGCAGAGCTGGGGAACCGAAGTTTAATCCCCCGACCCCTATCTGCTATTGGTCAGTCGATGGGGGGGTCTTAGGACACCCCAGGGGTTTGCACAGGGTTCCTGCTGAATGATTTCAGCAAGCATTCCGGTCCAGTCCCCGCCCGGCTAGTGGCGGAGACCGGAATTCAAACGGGCGTACAGGTATGCCCTTGGTCCTTAAGTACCAGGGCATCAGGGTGTACCTGTACGCCCTTGGTCCCTAAGTCGTTAAGGGTATGACTCTAATACATTATACATGACAATAGACAAAACATGAACGGATTGGGCTGCCGGAGGCTTTTTACTCAATGCCCTGGCTACTGGGGTACCTCGGTGGACACACTTCTCCCCAGAACTCTATGCATTGCTAGACAACATTAGACATTTGTTACCTAATTTTTGTACATGCACAGTGGGTTAACAGGAATATATTCTGGCCAGTAAAGTATCCTGGGCACTTCAACACAAGAAAATATTAGACATTAAACATTATAAACAGACTGGTACTATGGTAAATGCTACAGCCCTATTGTGAATAGATATATATGCATGACTTAACGTGGTGTCAGTGGACTATGTGTAGCACAGGACTTTATGTGGTATTTTAATCTTTTTAATATTGCCATGGTGGTGAGGTAGTAGTGACCCTCCTGACTGGGTCAGGATACCTTCCATACAAATCGCCAGACACAAAAACACTGTACACTGTGACCTTGATGTACAAACAAGTTATATACATTTTATTACATTACAAAAAGTATAGCACATTAGCACAAGTGTTGACTTGTGCAGAATAGTAAGCAAAAATATATTACTACAACAGGAGATATATATACACATAGGTCCATTTTACTTGAAAGTTGCTGTAGAAACCTGAAACAACAAAAAGTATTCTCACACAGAACACAGTTAGTCTTTTGAACCAAAGACTGACAAGATGCTCCTCAACATGGCATCTTTCCATCCCAGCTTCGCCGGTTGGTTAGCTTCCTAGGTTGTGACATGAACCTAGGGCCACGAGACTGAGCCTCCTCCATGGGGTTGACATGTGTGTTCCATGAGGCATGGGACAAATGGAACTTGGCGATGGTCGGACACACAGTGACCACCACCTGCACCGCAGCAGCTTGTGCCACTGGGGGATGAACAGTTGGTGCCGGGTGAACCGGCCAAACCCCCGCAACAGCTGGAGTAGGCAGAGACACCTTGGTTGATGGCTGCTGGTTAGGCCAAACCTCCTCGACCACAAGGGCAGGCTTGGGCACATCCTCAGATGACTCTGGCAGGTATCTTGGAGCCATAGCAGGCACCTTGGGCATGAAGACCTCTTCTCGGGCGGTACCTTTGACTTTTGGTGGCAGCAGCCCAAAGGGATCTGCGTCTCAGTTATAAGTGAATAAGTGAATGGAATCTGCGTTGGATTCTTTGGACGGGTCACCACAGCTGCCCACTCTCCTCTCATGCTCTGCACAAGTGTGTACTCCACAATCTGCCTGCTCTCAAGAGAATGCATTGCTGGAGGGAGATAGTCCCTCTGTACTGCCCGTGGATGGACTAGGATGGTTCCTCCATGATGGCAGTCCAAAAGGGTGCCAAACTCCCGTACCTTGTCAAACTTCACCACCATTGCGTGGTGGCATTCCAGGGGTGGCTCACCCTCTCGGGGATGCTCCAATTTTCTTATGTACAGGGCCTCCAGGGTTTTGGTGTCTTATTGCTGCGCCTATCGCACCTCAAACGGCAGCAGCTTCGGCCCATACTTCTCCATTCTCTGAGCCCTCAGTCTCTCCACAATTTCAGCCACTTCAGTATCTCTTTTTGGCCCTTTCGGACTGGGCTGGAGGAACTGGGGAATGGGACTTTCCTGGCAGGGGAAGAAGGTGCTCCCTCACGTATCGGATCAAACTGGGCTCAGCGCCGAATAACCACTTAGGCAAAGGTGGTGATGGTGGATGGACAACAGACTTCAGGGCCTGGGGGGATTTGCTCGGGGCTAAAGGTGGAAGGAGGGGTAAAAAACGCGACCTCAGCCGGGGTATTCACTTCCGATACTTTTGTCAGGATTTCGGCCCAGGACCCCCAGGTCTGGTGGTGAGGGTACAGCCTCACCGGTGATGATGCCCCTTGATGACTTGGATGTTTCCTCCTCTGGGTTCGCTGGCCAGTCCCCGTTGTCCTCCGGCAGTGGGACTAGATGGTAGGCCTCCTCGGCCCCAAGGGAAAGACGTTGCAAGCGGTTAGCTAGTTCTTGGAACAGCTGCGCCACGGCAACTTGACGGGCCTCCAGTACTCTCCACACGTGCGCTCACTTGTTGCGCCATGTTACTCCTCTCTGCGTCTTCTGGTATACTGTGTACCTCTGGCTGCGTGGTCCCTTTTATATTGGGCTCCAGGAAAATGGCCGCCAGCCGGAAGGATGTCAGTGGTGCATCACTGACTTCCGCTCCCCCGGCAACAAGGGACGGATCTTCACAGTTCCACTTCGGCATGGAGACAGCAACATGATTTCCACGCACAGGGGCGGGACGTTGACCAGCGCTGGACATTTTCGCGTGCTTCCCAGGCACATCTTTAAACCCATTCAGGTACAGGCAATACTGGATAACGTAACATGGCTTTTGTTCTAATTTTGCACATAGTTTTTGCGACTAGCCATTTTCAAAACAACATGCAGCAAACTTTTCTTCAACTCCCCCTCTAATTTCACAAGCGCCTCAGTTAAAACACATCTCAATGACAAAGTCCCGTACACTTTCTGGGGCATTGGCATGCTATTTTTGCAAACAGCATTGGACACAGTTCAGACTAGGGGGAGGACTTGTGGCATATGGTGCACACCTGTATCCTGTTTGTGATGCCAAAATTCGTGGTATGCGGGGTGCAGTGCAGGGCAGATGTTGTAACCCTGGGGGCAGATGTTATTAACCCCTTCTTGTCGTGACACCAGGGCGTGGTTTAGCCTTAACCACCCGAAGGTAATACTGCTGGTCCTGGGCTGGGCACGGGGGCAGTGAAGACACCAACGCCAAGTTACGGACAACGGTAGCTTTAGTGAGGGTAGACAGGTGATACAGTCTATGCAGTACAGCCAATATCCCAAGGAGGTGACCAGTGACACAGGGGGACCTCACAGGCTTGCTGGGACTTGCAGTAGGTAGAGACACTTTAGTGCAGGCCATGGTGACTATATAGAAGACTTGACTTGACAATTGATATGAAGATGACTTTGAGCTTACCTGAGCTCACTTTGTGGCTGCAGACTTTAGGCTTGAGGCCTCCAGTGCTCTGGACACACTCTGAGATGTCTTGACTGAACTGGACCTCAGGAACAAGAGAGCTCCAAGAGAGAGATTGCAGCCCCTCCCCTGGTTTTTAATGGGGAGCTTAGCAAGGATCCCATAGTTCACTTGGGGGGGGGGGGTCAACTGGTCACTAGTGCCTCCTGGGTAACAAGTACATGGTACAATATTTAAAGCAACAGTACACTAGTAATACAAACATATATATACAATAGGTATATTCCATAAAAGAATTGAAAGAAATGGAGCACTCACCCACCCCTCTGCACCCGTCCGCTCTCCCGCACATGATGGAACGCTGCTAAGCAAATATGCAATAAAGAAGTTTGTGGTTCCCTAAAGACCTGGTGAGTGCTCCATTTCTTTCAATTATTTTATGGAATATGTCTTGGACTTTTTATATGTGAGCACCGGAAAGGTTTATGTACCAGAGAAGCCTAGCCCACCTGTTGTGGAGTGTATATATACAATAGGGGTTACACTGTAATGGGTGTCCTGGGGACATGGAGGGACTCTGCCTGACAGGGCAGGAGTAATGTACGGGGACACACCATCCCGTACTGGGCCACCACACTTTCTTTATCGGCTCCACCCCTGGACTTCTTCCTATATAAGCCTGGCCTTACCGCTTCCTCTTTGTAAGATTATGGTGTTCTCAGCCTTGACCAAGCTTATACCTGTGTTTGACTACTGATACTTGTGTACTAACCATTTGCTGACTACTGAATACACTTATCTCCCCTATGTTGCCGATACCTGTGTACCGACCTCTGCTGATTACTAACCATGCTTGCCTCAATCATATTGCTTATACCTGTGTCTGACCATTGGCCGACTACTGACCAAGCTTGCCTTAATCATATTACTTATAGCTGTGTCTGACCATTAGTTGACTATGGACCATGCTTGTCTTCACCATATTGCTTATACCGGTGTACCAACCTCTTGCTGACTACTGAACACACTTGCTTCCACCATATTGCTTATACCTGTGTCTGACTATTGGCTTATGACTGACCACGCTTTCCTCCACTATATTGCTTATACCCGTGTACCGCCCTCTATCTATCTACTTTCATACAACCTTTTACATTCTTCCTGTAGTGGTACTTCTTATGAAAAGTACTTTTTAAATTGGATGATCCCTTTAATTTATTGAGAAGCACAATGGTCGGAAAAAACAACTAAATGTTAAACCAGTGTTTCCCACCGAGTGTGCCTCCAGCTGTCGCAAAACTACAACCTCCAGCATGCCCGTACACCTGTAAAAATGCTTACTGAGACCTGAATTAACATGTCCATCCTATTTTAAAAACTGCAACAATTTCTTTAACTTTGTGTTAATGTATTTCACAAAAAAAAAAAAAAAAAACACAGAGTATCTGTAATGGGATTAACATGTGAAAAGATACTTTGTGCTTCACACTTTACTATGAAGTTAGAGAATATTAAGCACAGTAGCTGTAACCACTTCCATGTGAAAAGTGTGTGGGAAAGAGAGTCCTCCAGGATTCCTAACCACAACTGAAGGGGGAACATTACGTATCTGAAACAAATGACATGTTTACTTAGCAGGTTTTACTTTCCCATAAAGGAGCTCTAGGAGAGCCAAGCACAGAGTCATTCTTCTTTCATAAAGGAAATAATAAGACAGTGATTTGGATAGTTTAGCAACAGGGGAAAAAAGCATCATGCAAAACTACTTGTCAAAATCTAGTTGTGGCAGAAGCAGCCTGCATCCCTTATGCTGTGGTATATGCCTTGGGGTACTACCTTAGGACTCCCTATTGGAGTGGTCTTCAACCTGTGGACCTCCAGATGTTTCAAAACTACAACTCCCAGCATGCCCGGACAGCCATCGGTTGTCCGGGCATGCTGGGAGTTGTAGTTTTGAAACATCTGGAGGTCCGCAGTTTGAAGACCACTGCCCTATAGGGTCCACCTTAGGCAATAATTAAAGGGGTTATCCAGGAAAAACATTTTATATATATATATATATATATATCAACTGGCTCCAGAAAGTTAAACATATTTGTAAATGACTTCTATTAAAAAATCTTAATCCTTTCAGTCCTTATGAGCTTCTGAAGTTAAGGTTGTTCTTTTCTGTCTAAGTGCTCTCTGATGACACGTGTCTTGGGAACCGCCCAGTTTAGAAGCAAATCCCCATAGCAAACCTCTTCTAAACTGGGCGGTTCCTGAGACACGTGTCATCAGAGAGCACTTAGACAGAAAAGAACAACCTTAACTTCAGAAGCTCATAAGTACTGAAAGGATTAAGATTTTTTTAATAGAAGTAATTTACAAATCTGTTTAACTGGAACCAGTTGATATATATATATATATATATATATATATATATATATATATATATATATATATAAAGTTTTTCCTGGATAACCCCTTTAAGCTTTTTGATAAAATATGTTTTTATGACTTTGCAATGAATTACATATTCTATGTTACAACGTTTTCCTCAAATAGATGAATTAAAGCTATCACAACTTCTACTAAAAAAGCTTCGAATTTTGTTATTATAGGACAATGGCCTCTTTATTATATCCTTTCTTAAATAGGCAAGGTCATTTGAACAAACTTTGCATAGATGAATAGCACAAGCAAATATTGTAATATATCTTATTAGACAAAAATGCTTCTTTCCCCCATTATAAAGCTTCTTACGTCACACCCACCTCCTGTGAGACTGTATTCCAATCTGAAAATCAGCTCAGCTTTGGCTTGTGTCTGCTAGACAAGCCAATACAACTCTATGGAGGTGGGGCAGTAACACTTTTAATTGTTTACCAAGCCACAACACTATGGTATTTGTGCCTGGTAGAGCTTACTGAGGCTCAGCGCTATACTAGTGAAGGGGCCTGTGCTGCAATAACAGGACCCGTGATAAGCAAATATATGGTACTGTGCCTGGGTACAGCTAGGTTCACACTGTATTTACGATTATTGTACACACTTTTATACTCTTAAAAAGGATACAAAAAAGTGTATGCTGTTGAACTCCTATCCCCTTGACTTACATTATAAAAGAATGCATTGCAACATATTCTGTACTTTGCTATACTATGCTATAGTACACAGCACTAAAAAAAAACAATGAGAAGAAAACCATTATAATTATAATTATACCATAGGAGTCAATGTTTGTTATATTGGGACAAATAGGCTTACCATGGATCATAGGCAATTTAACTACAGAGTTTTGTAATTCCGCTTTAAAATTCTGCATTGAAATTCTGGTGCAGCAGAGTCCCATTATCGCACACGGCAGTATTTCAGTGGTGGAGCTACCGTCCCTGAAATTCATCCGCTGAAAGACTGAACTTGGTCATTCTTTCGGCAGAATACTGCAATGAATTCAATGCCGTCTATCGGGACGGCAACGTCGGCGCCCTCAGAATCTCTGGCCTGAACATTTTCAGCCAGAAATTCTGTAATGTGAAACCAGCCTTAAAGGGGTACTCCGGTGAAAACCTTTTTTCTTTTAAATCAACTGGTGCCAGAAAGTTAAACATATTTGTAAATTACTTTTATTAAAAAATCTTAATCCTTCCAGTACTTATTAGCTGCTGAATGCTACAGAGGAGATTCCTTTCTTTTTGGAACACTGATGACATCACGAGCACAGTGCTCTCTGCTGACATCTCTGTCCATTTTAGCAACCGTGCATAGCAGATGTATGCTAAGGGCAACATGGTGGCTCAGTGGTTAGCACTGCTGCTTTGCAGTGCTTGGGCCTTGGGTTCAAATCCCACTAAGGACAACAAAAAATAAAGAGTTATTATTATTTTTATAATGACATCAGCAGAGAGAACTGTGCTTGTGATGTCATCAGAGAGCATTCCAAAAAGAAAAGAATTTCCTCTGTAGTATTCAGCAGCTAATAAATACAGGAAGGATTAAGATTTTTTAATAGAAGTAATTTACAAATCTGTTTAACTTTCTGGCACCAGTTGATTTAAAAGAAAAAAGGTTTTCACCGGAGTACCCCTTTAAAGTGATCTTGGTTCTCAACATGTGAAACAGAACATATGTAAAACTATATGAAATGTAATAGTGCTTCTATGATGTACTGAATGTGTCAAGGATGCATAAAAGAAATATATACATGATATATCAAACTCCATATCCTAGTGATAAGTAGGAAATAGAAGACGATAATCAGGATTGAACTCTGGCTTCAGGGTATTTTCTCTTCAGCAAATATGTTTTATTTGTTGTACAATCAACAGTTAAAAAACATGTCCAATAGAATTTTTTAACATTATTTTGCATGTTAATGGGTCTGATGTAAAGAATCTCTCTAAAGGCTGTGCAGGCAGTACGGCTGCTGTCATAATATGTAAAAAATAATATGTAAAAAACAAACAAACATTTTTTTAAAATAGATTAGAAAAAAAAATATGTTTTCGTTTCTGTCTAATCAGTAAAAGATATAGCTAAAATATAGTCCCTTTATTAGGAACCTGTCAGCAACATCAGAGTGGCCTAACTGTGTGCTGCTTGGTTATTGTCTGGTCTTATGATCCATGATTTTCTGACAGTTTTAAAGGGGTACTCCGGTGGAAAACCTTTTTTTTTAAATCAACTGGAACTATAAAGTTAAACAGATTTGTAAATTACTTCTATTAAAAAAATCTTAATCCTTCCAGTACTTATTAGCTGCTGAATACTAAAGAGGAAATTCTTTTCTTTTTGGAACACAGAGCTCTCTGCTGACATCACGAGCACAGTGCTCTCTGCTGACATATCTGTCCATTTTAGCTCCCCATCCGGCATTTCCCTGTCCATCCCAACACGACTGACAGGACTTCCTTTCCATATTAAGTGAAATACCTGTCAATCAAAGTGATCTAGAAGTGACCTGGAGGGGAGGGGAGTCACCAAGGGGACACTTCTTCATGGGCCCAGCACATAACACTGACCACAAGCCAGTGTAAAAACATTTTTCTTTCTACAGGCTGCAGAGCAAAATGTAGTTAAATAGGATTGGCATACCTGTCCCTATATCATCCTGCCCCTGGTTATGTGTGTATAATCTTTTTGACAGGTTCCCTTTAAAGAGGATATAATGTAGAATTCATAATATCAAGCTAGTCAAGCACAGAACCTGATGGTGTAAGTTATAAAGGGACTTTACCTTTTTAGCATGATATGTCCCAAAACATGTGGTCCTTAAAGGGGTACTCCAATGGTACACCATCAACTGGTACAAAAAGGTTGTACAGATTTGTAAATTACTTCTATTTAAACATCATAATCCTTCCAGTACTTCTCAGCTGCTGTATACCACAGAGGAAGTTGTATAGTTCTTTCCAGTCTGACCACAGTGCTCTCTGCTGACACCTCTGTCCGTGTCAGGAACTGTCCTTACCTGTAGCAAATTCCTATTGAAAACCTCTCCTGCTCCAGACACTTCCTGACATGCACAGAGGTGGCAGCAGAGAGTACCGTGGTCAGACTGGATCCCTTTAAGTATCCCTTTAAGATCATTGAAATAGCTTGAAAAGTGTTGTATACAGAAGATCTTCTAATCATTTTAGGGATCTCAAACTTACTTTTTTAATTGGAAAGATTTAGCAAAGTCTAAATGCTACCAAATTTGATCTACACAATCCAGTCAAAAGCATGAGAATCACTGTATGCCAGTGGCTCTCTGTTCTGGCTTATAGGGAATGGTCCTGAGCAAGTGATCTATACTGTTCATATGCCTGAATCTTTTCCAATATTAGGCCCTGATCACACAGCAGGATTTCTGAAATATTCCTCTGCAGCAGTGTCCCATTGATTTCATTGGGATTCTGCTGCAATGTGCACATAACAGAATTTTCGCAGCAGATGTTCCTGCCATGGAAATCCTGATTCCAGCATCCGCAGAAAGAACATACTTCTTTATTCATTTTGTTGATTCTGCTTGGAAATGCTTTGCCGTCTATTAGGCCATGTTCACATGTCTGAAGTTCCATGTTGGAACTCAACGGAATTCAACGGGATTCTGCTGCGCTGTGCACACGGCAGAATTTCCGTGCCAGTGTCCCGAATGTCCGCACGGAGATTCTCCATGCAGACATTCCGTCATGTGAACATAGCCTTAGACATGACATTTCCGAGTGGTCCTGGCGCATTCAAATGTGTTTTCCAGGTGGACATTCCGCACGGAATTAACCATGTGAACATAGCCTTATACTTCAACTATGCCAGGATCTTTATCTATTTTAAAAAGGTTTCATTTGTTATCTTACAAATTAAAACTATCTATCTACAAATTAAAACTATCTATCTATATAAAACTATTGATAAATAACTACACATTTAATGATTAGTTTCTGTTTAGTTCTCATCTGGTTCTGTTGTTATAATATTAAAAAAAGAAAAAGAAAAACCATTAAAAAAAAAAAAAGCAATTTTGAAGAAAGAGGACTTAACCCATGTATTCACTGTTCCTTAATGGACAGTGACAGAGAACATGACATTGTGTTATATTTTTCTAACACTTCATTGAAAGTCTTTGGCAAACCATTAGAATTTTAATCTGATTTGTTTTGTGAATTTCCTTTAGGATTAAGTCTGAAACTTAAATCTTTGTTATGACGAAATGCGAGAATTTTTTTTGGAACATCTACCCTGCAGGAAGAAAATCATTCCACCCTGTTAAGATATTTTCTAATGCTGCAAAAAACATTTGTGCTTATATTAACAAAAGCCATATAGGGAATTCTTTAAATGTCTTGAATTAGAATGGAACAGCCATCAAAAAAATGAACTTAAAACATCAGATCTCCTATGATGCTCTGTGTGCCTGTAGCATGTAGTATAATGTTATGGTTTCAATGTGCTCACTCTAACAGTATAGTATTCATATTGTAGACACTAGAGTAGTGTTTCCCAACCAGAGTGCCTCCAGCTGTTTCAGGACAACCACTGTAGAAAAGGAAAAGTACCAAAACAGGTGCACGCCACAATATAGCAATAAATGTTCAAAATGTTTGTTTTGAGAAAAATAGACATATGATGACATCTGAGGCAACATTAAGCTCTTAAGGAGGCAGGGCGTATCCATATGCCCCCATTTTAACTTCCTTAAGGACTGAGGGCGTGTGGATACGCCGGTGGGAATTCCGGTCCCCGCCGCTCAGCAGGCATCCCGGCATATCGCCCAGGGGGGTCCTGAGACCCACCCCATGTCGGCGATTGCGGCAAATCACAGATCAATTCAGATCTGCGATTTGTCGCAATTCATGAAATGTAAACAAAGACCCCACGTGTTCTGTCGCTTCTCAACAACTTCCTTTGGAGTCTCCTGAGAAGGTCGCTGAGAAATTACAGAACGCGTGGGGTCTCTGTGTAGGACACTACAATCTGGTCCGTCATCCAGTCTGGTTTGCCTCTTCATGGCTTAAACTTCCTCACCTGGGTTGCGTAAATAATACACTATCCTTTTTTCTATGGTTTATGTGCGCCTAATGTACAGGATGAGGTGAATATTAGCTGACTATCTGGCTTCAGACATTTATTGAAATGTTGTACTTGTACATTGTTTATATTTCATGGGGGTGTTGGACATATAAATGTATTGATATCGGGACGGGTGCAATTTCTGGAGGGGAAGTTCATGGCCCCTCTAAGGGTTGTGCTGCAGCTACATTGGAGCAATTTTAATTGTTTTTAATGTTTAATATTTTGGCTTACTATTTCTTTACTGTTCTGCTATCTCTGTTACCGACCTGGCAAGTTAACATTACTTATAGGTTTAGTTTGTGCTTCTTGTGCTTTTCCTGTTCTCTGTTCAGTTTGTCGTTAACCCATTGTGTCCTGACCTGATCCCTGACTTTTGTATTGTGTATGTATTTTATTGTTATGACATCGCTATGCCTTGCACACATTCATTATAGGGACCATCGTCCAGTTGGGGGTCTGTTACTTAGGGGTGATTTTCAAGTAGGCAGCAATAGAGGCTATTGGTGAACTTAGGCTGCACATATCCCTGCCCAACGTGATACTTAAACGATCATTTAGTGGTGACCCCCCAAGACTGGTTCACTCATCTTTATGTGATCTCCTTTATTTTTAAAACATGGCTGGACTATTGTATATACAAACCACTTGCAGACTTTTGTCTCAACCTCATTCCACATAGACTGTAAGTTTTCATGTGCAGGGCCTCACTCCTCTTGTTTGAATGTTTAGTGTGTAATAGTGTTATGTCTGATATTTGTCCTTATCTTATTTGTACTTTAAAAATTGTTAAGTGCTGCAGAATTTGCAGAATTTGCTAGTGCTATAAATCTATAAATCTAAAGTATTATTGTTTTACCAGCGCATAACAAATGAAGTTGCTCAAACCTATTAACAGCAAGTAGTGAAGATGAATATTTTTCCCCATGGGACAGTCTTGTACACCAAGTCTTTAACCTGTTAAGGATGTGGGGCGTATAGGAAGGGGGCAGTAAAGTGATCTTTACTGCTGCCCTTCTAGTGGTTGCCAAACTGCAACTCCCAGCATGTCCAGACAGCCAAAGGCTGTCTGGGCATGCTGGGAGTTGTAGTTTTGCAACATCTGGAGGGTCACAGTTTGGAGACCACTATTACAGTGGTGCCCAATCGGTAGCCCTTCAGATGTTGCCAAACTACAACTCTCAGCATGCCTAGACTGCACAGGCATGCTGGGAGTTGTAGTTCTGTAACATCTGTCACTTCTGATTTTGTAATTTTCATGCAAATTTTGAAAATTGCTGCTATACTTTAAAGCCCTCAAATTTTTTCAAAAAGTTTAAATATGTCTATTTTATGATGCCAACATAAAGTAGACATATTGTATTTGTGAATCAATATAAGATTTTTTGGGAATATCCATTTTCCTTACAAGCAGAGAGTTTCAAAGTTAGAAAAATGCAACATTTTCCAAATTTTCATGAAATTTGGGGATTTTTCACCAAAAAAGGATGCAAGTAACGACGAAAATTTACCACTTAAATAAAGTAGAATATGTCACGAAAAAGCAATCTCAGAATCAGAATAATCGGTAAGAGCATCCCAGAGTTATTAATGCTTAAAGTGACGGTGCTCAGAATTGCGAAAAAGGGCTGTGTCCTTAAGGTGAAAATGACCTGCATCCTTAAGGGGTTAAGAAGAGTCAACTATAAACACGTTTCCTTTGAGTTTTTGGGCAAATATGTAGTTAAATGTTCAACTTTTAACTAAGTGTTAAAGGGGTTTCCATGATTAGAAATAAACAGCTTCTGTATTCTTCTAGAAACAGCACCACTCTTGTCCCTAGTTTGTGCGTGGTATTGCAGCTTAGTTCTCTTTAAGTGAATAGAGCGATGTTTTAATACCACAAACAACTTGAGGACAGCTGTAGCGCTGTTTTTGGAAGAAAGCAGATATGTTTTTCTAATTCTGGATAACTACTTTAAAGTCTGTTTTATTTGTGTTTATTTATTTCTCTACATTTAGTAAACTAGTGCTGGTGTCTATATCCTTAAAGGGGTACTCCACCGCTAGACATGTTATGCTGGGGGTCTGGATGCTGGGGACCCCCTGTGATATCCACCCCGGCACCCAAGTCATCTGATGCACGGAGTGAACTCCGCTCCGTGCCAGATGACTGGCGATCACAGCTGCCACACCCTCTCCATTCATGTCTATGTGAGGAGGCGTGATGACTGTGTACTAGCTGTCACACCCCCTCCCATAGACATGAATAGAGGGGGCATGGTGTGACATCAAGAAAGCACCAGGCTTCCGTGACTGTAACGCTGCATCGCCGGCACGGAGATCGCGGGGGGTCCCAGCAGTTTCCCGTGATCAGACATGTTATCCCCTATCCTTTGGATAGGGGATAACATGTCTAGGGGCGGAGTATCCCTTTAACCTTTTACTGTGATAAGGTAAATTAACAAAAGTGGAAGCATTTTAAAGTTTCCATGCACTATAAGTGCTGTTGAATTATTTGAGATAATCTGAATGCACAGGAAAATGTCATTCCCAACAATGGAACAATAGGGCTGAAATATTGTATCTTACAGATATGTACTTTTCATAATGGCTCAACATATCCCAACATGTATGTCATGAAATGAGTATAGTGAACACAGGATTTTAGTGACATTTTTGTGATATTCTGTGAGGATTTATTTCATGCTATATGTGTCTTTCTAGAAGGTAGTAAGATTGTATTTTATTTGTATCATGAGAAATTAGAATCCTTAACTAAATTCAAGGAAAGGTAACAGTGGGCACATCTCATTATGTCACTTTATAGTAACTGAAGCTGGCCATACAAATTAGATTAAAGTCAGCTGGACCTTCTGATTTTGTAAGGCTTAGCCAAGGCCATCTAGGGACTATTCACATGTACAGTGTCCTGCGCCTATCTGATGCGCAGGATTTGAAGCTTTATTCAATCATTTAGTTTACATTGAAATCTGCAGCATAAAATCCTGCACATCAAATCTGCGCAGGATACTGTACGTGTGAACAGACCCCTAATGTGTATGGAGAATCCAGATGTAAGGGGAGAGAAGGATCACATATGTTGAAGTTGAAAATGCTCTATCTTTTTGTTTTAGGAAAATAAGTAGATTTTCCTCCCTATTAGGGTTAAAACAACTAGTTGACAAAATGTATAATACTTATTTGGTTAATTAGTTTGTCCTGCCCAACAAGGGCTGCCACAAAGTGATCTTTTTTGCTGGCTATTAACCATTTAGATGCCCCTGCCAAAACTAACAGCGGCATTTAAACAGATGTTCTATGTGAGGGTGCATTCACACTACGTTTTAGCAATACAGCAGCTGGCAGGAGAATTTAAAAACCAGCCACTGCCGTATCCCCACCGGACCTGCGTTGCGTCCCCTTCTATTGAATAAGCTGGAAGATGTCAGAAAGTGACTACAGCTGGCTCATTTTTGAACTGTATCAGTTTTATTGCCAGACTGAAAGTCCAGCAACAAAACCAGATAGAGTACAAAAATGAGCCGGCCGGAGTCACTATCTGCATAGCATTAGATGAGCCGGACGCAGTCACTATCTGCATAGCATTAGATCCTCACCTATTCTACTTTACTTTGTAAGTGAAGACTTATCTAAAGTATCTGATATTCTAAGCGGCTCTCTGAACCATAACATTGGTCTCAGGGCAAAGTGGAACTGTCTTGTGGATTTATTTCCCAATGTCATAATGAGACATTATCATGCCTTAAATGCCAAAGAAGTGACTTGAAGAGCTGACATATCAATTGCATTCTCTTAGATTGTGTTGTTATTAAGCTAAACTGTTGTCGGCAAATAACCCACTGTCTGATCAGTTAGCCTAGGAGCCTCTTACACAAAAATATGATATGATCTATCCATCTATGGGATTACTCTGCACAGATTATCAATGAGTGAAAACCTATTAAAAAATTTCACAATGAGTCTTAGTGGTTGACGTACTTATCCACATCAGGAATGCTGGAGTCTCCTATAATTATCACCTTACCATTTACTGACATCTTGGTGATGTGTGATTTCCATTACTAATTCCCTCATTCAGCACAAAAATTCAATTACTCATCTTACTGTGTATTCCGCACCCACACTGTATATTCTTTCCTTATTCCATTTCTTAATGTCTAAGCATGCATATGGGTAGAGATGAACACATTTTTAGAAAAATTTGATTTGGACGATTCGCAGAATTTTCTCAAAAAATTTGTCTTGTTCCGAATCGCTATTAAAAACAGCTATATATGGCCTACAGAGAGCCTCAATACGGGTGTGGAACACTTTGCCTTGTCCTATCATGCATAGGGAGTGTGCTGTGTTAGTGAAATAATATTGTTATTCAGTATGGCATGCTGATTACAGGCATCCCTATTAGAATCTGGATGTGGCAGCAACAAGACCATATGGCGTCAAAATTGAAGAGAATAAATAGATTTTTTATGTAATTTTTATTTTAATGAGCATTGAGCTGGTGGTCAGCTGCGAGGTGAGCTACCACCTGTTCCAGCCTGTGCCTCTCAGCACCACTGCCCCCCCCCTTGACTGTCTTACTCTTTGTGGAACTGCAAATGTTTCATTTAATCAGTTATGGTTCATTGTTATCGCTCAAACCTGTTTCATTGGATTCTTGTGGTAATATATGATGTCGATGACCATAGGGCCTCAGTCTTGAAAAGATTACATCTATTTTTTGGAAATTTAAATTTAAGATTTTAACATTTAAATTTAATATTTCACTCCCAAGTTTAATGTCCCGGGCCCCGGAGTTTACTTTGAATAAATAGTGTGGCTAAAAAAGACCAAATCTAACAAGGAGTCACATGTCACATAACAGCACAATGACAGAGCCTGGAGGTGGCATTAGTATGAGGAGACCATATAGTGGCTGAATGACACAGCCTGGAATTGACGGCAGCTTGAGGTGAACATATAGTGGCTGAATGACACAGCATGGAGGTGGCGGCAGAATGAGGAGAACATATAGTGGCTGAATGACACAGCCTGGAATTGGCGGCAGAATGAGGAGACCACATAGTGACTGAATGACACAGCCTGGATTTTGCAGCAGCATGAGGAGAACATATAGTGGCTGAATGACACAGCCTGGATTTGGCGGCAGCATGAGGAGACCATCTAGTGGCTGAATGACACAGTGTGAAGGTGGAGGCAGCATGAGGAGAACACATAGTGGCTGAATGACACAGCGTGGAGGTGGCGGCAGCATGAGGAGAACATATAGTGGCTGAATGACACAGCATGGAGGTGGCGGCAGAATGAGGAGAACATATAGTGGCTGAATGACACAGCCTGGAATTGGCGGCAGAATGAGGAGACCACATAGTGACTGAATGACACAGCCTGGATTTTGCAGCAGCATGAGGAGAACATATAGTGGCTGAATGACACAGCCTGGATTTGGCGGCAGCATGAGGAGACCATCTAGTGGCTGAATGACACAGTGTGAAGGTGGAGGCAGCATGAGGAGAACACATAGTGGCTGAATGACACAGCGTGGAGGTGGCGGCAGCATGAGGAGAACATATAGTGGCTGAATGACACAGCATGGAGTTGGTGGTAGCATGAAGAGACCACATAGTGGCTGAATGACACAGCCTGGAGTTGGCGGCAGTATAAGTAGAACATATAGTGGCTGAATGACACAGCCTGGATTTGGAGGTAGCATGAGGAGACCATATAGTGGCTGAATAACACAGCGTGAAGGTGGCGGCAGCTTGAAGAGAACATATAGTGGCTGAATGACACAGCGTGGAGGTGGCGGCAGCATGCGGAGAACATATAGTTGATGAACGACACAGCGTGGAGGTGGCGGAAGCATGAGAAGAACATATAGTGGCTGAATTACACAGAATGGAGGTGGCGGCAGCATGAGGAGAACATACAGTGGCTGAATGACACAGTATGGAGGTGTTGGCAGCATGAGGAGAACATATAGTGGCTGAATGACACAGTGTGGAGTTTGCGGCAGCATGAGGAGAACATATAGTGGCTGAATGACACAGCCTGGATTTGGCGGTTGCATGAAGAGAACATATAGCGCTGAATGACACAGCCTGGAGTTGGCAGAAGCATGAGGAGAACATATTGTGGCTGAATGAAAGCGTGGAGTTGGCAGCAGCATGAGGAGACCATATAACGGCTCAATCATACAGCGTGGAGGTGGTGGCAGCTTGAAGAGAACATATATTGGCTGAATGACACAGAATAGAGGTGGCGGCAGCATGAGGAGAACATATGATGGCAGAATGAGACAGCCTGGAGGTGGCAGCATCAGGAGTCCTGAAAGTGACCTGCTGACAGACTGGTGCGGTGGGTGGCAAAACCAGTACCGAGTGATGAAGGTGGGTGAAAAAAGGAAAACTTGGCATCAGATGTGTGGCATCAGGCGGGTGACAGGATCAGAATAGTAGCTGAGGCAGGTAGGCAGAACAAAACGGTCTCTTTTGTAAAAGAGTTCGTGTGAACAAGTAAGGATATGCATTTCGTAAAACTTAACTTAATAATAATGATAATATGCTTAGGATAAAATATATGGCCCCCATTTTTTTTTTTTTTTTATTAAACCAAAGGAAAGGTGTGCTAAAAACGCCATGTGCTACCTACACCACCAAGTATTGATGTGATGCAAAGACCTCTAAAAGGTGGAAGGGAATAACGTATGGTCCACTGTAATGGGTCGGGGTAAACACTTCCCTCTATGGCCTTACTTTCGTAGTATTAATTCCCTTCTTGGCAAGTGTTACTCACCCTAAAAAGAGCGGCCCCACACAGGAACCTTTACCTATTTCCACCTACAAACACTGCCATTTCCCAGGGTTTTTAGGTGGAAATAGGGATTGGTTCCTGTGTGGGGCTGCCCTTTTTAAGACGAGTAACACTTTCCTTGAAAAGGCGGAAGGGAACAACGTATTGTCCATTGTAGCAGGTGGGGGTAAAAACTTCCCTTATAAGGCCCTACTCTCACCCTATTAATTCCATTCTTGGCAAGTGTTAGTCACCCTAAAAAGGGCCGCCCCACACAGGAAACTCTTTCTATTTCCACCTAAAAACCATGGGAAATGGCAGTGTTTGTAGGGAGAAATAGGGAGAGGTTCCTGTGTGGGCCACCCTTTTAGGGGCGAGTAACACTTGCAAAGTAGGGAATTAATAATGCAAGAGTAGGGCCTTATAATAGGAAGTTTTTACCCCCACCGGTTACAATGGATCATACGTTGTTGACTTCCACCTTTTAGAGGTGTTTGCATTACATCAATACTTGCTGGTGTAGGTGGCACATGGTGTTTTTTGCACACCTTTCCTTTTGTTTGATTTCAAAAAACATTTTGAGTACGTATATTTTATCCTAAGAAAAGTTAAGTTTTAGCTAATGCATATCCTCAATACTTACTTGTGGTCTGCTGGCGAGGAATGCCTAACTGGGGAGCAGCACCTTAAACATGTTTTGCACTATCCATATTTGTGAAATGTTGGTGTGGCACTATGGTCAATCTACTCTAATGCATCAGGCATTGGTGGGTGGAAATCCTGGCTGATCCATGCCTGATTGATCTTCACAAAGGTCAGTCTCTCCAATTTTTTTGTGGACTGACGAGTTCTTCTTGGGGTTACTATGTCCCCCGCCGCACTAAACACCTGCTCTGATGGCACACTACTGGCTGGGCAAGACAGCTTTTCCAGGGTAAACTCTGCTAGTTCCGGCCACAAATCAAGTTTGGCTGGCCAGAAGTCCAGCGGATCTTCAAGGTGTGTTGGCATGGTCATGTCAAGGTGTGCCATCACCTGCTGGTTCAGGTTCTGCTCCAGGTCTACCTGCTGCTGATGAGTTGCTTCACTATGCAGGTGAAGAAAGCTACTCATCAGCGACTGTAGACTCAGGCTGCTGCTGATGGAGCTGGTACTGCTCCTGCCACCCCAACCCTCCCTAGCAGCCATGGCAGTGGAAGGTGAGTGCAGAGGGCCCCCCTGAGTCAGACTTGCGAGAGGATGGACAATGGCGCAGATAGGCATCGGCCAACTGACTACGTAGGATGTCCCTGTAGTAGGTCAGTTTGTCCTCCCTCTCGGGGGGTGTAAAAAAGGCCTCCATTTTGTGCCGGTAGTGAGGGTCCAATAAGGTGGAGAGCTAGTAGTCATCCCGCTGCCGAATGGTGACAATTCGGCGGTCACTACGCAAGCAAGTGAGCATGCATCGTGCCATTTATGCAAGTGATTCGGAGGGACTTCCTGCCTCCATCTCAACTGCATATTGCCACAGTGTGTCTGGGTTCTCTGTCTCTCCTTCCTCAAAACCCTCTAGCTTCTATAGCTGCTCCTGCTCCTCCTCTCCTGTCAGATGACTAGAAAAACCGCTCAACTCGCGAAACCTAAATTGTGCTCCACTGGGCCCCTCCCACTCTTCCTCCTCCTGTGGGCTGTAAAGGACATATATTGTCCCTCGCAGTAGTTACAGCTCCACACGTCGGTGCTGTCATGCACTTTGGTACACACTGACAGGCTCAAGGACTGGCCCACCTTCTGTTACACAAAATTGTGCAAGGCTGGTACTGCCTTCTTTGCAAAGAAATGACGGCTTGGCACTCTCCACCTCAGCCCAAGCGATCAGTTCTCTGAAAGGTGCAGAGTCCACCACTTGAAAAGGAAGGAACTGCAGCATCAGCAACTTGGACAGGAGCACATTCAGCTTCTGCGCCGTTGGATGAGTGGGCGCATACTGTTGTCTCTTGGACATGGCTTCGCAGATGGATTGCTGGTGGAATGACTGACTAAGTAGGAGGAGCAGGAGCATCTGGAGCGACAGAAGATGGGTATGACACACTGCTCCCTTAGGTTGTGGAGGTGGAGCCTTGGCTGACTGAAACAGGGAGTGGCATGCCACTGGGTGATGCAGCAGGCTGGACCACTACATCGGAGCCATGGTTCTCCCAGGCCGCTTCATGGTTACGCTGCATATGTTGACGCAGGGCCACACTTCACCTTCTGCCGACACATCTTGCATGTGCATCTTAACCTCCTCCGGATGCTTGATGAAAAACTGCAACAGTCCGCATTGATTGACTGCTACTGCCGCCGACTCCAGGAACCCCTGTTCCACTACCTCCCTGGAAGGTAGTCTTCCATTAAGCAGGTGGTCTAGCCCGGGCACGTTTGGCTCCAGACTTTACACTTCTGCCACCATGCTGACTGCCAACCATGCTACCACCTTGCTGGCTCAGCTGCTGCCTCACGGGCAACCTGCAACCCTTTTATCCTGATTATGATGAAGCCCCTTCTGCACCCGGCTCCCAATTGCGCTTGGCTTCATCATCATCATCGAGTTGTGTCTGCACGTCACTGATGTCCTCCTCAGGTTCCTCAACAGTTTCTGCTTCAGGAGCCTGAATGCTCGCAACACCACCTCCCATGCCACTCTCTTCATCACTATTGGCCTGCCTAGGAAGCGGCGGATGTCTACTCCAATTTTTGGCTGGGCAGTAGCTGCTTACTGTCCTCTAGATCGTCCCCACTGAATAGTGGAGCTGAACCCTCAGTATAAGATACTTCTGTGAGGGTGGGAACAGCATAGGACAGAGGCCATGGGAGGACAGGGACTTCTCCTGGGCCATTCCAACTGAGGGTTGTGTCTGAGAAACCCACTGACTGTTGACATGGGGTGTCAGATGTCTCTTGTGATGAAGTGGGTGACAGTGTTCACTAATCGATGACAGCAGATGGGTTGCTGGTTGAGACACACCCGCTAACTGATACCGGGAGCTCAGGCCTCTCGCTGCGACTCCTGCTGCCACTCGCCGCTAGTCTGCTACAAACTCTACCTGATGAATTAAGGCCTCCGCCACTCCTCTGTGCATGTCCTGGCACTTCTCTGCCTGACATACTTAGTGTGTATATGAGGGGAGTACAATACACTCCACTACGCTTAAAAAAGTATTTGTGTATAACACCAGCCGGTAAATACTTTTGCCTGGCCTTTCACAGTATCTAGGCCCTTAAGACTTTAACAGGAACAAAATAGTACACCACTTAGATGTACGTATGTGGTAATCACTTATGACGGGAGAAAAATGCGCTACAGTATGCTTAAAACAGTATTTGTGCACAACACCAGCAGTACACACCAGTACTGCAGCACACAGTCAACATTCAAAATTGTATTGCACTCTCTCAATCTCACTCCTTTCCCTATCATTGCTTCTAGGCAGGATTTGTGCTTGAGCTGAATCACTGCTGCTCTTCTGTGCAACACACTGTTCTCTGTCCCTCTCTGTAATAGAACACTGTAGACAGTGACTGGGAGGTGAATCGCTACAGTAAGAATACTTTTCTGTGAAAAACACACTGCTCTCTGTCCCACTCTGTGCAACAGAACGCTGACTTGACTAGGAGGTGAATCACTGCTGGAAAAAAGCTTTTCTGTGCAACACACAGCACTGTCTGTCCCTATCTATCTCTCTGCAGTGAAAGGCTGAAGTGGCTGGCCACTATATGGCTGCCGATTATATAGGGCTGTGACATCCCAGGGGTGGCTGTCTGCTGATAGGCTGCATGCTGCATGTGATTCAGGTTCATCCCGCCTACCCTTGTTGCCGCCTTCCCAGGATTCCTTGCACCCATGTTCTCACATGTGGATCCACCATTTTAGATGCCCTGGAGCCTGGACCACAGTAAATGGAGTTTACTGCGTGATAGTATCGCAGCGATATTCGCATTCATTGTAAATCAAATTTTTCCTGAAATTCGTAATGGATTCAGATTTGTCAGATTTGATTCGCTCATCCCTACATACAAGTGTAAAATTCTTCACCATCCCTGGGGGCAACAATGTCCCCCGGGGATGACGAGGATACAGATTTTACCATATATAACACATTAACAAGCGTTACATATGGTAAAATCAAATAATTGGTTTCCTAACTGTCATGATAAGGATGGCACTGCTGGGAAATGATCTTTACAGAAAACCCTTGGCTTAGTTTTAGCCCTAGTGGCAAGAATGGAAACTGCTAAATTATCTTAAAATATAGATAGCAAAATGGAAAATGTGAAAAACATAACCAAAATATTTTTTTAAATATAGTTGACATAAACTTTTCATCATGTTCTAATGATATAGTCAGTTTGAGGGGTGCATGAGATTAGGGATAAAGTCTGTTTCATCATCTCCTTGGCCACCACACATTGGTTGTATGTAAATCCCATTTTGTTCAGCTGATTTCTGGAGGTCATAAACCCTTAGTCCTTGAATTTAAAGGGGCACTCCACTCTTACACATCTTATCCCCTATCCAAAAGGATAGAGGATATGATGTCTGATCGTGGGGGGTTTGGCTGCTGGGAACCCTGTGATGTGTAAACCAAATGTGTAAACCAAAAGGCGCAAATAAACCCTGCTTGGGTCTTTTTTGCGCCTTTTTCTAGACACAAAAAACTGTCTAAAGACAATGATAAATGTCGGCCTATGTCTTCTTCTATTAAGTCTCACAGCTCTGTAAGGCCTGTTAGCACTTTCTCTTACAACTTTAAACTAATTTGTATTTTCAGACTTATGCCTATGATTTTTTAGAAAGTCAAATCACAAGTTGATTCTGTATTTTGATCTTCAATATTTAGAAATTCTATGTTTTTTCTCTAAATGGGTACTCCGCTGCTCAGCGCTTCGAATGCTGGAGCCGGCGCCAGGAACTTGTCATAGCCCCGCCTCCTCATAACGTCATGCCCCACGCCCTCACTGCAAGTCTATGAGAGGGGGCGTGACAAACGCTGAGCAGCGGAGTACCCCTTTAAAATGATTTACTTTCATTAGCATGAGACATTTATAGCTATTACACAAACACTGTTTTGTTTCATATTGGTGTGTTTATTACAAAGTAAAAAATAAAAAGTGTGCTACAAAGTTTGGTGAATTTATCATTTTTGCAGGGATTTTATACCCTTTAATGGATGATGGCATTTTTTCCAGCTGCAGGTTTAGATTTCACTGTTATTGAATAGCAAAAAGATGAAGTTCGTCCTATTTCTACAAATCTATGGCAGGTGGTGGATAATGTTTATTTTTTTCATTATTTTTGTTCCAAGTTCATAAATTATAAATGCCTGGCTCCCAGAATAGATGATCACAAAAAGAGTGTTGTATGGTAACTCCAAGTACAAGACGATAATTTATGCCAGGTGACATATTTATCAGAGAGCTGTTACATAAGCATGACAAAAGCTGACTGGATAGACGCTGGCCTGGCATCTTTGAACTATTGCTCTGACTACAATACACACATTCTAATTCCAGGTGGATCCTATTACTAAATAATTATACTTGATTTGTTGTAATTCCTGTATTTACATGCCACCTGCACCAGTACTGAATTATGCTTCCCTCTAATACTTCAGTACAAAAGATGATCAGAAATATTTACCAAATGTCTAAGACTTTCTACAGTGTGTATAATGCTAAGAAATTTCCTGATCACTTATACTGAAATACAAAAACTAAGGGTTCATGCCAATAGTTCATATCTGTGCCAATACGTGAAGCCAGTACAGCGCCATTAAACTTTGTATGTCCAGACATATTATATTCTAGAACCGCTGATGTGAGGTCGGAATACTGAATGAAGATGAGATCCCTTAGCAGTATTAAAGGGGTTGTCTGGTAAAGCACAACTTACCCCATATCCACAGGATAGGGGATAAGTGTCTGAGTGCTCCAGTGGACCCCCCGCATCTCCTGCCCGGCACCCTGGCTCTCCTCATGCATGGAGCAGCCACCACTCCATGCCCGGAGCTGTTTGGATCACTGCATGAAGCAGTGATCAACACGCCCCCTGCATGCATCTCTATGAGAGAGCCAGAGATACACAAGTGTTGTATGTCCAGCGTAACTCCAGGTAACTTTTTTCTTTGGGCCTAGTAAATGAAGTGAAGGGCATTTCTACAGTTTTTTTTTAATTTACTGAACATATTAAAGTATTAAAACTCAGATTAAAAATCTATTAGAAACTGATAAGGGGAATAGAATACACAAGTGTGGACAAAGACTTAAAGGGGTTATCCTGGAATAGAAAAACACAGCTAATGTTTTTCAAAAACAGTTCCACGTTTGTCTCCAGGTTGTTTGTGGTTTTACAACTTGGCTCCATTCACTTTTATGGAACTGAGCTGCAGAACCACACCCAACCTGGAGACAGACAGGGAGCAGTTTTTAAAAGAAAGTAGCTCTGTTTTTCTATTTCTGGATAACCCCTTTAAACATATCCAGCATGCACTAAGTGTTGTTGTGGATATTTTCCTAAACAGAAATAAAATATCTTTGTTGCTGTATTGCTGTACCTGTAATATACAGTACCCTCTATAACCCATTTTGATGCCTCCACTGCTGAAGAAACACTAAAGTATTTCTTTCCTATTCCCCATGGAATTAAAGTCCCATTAGTCTCACACCTACCTATAGTAAATTTCCATTAGTCCTACATCCAATGTTCAGTAATTCCAGATAGTCCAACATCTGTGCAAAAAAGTCCCAATATAACTGGTTAAAATAGTTGATTTAGAAAAGTATATCACATGCCATTGTGTGATTAAAAGAGTATTCCAGCTATACCATTTTTTATTTTTTTAATGGATTTGGGGTAATTTAAAAATAAAAATTAACAAACTGACTTTTTCAAATCCTCTGCGCAGGGTATTTGCTGCTCATCGTTGCTCATCATGATGCCGAATCCCCATCAATGGGGATTCGGCATCATCGGAATAGAAGCTGTAGGAGATCAGGGCAGATGAGTATGTTTTGTTTTGTTTTTAGAAGACCACAACTCTATTATAAAAAAAAGAAAAAAAAAGGAGTATTGCTGAAATACCTCTTTAATGTTGTATGCCTTAATTTCTCTTGAAAGTGTGCCTTTGAGAATGGAAGACATTGCTGAGAGAATGGGCCTTGAGATTTTGAATTTGAACATGAAAGATGGATTATCATACCTGCATACAAATATATGAAGGCTTACGTTTTTCTTTATCTGTCTCCACACCTTCACTGTCTGTGTCACTTGGAAGAGTCCAAGGTTGACGAGAACCTTGCAGGTGTTCATAAGATTCCTCCTGTAAAAGAAAGAAAAAGCAAATAATAATGTGAATTCTGGAACAAATCCCACACATGAAATAAAAAGGTGTACATACTGTATGTATTTTGTATGTCATTTTATACTCCAAAATTCTATAAGAAGTCAATGTTTTAGAACATAGCTATAAAGAACTGACTGTCCAACTGCAAACCTCAACACTGTAGTGTACATCGTCTTGGCATTAACCAAAAGTTTCTCTATAACTAGGTTACTTGGGTAGTATACAGTGTGAGAAGGTGAAAGGCATCGTGGTGGATGGGAGATATGTGTCACCAAGGCTCCTGGCTTTGGTGAAGTAAGAGCTGATATTCATTCAGTCTGACACTGTGGCCGTAGTTTAGCTGGAAGGCCAATCTGGGACAGCTCTTTCTGGGAATGACCAAGTGCAGGGTGGGGGTCATTCCCCACAATCCAGGCCGCCTTTTGTTGGCCTTAAAGCCAACCTGTTTCACTAGCTGAAAGGGATTTGCTAGTTGCAGCACACAGTGCCAGAGAGAGAGCTGAGAGTGGAGTTCTTCCCTACGTTTACTCCAAGGTTGGAAGCTGGTGAGCAGCTGGCCTGGAGGCCTTGAAAAGACTTGCTTGATGCCGCATGGCATGGTCTGAGGTGTGAACAAACACCTAAGGAATACAGGTGGACTTTTGTTACGTTTTCTTTTGTTCTGCATTTATAGACTGTTGGCTGTGTGACAAGTGTGAATAAAACACTGAACTTTGATTTGGAAAATACTGCTTCCTTGCCTCTATACTGCAACCGCACCTATTTGCAAGAGTGAGTCATCAAAACAGATATAGTTTGGATAAGGTTGCAAGGCTGGCTTTTATGGAACTTGACTGTTACTTATCAGTTTTCTTTCAAAAATCTAATCTAATGATAGAAGAGAATGACATTACTCAATCTTACTGGGACCAAGGCGCTCTTCTTCATATACAGAACCTCAGCAATAATCTCACACAAAGTCATGCCTCATAAGCATCAATTATAGCAAGTTCTCATGCAGCCTGAACAACAAGACATTGGGGCGGTCTCATGACAGAGGCAGTGCTCTAATCAGGCAAGTTAGGCAGCTGCCTAAGGCCTCATGTTTGTTAAATGGTAAACAACACTTTGCTGTGGTACACTTCGAACATGTCCTTTTTAATTGCACTGAGCCATAATGGTGACAAATTGTGGTGTATAATGAATTTTCTAACAGTATGATATTTATTCCTTGCAGTAGTAATATGTCATTCTTTTGTGGAGGTATTATTTTACATTTGTAAACCTGAACCGAATATGCATCTCAAACATTCACTGGTTCAGGAAGAGAGTGCACAATACTGTGCTTTTTCTTTGGTGTTGCCAACCCAGGCTTCAGCACTGACTTATGTTATAATCTTATATGTGCCCTGTTACTGCTCGTAATCAGTGCTGCAGCCATCTCGTGGCCTGCATATTTTTCTTAAAGGGGTACTACGGTGAAAACATAATTTTTTTTTAAATCAACTGGTGCAAGAAAGTTAAACAGATTTGTAAATTACTTCTAGAGCTGCATATGTCCTGAGCAGTATATGTTTGCTATGGGGATTTTCTCCTACTCTGGACAGTTCTTAAAATGGACAGAGATGTCAGCAGAGAGCACTGTGCTTGTGATTCAGCAGAGAGCTCTGTGTTCCATAAAGAAAATAATTTCCTCTGTAGTATTCAGCAGCTAATAAGTACTGGAAGGATTAAGATTTTTTAAAAGAATAAAATAAGTAATTTACAAATCTGTTTAACTTTCTGGCACCAGTTCATTAAAAAAAAAAAAAAAGTTTCACCGGAGTACCCATTTAATTATGAGTTTCAGTGAGGGTCTTATGTTCAAGTTTCCCCTAAGGCCTCACAAAGTCTAGAGCTGACTCTGTCCGTTGGTTTCTCTCCGGTGGTTTCTCTGCCTCACCAGCCTTGATTGATAGACATCTTACTCTTTGGGTATAGGAGAAGATTTGTTCTTCAAAATTGCAAGGCAGGCAAAAGCCACTGGAGACTGTTCTGCTGACTTATGGTTCAGGCAGCATGAAAGACAACAGGTTCCCTTTAAGGAGATCAAGTCCTATTTCTAGGGACTATTGGTCTAAAACATCCTACTGCCTGGTCTTACAGTGTGGTGTCTTTGTGAGACTGAAAGTCAGTGTTAATGTGTGGGCAAACGTAACAGTATGCAGATGTTGGCACCGAAATGCGACTACCACAACAGGTCTTCGACTATGTTCACATCGTGTATAGGCTCAAACATATGCCTAATTTACAAGCAATATAAACACTAAATTCTCATATGATTTTTGTTGTCTTTTAGAGTAATTTTTCTGCATGTCTTTGTTTGACCAAGTGTATTTTTGGGGTGTTCTTTTCATGCGTTTTATGCATATCAGGTCTATGTTTGAAAATGTAAAGTGTTTCAAAGTTTTCACGTTTTGGGTATGTAAAACTGCCAAAAAAGTGTGATGCACTTATTTCTATGGCTGATATAATTACAGACATAAAATTAAACTACATGAGGGGTGTGGTTTGGCACGCTAGAAGATGGCCGCATGTCTCTAGAGATCCTGGAGGGCCATTAGCTAACAGGGCATAATCGGACTGCTATGGGCGTCAGACACCGTAACAAAAGGAAGGACAAAGCTCCGCTGTGACTCTCACCATATCTCACGCCATTATGGCATATTTTCAGGCCTCAAACAGCCACTGGCAAGTACCCTCTCCTCTAGACACAAGCAGTCACAGCTCTTTCCGCTCCCAGTGATGAGCGCTGCTGCTGCTTCCAGCATGGTGGACTGCCCTCCCTCCGTGATCCCCTCAGACCAACCTCTATGTAACTCTCCTCAGGTCTCCTCACAAGCTCAGGCTCTTATGCCTTCCATCCAGACTGTGCTCCATATTCTGCCTCATTCAGTAGATGTCTCTCAGCCACCAGAACCTCACTCTACAGCTGTACCTCATAGGGATGAAATGGTTGCATGTCATAAATCAAGAGAGAAAGAGTCTCCCTCTAAAAAAAGAGACACACAGAGTCTCACTTTATCCAGACCACTATGTCACATAATTCTGGAGCCTCTGTGCTACAATGCTCTTCTGCTGCTCCTTCTCAGCAGGATACAGCTGTGCCCAACTTCAATTGTACCCACTCACTCCTCCACTCACCCTGCTTACTGGTGTGCTAGCCCCCCCCACCACGAAAAAGAAACTCTTTAAAATTCTTCAGAGAGGCCAGTTGCTAGACCGCTCTCGCTCTGGTCACTCCTCATGAGAGGATTCACATAGAGGAGACCGAAGTTCTGGTCATCGACCTCGTACCCTTGCTTCTCCTACTGCTTTATAAGACGATCCAGCATATACTCGTCCACCTGTAGATCCTCATCTCCCTTCTCCTGAGATGGCAGTCAACACTTTAAAAAACCATCCTGAGCTCCAGGCTCTCCTGGCTATCTTACCTACTAATAAAGACATGCTCTCTTTAGTGAACCAACCACTAAACCAGCGTTTCACTGAAGAATTTAGGGCGCATGCCACCGATTATAATCAAAATACAAAAAATTATTTTATTTTGTTAAATACATCAACACAGTATTACATATACACAGATATTTAAAACCAATTAAAAAAAATGTTCTACTACTATGCTCTCTTTAGTGACCAATCTTAAATCTGCTTGGCGAAAAGATTTAGACCCTGTAAAAGCAGAGTTCAAAGCCAACCAACTCAAAAAGTTCATGATCTGGAACACTTTCGCTCTACTATGACCTCTCAAATGGAGGAACTCAGTTTGGCTACTACAATAATACAAACCGCTCAAGCATCTACCATTGATCACCTGGATGATATTGACAACTGTAACCGACGGAACAATATCTGCATAAAAGGACTTCCAGAATCAGTTTCTTAACAAGATCTTTCCGGAGTAGTGCAACGGATCTAACGAAGTACTGGAAAAACCGGCTGATGCCCCTATTGAACTTGATAGAGCTCATAGAGCCTTAAAGGCGGAAAACCCCGACCCGAAGAAACCCTGCAACGTAATATGCAGAGTCCATCATTATACTGATAAGGAAGCCGTAATGCGCAAAGCACGAGATCTCAAGCACTTGACTTACAATGGTGAGGTGATTCAACTATATCCTAACCTCTCATTGTGTACCCTGTGCCTTCTGGCCTCTCTGAAACCTCTGCTACAGACTTTACAGAATGCTCGCAAAGTTTATAGATGGGGTTATCCCTTTTTGCTCATAGCCAGACATGGCACTACAATTGCCACCCTACGTAATCCAAGGGATCTTCCAGCATTTTTGGCTACTTTCAAGTTGCCCCAAATTCCTCTACCTGGTTGGGACTTTCCCTTCCTGCAACCACCCACAACCTCTCTCTGGTACTACAGGCAGTCAAGCTAAACACCAAAGAATGGACACTGCTCCCCCTGCACCTTTGCCTCAAGGACAGAAATGCAAAACCTGACCCTCTTCTTTGTCCGTGCTGTTTGTTCCTGACCTTCTGGACATCATTGATCCCAGCTCCATGAATATTACTTGCTGATGTTGATGTTTTTGAATTACTTGCCTTCCTTTACCGCTGTCCTATTTGATATACCCGTTTTGTCTTCACTGGTTTGTATGAATAGGATATTAGTTCCAGCTTTCATAACGCCCTACTTCATAATCTCATTGGGCCAAATTACTAGGCCCTTGTTTTTTCATTGCCCTTAAAGGGATATTCCAGGCAAAAACTTTATCGGGAGCGTGTGTGTGCAGGAAAAGAGGACAGCCGCAGAGATCGGAACATTGGAAGACAGGTAAGATAATATAATTTTATGTGATTTATTATTAATACATAATGTAATGTTGAATGAATGAGTAAATGAATGAATGAATGAATGCTGTATGAATGATTGATGTGTTTGATTGTCGGGTGATTTATGTATAACATGTCATGTCACTTGCGTTAACACTGTTACTGTTACCAGGGTGCCTCCAGCTGTTGCAAAGTTACAACACCCACCCAGCATGCCATAACAGCAAAAGGCTGTCTGGGCATGCTGGGAGTTGCAGTTTTGCAACAGCTGGAGGCACACTTTGGCAAACATGTGCAAAGCTTTTTAATTCATTTTCAAATTCCGCTCGCTTTTTTCTGAAATGGATTAGTAGGTCAATGACATGCATAGTACTTGCCGTGGGAACATTTTTTCATTCATAAAACCGCAGACTTAATTGGATAATTGTCGTTTAGAATGTTTGGGAATGCATTCGTTATTTTGCTATTCGTATTATCGTGGCTATTCGGGAATGTTCAAAATATGTTTTCGTGCATTCAGATCGGTCCGAATCTCCGAAAAACTGTAAAATTCGGTAAATTAGACATTCGTGCCGAAACAAATTGCGCATGTCTATTAAAGTCTCCCAGTGCTAAATAATCATTATCACTCCTGGCTCCATAGTGCCAATCCTGATGCCAGGACGAAAGGGGTCTCCATAGCATTGCATAGATCGCTCCCCATCACGGTTATAGATTCAGTTACAGATCCTCATGGCTGTTTTATCTTCGCCAACTGTACGCTGGCAGATCAGAATATGACAATAGCCACAATATACGCTCCCAATCATAATCAGGTGTCGTTTCTCTTGCAGACACTTGAGGCCCTAGCCTATTTTGCTGAAGCCCAAATTATACTGAGTGGTGACTTCAATGTCCCCCTTTGCCCTCTTCAGGATACATCATCAGGACACTCTCATATTTCTTATAGTAAGCTCTGTTCTTTGCGAAAGAAACTACACCTGATGCAACTGAGTGACGTGTGGAGGATATTATATGCGGACCATCATGACTACAATTTTTATACCAACCCCTGACAGGTATACACTAGAATTGACTACATTTTCTGCCCACACCATCTATTATCTTTGGTCTCTTCAGCTGATATAGGAGTCATGACATTGTCAGACCCCTCGCCAGTAAAATTCTCCTTTTCTCTCTCTTCTTTCTCCAAGCCCCATGCCACCTGGAGACTTAATGAAAACCATCTCCAGGACTCTCTTTATTTAAAAGAGCTTTAGTCCACAATCGTTGACTTTGCACACGATCATCAGGCGGACCCCACGTTGGGAGACTTTGAAATGTGTTTTACGAGGGGTACTGATTAGACATGGGGCTAGGCTAGAGAAGGAAACTGCAGCAAAATATGCTTCCCTTTTGTCCCAATTGCAACACTTAGAATCCCTTCACAAGCAATCTCAACAAGAGACTACACTCAGAGATCTCATACAAGTTCGCCATGACCTACTAGACCTTATGAATGTCAAATATAAATATTATCACCAACTAACGGGACACACTTTCTATGAATGGCAACAAAGTGGGACACATTTTGGCTAGAGCTCTCAGGAATAAAAAATCTTCCCTGATTGTAGCTTTTGTTCGCTCCCCCTCAGGTACCCTCTCCCATATGACATCTGACATTTTAGATGCCTTTCACCCCTACTATCTCTCCCTTTAAAACGTGCCCCCTCCCACCCAACTCTCTACAGTTTCTCCTCCCCCTTCTTTACAGGATTACATCTCATCCACTGCCCTAACCACTCTTTCGGCTGATAATATTTCCACTCTTGAAGCCCCATTTATACCTGAAGAATTGAAGTTAGCCATCTCTTCTATGCTTGCAGGTAAAAGTCCGGGGCATGACAGGTATACCGCCAAATTTTATAAAACATTGTAGAAAGACCAATCTTCCCATCTCCTTACTGCATTTAATAGTATCTCAGACTCCTCCCACCCTACCACACTCCTTCGCAAGAGCCTTCATCACGGTAATCCCCAAAGATAATAATGATCCGACTCTCTGCTCCAGCTACCATCTGATTTCCTTGTTAAACTCGAACGCAAAGTTGTTTGCCAAATTAATAGCGAACCAATTGTCTGACCTCATGGAATCCCTGATCCACCCTTACCAAGTAAGCTTTGTCTGCAGACAGGAAGCTCGTGACAATACATTACGGACATTCTCGGTTATACATCATGCCCTCCGCAACCAGACTCCGAGCAAGCTTTTGACAGGGTGGATTGGGGTTTCCACCCCTGTTGTACATCCTTTGTATGGAGCATTTGTTCATATATATCTGTAATAACGTAGATATTAGAGGCCTCAATACTCCATCAGGTCACTACAAATGCTCAGTGTTTGCTGATTACCTGCTTTTATTCCTCTCTGCTCCATTGATGACCCTACCCTCCCTTATGTCGTCCATTCAATGTTTTTCATCTTTTAGTAATTATAAACTTAATCCCTCTAAATGTGAAGCATTAAACATTAATCTCCCCTTGTTTGTGGTCCGCACTTTATCCTCCAATTTTCCTTTTACCTGCCATTCTAAATCTCTGAAATACCTAGGCATACAAGTCCCATCTTGGTTGCGAGACACGTATACACTTAACTTCCCTCCATTACTCCAAACCCGATTTAGCTCGGTGGGAGTGCAGAGACTTCTCCTGGCTTGGGAGGATTAACATTATCAAAATGAATGTTTACTCTACCTGTTCTCCTGTACCCCGATACATTTGCCATGCTCCTTTTTCCAAAGTCTCTCTGTGCTCCTATAAAAATTTGTATGGGCTAATGGTCACTCCTGAATAGCCAGAAATGTCCTAATTAGATGGAAACTAGACGGAGGTTTGGTACTACCGGATTGCCTATCTTATTACTTAGCTTCTTTACTAACTATGGTTTTAGATAGCTTTCACAAGTATGAGTCTAAACAGTGGGTACAACTTGAACATATTAGCTCCACCATAGACCCTCGTTCTCTTCTATGGATACCCTCACTCGACTCACCAAATAAACCAGAGAATCCCTTCCTCCTGTAATGGCATCTATTGCTCTTGCCCGATTCTCCTATTTACGACACTTCCCAATCACAGAACCCAATGGTCCGTCGACTCTTGTCTTTGGCAATGTCTCTTTTCCCACAGCTTACTCCTCATTCTCTTTTTTGGGTAGAATTAGGACCCAGGGGACACCCTTCCACTCTTTTCTGACCTCAACAGGAATTAAATCACTTGACGACATCCTCCCTGACGTGATCCATTCACTCTCCTATGTTATTCAGCATGCGCAACTATGTCAGTTCTATGACGTCTCTAAGACCACCCTTAGGCTACATCACCCCCTCACACCGTTTGAATCCATGTGTGTCTCCACATCGCCAGTATCACATCCAATTAGTTCTCTATACAGCTCATTTTTAGACTCCTTTAATGAACACCCACTACCTTTCCGCCTTGGCTGGGAAAGAGCTCTGGGTTGTAACTTCTCGGCAGAGGAATGGCAGATGGCTCTATCTGCTTGTCACAAGTCATCTATATCATGTAAAGCTCAGGAGAAGAACTATAAATAGCTCTCCATTTTTACCCCTCCCTACCGGATGTGTGCTGGTGATGTGGGGCCCCTGGTGGTTCCATTCAACATATTTGGCTAACCTGTCCGACTCTCACCTCCTTCTGGTCTCAGGTCCAAGAAGTGACATATCAAATAACACACATTCGCCTGCAATTAGAACCGAACCCCCTTTTACTATCTTTCTTCCCTTCTCCACTGCTCTTCTGGCTTCCAGAACGGTTATACTGAGACTGTGGAGATCTACTCACCCTCCTACTCTTTTGTCCTGGCTCAAGGAAATAGCTCATCTCCATAAGATGGAAGAACTCCTAGCCGACTCTAAACGAAATGTAGACAAACATTATAGGATCTGGTTCCCATGGCTCCAGTTTATCTCTTCTCCTGATCTTAGGGACTTACATTTCCAAGACCTACCTTCACACCGGTAAGTAGCTCTCTCAGTATTAACTCTCTCTTTTCGCTACCCTAAATCCTCTCCTGTGGCTCGAGAGACGTGGAGGATCTTCGTGGTGAGTTCATCTTGTGCTTTATCTGCACTTTCTCTTTGCTTCTATTTTCCTTCTCTTTCCCTTTCTTATTTCCCCCTACCCCTTGCTCCTCCAGTCTCCCACTCTTTTTTCTGTCCCCTCACTTCCTTCCTCCCCCTTCTCCTGTTTTCTGATATGTTTTTGATCCCCATGATGTTTTCTCACATGTTTCAGCACCCCATCTGTATTTTGATATACAATCTGTTTATGTTCTTATGATTCTATACGACTGTTGAACCATGCCTGCTTCTTTTTGTTTGGTTAGTTGTGGTGGATGACTATTTTGACGCTTCTTATTGTTAATATTGTACCTGATATACCTTCAATAAATCATATACTTAAATTAAAAAAAATTAAACAACATGTGAACTGTCATAAAATGAACTAAAAAAGTTAACTGTGTGCGAACACAGCCTTACAGAGGGCCGGTAGGGCAAGTATATGAATGTGTATTTATTTATATTGGAATTTCAGATGATCAGAATTTTACAATAATATTGCCACCAGCGCTGTTTTAAGGACAGTGGAAAGACCCTATCTTCTGCACAACTATAAGTACTAGTCCCTGTATTTAGTACTACTGATAAGACACACTAGAAATGATGTGAATAGTTTGCGCTGAAAGGGACTTTATTATGTATAGTAAATGGTGTGTTGATATACTTGTTAGAACGTACCTGCAATGAAATGGTGATCCTCAGTATTGTTGTAGAGGGCGAGATGATCAAGCACTGATGTCCACACAAGAAGCTAAATCCCTCACCCTATGTACAGAGTGGAGCCCGAGGTCGGGCTCCGCTCTGTACAGAGTGTGAGGGATTTACTATACATAATCAAGTCCCTTTCAGCGCAAATTATTCATTATAATTTCCAGAATTTTACAATAAATGAACACTTCATTCAGATATGCAATAAAAAGGGTAGAATACAAAAGGAGAATAAAGTACAATACCACTTTTTTGGAAAGATTTACCTCATGTATCACATGAGACATTCCTGTGGCATTCAACCAAAGGTTGCAATTTGGTGGTAAAATAGGGCACGAGTCGGAGCCAGGTAACATCTCACAGATGACAATTTGCATGTTTTTAGGGCCTTGGAACATTTGCCTGTGTGTGTTCTACTTAATCTTTAAATGAGATCTTGGCATATGCTCTAAGAAATAATTACATTTATTTTATCTCAGCTGGAAGGCGCGGAGGAGTTGATCCAGGAATTCTGCATTTCAAACCCCAAGCTAACATGATAGCTACATTTTTATGCAAATCGAATTATAAATAAAAATGTTGCTGCTTCCTGTAGCCGAATGCAATCAGTTCCTAAGTGTTTTTGGATGGCCAAGAAGATAAACTGTATCCCCAGTATGGAATAAGTAAGACAGTATGACAAAACATATATGGTTCAGAGACTGTGGTTTATCAATGCGTCCTGGTTCATTGACAGGTCAGTAACTAAGAAGAAAAAGGAAATGGGAAATGTTTTTGTTCTTTTGATGCTATTCCAGAAATGCAATTATATTTTTTAATTATAGGTAAAAAAAAAAAAAAAAAATAATAAAAAAAAAAAATAAAATATATATATATATATATATATATATATATATATAAAATCATCTATAAATTTAAAGGGAAACTCAAGTAAGAAGGTTATCACATATTCTCTAACTACATAGGAGTCAGGTTGTCAGGTGCACACAGTTCATGCTTAAAGGGGTACTCCGGTGGAAAACTTTTTTTTTTTTTTTTTATGAACTGTTGACAGAAAGTTAAACAGATTTGTAAATTACTTCTATTAATAAATCTTAATCCTTTTGGTACTATTTAGCAGCTGTATGCTACAGATGAAATGCTTTACTTTTTTTTATTTCTTTTTTGTGCTTTCCACAGTGCTCTCTGCTGACACCTCTGTCCGTTTCAGGAACTGTCCAGAGTAGTATAGGTGTTTGCTATGGGGATTTTTTTGGACAGTTCCTGATACAGGCATCAGGTGTCAGCAGAGAGCACTGTGGACAACACAAAAAAGAAATAAAAAAAATAAAAAATAAAGAATTTCCTCTGTAGCAAACAGCTGCTAAAAAGTACTGAAAGGATTAAGATTTTTTAATAGAAGTAATTTACAAATCTGTTTAACTTTCTGGCACCAGTTCATTTAAAAAAAAAAAAGTTTTCCACCGGAGTACCCCTTTAAGTTCAGATAAGCTACAACCACTGGAGGAAAGATTGAAAAAAATGTCATACTTAAGTCTTCATTTAATACTGGTTTAAAGGAAGGGAAAAAACAAAACCATATGAGGTGGCTATGAATGGTCCTCAAGTTACATGAAAAGGTTGTGTTCTCTGATTACCAAAAATAGCAATGGAAATAAACCACAGGACTTTTCTCAAGCAATCTAGTACAGATAGCATGAAATATTGAAATGTTTTGAGAAAGGCATGTAGGCCCTTAAACAACTGTTTATGAAATTCTGAGGCAGTATTCCAAAGTGGTAAAGGTCTTAAAGGGGTTGTCAGGGCAAAAGCATGTGCTCCGGGGTTGGGGTTGTATTTAAATATAAACATAATATACACACCCCTTCTGGTTCCCTGCAATTATCATGCAGACATTCCTGGTCTTCCACTGGTCTCCATTTCGTGTGTTGTCCCGTCACCACAAAACCTGCCCACTCAACCGGTGAAGTAATTGCCAATATCATTTGTCTGCACCAGGTCCGGGCTGTCCAGGCATGCTGGGGGTTGCAGTTTTGCAACTGCTGGAGGTACCCTGATTGGGAAACACTGGTCTACTCTAATATCTCTCAAAGCAGTAGTCTATTGTACACAACTAATTGAAGTAATGTCATTAAAGGGGTTATACACTGCTAGACATGTTATCCCCTATCCAAAGGATCTTTGCCATGGCACCCCAGTAATCTGGTCCATGGAGTGAACTCCGCTCTGTGCCAGATGACTGGCGAACACAGCCACCACGCTCCCTCCATTCATGTCTATGGGAGGAGGCGTGATGGTGGTGTACTAGCCATCACGCCTCCTCCGATAGACATAAATGGAGGGGGTGTGGCATGACATCACAATCACAGAAGCACTAGGCTTCTGTGACCGTAACGCCACAGTGCCGGAGCAGGGACCTCCATGATCTCTGGGCCATCACTGTGGCGTTACGGTCACAGAAGCCTAGCGCTTCCGTGATCATGATGTCATGCCACGCCCCCTCCATTCGTGTTTAATGGAGGGGGCATGATGACTAGTAAATAGCCATCACACCTCCTCCCATAGACATGAATGGAGGAGGCATGGCGGCTGTGTTCGCCAGTCATCCAGCACTGCACGGAGTTCGCTCCGTGCACCGGATGACTGGGGTGCCACGGCAAAGATCCTTTGGATAGGGGATAACATGTCTAGCAGTGTAGTACCCCTTTAATGACATTACTACAATTAGTTGTGTACAATAAGGAGGTGTTATCCCCTATCCTTTGGATAGGGGATAACATGCATAGGGGTGGAATACCCCTTTAACATCTACAGTTACTCTATTATAACCTTCTTTTATATAATAAACCTGATTTTTTTCCCCCGAGTCATTTTATGTAACCTCTTGAAATGGTTGTTTTATAAAACTAATTTGATACGTTTCATCTTGTAGCTTTAAGTTATTTCACAAGATTTGACAATTCAGATATGGATATGACTGGGGAAAAATACATGTTTTAAATTATCTAGTGCTATAAAATTATACAGATTTGTGAATTACATCTATTTAAAAATCTTAATCCTTCCAGTACTTATCAGGTACTTTATACTACAGAGGAAGTTGTGTAGTTCTTTCCAGTCTGACCACAGTGCTCTCTGCTGACACCTCTTTCTATGTTAGGAACTGTCATGGACAGAGGTGTCAGCAGAGATCACTGCGGTCAGACAGAAAAAAAACTACCCAACTTCTTCTGGAGCATACAGCTGCTGATAAGTACTCGAAGGGTTAAGATTTTTAAATAGAAGATATTTACCAGGTTCTATAATTTTCTCGCACCGGTTGATGTGGAAAACTTCCTCCGGAGTACCCCTTTAAAGTGTTTTTTGCTTTAGCTGCATTGTCTTTCCATTTGGAAACTGAACAGTCATAGCTACCAGATCTGTCATTTCCAATAAGTCGCCCAGTATACAGACGGCAGACATCGTTTCACGCCTTACAGGTTGTCCAGGTGGAAATACTTTAGCAATGCAATCATTTATAATAAGACAAATGCAGCTATCCAGCTGTGCTGAAATGCCAGTGTGGTCATCATTCAGTATCTACAAACAAATAAAAAAAAGCCCCGAGCTCTATGTGTCAGACCAAATGTGAATGATATCAGTGTTGACATCTCCTCCTGGCTGAAAAGCAACCCCAAGGTTAAAGGGTCCATTGTGCTTTAATCTTCTGTCTAATTTCCAAATTTATTTCTACTACTACTTCTACTGTATCAGCTTCATGACAATGAGAATATTATTTATTTCAAGTACCATTTGCAAAATTTGCATGTTGCATTTATTCTATCCAATTGAGCACAGAATAGACATTGAAATGATGCAAAATTGATGTCAAATTTTCGCAAACAATTGACAGGCAGCCCATTGGTGGTTGTAGTACTTCTCCCGCCTCAGATTTCCTCTTTATATTCAGCATTAAATACTTCTTTAAAGGGGTACTCCACTGGAAAAACATGGTTCCAGAAAGTAAAACAGATTTATAAATTACTTCTATTAAAAAATCTTAATCCTTCCAGTACATATCAGCTGCTGTATGATCCACAGGAAGTTCTTTTCTTTTTGTATTTCCTTTCTGTCTGACACCTCTGCTCTCTGCAGAGAGCATTGTGATCAGAAAGACAGGAAATTCAAAAAGAAAAGAACTTCCTGTGGATCATAGTGCAGTAAGTACTGGAATGAAAGTAATTTACAAATCTGTTTAACTGGCACCAGTTGATTTAAAAAAACATTTTTTTCCAGTCGCGTACCCCTTTAAAGGTCAAACTAATTCAACGGCAAGCAGACAGATTTGCTGAATTTCCTGCCTGAAATTCTTCTTCTTCAATTGCTTAATGTGAACATACCCTTAAAGGGATTGTGCCATCTCCAAAAGTTATCCCCTATCCACAAAATAGGAGATAACTAGCTTATTGAAGGGGGTGGGGTCCAACCGCTAAAGAACAGGGACTCCATTCCCCTATTAGAATGGAGCAGCACATGCGCACTGACGCTTCATTGATTGTTTATGGGATCTGCTGGAAACAATGGATTAATGTACTCTGTTTCCACAGCTCCCTTAGAGAATGATTGGAGCAGTGGTATGGACGCGTGTCCTGCTGCTCTATTCTAACAGGAGACTGGGGTCCCCATTCTCAAGATCACAGGGGTGGCTCACATTGAGGTTAGATTTGGCACCCAATAGGCTATTTAAGGTTTAGACTGTAAGCTCTCAACACAGACAACCCTTAGGCACAATAAGAGCAATGTTAACCACCCTTTGGCAATTCACGGAAAGAAAACTCAAAGAACAGCTTTTCCCAATCCCATTAGTGGTGCATATCTTTTGGTCAGTTTTGTAAGAATCACCCACAATCAAATATTCCATAAGCTGTTGTAATGAAGATCAGCACTCGCTGTATACAGATGTATTGACTGTCAACAAAATTTGCAGAGCGCCAGCTACTCTGTTTCCATGGCTGAATACGGAGCACCATGTAATGTGCATACAAGCACTGTTTAGATATCTTTTGTAGTATGTTACCTACTCCCTCTTTCGGGTGGACCATATGGCTCCTCACCCTATGCACATATGTGTTTATATGTGTACTGAGATGTTGTGCTCTCAATATAATCAAGTAAGGGACACTCTATCGTCCTTCTACCAGGCCTAGTGTTAGGCCAAAATGATGCATCACTATATCAATGGAATAGGCAAGATTGCTCCTAGACTATTGATATTTTTTGAAGAGGATACAAGTGAGCAAATTTAAATGAGCAAAATATGGTGTTTGAGTTAACAGATCCTGAAAAACGCCTGAGCTTGTGCACTTTGATATATTTCCACAAGTGCAAATTGCTCCTGTAGACCTGATCTGAGACCAATAAAATACTTACTTTGGTTTTCAAGACTGCCTGACTATTCCACAATCAAGAAAAAAATAGTGTTTTTTGCAGCCAATTTTTTTGCAGCAATCGGCACAATAACGGATGATATTGTAATTTTGTCTAAAAAAAAGTGAGTAAAAAATGCTCGGATTTTTTACAGAGTGTTAACTGTTTCTGAAAGGTATCAGATAAGTAGTGATCATGAGGGCAGAATGTTTTGGGGCCTCCAACAATATGACAAAGATTAAACAACTGTACAGCTAATCGAATATGGTTATTTTACATCATATTCATGTTTGTAAATTAAGCATAGCTAGGAAACAAGTCTGGTTTATATGCTGACTGTATACAGAAACCCTTAGGCTAAGTTTCCACTTTTTTTTTTCTGGCAGTTTTTGGAAAACTGCTACTGCAGTTTTTGAGCCAAAGCCAGAAGTGTATTCAAAGGGAATGGGAAATATAATGGCAGGACTTACACTTCTCATCCCTTATGGATCCACTTCTGACTTTGGCTCAAAAACTGCAGTGGCAGTTTTCCAAAAAGTGGAAACTTAGCCAAGCTTAGCTAACTTAGCTAAGCTTTCCAATACAGTTGGCCACCACAAAAAGATATACTAGGTATTTTACAATGGTGTAATGTAACAAAGATGAGGTATGCAACTGTATAGTATAGCTGTTCAGTGCATAGTCAGATACATTTTCTGGGTCTATGAACCAAACACAAAAGCCAAAACAATGTGAACAATGCCTAAGACCGACTTTAGGTTATTAAACCTTCAAGAATACAATATGCAACCACTCTCCTAAAATGAAGAGAGTGCTTACAAACATGTCTAATAAGTTAAAAAGCTGACCTCTACAACACTGTTTCGATGAGAAAGAATTCCTGGAGTGTCTGCAGGAACGTGAACAGGAACTCCCGATAACGTAGTAGAAGTCCATCCCACTTGACTTTTAACAGTTACAGATCTGCTTTTATGTCCGGGAGAGATTCCTTCTTTGTTTCCCTGATTACTTGGAGTGAGGGGTCGGTTCAACATGCTATTTGGAGTTGCTGGTCTGGCCAATGGAGTCACAGGTGTTTGAAGTCTACTCGACTGTGAATTAGGAGTTTGCGGTCTACTGTTTGGTGGATTTGAACCATTAGTTCTGCCGTTACTCAGAGGAGGTGACTTGTTCCCTTGAAGCTGAAGCTGTAAGTTTTTGGTTGTTTGGTTTGGCACTTGTGGTTTTGTGTTTTGCACATTTGAAGCGTGGTAACTTCCTTGAAGGTCGCTCACAACCGTGCCAGCTCCTTGATGGTTTGTTGGGCTCCGTGACATACTTGCCTCAGCCATCAGTGCCAAGTCTTTTTCAATATCTGCAACATCAAAAGGAAATTGACTTGTTTTATTGAGGCAGTGAAAAGAGTTGGAGGTTACTATTTTTATTTCTACTTCCTTTTCTGTCACTATTTAAACTTTGCATTTCCCACAGTAGGTGTCTTTGTTGTCTGTGCCACAAACCTCTGAGGTCTGGGTAAACATTCTGGTGGTATTTAGTCTATAAAAGTAGTCAATACCGTAACTGATAGCATATGATGTTAAACAATGAGATACTGGCAAATACAACAACAATCCCAGTTTGGGAATTCAAAAATATCCATGATTTAGAAGCTGCCAAACCATTAGACTTAAGTAAATTTATGTTGGAATTTAAAAGAGGGCTGTCTTCAACAATACATTGTTGTACATTGTGGCAATATTATATAACGGGATAAAGAAGACCAATCTTTTATTTAGAGATGTAGCAAATTTTTTTATTATACTGGATTTTATTGTGACTAAAAAAAGCCCAAGCAGTATTAAATGCATTTATGTTAGTAAAAAGGAATGAGCCTGTAAAACAGCTATGACTATCGTGTTAGCATGGTTGGTGTCACGATGCCGGCTGGCAGGTAGTGGATCCTCTGTGCCAGAGAGGGATTGGCGTGGACCGTGCTAGTGGACCGGTTCTAAGCCACTACTGGTTTTCACCAGAGCCCGCCGCAAAGCGGGATGGTCTTGCTGCGGCGGTAGTGACCAGGTCGTATCCACTAGCAACGGCTCACCTCTCTGGCTGCTGAAGATAGGCGCGGTACAAGGGAGTAGGCAAAAGCAAGGTCGGACGTAGCAGAAGGTCGGGGCAGGCAGCAAGGATCGTAGTCAGGGGCAACGGCAGAAGGTCTGGAAACACAGGCAAGGAACACACAAGGAACGCTTTCACTGGCACTAAGGCAACAAGATCCGGCAAGGGAGTGCAAGGGAAGTGAGGTAATATAGGGAAGTGCACAGGTGATAACCCTAATTGGAACCACTGCGCCAATCAGCGGCGCAGTGGCCCTTTAAATCGCAGAGACCCGGCGCGCGCGCGCCCTAGGGAGCGGGGCCGCGCGCGCCGGGACAGAACAGACGGGGAGCGAGTCAGGTAGGGGAGCCGGGGTGCGCATCGCGAGCGGGCGCTACCCGCATCGCGAATCGCATCCCGGCTGGCAGCGGGATCGCAGCGCCCCGGGTCAGAGGACGTGACCGGAGCGCTGCAGCGGAGGGAGTGAAGCGAGCGCTCCGGGGAGGAGCGGGGACCCGGAGCGCTCGGCGTAACAGTACCCCCCCCCTTGGGTCTCCCCCTCTTCTTGGAGCCTGAGAACCTGAGGAGCAGACTTTTGTCAAGGATGTTGTCCTCAGGTTCCCAGGATCTCTCTTCAGGACCACAACCCTCCCAGTCTACTAAAAAAAAATTTTTCCCTCTGACCTTTTTGGCAGCCAAAATTTCCTTGACCGAGAAGACGTCCGAGGAGCCGGAAACAGGAGTGGGAGGAACAGATTTGGGAGAAAAACGGTTGAGGATGAGTGGTTTGAGAAGAGAGACGTGAAAGGCATTAGGGATACGAAGAGAAGGAGGAAGAAGAAGTTTATAAGAGACAGGATTAATTTGACACAAAATTTTGAAAGGACCAAGATAGCGTGGTCCCAACTTGTAGCTAGGGACACGGAAGCGGACATATTTAGCGGAGAGCCATACCTTGTCTCCAGGGGAAAAAACGGGGGGAGCTCTTCTTTTCTTATCCGCGAACCTCTTCATGCGTGAAGAAGCCTGTAAGAGAGAATTTTGGGTCTCTCTCCATATAATGGAAAGGTCACGAGAAATTTCATCCACAGCGGGCAGACCAGAGGGCAAGGGGGTAGGGAGGGGGGGAAGAGGGTGACGGCCGTACACCACGAAAAATGGGGATTTGGAGGAAGATTCAGAGACCCTGAAGTTATACGAGAATTCGGCCCATGGAAGGAGATCTGCCCAGTCATCCTGGCGGGAGGAAACAAAATGTCGCAAATAATCACCCAGGATCTGGTTAATTCTTTCTACTTGTCCATTGGACTGGGGATGATATGCAGAGGAAAAATTTAATTTAATCTTGAGTTGTTTACAGAGAGCCCTCCAGAATTTAGACACGAATTGGACCCCTCTATCCGAGACAATCTGCGTAGGCAACCCGTGAAGACGAAAAATGTGTACAAAAAATTGTTTAGCCAACTGAGGCGCAGAAGGAAGACCAGGAAGAGGGATGAAATGTGCCATTTTGGAGAATCGATCAACGACCACCCAAATAACGGTGTTGCCACGGGAAGGGGGTAAATCAGTAATAAAATCCATACCAATCAGAGACCAAGGCTGTTCGGGGACAGGCAGAGGATGAAGAAAACCAGCGGGCTTCTGGCGAGGAGTCTTATCCCGGGCACAGATAGTGCAGGCTCGCACAAAGTCCCCAACATCCGTCTCCAGAGTCGGCCACCAATAGAAGCGGGAGATGAGTTGCACAGATTTCTTGATGCCCGCATGACCTGCGAGATGGGAGGAGTGACCCCATTTGAGGATTCCGAGGCGTTGGCGTGGAGAAACAAAGGTCTTTCCTGGAGGAGTCTGCCTGATGGAGGCAGGAGAAGTGGAGATCAGGCAGTCAGGTGGAATGATGTGTTGCGGAGGGAGATCAACTTCTGAGGCATCCGAGGAACGAGAGAGAGCATCGGCCCTAATGTTCTTATCGGCAGGACGAAAGTGAATCTCAAAATTAAATCGGGCAAAGAACAGAGACCACCGGGCCTGGCGAGGATTCAGCCGTTGGGCAGACTGGAGGTAGGAGAGGTTCTTGTGGTCGGTGTAGATAATAACAGGAAATCTTGATCCCTCCAGCAGATGCCTCCATTCCTCAAGTGCTAATTTAATGGCTAGAAGCTCTCGATCCCCGATGGAGTAGTTCCTCTCCGCTGGAGAGAAGGTCCTAGAGAAAAAACCACAAGTGACAGCATGCCCGGAAGAATTTTTTTGTAGAAGAACAGCTCCAGCTCCCACTGAGGAGGCATCAACCTCCAATAGGAAGGGTTTGGAAGGGTCAGGTCTGGAGAGCACGGGAGCCGAAGAAAAGGCAGACTTGAGTCGTTTAAAGGAGTCTTCTGCTTGAGGAGGCCAGGACTTGGGATCAGCATTTTTTTTGGTTAAAGCCACGATAGGAGCCACAATGGTAGAAAAATGTGGAATAAATTGCCTGTAATAATTGGCGAACCCCAAAAAGCGTTGGATAGCACGGAGTCCGGAGGGGCGTGGCCAATCTAAGACGGCAGAGAGTTTGTCTGGATCCATCTGTAGTCCCTGGCCAGAGACCAAATATCCTAGAAAAGGAAGAGATTGGCATTCAAACAGACATTTCTCAATTTTGGCATAGAGTTGGTTGTCACGAAGTCTCTGAAGAACCATACGGACATGCTGGCGGTGTTCTTCTAGATTGGCAGAAAAAATTAGGATATCGTCCAGATATACAACAACACAGGAGTATAACAGATCACGAAAAATTTCATTGACAAAGTCTTGGAAGACGGCAGGGGCATTGCACAGTCCAAAGGGCATGACCAGATACTCAAAGTGTCCATCTCTGGTGTTAAATGCCGTTTTCCACTCGTCCCCCTCTCTGATGCGGATGAGGTTATAGGCGCCTCTTAAGTCCAATTTAGTGAAGATGTGGGCACCTTGGAGGCGATCAAAGAGTTCAGAGATGAGGGGTAAGGGGTAGCGGTTCTTAACCGTGATTTTATTAAGACCGCGGTAGTCAATGCAAGGACGTAGGGAGCCATCTTTTTTGGACACAAAGAAAAATCCGGCTCCGGCAGGAGAGGAGGATTTACGGATAAAGCCCTTTTTTAGATTCTCCTGGACGTATTCGGACATGGCAAGAGTCTCTGGGGCAGAGAGAGGATAAATTCTGCCCCGGGGTGGAGTAGTACCCGGGAGGAGGTCGATAGGGCAATCATAAGGCCTGTGAGGAGGTAGAGTCTCAGCTTGTTTTTTGCAGAAAACATCCGCGAAGTCCATATAGGCCTTAGGGAGACCGGTTACTGGAGGAACCACAGAGTTACGGCAAGGGTTACTGGGAACCGGTTTTAGACAGTTCTTGGAACAAGAGGGCCCCCAACTCTTGATCTCCCCAGTGGACCAATCCAGGGTTGGGGAATGAAGTTGAAGCCAGGGAAGTCCAAGGAGAATTTCTGAGGTGCAATTGGGGAGGACCAAAAGTTCAATCCTCTCATGATGAGATCCGATGCTCATAAGAAGGGGCTCCGTGCGGAAACGTATGGTACAGTCCAATCTTTCATTATTTACACAATTGATGTAGAGGGGTCTGGCGAGACTGGTCACCGGGATGTTGAACCTGTTGACGAAAGAGGCCAAAATAAAATTTCCTGCAGATCCAGAGTCCAAGAAGGCCACAGCAGGGAAGGAGAAGGCAGAGGCAGACATCCGCACAGGCACTGTAAGACGTGGAGAAGCAGAGTAGACATCAAGGACTGTCTCACCTTTGTGCGGAGTCAGCGTACGTCTTTCCAGGCGGGGAGGACGGATAGGACAATCCCTCAGGAAGTGTTCGGTACTAGCACAGTACAGGCAGAGGTTCTCCATACGGCGTCGTGTCCTCTCTTGAGGTGTCAGGCGAGACCGGTCGACCTGCATAGCCTCCATGGCGGAAGGCACAAGAACAGATTGCAGGGGACCAGAGGAGAGAGGAGCCGAGGAGGAGAAACGCCTCGTGCGAACAGAGTCCATATCTTGGCGGAGTTCCTGACGCCTTTCGGAAAAACGCATGTCAATGCGAGTGGCTAGGTGAATAAGTTCATGTAGATTAGCAGGAATTTCTCGTGCGGCCAGAACATCTTTAATGTTGCTGGATAGGCCTTTTTTGAAGGTCGCGCAGAGGGCCTCATTATTCCAGGACAATTCTGAAGCAAGAGTACGGAATTGTACGGCATACTCGCCAACGGAAGAATTACCCTGGACCAGGTTCAACAGGGCAGTCTCAGCAGAAGAGGCTCGGGCAGGTTCCTCAAAGACACTTCGGATTTCCGAGAAGAAGGAGTGTACAGAGGCAGTGACGGGGTCATTGCGGTCCCAGAGCGGTGTGGCCCATGACAGGGCTTTTCCGGACAGAAGGCTGACTACGAAAGCCACTTTAGACCTTTCAGTGGGAAACAGGTCCGACATCATCTCCAGATGCAGGGAACACTGGGAAAGAAAGCCACGGCAAAACTTAGAGTCCCCATCAAATTTATCCGGCAAGGATAGGCGTAGCCCAGGAGCGGCCACTCGCTGCGGAGGAGGTGCAGGAGCTGGCGGCGGAGATGACTGCTGAAGCTGTGGTAGTAACTGTTGTAGCATAACGGTCAGTTGAGACAGCTGTTGGCCTTGATGCGCTATCTGTTGTGACTGCTGGGCGACCACCGTGGTGAGGTCAGCGACAACTGGCAGAGGAACTTCAGCGGGATCCATGGCCGGATCTACTGTCACGATGCCGGCTGGCAGGTAGTGGATCCTCTGTGCCAGAGAGGGATTGGCGTGGACCGTGCTAGTGGACCGGTTCTAAGCCACTACTGGTTTTCACCAGAGCCCGCCGCAAAGCGGGATGGTCTTGCTGCGGCGGTAGTGACCAGGTCGTATCCACTAGCAACGGCTCACCTCTCTGGCTGCTGAAGATAGGCGCGGTACAAGGGAGTAGGCAAAAGCAAGGTCGGACGTAGCAGAAGGTCGGGGCAGGCAGCAAGGATCGTAGTCAGGGGCAACGGCAGAAGGTCTGGAAACACAGGCAAGGAACACACAAGGAACGCTTTCACTGGCACTAAGGCAACAAGATCCGGCAAGGGAGTGCAAGGGAAGTGAGGTAATATAGGGAAGTGCACAGGTGATAACCCTAATTGGAACCACTGCGCCAATCAGCGGCGCAGTGGCCCTTTAAATCGCAGAGACCCGGCGCGCGCGCGCCCTAGGGAGCGGGGCCGCGCGCGCCGGGACAGAACAGACGGGGAGCGAGTCAGGTAGGGGAGCCGGGGTGCGCATCGCGAGCGGGCGCTACCCGCATCGCGAATCGCATCCCGGCTGGCAGCGGGATCGCAGCGCCCCGGGTCAGAGGACGTGACCGGAGCGCTGCAGCGGAGGGAGTGAAGCGAGCGCTCCGGGGAGGAGCGGGGACCCGGAGCGCTCGGCGTAACAGTTGGTTTGGGGAATTCTAAAAATAATTGTGTGGGTCATAAAAAATACAAAAACTATAATGGGGAACGGCCTGGCAGCTACAGGAATGGAAACATCTTTTTATTTAAGTTTTTTTTAATTTTATTTATTTAAAATAATTTGGGTTTGGAGAAAAAGGGACATTGGGCAGGTCAGCACTCAATAGTGTATCATTGACTTCTGTTTGGAGTTACTCTGTTAGCTATCTACCTCTGGCATGTAAATACATATTTTTACTTTGTCTTAATTGGGCTAGCTTAAGATACCTGGAAGCCTCATCAAATGTATTTGTGCCTATGGACCCTATGAATGGAGAAGATCCTGCCAGACCCAACAACACAGCCCCACCAACTGGTCCAGCAGGCCTTTGTGATCCCCAAACTTTTTGCTGTTCCAACCTTTTTTCTATGGTATTTACTAATTTACTCCGCTTTCGGAAACGTTACACGTAGGGTTTTCTTACCAGAAAATTCACATGATTTTCAGAGTGGTTTTCAGAAAAGACGAGTGATTTGGGATGAAATGTATGGAACACGCCACTTTTCCCAAAAACCCCACCAATTTTGTAGTTTTTTTTTCACTCTGAGTGTTTCTGATTCTGTCGGGTTTTTTTCTGTTGCACATTCAGAATTTACACAGAATTAAGGCGCGCAACCCGACAAAAAGAGTCAGAATTCTGTTAGTAAATGTGGGCCATTACGTCTGCAAAAGGCCATCTAGTAGTAAAAATTGCTGACCTCATCGGATATTGCAATAGCTGTTGAGACTATTATTAAAGCAGAGGTATGGGGCATGAGGAAGAATTGTAATCTGAGTGAAGAAAAGTCTGGCCAAGACTTCTTCTAGAAACAAGCCAATAACACATATCCAAAAGAGGAAACATGACCTGACCCGTCTGCTTTAATTAATCCTTGTATTCCATAAAATAACAAGTTAGGGACAATCCTAACCCAAAAAAATAATATGTCTAAATAGACAACTGAATGTTATGAGTTGGATAATCTGTCACTATATGATTGGATAGTCTGAGACAGTGTCAGGACACTCCCCCGAATAGTTGTAGAGTGTCCCTAGATAATTTGTCATTGCCAGTCCTGATTGGATAGACTCAGACAGTGTAAGGACCCTTCCTCAACTAGTAACACCTAGCTGACTATTTAGTCATGTATTTATAGTAAAATTACAGAGGAAAAGTACAATACAGAGATATAAGAAAATATGGGTTCCGGCTGTGAATAGGCGCCGGGACCATTCCGCTATGACGCGGGGTCCCGCCGGGACCCCGCGTTATAGACAGGGACCGCACTTAGGACGTTTATGAACGTCCATTTGCGGTAAGGGGTTAATATACAATATACATTGTAATATATGGACCATATGAAATCATTGATTTGAGAACTAATGAGTTAGTATATTGAAGGTCAGTAAAAGACAAGATGGCTGACATATAGTCACGTGTAGTGTTCCAAATACATATCTTGTGTAAGCTATATTCTATAGTTAGTCACTAGCTAGGGAGAAACATCTTTAGACCATATCTGTACTGTAACTACATTACAATATCAACCTAAATAGATCTATACATTTAAGGACTTGTTAAGTATCCAATCAGAGTTTAGTCAATGGTATATAAGTGCGGGACTTCAAAGGAAGGAGTTAAGGAAGGAGCTAAGGAAGGCGTATAAGAACAAAATCTGGCACTTTTACTGCCATTTTGCACCAGGCCCATGTGAACTATTTCGAACCCAGTGTTCTATAACCAATGTATCTTACATCAAATGTTATGCTATGTATCTTACATCAAATGTTATGCTAGTTCTTCCAGCTCAACAATATGCAATATATAAAATAAATAAATATACAGGAATAGAATATTCTAGAAAAATTCTAGAAAAATTACAGCAACTGCATTTTCTATTCGATCCATGTGTAAAATTCTGTTTTTGAGAAACACTACACTTATAGTGATAAGGACTGAGTGCCAGAAATAATCTTAGAGCTCTTGTGATAAATCCAGAGACACATGGAACAGATTTCCCATTGGATCAAAACAATCTCTATAGAAGTGAGTTTGTTTAACTTGTGTTGGGGTAGGCTGACCTAAATTTACATGCATGGCCCTTTTACAAAACTCTACAAATAGCATTTTTACTAAAGCATGACGAAAGGGGAATGCACAAGAAGTATGCTCTAGTCTGTACATATTAACAAATGTGGAGCAAACAAGAACATCTGTTACTTTCCAAAATACATGGGAGTTTATGTACAAATCTGTTCTGTTATAGTGACCAATACATAATCTTGAAAAACGAAATGTTATACTTTCATTTACAACTCATATACCTTAACCCCTTAAGGACACAGCCCATTTTAACCTTAAAGGGGTACTCCGCCCCTAGACATCTTATCCCCTATCCAAAGGATAGGGGATAAGATGTCAGATTGCCAGGGTCCAGCTGCTGGGGAGCCCCGGGATCCCCGCTGCGGCACCGCGGAGTTCGCTCTGCTCGTAATGACGGGCAATACAGGGGCTGGAGCATCGTGACATCACAGCCCGCCCCCTCAATACAAGTCTATGGGAGGGGGCGTGACTGCCATCACGCCCACTGTCATAAACTTGCATTAAGGGGGCGGACCGTGATGTCACGAGGGGCGGAGCCATGACATCACACTGCTCCGTCCCCTGTATCGCCCGTCATTACGCACAGAGCGGCGATCCCAGGGCTCCCCAGCAGCAGGACCCCAGCAATCTGACATCTTATCCCCTATCCTTTGGATAGGGGATAAGATGTCTAAGGGCGGAGTACCCCTTTAACGACACAGCCATTTTTTTTTGCAAATCTGACCACCTTCACTTTATGCATTAATAACTCTGGGATGCTTTTACCTCTGAATTTGATTCAGAGACAGTTTTTTCGTGACATATTCTACTTTAATATAGTGCAAAATTTTTGGCGATACTTGCATCATTTCTTGGTGAAAAACTCCAAGATTTCATGAAAATTTTGAAAATGTTTCTAACTTTGAAACTCTCTGCTTGTACGGAAAATGGACATGCTAAATAAATTACATTCACATATATACAGTACAATATGGCTACTTTATGTTGGCATCTTAAAGTTGATATGTTGTTACTTTTTGAAGACATTAGAGGGCTTCAAAATTTAGCAGCAATTTTCCAAATTTCCTCGAAAAAATATTTTTTTTTAATATATTTTTATTGACTTCTACAAATATACATGCAAACATAACTTGCCACATGTCCTTAATGACGCAGAACGCATATCTATGTCCTGCGCCGGCTCCAGCGATATAATGTGGGGTCACGCGATGACCCCACATCATATCTGGTTGGTCCCAGCGGCCATCAACGGCCAGGATCCGCAGCGAATACAGGACATCACCGATTGCGGTGATGCCCTGTATTAACCCTTCAGATCCGGCGGTCAAAGTTGACCGCCACATCTGAAGTGAAATTGAAAGTATCCCGGCAGCTCAGACGGGCTGTTTGTGGCAACCCGAACAGCTTACAGGACACCGGAAGGATCCCTACCTGCCTCCTTGGTGTCCGATCGGCGAATGACTGCTCCATGCCTGAGATCCAGGCAGGAGCAGTCAAGCGCCGATAACATTGATCAATGGCATGCTAATACATGCCAGTGATCAGTGTAAAAGATCAGTGTGTGCAGTGTTACAGCCCCCTATGGTAGCTATAACACTGCAAAAAAAAAAAAAAAGTGAAAAAAAAGTGTTAATAAATGTGATTTAACTCCTTCCCTAATAAAAGTTTGAATCACCCCCCTTTTCTCATAAAAAAAAACCAGTGTAAATAAAAATAAAAATAAACATATATATCGCCGGGTGTGTAAATGTCCGAATTATAAAAATATATAATTAATTAAACTGCACAGTCAATGGCGTACACATAAAAAATTCCAAAGTCCAAAATAGCATATTTTGGTGACTTTTTATACCATTAAAAAATGAATAAAAACGATCAAAAATTCTGATGAAAACAAAAATGGTACCGATAAAAACTTCAGATCACGGCACAAAACTGCCCTTTATGCGGAAAAATAATAAAGTTATAGGGGTCAGAAGAGGGCATTTTAAACGTATAAATTTTCCTGCATGTAGTTATGATTTTTTCCAGGAGTACGACAAAATCAAACCTATATAAGTATCATTTTAACCATATAGACCTAAAGAATAAAGATAAGGTGTCATTTTTACAAAAAAATGCACTGCGTAGAAACAGAAGCCCCAAAAAGTTACAAAATGGCGTTTTTTCTTAAATTTTGTCGCACAATGATTTTTTTTTCCATTTCGCCGTGGAAAGGTAAGGAGGAAAAAACGTAAATACAAAAACTGAAAAACTCTGAATCCTTAAGGGGTTAAAAAAATAAATAAATATCCATCCTAACCCTCCCCTTACCATTCAAAATCTTAATTTTTCAGGGGCCAGTTCAGTTTGAAGTGGATTTGAAGGCCCTAACGCCCCACAGGTGTTTGATGAATTTTCGTTGAAGTTGGACGTGAAAATGAAAAATTTTATTTTTTTTCACTAAAATGCTGATGTTACGCCAACATTTTAATTTTCGCAAGGGGTAATAAGAGAAAAAGCCCCCCATATTTTAAAACCCCATCTATTCTAAATATGAAAAAACCTCATATGTGGACGTAAAGTGCTCTGCCGGTGCACTACAATACTCAGAATAGATGAAGAAAATGTGGCTTTTGGAGAGAGAATTTTGCTGAAATGGTTTTTAGGGGCATGTTTAGGAAGCCCCCATGGTGGCAGAACAGCAAAAAACACCCCACATGGCACACTATTTTGGACTTTTGGAGAGAGAATTTGGCTGGAATTCAAGTCGGGGGCCATATGCGTTTACAAGGCCCCCATGATGTCAGAACAGTGAACCCCCAACATTTGACCCAATTTTGGAAATTACACCCCTCACGGAATGTAATAAGGGGTGCAGTGAGCATTTACACCCCACTGGTGTTTGACAGATTTTTGGAAGCGTGGGCTGTGCAAATGAAAAATTACATTTTATATTTTCACGGACCACTGTTCCAAAAATCTGTCAGACACCTGTGGGGTGTAAATGCTCACTGTACCCCTAGTTACATTCCTTGATGGGTGCAGTTTCCAAAATGGGGTCACATGTGGGTATTTTTTTTACCGTTTATGTCAAAACTAGAGATGAGCGAACTTTTGAAAAATTTGATTCGTCCGATTCGTTGAATTTTCTGAAAAAAATAGTTTCGGACCAAATGTATTCGCGGTGAATAGCTATTAAAAACAGCTATTTCTGGCTTACAGAGAGCCTCAATAGTGGTGTAGAGCACTTTGCCTTCTAATAATACGCATAGGGAGAGTGCTGTGTTAGCGAAATAATACTATTATTCAGTATGACATGCAGATTACAGACATTGTTATTAGAATCACTGCTGCAAATGGTGTCAAAATTGAAGAGAATAAAGAGATTTTTTATGTAATTTTAATTTAATTTAATTTGAATTTATTTAAATTTTTGGAGTACCCATTCTGGTGAGCATCGAGCTGGTGGTGCACTGCCAGGCGAGATACCACCTGTTCCAGCCCCTGCCTCTCAGCGCCCCCCTGACTATATCATGTAGACAACCATAGGGCCTCAGTCTTGAAAAGATTACATTGATTTTTTTTATTTAAAATTAAGATTTATATTAGATTTCCAAGTTTAATGTCCCAGTGATTGCTTTGAACAAATACTGTATGATCACAAAACCCAATCTAGAAAGGAGTCGCATGGCAGCACAATGACAAAGCCTAGAGGTGGCAGCAGCATGAGGAGACCATAATCTGGCAGAATGACACAGCCTGGAATTGGCAGCAACACAAGGAGGCCATATAGTGGCAGAATGACCCAGTCTGGAGGTGGCAACAGCCTGACAAGACCATGGGGCCTCACAATAGAGAAGATGAAAGATATTTTTGAAATGTTAAATTGAAGATTTTAGATATATTAAAATTTTAAAAGTTAAATTTAAGGTGCCAACAGCATAAGGAGATCATATGGTGGTACACAGACACAGCCTGGAGCTGGCGACAGCATGAGTAGACAATAGGGCTTCACAATCCCTACAATTTAAAATTTAAATTTAAGATTTTGAAATTTCAATTTAAGATTACAATCCCAAGTTTTAATGTCCCGGGTCCTGGTGTGTGCTTACAAAGGACCAAATTTAATAAGAATTCACATGTCACATGGCAGCACAATGACAGAGCCTGGAGGTGGCATCAGTATGAGGAGACCATATAGTGGCTGAATGACCGCCTGGAGTTTGTGGCAGCATGAGGAGACCATATAGTGGCTGAATGACCGCCTGTAGTTTGTGGCAGCATGAGTAGACGATACAGTGTCTGAATGGCAGAGCCTGGAGGTGGCTGAAGCATGAGGAGACCATATAGTGGCTGAATGGCACAGCCTGGAGGTGGTGAAGTATGAGGAGACCATATAGTGTCTGAATGGCACAGCCTGGAGGTGGCTGAAGCATGAGGAGACATATCGAGGCTGAATGGCACAGCCTGCAGTTGGCTGAAGCATGAGGATATGCTATAGTGGCTGAATGACATAGCTTGGTGGTGGCAGCAGCAGCATCAGAAGTCTTGAAAGTGACCCGGTGATAGAGTGGTGTGGTGGGTGGCAATACCAGTACCCGGTGACAAAGATGGGTGAAAAAAGTTCTGATGCAGAAGAATTTTTGTAACTGGGGAGCAGTACCTTAAATCTGTTTGGCACTATCCATATTTGTGAAGTGTTGGTGTGGCACCATGGTCAATATACTCTAATGCATCAGGCATTGACGGGTGGAAATCCTGGCTGATCTATGCCTGATTCATCTTCACAAAGGTCAGTCTCTCCACATTTTTTGTGGACAGACGAGTTCTCCTTGGGGTGAATATTGGCCCCTGCCGCACTAAACACCCTCTCTGTTGGCACACCACTGGCAGGACAGGACAGCTTTTCCAGGGCAAACTCTGCTAGTTGCGGCCACAAATCAAGTTTGGGTGCCCAGAAGTCCAGCGGATCTTCAAGGTGTGTTGGCATGGTCATGTCAAGGTATGCCACCACCTGCTGGTTCAGGTCCTGCTCCAGGTCTACCTGCTGCTGATGAGCTGCTTTATTATGCAGGTGAAGAAAGGTACTCATCAGCGACTGTAGACTCAGGCTGCTGCTGATGGAGCAGGTACTGCTCCTGCCACCCCACCCCTCCCCAGCAGCCATGGTAGTGGAAGGTGAGCACAGAGGGTCCCCCCAGTCAGACCTGCAAGAGAATGGACGATGGCGCTGATAGGCATTGGCAAACTAACTATGTAGGATGTCTCTGTAGTAGGTCGGTTGGCCTCCCTCTCAGTGGGTGTGAAAAAGGCCCCCATTTTGTGCTGGTATCGAGGGCCCAATAAGATGGAGAGCCAGAAGTCATCTCGCTGCTGAATGGTGACAATGCGGCTGTAACTACGCAAGCAAGTAAGCATGCATCGTGCCATTTGTGCAAGTGACTCGGAGGGACTCCCTGACTCCATCTCCACTGCATAATGCCACAGCGTGTCTGGGTCCTCTGTCTCGCCTTCCTCATCACCCTCTAGCTCCTCTGGCTGCTCCTGCTCCTCCTCTCCTGTCAGATTACTAGAAAAACCTAAACTGTGCTCCACTGTGCCCCTCCCCCTCATCCTCCAGTTCAGGCCCCACAGGGCTCATGTGGCCGTGAGATGTAGGCGCCATGTCTCCATTGCCCTGACCAGCCATCATTTCCAACATGTGTTGAAAGAAATGAAGCAGTGGAATTACGTGGTTCATCCCGTAATCATGGCGACTTTCTAATAATGTGGCTTCCTCAAAGGGCCTGAGCAAACTGCAGGTGTCATGTATGAGCTGCCAATGGTTGACATTGAAGTTAGTACCCCTATCCTCTTGGATCATCAAGAAATCGGTGATGGCTTTTCTCTGTTCGTATAGTCGGTCCAACATATGGAGGGTGGAATTCCAACGTCACAAATCAGACTATGCTGGGGGATACCGTTCTGGTGCTGCAGCTCAAGGAGGGTGTGCTCTGCGGTGTACGAGTGGCTGAAGTGCATGCAAAGTTTCCTTCCCATTGTTGCAACCAGATTGAACACGTGTGCCATGCAGGGCGCATGGCTCAGCCTTCCCAATCGCAGCACAGACAAGATGTTCTTCCCGCTGTCAGTCACCATGGTTCCCATTTCCAGTTTTCGTGGAGTAAACCATGCACCAATTTCTTTACGAATGACTTATCAGTTCCTCCCCTGTGTTACTCCGTTCGCCAAGGGAAACCATGTGAAGAACAGTGTGACACCGCCGTGCCCTGAACACATGGTAAGCTGAAGGGGCACTGAGACTTGTCTGGGCAGTGGAGGCCGAGGACACGGTGGAAGATGAGGAGGTGGAGTCGCACACTGTCACAGGACCAACGGCCTGGGAGTGTGGAGGAGGAAGCGGCGTGACCTGTCCAAGTTGGTGTTGTGGCTGTGCAGGAACCACATTCACCCAGTGAGCCATAAAGGACATGTATTGTCCCTGACCATAGTTACAGCTCCAGACATCGGCGTTGCTGTGCACTTTGGTACACACTGGGCTTAAGGTCTGGTCCACCAGGGCTGGTACTGCCTTCATTGCAAAGAAATGATGGCTTGGCACTCTCCACCTCGGCTCGGCACAAGCCATCAGTTCTCTGAAAGGAGCAGAGTCCACCACTTAAAAAGGGAGGGACTGCAGCACCAGCAACTTGAACAGGAGCACATTCAGCATCTGCGCCATTGGATGAGTGGGCACATACTGTTGTCTCTTGGATATGGCTTTGCTGATGGATTGTTGACGGAATGACTGACTTAAAGTAGGAGGAGCAGGAGCCTCTGGAGTGACAGAAGGAGGGTATGACACACATCTCCCTTCGGCTGAGGTGGTGGAGCCTTGGCTGACTGAAAGAGGGAGCGGCATGCCACTGGGTGATGCAGCAGGCTGGACCACTACATCGGAGCCACGGTTCTCCCAGTCTGCTTCATGGTGGCACAGCATATGTTGATGCAGGGCCGTGGTACCAACATTGGGATCCTGGCCACGCTTCACCTTCTGCCGACACATCTTGCATGTGGCTATGTTAACCTTCTCCGAATACTTGATGAAAAACTGTCACACCGCCGAGTAGCTGATTTTTCCACCAACAGTCCTCACTAATCGACTGCTACTGCCGTCATCTCCAGGAACCCCTGTTCCACTACCACCTGGGAAGGTAGGCTGCCGCAAAGCAGGTGGTCTCCCCCAGGCACGTTTGGCTCCAGAATTTCCACTTCTGCCACGATGCTGACTGCCAGCTACCACCTTGCTGGCTCAGCTGCCACTCGCCCCTAGTCTGCTGCGACATATGCCTGCGCCTGATGAATTTAGGCCTCTGCCACTCCTCTGTGCACATCCTGGCACTTCTCTGCCTGACATACTTAGTACAATAAGCTTCCCTATGCTTAAAATAGTATTTGTCTAGAACAGCAGCAGGCGTGTACTTTTGGCTGTCCTTTCACAGTATCTAGGCCATTGACAGATTAAAAGGTACAAAATAGTACACTACTTAGATGTACGTATGTGGTATGCACTTATGAGGGCATAAAAATTTGCTACAGTATGCTTAATAAAGTATTTGAGTACAACACCAGCCTGTGAGTACTTTTGCCTGGACTTTCACAGTATCTAGGCCCTTGACAGATTAACAGGTACAAAATAGTATACTACTTAGATGTAGGTATGTGGTATTCACTTATGAGGGCAGAAAAATGCGCTACAGTACGCTTAAAAAAAAAACATATTGGAGTAAAACACCAGTCGTTGATTACTTTTGCCTGGACTTTTACAGTATCTAGGCCCTTGAAAGGTTAACAGCTACAAAATAGTACACTACTTAGATGTAGGTATGTGGTATGCACTGTACGCTGAAAAAACTTATTTTTGCACGACATCAGCAGTACACAGCAGTGCTGGAGCACATAAAAGCTGTGTACTAAACCCAAAATTGCACTGTCAAAGACTATAAGAAATGGACTGCTGTTTTTTTTTACCGTCTACAGACTAGTATAACCAGCAGATGATTTGTTGTGGAACAAAGACACAGAATTGCGCTGAAAAATTATTCTTGTCTCCTCTGAAAGGTTTATGAAATTAAGGCAGCTTGTTGAAATGTATGAGGCAACACACAGCTCTCTGCTCCTCTCTGTAATACAATGCTGTAGAAAGTGACTGGGAGGTTATTGGCTGAAGTAAAAATCCTTCTCAGTGAAAAAAAGGCACCGCTCTCTGTCCACCAGAACGCTGATGTGACTAGGAGGTGAAACGCTGCTGGAAAAAGCTTTTATGTATAACACACACACACACAGGCTGTCCGTCCTATCTCTCTGCAGTGTAATGAATAAAGTGACTGGCCACAATATGGCTGCCGTTTATATATGGCTGTGACATCACAGGGGTGACTGGCTGCTGATAGGCTGCATCCTGCATGTGATTCAAGGTCATCCTGCCTACGTTGATCCCACCTTCCCAGAGCTCCTTGCCCCATGTCCTCACATGTGGATCTGCCATTTTAGATGCCCTGGAGTCTGGACTGCACTAAATGGAGTTTAATGAAGCGATTTGCGCAATGGAATCGATATTCGCATTAGTTGGAAATCAAATTTTTATGAAATTTGTAACGAATTTGGATTTGTCAGCTTCGATTCGCTCATCTCTAGTCAAAACCTCTGGTACTATCAGCCACCCCTGTGCAAATCCTGAATTTAGGCCTCAAATGTACATGGTGTTCTCTTACTTCTGAGCCATGTTTTCCACCCTCAGAGCAATTTACACCCACATATGGGGTATTTTCGTACTCGGGAGAAGTTGTGTTACTTAGTTTGGGGCTTTTTCTCCTTTTACCTCTTGTAAAAATGAAAAATTAAGGAAAAACCCAGCAATGTTAGTGTAAAAAAAATAAATATATATATATTTTTTAATGAACATGCTGGTGTAGCCCCAATTTTTTCATTTTCAGAAGTGACAAAAGGAAAAAAAAGCCCCCCAAAATTTGTAACACAATTTCTCCCGACTATGGAAATACCCCATATGTGGCCCTAAACTGTTGCCTTGAAACACTACAGGGCTCCGGAGTGAGAGAGCGCAATGCACATTTGAGGCCTAAATTAGTGATTTGCATTTTTGTGCCGACATTCCACTGACAGCAGAGCACTGGCGGATTATTCTGGCGCTATGAGTGCTGGGAAGTGCACTGTCTCATAGACGGCAATGCACTTCTGTGTGGACTCCACAGACAGAATAGACATGTCTATGCTTACTGTGGACTCCAGAATTGTTCTTTCTACCACAGAAACATCTGCAGCGGAAATTCTGTCATGTGCACAAGAAAGCATCGGGGTGCTGGGCCGTAAAAGTTTGTTTGACCCGCCATCAAATTGACAAAGTCCTCATTGGAAAAAAAACGTGAAGTCCATTTCAGTGAGGACTGTGGGGTCAATTTGGATTTCTGGGCAGCCAACAAACCTATAGATCAGTGGCTTATATAGGTGACCCCGCCTAGACTGGGGTCCAGATGGGGTCACCTATATGGGGGAGGACAGGGGGAATTGTATAGGGGACAGGGTCACTAGTATGGGGGAACTCTACTATTATTGCCCTGCAGTGCCTTCTGGGGGGGATCATCCTCACTGGATGATGATGGGGGAGGAGAAAGAAATGTGGGTCTTTCTCCTCTCCCTCATTGGCGGTCTCTGTGTCGGAGGCAAGCTCATGGGGAATGCCTCCTCCACCAAAAAGGCTTTGGGGTATTTATATTTTATAGGGGGTGGGGGGTGTAAGTGTGTAAATGTAATGCCGCATAAGCCCCCGAAAAAGGTGCAAAATGAAACCTGCACCCCATAAAAATCTAGGGGCAGGCAGCAGACCAGTGTTCGCCAAGATGTGGCCCTCCAGATGTTGAAAAACTACAACTCCCAGCATGCTCAGACAACTGTTTGCTGTCTGGGAATGCTATGAGTTGTAGTTTTCCAACATATGGATGGCCACAGTTTAGAGACCACTGCACAGTGGTCTCCAAACTTAGGGTCTCCAGATGTTGCAAAACTACAATTCCCAGCATGCCCAGACTGTCTGGACATGCTGGGAGTTGCGGTTTTGCAAATTGTATGGGGGAGAGCACTCACCCACCGCATCATCGCCGCTGCTGCCGGAACTCCGGACACCCACTGCCCGACCTTCAGACACCCGCAGCTTCCGCCCCTGGACCTCCAGACACCCGCCGCACACCTCCCAATCCCGCCATGCACCCGCTGATTCCACCACACATGCACACCTGATCGGGTTAATCATATGGGGTTATCGCTCTCACACTCTAATGGTGTCTCACACTCTGGTCACTGGAAGTTCAAAATGGCCCCTCGTGGCAAAAAAAAACTCTCTGAGGATCTGAAAAAAAGAACTCTTGCTCTACATAAAGATGGTCTAGGCTAAATGAAGAATGCCAAGACCCTGAAACTGAGCTGCAGCATGGTAGGCAAGACCATACTGCGGTTTTACAGGACAGGTTCCATTCGGACATTCAGAACAGGCCTCACCATAGTCGACCAAATAAGTTGAGTGCACATGCTTAGCGTCATATCCAGTGGTTGTCTTTGGGTAATAGATGTATAAGTGCTGCCAGCATTGCTGCACAGGTTGAAGCAGTTGGGGGGGGGGAGAAGTCCAGTCTGTCAGTGCTTCAACCAAACAGCGCACACTGCAATCTAATTGGTCTTCTTGGCTGTCACTCTAGAAAGAAGCCTCTTCTAAACATAAAGCACAAGAAAGCTAGAAAACAGTTTGCTAATTACAAGCCGACTAAGGACGTGGATGACTGGAACCATGTCCTATTAACATTAGCTATTAAATAACTCAATGGAAATTATTCCTACTAAGTCAGCATAGTTTCTCTCTCTCTCCTGATTCATTTCTTGAATAATATTACTATCCAAAACTGGAAAATAGTCAGGAGCTGAAATTGTCATATACAACAATAAAATGTGCCAATATCAAAGTTTTGGTGTGCTCTCATTTCTCGTAGTGTTGTGGTTCTCTAGGGCTCAACGGTACAAGCATTTCACTTACAGGCGGTTAAGACAAGTAATATGGAAAGGAGTACATAGTGCTCTGTCCACGGAGAGAACGATCATTCATGTGTGTAACCCATAAAAAACCTATAATGTGACTCACTAACTCCATCACAACCCCTTCCTATAAACATGAATGGAGGGGTGTGGCGTACGTCACTAGGGGGCGTCGACATGACATCATGTCCCCGTCTCGGAGGCAGCGCACGGCATAAAATGACGGGGGCTGCACAGAGATCGCGGGGGTTCCCAATTGGCAGGACCCCTGCGATCAAACATCTTATCCCCTATCCTTTGGATAGGGGATAAGATGTATAAAGCCGGAATACTCTTTTAAAAACAAAACAAGCAAACAAAAAATGCACTGGAGTTTCCTGATTCAATGCTATTCTAGCACTTTTTAAGACCGGCAGCCTGCTATTCATGAGCAACATGTAATATGAGCATAACAAGTTTATTAGCATATACTGTAGCGTGGCCATAAGCACATTCATAAGCATTGCATGTAACATAAACATATAGCCTTACATATAAATGACACAAGAACATTCAATTAACTCAAAATATATGTTCTTTCAAAGTAATATGGTAAAACAGAGTACCTTATGATTATATTCTATGATACCCTACAAACACCATGTAACATCGTATTAAAAATCTACTATACAGTGACCCCCCCGACCTACGATGGCCCCGACATACGATCATTTCAACATACAATGGTCTCTCAGAGGCCATGGCATGTTGAAGGCAGCATCAACATACGATGCTTTTGTATTTCGGGGCCATCGCATAAACGGCTATCGGGCAGCGCAGACTGCTTCAGCTGCCACCGGATAGCCGTTTACGGTGCCCCGTGTGCTCCGCTGACGATCACTTACCTGTCCTTGGCGCTCCGGCGCGTCCTCTTCGGGATCCCCTGCATGGCCGGCGCTCTCCATCGTCGTCATCACGTCGCTGCGCACGCCGTCCCGTCTTCCAATAGGAGCGGCGTGCGTAGCAACGTGATGGCGGCGACAGAGAGCGAGGATGCCGGGGAAGCAGAGGCCTTGCCGGAGCGTCGGGGACACGGCGACAGCGATGGACGGCGACATCCAGAGCAGCGGTGATGGTCCGGAGCGGCGGGGACACGTGAATACAACCTTTAATACCAGTGGTCTTCAACCTGCGGACCTCCAGATGTTGCAAAACTACAACTCCCAGCATACCCGGACAGCCGTTGGCTGTCCGGGCATGCTGGGTGTTGTAGTTTTGCAACATCTGGAGGTCCGCAGGTTGTAGACCACTGTCCTATACTTTACATTGCACGGATCCCTCAGCATACGATGGTTTCAACAAACGATGGTCCATTTGGAACGGATTACCATCGTATGTTGAGGGACCACTGTAATAACTTGTCCCCTGGCAATAACCAACCACAAAAGACTGTTAAAAAAAACAAACGACCATTTATATACCAGTCCTATACTGACATATTGGGGAGATGGGACAGGTTTTCATAAATCTCCCCCATTAGGATTAGTGAGAAATCTTTAGTGTGTGAGTAATAAATACGATGGAATTTGCCCTGTTTGGGGTGTAATAGTGATCTAACTGACTTGCCTCCCAGAACAGAAATAATTAAAGGGGTATTCCAGGCAAAAACTTTTTTTTTTATATATCAACTGGCTCCGGAAAGTTAAACAGATTTGTAAATTACTTCTATTAAACAATCTTAATCCTTCCAATAGTTATTAGCTTCTGAAGTTGATTTGCTGTTTTCTGTCTAACTGCTTTCTGATGACTCACGTCCCGGGAGCTGTCCAGCTCCTATGGGGACATTTTCCCATCATGCAAGGGATATTCTCTCATCATGCACAGCTCCCGGGACGTGACATCATCATTGAGCAGTTAGACAGAAAACTTCAGAAGCTAATAACTATTGGAAGGATTAAGATTTTTTAATAGAAGTAATTTACAAATCTGTTTAACTTTCCGGAGCCAGTTGATATATAAAAAAAAGTTTTTGCCTGGAATACCCCTTTAATGTATATTGTTACTTCTTTTTTTTAACAGAATTAGGTGGACAAGTGAAAATCTATTTAATAACCTCTGATAAAACATTCGCCCAATACATTATATACACTGTGTCTAGATTACAATGGACATCTTTACATTTCATCCCTCTATAACCAACCGTTGTGGTTTATTCAGTAGTTTTTTTTGTAAATCCTGTTGTGGCACTAAGGTTAAATCATTTATTTTACCTTTTTAGTGTCTATTAGCTTTTGATTTTTTGTTTTTAGTAACTTCTTAGTAACGTTGACTGAGGGTTTTTACCAATTTTGAATGTTGTGGCCAAATGTAATGGGAAATGACTTTTACTTCTTCCTACTAAGGAGGATTACTTTCACACAAAATCTAACTCAGAAATTAACCCCTGCAAAGGTTCCACTGCCCATGGGCTTTTCCAAACAGTTTCAGCTAAAAGAATTAATGTTTATTCAACAAGTTTATTCTTTTGGCGGAATCCAGATTCAAGTCACATGTTCTGCTACAGAACTTCCATATTGTGCACTGAGCAGCAAAATCCCATTGTGATCAATAGGATTCTACTGCAAGAAGAAAATCTGTAGTGTGCATTGGCTCTTAAAGGGGTACTCTGTCCCTAGACATCTTATCCCCTATCCAAAGGATAGAGGATAAGATGTCTGATTGCGGGGGTCCCGTCGCTCGCCATGCCCCCTTCCATAGACTTGCATTGAGGGGGACGGGGCATGATGTCATAAGGGGGCAGGGCCGAAACATCATGATACCCCACCCCTGAATCGCCAGTCATTATCCACGGAGCAAACATAGCTCCAGGATGCTGATGTATGGGGGTGCTGCAGGAGAGTTGACAGGGGTCCCGCCGCTGGGGTGTGGCGAGCAGCGGGACCCCCATGATCAGACATCTTATCCCCTATCCTTTGGATAGGGGATAATATGTCTAGGGGTGGAGTACCCCTTTAAGGTTGGATCCGCAGTAAGGGCTCTTACCAATGAGATACAGGGCAGCTCAGCAGAGTGGGTGAAGTTATAGGAACAACCAAAAAGCCACATCCTGTATTGTAAGTGGGCTGGACAAGAACGGATACTTCACTAACAGTGTATACTAAAACAAGTTATTTTTTTCCTGCAGACATAAATTCACTGATATAGCAGATAGAAACATTAAATCTTCATTTCAATTATTTATTATGAAACATGACCATATTGCACTGATGCCGGCCATCTTTAGTGTTGTGTTCACTCGTTGTTCTGTACTCTTACGTCTGCTTGATGGATATCCCCTGAGGATTGCTTTACAAACAAGAAACACATTGAGCATGTGGAGAAATGAGTTGACACTGTTGTAAAACTGGTCATTTGGCCTGTACTATATATATAGGCTAGAGAAGGTATGCTGCTATGGTATATGGGACCGCATTAACCCCACATAAGGTTGGGTTGCATTAAAGGAATGAAAAAACACAGCTACTTTAAAAAACTGCTCCCTGTCTGTCTCCAGATGGGTGTGGTTCTGCAGCTCAGTTCCATTGAAGTGAATGCATTACCACACCCAACCTGGAGACAGACGTGGAGCTGTCTTTGAAAGAAATTAGCTGTGTTTTTCTATTCCTCGATAACCCCTGTAAAGTCCTTTGCTCCATGTTCACACTGCAGCTTATAGTACTGTGCCATTACTCTCACATAAGAGGCGGCTTGTAATTGGGATATATGGACTATGGCTAGTGGTAGCAACAAATAAATGGACCAGTAATCCATATATGTATATGAGGATCGATACTTGGTTGGTCTATTACTAACCTAGTGTCCATTAATGTATATGCAGTACATCAAGTATGTACTGAAGGATGACATTTTAGTGATTTAGTGGTTGCATATTTTATAATGAAAAATTGAATTTGAGGACTTAATGTTTCCATCCGCTATATCAGTGTGTTAATGGACAACGATGCATACCCATATGTACATTTAACAGCAACCATTTTCTTAAAGGGGTACTCCACCCCTAGACATCTTATCCCCCTGATGTCTGATTGCGGAAGTCCTGCTGCTGGGGAGCCCTGCGATCTCGGCTGCGGCACCCCAGACACCAGGATGACTAGCGATGTGGGGCGGAGGCTCGTGATGTCACGGCCACACCCCACTCGTGATTTACTGGCCACGCCCCTTCAATGCAAGTCTATGGGAAGGGGCGTGGCATCCATCACGCCCCCTCCCATTGATTTGCATTGAGGGGGCATGACCATGTTGTCACAACTGGGGCATGGCCGTGACATCACGAGCCTCCGACGTTGCACCCGGCGCTCTAAATTAACATTGGGTGCAGCAGGGAGACCTCCGCCTTTGGATAGGGGGATAAGAGGTCTAGGGGTGGAGCACCCCTTTAAGATACATAGAAATTAAAGGGGCTGTGCGGAGATATATTCTTACATGTAAAGGTGGCCAGGGGGGGCTAACTATAAATGAAAACTATTGTATCAATTCATTTGTCCCAGCCATTTATTTATGGCTACATTTACAAGTAAAAATATGTCTCCAGAAAACCCATTTAGGGATAAACGCAAGGAAAATGAGTCGCACAAAGCAGAGTATACTTATTATATAATTCTATATGATTCATCAAAAGACTGAGAAAGGCAGCACCTCGGTGACCCCTTCCCCTGAAGATATACCTAAAGTCTGAAAGGTGCAGGTGTATGGATTCTGAACTCTTCACCACCAGCAAGAATACGAGATGTACAGATAATGGATCTGATCTGAGGAATCTATTACTGCTCTTTGATATGAGGCAGCTGGATGTGTTACTGAGCTCTTACTTCTATTTCAGCCGGATGAGTGATCCCATGCACCTCGCACACAGTAAAGAGCAGTTTTCAGCACATACCAGCTAGATGCTTTTCCATGCTCTGCAGTTCCTTTGCGGTTAAAGCTTCTTTCAGGAGTTTTTGGTTCGGTGAGCCCCCACTTCTGGCAGACAAGACATCCAAGTCCCAGACTGGTTGACGCTAAAAGAAGTTCAAAAAGTGAGAGAATGTACTTTAAAAAACAAGCGGAACATGGAAATAGGAAAGCAATAATTATATGTTCCCCGCACACTGAGATTTTTGGAAACAAGTTGTTTCCTATTAGAAGTGTCCTGAGCACTTTCAAGAATAGGATGTTAACTCTGTAAAGCACCAATAATAAATCCTCAATTCGGCTACACTGTAGATTTATCACACACGGAGAGCCAGGAATAAGTTACTCAACGTCCATGTCAGATGATCTCCATAATCCTGCCCGACACAGATATAGTTTTACAGCTTATTTTAGCAGGTTTTAGAAGGCTTTTGGAGGCAACTAAAGACCTCTTCAACCAATGATCACTTTCATGCTGCCTGAATCGCAATTAATGGGTTCTCCACTGCCAGCGTTCTGAACATTTTGTTCCAAACGCCTTGAGCGGGCGGTGGGGGTTGTGACATCACGCCACGCCCCCTCAATACAAGTCTAAGGGAGGGGGCATGGCAGCCGCCACGCCCCTCCCATAGACTTGCATTGAGGGGGTGTGGCGGGACACCCTAAGGGGCGAGACCAAGACATCAAAACCCCCTCCACCTGCACCAAGCATTCTAAACCAACGAGTGCTGCACAGAGATTGCAGGGGTCTCAGCTGCGGGACCCTCACGATCAGACATCTTATCCACTATCCTTTGGATAGGGGATAAGATGACTAGGGGCAGAGTACCCCTTTAAATGGTAGACATCTCCCTGTGCCCGAAAAGGGAACTAGCTATCAATTATGACGGTGCAGGGAGAAGCCACAGGTTCCCTTTCAAGCAATCCACTACTCTGGGAGACAGAGAAGACAATCACTAGCAAACAGCAGCTCTGGTGGACCTGGCCAATTCATGTACATTATGAACACCCATATATTTGCATGGCTGAATGTAACACTTTCTTTCCCCTGTAGTGACCATAGCACTAGAATAAGAATGGAGATCTGTTAGGCCTCTTTCACACTGCCATCGGAGAAATAAAATACGCATTCACTATTTTCTTTCTCCACTAATCTCCGGTAAACTACCATTCAAGTTAATGAGGTCAGTCGGGACCCAGCAGTGTCCGTTGAAATTGGACCTGTTTCAGGGTCCATTCTGCACATAAGAAAAAAAAAAAAAAAGAGCTGAACAGACCCTGAATGGGGTAGATGCAAACAGCAATGTGAACTTAGCCTTACAATCAGTTCCTTACCAGTCATTAGATTTTACCATATATTATTGGTGGCAATGCATTACATATGGTAAAATCTTCTTCCTCACCATCCCTGTCAGCAGCAAGGTTTCCCTGGCATGGTGAGGAAGAAGATTTTACCATATGTAATGGGTTGCCATCTGTTACATATGGCATAATCTAATGACAGGTTCACTTTAATGGATTTATCCCTAGATTATAACTTATAAACTATTTATAGGATAAGTGAAAAGTATCTAATCAGTTGGGGTCAGACTGCTGGGCCCCCCACTGATCATGAAAGGAAAGATTCCGTGTATCCCATGGGAAAGAGCGGTAGTCAAGCATGCATGCTGCTGCTCCATGCAATCTCTACAGAACTGCTGATAATAGCCCAGAAGACTTTCATTACAGAAAATCACTTAATTTGGGACAATCCACTTTATTTTGGAAAATCTTTATTTTAGATACTAGATTTGTGTTGAAGCCTCTAATACTTTTTCTTTTTAGCAAATTTTCTGAGAATATCAGATGTGGTGGATCAGAACTGTCATTGCATTTACTGCTATCTAGTTCAGTTGCTTATTATCCTTATTATGCAGATTGGATAAGAGGAAAGCTTCACCTTTGAGCCACTTAAAAGAGTACTGGATAATAGTTTCACCAGCAGAGGGCAGACTGCTGAAGACATGGACTGTTATAAAGTAACATCTGCAGACGGGTCTGTAGAGCAGAAAAAAGCTGTCCGGGCATGCTGGTATTTTTTCAACAGTTTTATCACCATGCAACAGCTGGAGATACACCATTTGGAATACACTGCTGCAAAGGACTGAATAGGGTCTATGGTCATTTTGCAATCGTCAACAAAAAAAAATTATCAATAAAAAAAAGGGAAGTAGAAAGGAGGCACCTGACAAAAATACCCTGAATAAAGCAAATCCACCCCATATTGTAACACAAGTCCCATAAAATCACAATCCAAGATAAAAGTCTGTAATATGGGGCGGTTCTCGGAACACCAAATAGAAGAATGATAATATCAGATAAAGAAGAATAGTCCTGCAACTCACTGCATGTCTGTAATACAGCATGTGAAGGCCAACATGGAGATCCAGGAGTGTAACGAGAGGCTCAGAGGCTACAACCGGTATAATGTAGATAATACCATTGTATAGTTGTATTAAAGATTAGTTAAAACTTGTATATTTTTTTAAGTAGGGCTCTGTACACTGAGGACAAGCAGGGCTCTGTACACTGAGGACAAGCAGGGCTCTGTACACTGAGGACAAGCAGGGCTCTGTACACTGAGGACAAGCAGGGCTCTGTACACTGAGGACAAGCAGGGCTCTGTACACTGAGGACAAGCAGGGCTCTGTACACTGAGGACAAGCAGGGCTCTGTACACTGAGGACAAGCAGGGCTCTGTACACTGAGGACAAGCAGGGCTATGTACACTGAGGACAAGCAGGGCTCTGTACACTGAGGACAAGCAGGGCTCTGTACACTGAGGATAAGCAGGACTCTGTGCTCTGAGGACAAGCAGGGCTCTTTGCAGTGAGGAAGAGCAGGGCTCTGTACACTGAGGACACGTAGGGCTCTGTACACTGAGGACAAGCAGGGCTCTGTACACTGAGGACACATAGGGTTCTGTTTGACAAGCCAGGAGCCCTGCTTGCCCACCCACACTTTCTGTGTTTGGTCTTCTCACAAAGACATACAGACAATAGCTGCAGGGACAGCATTTTTTCACCAGCAAATATACATTTTTTTTTTAACCAATGTATATTACAAATATACATATGTTATTATGTACATTATATAAAAAGTTCTTGTTTATGGTATACTTTAACCCCTTAAGGACATAGGGCGTATCCATACGCCCCCGTTTCCAAGTCCTTAAGGACCGAGGGCGTATGGATACGCCCTGAGCATTTCCGGCCCCCACCGCTAGCCAGAGGGGAGCCGGAGCCGGATGCCTGCTGAAATCGTTCAGCAGGCATCCCGGCATATCGCCCAGGGGGGTCATTATGTCCCCCCATGTCGGCGATTGCCGCAGATCGCTGGACAATTCAGTCCAGCGATCTGCGGCGGATTCCGGGTAAATCAGGTCTCCAGTGACCCGATGACCCGAATTACTGACTGATCGGGGCCTGCAGGGGTGAGGTGGCACTGGTGCCACCTCACGATCGCCCTGATTCGTCAGCCGGATTACCGGCCGACCAATCAGGGCGCCTGCTGCGGGTGTCACTCCCGCAACCCGCTCCGCCCCTCTTCCGGAGGACGTGAGCGGGCAGAAGACCCCGGGTGCTGGGGACCCCGATCCCCGGCGTCCCTGTTGGGATCGGGGCCCCAGGAGCGACGGCGGCAGCGAGGGACAGTCCTGAAGTGTGGATCGTTGGAGGAGAGTGACAGCCTCCTGCTGTTGCTTAGCAACAGCTCCCAACATGCAACAAGGGCATGCTGGGAGCTGTAGTTATGCAACAGCAGGAGGCAGACCACCACAACTCCCAGCATGCCCTTATGGGCATGCTGGGACTTGTAGTTTTGCAACAGCTGGAGGCACATTCTTTCTATGGAAAAGTGTACCTTCAGCTGTTGTGTAACTACAACTCCCAGCTTGCACAATCAGCTAAAGTGCATGCTGGGAGTTGTAGTGGTGCATCTGGTGGTTGCATAACTACAACTCCCAGCATGCCCGTTGGCTGTCAGTGACTGCTGAGAGTTGTAGTTTTGCAACAGCTGAAGGCACACTGAGTTAAGTAGTAAACCAGTGTGTCTCCAGCTGTTGCATAACTACAATCCCCAGCATCCCCAGCCAATGTAGTATGCCTCCGGCTGTTGCATAACTACAAGACCCAGCATGCCCTTCCGCTGTCCGTACATGCTGGGGGTTGTAGCTTTTGCAACAGCTGTTACCAAACTCGGTGTTTCACAACCTGTGTGTCTCCAGCTGTTGCAAAACTACAACTCCCAGCATGCACTCATAGACCGTACATGCTGGGAGTTGTAGTTTTGCAACAGCTGGATGTCCCCCCCCCCCTCCCAATGTGAACGTACAGGGTACACTCACATGGGCGGAGGATTACAGTAAGTATCCGGCTGCAAGTTTGAGCTGCTGCAAATTTTCTGCTGCAGCTCAAGCTGCCAGCGAGAAACTACTGTGAACCCCCGCCCGTGTGACTGTACCTTAAAAACACTACACTATACTAACACAAAATAAAAAGTAAAAAACACTACATATACACATACCCCTACACAGCCCCCCTCCCCTCCCCAATAAAAATGAAAAACGTCTGGTACGCCACTGTTTCCAGAACGGAACCTCCAGCTGTTGCAAAACAACTACTCCCAGTATTGCCAGATAGCCACTGACTGTCCAGGCATGCTGGGAGTTTTACAACAGCTGGAGGCCCCCTGTTTGGGAATCACTGGCGTAGAATACCCCTATGTCCACCCCTATGCAATCCCTAATTTAGGCCTCAAATGCGCATGGCACTCTCACTTTGGAGCCCTGTCGTATTTCAAGGCAACAGTTTAGGGCCACATATGGGGTATCGCCGTACTCGGGAGAAATTGAGCTTCAAATTTTGTGTGGTATTTTCTGCTATTACCCTTTTTAAAAATGTAAACTTTTTGGGAAAACAAGCATTTTAAGTAAAAAAAAAATTTTTTTTTTACATATACAAAAGTCATGAAACACCTGTGGGGTATAAAGGTTCACTTAACCCCTTGTTACCTTCCCTGAGGGGTCTAGTTTCCAAAATGGTATGCCATGTGTGTTTTTTTTTTTTGCTGTCCTGGCACCATAGGGGCTTCCTAAATGCGACATGCCCCCAGAGCAAAATTTGCTTTCAAAAAGCCAAATGTGACTCCTTCTCTTCTGAGACCTGTAGTGCGCCAGCAGAGCAATTTTCACCCCCATATGAGGTGTTTTCTGAATCGGCAGAAATTGGGTTTCAAATTTTGGGGGGTATTTGCTGCTATTACGCTTTTTAAAAATGTAAAATTTTTGGGAAACCAAGCATTTTAGGTAAAAAAAAAAATATTTTTTTTACATATGCAAAAGTCGTGAAACACCTGTGGGGTATTAAGGTTCACTTTACCCCTTGTTACGTTCCCTGAGGGGTCTAGTTTCCAAAATGGTATGCCATATGTGTTTTTTTGCTGTTCTGGCACCATAGGGGCTTCCTAAAGGTGACATGCCCCCCAAAAACCATTTGTCGCTCCTTCCCTTTTGAGCCCTCTACTGCGCCCGCTGAACAATTAACATAGACATATGAGGTATGTGCTTACTCGAGAGAAATTGGGTTTCAAATACAAATAAAAATTTTCTCCTTTTTACCCCTTGCAAAAATTCTAAAATTGGGTCTACAAGAACATGCGAGTGTAAAAAATGAAGATTTTGAATTTTCTCCTTCACTTTGCTGCTATTCCTGTGAAACACCTAAAGGGTTAATACACTTACTGAATGTCATTTTGAATACTTTGGGGGGTGTAGTTTTTATAATGGGGTCTTTTATGGGGTATTTCTAATATGAAGACCCTTCAAATCCACTTCAAACCTGAACTGGTCCATGAAAAATAGCGAGTTTGAAAATTTTGTGAAAAATTTCAAAATTGCTGCTGAACTTTGAAGCCCTCTGGTGTCTTCCAAAAGTAAAAACTCATAAATTTTATGATGCAAACATAAAGTAGACATATTGTATATGTGAACCCAAAAAAAAAATATTTTGAATATCCATTTTCCTTACAAGCAGAGAGCTTCAAAGTTAGAAAAATGCTAAATTTTCATTTTTTTCATCAAATTTGGTGATTTTTCACCAAGAAAGGATGCAAGTTACCATAAAATTTTACCACTAAGTTAAAGTAGAATATGTCACGAAAAAACAATCTCGGAATCAGAATGATAACTAAAAGCATTCCAGAGTTATTAATGTTTAAAGTGACAGTGGTCAGAATTGCAAAAAACGCTCCGGTCCTTAAGGTGAAAAAGGGCTCGGTCCTTAAGGGGTTAAATAACAGTGTTTACAATAAAAACATCATATTTTACCAAAATATTTAAATCAATTAGAACAAAATACTAGAGAACCGAATAACAATTTCCTAATATGAATTCAAAATATATTGAAATAAATATTATTAAAAAAATGCATAAATAAGTGACAGAAAAAAATAGATTTACAGTCTTCCTATAACGTATTACCAGAACCGCACCATTAGATGGTACCACAACATTACCGATGTGTTATGCACAAAATTCAGATTGTGGAAAGAACACTGTTTTGTTTTATCCCACAGATTCCAGGCACTTAGAGATGTATCATAGTGTATTTTTTATAAAATGGGTAATATAAGGCTTTCTGAGAAGGATTTGGTAATGGAGCCGCTGTTCGTGTGGAGGAAATGTAATGATAGTTTGTGTATTTATCTTCAAGCCATATAATTGTACTTTCTCTAATGTCTGGACACGTAGTGGCTGAAAAACATCATGAGATAACATTCTCACAAATCTGTCTGTAGAAAATTCTCATGGGAGAAGAATATTTCGATTTTTCGGCCATCTTTCAGGAGAGATAGAAGTTCACCAACATTTTAAAGTTTACTTTTTATCATTTTCATATACGGTAGATGTAGAGCATTACATGTGCACTCATGGTGATCAAGCCATAATATAGGGAAAGTGATAAGAGAAGTGGAAAACAGTGGTAGGCATTAGTGTCAATTAAATAATATAATACCTCCATGGTCACTGTTCTCGATGAACACTAATTAGTACTCAGTCACAACTTCTAAAGCTATTACGCAATAGAGAAAGTATCAATTTCAACTATGCTTTGGCGAATAATTGTAAGAATATCATGGCTGAAGAGTAGAACAAATAAATGGATCCTTAAAAAACTGAGTTCCTTTAACTGAGATACAGACTTGATTTGGTTAAGTATCCATTTGTTTGATAAACTGTCATCACTTTCATGCTGCCTGAACCACAAGTCACCAGGGCAGTTCTTAGTGGCTTCTGCCCGGACCACCAGCCTTGACTGACAGATCTCTTCTTTTACTTAAACAGGGAGGGATCTATGAATGAAGGCTAGAGGGGTGGGGAGAAGCCACTGGGGATGGCCCTGATGACTTGTGGTTCAGGCAGCATGAGAGTGATGAAAGCTTCCCTTATAGGTCTAAACAATTGGGTTTAGGCCTTATTCAGACTACCTACAAGAACAAGCCAGAGCTAGGACCGCTCAGAAATGTGCAGTCTATATACATGGCAATGCATTTCCTATTGCATTTGGCAGAAAAAATGTATATGTTCATTCTTTCCACAAAGTCTGGGATATGGAGTTTTCAGGGTGGACCCTCTGCAGTGGAAATTCCGTATTGTGAACGGTGCAACAGAATCCTATTTAAAACAATAGGAGGCTGCTGCACCATATTTTGCACTACAGAATTCAGAAAATACGTAGCAGGAATGAGCTCTTAGAGGACATGTACAGTTTTGCAATGTATTTTATTCTTCTAATAAATGGAGCAACATTGTAAACAGCTAATCTGTCACCTGTAAAATGTGCACAAAAAAATTCTCTTTCCCCGTGCAATCTATATATGGACCTAATATCCACAAATGGGCATATATAACAAAAGAGGACCAAGGTATGCTTCTAAGCACCCAATTTAAGAATAATTATTGTATAAAAAGTACATTCTTCTTCTCTTTCGCCCCCTTCCCTCTGCTACATCAGATTGCAGTATATGTTCTTTTGGTGTCTCTGTATAGTTATGTTATTCCTGTCGCCCAGCCAGGTACCTTGAGAAGGATTGTATGCCTAGTTACCACTTGGCAACTAATCATACACTGTATGGCTTTTTGCGATGTGCCTTCTTTTTTAATTTTTGTATTTTGGTTAAAACCTAAATAAATCTTTCTTTGGAAAAAAAAAAGTGCTTCAACCAATGGTATGAACCCGGCCCTACAGTTTATTTGTAGTGTGATATTTCTCCTCCTATGTTTTGGCATTTGAAAAGATATTTTCCTTAGTCTATATTGCGAATGTCCTTGATATCTTTTGCATTCCAAAAGATATCAAGGACACAAATGGGCCACGTGGTACTTTTCATAAATCTGTGCTTCCATATCTTTTATTCTTTAGTATCAAGTGTTAAAGATGCGTTCCCCTGAAGTGTTGACAGCTGGATCACCTCTATGCTCCCCCATTTCATTCCTATCCCTGCTAGAAGCCGTCTTGAAAAAGACCTGAAAACAAGGCTTGGCTTCGAGCTGACTGTCAATTAAACAGGGAAAAGGATGGGAGGGGGAGCGAGGGGGCGTTCCAGTGCTCAGCACTTCAGGGGTATGCAAATGCCTTTTTGATACCAAAGAAAAGATAGATGAAAAATACCAAGTGTCTCCTTGCCCTAACAGCTACCAAACAATGTCAGCAGTTTGGAATGTGAATTGCAGCTGACAGATTCTCTTTAAGGGTGTGTTCACACAAGGCTGATGCATGGTGGATTTTTTTGCAGCAGATTCATATAGTAGTATAATACGGTAGCGACAAGGTAGATGGAAACTGTAGAAATCTCAACCAAATGCTGAAAATAATCTGCAGTGTGTATTTTAAACTTACAGTGTGAGGAAATGCTGCAGATCGGCATTAGAATTTACCAATTACAAATACATGGATTTGAGTTTTTGTTTTTTTTACCTTAAGAGTAGGGTCACACGGAATGGATCTGCAGCATATTTTACACTGCAGATCAGCCGATAATGGACCCTACAGTGTGCCTCCAGGTGTGCGTGCTCGGAGTGGCCATCCGCCGCTACAAGCAGATGCAAAGCGATCTGAAAGTCGCCACATCGTGGCCGCTCCCACTGCTCCCTGAGCTAGGCAGACAGCAGCCGCAATGTGTGTGAGTATACTGCGCATGTGCACGACGACTCGTAAATCCTAAAATACACAGCGTAAAATATGTAAAAACTTTTTTACTCAAAGTATGCAACAAATCAGCTTGGGAAGAAAAATCATGAAAAATGTAGCTCCTAAAAAAAAGAGGAGTCAGGTTGTCCTGCACTGTTCTAGTATGGTATTTCAGATGACTGAATTTGAAATTAATTCAATTTGCAATCAATTTGTATATCCAATCCATACAAATTTTCTATAGGTTTACACACTTTTTAGCTTGTTATATCCAGGTATGTCAGTATTTTTCCTCTATGGATGGAAAATATTTATACTAAGGGAACTTTGTCTTCTAGTCCAATTTCCTGTTTAATTCTTATCTTTCACCATTTGATAGATACATTCGCTAGAACACTGGATAGTCTACCTGCTCCAGACTGAAAAATATAGTATCATTGTTGTGTTTAAGCTCTGAAGGCCAATTGCCCATCAAGCAAATGTAACCTTGGCAGATACACTTGGACAGACTGTTATAACAAATTGATTCACATATTGACTTTTGTGTTTAAATATCTCTGTTCTTGTTGAGATTTTATTATCTTTACATAAGTAACAAAGATTACAAAATTCAGAACCACTGGAAAATGTATCTGACCAGACGAGTTACTTGGTAATGAAAGATACCTTTATGCATCAGTGAAAATTACGTAAGCAAAAACAGTTTAGTTCAGTCATTTGTTTTATATTATTTCTTGGATAACAGGTTTGAATAGTTCGGAATATGCCAACAGTTTAAAACAACAAGACAAGAAATGTCTGGTTGGCATAAACTATATAGTCAAGAACTGGGAATAAAGAGGTTTAAAAGGAGGAGACTAGGGAACACTATAGATGGATTTATCATTAATATTGTATTGAGGGCTGTATGAGATCCTTGGATGTTCAGTCTCAAGTGATAGTTGTGTAATTTTTGTTATCCTACTTCACCCTCCTACATAGGTCTGAATGTTTGGCCAAGCCAATAGTACATGACAATGGGGGATCAGGGGCTGCAGTCCATTTTATGGCTTGTTTTAGGGTAAGGCTCCATTCTGACAACAGTTGTTTGTTTTTGTTGGACAAATGTGTCACTTTGCTTTGTCAGAAATCCGGGAATACAACCAGATTTTTAACATTGGATTTACACTATAAATGTCTTGTCAAAATGACAAGACTAATCCACACCTGGGCAACCCGATGCCAAATCCGAATGGAAACACATTAGTAAGTGACAGGACAATTGTTTTCAGCTTTCTGTTTGTGTTTTTGGAATATAAATCCCTTGGATTTTAGCATGGGAAAGTAACATAGTTCATAAGGTCAAAAAAAGACCAGAGTCCATTAAGTTCAACCTATAACCCTAATGAGTCCCTACTGAGTTGATCCAGAGGAAGGCAAAAAACCCTCATACTCTAGGTAAAAATTCCTTCCCGACTCCAAATATGGCAGTCAGAATAGATCAACCTTCTGTCCATCTAGATCTAGAATCCATAACCAGTAATGTTATTATTCTCCAAAAATGCATCCATACCCTTTTTGCCGAACTCTTTTACCGAGTTAACCATGACCACCTCCTCTGGCAGAGAATTCCATAGTCTCACTGCTCTTACAGTAAAGAACCCCCATCTGGGCTGGTGTAGAAACGTTCTTTCCTCAAGACCTAGAGGATGCCCCCTTGTTATAGATACAGTCCTGGGTATAAATAGATCATAGGAGAGATCTCTGTAAGGTCCCCTGATATATTTATACATAGTTATTTGGTCTCCCCTAAGCCTTTTTTTTTCCAGACTAAATAACACTAATTCTGGTAATCTTTCTGGGTACTGTAGTCCTCCCATTCCCCATATTACCCTGGTTGCCCGTCTTTGAACCCTCTCCAGCTCCACTATTCACACTATCCACACTGTTCTATGTGTGGTCTGACTAGTGATTTGTACAGCGGTAGAATTATTTCCTTGTCATGGGCATCTATGCCCCTATTGATGCACCCCATGATTTTATTTGCCTTGGCAGCAGCTGCCCAACACTGGTCACTACAGCTAAATTTACTGTTGTGTTGAACCTCATCTGCCACTTCCTAACCCAAACCTCCAAGCTATCCAGATCCATTTGTAACAGTGCACTGTCCTCTATAGTGTTTACCGCTTTACAGAGTTTAGTATCATCTGAAAAGATTGCTACTTTACTATTCAAACCCTCTACAAGGTCAATAATGAATACATTAAATAGAACAGGACCCAAGACAGACCCCTGTGGTACCCCACTAGTAGCAGTCACCCAATCAGAATAAGTACCATAACCCCCCCCCTCTGTTTCCTATCACTGAGCCAGTTACTAACCCACTTACACACATTCTCCCCCAGTCCAATCCTTCTCATTTTATGCACCAACCTTTTATGTGGCACGGCATCAAATGCTTTGGAAAAATCCAGATATACGACATCCAGCGATGGCCCCTGGTCCAGTCTGGAGCTCACCTCCTCATAAAAGCTGATCAGGTTAGTTTGACAGGACCGATCCCTCATAAAGCCATGCTGATATGGAGTCATACATTTATTTTTATCAAGATACTCCAAAATAACATTCCTTAGAAAACCCTCAAACTATTTAAATACAATGGAGGTTAAACTAACATGCCTATAATTCCCAGGGGTCACCTTTTGCCCCTTTTTAAATACTGGCCCCACATTTGCCATGCGCCAGTCCTGGGGAACAGTCCTGTTTACTATAGAGTCCCTGAATATAAAAAATGGGGGTCTGTCTATTACATTAATTAATTCCTTTAGAACACAGGGTGAATGCCTTCTGGACCCTGCAACTTGTCTATTTTGATCTTTTGTAAAAACCAAAGTGCAAAACCCATGTGAAAATCTTATTACCTTATGAGTGATCTCCAACACGTTCGACCTAAATGGTTCTTATAAAGAGCAAAACCACCAGATATGGCTCATAGTGCCTATTCCTTGGTTGCACCTCCAGCATAGTGCAGATGATTGAGGATAGAATTTATGTAAAAGAGAGGGTACTCTATACCATTTGGATAGAATTTTAAAGTTTGTTTCTTGTATACTACCCAACTTAGATAATTCATGGCAGAGAAAAAAGGATGTGTTCCATTCAGTCTCGGTGAATGACCAATGTAATTCTTTTTCCCAACTCTTCACATAAATAGGTATACGTTCCTGATTCCCAGTAAGGAGCAGGTTATATATTTAGGAGATAGACTTCATGATAGGTTCAGAAGCTGTACAAAACTGTTCAAAGGGAGTTAAGTCTCTGAATAAAGAGAGACCTAATCTCCGGGCTCTCATAAAATGCAGCAATTGAGAGTATTCCATTAATAGTTTGCTCGTCTGAGGAGTATCTGGGAGTAATTCCAAGAAGGGTTTGATAGTTGACTCAGACGTAACTGAGAAAACCGTTGAAGGGAAGAAGGAGGAGAAGTTTAAGAATCTAGAAGAAGAGAGGCCTGGTTTAAAGTACGGGTTGCCTAGTAGAGGGGTGTCACGATGCCGGCTGGCAGGTAGTGGATCCCCTGTGCCAGAGAGGGATGGCGAGGACCGCGCTAGTGGACCGGTTCTAAGCCACTACAGGTTTTCACCAGAGCCCGCCGCAAAGCGGGATGGTCTTGCTGCGGCGGTAGTGACCAGGTCGTATCCACTAGCAACGGCTTACCTCTCTGGCTGCTGAAGATGCTGAAGATAGGCGCGGTACAATGGAGTAGGCAGAAGCAAGGTCGGACGTAGCAGAAGGTCGGGGGCAGGCGGCAAGGATCGTAGTCAGGGGCAACGGCAGGAGGTCAGGAACACGGACTAGGAACAGACTAGGGAACGCTTTCACTAGGCACTAAGGCAACAAGATCCGGCCAGGGAGTGCAAGGGAAGTGACTAGATATAGGGAAGTGCACAGGTGAACACAATAAGCTAATTGGGAAGATTGGGCCAGGCACCCTCATTGGTGCACTGGCCCTTTAAATCGCAGAGACCCGGCGCGCGCGCGCCCTAGGGAGCGGGGCCGCGCGCGCCGGGACAGGACCGAGGGAGAGCGAGTCAGGTACGGGGACCGGGGTGCGCATCGCGAGCGGGCGCTACCCGCATCGCGAATCGCACCCCGGCTGAAGGCGGGACCGCAGCGCACCCGGTCAGTGGATCTGACCGGGGCGCTGCAACAACGAAGATGAGGCGAGCGCTCCGGGGAGGAACGGGGACCCGGAGCGCTCGGCGTAACAGTACCCCCCCCCTTGGGTCTCCCCCTCTTCTTGGGGCCAAAGAACCTGAGAAAGAAAAACTCAATTTTTTCGTGATGAGGTCCGATGCAAATTAGGAGGGGTTCTGTGTGGAAACGTACGAGACAGGTCACAGGAACGTAGAACCTGTTGATGAGAGAGGCCAAAAAAAATTTTCCTGCAGATCCGGAATCCAAGAAGAGCATAGTAGAGAAGGAGAAGGTAGAGGCAGATATCCGCACAGGCACAGTAAGGCGTGGAGAAGCAGAGTTGACATCAAGAACTGTGTCACCTTTGTGCGGAGTCAGCGTACGTCTTTCCAGGCGGGGAGGACGGATAGGACAATCCTTCAGGAAGAGTTCGGTACCGGCATAGTACAGGCAAAGATTCTCCATGCGGCGTAGTGTCCTCTCTTGAGGTGTCAAGCAAGACCGGTCAACTTGCATAGCCTCCGCGGCGGGAAGCACAGGAACAGATTGCAGAGGACCAGAGGGGAGAGGAGCCGGAGAGAAAAAACGCTTCGTGCGAACAAAGTCCATATCCAGGCGGAGCTCCAGACGCCATCCGGAAGAACGCATGTCAATGCGAGTGGCAAGGTGAATGAGTTCATGTAGGTCAGCAGGAGTCTCTCGTGCGGCCAGAACATCTTTAATGTTGCTGGATAGGCCTTTTTTAAAGGTCGCGCAGAGAACCTCACTATTCCAAGACAACTCGTAAGCAAGAGTACGGAACTGAATGGCGTACTCGCCAACGGAAGAAACACCCTGGGCCAGGTTCAGCAGGGCAATCTCGGCTGAAGAAGCTCGGGCAGGTTCCTCAAAGACACTTCGAATTTCCGAGAAGAAGGAGTGTACAGAGGCAGTGACGGGGTCATTGCGGTCCCAGAGCGGTGCGGCCCATGACAGGGCTTTTCCAGACAGAAGGCTGACTACGAAAGCCACCTTAGACCTTTCAGTAGGAAACTGGTCCGACATCATCTCCAAGTGCTGGGAACATTGCGAAAGAAAGCCACGGCAATACTTAGAGTCCCCATCAAATTTGTCCGGCAAGGACAGGCAGAGGCTAGGAGTGGCCACTCGCTGCGGAGGAGGTGCAGGAGCTGGCGGAGGAGAAGATTGCTGGAGAAGTTGCGACTGAAGTTGGTGCGAAATGGTGGACATTTCCGACAGCTGACGGGTTAGAAGGGCGATCAGTCGGGCTTGCTGGGCGGCCACCGTGGTGAGGTCAGCGACCACTGACAGAGGAACTTCAGCGGGATCCATGGCCGGATCTACTGTCACGATGCCGGCTGGCAGGTAGTGGATCCCCTGTGCCAGAGAGGGATGGCGAGGACCGCGCTAGTGGACCGGTTCTAAGCCACTACAGGTTTTCACCAGAGCCCGCCGCAAAGCGGGATGGTCTTGCTGCGGCGGTAGTGACCAGGTCGTATCCACTAGCAACGGCTTACCTCTCTGGCTGCTGAAGATGCTGAAGATAGGCGCGGTACAATGGAGTAGGCAGAAGCAAGGTCGGACGTAGCAGAAGGTCGGGGGCAGGCGGCAAGGATCGTAGTCAGGGGCAACGGCAGGAGGTCAGGAACACGGACTAGGAACAGACTAGGGAACGCTTTCACTAGGCACTAAGGCAACAAGATCCGGCCAGGGAGTGCAAGGGAAGTGACTAGATATAGGGAAGTGCACAGGTGAACACAATAAGCTAATTGGGAAGATTGGGCCAGGCACCCTCATTGGTGCACTGGCCCTTTAAATCGCAGAGACCCGGCGCGCGCGCGCCCTAGGGAGCGGGGCCGCGCGCGCCGGGACAGGACCGAGGGAGAGCGAGTCAGGTACGGGGACCGGGGTGCGCATCGCGAGCGGGCGCTACCCGCATCGCGAATCGCACCCCGGCTGAAGGCGGGACCGCAGCGCACCCGGTCAGTGGATCTGACCGGGGCGCTGCAACAACGAAGATGAGGCGAGCGCTCCGGGGAGGAACGGGGACCCGGAGCGCTCGGCGTAACAAGGGGTTAATGGACCATCCTTAGAAAACAGGGGATGTTTAACCAAATATGTCCTGCAAAATGCTCTAAGAGAATGAGATATAGGCAGGAGCTCCCTATTAATATTAGGAAGAGCTGAGAGGGGCAACCAAGGGAGAGCGGTAAAGGAGCAACCTAAGTTAAAGGATTCCAGAGGAATCCACAGTTTCTTCGCGAGAGCATTGAAACCATATAGGAGTCTAGAAAGAACAGAGGCCAAGTAATAAAGTTTGCAATCCGGCAGGCCTAGGCCCCCATCCCTTTCACGTTTAATAGGAGTCCAGTGGGCTATCCGGGTTGGTTTGTGGGACGAAACAAAATTTGTAAAAAAAAGATGTTAAAGTAGAGAAGAAAGAATAAGGGAGAAAAACAGGCAGGGTTTCAAAAAGATATAGTAATATAGGTAAGATGTTAATTTTCACTATATTTATCCTACCTATCCAAGAGAAATCTTGTTTTTCCCCATTTTAACAGATCTGAACAGATTTGGGCAATGATTGGGGGAAAGTTAAGAGAATATGCATCAGAGAGGGAAGAGTGGACTCACCCCTAAGTATTTAATAGAGCGAGCATCCTAAGAGAAATGAAAGTTGGAATGTATCCTGCTCACTTCTTCCTTCGTTAAACCTACATCAAGGGCCACAATTTTAGAAATATTAATTTTATAATTGCTAAAGGAAGAGTATTCCTTGATGGTGGCTAACAAAGCCAGTAGTGATAAATGAGGATTAGTCAAATAAAGAAGAAGGTCGTCAGCAAATGCTGAAGATTTGTAAACAGCATGAGGCAAAGTGAGGCCCTTGATGTCAGGATTTTTACGTATCGCCATCATCAAGTGTTCCATACACAAAACAAACAACATAGGGAAGAGGGGACATCCTTGTCTAGTACCGTTTTGGATATACACTCTGGAGGACAAGGACCCTTTAATTCGTATTTGGGCCCATGGATTTGTGTATAGTGCCATAATTCTATCTCGCATGAAGTTAACTAAACTTATCTGACAAAGAGTGGCCTCCTGGAATCCCTAATTCACCCGGTCGAAGGCTTTCTTGGCGTCAAGTGATAATAGCATCATCCCTAGGCGAGAGCGTTGAGTGTAAGCGATAGAGGAAACGCGCAAAGCGTGTTATCTCTTGCCTCCCTGTGGTGAACAAAGCCCACCTGATCCGGGTGAATTAGGGATTCCAGATGCGAAGATAGACGGATAGTCAGGAGCTTAGCATATAACTTAGCATCAGTGTTAATGAGAGAAATTGGGCGGTAACTGGAACATAATTGTGGGTCCTTGCCCTCCTTAGGTAAGACCACTATGTGTGCTCCAAGAAAAGAGGATGGAAAAGAAGTAGAAGGAGATATGCTATTAAACATAGAGAGTAGAGGGGGAAAAGTTCAGGAAGTAAGTCCTTATACAATCTAGAAGAGTAGCCGTCTGGTCCTGGGCTCTTGCCTGAAGGCAAGAGAGCCACACCAGACTGTAGTTCCTCCACAGTGAAAGGGGTTTCTAAATAGGCCACCACCTCAGGAGATAGTGTAGGGAGTGCTGTATTTTTAATGAATTGCTCTAGAGAAGAGTAATAGGTAGTAGAGAAAGTAGGTGAAAGGAGATGATAGAGGGAAGAGTAGTAAGCATGGAAGGCTGCCAAGATGTCTTTCGTGAAGTGGGATAACAAGCCTGTTGGCATTCTAATAAAAGGCATCAAGGAGGTAGCCCTCTTATCTCGTAATGCTCTAGCCAAAAATTTACCCGGCTTGTTGCCCCATTCGTAGAAGGTCTTACCGGATAACTGACGATACCTCTTCCACTTCGAGTCCAGGAGCTTTTTAATTTCAGATCTAGTACATTGAAGATCTCTCAGAGTATCTTCCGGTAGGGTTGCTTTATGAGTAGTCTCAAGTTTGTGTAAAGAGGAAAGCAAAGAAGACAGCCTAGCAGCAACTTCCCTCTTTAATCTGGATCCATGTTTAATTAGTACTCTGCGGAGTACACACTTCAAAGCTTCCAATTTCACAGGGGGAGAGATATTGGCAACGGCGTGGTCTTCTTGGAAATGTAAGATAGAAGAGCGGAGGTCAGTAAGACATAGGGGATCTGACAATAATGATTCGTTAAGTTTCCATGTATAGTTAGGTTTTGATAGAGAAGGAAGAGTGAGGTTAAGAGAAACGTGCATGGTCCGAGTGTAAAATTTAACCAATGGAAGTTTCAATTATATTTGGTAGTATTACATGTGACCAAAAAATATTATCTAGGCGACTATATGATTTCTGTGGATTTGAGTAGAACGTATAATCTTTCGTATCAGGATGTGCTAATCTCCTGGAATCACTCAATTGTAAGGTATGAAATTTGCGTATAATAAGCGCTAATTGTCGCCTGGATAAAGAGGAGGAACCAGAGGATGTGTCTATTAGGGTCTGCAGGTACATTAAGGCCACCACATAATAGTATCTGACCAGAGGCAAAGGATGTCAATGTGTCTAAAGTAGAAAGGAGGAAGGAAGTTTGGTCCCTGTTAGGTGCATATATAGAGGCAATGGTGAAGGGATGGCCTGCCAGATTGCAATTTACAAATAAATATCTAGCTTCTGTGTTGGCCAAAGTGGATTCCACCAAGACAGAAACAGACCTATGGAAGCCTATGGAAACTCCCTTACTTCTAGTGTCAGAATTAGTAGCATGATGCCAGGTTGGAACATAACGGTTGGTGACGGATGGTGTGTGGCCCGTCTTAAAATGGGTTTCCTGAATACATAAAATCTGAGTTTTAAGTTTGTGATAAGAAGAGAGAATTTTGGCACTCTTTTCTGGCACATTAAATCCCTGAACGTTCAAGGTGGTGATTATAACTGTAGCCATTGTCCCATTCAAAGAAGGGGAAATTAATATGTAGCCGGACAAGAGAGGCAAAATAGAGTATGAAGTGAGGTCGAAGAGAAATATGACCATAGCAAACAGTAGAACAATAAAACTAACAGAAATAGCCTACCTACCTACCTAAATCAGTTGCACGGTACCTAAAAGTGCCTAATATATAGCGTCACAAACCTAAACTAACCCTAGTGGGGGGTTGATGGCAGACTGCCGTTGCTACAAAAATATAACCTATACCGAATATAGTAATAGTCATCTAGCACATAGGGAAAAAACATCAGCTCGGGCTGAGAGTAAGTGATAAGCTTATATGTAAGCGTGTGGGAGGTCACTAAACGGGTGAGGTCCCACACCCTAAGACATAAGGAGACCTTGTTAATAACCATTATGAAAAGTTATCTATAAAGGGCTGGGGAAGATGCCCTGGATGTAAACAATAAGGAGAACAGAAAGTTAGACATATGTTTCAATAGAAAAGTATCATAAAATATAAGTGTCCAGTAGAGCACAAGGAATCAGATTAAGAGCCGGCGTAGGTTCGTTGTATCAGTTCCTCCGTGCAGACTTCTTGGAGGGACATTGAGGAAGGGGTCCCTGGTTCTGCAGTAGAGGAAGATGGGGGGTTGAGAAGAGGAACAGGAATTCTCAACGGCCCCAGGGTCCCAATGGAGAGTGGTATGGAAGGCTTCCCATTCATGAAGCAAAATCGGAGGTAGATGTAATGACTGGAGGAATAAGGGTAGGTCCTTACGTAACCTAAGTGTGGCTGTGACTTCGCCCTTCCGGACAATCAAGGAAAAAGGAAACCCCCATCTATACAGCATCCGTAGGGATTGTAGTTTAGTGAGAAGCGGTTTCAACATCGCTCTTTGTCTCAGTGTCTGTATTGATATATCTGGATACAGCTGAATCTTGACATCCAAGTAAGATATAGTAAATAATGTACATGCCTTTCTCATAATGTCCTCTTTCTGAGCGCAATAATGCAGTCTGCAGATAACATCTCGTGGGTGGCGTGGATCTGGATTCTTAGCGCGGAGCGCCCTGTGGGCTCTGTCCATAGCTATTAAAGTGCTCAGTGGATTGCCCAGTATATTGTTAAAAATGTTAGAGAGTACTTGCATTAAATCCTGAGGTGGAACTATTTCAGGAAGACCTCTTATACGTATATTATTCCTACGGTTCCTATATTAGAGATCGTCCAAATTTTCAAACAACAAGCATATAGCATGAGTATGAGAGGAGACTTTTGGAATGTAATTCCGTCACCGCAGTTTGCAGAGAGTCTTTAGATATTTCCAATGTCGCAACTTTGGATTGCAGTGTTTGAACTTCAGTTGGACATTTTTTAAATCTTTCCGCCATGATCTCTTTAAATCCGTAGTGAGGGCAGATAAATCGGATTTATAAGGTAATAATGTCAGTAATGCTTGTAGTTCTGGATGCATACTCAATATCTGTGTCACTTCTTCAGGCCACATGCGAGGAGAAGAGATGTGACCAGGATCTGCAGACTTATCCTGGGGTATATGTCTCACAGTACAAATGCTGTATCACTAGAAAGATGTGGGAGGTCCCTATCTGGAGGTGAAGGGGTGCTTCTAGAGAGGTGCTTAGAAAAGGTCCTCAGCAGTTTCTTTTTTGTTGGTGGGCTTTCTCCCCAGGGCAATGCTTTCAATGGGCATGGATCATCAGAATCCAGAGGTGAGAAGTCTGCATCACTAGATCCCATGTTGGAGTAGCAGGGAATTGTTTTTGAGGCAGTTAATGAAGCCACCGGGGTATGCTGCGGACCTGAAAGGGTAATGGAGGTGTTACTGCAGCCCCTTGTGATTTATTTAAGGTGTCAAAAGTTAACAGTGGTTGTAGTGGATGTTCCGATCCAGTGGAGGAAGGAGAGGGTGTCACTGTATGATCTATCAGCGCTGGCGCAGCAGGGACAGGCTGAGTCATCTCCACTGCGAGCAAAGGATGTGAGCGCAGCTCCAAAGGTGAAGGCCCCAACTCGTTCCCTGTGACGGGCAGTGACAAGCGGCCCACCGGGAAGTAAGTGGAGATAGAGGGGGTTGCGGAAGTAGTCTCCTTGGTACCTGTGCGGGCTTTGGAGCGGCAATTCTTCCCCAATACTTAATTTAGACCTCCATGTTCCTCAGCCCGAGCCGGAGCTCAGGTCAGATGCGTCCGCTCTCCAGCGCATCCGGCCACACCCCCCACCCCAAAAATCTTATTTTTAATCAATTATGTATCCACATTTGAAAATCTCTTCTCAAAAGGTCCTAAATTGATAAGCTGACTGCAGGGATCTTGCTGCCAAGATCATCCATTGCCATCCTGCTTTTGTGTCTTTTGCAACATAGTTACAGACTAAAAAAATTAAATGAATAGTCAATGCATTGAAAACACATATTGGTTCTGCACGATAAACTGGCCTTTCTAGAGCAGTGGTCTCATACTGTGGCGCTCCAGATGTTGCAAAACTTCAACTGCCAGCATGCCCGGACAGCCAACGTCACGTCACGTCTCCAGAGCAGCTCCCGGCACAGAATGCCAGTTGCTGCACGGAGATGCGGGGGTCCCAGCGGCGGGACCCCCACCATCAAAGATCTTATCCCCTTGGAAAGGTGATAAGATGTCAAAGGCCGGCATACCCCTTTAAATAGGCACGGCAAACTTTGCATAGATCAATAGTACAAGTGGATATAAGGAACTTTGTAAAATATCTTATTAGAAAAAAAACACTTCTTTATCCGGTTGTCAAAGTTTTCTCCCCCCCACGTCCCCTGTTAAAAAAAGAAGTATAAACAGATAGAATAGAAGAATAAATAATTTACAAATCTGTTAAACTTTCTGGCACCAGTTGATTTAAATTTAATAATTTTCCATGAAGGCCACAGAATACTCCTAAAGACTGTCACGCATAAACGAAAAGGCTGCACATCGCAACTAATGCACATATAGTCACTCTTTATTGTATAACAAAAAATAAAAATACATGCTTAGTGAGAGAACTTCATGGTCAGACATAACAAAACAAAGTAAGACATACCGTATATACTCGAGTATAAGCCAACCCCAATATAAGCCGAGGCCCCTAATTTCACCCTAAAAACCCAGGAAAAGTTATTGACTCGACTATAAGCCTAGGGTGGGAAATATATCTTCCCCCCGTCATCATCCAGACCCCAATCATTAACACCCTCATCATCATCACCCTGTCATCATCCCCCTTCATCATCATCACCTGTCATCATCCCCCCTTCATCATTACCCTGTCATCATCCCCCCTTCATCATTACCCTGTCATCATCCCCCCTTCATCATCCCCCCTTCATCATTACCCTGTCATCATCCCCCCCTTCATCATTACCCTGTCATCATCCCCTGTCATCATCCCCCCCTTCATCATTACCCTGTCATCATCCCCCTTCATCATCCCCCCTTCATAATTACCCTGTCATCATCCCCCCTTTATCATTACCGTGCCATCATCCCACACCACCCCCTTCATCATCACCGCTTGTCAATGTCAGATTTAACAGTGGTCTTCATCCCCCCTCCAGATGTTCCAAAACTACAACTCCCAGCATGCCAGGACAGCCATCGGCTGTCCGGACATGCTGGGAGTTGTAGTTTTGAAACATCTGGAGGTCCGCAGGTTGAAGACCACTGCCCGGGCCTTCGCCATCATCCAGCCCCCCCTCACCTCCGCTCGGCGGGACGTTCGGGTGAGCTGGTCCAGGCCATCTGTGCTGCAGGACCATTCGGTGGGGAGGGATAGTCATTCCGGGCTGTCCATCTTTACCGGGGGTGCCTCTTCTCCACGCTTCGGGCCCGGCCCCGGAATAATGATGTTGCCTTGATGACGACGCACAGGGACGTTGCGTTGCATCCCTGTGTGTCGTCATCAAGGCGACGTCATTATCCCGGGGCCGGGCGCGAATCGCGCAGAAGAGGCCCATACGGTGAAGATGGACAGCCCGGAACGACTATCCCTCCCCACCGGACGGTCCTGCAGCACAGATGGCCCGGACCAGCTCACCCAAACGCCCCGCCGAGCGGTGGTGAGTACAAAACTAACAGGGGGGAGCGGGGGCTGGATGATGAAGAAGGCCCGGGCAGTGGTCTTCAACCTGCGGACCTCCAGATGTTTCAAAACTACAACTCCCAGCATGCTGGGAGTTGTACTTTTGAAACATCTGGAGGTCCGCAGGTTGAAGACCACTGAGGGCGGAGAGTTCACTCGAGTATAAGCCGAGGGGGGGTGCTTTCAGCACAAAAAATTGTGCCGAAAAACTCGGCTTATACTCGAGTATATACGGTAGTAAACATGCAAAAAAATTAAAATAAAAAAGCCTTAAATATTTTTGTGACCCCCTACTTACTGCACAGACTGTATAAGACCACAAATGCAATGAAATAAGAAGAGTAAGGCAAGAAGCACAAACAAACAAAAATAGTCATGTGTGATGTCCCACCTGTCACAGATCCAACAAAATACTCAAAAGGGGAGATTTATCAAAACCTTTGTAGAGGAAAAGTGGTGCAGTTGCCCATAGCAAACATTTAGATTGCTTCTTTCATTTTTAACAAGGCCTCTGAAAAATGAACGAATCAATCTGATAGGTTGGTATGGACAACTGCATCACTCTTCCTCCGCACAGGTTTTGATAAATCTTCCAATAAGTGTGTGAGTATGTGGTAAAGGGGGGAGGGGCTGAGTCAATTTATTTAGGCAAAGCTAAGGCTGGGTTCACACCCCGTTTTGTTAAATACGGCTCCCGTATACAGTTGGGAGGAGGGGGGCGGGGCTTAATCGCGGGACCCACACTCAGCCGTATTCGGGAACTGTATTTAATGTATGTCTATGAGCCGACCGGAGTGAACCGCAGCCTCTGGTCGGCTTCGTTTTCGGCCGTATGCGGTTTCCCGACCGCAGACAAAAACGTGGTCGGCTCATAGACATACATTAAATACGGTTCCCGAATACGGCTGAGTACGGGCGCCGCGATTAAGCCCCGCCCCCTCCTCCCAACGGTATACAGGAGCCGTATTTAACAAAACGTGGTGTGAACCCAGTCTAAGTGGGGCTACCTTCCCTACAACTTTGGTGGTACATTACTGGACTTTCTGTGAAAAATATATCTAACAAAAAAAAAAAATATGTCTAAGAAAAACATGGAAAAGATCAAACCTGCCGACCTGCAATACACTTATCATTAAGGTAAATGTCAATTGTACTGATCTCATAGACTACGTCAGAACTTTAGTGCTTTTGACATTTCTATAAATTGATAGATTGCATTACCCTAAATTAAACTTAATATTTGGAATTACACTTTAACATATAAATGCCCTTTGACATTTTTGTTATTTCTTAAATTTCATTTTGAACATTTTCTGCTTTTTAAGTAACTTTTTCAACTCCCACGCTTACTGGATGTTGTCCCATCTGGCATTGAATTCACATTCCCTCACTGTCTGTGCTAGCAACCATCTTAATAAAGCAGTGCACAAGGTTTCCACATGCAGAAATGGAATTGTGGGAAAAATCACACAACTAAAACAACTTTTTTTAATTAGCCTTTTGTCAAGTGAAACAAACACATTGTCATTTGTAGAGAGCTGCATCTACAATAATATTTTGGAAGATTTATCAAAACCTGTATAGAGGAAGTATAGTGCAGTTGCCCATAGCAACAAATCAGATTGTTTCTTTCATTCTTAAAGGAGAACCCCTGTATGGGGCCCCCGACTGAGCTGATGTGTGTGATGTTTTGCACACAGCAGATCAGCTGGTACAAACATGCCCCCTCCATTCAACTCTATGGGAGAGGCGGAGACACAGCGTTTCTGTGTCTCCACCTCTCCCATAGAGATGAATGGAGGGGGCGTGTGTCGACCAGTTAACATGCTGGGTACAAAAAACGCTCTTGCTGAGTTGGAGCCCTGTACAGGAGATCACGGGGGGTTGGGTCCCAGCAGTTGGATGCCCCACGATCAGATATTTATCCTCTGACCTGCAATTGGGGATAAATTTCTTAGCACTAAAATCTTCTTTAAAGTGCTTTTCATATATATTACTTTTAACCTTGTTCTTCTACGCCTTGGTGACCTTATGTCAAAAAGCTTTCACCTAATACCTGTTAATATCTATATAACAAACGAGATCTGACAACTTTATTAAAGGGGTATTCCAGGAAAAAACTTTTTTTTTCATATCAACTGGCTCCAGAAAGTTAAGCAGATTTGTAAATTACTTCTATTAAAAAATCTTAATCCTTTCAATAAGTATCAGCTTTCGAAGTTGCGTTGTTGTTTTCTGTCTGGCAACAGTGCTCTCTGCTGACATCTCTGCTTGTCTCAGGAACTGCAGAGTAGAAGAAGTTTGCTATTGGGATTTGCTTCTAAACTGGGCGGTTCCCGAGACACGTGTCATCAGACAGAAGACAGAAAAGAACAACTCAACTTCAACAGCTCATAAGTACTGAATGATTAAGATTTTTTTATAGAAGTAATTTACAAATCTGGTTAACTTTCTGGAGCCAGTTGATATATAAAAAAGGTTTTTGCCTGGATAACCCCTTTAAGTCTCTGTCAATCATAGGACACTCTAAATTATACCCGTTATAGTGGGCTGGATTCATTGTTTGACAGATCTGAGCATGAATGAATGAATACCAGTGATTAATAATGAGTTTTTAGAACAAGTATTTATAATGGAAGCCATGGGAGCTGGATGCTGGATTCATTGTTTGACAGATCCGAACATTGACCAATTAAATTCAATGCTTAATAATGGTATTTTAGAATAAGTATTTATAATGGGAATTATGGCACTGTGTTGGATCCATTGTTTAAGAGAAACAAACAATAACCATTGGATCCCATTAATTTATTATGAGTTTTCAGAAGAAGAATTTATAATGGGAGCTTAGATGTTACCACAAGTTATAACCCAGCTGCCTAACCCAACTAATTTGCTTCATTAGAGTCCATGGCGAATGGGTCTATGGTCAACTTTCTGCAGCTGTAACTCGTGAATGCAGGAAGTTTCAAGACTGAGACAGGTGTGATTTAAAATTTTAACATGTTTTAACAACAAAATGTTTTTACAAATGACAGTGACACTTTAAGAGATTCCCAGACAGGCGGTTTGTAGCACTAGTGTGAACAGACCCTAAGAAACTCTCTACAAGGCAGACATTTGCCTTCAGCTATCTCCAGCTCCCCCATAGAAATACATGGAGGGGGCTCGACATACCACGGGGGTCGACATACCACGTTCCCAAGGAGAGCCAGGGTCCCGCACAGGAGATTGGACCCCCCACAATCTAAAATTTACCCACTACCATTTGGAGAGGGGATACGTTTTTCTACATAAAACTTCTCCTTCAAGCCACTTATGACAGTTTTCTCAACCACTCATTTTTCATAGTGAACTATTTAATCAATTTTCTCTTCTGCTAAAAGAATAATAAAGTATATTGCGAGTAAATCCAGCTGCCAAAACATGCTCTGTAGTTGCGATTTCTGAGATTCGGCCAGTAAAGACGACAGGCAGCTAATAAAAGTGGTACAACCAAAACACTTCAAATGCATTAAAACACTAACAGAAACTCCTCTAAATTATGGAAAAGACTTTGAACAACACTGGTGGTGTGAAAAAGTGAGACTGCTAGTGAAAACAATCGGTATGTAACATGTATAACTGTAACTTTTTAATTGGCGCAGAGGTTTAATGAGCTACTTGCCTACGTCTTCAGAAATAAAGAAAACACATTTGTGTAAATAGTGCCAGCCGATTGTCTGCGAATGCTGCCGATCATGAAGGGGAAAGTTGGGGAATTTACTATTCTCTTTGATTCCATATTAGAAGAATGTATTAGTACAGCTGGAGCGCAGATGACAGGTTTTATTCTCGATTTCTTTTGAACACTATTTTAATATGCTTTGTGCTCTCTCCAAACCACCAATTTGAAGATACAGAATACAAAACCCTCTAGACAACTATTACATGCATTCAGTCTAAAGTGAGTTACGTTCAGTCCCATTTTGTTGTTTCCCCACTCATGTATTGGTTCTATAAATCACAACACAAATAAAAAAGAAAGGAAAAATCTATTTAAAGGGATTTTCCTTAAGTATAAAATAATAGCTTAGAGACTGAAACCAACATTAAAAATAAACAGAAAAAAAAACCCTACTTATTATTAAATCTGCCTCCAGTGCTTCTGCCTTTCTAGTGACTCCCCACTTTTTGGGGAAACTGACACTGCAGTGTTAGGCTGCTTTCACACTATGAATTTCTCCATTTAGGAACTTCCGTCAGAAGTTCCGTCACTACAGCTGCGAAACCCGGCCGTTACAAAACCCATGACGGCCATGACTAAATTGCATTGCAGCCTATGGGGTTTTGTAACTGCCCGTTTGCACCCGTATATACCCGTAATTCATTACGTGCGCTATACAGTGACGGGACATCGTGGCGGAAAAATTACTGCGTCATATACAGGTGCAAATGGGCAGTTACAAAACCCCATAGGCTGCAATGCAATTTAGTCACGGCCGTCATTGATACTGCACTCACTTCACCAGGGGCGCAAATAAGAATCCAGACTTTATAAAGGAAAATTGACAGCAGGATCACCTGGACTAACCTGAATATACAGATAAATAGTGTAGGTGACCCTTACTGAGTGAAAATTGGTGCAGCTATTCAGGAGATATACATCTTGTTGTGAGAATACTTCTAGATACTTCTAGCAGACAGATTGAGATGTCACAGCAATATAAGATGATGAACTACCAATGCGGTGTGATATCTGTACTCACAAAAGTGCTGCTTTGAGAATAAGATGTATGTTTGTAAGTTACTGGCGGTAGCATGATTTCAGAACTATTTTTTTTTTTTTTATTCAGAAAACCACATTAAACTATATTTGATCAGTACTGGTGATTTTATGCTGATTTGTGCATACAGCATGCTTAGGCAACATGTACAAAACATTGCACAAATTGGAATTGGATTTTAAAGGGTGCTATGTGTATAAAGGTGTCCATACACCTTAGACAAATGTTGGCCAAACCCACAGACTTCAACAGGCTTGACCAATTGCTTAAAGTGTATGGAGGCCTCCTGACCCACCACTGGCAAAGTCTGTAGGAAATCAACTGCTTTAACGTATTGTTATCGGTCCCACAACTTATTGTTGTGGGACAGATAAGCAACTGCCAGAATTGTCTGGCTGTGGTATACCGTTCCCATAGAGTACACATGACCCTATGGCTGTGCCAAATGTGTACGGGGAAGTTGGGAGAGATAGTTGTTTGTTCCATCAACAGCTATTGAAAGCGTATGGCCACCTAAAAAGGGTTATTCAACATAAGGTGACTTTAGTAACTAAGTGTCACACAGTAATGGACATGCTTACCAAGGATCTGTGCTTGTGTTCATGGTAAATGGCCGTGTCCTGTGTCCCCCATCATGCTGCAGGCTTGATTCTGGGAACTGGCTAATTCCGGTTTCCATGGCCTGCAGGACACCCATGCTCCCTTTGATCACATGACTTGCCTGACACTACCTGGCACACAAGCTGTGGATCTGTGTGAAGATGAAAGCATGCACATGTGTGTCGGTAATGTCTTCAGGGTCCTTCAGGTAGCCAAGCCACTTCAAAACCCAACTTGTGAAGCATTGTCTCGGGCCGCACAGCAAGCTGGGTCAGGGACAACACTCATTTTAAAGGCAGCAGAAAATAAACTTCCCGGGAAAAGAAATTCCGATTCGATACCCACCACCAAACCCAGGTAAATATTAGTAACTAGACTTACTTTGCTTCCCCTGTCTCACATTCAAAGAAGCAAAAATCCTGGAATACCCCTTTAACAGTCTGCTTGAGTAAGACTTTTCTAACTTTTGTCTAAAAATATATCGGTATGGGGGTATAATATGATTTTTTCAAAAAATGCTATTTATAATTTCGGCTTTTTTTGTACATATCAAAAGCATGAAAAGGGTTAAGCAATACTTTGAGACAATAAAAAAAATCATCAGGATTTCCAAATTCAGTGAGGTCACCTGAAAAAAAAAAATACTTGATTTCTTTCCCCCCCCCCCCCAAAAAAAAGATCAAGTTACGAATGTCATAAAGTTACAATACTGATATTCCATTCCATGTAAGCTTGTAATAATATTACCTTATCTAAATACGGCAGTTTCCTTTAGCGGAGTCTTTAATAAACTGTGACAAATGCCAACTCTGCTTTCTTCATTTCTACACTTAAATGGGAAAGTTCAATGTTTATTTAAAGTTTCGATAGGAATTAAGATTCAAATGAACACCTGCCGCTTCAGGTTTCTTTCCATTTTATGACTGGCATGTTCCACTTTCCGCCTTAAAATGTATCCGATCGTATGGCATCATTTATACAGTGACAGGTCAACGTATTAATTTGGTTACCCAAAATCTGCCAACGTATAGGGTCAGCCATGTGTCAGTAATTGAAATGATTATTTTACATCTCTATTCATTTTACTGCTCACTTTCAATGGCTGAATGAAATTTGAAACATTATTAAACTAAATTTACATCATGCGACCAGGACGGAGTGTTAAATATAAATTTTGCCAACTTTTCAGTTTAGACGTTTTGGACAAAATGAGTTTGAACGTAAGCAGTTAGGGCAGTGTTTTCTATACAGCGTTTCTCCAGCTGTTGCAAAACTACAACTCCCAGCATGCCCGGACAGCCCGGACAGCCGAAGGCTGGGAGATGTAGTTTTGCCACATCTGGAGGCACAATGTTTGGAAAACACTTAGTTAGGTTATGTTCACACTGCAAAATGTCACCCAAAAATTCAGCTTGGAAATGCTGTAAAATTTACTGCACATTGGCCCTCATTTACTAAGCTAAAGGGAACTAGTTATTGTCAAGTTATTCTAAATTATTTTGCCGCATAGTGTCTGCAACATGTCAGCAACAGTGTGCGCCAGGAAAATTGAATTCACTGATTAATGCAAGTCTACGGTAGGGGGCGTGACGGCTGCCACGCCCCCACCCATAGACTTGTATTGAGGGGCAGGCCATGATGTCACGAGGGGGCAGAGCCGTAACGTCACGATGCTCCAGCCCCTGTATTGCCAATCATTACGCACAGAGTGAACTCGCTCTGTGCAGTATTGATAGCGGGGTGCTGCAGCGTAGATCCCGGGGGTCCCCAGCAGTGGGACCCCGGTGATCTGACATCTTATCCCCTATGCAAAGGAGTACCCCTTTAAGGGACAGTAATGCATTAAAGCCAATGTTGGGGGATCTGCCAGTCATGTGTATGGGGGCCTTCATGACTCTCCAATATAAGCAGAAATGCTAGATTTTAACATGTTCATTATATTGTCCTTAGGGAGATAAGTTGCCACCAGAGGTGTCTGGCAGTAGTTTTCTCCCCTCTCCTGAATAAGAATACATTCCATGCCTGGCTGGAATGTTTTGAGACATTGGCCAAAAGCTATCTAAAATCCAGGACCAGCTTTAGTGTTCTTTGAATTTCGGTGACATACACCACCCCGAACATTTTGCTTGGAGCATTCCTTAAATATCACTCGAAGATATAAGAGGGAAACCTCCAAGGATTAAAATGGTCGACAAGCATTATCCTATTGTAAATGAATTAATTTATGGTTTACACCAAGTTGTGAGACATAAAAGCATTTTGTACATATATAATAAGAACTGTATTACACTTCTTAAACTAGGGATATGCCAGACATAAAATCCTGCTTTGGTTGTAGGCTTTTTCCCCCCAATAATGTATCATTTCCACAAACACAGATGCTGGAGGATTGTGTATAGTAATTAATAAAGGACATACGAGAACACAGCGTGCACGTACCTACTATGATAATATATAAAGGAAATCCTGGAAGATGTATGCTGTGCCCTGATGGCGTAGGAGAGAACTGTGGGGCTAGCTCATCTCTTATGCCATATTTCATACATGGGGTATGCTAGTTTTCACAGTAATACATTCTTTTTTTAGCAAATGGTAATAACACACTTCCTTGTAAATCTAGCAGTGATCCAACCATCATCCCAACCTGTCATAGCATGCTATTAAAATAAAGCATACCTTCTGAAAGACACTTTACACCTAAGCTTTATAAGCTTCATTTAAATGGGCACTCTCATTAAAACTACGGTAATTTTTGCTATTGCACTCCTTATGGGAAATGAAAAATATTTCTAATATACTTTGTTTTAAAAAAAATGAAGTTTTCTATGTTTAATTTGTGCTTAAAAAAGCTCAAGAGCACATTTTCCCCCAACTCATACTCAGACTTTGGACCAAGAAGTGCCGCCTGGAGTGCTGAGGGGGGGGGGGGGGGTGTCCAACCAACAGCATATGGCAGTTTGAGAGGAGCTATGATTGGATGAGGCTGGACACCCCCCTCCCCCTCAGCACTCCAGGCGTCACTTCCTGTGTTCGGACTTTGGTCCAAAGTCTGAGTATGAGTTGGGGGAAATTGTGCTCTTGAGCTTTTTTAAGCACAAATAAAACATAGAAAACTTCATTTTTTTTTAAACAAAGTATATTAGAAATATTTTTCATTTACCATAAGGAGTGCAATAGCAAAAATTAGTTTTAATGAGAGTGACCCTATAAATCAAGAATTTTACAAAAATCCCACAAAAACAAAACCAACTCTAGGAAAACACAAAGACAGTGAGGTCTGGACAGTCCAGAAACTCACGAGACCTTGAGATATTGAGGAACAGTATTAAAATGGACCTTTCCAATTGTTCTTACAGCTCTGCATTGTGCATTCCCTCTGCTCTTCCTCCTGGAAATTCATGAATAAATTGACAAATTATTATCACCATTCCCTTGACTGTGTCTATGATGTGTTGACAAAGTACTAAACTGTAGTAGAAGAGCATGTAAAGCTAAGCAAATACCGTAGCTGAAAACCTATTGGGGCATGTCCCCACACAATGAATACCGTTCAATCGCTGTCATTCTATGCTGCCTCCTGTAAGCGATCAAATAGGCCTTTGCGATCACTTGGCCAAAACTCTACACTCTATTAGTGGAAAAATAGGAAATAATTACAGTATAGCAGTATGTATATGATCTGAACTCATGGCATTAACTGAATTATTTTTTTCTGCAGCATTTTATTACAGGAACAACCCAAGCAAAACTGATACAATGTGTTATGTATAGTCCAGGCCCTGGGCAGGTGTGCAGAACAGGGATCTTCTTTGATGTTTTTAAAACCTTTTGTGCCCCTACAGGCTCCACACTAATAACAATACAGTTTTAAATGTTCATAGGAGCGATCCTGGAAATGTATTAAAACTTTATCTAAAAAAAATAATTAGTTCATATTAATTGATTTACAGCTCTCATAAAATATGACTGACTTGTTTGCTTACTTACAAATAGGTTGACTACAAAGAGAGACCGAGAGAGAGAGAGAGAGAGAGAGAGAGAGAGAGAGAGAGAGAGAGAGAGATGGAGAGTCCAATACAGAGAGAGAGACAGAGACCAAGAAAAAAAGAGAGAAAGACAGAAAATCCAAGACAGACATAGAGAGGGATACAGAGAGAGACTGAGACAGAGAGACCAAGAAGGAGAAAGATGGAGAGAGAGACCAAGGCAGTGATACCAAGACAAGGAGAGAGAGAGAGAGAGAGAGAGAGAGAGAGAGAGAGAGAGAGAGAGAGAGAGAGAGAGAGAAACAGAGAGACCAAGAAAGAGTGAGACAGAAAGAATGAGAGAGACTGAAACAGAGAGACTGAGACATAGAGAGACCAAGACGAAGACAGAGAGAGAAACAGAGAGACCAAGACAGATATAAACTGAGACAGACAGAGACCAAAACAGAGAGAGACTGAGACAATGAGAGACATAGAGACCGAGAGAACAAATGGCACAGCACTCCAGATAATTCAAAATCGTGTGAGTTTATGCAGCCCATATCAGAGGCAACATTTCAGTTCTTCCATAGAACTTTTCTCAAGCATGCATGGAAGAACTGAGACGTTACATCTGATATGGGCTGAATAAACTCACACGTTTTTGGATTATCTGGGGTGCTGCACCATCTGTTTTCTACATTGCTGTGGACTGTGATCAAGTCTGGGATGCTGGCACCCTCACCTCAGTGCTAATAGTTAAGTAGTGATATATATATATATATTGTGAGAAGGTGAAAGGCATCGTGGTGGATGGGAGACATGTGTCACCAAGGCTCCTGGCTTTGGTGAAGTGAGAGCCGATATTCATTCAGTGTCTGTGCTGCGATGCAGTCTGGCACTGTGGCCGTAGTATGGCTAGAAGGCCAATCCGGGATGGCTCTTACTGGGAATCACCAAGTGCAGGGTGGGGGCCATTCCCCACAATTAAGGCCGCCTTTTGTTGGCCTTAAAGGCAACCTGTATCACCAGCTGAGGGGGATTTGCTAGTTGCAGCTCACACTGTCAGAGAGAGCTGAGTGTGGAGTTCTTCTCTACGTTTGCTCCAAGGTTAGAAGCTGGTGAACAGTCTGACTGGAGGCCTGGAAAATACTTGCTTGATGCCGCATGGCATGGACCCAGGTGTGGACAAACACCTAAGGAACACAGGTGGATTTTTGTTTCATTTTCCTTTGTTCTGTATCTAAAGACTGTTTGGTGTGTGCCAAGTGTGAATAAAACACTGAACTTTGATTTGAAAAGTACTGTTTCCTTGCCTCTATACTGCAACTGCACTTATTTGCAAGAGCGACTCATCACAATATTATATATATATATATATATATATATATATATATATATATATATATGTGTGTGTATATAAATTGTCCATGCGGACATTCCACAGACACTGGAGCTCTGGCAGAACATTCTGGCACTAGGACAACTTGGAAATGCACGTCTCATAGACAGCATCGCATTTCTGAGCAGGATCTGCAAAAACATCGAACAGGTTCTATGTTTTTGCGGATGCCGGAATCAGGTTTTCCGTGGCAGATGTCGCTGCCGTGGAAATTCTGCCGTGTCCACAGAGCAGCAGAATCCCATTGAAATCAATGCTGCGAAATGTCCATGTGGGATATTCATGAGAAATTCTGCACAGACATTCTGCCGTGTGAACATACCCTAACACTTCATTTCTCCTGCAGGAAAGTTATAAACTCAATTCCTTCCATAGATTACAACTTAAATATTGGGGGACCAACTCAACCTGTTATCTACTTACAGAATTGTCCAAAGTAGACAACCCCTTTTAATGCTTGCTGGAATTTACATTGGATTTATACTCTGTTGCTTCCTGTAACCCTTTAATAGCTCGATAATACATTTTACATTGAGACATGTAATATTTTCTTTTTCGCTTAAAAGTGACAGTAATTGTTACTAGAAATTACACTAACTCATTTAGTAAACCTACCCAATAACTAGGAGTGTCTTTTCATTTAAAGGGGTATTCCGGGATTTAACATTTTAAAGGGGATAAGATGTCTGATTATGGAGGGCCCGCCGCTGGGACTCCCCGCGATCTCGCTGCAGCACCCACATTGTATGTGGAGCTGTGTCTCCAGTTTCAGAAACCTCTGGTTTCCGGGACTGGAGACGTGACATAGCGCCACGACCAACCCCCCCCCCCCCCCTCATGACGTCACACCACGCCCCCTCCTATAGACATGAATGAAGGGGGCATGGCGTTATGTCAAGTCTCCCATCCCGGAAACCAGAGATGCAGCTCCGGAAACAAATCCCCTATCCTTTGGATAGGGGATTAAATGTTAGATCCAGGAATACCCATTTAAGGAACTGCAGACTAATTAAATAGTAAGCTCATTTAGATCCCACAAAAAAAAAAAAATATATATATGTTACTCAGTACCTAATTCTATACATCTATTTTATATGCCTTTATCACCTATATTTATTATAAAAATACCTTTTTTATTAGCTCACAGTGTTAGAAATCCTCTCGGTAAAGGGGCGTGTCCCCCCTTGTGGTGGTGGGAGGTGATTAGTGTGTCTGCTCATGCAGCCTTGTCCATGAGTCATCTCATGTCCATGACTTATGGACTAGCCTGATGCCGCTGCAGGACTAGTTAGTGTCCCAGTAGGTATGGGGACCCCTAGTGGTGGGATTTTCAGGGTCCGTATTCTTTATTAAATATTTTAAAACCTTTTAAACAATCATATTACAAAAGGTCTTTAATTTTCATCAGTAGCAACATATAATTTTTTATTTTATTTATAGTGCCCATTTAAGCTAATGTTTCCAAACCGTCGTTGCCTCCAGCTGTGGCAAAACAACAACTCCCTGCATGCCCAGATAGCTAAAGGAGTTGAAGTTTTGCAACAGCTGGAGGAACCCTAGTTGGGAAACACTGGTCTAAGTTGTAGTGGACACTAAGCACCTCCATAAATAATAGCTGGATGTCATATTTCCCTATGGGTGTCACTTTAAAGGGGTAATCATATATCTGGGCTGGCCAATAAAAAAAAAATAAAAAAAACATCAGAACTGGTTCTAGGAATATTTCCTAAAACTATTCCCTATAGAAACATAATGTGACCATCTTGTTTATAAATAATGCATTTTCGGATTGTAATAGAATATTCTGCTATATTGGTTATTTACAAGGATTTAATGATTTCTAAACCTTTCTCATCTTGAACATAAATGATCACACTTCTTATTGAGTTGACTTATTCTTGTCAAAACAGGATTAAAATATTAATGCAACTGACAGATATTTACATATCACAAAAACTAACAAATAGTATACAGTATATATGCTAACAATATGGAGGTAAAGCAATGTCTTATATGTAAAAGCTTGAAGACTGTACTTTCTATACTTTGTATATTCCCATGCCGGGGCTGTGACACTTAAGTGGGCTAGTATGTCACACCTCATGCATCTACATTCCTGAGATTAAAATGTCACTTTTCATTATGTCAACTAGCAGAATTATATCTTAACCTCCAAACTGCAAAAGCAACACAAGATGAGATGTCATTCCGGAGTCACTTCAAAGTCAGTATTTAATGCAGAAATCATTACTGAGCCTAAATGCCATTCTTCACTATGCAAATTATCTGCCAGCCTTTCCCATTACTAGTATAAAGGGGCAGAACTTGCTCTTTATTAGAACATTACAACGGTAATATTCATTACAATGTTCAAGTGAAAGCCTAATGTAGCTTTAAAATACTCAAAATAGAGACTCTGTGGGCAAATAAACAGATAATACAGGTTCTTACTCCTTAACCCCTTAAAGGGGTACTCCACTGCCCCAGCGTTTAGAACATTTTGTTCCGAACACTGGATGTGGGCTGCGGGGGTCGTGACATCATGGTCACGCCCCCTCATGGCATGGCCCCCTCCCATAGACTTGCATTGAGGGGGCGTGGCATCACGAGGGTAGTGGCGTGACGTCACGACCCCCGCAACCCGCACCCAGCGTTCAGAACAAAATGTTCTGAACGCTGGGGCAGTGGAGTACCCTTTTAAAGCGCATCAATATTTACCCCCTGAAGTTATGCACAATATGTAAAATCTGTGTAGCACAGTAATGAAGGCATACCATTTATTGTGTAATCGCTGTCTTTATGACTGTAAAAACTGCTTTTAGAGCCAGCAGGGGAGCATGTGCTGCGGGCCGCTGTGTCTTACTACACAGCAGTCCCATCGCTGACAGAGAGGATAGGCGTGGTGACGGCTGTTAAATGAAATAGTGTGTTCTTTGTGTTTAGCCGTTTCATGAGTAAAAACAGGCTAAATAAAAAAATAAGCATTTTTTTTATAAAAAAAAATATATTAAATTTTTTGGGCTTATTTTTGTACTGCTCCAAAAATGGCAGAAAAAAACTGTATCTTCTCCTTGAGGTTTCTACACTCTTGCTGGGTGGAATCTGCAGCTACTGACCAGCAACATCTACTGCTACAGACTGTTTAACCCACACTGGACTGTTCTGTGTCTCCTGCCACTACCGCAAGCCTGGTGGCCCGTCTCACCTCTGCCCGTATCTCGGGTGTCTGGTTTTTCTGGCCTGCCTGGTCAACTGTTACCTTACCAGAACCACTCTTGGGGCAGCGAATTGGTGTCATCTAACAGCATAAGTCCAACTTTGGAATAAAAGGTGAAAAACTAGAGGATACTTAGACTCCATTCAAAGTCAAACCAGTAGGTAACACAGCAGGTCCACATCCATTGGGCATTACAGTTTGCTCAGACTATAGACCCCACTAGCAACATGACAATTCTGGAGTCCAGTTGCCCTTACCTTCTAACTAAAGTGGTGATCCAAAGGTCTACCATGGCTTCATTAACCAGTGTTTTATCCACTGTGAACTGTGACTCCTAAAAAGGTGTGAAACAGCTGTGTTACCTTCCGGTTTGGCTTTGGGACAAATTGTTAGCGGAGGAGTCTAAGTATCCATTAGAACAGAAGGAAAAAGGACCCATCTGCAGACATTACTGTTTTGGGGTTGTTGTCCCTCGTCAGTACAGTCACATTTTGTTAAAGAACGATGAGGAACATTGTTCCTCAAATATTTCACCTAACCATATTTGACACTATAACAAGTTTACGATAAGAGAGTCAACAAATAGTAATTCCATTGAGGCTATTTGCATAGAAAAAAAACTGCACGTAACAGTTCATAAAATAAACCACCAGCTGCCTGTTTCTTAACATTTGGTTCCAATCTTAGCAGACGGACTGAAAAGGCAGCGATATATCAAGTAGTCAAATGCATTGTGCACGCTTCTAATTGGATAATTACATAAATAATCTATAATAACGTATAACAATAACATCAAGGCGGTGGATGTTCTCCTTGCTTACGTTGGTTCTAGTACAATGTTTAATTGCAGGAGGCACAACGGAAGGAAAGTGAGTTGTTGAAGGTCACAAAGTGCCATGAGAAAATCCCCAGAGATCTAATCATCGATTCCAGTTCTAGCATTAACCTGCTCACCCTGCTGAACTATTCAACTGAACACTTTCTTATAAGTGGTTGTTCCCACAATCAAGTGTCTTCTGTACATAAAACGCATGTCCAGCCCAAGACAAATGCGTCCATCCAAAGTAAATGCCAATTACATAGTGTAGGCCCCTATGTGGGATATGATTAGCACATTATACAAGGTCACTTGTCATCAAATGGTACATGAGCTCAGATTTCTTTCACACATCAAAAGATATAAGCCGCTTAAAGAAGCTTGATGCCAATAAGTACAAGGAGATAATTGTATGGCGCACGTCTGGAATTTTTAACCTCAATAATTTTCCCATTGATCACTTTTAATGCTTACTTGACAGAAGTAAAAAATCACTTGTTGATATATAAGGGTATTGTGGTATCATTATTCATTAGGTTAATACATTTGCAGACTCTACATTTATGAAATGCACTGCAAAGGATATCCTAAATAATATATATTTTCAGATGCCCTACTGTGTTAGAGAAGACTGTTACTAGAGAAGGATCTCTTGTTCAAGACACTTATCTATTCAAAAAAGCAGAAACTATTTATTTTTTCTGGAGTAGTCAGCACATCCGTGTATTACTGATGTACTGTCTATTCATCTTAGTAGGCACTGTGAAATGCTATATTTCTGTAGCTAAATTGAACACTTGCTAATGTTTTCTCACACAGATAGCTGGAGATCCTGGCAGTGGGACACCCTGAAATCAACTTTTTGCCACGAAGACCCTACATTGAAAAATAGATTGCCCAAAGTGGGTAACCTTTTTAAAGGAAACTTATAATTTTCATGCTGCCCAAATCAGTCATCGGGGCAGTACCTGTAGTAGTTTCTGCTTGCTCCACCAGCCTTGATACCCAAACAGGGATCAATCTATGAATCAAGGTAGGTGGTACAGGAAAAAGCCCCAGGGACCACCAATGACTGGTTAAGGCAACATGAAAGTGAGAACAGTGATGAGATGATAGTTATTAGTGGTACATATTCTGAATCACTATTACCAGTGATTGGGCACTTCCTACATTTCTAGACAGAGAACAGGAAACTGTTGGGGATCTGCAGGAAGTGAGTATTTGTTATGGATGTATAGCTTCTAAATCTTAGGATTTTTCTCTGGGCAAACCCTTTACTTAACTGGTATAGGAAATGCAGTTATATATATATTTTTTTGCAGTTGATTATATAGCATAATCTCTTTAATGTAGTTAACACAACCTGTGTAAAGTAGTTAACACAATAGAGCACAGTATATACAGAAGATAACACAATAGATGACACTGTAAGAAATGGATCTAGATAGGTTGGAAGCTTGAGTTGGGAATGTGGTAGATGTGGTTCAACACTAATGAAGATAATGCATATGGCAAGGGAAACTCTCACTAAATGGGAAAACACTTGATAAAACTGACATGGTAAAGGACTTACTGCAGGAATTTTAGTTGACAGTAAATTTAACTGTAGCAACCAGTGTTAGGCAGCGCTGTCAAAGCAAATAAGGCCATGGGGTGCATTAAAAGGGCATAGATGTGGTATTATCACAGAACAAAACACTAGTCACGCTACACATGGAATACTGTGTTCAGCAAACAAGAAAGATATAGGAGAGCAAATTTAAAAGGCATGCAGCCAGAATTAGCAAAATGAGGGTTATTTCCTATAGAAAGATACACAACAGCCTAAAGTTGGGGACAGCACTCCAACCTAGCGCAAGTGACAGCCCGCTCAGTCACAGCCAGTGCTTAGCTAACCGGGCTTTCACTTGCAATCGTCTCAGAGGGTGGGGGCTGGAGTGTGCAGAGGATAGGTAAGTAGCCAGGCCCCGTACAGGAGATCGCGGGGGACGGACCCTCTGCGATCAAACACTTTTCCAGGTAACTGAACTTAACCCCTATCCACAGGATAGGGTATCAGTTCAGTTACCAGGAGTACCACTAATAAGTGACTTCTACACAATAGAAACTATAAGGGGTACTGGAGAGAAAGTTTTCTTATTTTGTATTCTCTGCACACCTTATAGATATTTATTTCTGATCTGATTTATAAACTTCATATATAGAATATTTAATTAGAATAATAAACGAGAATAAATCATGAGTTCTGGAGGCCCAGGTAAAACATTAAAGGCAGCGCTCCAAGGCAGCAGTGCTAATTACTGTGCTATTCCGCAATCCAATCTTGTCCAAATTAAATTTTTTACGACTATTAGAAATCAACCTGGATTTATGCAATATCGCAAAATCACTAGGTCACAAAATTACTAGGTAATTCCTAATATCACTAGGGAATTGGTTTAATGACTACCACATCCTTGCATTAATAATTCTATGATAGAAAAAAGGTTATCAAACTATATAGTAATTCACTGGTATAAAGTCACTAATAAGCAAAGCAATAGGTTTTAATATCTACAGATGTGGTGATATCAATGGGTACCTTTTACATTCCGGGTAGAGAACAGTGCAAACCTGAATCTCCCCCAAACCACTGTCCCTACTTATTTGGACAACCTTCCCTAAATGGTGGCCCCCCAAATGCTGGCCATCAGAGAAATCAGAAGGATTGGACAAACCAAGTAAGCAACACACAGGCAAACCAGTACAAAATCAAAAAGGCACAAGATAAAACAGGGACAGGCCAGAAGTCAGTATTAAGGACAAGTAATGGGATAAACCTAGATAGCGGCATAGTACAAAGTAAGCAGACAAACAAATGACAGGCAAAAGCCAGGATACACAGGTCTGGTCACAGAAAACCCGGAAATAAAGAACACTACTGAAAGGGTAAGAACATCTATCACAGGCAGGGCAGAAGTGCCGTTTAAATATCCCACCTCTAGAAGGTGTAAGTACCAGTGCCGAGCTGATTGACCTAGCACTCCTACCTTCTGATTGGCCAGCCATGTCATTCATTGACATACAGCCCTGCAATTGTTGTCAGGACGATGAGAGAAGCTGCAGGGCATGACATGGAGCAAGGTGAGGTACATAGGAAACAGTACCACAGAGTGCCAATTGTTATAAACCTTCATACACATCAGATAGAACCTGACCATTGTAAGAACCCAAAGGGTTATACATCCCTGAGAGTGTTTGTTTGTCTGGTTGCTGTGGCGGCGCCTGGCTCTGTGCTGGACAGCTGATCTTGTTGGTTCCCCTGTGTGTTGCCTATTTGAGCCTCCGGTGTGCTTCCAGACCTTGCCTGCGAGAGTTTCTATAGTAGCTAGCGTTTGTCTCTGAATTTCTGATTATTCCGGTATTTATGATATTTTGGCTTGGTATTCTGACTATTCTCCTGTATTTGTGATTCGGCAACTTTGACAACTCCTGGTATAGATTTGGGTAATAGACTTTGACCTATTGTGTCTGTGTGTTTAGTATTACTATTGTTAATTTGTTTGATTCCCTACAATATCCCAACCTCTGTCTGTTTTATAGTTTATTTTGTTGACAGTAGACATGTGCAATTCGGTTCGGCACGAATGTCTAATTTACCGAATTTTACCGTTTTCGACCGATCCAAATGCACAAATACATATTTTGAACATTCCCGAACAGCCACGATAATACGAATAGCAAAATAACGAATGCATTCGTTATCTGTAAACGAACGTAAAGAATTCATTCTAATAACAAAAAAATAATAAAAAAGATACAGTAGTGATGGAAAAAATTGTATCTAACGAAATGTATCTTTTTTATTATGAAATGTTTATTAATTTTTAAACAGGGATCAATTTATGTGAGTGGGTAAAGCACTAAAAATGTAGTCGACAATAATAAAAATGTAGTGTGTGTGTGTTTTTCACTATTTTCTTACATTTTTTAGGTAGTACTACTACTCCCATCATGGAACACACTGTTTCATGATGGGAGTAGTAGTTACCTGTACTAATTGACAGATCGCCAGGGTTCGTTGCGATCTTCTTGTATAATGTATAAATGCGGCAGCCGCTCTTCTATGGTCCCTTGCACTCACGTATATATACACATATTCATATTTCGCGCACAGCTGTGATTGGCCAGATGGTTCCAGCCAATCACAGCTCTCTGTGAGAAATAGGAATATGTGTATATATATATATATATATACGGCCGTGCAGGGGACCATAGGAGAGCGGCCGCCGCATCCATATATTATACAGGAGGATCACAGCGGGCGTCAGGATTGATACCCGCAGTGATCTTTCCTTTACTATAAGTACTACTACTCCTAACATGGAGTACACTCTGCTCCATGCTGGGAGCTGTAGTACTTACATTAATAGACAGATCGCAGCGGGCGTCAGAAGTTACACTCGCTGCAATATGTCTATTAATGCAGGTACTACAGCTCCCAGCATGGAGCAGAGTGTGCTCCATGTTGGGAGTATTAGTACCTGCAGTAAGGGACAGATCCCAGCGGATTTCAGACTCCTCCAGACACCCACTGTGATCGTCCTTATGTGAATGTCGGGATCAGCTGTTCTCAGGGCTACAGAGCCGGGAGAACAGCTGACGCTGAGCCGTAGGTATGCATCGTATATCTACTGCCCAGCAATAACTTACAGTGAGCCTGCAATGTGTATACAGTATGCACATTGCTGGCTCACTTAACCCCTTGCTGAGCTGGGCGCTATGCGCAAGCCCAGCAAGGAAAGAGCTAACCCTTTGGGTGGTATACACTATATACAGCTATCTATAGATAGCTGTATATAGTGTATACAGAAGACGAAAGTCCGCTTACTTCCCTCGAGTAGCGGGCAGGTCCGTGTAGCACCGCCCCCTAGTGATTATGTCATTAGGGGCGGAGCTACAGAAGGGAACTAGGCTAGTTAATCTGAAGCTCTGTTCACATTGTCCGTTTTGTATAATGTGAACAGACCCTTCTGGCAGTGTCTTCCCAGACAGGGAGACTCCAGCTGTTGCTAAACTACAAAGGCTATCTGAGCATGCTGGAAGTTGTAGTTTTGCACCAATTGCTGGCTCCCTGTTTGGGTAAACATTGCATCATGGGTGCTCTCCCCAGCGGACAGCGTCAAAAATGTCATAACCAATTTTTTGTGGGTTTTTTCTTCTCGTTTCAGATCCGTGTATGCAGAGGATTACTGCGGATTTGATGGATTGCGGCGGATTATTTTTTTTTCTTTTAATAAAATGGTTAACAAGGGCTGTGGGGGAGTGTTTTTTTAAATAAAATTTTTCCAATGTGTTGTGTTTTTTTTTAATTGAATTTTCAGGCTTAGTAGTGGAAGCCGGTCATATTGACTGAATCCATTACTAGGCCAGGGCTTAGTGCTAGCCCCAAAAACAGCTAGCGCTAACCCCCAATTATTACCCCGGTACCCACCGCCACAGGGCTGCCGGGAAGAGCCGGTACCAACAGGCCCGGAGCGTCAAAAATGGTGCTCCTAGGCCTAGGCAGTAACAGGCTGGCGTTATTTAGGCTGGGGAGGGCCAGTAACAATGGTCCTCGCCCACCCTGGTAACATCAGGCTATTGCTGTTTGGTTGGTATTGTGCTGAGAATAAAAATACCTATGTGTTTTTTTTTTAAATTTATTTAAATAAAAAATAAAAAACGCTCCAGGCCTGTTGGTATCGGCTCTTCCCGGCCCCTGTGGCGGTGGGTACCGGGGTAATAATCGGGGGTTAGCGCTAGCTGTTTTGGGGGTTAGTAATGGATTCAGTCAATAAGACTGGCTTCCACTACTAAGCCTGAAAATTCAATAAAAAAAAAAACACAACACATTGGAAAAATTATTTTATTTAAAAAAGCACTCTCCCACAGCCCTCATTAACCATTTTATTAAAAGAAAAAAATAATAATCCGCCGTAATCCATCAAATCCGCAGTAATCCTCTGCATACACGGATCTGAAACGAGAAGAAAAAAAACACAAAAAATTGGTTATGACATTTTTGGCGCTGTCCGCTGGGGAGAGCACCCATGAATGCAATCTCTCCCCAAACAGGGAGCCACCAATTGGTGCAAAACAACAACTCCCAGCATACCCAGACAGCCTTTGGCTGTCTGGGCATGCTGGGAATTGTAGTTTAGCAACAGCTGGAGTCTCCCTGTCTGGGTAGACACTGCCAGAAGGGTCTGTTCACATTATACAAAATGGACAATGTGAACAGAGCTTCAGATTAACTAGCCTAGTTCCCTTCTGTAGCTCTGGCCCCTAATGACGTCATCACTAGGGGGCGGAGCTACACGGACCTGCCCGGTACTCGAGGGAACTAAGCGGACTTCATCTTCTGTATACACTATATACAGCTATCTATAGATAGCTGTATATAGTGTATACCGCCCAAAGGGTTAACCTACACTGTCTAGCAGTGTAAGTTAACTCTTTCCTTGCTGGGCTTGCACATAGCGCCCAGCTCAGCAAGGGGTTAAGTGAGCCAGCAATGTGTATACTGTATACACATTGCAGGCTCACTGTAAGTTATTGCTGGGCAGTAGATATACGATGTATACCTACGGCTCAGCGTCAGCTGTTCTCCTGACTCTGTAGAGCTGAGAACAGCTGATCCCGACATTCACATAAGGACGATCGCAGCGGGTGTCAGGAGGAGTGACATCCGCTGGGATGTGTCCCTTACTGCAGGTACTAAAACTCCCAACATGGAGCACACTCTGCTCCATGCTGGGAGCTGTAGTACCTGCATTAATAGACATATCACAGCAAGTGTAACTTCTGATACCCGCTGCGATCTGTCTATTAATTCGGGTACTACAGCTCCCAGCATGGAGCAGAGTGTACTCCATGTTGGGAGTAGTAGTACTTGTAGTAAAGGAAAGATCACTGCGGGTATCACTCCTGACACCTGCTGTGATGCTCCTGTTAAATGTACAGATGCGGCGGCCGCTCTCCTATGGTCCCCTGCATGGCCATATATATACACATATTCCTATCTCACACAGAGAGCTGTGATTGGCTGGAACCATCTGGCCAATCAGAGCTCTGCGGGAAATAAGAATATGTGTATATATACGTGAGTGCAGGGGACCATAGAAGAGCAGCCGCCCCATCTATACATTATATTGGGGGAATGCAAGGGACCCTGACGATCTGTCAAATAGTACAGGTAACTACTACTCCCATCATGGAACAGTGTGTTCCATGCTGGGAGTAGTAGTACTACCTAAAAAAAAAAAAATTAAAAGTGAAAAACACGCACACACTACATTTTTATTATTGTCGGCTACATTTTTAGTGCTTTACCCGCTCACATAAATTGATCCCTGTTTAAAAATTAATAAAAATTTCCTAATAAAAAAGATAAAAAAATTTCCATCACTACTGTATCTTTTTTATTATAATTTTTTTATGGTACCCTACAAAATTTTTATAAAAAGGTATCTCCATAATTTTTTAGGATCGCCAAAGTCCAAAAAAGAATAAAAAGATTTACCGAGTGTACCCGAATACCGAATGTATCCGAAAAATCAGACCGAACACCCGAATACCGAATGTATCCGAAAAATCAAAACCGAAAATATTACCGTACCGAAAAATGTTTCCAAAACGAAAAAATGAACCGAAACGAAAATTTTTCTAGTGCACAAGTCTAGTTGACAGTGACTTCCATCACTTCTCTAGGAAGGGACTGTCACCTTTTTTGTTGATCCGCCATTTAGGGTGGATAGGCAAGTAGGCAGGGATAGAGGGATTGGGTGAGATCAGTACTGCACTCCTTCCCTGCCCATACATGACAACCATACTCATCTATTTTGAGACTGACAAACTGTCTATATGTATGGAGACTTTTCGACTCTTCTCAACAATGGTAATGGTGAGAACAGGACAGGTGTGTTAGATTTCAACTGCCCAATTCTTGTGTTCTCAGAGAGATAAGCCACTCTACATTCAGAACACATGAATGCTTGTCTTAGTATGGAGTGATTATGAGAGTTAGCTGTCAGTGAATGAGCATTCATCTGACAGCTATGTGTATGGATACGTTAACACTTCTGGCCTGCCATACCATCGGACAAACATATGTATGTTCTTCTGTGCTTGAAAAATTTTCTCCGGTTTTGCTACCAAACCAAAACTATACTGGTACTGTATCCACTTGTACATACAATTTGCAGCCACAATACATTTTTCAGCCATTACAAATGTTATTTTTCTATTTTATAGTCATTAGCAGCATTATAATTGTCATTATCATCCATATTCTCAATACCATCATTTTAACTGTTATCCTTGCAATAGACAACATTGTATACTTACAGGTCCTGTCACTTGAGATGCACTTTCAAATTCTTCATCATCCTCCATTAATGTTTCTGCTCCGGGCAATGATTCTGTTCCAAGGAGACATAAAAAAAGAAATACGGTAGCTTCGTGTTCATGTAATTACTTTGGAATAATTAATCTCTTGAAATATGTAAACCTCTAGTTTCCATGCCAAGACTATATAAATAGGTTTAAGAGCAGGTTTTGAATTACACAGGTACTATGTTTTATATCTTGCCTGCCACCGAGCACATTTTGATGAGTGATGTCTTAATGGATTGAAGCAGCCTATCTTATTTGATCATGATGAAAACAAAAAGGCTCATAGCGCCAAGAATTACCAGTGGTTAAGCCCAAATATTGTGATATAATAATAGATGCCTGCAGGATATTTAAGGTAGCAGAAGTGCACTCTTCGCATAATGACAGCCTATCATCTGTCGTCTTTCACAAGTAAGGAGTATAAGTGTTCCATCTACAAATAAAGGCTGCATGTATCCCATTGACTTAATCACTACATAACACAGATCTAAACATGCCTGTAATTCAATCATTGTGTTCACCCACAATAATTGAATTTAATGACCAGGAAAAATTGATCTATTATTTGTCCATTAGGATGACAGTATCTACAGAAGCTCGGGGCAAGATGTGTGTACGTTTGCTCCTACAGTACATTCTAAATAGACCATAACTGACTGGAACAGAAGATGTCACATATGACTTTGCACTAAGAAGCTCTAGACACTCCTTTGGTGCCTCAGTACAGCCCTATGCTAAAGAAATATTTTCCTGAAGAAGCAAAACTTAGCGGGACTCCTGCGATCTCTGTGCAGCACTCGACGTTCGTTTAGAATGCTGGGTGCGAGTGGTGGAGGTCGTGACTTCACGCCACACCCCCTCAATGCAAGGCTATGGGAGGGGGTGTGGCGGCCGCCAAGCCCCCTCCCATAGACTTGCATTGAGGGGATGTGGTGTGACATCCCGAGGGGGGAGTGACAATGACATCACGATCCCCCACCGCCCGCTCCATGCATTCGGAACAAAATATTCCGACCGCTGGGGCAGTGGAGTACCCCATTAAAGAGGACTTCGTGTCCACATTAGAAAAACATCAAGTCTGTAATAGTTGGAGCAGGTTTAACAACCACCCATTGTGTCACCAAGTGGTTTGACTTTGAGCCCCTGGATTTTACCCTTTACCTCCTATAAAGGCATATGGAGTGGTTATGGTGTATGTGACAGATGGTGTATGTGACAGCTGGCCTTGTAGGCTAAGAGACAAAGGGGTCAGGTAAAAGAGAAGTTCAGATACAGGATACGGTCTGTACTGGAAGAGCATAGCCAGTGGTCAAGCAATAGGTCAGAGAGAGTAGTACAGTCAGGAACAGATCAAGATCAGACTTTGGTAAACGGCAAAGTTCAAGACAGCGGACAGAGAAGACACCAGGCAACATTCTAGGATCAAACACACTAGTAGATAAGCAAACAACAGAACACCTTGGCAGGACACTAGCAAGCTAGAAAGCAACATTTTCAGGCACGGATGTGGCTAGTGAAGTTGTCTGATATGCCAAGTGATTGATAGTGGTTGGTTGGAGAAGGATTTGGGTGCACATGATGGCCCTTTAACACAAGAAGAGAATGCGTGCTCACCTTACCGGCAGGCCCAGCATCAGGAACTGCACCTGCACAGACTGCACAGTAAGGATCAGAGGTAACACAGCGGCTGTGCCCTGTTTGCCTGCGGGGTGCTCCTATTGGCATTACAGCAGACACCTCATCTTTTCCAGAGAGTATCCCTGTAAATTTGTACCACAGAGGCTGAGACCCCTTTGGGCCTTAAAACAGAGATTGCTTGGATAAATGTACTTTAGGGTGCATTCACACAGGCGTATTTGTCAGCGGATCCGCTGACAAAGGCCCCTAAAGTGCTGCCCTCTTTGTGCCTGCTAATAGCGGCAATCCGCCGCTACCAGCAGACACACTGCGATGTGCGAGTTACCCTGCAGTGTACTCGCACACATCGCGGCCGCTCTCTGTGTAGCTCAGGGAGCCGGGGGAGCGGCCGCGATGTGCGGGATGTGCGGATACAATGCGACTCGCACTTCACAGTGTGTCTGCTGGTAGCGGTGGATTGCCGCTATTAGCAGGCACAAAGAGGGCAGCACTTTAGGGGCCTTTGTAGCTTTTCAGCTGCGGATCCGCTGACAAATACGCCCGTGTGAATGCACCCTTAGGCTCTTCTGGGGGAGTTTTATTTATTGCACTGTGAGTGTCAGATATGGGCAAACAAATCATCTGGAATTTGAACTTTTTGCAGCCTTTATTTATTTATTTTTCCCTAAAAACTGGAGGAATAGGTTTCTGCCTTTTCTTCCCTGCTTAGTAACATCAGTATTATTCGATAGCTCTTCTGATATCTAGGAATATTTATAGTGCAACATCTCATGGAACATGGCGCAATTCTGTCTGCTGCTTCTTGAGGTACAGTGGGACCATAAAACTTCTACAGATGGCACATTATTATTCTTTAGGAGTATCATTCTTTTACAAGTGGTGTAGAGCTGTTATACAGCTGAGCGAATGGGTAAAGAATAATAATTGTCATGATCGCTATGGAATGGAAAATTATAAAACATCACGCTATTATAGCCATTAACATTCTGATTTATACAAGCAGTGCCTTCTAACATCTATCCATTAATATGCTGACATTTTCCATTACCGTACACAATATATTACAGAATATGCTGCATGCCATGCTTTAGTATATGTAATTGCAGAAAACATATACATGTCAAGGTAAATGGATACTGACCCTGCTTCTATTTATTATAGAAAGTCAACTTAGCAGCAGCTTCTAGAACACATCCTCAGGGGTTATGAATTGCCTATTAAGATTAACTTAAAGGGGTACTCCGCTGCTCAGCGTTTGGAACAAACTGTTCCGAACGCTGGAGCTGGTGCTGAGAGCTTGTGATGTCATAGCCCCACCACTCATGACGTCATGCCCGCCCCTTCAATGCAAGTCAATGGGAGGGGGCGTGACAGCCGTCACGCCCCCTCCCATAGACTTGCATTGAGGGAGCGGGGCTATGACGTCAAGAGCTCCCGACACCGGCTCCAGCGTTCGGAACAGTTTGTTCCAAACGCTGAGCAGCGGAGTACCTCTTTAATAATATTTTAAATGTGTTGTCTGGAGAATCCTTTCTTGAGTTAAAACTCTCCAGACAACCACACTAAAATTTTACTGTGCTAGTATATCCACAGTCCTAAACTACCTAATGCAGATCAAAAATTTCTATGTATTGTAAAATATATTCCAATATGTTGTTCCTCTAATACATGACCCAGATCTAACATGATTGAAGAACTGACCATTTTTGGAGCCAGAAAGCTATTTTAACATTGGTGAATGTAAATAATGTGGATTATAAAGCTGAGTAATCTTGTCCTTACTTTGCTTTCATCTGCCACAATCTTATAAATCTACTCATGTGTAAAGACTACTCAAGTAGTCACCAGATATATGCTCCCTGTGGTCCATTTACAGCAGTCCAAGATGAGTGTCCTGTATACAAGGAGATGGCAGCTGATAGTCTTATCACAAAAGGTGATGGTCCAGGGAGGATCTGAAGACATTGATGAAGGGTTGGAGGGTAAGTACTTGTTTGATGTGCATGTTCTGCTTTCTGTTCATTAACAAAAAAATGCATTGCATTGTTCCTGGAATGTATCATCCAGTTGTGAGGAAAAAAAAAAATCTGTTTCCTAAACGTATATATTGTATTTTCTGCTTAGTCGGCAATGATAATAATCTTCATTTTTATAGCGTCAACATTTAACTTTACAATACAGGTACATGTGCAGACAAAGTCAGACATTACATAGTAACAAAGAAAATAACAACTCAAACAATAGATATGAGGGTCCTGATCACAAGAGCTAATAAAACTTTAGCTGTTATCCTAGTCGGAATGTTTTTTGTAACGCCCTTTTCCTATATTTTCAAATAAAAACATTATTTGGTATGACCGTTTGCTAACTTGTATGAACCAATAAAATATTAGGTGAATGTATAAGGTGATCTGTGAATGTAAAGAAAAAAAGGACCAAAGTTCAGAATTGCTGATTTTTGGTGACAATTTATATTGGGAAAATTTATAAAAAGTGATTAAAAAGTCCCATCTAAACCTAAATATTGCTAATGAAAACTACAGCACATGGTAAAAAAAAATTAAAGGGGTTATCCAGGAAAAAACTTTTTTTTATATATCAACTGGCTCCAGAAAGTTAAACAGATTTGTAAATTACTTCTATTAAATTTTTTTAATCCTTTCAGTACTTATGAGCTTCTGAAGTTTAGGTTGTTCTTTTCTGTCTAAGTAATCTCTGATGACACGTGTCTCGGGAACCGCCCAGTTTAGAAGAGGTTTGCTATGGGAATTTACTTCTAAACTGGGCGTTTCCCGAGACACGTGTCATCAGAGAGCACTTAGACAGAAAAGGACAACCTTAACTTCAGAAGCTCATAAGTACTGAAAGGATTAAGATTTTTTAATAGAAGTAATTTACAAATCTGTTTAACTTTCTGGAACCAGTCGATATATATAAATAAAAAAACGTTTTTTCCTGGAATACCCCTTTAAGGTCAAAGGAATCAGAATCAGGAAGTCAAATTAAAGCAAGTGTATTTTTAAATTTATTTATTTGTTGAAGTTTTAAATCTTAGAAGTGATCAAATTTTTTAACAAGCTATATAAATTGGGTATCATAAGTTACACAATAAAGATAACATGTCAGTTCTACTGTAGTGCTTTTGATTTACTTTCACCCCACAAATATTTATCTATTTATTTATCTATTTTAGTTTTACAGTGCATTTTGTGGCAAAATAAAATACAATTAAATGAAAATGGCCCTGTGGATGGAAAATTGAAAGAGTTATGGTTTTTAAAGGCGAAGAGGAAAAAATTTAAACACAAAATAAAAAAATGGCTGTCCTGAAAGGGTTAATTTGCAATGGATGTTACTAGAAGTTAAACAAAACTGTGACCAATACCAACAGCTTCTAAAACTAAACAATATCTGATCTACTGATCTACTATCTGCCCAGGAAAAATCTGGGCGGACAATCTGTGTGTAGCAGGCCCTGCCATAGTGAGTTGGCTCTTGTACCACATGCATATCACTGTATTCTGCTAAAAGAATGGACATTTTGTTCGATGGAGTATAAAATTTGAAATTCTACAGAGGAAAATTCAGCAGTGTTCACATTGAAGACCATGGGGGGGGGGGTCTGCCGCATTGAAATCTGCTTCTGAATTTTTACCTGTTTGCTGCTCAGAAAATGTTTTTTTTTTTTTTTTTTTTTACTCTTTTGGGTAGTTTTCACCTATATAAAAACAGCTGATTTGCAAATTGCATAATAGCATTTGCTGTAGAAAAAAAAAAAAAAAAAGATCAGACCTTATGACAGAAAAAAAGTCTGAAATGTTTAGTTTATTTTTTATTTTTATATATATATATATTTTTTTTATAAAGAAAAAGCTATTTTTTGAGTCTGAAAGAGCACGAGAATATGAAGATCTGTACTCACCACTTGCATTTGTTGCAGCTTTCACAGAAGAGGAGTATTCCTTTGGCACCACCTCTTCTCCCTGAGCTAGAGTTTCTCCTTGCAATCTAAAACACAGACGCACAATTACAGAGGAGCCCTAGGACCCATAAATAATGTGTTAATATATACATGGCAGATACATGGCTTACCATCAGGACAGAATTGAAATAATACACCATACAAAAAGATCATGACAGAACAGCTTATGAATTCTATTTACGGTAGGCTAGTTTAAGACAAGTGTAATACAGAAAAATCTTTGGATCTTTTTTATGGCCGTAAGTCCTGACTAAATGGTGGGTCTAATGACCTGAACTGAAATTGTCTTTAGTTTGGATGTTTGTGTCTGCTTGCCTGAAACCAGCCTTACTTCTTGTTTCCATAGTGATTCCTGTGAAAAACATTATCATAATTTTTATGTTTATTGTTTTTTTTTTTTAATTATTATTATTATCCAGTGATTGCTGGTGAGGCCCACAATTGATTGGGCCTTGTGATGGCTCGATAAATATGTGCCGATCCCCTAGATCAGTGCTTATAATCGGAAAAGCGTCGGCCACTGTAAAAGGGCTCATAGGTGGAGATTCATCAAACCTGTGGAAAGGAAAAGTTGCCCAGTTGCCCATAGAAACCTACCAGATCCCTTCTTTCATTTTGCAGAGGCCTTGTTAAAAATAAAAGAAGCAATCATAAATCTCCCCATAGACTGTACAGATAGAAAGCACTACATTCTAAACAGGATAAGTAGTGTGAAGGATAATGTTTCACACAAAGACATTTTTTTTGCATGACTTTAAAACATTTGCTTGAATACCACTAAGACTATTTCTGCTTTATGGGATCACTTTATTGTTTTCAACAAGCTGAACCACGTGCACCACTTTTGTCCTCTATATAAAAATATATGTGTCTGTTGCTACCTATGCACAAAACACAATCTCCCAGAGGGAAAAACCCTCAGAATAATATCCCCAAACAAGGAAACCCCCCCCCCCACATTAGTATAAAATTATTAATAAACTTTATTATACTCCCTAGAGTGTGAAACCCAAATTAATGTAAACTTGTTTAAAAACACAGTGTGCTTCCGATATTGTGCAGCTGCACTGATTAACACATAGAAGAATGCATTTCACTCCTTTTGTACGTATGTGACACGCTATGTATATATCTGTGTTATCACAGCGGTCACAAAGGAGAGGGACATGCATTCAATAATAAGCTTATGCTCCGGTATATGTTCGGTACAGCATACTGCTAATTAATATAGCATAGTTAGCCTGTCCGACGTTTCGCTGGTGGGACCGGCTTTGTTAGGAACTGTCCAGAGCAGGAGAGGTTCATTATGGAGAATTGTTCCTGCTCTGGACAGTTCCTGACATGGTCAGAGGAGTCAGTAGAGAGCACTGTGGACAGACAGAAAAAGAAATTCTAAAATAAATTTAACTTTTTTATTTTTCCGCGTATGAGGGCAAATTTTTTGCGCTGTGATCTGAAGTTTTGAGCGGTACCATTTCTGCATTGATAGGACTTATTGATCATTTTTTCATGATATAAAAAGTGACCAAAAATACACTATTTTGGACTTTGGAATTTTTTTGCGCGTACGCCATTGACCGTGCGGTTTAATTAACAATATATTTTTATAATTCGGACATTTCCGTACGCGGCGATACCACATATGTTTATTTTTATTTACACAGTTTTTTTTTTTGTTAATGGGAAAAGGGGGGTGATTCAAACTTTTAGTAGGGAAGGTGTTAAATGGGCACTGTCATGAAAGAAAAAAATTGATATGTTATAGTACTTAACCCCTTAAGGACCACGGGTTTTCCCGTTTTTGCACTTTCATTTTTTCCTCCTCACCTTTTAAAAATCATAACCCTTTCAATTTTGCACCTAAAAATCCATATGAGGGCTTATTTTTTGCGCCACCAATTCTACTTTGCAGTGAGATCAGTAATTTTACCCAAAAATCTACGGCAAAACGGAAAAAAATCATTGTGCGACAAAATTGAAGAAAAAATGCCATTTTGCAACTTTTGGGGGCTTCCGTTTCTACACAGTGCATTTTTCGGTAAAAATGACACCTTCTCTTTTTTCTGACCCCTATAACTTTTTTATTTTTCCGCGTATGGGGCAGTATGAGGGCTCATTTTTTGTGACATGATCTGAAGTTTTTATCGGTACCATTTTTGTATTGATCGGACTTTTTGATAGCTTTTTATTCACTTTTTCATGATATAAAAAGTGACCAAAAATACGCTATTTTGGATTTTGGAATTTTTTTGCGCGTATGCCATTGACCGTGCGGTTTAATTAATGATATATTTTTATAGTTCGGACATTTACACACGCGGCGATACCACATATGTTTATTTTTATTATGTTTATATATTATTTATATGGAATTTGGGGAAAGGGGGGTGATTTAAACTTTTAATAAGGAAGGGGTTAATGTGTGTGTGTTAAACATTTTTTTACCTTTTTTTCTTTTCCACTTTTAGTCCCCTTAGGCGACTTTTAGGAGGAATCATTTGATTCCTCATACAGATGAATGGGATTACATACAATCCCATTCATCTGTGTGCTCTGCGCTCGATTGATAAAGCCTGGTCCTGCCAGGAGGAGAGGTAAGCCCTCAGGCTACCTCAGTAGTGGATCGCCCCCCCCCCCCCCCGCGATCGCGCTGCGGGGGAGCGATCCACCCCACTGGACCACCAGGGTTGCCCTCCTAGTGGCCGAATGCATTCGACAGTGACGTCGCTAGTGAATTTCGACTCATTGAAGCCTGGCAATGAGTCGGAATTCACTCACTGCGGTGCTCGCTCCCGCCTGTCAATCAAACAGGTGGGAGCGAGCGCTGAGAATAGAAGAAGCGCTCATTGGCTCCCCTGCTCCCTGGCCTTGCACGCCGGCCCTGCCTCCCGGCATCCCGTCGCTGCTATCCTGCCCGTCGCTGCACTGCCCTGGTATGTCGGGGGGGTTAGGTGGGGGGGGTGTTCGGGTAGCGGGTGTTCGGGTAGCGGGTGTTCGGGTAGCGGGGTTCAGGGGAGGGGTAGCGGGGTTCGGGTTGCGCCGCGGCCATGTATTGTTTTTAACACAGGGTGCCTCCAGTTTTTCCCCACTACAACTCCCAGCATGCCCTGACAGCCAATAGATGTCAGGGCAAGCTGGGAGTTGTAGTGGTGAAACAGCTGGCGGCACCCTGTGTAGATGAACTAAGGGCAGAAGTCAGCCCCAGCAGGCATCAGTGCCGTCACGCCTGCTGGGGAAGTATGCCTGGTAGTGAGCACACTACCAGACAGACAAAACTGCATTTTTTACATAGTGAAAAAATATATAAAAAATAGGCAGGGAGGAGGTTAGGGATAGATGGGAAATAGGCAGGGACAGAGAGGGAAAAAAAGGATGGTGGGAGCTACCCTTTAAATGATCTTTATTCACTTTTTTTCCCCACTATTTTTTGCAATGTTATAGCTCCCATAGGGGGCTATAACACTGCACACACTGATCTTTTACATTGATCAGTGGTTTCTCATAGGAAACCACTGATCGATGATTCTGCCGCTTGACTGCTCATGCCTGGATCTCAGGCATTGAGCAGTCATTCGGCGATTGGACAGCATGGAGGCAGGTAGGGATCCTCCGGCTGTCATGTAAGGGATGTTCGCGATTTCGCGGCAGCGATCCCAAACAGCTCCCTGAGCTAACCAGCATGCGTCTAAAGGGTTAATAGCGCGCGGCACCACGATCAGTGCTGCACATTATTAGCCACGGCTCCCAAGCCGTGGCCCCGCATTATAGAATGGGAGAGGACTCAGGACGTACGTCCTGGGTCCTTAACAGGTTTATGAAGACATGTGAAGACCTAGGCTGCGTTCACATCACGATTTCTCCATCCGACTTGAGTACACAATTTTCTAACTTAAAATCATGTGAAATTGTATATAAAGTCGGATCCATTGACCTCCATTAAAAAATCGGATCCATTACACACATGCGATTTGATCTGCATACGATTTCACACGATTTATTTTCAGCTCTGAAATCGTGGTCAAACCCGATTTCAGACCCGAATAAGAATCAAGGGAAATCGAATTTGGATCAAATCTGATGTGTGTAATGGATCCGATTTTTTAATGGAGGTCAATGAATCCGACTTTATATACGATTTCATACAAGTTTAATTAGAAAATCATGTACTCAAGTCGGATTGAGAAATCGTGATGCGAACGCAGCCTTACACATCATTCATGCTGCAGTGGGAACTCTGGGAAGAAGGATATGCAAAGCAGTTTTCTAATGCCCTATTTTAGAACAGCTGTCTACAGGTGAGTATTCTTTCCTTCTGGTGAGATTTCTGGTTTGGCATATATTCCCAAACTTGTTCTAAGACCCATGGATTGTAGTGAAACATTGGCCCTAATTTATCAATCTGTCTGAGACAGAAACTGGAGTGATTTTCCCAAGCAACCAATCACAGCTCATGTTTTATATCTTATGGAGCTCTGATAAAATGAAAGCTTAGCCGTGATTGGTTGCTTGGGAAAATCACTCCAGTTTCTGTCTCAGACAGATTGATAAATCAGGGCCATTGAGTTTAAAGGGGTACTCCGGTGCTTACACATCTTATCCCCTATCCAAAGGATAGGGGATAAGATGCCTGATCGCGGGAGTCCTGCAGCTGGGGACGCCCGCGATCATGCACGCGGCACCCAGTTTGTAATCAGTCCCCAGAGCGTGTTCGCTCAGGGTCTGATTAAGGTCGACCGCAGGGCCGGCGGCGTGTGACGTCACGCCCCCGTGTGACAGCATGCTCCGCCCCACAATGCAAGCCTACGGGAGGGGACGTGATAGCTATCACGCCCCTTCCCGTAGGCTTGCATTGAGGGGTGGAGCGTGACGTCACACGGGAGCAAACACGCTCCGGGGACTGATTACAAACGGGGTGCCGCGTGCATGATCGTGGGCGTCCCCAGCTGCGGGACTCCCGCGATCAGGCATTTTATCCCCTATCCTTTGGATAGGGGATAAGATGTGTAAGCACCGGAGTACCCCTTTAATCCCTTCCCTCTTTGGTGATTTTTCATTTTTGCACTTTTGTTTTTTCCTCCTCACCTTCTAAAAATTATAACACTTTCAATTTTCCACCTAAAAATCCATATGTGGGCTTGTTCTTTGCACCGACAATTTTACTTTGTAAAACCATTAATAATTTCACCACAAAATCTACGGCAAAACCAGAAGAAAAAATATTTGTGGGGCAAAATTGAAAAAAAGGCCTTTTTGTAATTTTTAGGGGCTTCCATTTCTACTCTTTCTACAGTTTCGATAAAAAATGCACCTTATATTTATTCTGTAGGTCCAAACAGTCGTGCGGATATCCATTTTATATAGGTTTAAATTTATTTTACTACTAAAAAAATTATAACTACATGCACCAAAATTAATAAGTTGAAAAATGTCATCTTCTGACCCCTATAACTTATAAAAAGTGACCAAAAATGCGCTCATTTGGACTTTGGAATTTTTTTTACAAGTACGCCATTGACCGTGAGGATTAATTAACAATATATTTTTATAGTTTGGACATTTATGCACGCGGCAATACCACATATGTTTATTTTCATTTTTATTTACACAGTTTTTTTTTAAATTGGAAAAGGTGAGTGATTCAAACTTATTAGCGAAGGGGTTAAATCACATTTATTAAACACTTTTTTTTGCAATGCTATAGCCTCCATAGGGGACTATAACATTGCACACACTGATTTCCTACACTGATCACTGCCATGCAATAGCATGGCATTGATCAGTGTTATCGCCGCTCGACTACTCCTGCCTGGATCTCAGGCACGGAGCAGTGATCCTGCGATTGCACAGTGAGGAGGCAGGAAGGGATCCTCCTCGTGTCCTGCAAGCTTTCAGGATGCCGCAATTTCACCATGGCACCGAACAGCACCACTGAGCTAAACGGCAACGGTTTACTCTCGTTTTATATGCGGTGATCAAGTTTGATCGCCCCGTCTAAAGGGTTAATGCCGGACATCTGCCCAATGGGCGATGTCCGGAATTAGCCGTGGCTCCTGGTTGCATATAGATACTGGACCCACCGGATATGAGGGGCGCTCACCTGCTGAAGGCGCGTCAAACCTCGGAAGCTGCAAATTGACGTTAATCAATGTCCATTTGCGGCAAGGGGTTAAGGTAAAGCTACCTTCAAAAGGAGGAATCAGAGAGCTGCTTTGCACTTTATGTAGAGGTTTCAAGTATAGAGAGAGATATTTATCAAAACTCCCCCATAATGTTGCTATAAACTCCCCCATAATTGTTATAATGAATACTATCTTCAATCTGTACCAAGTTAAGATCAAATAATCATAAGTACAGTGGTCCCTCAACATACAATGGAAATCATAATCAAATGAACCATCGTTTGTTGAAACCATCGTATGTTGAGGGATCCGTACAATGGAAAAATTAGGAAGTCATACTCACCTGTCCCCGCCGCTCCGGACCAGTCACCGCTCGTCACCGCTGCCCTGGATGTCGCCCTCCATCGATGTCGCCACGTCCCCGGGGTGTCCCCAACGCTCCGGACGTCTCTGCTTCCACGGGATTCTCGCTCTCTGTCACCGCCATGACGTCATTACGCACGCCGCTCCTATTGGATGACGGGACAGCGTGCGCGGTGACGTGATGACGATGAAGGAGAGCGCTGGCGATGCAGGGGATCCTGAATAGGACGATCCGGAGCCCCGAAGACAGGTAAGAGACCATCACCGGAGCACACGGGGCACCGTAAATGGCTATCTGGTGGCAGCTGAAGCAGTCTGTGCTGCCGGATAGCTGTTTATGCGAAGGCCCCGACATACAAAAGCATCGTATGTTGAAATTATCGTATGTCGGGGCCATCGTAGGTCGGGGGGTCACTTGTGCAGATATAAAAAGTAACCAACACTGTTATGTTGGTTGCACATTGATATATATCACTTTTGGAATGACTGTTTCTTGATCCTGTAGTAAGCCTGCAGAAATTATCAGACAACAAATAGTTCTGTGTCTGTTCTATCTTCCCAGCCATTTCAGACCACAGGGAATGTGTCTGAGGCTGCAGTTCTATACCGAACATGGCCTGAGGTGTAACCAGGAGTATAGTCTATAGACATGTCAGACGTGAAAGCAGTATAGTAAGAGGAGTGGAATGTCTCATTCAATAGGCTCTTTAATTCTACTCTTCTTTCATATAGACAGTAGTCCCTACACAAGTATCCTCTTAAGAACAAATGAAGAATGATAATCTACCAGAGGGATTGCTCCTCCAGCTTAACAGAGCTATCAATCCACTCAGACCTTGAAATACTGTTTATCAAGAAAAAAAAAGTGAGATGTAAATCATTAGTAATAACGCCATAAGGGAACTTTGAAGATTGTGTATAATCCTTCTTTAAGGATACATCAATCAATAGATTCCATTCTTTTTAACAAAACATGCATTGTTATTCGCAATATACAGTGCTGAGTGTTCACCCCATTGGACTTTTTTTTGCAACTGTTACAAACTGGAAGTTAAATAGACTAAGGCTGCTTTCACACTATAGAATTATCTGCTTTAACCCCTTAAGGACGGAGCCCATTTTCACCTCTAGGACGAAGCTCTTTTTTGCAAATCTGACCACTGTCACTTTAAATAATAATAACTCTGGAATGCTTTTAGTTATCATTCTGATTCTGAGACAGTTTTTACGTGACATATTCTACTTTAATATAGTGGTAAATTTTTGTGGAAACTTGCATCCTTTCTTGGTGAAAAATCCCAAAATTTGATGAAAAAATGTAAAATTTTGCATTTTTCTAACTTTGAAGCTCTCTGCTTGTAAGGTAAATGGATATTCCAAATAAATTTTTTTTGGGATTCACATATATAATATGTCTACTTTATGATTGCATCATAAAATTGACAAGTTTTTACTTTTGGAAGACACCAGAGGGCTTCAAAGTTCAGCAGCAATTTTCTAATTTTTCACAAAATTTTCAAACTCGCAATTTTTCAGGGACCAGTTCAGGTTTGAAGTGGATTTGAAGGGTCTTCATATTAGAAATACCCCATAAATGACCCCATTATAAAAACTGCACCCCCCAAAGTATTCAAAATTACATTCAGTAAATGTTTTAACCCTTTAGGTGTTTCACAGGAAAAGCAGCAAAGTGAAGGAGAAAATTCAAAATCTTCATTTTTTACACTCGCATGTTCTTGTATACCCAATTTTTGAATTTTTACAAGGGGTAAAAGGAGAAAATGTATACTTATATTTGTAGCCCAATTTCTCTTGAGTAAGCACATACCTCATATGTCCATGTAAAGTGTTCGGCGGGCGCAGTAGAGGGCTCAGAAGCGAAGGAGCGACAAGGGGATTTTAGAGAGTACGTTTTTCTGAAATGGTTTTTGGGGGGCATGTCGCATTTAGGAAGCCCCTATGGTGCCAGAACAGCAAAAAAACACATGGCATACCATTTTGGAAACTAGACCCCTTGAGGAACATAACAAGGAATAAAGTGAGCCTTAATACCCCACAGGTGTTTCACGACTTTTGCATATGTAAAAAAAAATATATATATTTTCACTAAAATGTTGGTTTTCCCCCAAATTTCTAATTTTTTAAAGGGTTAATAGCAGAAAAGACCCTCCAAAATTTGTAACCCCATCTCTTCTGAGTATGAAGGTACCTCATAAGTGGACCTGAAGTGCACTGCGGGCGAACTACAATGCTCAGAAGAGAAGGCGTCATATTTGGCTTTTTGAGAGCAAATTTTGCTCGGGGGGCATGTCGCATTTAGGAAGCCCCTATGGTGCCAGAACAGCAATAAAAAAACACATGGCATACCATTTTGGAAACTAGACCCCTTGAGGAACATAACAAGGTATAAAGTGAGCCTTAATACCCCACAGGTGTTTCACGACTTTTGCATATGTAAAAAAAAAAAGAAAAATTCACTAAAATGTTGGTTTTCCCCCAAATTTCACATTTTTTAAAGGGTTAATAGCAGAAAAGACCCCCCAAAATTTGTAACCCCATCTCTTCTGAGTATGGCGGTACCCCATAAGTGGACCTGAAGTACACTGCGGGCGAACTACAATGCTCAGAAGAGAAGGCGTTATATTTGACTTTTTGAGAGCAAATTTTGCTCGGGGGGCATGTCGCATTTAGGAAGCCCTTATGGTGCCAGAACAGCAAAATAACCCCCACATGGCATACCATTTTGGAAAATAGACCCTCACAGAATGTAATGAGGGATACAGTGAGCATTTACCCCCCCCCCCCCCCCCCCCCACACACACACACACTTGTGTCTGACAGATCTTTGGAACAGTGGGCTGTGCAAAATTTTTCATTTTCACGGACCACTGTTCCAAAGATCCGTCAGACACCTGTGGGGTGTAAATTCTCGCTGCACCCCTTATTACATTCCGTGAGGGGTGTAGTTTCCAAAATGGGGTCACATGTGGGTGTTTTTTTTTTTTTGCGTTTGTCAGAACCGCTGTAACAATCAGCCACCCCTGTGCAAATCACCTCAAATGTACATGGCGCACTCTCCCTTCTGGGCCTTGTTGTGCGCCCCCAGAGCACTTTGCGCCCACATATGGGGTATCTCCGTACTCGGGAGAAATTGAATTACAATTTTTGGGGGGCGTTTTTCCCTTTTACCTCTTGTGAAAATGAAAAGTATAGGGCAACACCAGCATGTTAGTGTAAAAATTATTTTTTTACACTAACATGCTGGTGTAGACCCCAACTGTTCCTTTTCATAAGGGGTAAAAGGAGAAAAAGCCCCCCAAAATTTGTTAGGCAATTTCTCCCGAGTACGGCGATACCCCATATGTGGCCCTTAACTGTTGCCTTGAAATACGACAGGGCTCCAAAGTGAGAGCGCCATGCGCATTTGAGGCCTGAATTAGGGATTTGCATAGGGGTGGACATAGGGGTATTCTATGCCAGTGATTCCCAAACAGGGTGCCTCCAGCTGTTGCTAAACTCCCAGCATGCTTGGACAGTCAATTGCTGTCCAGAAATGCTGGGAGTTTTTGTTTTGCAACAGCTGGAGGCTCCATCTTAGAAACACTGCCATACAATACGTTTTTCATTTTTATTGGGGAAGGGGGGTGGTGGGGGGGCAGTGTACGTGTGTATATATATAGTGTTTTACTCTTTATTTTATGTTAGTGTAGTGCAGTGTTTTTAGGTTACATTCACACTGGCGGCGGATTACACTGAGTCTCCCGCTAGGAGTTTGAGCTGCGGCGAAAAATTTCCCGCAGCACAAATTTGTAGCGGGGAACTCACTGTAATCTGCCGCCAGTGTGAATGTAGCCTGTACATTCACACGGGAGGGGGGTCAAAACTACAACTCCCAGCATGCACTGACAGACCATGCATGCTGGGAGTTGTAGTTTTGCAACAGCTGGAGGCGCACTGGCTGGAAAACCTTGAGTTAGGTTCTATGACCTAACTCAGTATTTTCCAACCAGTGTGCCTCCAGCTGTTGCAAAACTACAACTCCCAGCATGTACTGATTGCGGAAGGGCATGCTGGGAGATGTAGTTATGCAATGGCTGGAGGCACGCAAGTACAACTCCCAGCATGCCAAGACAGCCTTATGCTGTTCCTGAATGCTGGGAGTTGTAGTTTTGCAAGATTTAGAGGGGTTCAGGTTGTAAATCACTGTCCAGTGGTCTCAAAACTGTGGCCCTCCAGATGTTGCAAAACTACAACTCGCAGCATGCCCAGACAGCAAACTGCTGTCTGGGCATGCTGAGAGTTGTAGTTTTGCAACATCTGGAGGGCTACAGTTTGAGACCACTTAGTGATCTACAACCTGAACCCCTCTAAATATTGCAAAACTACAAGTCCCAGCATGCCCACACAGCAAACAGCTGTCTGGGCATGCTGGGAGTTGTAGTTTTGCAACATCTGGAGAGCCACGGCTTAGAGACCACTGTAAACTGTGGCCCTCCGGATGTTGCTAGGCAACAACTCACCTAGCAGGACCCGGAAGTATTGCTGCCGCCGCACGTGGGGGAGGATCGCGAACGGGGATCCAGGTAGGGACCTTCGACGCCGACCTTCCCTGGACGGTTTCCCCGTTTTGCCCGGACACCGACAGGTGGGCAAAGCGGGGGAACCGAACTTTAACCCCCCCTCCCCCGGTCTGCTATCGGTCGGTCACTCGGCCGACCAATAGCAGGGATAGGAGGGGTGGCACCCCTGCCACCAAACTCCTATCCCTTTAGGGGGATCGAGGGTGTCTCGGACACCCCCGATCGCTCTTATTTTCCGGGTCACCGGGTCACCAGTGACCCGTATGACCCGGAATCGCGCAGATCGCAGGTCTCAATTGACCTGCGATTTGCGCGCATCGCGGTCATGGGGGGGTCTCAGGACCCCCCTCGGCAATGTGCCGGGATGCCTGCTGTTAGATAACAGCAGTCATCCCGGTCCGATCACCGCTACCGGTGACGCGGCGCTCCCGGAACCCCGCGACGTACATGTACGTCGCCGCGCGCCAAGTGACACTTCGCGGCGCCGTACATGTACGTCGCTCGTCGTGAAGGGGTTAAAGGGGTTATCCACCATAAGGTGAGTTTAGTACGTACCTGGCAGACAGTAATGACATGCTTAGGAAGGATCTGCGCTTGTCTTGGGGCTAAATGGCTATGTTGTGAGATTACCATAACACTGTGGCTAGCTTTTTGTGAACTGGTATTTCCTGTTTGAGTTTTCTTTTTTGCCTACAAATCCCATAATTCCATTTTCCTCCCTCCCACACATAAGCCACCCCACCCATTGAAACATAAATGAGCTGCATCCATTCAAAAGACCTGTGGTTTTCAATCAGGGTGCCTACAGCTGTTGCATTAGTTGCAGATTGATCTCTCTCCCACCAAGCGATCCCTCCACCCATTGAAGCAGACAGGCTCCCTGTCATCAGCTGACTAATGAGTCAGGTCTCGGCCACATTGCAACCTGGGAAAAATCTGAGACAATAGCCATTTTGTATACTGTTAAAAATAAATATTGGGGTGAAAATCACAGAAGAATTGTGAGAAAACCATCACACACAGGTACAGACACTACAGGGATAAACCTTAATAACATGGGAATGGTTGGTTATATTAACTTCCTGTTTGTGGCACATTAGTATATGTGAGGGGGAAAACTTTTCAAGATGGGTGGTGACCATGGTGGCCATTTTGAAGTCGGCCATTTTGAATCCAGCTATTGTTTTTTCAATAGGAAGAGGGTCATGTGACACATCAAACTTATTGGGAATTTCACTAGAAAAACAATGATGTGCTTGGTTTTAACGTAACTTTATTCTTTCATTCGTTATTTACAAGTTTCTGACCACTTATAAAATGTGTTCAATGTGCTGCCCATTGTGTTGGATTGTCAATGCAACCCTCTTCTCCCACTCTTCACACACTGATAGCAACACCGCAAGAGAAATGCTAGCACAGGCTTCCAGTATCCGTAGTTTCACGTGCTGCAGAATGGGCAAAATAAGAATTGGAACAGGACCCTCAGTTTACGCAGAAGATTTTGTTCAGTGATGAGGCAAACTTTTATGTGAATGGTGAAGTTAACAAACAAAACCACCGCTATTGGTCTGACACTAACCCACATTGGATAGATCCCTCCAAGACTGTTGGAACACAAAAATTGATGGTATGGTGTGGTACAAAGATAGTGGGGCCATTCTTCATCAATGGAAACCTCAAGGCCACTGGATATGGGAAATTGCTACGATTGCTATGATGATGTGTTTCCCTCTTTATGCACTGAAGCTGGCACCTTCCCTGAGTTTTTCCAGCAAGATGGTGACCATCACATTATGGCTGTCAGGTCCGAGCATTCCTAGATGAACAGTTTCCTGGAAAGTGGATTGGTCATCGTGGGCCAGTTGAATGGCCCCCAAGGTCTCCCGATCTGACCCCCTTAGACTTTTATATTTGGGGGTCATCTGAAGGCAATTGTCTATGCTGTGAAGATACGAGATGTGCAGCACCTGAAACTACGGATACTGGAAGCCTGTGCTAGCATTTCTCCTGTTGTGTGAAGAGTGGGAGAAGAGGATTGCATTGACAATCCAACACAATTAGCAGCACATGAAACACATTTTAGAAACACAAGTAGTTAGAAACTTGTAAACAACTCATGAAAGAATAAAGTTAAGTTAAAACTAAGCACATCATTGTTTCTCTTGTGAAATTCCCAATAAGTTTGATGTGTCACATGACCCTCTTCCTATTGAAACAACAAAAAGTTGGATTCAAAATGGCTGACTTCAAAATGGCCACCATGGTCACCACCCATCTTGAAAAGTTTCCCCCCTCACATATACTAATGTGCCACAAACAGGAAGTTAATATCACCAACCATTCCCATTTTTTTAAGGTGTATCCATATAAATGGCCCACCCTGTATATTATGAACTACACTAACTTTACAGCCCCTGTAGCATAGTCAAATAAAATTCCTTGAATAACCCTTTAAAGATCCGTTATAATGACCCGTTAACAAAACCATTAAAAACGGCCGTTAAAAGTCTGTTACAAAATCCCATTATAGTCTATGGGATTTTTACATTACCCCTTTTAACCTGTCATAGCCCGTTATTAGTAGCGGAGGTTATTTTGTGACAGGAGAAAGTAACGGGAAAAATAGTGCATGCATTATTCTATAGTGTGAAAGCAGCCTTACATAGATGTTTACCAATTGACTAAAACAACACGCATAATATTTTGAAGGTACAAAATAACTTTTGTTGTGACACAAACAATAATAAAATAATTAAAAAAAGAAAAAAAAAGAAAGAAGTTGACATCTGTTGGATGAATAAGTATTCACCCAGTTAATGCTTGGTTGAACCCCATTTTGCTGCAATTATAGCGGCAAGCTTTTTGGGGTATGTCTCTACCAGCTTTGCCCATCTAGAGATGGAAATGTTTGTCCATTCTTCTTAGCAAAAATGCTAAAACTCAAGTCAAATTGGATGGAGACCATCTGCAAACAGCAATTTTCAAGTTTTGCCATAGATTCTCAATTGGCGTTCACTTGGCCATTGTCATTCTGTATGTTTTAGGGTCATTGCCCTGCTGGAAAATGAACCTCAATCCCAGTTTCAAGTCTTTTGCAGACTGCATCAGAATGTCTTCAAGGATTGCCCTGTATTTGGCTACAACCATCTTTCCATCAATTCTGACCAGTTTCATTGTGCCTGCTGAAAAAAAATATCCCCTCATCCCCTGGTGTGCTCAGGGTGATAGGCAAAAAGTTTAGAGCACCTTTTTTCACATGTTTGCTGTGACATGACTTGTGGCAAACTCCAAATGGGATTTCTTGTGGCTCACTTTCATCAACAGCTTTCTTCCTGGCACTCTTCAATAAATGACAGATTTGTAAAGTACACGACTAATAGTTGTCCTATAGACAGATTCTCAGACCACCTCAGTTGTTGATCTTTGCAAATCCTCCAGTGTTACCAAGGGCCTCTTAGTTGCTTTTCTGAATACTTTTCTCCATGCCTAGTTTAGGTGGATGGCCTTGCCGTGGTAGGTTAGCAGTTGTATCCATATTCTTTCTATTTTCTGGTTATCAATTTTATGGTGCTTAATGAGATGTTTAACGCTTGGGATATTTTTCATAACCTAACCTTGCTTTGTACTTCTTCACAACCCCTTTACCCCTGACCTTTTTTGGTGAGCTCCTTGGTCTTCATGTTGCTATTTGCTCTAAAAAAAAAAACTGTAAGACCTACATAGAACAGGTGTATTTGTACTGAGATTAGATTGCAGACAGGTAGACCATATTTACTAATAATGTGACTTGGAAAGGCAGTTGTGTGTGCCAGATCATTGTAAGGTGTTTCACAGTAAAGGGGGAGTACATATGCACTCAACACTGTATATTTGTAAATAATTTTGAACTCCATGTAATATTTTGTGTTGGCCCATTACATGAAACTGCAATGAAATAAATTTGAATCTGTAAATATCAATCTCTCACAAAGCTTTGCCACAGGATCTAAAAAGTTATGGGTCTCAAAATGTAACACAAAGCAGATAAAAACAAATATGTTTTTTTACGTAGTAAACATCTACAAATTTGGTATCTCTGTAATCGTACTGACAAGTAGAATACATTAACTTACTATTTATACCACATGGTGAACTCAGTAAAAAAAATAAAAATAAAAATAAAAAACAACAATGGCACAATTTTTTTTTTACTATTCTATCCTACTTAATCTTTTTCAGTACATTATAGTGTACACTAGCAGAGTACCCAACATTGCCTGGTTTCCCTACCTCAACCTTGTGGGAGAAAAAGCAAAAATGACACTCTTGCCCCCATATCCTGTCCCCCATGCTAACTATTCTATGCACGACAATCCCTGGCAATTTCAGCATTGTTTAATTGTTCTTAAACATTTAAAAAAAAATCTTTAACTGTAACCCCTTAAGGACTCAGTGTTTTTCCGTTTTTGCATTTTCATTTTTAACTCATCACCTTCTAAAAATCATAACGCTTTCAATTTTGCACATAAAATTCCATATGATAGCTTATTTTTTGCACCACCAATTCAACTTTGCAGTGAAATTAGTCATCTTACCAAAAAATCCACGGCGAAATGGAAAAAAAAAATCATTGTGCGACAAAATTGACGAAAAATTTAATTTTGTAACATTTGGGGGCTTCCGTTTCTACGCAGTGTATTTTTTTGTAAAAATAACACCTTATCTTTATTTTACAGTTAAAATGATACCCTACTTATATAGGTTTGATTTTGTTGTACTCCTGAAAAAAATCATAACTACATGCAGGAAAATGTATACATTTAAAATAGTTATCTTCTGACCCCTATAACTTTTTAAAATTTTTTGCGTACAGGCCGGTATGAGGGCTCATTTTTTCACGCCGTGTTCTGAAGTTTTTAGCGGTACCATTTTTGCATTGACTTTTTGATCGCTTTTTATTCCATTTTTTATGATATAAAAAGTGACCAAAATACGCTATTTTGGACCTTGGAATTTTTTTGCGCGTACGCCATTGATCGTGCGGTTTAATTAAGAATATATTTTTATAGTTCTGACATTTACGCACGCGGCGATACCACATATGTTTATTTTTATTTACACCTTTTTTTTTTTATGGGAAAAGGGGGGGTGATTAAAACTTTTATTAGGGAAGGGGTTAAATGACCTTTGTTAACTTTTTTTTTCACTTTTTTTTTTGTAGTGTTATAGCTCCTATAGGGGACCTATAACACTGCACACACTGATCATTTACTGTGATTCCTGCATAGCCATAGCTTTGCATGGATCAGCAAGATAGGGGCTCGATTGCTCAAGCCTGTAGCTCAGACTTGGAGCAATCAAACGCCGATCGGACGCAACGGAGCAAGGTAAGGGGACCTCCGCTCGCGTCCTAGCTGATCAGGACATCGGGATTTTATCACGATAGTCCCGATCAGCCCGACTGAGCTGGCGGGAAGCGTTTACTTTCATTTTCAGTGTGGCGATCAACTTTGATCGCCGCGTCTGAAGGGTTAATAGCGCGCGGCACAACGATCGGTGCCGCACGCTGTTAGCCCAGGGTCCCGGCTATGAATAGCAGCCGAGACCGACCCGGTGTGATGCGTGACCCGGTTTTAAACACCGGGATCGGGCGCAGGGCGTACAGATACGCCCTGCTTCCTTAAGAGGTTAATTGAAAAATTCTCAATAAAAATTACCTAAAAAGTAAATCTACTATGTCTTTAGTTGACATGTAAGTAATATGTGTACCAAGTTTCATAGAAATATCTTCAGCCATTTGGAAATGATGCTGGAATATACATATAGAGTACATACATACATTTTCTGCATATATGCAGTACAGACCAAAAGTTTGGACACACCTTCTCATTCAGAGTTTTCTTTATTTTCATGACTATGAAAATTGTAGATTCACATTGAAGGCATTAAAACTATGAATTAACACATGTGGAATTATATACATAACAAAAAAGTGTGAAACAACTGAAAATATTTCATATTCTAGGTTCTTCAAAGTAGCCACCTTTTGCTTTGATTACTGCTTTGCACACTCTTGGAATTCTCTTGTTGAGATTCAAGAGGTAGTCACCTGAAATGGTTTTCACTTCACAGGTGTGCTGGTGTGGAGGAGGAGGTGTGATGGTGTGCGGGTGCTTTGCTGGTGACACTGTTGGAAATGTATTCAAAATTGGGGAACTCCTTTAAGACTGTTGGAAAACCATTTCAGGTCACTAACTCTTGAAGCTAATCAAGATAATGCCAAGAGTATGCAAAGCAGTAATCAAAGCAAAAGGTGGCTAGAACCTAGAATATGACATATTTTCACACTTTTTTGTTATGTATATAAATCCTCATGTGTTAATTCATAGTTTTGATGCCTTCAGTGTGAATCTACAATTTTCATAGTCATGAAAATAAAGAAAACTCTGAATGAGAAGGTGTGTCATATATATATATATATATATATATATATATATATATATATATATATAAAAGGAATTGTGTGGGGACATTCAATTTTTATACTGGGGTTGTATAAAAAAAATTATACTCACCTACCCTGGTTCCTGCTAGGTAACTCATCTCAGTAGCAGGAAGTAGCAGTGACAAGCGGGGGACTGGGGTAGGTGAGTATAACTTATTTTTTATTTTTATCAACCACTGCTTTATATATATATATATATATATAATGTCTCTAGACAACTCATTTACATAGTCTCCTTAAAGTGTTACTATCGTGTAATAAAAAAAATTCTGACATGTCACGCAGACATGCCAAAAGTTATCATTGAAACTAAAACAGAGGAGAAGAGCGCTCCATAGTGTAAAATCGCCACTGTAAGGTTCAGGTTAATGTAGTAACAGACCCTTACAAAGGCGGTTGTGTGAGATCACACACAACAATGGATAAACCTGGTCTGCAGCCTCCCTGACCTTAACAAGACACGGCAGTTGAAGACTTCCACAGGGCGGTGGGGGATGTCGGTGTTGACCAAGATCGGACATGTCCGGTAGGTAAAAAGATTTATTCAAATGCAACGAGTTTCACCGTGCTTGCACAGCTTCATCAGGTATGACAAACAGGATAAGGAAGGAGCTTTAAATACAGAATAATATTAACCCATTTGGGCCACATCACATTGTTTCAGAAAGTTAACCCATTCAGAGCAGATAAAATAATTTGAAGACATTTAAAAGTGTATATTTGGCGTATTCAGGACAAATAATGTGCAAGGGAGAAATATCCCTGTGCCAATATATAAAAAAATTGTGCAGAATAAATTACCACAAACCTATAATGAATATATTTTATTGTTTAGCGGACGCGTGGGCATATGCGCAAAAAAGATGATATATTACTAAAAATGAATATGAATAAATGATCATAAAAAAACATAAATATTGCCATATAAAATAATAAAGTTGTTTTTGTTTTGTATTTTTTATTATTTAAACACCTTTGTGATGCAAACAGCATTTCAAATGTGAAAAAGTATTTTTGAGATCAGTATAGAAAATATACAAAGGTCTGGAAATTCACAATGAGTGTGAATAGAACCTTACAGTATATAATAATAACTGAAGATGAAAGAAATAAAAAATAATAATAATAATAATAAATAAAAATGAAAATAAAAATAATAATAAAAATTAAAATGAAAATAAAATAAATATAAATAAAAATTAAAATGAATATAAAAAAATATAAAATATAATATTTAAAAAAAATGAAAAATAGAAAATGAGATATTTATAAGTGTACAACATCACCAGGTTAGGTGTAAATGATAATAAATCGAAATACCCATATGTGTGTGCGTCCACGTCTAGAGGAAACTTGGGACAAAAATTATAATAATAATAAAACAAAATATTAATATACAAAACATTTAACAGAATAATAAAATATAATATAAAGGAAAAAAGAAAAATAAATAATAATATAAACTACATATAGTACAGTAAAATACAGTAAAAATAGAAAAAAATTGCTGGGTGTGAACAGAGCACCAGGGTAGTATTCACTCAACATTTTCAATCGTCTCATTTAATCCGTGAGGGATCAATGTGACGAGTTTGTCAATCCAAAAGGATTCTCTATTGATTAAACGTTGGAACCGGTTAGGACTGTCTTCAGGAATATGTTCTAATATAGTTAGATGTAAAGCGCTCATATCGCCCTTATGAATAATCAAAAAATGCTGTGAGACACTATGTAACAACATTTTTTTTATATTCGATCTGCGTTTGCACATATGGGATCGCACCGTCTGTATGGTGCGACCCACGTATTGAAAACTGCAACTGCATGTCAGAAGATAGATTGCAAACTGTGTACCACAGTCCACCAGATCTTTTATAAAAAAAAGTTTTTTTTGTTTGAAACGAAGTTAAACTCTCAATCCTGATGCCCTGAATCATACCACAGCAAAGACATCAATTTTTATTACAAGGGACGCATCCCTTTCATATTGTCACCTCTTTATCCGCCACAAAATTGGCTTTTTTGAGTCTACTAGGTGCCAGAATATTTTTTTTATTTTTTGTATAATATAATATAATATTTGGGGAATTTGGAACAATCTCTCTTAATACGGGGTCGGCTAGAATAATAGGCCAATTTTTCTTTTTAATTTCATTAGCGCTATTATTGAAATTAGTGATAAAATTATATTTAAATTTATTTTCCTTATCTGAACTAGCATTTTTTATTTTCGTTTTATTTGTTATTTGTTTCTTAATCTTTACTTTATTGTAGGCTGTGTTTAATAATTTCTTGTGGTATCCCCTATCAAGAAAATGTCCCTGTAATATCGTGGATTGCGTTTTAAAATCCGCATCTGTTGTACAATTTTTCCTGATGCGGACATATTGGCCGTATGGCACATTTTTTTACCAATTGGGATAAACTTAAAAAACTATTGACATCTATTTGTTTGAAATATGTGCGTGTAATAATTTGATTACCGTATTCTCAGATTTCATGATTTCAAGGTCTAGGAATAGAATTACTGTATGTGAAAAATGTAGGGTAAATTGTAACCCCCATATGTTCAAATTTAAATAACTAACAAAATCTTCTGCCTCTGATTGGCTACCTGTCCAAATAAAAAATAAATCTTCAATATCTTTTACCGGTAAATAAAAAAATATGATGAAAAAAAGGGGAGGGCTGTGCCATGTGGTGGGACTCAAATCGACCCATAAACAAATTAGCATAACTCCGGGCGAAACGAGTCCCCATGGCACAGCCTTTGGTCTGCCTGTAAATAATATCATTGAAAGTGAAAATATTGTGCTCTAAAATAAACTGTATAGAATTTCACAAAAAAGAAGATTGTTCCTTTCGATTTATTATCATTTACACCTAACCTGGTGATGTTGTACACATATAAATATCTCATTTTCTATTTTTCATTTATTTTTATTTTTATATATTATATTTTATATTTTTTATATTTATATTCATTTTTATTGCTATTTTTATTTCTATTTATTTAAATTTTCATTTTTATTTATATTTATTTTCATTTTTATTATCATTTTTATTTTCATTTTTATTTATTATTATTATAATTTTTTATTTTTTTTTCACAATAAAAATTATACAAAATTTTTCAGTAATAAACAACAACAGCATATTTTGCCGGTTGGAAACAACTAGTGTTGCTCGAATTCGCGAATATAGCACTAAATATTCGTAATTACGAATATTGTTTATTTTTATTTTTTCACAGTACACATCACAGTGATCATCCCTTTCTGCTTCCAGCTTGTGTGGTCTAAAGAAGGCTCTAGTACTACTGTGTGAGACTGGTGTACTAATTTTCGCATATGGGAAAATTAGCATATGTTAATTTTCGCATATGCTAATTTCCGCTTGTGCTAATTTTCGCTTATGCAAACTTTCGCATATGCGAAAATATAATGCAAATATTACGAATATGCGAATTTAGCGAATATATGACGAATATTCATCCATATATTCGCGAAATATCGCAAATTCGAATATGGCCTATGCTGCACAACACTAGAAACAACACATGTAGCAGGAGTGTCACCAATATTCAACATAACAGAAACAAAGGCATAAGAGTACTTCAGGATCATGACTTTTCCCTCGAGAGTTCCAGTCTAACAATAATGTCATATGAAGGGGAATCAGGAAGCAATCCCTAAACCTGTAAGAGAGGTTAGTTCAGCGAGGGGGCTAGAGGTATGCAGACTTAAGTCACCACAGGGCGAAGTCACATTACTCAGGGGACAAGTACAAAAAGTCTTGCAATGATCTACCAGAGATTATGTCCCAGGCAGGGATACATGTGGTAATGAACAACAAATGGCAGTAGGAGGAGGAGGAAAGGGATGGGAGAAAACATAGGTGAGGAGTAACAGAAAAGAGATGGAAGAAAGAGAGGAAGGGGAGCAGAGATAGAGGTGAGAGAGAGGGAGAGCAAGACCAGCAATCCAGAGGCTTCCAGGCAGGGTACGAACATCAGGGTCACCCAGGCAGCCAGTACGAGGGCGTCGAAGGTAATGAAACTAATATTCAGGGAGTGGCAGAAGACAGTAGGTTATGAGACTGTGTGGTGATGTACAGGGTTTCAAAGTCGGTCTAGGATATGAACTCTGACCAGGGCCTCCATATACTGTGATAGCGATCTAGCTGTTTATGGGAGTCGGCCAGGAGTGTAGGTGAGAAACTTCTTTGAGCCAGGTCGAGACCATGGGGGGAACTGATTATTTCCACAACCTTGGAATCACAGTAGGAGGAAGTGAAGCAATCTCGAGGACGACTTGGGCACTCGGTCCGGGAGAATGCATAGTAAGATTAACTTAGGGTTTTTGGGGATCACGAAGGAAGTCAGCCTGGACATAATATCCAGGACCTGAGTGCAGAACGAATTTAATGCAGGGCAGGTTAGCCATATGTGCGACATGGTGCCACCTGGTTCACCGCATCGCCAACATACATCAGGGGCCCCCAGATAAATTCTAGCAAGCAGCAAAGGGACACGATACCACCTTGTGAGTATCTTGTAGTTGGTTTTGTGATTTTTGCACGACACAGAAGACTGGTGGCACCATGTAAAGGCACTTCTCCATTCCAAGGTTGTAATAATGCTACCCAGCTCTCTCTTCCATGCCGAGCAAAAGGAAATGGGTGTCACAGAAGTGGTTGCAAGGAGATGTGTGTAGAGTGTGCTGACAGATTTAAGTACTGGGGTGGAAGAGGTACACAGAATTTCAAAGGGCGTGAGAGGCCTGTGTAGGGCCAATCGAACTCTCTGTGATGCATAGAAGTGTGTAAGTTGGGCTTATTGAAAAACCTTCACCATAGAGTGAGGGGAGTCGTGGGACAGGTCAGATATGGGTTTCAGAGCCGTCAGGGTCATCAGGTCTTGGAATGTGGGGGTTTCATCTCTATTGAGGGATAAGAAGACATGGGAGTGCTGAGCAGGCGGGAAAACTGGGTTGCCAAAGAGTGGGGTCAGTGGCCCAGGGGAAGAGAGAAATTGCAGGCGTGCCAAGTAGGACTTGTATGTTTTAAGTACAGAAGCTGCAATTGGGGGCAAGTCAGGGAGGACCTTCCCAGCAGTCAGGAGACTAGGCGTCCATAACAAGGATTTAACGTCCACTTGCATGGCTCTACTTTCAAAAGTCACCCCCTGCTTGTCAGGTCTGTGGTGGAAACCATCCAGTACTCTAGTGAGGACCGTGGCCAGGTAATGAGAGGTCAGGTCTGGAAGTGCCAGACCACCATCTTTCTTTTTCCTTACCAAGATCTGTCTAGCTAGGCGGGAGTGGCGCCGGGCCCAGACGAAGCCAGACAGGACTGCAGAGACCTCTAGGAAAAAGGTGCGGGGCAGGTAAAATGGTATACATGAGAAGAGGTAGATTAGGCATGAAAGCACATTCATTTTCAAAATGTTAATCCTGCCCAGCCAAGAGAAGTCTCTGCGCTCCAATCTGGCCAGGTCAGAGCGCAGCGTTTGTAGGAGTGGGGAGAAGTTAAAACGGTATGTGTCAGTGTGGTCTCTAGGTACTTGGACTCCTAAGTATTTAAGGGAGTGTGTCTGCCACCTGAATGGGTACGAAGACTTCAAGGAAATCTGTCATCAGAATCACCCGCACTAAACCTGTTACACAGGCTTGTAGTGAGGGTGATCCTGATTAAAACGCTCCTTACCTGGTTAAAAATGGTTAAGCGCTTCTTAAGATATCTATATTTTTAGTTTTCTGTTATTCCCTGGCTTTGGACTCAGTGGGAGGTGTTATCATCTGGGACTCAGCCACACGTCATTATAGCTGGGCGGAGCTGCTGCCCGGCTCATGAATATTCATGAACTTATCCTCGTAGTCTAACTCCTTTTTCTAGGTCTGGTGGGGAGGGCCGCGAGGATAAGTTCATGAATATTCATGAGCCGGGCGGCAGCTCCGCCCAGCTATAATGACGTGTGGCCGAGTCCCAGATGATAACACCTCCCACTGAGTCCCAAGCCAGGGAATAACAGAAAACTAAAAATATAGATATCTTAAGAAGCGCTCAACCATTTTTAACCAGGTAAGGAGCGTTTTAATCAGGATCACCCGCACTACAAGCCTGTGTAACAGGTTTAGTGCGGGTGATTCTGATGACAGATTTCCTTTCAGGGACTGCATGACCTGGGGGGGAGATTGTAACTATTAAAATGTTTTATTTATTATTTCTTTCATCTTCAGTTATTATTACATACTGTAAGGTTCTATTCAGAATTTCCAGATTTTTGTATATTTTCTATACTGATCTCAAAAACACTTTCACATTAGAAATGCTGTTTGCATCACAAAGGTGTTTAAATAACAAAAAATAAAAAACAAAAATAACTTTATTATTTTATTTGACAATATTTATGTTTTTTATGATTATTTATTCATATTAATTTTTAGTAATATATCATCTTTTTTGCGCATATGCCCGCGCGTCCACTAAACAATAAAATATATTCATTATAGGTTTGTTGTAATTTATTCTGTATCATTTTTTTTATATATTGGCACGGGGATATTTGTCCTTTGCACATTATTTGTCCTGAATAAGCCAAATATACACTTTTAAAAGTCTTCAAATGATTTTATGTGCCCTGAATGGGTTAATATTCTGAAACGATGTGATATGTCCCGAATGGGTTAATATTATTCTGTATTTAAAGCCCCTTCCTTATCCTGTTTGTTATGCCTGATGAAGTCGCGCAAGCGCGGTGAAACGCGTTGCATTTGAATTGATCAGGGTCTCAGTGCAGCTGAGAGAAGTATGCAGCAGTGTGCTTCACTCCCAGGTTCAATGCTCAATCTGTTTCATTAGAGTCGATAGCCTTCTAAGGACAGAATTGAGCAGGTTTGCGAAAGGAATGATACGTTTAGAAGAGAGCAAGAAAGTGGGCTTACAAGTGGAGAAAAGGTCATTTTCTTTAACAAGAGGATACATATTACAAAGTTTCTTATATTTGCCTTTACTATTAATTTATTCAAAGTTTGTTGAAAACATTGGAATTGAAAGGGTGCTTTAAAAAGTCAATCTCCTGTCAGACATGCCAGAGCATGCTGGGTGGTACATTTTCTTTGGTAACTCTATTGCCCATGTAGTAAATTGTACAGGAGATTGGAACTGAAGTATCATTTAAAAAAAAAAAAACTGGGTAACAACCCCTATGGGCATGAAAATTGTTGTCCCATAATATCTGCTTCCCATTATTCACTCTTATACAGTAAAGACTTCACAACAATTACATTTTAATTTCCAGTTGCATTTTTGTTAATTTTTTAAAATAAAAGTGTAAGCTAAAAATTGCTATCTAAGGTTCCTTTCACACTATGAGCATTCATCCGTTATTAAACATCCGTTTTCTGTGTAAAAACAGATGTATAATAACGAATGAAATAACGGGTGCTAACGGCTGAATAACATCTGTCAACATAATAAGCGTATTCATCCGTTAAGACCCTTTATCACATCCCTCATGTAAGGCCGTTTTAACACCTCTGCCTACAGACTCCCACAACCGGGACTACTACTACTCCCATCATGGAACAGACTTGTTTCCATGATGGGAGTAGTAGCTCCCTGGCTGTGGAGGCTACATTAGTGTTTTTACTACAACGGCTGAGGGATTGATCGCACTGTGTTTCACTTCTGAGACCTGATGCGATCAGAAGTTATTAAACAGGGGAGCGGGCGGCATGCTCCACTCCCCTGCAATGTACGATGTATTTTACATTAATTTTTAAATTCCCCGCAGGGAGCCCTGAATGGCCGGTACTGAGGAGCCCTTCAGGGCTCCCGGTGGGGTTTTCAAATAGCAGCGCTGTGGTGGGGAAAGATACATAGAATATATCTGGCCCCCATATTACTTCTATATATATCTTGCCACCACAGCGCTTCTATATATCTTGCCTCGCAGTATTCTTTAAGCAGTGGATTGCGCCGGCCAAATGCGCTGCTGTTAGAATACTTTTCATTCATAGCGCTGCAAAGGCATATGGTTATAGAAGCGCTGTTGAGGCCAGACATATGGATATATGTCTGATCCCTGCAGCACATCTATATACAGATGGTGCTGCAGCGCTGTGAATGACAATTAATCTTTCAGCAGCACATCGCGCCGGCCAGATGTGCTGCTCTAGAATACTTTTCATTCATAGTGCTGCCGGGGGCTTATGATAGCGCTGCAAGGGGAACATATATAAATGCTAACCAAGGAAGGCTGTAAAGAAAAAAATAGGGGGAGCACTCACAAATCACCCGGTCTCAGTTGCGGTGCAGAGGTTTTCTTTATTCAGGTGCTGTACGGAACAAGCTGGACGCCAGGAGCGCCGGTGTTACAGTTAAGCGTCTTTCACGCCAACAGACAGGCGCTTCTTCAGACCACACCCCCTTGGCCACCTGACCCAGGTATAAATACCTACCTGATCACGTGAGCCAAGGGGGGGCGTGTTAACACAAACTAAGTTAAAAACAAAACACCGGCAACCTCTTAAAAAACACAGTGCTCAGTAAATTATGAAAAGACTATAAAAAGACGCTCATATCTAACCTATCATTGAGCCCAAGGTTGCCCTGGGCATTTGTCCTCAAAATCCATCTTCCTTCTTTTTGAAGAATTATCTTTCTTGTGTCCGCTCCAGCAGCAGGGTAAACCCGCTCAATGCCACGAAAACGCATTGCTGCGATGTCACCACCGTGACAATCGCGCATATGGGCAATCAGCCGGGGTCATCCTTTGCCCGTCCTGATTGAGTTGGCATGCTCCCTAAAATGTACATTGATTGCGCGTGTCGTGCAACCGATGTAAAATCTATTGCAACTGCAGCGGACACAATAGATAACATACTTTGTTCTGCAACACATGAAATCCCTGCACACAATGTCTACTCCCCACAAAGTTATGTACTTATCTGAGCAAAAATACCTACACCAGTTGCAACTTCCGCAACTAAAATTACCTTTCGGTTTATCTGTATTTAACCAGTTAGTACTAGGAGACACATTTTTCAATGCACTGCTCACTAAAATACTGCTGAGATTTCTACATTTTTTTAAAGTTATGAGGGGTGGGGCATCAATGAATGGCTGCAAATCTGGGTCGTTCTGCAAGAGGCTCCAATTATCCCTGATGGCTTTTTTGATTTTAAGGGCTTCTGGGCTGTAAGTAAAAGCAAAAGAAAAGCGACCCTGCTGCTTGGGTTGGATGTTATGTTTCTTTTTTCTTAAGAGGGTCTCCCGTTGTAATACTGAGGCCTTGGCCCGAGCAACATCTAGAACTTCCTTCGGATACCCCCTACTTAGCAACCTGGCATACAACTTGCCGGCCTGCACCTCAAAATCCCCCACCTGTGAATTGATCCTCTTAAGTCGTACGAACTGTCCATAAGGGACAGCTCGTTTTACATGATCCAGGTGGTAGCTCTCAAAGTGCAGCAGGGAGTTGCATGCCGTGGGTTTACGGTATCCCTGGGTGGTAACTGTACCGTTCTCAATGCTAACCTTTACATCAAGAAATTCTAGGTCGGGGTCTCCGACCTTCCAGGTGAACTTGAGGTTCATGTTGTTTTCATTGTTCAGGGCGGAGACGAAGTCCACAAAGGTGGACCCCGTCCCCGCCCACACTATGAAAACGTTATCCACAAACCGATGATATTGGACAATATTTCCAATATACCTGTTTTCATCGGTGAGGATGTAGCGTTTTTCAAAGCCTGCCACATAAAGGTTCGCCAAAGTGCAGGTGACCGGGGTCCCCATCGGGACCCCACTGGTCTGCGTATACCAGATGTTATTAAACTTAAAGGAGTTGCATGAAATAATAAACTTAAGGGATTCGCATATAAAATTCACATAGTCAACGCTTCTTTCAGAGTACTCTAGAAAGCTTCGGGGTGGGGACTCTAACAGAACCTTTATTCCAGTTTATCGACTGGCTCCTCCATCCCCTGTTGAAAGAGATTCCAGCACTAGTAAGGGATACCAACGACTTCTTGAGGTCACTGGAGGGCATCGTGATCCCTGAACACTGTCTCCTAGTGTCTATTGACATAGAAAGCCTTTACACTAGTATTCCGCAGGAGAAAAGTGTTGAGGTGATCAGGGGCTTTCTAGAGTACTCTGAAAAAAGCGTTGAGTATGTGAATTTTATATGTGACTCCCTTAAGTTTATTATGTCATGCAACTCCTTTAAGTTTAATAACATCTGGTATACGCAGACCAGTGGGGTCGCGATGGGGACCCCGGTCGCCTGCACTTTGGCAAACCTTTATGTGGCAGGCTTTGAAAAACGCTACATCCTCACCGATGAAAACAGGTATATTGGAAATATTGTCCAATATCATCGGTTTGTGGATGACGTTTTGATTGTGTGGGCGGGGAGGAAGTTCACCTTTGTGGACTTCGTCTCCGCCCTGAACAATGAAAAGGACATGAACCTCAATTTCACCTGGAAGGTCGGAGACCCCGACCTAGAATTTCTTGATGTAAAGGTTAGCATTGAGAACGGTACAATTACCACCCAGGGATACCGTAAACCCACGGCATGCAACTCGTTGCTGCACTTCGAGAGCTACCACCCGGATCATGTAAAACGAGCTGTCCCTTATGGACAGTTCGTACGACTTAAGAGGATCAATTCACAGGTGGGGGATTTCGAGGTGCAGGCTGGCGAGTTGTATGCCAGGCTGCTAAATAGGGGGTATCCGAAGGAAGTTCTAGATGTTGCTCGGGCCAAGGCTTCAGTATTACAACGGGAGACCCTCTTAAGAAAAAAGAAACCTAACATCCAACCCAAGCAGCAGGGTCGCTTTTCTTTTGCTTTTACTTACAGCCCAGAAGCCCTTAAAATCAAAAAAGCCATCAGGGATAATTGGAGCCTCTTGCAGAACGACCCAGATTTGCAGCCATTCATTGATGCCCCACCCCTCATAACTTTAAAAAAAATTTGAAATCTCAGCAGTATTTTGGTGAGCAGTGCATTGAAAAATGTGTCTCCCAGTACTAACTGGTTAAATACAGATAAACCGAAAGGTAATTTTAGTTGCGGAAGTTGCAACTGGTGTAGGTATTTTTGCTCAGATAAGTACATAACTTTGTGGGGAGTAGACATTGTGTGCAGGGATTTCATGTGTTGCAGAACAAAGAATGTTATCTATTGCGTCCGCTGCAGTTGCAATAGATTTTACATCGGTTGCACGACACGCGCAATCAATGTACATTTGAGGTAGCATGCCAACTCAATCAGGACGCGCAAAGGATGGCCCCGGCTGATTGCCCATATGCGCGATTGTCACGGTGGTGACATCGCAGCAATGCGTTTTTGTGGCATTGAGCGGGTTTACCCTGCTGCTGGAGCGGACACAAGAAAGATAATTCTTCAAAAAGAAGGAAGATGGATTTTGAGGACAAATGCCCAGGGCAACCTTGGGCTCAATGATAGGTTAGATATGAGCGTCTTTTTATAGTCTTTTTATAGTTTTCTGAGCACTGTGTTTTTTAAGAGGTTGCCGGTGTTTTGTTTTTAACTTAGTTTGTGTTAACACGCCCCCCCTTGGCTCACGTGATCAGGTAGGTGTTTATACCTGAGTCAGGTGGCCAAGGGGGTGTGGTCTGAAGAAGCGCCTGTCTGTTAGCATGAAAGACGCTTACCTGTAACACCGGCGCTCCTGGCGTCCAGCTTGTTCCGTACAGCACCTGAATAAAGAAAACCTCTGCACCGCAACTGAGACCGGATGATTTGCGAGTGCTCCTCCTATTTTCTTCTTTACAGCCTTCCTTGGTTAATGTTCACAGTACACTGTAAGGGGGCAGAGCACCGAAGATCGGTGTTTGTGTCAACCGCTTTTGGGTAACCACTCAGTTGTTTATCCAGCACTCGGTACGGACTTATTGAATCCGAGACTGACAGCCTGTCTAAGTAGTGCCGATCGCTGTCTCTACTTTGTTGACATATATAAATGCGCTGCGGGGGGAACATATATAAATGCGCTGCGGGGGCTAGACTTCTATATGAAAACCCCGCCGGGAGCCCCGAATGGCTCCTCAGTACCGGCTATTCAGGGCTCCCGGTGGGGAATTTGAAAATGAAAGTAAATGCATCATACATTGCAGGGGAGTGGACCATGCCGCACGCTCCCCTGTTTAATAATTTCTAATCGCATCGGGTCTCAGAAGAGAGACTCAGTGCGATCAATCCCTCAGCCTCTGTACTACAACCCTCATCATGAAACAGTCTGTTCCATGATGGGGGTTGTAGTACAAACATTAATGGTGCCTCCCCAGCCACCGGCAGACTCCAGCAGCCGGGGAATTACTATTCCCATCATGGAAACAAGTGTGTTCCATGATGGGAGTAGTAGTAGTCCCTCAGCACTGCAGGCGTCTTCTGAGGTCACCTCTTCTGAGAATGCTCAGAAGTAATAACGGATATTATAAACCAGGTGCTAACGGATGACATAAAGGCTCATCCGTTTGCCATAGACTTCAATGTTAAAAATGACAGCCGTTAATTTACCTGTTTCTTGAGACAGAAGATAAATGAGTGCATGTGCCGTTTTTTCTTCCATCACAACTAACATCCTTTATTCATGATGGGCTATAACGGGTCAAAACGGATAATAAAAAAAATCCCATAGACTTGAATGGGATTTTGTAACGGACGTTTAACTTCCGTTTTTAAAGCTTTTCTAACGGACGTTTATAACGAATCTTTTAACAGATAAATTTTATAGTGTGAAAGCAACCTAAAAACAACTTCACAAGTGCCATGAGCATGTTGATGATTTATTAGAAACGTAAGAGCAAACAGGAAAAGAGATCTTAATGTAACTGGGGTGATATCATTTGTTTTTCATGGTACATGCAATGCTGTTCTGCCAGATGCTATCTACTATGTTTACCTTGCACACCTTGAGCAGATGTTTAATGTGACTTTTGCTTGAGGTTCAGTGCTGTAAGTGCTACGACCTTGGCTAAATTTGCTTCCAGATGGCATGAGACTGGTAACACCTTCCATGCGAAGATCATCAAGGTCTTCTGGAATATAAACAACCAAGGACACTTTACAATGATGCCTTATTACAGCTTGTTATATCATCATTTCCATGAGTAATCGCTTGGACATCTACCCATAATCACTTGTGTTCATGCAAAATCTCTAGACAGAGAACTAGCAACATTAGATATAACACTCCATCAAAGAGTTACTAAAAACATTTCAACAAATAAACACACAATGAAACCTTGCTTTCTGGCATTTCACTATCACTCATGTGCAAGGCACGGAACATACACAACCCATTAAGGTATTGGGTAAGATATTTATAGAAATCCTAAGCCTTAAAATAGGTTCTTACTATAATACAAAAACATAATGTAACGTATCATTTCAGAGCTTCAGGCACAGATATCAGAACTCTGAGGCCACAGTCACACATTTAAATTTCCGTACTGAATTCCGCATTGGAATTTGGCACGGAGATTCTGCTGCAGTCCTGTTGAATTCAACGGGATTCTGCTATGCACACAACAGAATTTCCATGCCAGATGTTTCCGGCATGGAAATTCTATTTTTCCATGTCCGCAGAAAGAATGAACCCGTTCATTCTTTCTGTGAACACCGCACAGAATGCATAACTGTCTATGAGACATGAGTGCATTCCTGTGCGGTCCTAGTGCCGGCATATACTTCCAGCACCCGCAGATTGTGGAATATCCGCAGAGAGATTCTCCGTGCGGACATTCCGACATGTGAACATAGCTTATCTCCCTGGGAGTGGAAGAAAAATTTATGAAAAACAGAGAAAAATTGATGAAAGGTGTCAACGCTGGATAGTTTCGCTAAGCATGGACAACAGAAAGAGGAGAAGAGAATTGTCTGAGGACTTGAGAACCAAAATTGTGGAAAAATAACAATCTCAAGATTACAAGTCCAACTCCAAAGATCTAGATTTGCCTTTGACCACAGTGCACAACATTATCAGAAAGTTTGGAACCTATGGCACTGTAGCTAATCTCCCTGGGCATGGACGGAAGAAAAAAATGATGAAAGGTGTCAACGCAGGATAGTCCGGATGGTGGATAAGCAGCCCCAAACAAGTTGCAAAGATATTCAAGCTGTCCTGCAGGCTCAGGGAGCATCAATGTCAGCGCGAACTATCCGTCAACATTGAAATAGAATGAAATGCTATGGCAGGAGACCCAGGAGGACCCCACTGCTGACACAGAGACATAAAAAAGCAAGGCTACATTTTGCCAAAATGAACTCCAGTAAGTCAAGATCCTTCTGGGAAAACGTCTTGTGGACAGATGAGACCAAGATAGAGCTTTTTGGTAAAGCACATTATTCTACTGTTTACCAAAAATGGAATGAGGCCTACAAAGAAAAGATTATCAACGGATTTTGGGTCGTACTGTACAGCCCAGTGTCCCAAAGCTGGGTTTTTGTCCGAGATCTTGGATCTTCCAGCAGGACAATGACCCCAAACATACGTCAAAAAGCACACAGAAATGGATGGCAACAAAGCGCTGGAGTTCTGAAGTGGCCAGCAATGAGTCCAGATCTAAATCCCATTGAACATCTGTGGAGTGATCTTAAAATATCTGTTGGGAAAAGGCTCCTTCCAATAAGAGAGACCTGGAGCAGTTTGCAAAGGAGGAGTGGTCCAACATTCCGGCTGAGAGGTGTAAGAAGCTTATTGATGGTTATAGGAAGTCACTGATTTCAGTTATTTTTTCCAAAGGGTGTGCAACCAAATATTAAGTTTAGGGTGCCAATCATTTTGTCCAGCCCATTTTTGGAGTTTGGTGTGACATTATGTCCAATTTGCTTTTTTTCCTCCCATTTTTTGTTTAGTGCCAATACACAGAAAGGGTATAAACATGTGTATAGCAAAACATGTGTTACTGCAATCCTTTTCTGTGAGAAATATTTCATTTTCTAGAAAATGAACAGCCATGACTGTAAATGTAGCAGAGGTGAAATGCTAAGATGCAGCAGAGTAGGATCTGCCATCTGGATCAATTCATTGTAATTTCACAATGTCTGTGGTGACAAAATCTCTGCTACATTTTCTTTCATTTAATTTTTTTTCTAGTATTTTATGCATTTTTGCTGGACCTTCTGTTTTGGACAGAACTTTCTGCTTATGCCTCTGGTATTGTGTGTGCGGAGTTCTCGAAAAAAATAAAAAAATAAAATAAAACTGAGGGGACTATGACCAGGATGTCACCCAGGGGCCTCCACCAACCTTAAAGGGGTACTCCGATGCCGCATCATTCATAACATTTTGTTCCGAACGCTTGGAGAGGGTGGCGGGGGTCGTGACATCACAAACACGCCCCTCGTGACGTCCCACCATGCCCCCTCAATGCAAGTCTATGGGAGGGGGCATGACTTGCATTGAGGGGGTGTGGTAAGACGTCACAAGGGGGCGTGGTCGTGACATCAAGACACCCGCACCTAGCACTTAGGGTTCTAAACGAACTCTGGGTGCTGCAAAGAGATTGTGGGGGTCCCTGCTGCAGGACCCCCACGATCAGACATCTTATCCCCTATCCTTTGAATAGGGGATAAGATGTCTAGTTCCGGATATCACTAGCTTTCTCCGAAACTGATCCAATTATTCAACGCCTAAACAAAATTGCTGAGGACAGGAGAAAAAGAGACAATGCAATGGCTTCTGTGCCCTGGTTAATCTAATAGGACCACAGAGCTATTTGCAGTAAAAAGTAGCTTCGCCCCCTCTCAAATACACAAAACAATAGCTGAAAAAGTAAATTTCGGTCAACAAATGGGCGAGTTATTTGCTGTCTCAGCACACACTCTGCATAGAGATCAGAGAATTGGGACAAACCTTGATTGATTACTAGATAGATGTTCCTATCACAAGTCTCTCCTACTATGGTAGAATAACGTCTCAACATTCTTAAGTTTATAAGCCCTGCTAAGAAAGTGGACAAATCTAGACAGGTAGAAGGACTAATAAGGAAAAGCCGCTTATTAACAAAAGTAAATAGAAAACAAAACTCAACATTCTAGAGCTATAAACTATCTAAACCTCAACTGTCCTTAAAGGAATTGTGAGGCTCCTGAAAGGGATTGTGAGCTCCTTTTTCACAGCATATAAGATATCCTCTGGACCTGTGCCCTCTGCAGCTATATGAATGTCTCCAAACCACGTCACCTTGGTAACCTATCGCCATGCATCGTGAGTGCCCTCTTCTCAACACTACTGAACAAGGAATCTTTTGGCAATACCAGTTTCCCATGCTTCTCTATCAATTGAAATGACCTGGCTTTTTGACAGACACTGTTTGATTATGAATGGGCCTGAGACTTCTTTAAGACCTGACAATCCCATTACCTTCCACTTGCACCAAAAATAAAGGGATAAAAGGCCGCACTTTTCATCTATATTTATTTGTTCGCAGGCGTTAGATTTATACTAGCTTGTGTATTTTGTTGGATCGGTCAATATAAAATTAAAATATATAGTTTCTTATTCCCATAGGAAAAAAAAAAAAACAACAATCACGTTTCAGGCTCCTGGAAAGCAGAGAATAGTTGCAGTGTACGTTGTGAACATGCAAATTGCGCTGGTGAGTCCCTTCTGTATGCGTTGGCTGACAGCGGGAGAAAAGATAATCCAGGTCCGAGACAGGAGGATTCTAAACACAAAGTACAGCTGACAGTTTCTTTGGACCTTAGAATCTAAAACTAATGTCAAGAAATAACAAAAGTTGTATATAGTCGACTTGGCGAACACCTAGTTATACTGCATACTTGTCCTCAGGCGTAGACCAGATGACAGATACTGCAAGGGCACATACAACATCCTAACAATGAGAAGGTCACAGTTGCACGCACTAAGCTAGTCCATGATCCAGACATCCTAGACATCTTATCCTCTATCCAAAGGATAGGGAATAAGATGTCTGATCGCGGGGGCTCTACCCCTCTTGACGTCAAACCCCCTTCCATAGACTTGCATTGAGGGGGCGGGGTGTGACCTCACAAGGGGATAGGGCCATGGTGTCACAATCCTCCGGCCCCTGCACTGCCAGTCATCAGTCAGGAAAGATACATCAAATAGATGGAAGTGGAGAGCCTGCTCTTTCCTTCTGGAGGGAAGCTACTTTGCATATGGTAACTAGTAGGACCCAAGCCCCCACATACAGATAAACTAAGAAAGCTCAGGTAGACAGTACAATTGGCATATGGGTTGCCAAGCTACCTTCCTTTGACTCACGTTTAAGAGGGGTCATTTAATGGGTGCCACTGCCCTGGTAACTTGTTATGGCTTCCCAAAGATGTCCTAACACCGTGGGCTATGCTAGGTAGTAACTACTATTTCATGCTGTGGATTTGATTCTGCAGATTTAATCAATATAGATAAACTGAAATCTTTAGCTGAAATCTGCAGCATTAAATCCATAGCATAGAATCTGTGGTGTGTAATCTGCAGTGAATTAAGTTCATTGATGCCCTCCATCTCTAATGGGCTTCACTAAACAGAACTTTCTTTCCCAATTTTCAGTCTTCAACATACCACTTGTCCTTTTGATCTCATTCCCTTTTTTAAGTAGGAAATTGTTTACAGCAAATAAATGTACTTATGTACTAATATTGGTTAATATTTGTAAATATATATATATATATATATATATATATATATATATATATATATCATTATTTTTTTTTGTACTATGTTAGCCCGTAGATTGAAAGTCCATAGAAGTTGATAATTTTTCATTGCTAACAGAAAACACAATAATTTGTAAGCTTTTGGGACTGCCCCAGGCTTCTTCAGGCTTAGTTTAGTATGATAGTTATTGTACTTTACAGTATTGTGCTTTACAATGTATCAGAATAACAATCATACTAAAAATAGAACTATTCTTATGACTTTTTTAACCGTTGGCCAAAAGTGATTCGCCAACAATCATTCCTCTCGGCTACTAGATTACAATGGAATCGTAGAGAATACAGTACAGGCTAGTGGTCTTCATTGGGGGGAGGGGCAATGTTGGGGGTGTTAGTTTGGTAGAGAGGGGAGTGTCTGACTGCTGAAGGGGCTGGACTGTGCTGGACTTAAACAGCAAAGGGGACACACAACTTTGACATAAAATACACCAATACTTGGCACAATTTTGTGCATTTTTATGCAATTTAATTTAAGATAATTTATTATGTATTTTAGACACAGCAGGAGGCATGGCTTAGAGGAAAATGGGATGTGTATTCTAGGGGATGGAGCATGTCTTACATACAATTCAACATATGTGTCATGATAGTAAGCCAACTAATAATACTAAGACAAGTCTAAATATGGCATTTGTGATCAATTTGGCATTTTAGCTAGGCATTAGAATACAATATACTGGGGGAAGCCCTCTGTCACTAGAGCTGTGAGCACTGCATAGCTAGCACTGAGTAAGTGAGCGGAGACCAGAGCATTAACAGCCCTGTAGTTCCAGACACAGACATAACTGGCATCAGAGAACCCTGTGCTATTACTGCAGCCGCACAATGTCTAAAAGCAGATTAAACAAAAATGGTAATTTTTATTTATTTATAAGGTTATAGTACAAAATGATAAAAACTTTATGAAAACAATGAATGGAAAATATTTTTAATCTACATAATTCCCCTAATATACTCTGATATTATCTGTTCCCACCATTCAAGAGACGTGTAGTAAGTTCTATATATATTAGTGTAACATGATCTAATGCAGCACCTCGGGGGGGGGGGGGGGGGGGGGGGGGGGTTGTCTAATGCCTTTTATAGCTGAAATTAAGGATCTACAATAGTTATAGCTGCATAAATGTAATTTTTTTTTACTTGTGCTAGGAGTGAGCAAAAGAGGGTGTCACATGTAAGTGTTCAATGACTGGTAGGTCATATGTACCAGCAGAGACATAACTCAAGGCTTCGTAACAAGCCCCCCACCCACCGTGTGCCTCTTATAGAACTGGTGTTTTCCTGTGTTATATAATGCACTATGGGGCGGCTCAGGTTTGACTACTACCTAAGCACCAATGCACTGAGAGTGAGGTACAATTTGATAGTGTCATTTGGAGGCATTGTAAGAGCCACATTTAGTTACACAGCACGGTCAAAAAAAAAAGCGTCCTTCAAGTTTAACTAACGACAGGAAGAACGTGGTGAATGAAAACATTTAGGGCTCTGTTCTCAAAGCATGAACTTTTATTCTTTCAGTGGTATACAGCGTATTCCACTGAAAGAATAAAAGTTCATGCTTTGGGAACAGAGCAGAATTAACATTTCGCAGTGTGCACAGTGCTATACAATCCCATCGAAAACAACGGAGGCTGCTACATCGGAATCGCCACATGGAATTTGTCCAGGCAGAAATTCCTTAGTGTGCATGGGCCCTAAATGTTGCATTGCAGTCAATGGGGACAGCGTATGTCTGTGCAGTCATAGTACTGGTCTATTATGGTAGCAACTGCTACATACGGAATGTCCGTCCAGAATTTCACCAGGCAGATAATCCATAGTGTGCATGGATAATACACTGCTTTACTATATAACATTATGAATATCTGACGGCACCTCAGCATTCTAAAACTTCTCCGAGATTCATAATGTGCAGAACATTTAAAGCAAAGAGTATTCTACTCCTTATATCAGTGTTTCCCATGTGAAAGACTAAGGAAATCCTGAAGACATGACCTGTGGGGGGGGGGGGGGGGGGGGGAATTGAGGATCACGCTTGGGAAACACTGTCTTATATAATCACCACAAGGCTGTAACAAGATGCTTTTCCTATGACTGGATGCTGCAAGCACAAGCTAACAGGGTAGTGTGTACTATATTTATAACACACATTAAAGTGTTTAGAGACAAGCAATAAAATCCAACCCTGGAAATGGACACTTGTCCTTTATATGGTAGTCATTACTGAAGAGTGTGTAGTATCCCAGGACCTCAGCATCAGCGCAGGTGGAATGGCGCTCGGAGGCTACGCTGGCAGTTTCGCATGTGAGTGTGTACTTCTTCCGGCCTCCAAGGAGGCCGGAAGAAGCACGCACTCATGTGCGAAACTGCCGGCGTAGCCTCCGAGCGCCATTCCACCTGCACTGATGTTGAGACCCAGCTTCATGTAACCGGACCCCATTACGCAGCTAACTCTGCCGAGCGGTGAGTGCATGTACGTGCTTCTTTATTCATTCATTTCAATACTTCACACTTTGTGTATGTGCACCCTGCAGGAGATTAAGAGTTGGTTTGCCGAGACCACGCTGCAATCCAGGACAGGTGAAGTTTGCCTCTTGTGTGCTTTCCCCCTTTTTTCCTATCTCACTGCTGCAAGATTTATAAATCACTTCTATTAAAAAATCTTTACCCTTTAGCAGCTGTATGCTAGAGAGGAAATTCTTTTCTTGTTTAATTTCTTTTTTGTCTTGTCCACAGTGCTCTCTGCTGACACCTGATGCCTGTATTAGGAACTGTCCAGAGCAGGAGAAATTCCCCATTGCAAACCTATGCTGCTCTGGACAGTTCCAGGCATGGACAGAGGTGTCAGCAGAGAGCACTGTGGACAAGACAAAAAAGAAATTTAAAAAGAAAATAATTTCCTCTGGGGCATACAGCTGCTAAAAGGCACTGGAAGGGTAAAGATTTTTTAAGAGAAGTCATTTACAAATCTGTTTAACTTTCTGGCACCAGTTGATTGAAAACATTTTTTTTCTACCAGAGTACCTTTTAATGGCAAACACTGGGGTAAAAAAAAGAGTGTAAGGGATAAAATTTGCATTGCATCAGCTAACTGATACCTAGGTCATATGATGCTTCCTAAGGCCACATTCAAACTCTGGAATACCTGCCTGGAGAAATTCTAAGTGGATATTATTGTATGCAGCATCAGCCACCGATATCAGCTGGTGCTTTGACCAAGCAGAATTCCACCAAAATAATTACCATGTTCATTCTTTCGGAAGGTCCAGAATCCCAAATTCCACAGTGTGAACAGGTCAACGGAAAACCAATTGAAATCATGTTAAAATCATGCATCAGAATTGCATTTGAAAATTCCGTAATGTGAACAGGGCCCAGACGTATGTGGTGGACCCAAAACAGTAAGTCTAGGTCTTCCCATTTCCACTGCTGCTGGTTAGGCTTGTTCTTTATCATCTCATAGGTGAGTATTAGGTTAGTTACACCACCCTGCCTTGAAAACCCTTATATATTACAAGTTCCTAAACATACTTTCGTGAATTGCCCCTTTTGAATAATAAATAGCTTTATATATATATATATATATATATATATATATATATATATATATATACACAAGCAATCTCTCATCTGTAATAAATATGTAATACATGCAAATAAACTATAAAAAAAAAACAACAAAACAGGATCTATTACTTTTGCCTGCATAACCTCCCGTAAGTGAAGCAGTTTGTATTTGTAACATGTCCTGGATCATCCAATATCATTTTACATGTAAATCCAATTAGCGTTCTGTGATGGCCACCATTCCCTGGCACAATAGCGGTTGATCAATGACATGCGTTTGGCTTTGTGTAGCCCAGATCACAGGCAAAATGGGGGTGATTCATTGCAATTGTCATTCTATTTGCTGTCTACTGAACCGCACACATTAAAACGAGAGAAGGCACCCTGATACTATTGGATTATTGAACCATCCTAATTTCTTTTCAGCTCTATGCGGACCACACACACAGTACAATAAGGTGACTGCGGCAGAGGCAGCTGTGTTCCTTTAAGAATCACATGATATAAAATCCTAGCTGTTATAATATGGAGCATTTGTCAGACCTTTTGCATGTACTGTTCATTGCGGTGAACGTTCTATGTTTAATATACCGTCAATACAAGTGGTGACTATTATTCAGGCAGGCGACCCAAGTAAATGCACTAGTGCCCCCTTGTGGCAAAGCTACTTTCATACATGCGAATATTCTTGCATTAACATTCTGAAATATCAGACTGATAAAAAAGCCGTAGAATAGCGATCATACAGTCATTTAGCAATTTACAGTATTTGTAAAATAGTTACCGTAATAAAGTGTAGGAGTAATTCTGCTCAATACAGGTTTGTTTGTCATTGAGCAACACCCATAGGAAGTGACTTTGGTCATGTTCACACTTTCAGGATTCTGTCAAGGTTTACATGTAATGCAATAAGTCATTCTTTTATAATATTCATTCCTTTTGACCCACTTCTGGATTTACTAAAAAAAGAACTGAGAAAAACGCCTACAAAAACTGTTTCCCAAAAGAGACTGTTCATGACCCCTATCTCCTTATTGCTACAGGTTCTACAGGGAAAAGAAGTGGATAACTCAATAATCCATGTGTGGATCTGCTGTAAATACGAGTTCAGCTTTGGACTTCTGCCAAGAATATCTGAGAATTCATATCTATGGCAAATCTGACACATGTAAACCCAGCCTACTAAGGAAATTCTCAGGGTAATGTGGGTCTCAGAGGTCTAGATACGCCCACACCATATAAAAGGGCATATCCAAGCCATTCTATCGGAATAGACCTTTAAAGGGGTACTCCCATGGAAAACTATTTTTTTTAAATCCACTGGTGCCAGAAAGTTAAACAGATTTGTAAATCACTTCTATTAAAAAATCTTAATCCTTCCAGTACTTTTTAGGGGCTGTATACTAAAGAGAAATCCAAAAAGAAATGCATTTCCTGTGATGTCCTGACCACAGTGCTCTCTGCTGACCTCTGCTGTCCTTTTTAGGAACTGTCCAGAGAAGTATATGTTTGCTATGGGGATTTTCTCCCTTTCTGGACAGTTCCTAAAATGGACAGCAGAGGTCAGCAGAGAGCACTGTGGTTAGGACATCACAGGGAATGCATTTCTTTTTGGATTTCTCTTTAGTATACAGCCCCTTAAAAGTACTGGAAGGATTAAGATTTTTTAATAGAAGTGCTTTACAAATCTATTTAACTTTCTGTCACCAGTTGATTTAAAAAAAAAAAAAAAGTTTTCCACGGGAGTACCCCTTTAAGAAGTGATAAACAATCTTACCAGTGCTGAAAAGCTATCTTTTATAATTAGTACTTTAAGTTTGTAAGATTGGAAACTTAGTAGTAAGTAGTAACTTGGACATTAGGATATCAGGGAAGTGTTAGTACCTCCTAGTGCATAATGATGCAATTTTAAAAGCGGTTGTTTGGCCCTACAAAATTGTGGGACATGAAAAATATGTCCACGTTCGCTGCCGTGCCTATCTCAACATTGCCGTATTCTTGCTGAGCAATGCTTCCTGCTTTTAGCTGAACAGCTAGTGTAACTGGTCGAGCCAATCACTGGCCGAGGCTATCACCAGTGATTGGCTGAGCTGGTATTTCCTGTGTGCTGTAATGAAGGCAGGAAGATCTGCTCGTTATAGACTGGGCACAGCAGGGGGGGGGGGGGGGATTAGGGTAGATGAGTATCAACTTTATTTTCTTCATTTTCAATTTTATTCCAGCCCAGGCCATACTACTCAATTTTGTGATGATGGACATTGGACAACCCCTTTAAAAGCTGTGCAGCATACGGCCTATACAGTGGGTAGACTAGGTACCACTATGCAGGGAAATACTAGGAAAGGGTGGCCAGCATCAGACCACAACCAATCATAAGGTAATAACATATCCTACAAATATGCCATCACTATACGAGACAAACATGCATGTAGAGGAGCGCTGCCGGCACCTCTGTGCTCACCTCTGTGTATATGGAATGGCAATGCAATCCTCCTTATGGACCTCAGCAAAGCCAAACTGTGGTGCTCTGTTCGTAGATAAAGAAATATCACTATGTGTAGATTAAGTATCAAACGGCACTCACTTCTCCGCTGTGACTGTAGTTTATTGGGACAAACTGGTTACAGAAGCAACAGCGTTGCCGACGGGCCGGTTTCACACTACACAGAGTGCTCAGACGTGACCTATGACTTATACAAAACCCCCTCCCCTTATATACACAACTTTATTTAGGCTAACCAACTGCTAAAATATAGTAAAATCCTATGAATAAAAACATAATATTTAATATCATAAAGATCAGGGGTTTATATAGCATATACGAGATGAGAATATCTTTTTAATTTACATGCATACAGAAATTGCATCCTTAGCCTTCCTGAGCCACCTCTCGTATCTGGCCGTAATAAGGAATCAGTGGGGTAAAGGGACATTTGTTGCCCTGGGTCATCCAGGACCAAGACTTTGGGGCCTGCCAGCAATTCTCATCTATGACTCCACATGAGTTAATGTATATGACTCAATTTAGGACAATAAGTATTTAACCCCTTAGGGACCTATTTTAGCTTTTTCCTCCTTCCCTTCTAAAAATCATAACTCTTTCAATTTTGCACCTACAGACCCATATTCGGGCTTGTTTTTTGTGTCCCCAATTGTACTTTGTAATGTCATAACTCATTTTATAATAAAAGTTGTGTTTTATTTTATTTTAATACTTTAAAAAAATTATAAAGCACATGCACCAAAATTTGTTAGTTTAAAATTGGCATCATATGACCCCTATAAAACTTATTTATTTATTTTTCCTTGTAGGGGGCGGTTTGAGGGCACATTTTTGCGCTGTCATCTGTAGTTTTTATTGGTGCCATTTTTGTTTTGATGGGACTTTTTGATCGCTTTTTATTAATATTTTTATGGTATATGAAGTGACCATGAACTTTTTTTGTATTTTTTTACGTGTACACCATCAACCGTTCGGTTTAGCTAGCCTAATATTTTGATAGTTCGGACATTTACGCACGCGACAGTACCACATATGATTATTTTTATTCTTTATTACATTATTTTATTTTAAAAATTGAAAAATGGGGTGATTAAAACATTAAATAGGGAAGGGGTTAATTAACTTTTATAAAAATAAATGTTTACACTTTTTTTTAGCCCCCATAGGCTAAAACATGCAATCTTCTAATTGCATACACTGCCATTGCAAAGCACTGATCAGTGTAACCGGCGATCTGCTGATCTAGCTTGCTGCGCAGGCATGGAGCAGTAGATCGCCGATCGGACAACAGAGAGGCAGGTGAGGACCCTCCCGTCGTCCAGTAAGCTGATCAGGACATCGCGATTTTGTCATGGGAGTCCCGATCAGCTCCACTGAGCTGCCGGGATTCTTTTACTTTCATTTTACATGCCGCAATGAACTTTGATAGGGGATAAGATGTTTGATCGTGGGGGTCATGGATGGAAGGGGCAGGATGTCACGACCACGGCCGCCCAAACCCTGGGTTCTGAACATAAATGTTCAGAAAGCCAGAGTGCTGGGCCTGAGATCGCGAGGGGTCCCAGCAGCCAGACCCCCATGATCAGACATGTTAGAAGATGTCTCAGGGTGGAGTACCCATTTAATATTTTCCAAACAGAGTGATAATAACAAGGGTCCCACATGTCACCCATAAGCTGCACACTACAAATGTACAATATATATACCCACAGTAGTGGTTTGGATCATGCGTAAATGGGATCCTCACCTTTCTAGTTATGTCCACATCGGCTGAAGGTAAAGTAACTGGTCCTTCTAGGATAAGTCAGGACCTGCATACCTGTGGATATCTGCATCTGGGAATATAGAAAAGTGGAAGTAATACAAACACACAATACTATATTCCCTTGTGCAGTAATGCAGGTATATGATGCATCCAAGTAAATACGAGAGACACTATTTTCTTTGCTGTTGGTCCTTTAAGACCCAGACTTGGATCTTACAAATGTAGGTGGTCGTCCAAGAACAAACATTATTAACGGGGTCATTTCCAACCAAATCCTGGGTTTATTCTACAAAGCTAAGCTTACTCTGCTGGTTTCCTTTACCTCGTCCATTTCTACAGAGGACACCCTGCCCGACAAGGCACAATAGCCCAGGATTAAATCAATCTCTCCACTGTAAATGTATCTTACATGGAGCCTGCCAAACATCCTGGCATTGTATAGCTCTCGTGAAGATGTCATAAAACACTTTCAAATGCAACATTTCTATAAACTAAATTAACACTTTTACTGAAAATCAGATTAAAGGCGAATATCCATATACTTTTTCGTTTTTTTTTATTTCAGCCAAAGTTAAGTCTGCCAAAATGTGTTTTATACATTACGGAGCCCTGGCAGGAGCTCACAATGACACTAATTTTACTACCAATCTCACCAAAGCCAAGAAATCCTCTGAAAGCCGGGGAGATGCCAACTACAGCTTATGTGAAACATTTCCAGCACTAAGGGGCTTGTAAAACGGGCAATTTTACTTTGAAACAATATCAAACACGATGAGATAGTCGAGGCGTCCAACACAAACCGAAAGTATTGTCCAGAGTATTTTGTCCAGTTTTTGCACCTGTATATAAGGAGGACATGGCTAAACTGAAAAGGGTGCAGAGGAGGGCCACCATTAACCTACACGGTCCAAGATTGAGATAGCTTCTCCTGGGCCATGCGCAATGAATACACTGATGAAAGGTTCCGGATAACCATTTTTACTTTTGCTGGAAGTAGCAAAGCGGAACTCAGGGAGCCTGTCCCCTTGCTGGGAGTTGTAGTTACTGTTGGATGCAGTTTTAAAAGATTAGTAGCAGCACATTCACTTGCTGACTTGAAAGATTTAACTTCACTGACTGACTGCAGGAGAGATTGCTTACCACCAGGCTTTAATATTCCCCTGTGCGCCAGGGTTTTTCCTAAGATTGGCGTGGCTGTGAAATGTTGTAGTTTTCTTCTCCCTAGGCTTCTCCTCATGGTATCAGCACTCCACTCCTTACTCCTCTTACACTCTCCTCTCACACTCTGAACTCTCTCTCTCTCCCCCCCCCCCTCTACACTACATAAGGTCTAGGTTCAGGAGTCCCACTCTGCAGCGTCACCTGGCCACAATCCCTTAAAGGTACAGTGCATAAATAAATACATAACATACCAATATATCACATTGTAACAGATCAGACAATGGATCAGTGGGCCCAACATATAGACAGCAGGGAAGCCCGAGGCAATCTTTAGCCCACAGGACAGCCTTTGATGCTGGGAGACCACAAATGGTATGGGAGGATTTCAGGACCAAGACAGGTTATCAAGCTTGAGGTTATTTAGTTTGGAGAAAAGACGTCTTGGGGGCGATTTGATCACAATGTACACATGTGGTGTCCCGGTACCGCATTCTATACGGTACCTATTTATGTATGGGTCCCCATAGCCAGAGTCCCTAGGACATAGGGATCCCTGTCATCCAGTCTACCCCTAGTCGCCTCTATTTCAGTTTATAGATCCGTATTTTATGCCAAGATTAATGTAAATAGGATAACATATATGTAAATAAATGGTTAATTACTTGTTTCCATAGCGTTGCAGGACCTGCGGGTCATGTGACTCGGTGAACGCTATGGTATTAAACTTAAGGACCTTTGGAGGCCCTGTGATGTAAGCAATCCCATTACTCTCTGTAATGGTGAATGGCAGATGTTCGGACCAATCAGATTCGCCCCGCCCCCTGCCCATATAAGGGAGCGGCGGCCATGTTTCTCTCTCTTACCTCGTGGGCTGTCATAAGAGAAGGATCTGCGCAGCAACCAACACAGTGAGGTAGGCCTGAGCCTTGCGGCGATGGCTGAACAATCTAATTATAGAGTGTATCAATTCCCAAACACTCTGCAGCATCACCGGACCTAATAACTCCCCTAAATCAGGACGGATCTGCAAATCTCTCCCTAAATTCAGAGACTGTATCATTAACTCAAGGTACGCAACAACTGTCAGTCACTAAGTAACCTGGGACTGTTTATATGAGACTGTTACTGTGCTGTGGATATTGCAAGCACTTCAGTAAAGTTATTCATGTTCAAGTTCAATCTCTTTGTGGACCTTCAGTCATTTCATGCACCTATCGTTACTGGGAAGGGCGGTGATAGGCCGGAACATTGATTCAGAATACCAGCCCTCAGCCTGGCGTCACGAACTCTAGGGTTAACATTAACCCCTCATATACCACCATACACCCCCCAAGGGCTACACACACATATATGTACGGACAGTACAGAGATCTTTCTAGTGATCTTTTTATACCTAGGCAGGTAACCATGACAAGGGGGCATCCTCTACACCTAAAGGAAAGAAGGTTTCACCATCATTACAGACAGAGATTCTCTACTGTAAGAGCAGTAAGACTGTTGAACTCTCTGCCATATGATGTTGTGATGTCTGACTCAATAAACAAGTTCAAGGGGGGCCTGGATGTTTTTATGGTAAAATATAAGATTTCTGTTTATGGATACTAGATTTATAGGGATAGAATTTTGATCCAGGGATTTATTTTGATTGCCATATTGGAGTCGGGAAGGAATATCTCCTCTGTTATGGGGCCATTGGTCTAACTCTAAATCAACACAGTAGAGTTATAGGTTGTACTTATTGGATCCCCTTTAGCTCAATCACCATCACATTTTTCTACAGCTGCAAAAATAAAAATTGAAAAGCATTTTTTTTTTATTATTTCTCCCAACAAATGTGTTGTAGTTCATCAATATTTCTGATATGTCTTGTGTGCACAGCCCTCTGCAGGCCGTGAATAACTGCAACTTTTAGTCCCCACTGCAGAAACCCAAGTAATTCCAAAGGGTTCATTTACTTTTGCTTGAACCTGTATCTGTAACTCTGTATCTCATAATAGAATGACTATACTGCATATGGGCAGGATTTAAAGGGGTACTCCGCCCTTATTGAAAAGGATAGGGGATAAGATGTCTGATCACGGGGGTCCCGTCAATGGGGACCCCCCGGGATCTCGGCTGTGGCACCCCAGACATCCGGTACACGGAGCGAAGTTCGCTCCGCGTCGGATGACCATCAATGCGGGACGGAGGCTTGTGAGGTCAGGGCCGCACCCCGCTGGAGATGTCACGGCCACACCCCCTCAATGCAAGTCTATGGTAGGGGATGTGACTGCAGTCATGCCCCCCTCCCATAGACTTGCATTGAGGGTGTGTGGCCGTGACATCACAAGTCTCCGGCACTGCACCGATGCTCTAAATGAATGCTGGGTACAGCAGGGAGATCGCGGGGGTCCCCAGCAGCGGGACCCCCCGCAATCAAACATCTTATCTCCTATCCTTGGATAGGGGATAAGATGTCTAGGTGTGGAGTACCCCTTTAAGAAAGTCAGTATTGGCATATCTGTACCCAAAAGAATGACTTATTTGAATTGTAATTATTACTACAATGCTTCAGAATCTCCTCTGATCACTTATTAGATATACACAGAAAGTTTATAGCAACTGACTCTAAAAAGTAACAACTGCCACCACCTACACTGCCGGAAGTCTTACCACATGCATGGACGCAGTAAATGACAGCACCATTGGCACTGCCTAGTTGTCCAAACTCCTAGTCACTTGTCTACCAAACACATCTCTTGCCCATAATCCAGCTACCTATTGCAGAAAGAAGGAAATTTCATTGTGAAAATAGATTTTCCTTCTTTCTTCTGCTAGGAATAATTTTTGGCAAATAAATATGGATAGAAATGTAAAATAATAAACTACATTTACACCACTTAAATGGTACCTGTCACAATCAATGAAATGTAATATATTATAGATACTATAATAGATATAGATACCTATTTTTAAATTACTTTTCTAATTTACTTAATAAAATTTTGTAACTTTTGTTACATTAACCCCTAAAAGTTTAGCAACCAGGGGTCCTCCTTCTGGTCCTGCCTGTAGTCCTGGTAGCAGATTGTCTTCTGCAGCAGCCTGGCAAAAACAAAAGTCAGGAAATGCAGGTGGGACCTCAGCTCAGCACAGTGTATAGAGCCAAAGGCTGTCCATGCATGCTGGGAGTTGTAGTTTTGTTTTGCAACAGCTGGAAGCACTGTGGTTTGAAAACACTGCCGAGTCATGATGCCTTCAGTGCACAGTGCTGAACATTGTGCTAAACATTTATCTATTATGCTCCTTTTGCTGGTGTTAAGTGCACAGAGTGGGGGTCGGTGGTGCAGTCTCAGCCAAACACAGCGCAACTAACACTGAACTCCTTCTCAGCTGTGAGTTCAGAGCAGCATAGTAGAGTAAGGGATTCAGTTCATATCATGCCTGCTGGGTAACGCCCCTTTCCAGTCTGTGGAGCTGACTGAGAGTGAGCAGAGAATGAGCAGTCTAGTTATGAAATGACTATTTCTAATAAACTTTGAGTTGATGTAATTCTAGAAAGAAAGTAACAAGAAATAGTAAAGAAACCAGACTGATTCCATTTTGCTCTCCACTCAATACACTGAAACCTGTTTTGACTCTTCGTGGATACATACATTTTCTCTATGCTGTCAATACAGTCAGTACACTGGTGAGGCATTATGGTGGTGTGCCCGCTATCACCCTACCTGGGAGATCTGACTGTATTGAGTTTCTTTAGAAACAGATCACAGAGAAATTTGTAACTAGTTACTGATGTGCTAATAATGTAGAGGAATCATGCAAGATTCCAATGTACAGTATGTTATACAGTAACACACATCGAGTTTAATCAGGGGAGGGTAAAACTATTGAGGAATCTATGAGTGCTCAAAAAAATTATAACTCAGCAACCCTGTTCTCTGACTGGACATCTGGAGGCCAAAGGCAAGAAAACGGAGTGACCTGCTAAAGGGCAATGATAAGCGGCTTTACAGCGTGTCTTTTCCTGTCATCTCTGTGCAGCAGAAGAACTTGTATGTGTAGCGAGCAATAGTCTCAGAGGAGTACCACCCCAAAAGAGCCTTGAGGGGTAGTAAAAGTGGTTAAGTAGTATGGTTGAAAAAAAGACGCATGGCCTTGAAGTTCAACCAAGGAAGGGGAGAAGATGTGGATGAAGGGAAGGGGTATGGGTGATTGAACGAGAGGGGATGCGGGTAACCTTAGACAAGATTTCTATACCTCTACATACACATTAATGTTTATTATTTTGAAAACCTCTACTTTCTTTTCTGTAACCTGTTCCTGAGGTAGACTGTTCCATAAATTCAAAGTTCTTATGGTAAAGAATGCTTGTCATCCCTGGAGAATAAAACTTTATTTCTCCAAGAGGAGGGAGTGCCACTTTGTCTTTTGAGGGAATTTAACCTGGAACAGTTTTCCCCATATTTTCTGCATGGGCCAGTTATATACTTAAATACGTTGATCATATCCCTCCTTAAAATGTTTTGTATAAAGATTAAACTTATTTATTTTTTTAAATCTTCCCTCATAGCTAAGATTACCCTTTCCAGCTCCACAACGTCCCTTTTATGAACTGGTGCCCAAAACTGATTAGCATATTCCAGGTGAGGCCATACCTATGCTTTATAAAGCAGTACTATTATGTCCCTGTTTCGCTAGTCCATGCCTCTTTTCATACATAACAATATCTTGCTGGCCCAGTGGGCCCAGTACTCAACCTTGGGGTACACCACCATTAACACCGGGGACCAATCAGAGTATGAATCGTTGACCACCACTCTATGGGTACGGCCCTTATGCCAGTTTTATAAACCTAAAGACCTTACTTTACTTATGAGGGTCAATATGACAGGAATATGAGAGGAAGCAGCGTTGGACCGTCCATAGAAATTAAATTAATTTTTATTTGAAATCCACCAAAGAAATTTCTCAGTCACCAGTCAAAGCCTTTGATGATCACTGGGTATTGAGGAGGGGGAAAGCAGCAGAGTATGCTGAAAAAGAAGAGACGTTAGATCGATGGTCCCCAACCAGTGACTAGAAAGCAACACCTGTCTCACAACCGCCTGCTCACCATAGGAGCCCTAAATGATTACAGACATATCCTATTCCTAAAATAGTGCCACTTGGGTTAACATAATACCAAGGTGTCAAGTTGGAAACTTAAAATGTCATGCTTTTGTTTTTTTAATGTTTTTCATGTTAAGACTCACAAGGTATAAATGAATCCTTAACCTTCCACTAAATCTTGAAATCTGTAACAAGATGTAGAGTGGTCCAGAAGGGGAAGAGAACACAGTGGACAGAGCAATAACCATATTGTTTCTTGAACCATTTCTTGAACACAGTGGCTGCTTATAGTAGTCATTGAAGAGTGAGGTCCCTTCCTAAGTTTAAAGGGAGATAGGGGATATGATAGGGGATAACATGTCTGATCACGTCCCCTCCCATACACATGGATGGAGGGGATGTGGAGTGATGTCCTGATCACAGAAGCCACAGACTTCCATGTCTATAATACTGCAGTACTGACCTGGAGATTGTGGGGGTCCCAGCAGCCATACCCCCGTGATCAGAAATGTTATCCCCTTTCCTTTGGATAGGGGACAACCTGTCTAGGGGTGGAGTACCCCTTTAAATATGAGGACTTGCAGAAGCCTACCTCACTACTCATAACTAATCATAATAGTTATTACTAATAACCAATAATATTTATAATAATAGTTTTCATTTTTATTGAATCTAATTTAATTCAATAATCATAATCAAGTTCTGGAGCTCGGTTTCTTTTAATTACAGGTAAATTCAGTTCAGGATAGAAAATAATCTATTTCCAATTTCAGTGCCTTGTGATGCAGCATACTACTTGACCACAAGAGGGCAGTAGTGTATCTTCAATACCATTTCTAGTGCTGGAATTGAGATTTTCGGAATTAGCAGATTAAAGGACATCTGCAGCGTTACAAACACTTATCCCCTATCCTCAAGATAGGGGATAAGTGTTTGTTCGCGTGGGGTCCGAACGCTGGGGCCCCCGGCGATCTCCGGTACGGGGCCGCAACTGTCCCGTGCAGGGGGCGTGCCGGCCGCAGCATGACATTGCAGCCGGCACGCCTCCTCCATACATCTCTATGGGAGAGGCGGGGAGGCAGCATTCGTGCCTCCCCGCATCCCCCATAGAACTGTATGGGGACGGGGAGGAGACGGGGAGGAGACGGGGCGTCACCGTCGACCTCTAGGTTGACGCTACACGCCTTAGCGCTCACCATGAGCGCTAATGGCGGCGCCCCGTTAGGGAGATCGGGGGAGGGGGCGGGGGTACCAGCGGTCCGACCCCCGGCGATCAAACACTTATCCCCTCTCCTGTGGATAGGGGATAAGTGTAATGCCGCTGCAGTTGTCCTTTAATTTTGCATTCTATATGCAAAAAACTTTATTGATTTGATTTCACAAAATCCTCACACTTACAATCTCACAAACTTGTCCTTTGCAGCTATTTTTTTTTTTTTTACTAGACATGTTATTGTTAAAACTACACTGCTCAAAAAAATAAAGGGAACACTAAGATAACACATCCTAGATCTGAATGAATGAACTAATTGTATGAAATAATTTCGTCTTTACATAGTTGAATGTGCTGACAACAAAATCACACAAAAATGATCAATGGAAATCAAATTAATCAACCCATGGAGTTCTGGATATGGAGTCATACTCAAAATCAAAGTGGAAAACCGCACTACAGGCTGATCCAACTATATGTAATGTCCTTAAAACAAGTCAAAATGAGGGTCAGTAGTGTGTGTGGCCTCCACGTGCCCGTATGACCTCCCTACAACACCTTGGCATGCTCCTGATGAGTGGTGTTGCTCGCGAATATTCGCAATGCGAATTTTATTCGCGAATACCGCATATTCGCGAATATAGCACTATATATTCATAATTACGAATATTTTTTTTTTCACAGTACACATCACAGTGATCATCCCTCTCTGCTTCCAGCTTGTGTGGTGTAAAGAAGGCTCTAATACTACTGTGTGAGACTGGCGCATGAATTTTGGCGCTAATTATCGCATATGCAAATTTTTGCTTATGCTAATTTTTGTATTTGCTCATTTTCGTAAACGCGAATTTTCGCATATGCGAAAATAAAATGTGCATATTACGTATATGCGAGTTTTGCGAATATATGACGAATATTCGTCCATATATTCGCGAAATATCGCAAATTCGAATATGGCCTATGCCGCTCAACACTACTGATGAGGTGGCGGATGGTCTCCTGAGGGATGTCCTCCCAGACCTGGACTAAAGCATCCGCCAACTCCTGGACAGTCTGTGGTGCAATGTGGCGTTGGTTGATGGAGCGAGACATGATATCCCAGATGTGCTCAATTGGATTCAGGTCTGGGGAATGGACGGGCCAGTCTATAGCATCAATGCCTTCCTCTTGCAGGAACTGCTGACACACTCCAGACACATGAGGTCTTGCATTGTCTTGCATTAGGAGGAACTCCGGGCCAACCGCACCAGCATATGGTCTCATAAGAGATCTGAGGATCTCTTCTTGGTACCTAATGGCAGTAAGGCTACCTCTGGCAAGTACATGGAGGGCTGTGCGGCCCCCCAAAGAAATTCCACCCCTGACCCACCACCAAACCAGTCGTGCTGGAGGATGTTGCAGGCAGAATGTTCTCCACGGCGTCTCCAGACTCGTCATGTCTGTCACATGTGCTCAGTGTGAACCTGCTTTCATCTGTGAAGAGCACAGGGGGCCAGTGGTGAATTTGCCAATCTTGGTGTTCTCTGGACAAATGCCGAACGTCCTGCACGGTGTTGGGTTGTAAGCAAAACCCCCACCTGTGGATGTTGGGCCCTCATACCACCCTCATGGAGTCTGTTTCTGACTGTTTGAGTGGACACATGCTAATTTTTGGCCTGCTGGAGGTCATTTTGCAGGGCTCTGGCAGTGCTCCTCTTGCTCCTCCTTGCACAAAGGCGGAGGTAGCGGTTTTACTGCTAGGTTGTTGCCCTCCTATGGCTTCCTCAACGTCTCCTGATGTACTGGCCTGTCTCCTGGTAGTGCCTCCATGCTCTGGACATTACGCTGACAAACACAGCAAACCTTCTTGCCACAGCCTGCATTGATGTGCCCTCCTTTATGAGCTGCACTACCTGAGCCACTTGTGTGGGTTGTACACTGCGTCTCATGCTACCACTAGAGTGAAAGCACCGCCAGAATTCAAAAGTGACCAAAACATCAGCCAGGAAGCATAGGAACTGAGAAGTGGTCTGTGGTCACCACCTGAAGAACCACTCCTTTATTGGGGGTGTCTTGCTAATTGCCTATGATTTCCACATGTTGTCTGTTCCATTTGCACAACAGCATGTGAAATTGATTGTCAATCAGTGTTGCTTCCTGAGTGGACATAGTGATTTCACAGAAGTGTGATTGACTTGGAATTACATTGTGTTGGTTAAGTCTTCTCTTTATTTTTTTGAGCAGTGTAGATAAGGCTTGACAGGTACTGGATTACAAGATAAAACACAGAAACACATCAAGCATACGCGCAAAGACAAAAAGGTCTCACTATGGGACCAGATTCTATACAGATCAGGATTCACTAGCTACTAGATACATAGGACTAACATTAAAACCATGGAGTTATCTGAAACATAAATAAATATGAATACAAGTTAAAAAACAAGTTACATTGTGTTGTTTAAGTGTTCCCTTTATTTTTTTGAGTAGTGTATATAAAAGCTTCAGTATATAGCCTAGGTAGGCATCCTGTGGGTCTAGATAAGCAGGTACTGCAGATCTCTGACAAGCCCATAGTAGATCACTTCTGTCTCAGATGAACAATAAGGACGTTTCAGTCTGTGTTAAAGAGGTACTCCCGTGGAAAACTTTTATTTTTTTAAAAATCAACTGGTGCCAGAAAGTTAAACAGATTTGTAAATTACTTCTATTAAAAAAATCTTAATCCTTCCAGTACTTATTAGCTGCTGAACATTACAGAGGAAATGGATTTCTTTTTGGAACACCGTGCTCTCTGCTGACCTCTCTGTCCATTTTAAGAACTGTGCAGAGTAGGAGAAAATCCCCATAGCAAACATATGCTGCTCTGGACAGTTCCTGAAATGGACAGAGATGTCAGCAGAGAGCACTGTGGTCATGACGTCAGCAGAGAGCTCTGTGTTCCAAAAAAGAAAACCATTAAAGGAAGAAGCTTATTGATGGTTATAGGAAGCGACTGATTTCAGTTATTTTTTCCATAGGGTGTGCAACCAAATATTAAGTTAAGGGTGCCAATAATTTTGTCCAGACCATTTTTGGAGTTTGGTGTGACATTATATTCAATTTGCTTTTTTTCCTCCCCTTTTTGATTTAGATCCAATACACACAAAGGGAATAAACATGTGTATAGCAAAATATGTGTTACTGCAATCCTTTTCTGTGAGAAATACTTCATTTTCTTTGAAAATTTCAGGGGTGCAAACATTTACAGCCATGACTGTATGCTGTATTTTTTTAGCTACATTTTGAGAAAACATTTGCGGGTTTACAATGTCTGATTAGAATATAAAAAAAAAATCAAATCATCTTGTGGAAATAGTTCCTTCGCACTTTTGGGACTATTCCTTTAAAAAAAAGGGTCAAAATATAGACAAGCCGGTAGGTAGACAGCTCTCACCTCCCACTGGACACAGGTGTGCGCGGACTGGCGGAAGCGCAACCGCCCAATGTAGCAGACAAGGTAGGACGTCCAGCACACAGTATCCGTTGCAATGTGGTTTATTGGCATAAAAACAGATACATGAACAGAACAGAGCGTAAGCCTACGCGTTTCGGGTGACAAGACCCTTAGTGCACCCATGACATAGTGCTCCAATGCCAACTGCAACATTATTTAGCATAGTCATTATATGGGTTGCATTGGGTTTAATATATTGGAGTTCTGTGCCCTGGATGCATGGTGTGAATCAGATCATATACGTAGAAATTCTATAGGTTAACCTCATTATGATATTATTTATCCATTCATGACATAACTAATTTGGAAAAGATAGTATTTATGTCCTGCCATGTTTATTTTCACTTTTTGCCTTTATGTATGTAATTAAAAATATTTGTTATCCAGTGCCATGTTTTACTTCCATCTGCGGAGGCAGTCACATGACCAATTGCTATACTATAAATTGTTTTACTACTTGGTGTGTTTTATGCCATGACTAAGGGTCTTGTCACCCGAAACGCGTAGGCTTATGCTCTGTTCTGTTCATGTATCTGTTTTTATGCCAATAAACCACATTGCAATGGATACTGTGTGCTGGACGTCCTACCTTGTCAAAATATAGATACTCCGGTGGAAAATATATATATATATTTTTTCAAATCAATTAAGTTAAACAGATTTGTAAATTACTTCTATTAAAAAATCTTAATCATGCCAGTACTTATCAGCTGCTGGATGCTGCACAGGATGTTATTTTCTTTTTTAATTTATTTTTAGTCTGACCACAGTGCTCTCTGCTGACACCTCTGTCCATGTCAGGAACTGTCCAGAGCAGGAGAGGTTTGCTATGGGGATTTGCTCCTACTCTGGACAGTTCCTGACACAGACAGAGGTGTCAGCAGAGAGCACTGTGGTCAGACAGAAAATAAATTAAAACAGAAAAGAACATCCTCTGTAGTATACAGCAGCTGATAAGTACTGGAAGGGACTAAAAAAAAAAATTAAGTGTAAACAAAAAAGTTAACAACCCCTTAATAAAAGTTTAAATCCCCCCTTTCCCATTTTTTAAATAAAATAATTTTATAAAAAATAATAATCATACATGGTACCGCTGCGTGCGTAAATGTCTGAACTATTAAAATAAAAAGTTAATTAAACTGCACGGTTGATGGTGTACAAAAATACCAGAGTCCAAAACTGCTAATTTTTGGTCACTTCATATACAATAAAAAAATTCATAAAAAACAATCAAAAAGTCCCATCAAAATAAAAATGGTACTGATAAAAAATGCAGATCATGGGACAAAAAAATAGCCCTCATAAAGCCCTGTATGCTGACATTTTTAAAAGTTATAGGGGTCAAAAGAGGACAATTTTAAACATACAGATTTTGTAGTTATTTTTTTATAGTAGTAAAATAAAACCTACATAAATTGGATATCTTTGTGACCTTATGGACCTACAGAATAAAGAGAAGGTGTCATATTTACTGAAAAGTGCACTATGTAGAAACGGAAGCCCCCAAAAATTACAAAATAGTGATATTTTTTTTTTTATTTCACCCCACAAAAACATTTTTTCTGCAGACTTTGGTATAAAATAAGTGATGTCATTACAAGGTAAAATTGGTGATGCAAAAAACAAGCCCTTATATGGGTCTGTAGGTGCAAACTTGAAAGTGTTGGGATTTTTAGAAGGCGAGAACTGGTCCTTAAAGGGGTACTCCGCCCCTAGTCATCTTATCCCCTATCCAAAGGATAGGTGATAAGATGTCAGATCGCCGGGGTCCCGCTGCTGGGGACCCCCTGGATCTACCATGCAGCACCCAACTGTAGCAGCATCCTGAACCACTGGAGGTCTTCAGGCTGAGTCCATCTCGACCACGGGGAAGGAAGATCGTGACGTCACGACTCCGCCACCGTGTGACGTCACACCCCGCCCCTCAATGCAAGTCTATGGGAGGGGGCGTGGCCCTTAAGGGCTTAAAACCCTCCATGTGGATGGCAGGGGGGAGTATGACTACCAGGGGTTGCCACTCCCACTGAAATAGCCAACACAACAACCAAACACACAGGTACATGCCACCATAGTAAATACAAAATACACAAAATGAAGTTTGCAGCAGCACTCTATGTTTGATAGGGGACATGTTTTGATCATAAAGTGCACTAAGAGCCTCAATTTTACTTTTGTGCTGCTTCAAACATCTTTTTGTGTATTTTGTATTTGGCATGTGACATGCACTGTGTGTTTGGTTATTGTGATGGCTTTTTCTATGTGTGATAGATAGATAGATAGAAATAATATATACCGTATTTTTCGCCCTATAGGACGCACCGGCGTATAAGACGCACCCAATTTATAGGTGCAAAATCTAAAAAAATAAAGATTTTGAACCCAATAGTGGTCTTCAATCTGCGGACCTCCAGATGTTGCAAAACTACAACTCCCAGCATGCCCGGACAGCCGTTAGCTGTCCGGGCATGCTGGGAGTTGTAGTTTTGCAACATCTGGAGGTCCGTAGATTGAAGACCACTGCATAGGAGGTAATACTCATGTGTCCCCGCCGCTCCGGACCCATCACCGCTGCCCTGGATGTCGCTCCATCGCTGTCGCCGTGTCCCCGTCGCTCCGGAACGTCTCTGCTGCCGGCTGGGTATCCTTGCTCTCCGTCGCCGCCATCACGTCGTTACGCACGCCGACGCACGTACGCGACGACGTGATGACGAGGAAGGAGAGTGCCGGCCATACAGGGGATCCCTGAACGGAGAAGACACCGAGGAGGCAGGTAAGGTCCCTCCCGATGTCCTGTAAGCACTAACCCGGCTGTTCAGTCGCGGTGAAATCGTGGCGGTTCCCGAACAGCCCGACTGAACAGCCGGGTTAGTGTCACTTTCCCTTCAGACGTGGTGGTCAGCTTTGATCGCCGCGTCTGAAGGGTTAATACAGGGCATCACCGCGATCGGTGATGTCCTGTATTAGCTGCGGGTCCCGGCCGTTGATGGCCGCAGGGACCGCCGCGATAGGGGTGTATTCGCCGTATAAGACGCACCAACTTTTTCCCCCCCAGTTTTGGGGAAGAAAAAGTGCGTCTTATACAGCGAAAAATACGATATATATCAACTGCAGATGTTACTAGGACCAGGATAGCACTGCACACCAACTTCTCTACAGCATATTTCAGTGATCTGTTTCCAAAGAAACTCAATACAGTCAGATCTCCCAGGTAGGGTGATAGCGGGCACACCACCATAATGCCTCACCAGTGTACTGACTGTATTGACAGCATAGAGAAAATGTATGTATCCATGAAGAGACAAAACAGGTTTCCGTGCATTAAGCTGAGAGCGAAGCGGAATCAGTCTGGTTTCTTTACTATTTCTTGTTGGTTTCTTTCTAGAATTACATTGACTCAAAGTTTATTACAAATAGTCATTTCATAACCAGATAATGGTGTGAGACTGTTAAATGTTTTTTTCTTACAAAGAAGTTAGATAAAATGATGATCACATGAAAAACAAGAATTTGTATTTTGGAAGACAATACAATATTCCAGTGTTTCCCAACAAAGATGCCAGCATGCTGGGAGTTGTAGTTTTGCCACAGCTGAAGGCACCCTGGTTGTGAAACGCTGCAGTATTCTGATAAATGATGGGACACCGGGACAACTGCTTACTAGTGGAATGGTTCCCAACATTGATGTGCCCGTTGTGGTGACTAAATACGGTACCAAGTCATGTGATCCTAACACATCATATGACCTCCAGAATTTAGTTTGTAACAGTGTTATATAACAAAACTGATCCGGGTATTACAACACATTAGGGCTGCCATCAGGGCAGTACTGTCAGTAGTGCTGTCAGTGATCCGGACCAAATAAGGAAAAAGATTAAAGGGTCCCCCACCATCACTATCTACTCTACTCACAGATGCATTCATCTATCACCCAGACCCCAATCATTTTACTGCATGGGGACAGGACGCCATTGTTATGGAGGAATGTGTCTTAGGACAAAGGCAAAGTGTCTGACCCTCTCCTGGCCGACCTGTTCGTTTTTTTTACTTTCATCTCCACATCAATGTAACATGCCTTGAGCATGGTGATGGAATCCTAATTTAGAATGTTTTGGTAGGAATTTGTAGCCATTGCCACCATTCTATGGTTTGGACGGCTGTGATTTCCACATGGATACTGACCTGCAGTGCCCACAGCACCTCCCACCCCCTCTGTTTTTCACCATCTGGCAAATCTGACACACAAATTGGCCTTACTTGTTTCTAAAGGAGCTTTAAGACTTGGCATTCTTAGAGACCAGTCCATGATAAACTGGGCATCTTACCAAAAGAGCCATACCCATGACACTTAGTCTGTTTTCCCATGCTGACTACAAACGCACAATGGGTTGAGGGGTAGTGGGAGGACCAGACTCTTTGACTACATACAGCGTAGGTTTAAACATTCCTGACTGCTGCCCTGTAAAACAAGCAGGTCCTGTGATCATGTTTCGTCCTATCCCGTAACATCCAATGGTGTACTTATGGAAGGGCGGCCCACCCTGGTTGCCACTGACCGGGGGATGCAAAGTCCCCTGTCAGGGGGGTCACAAGCACTGGGCTTTCAGGGAACAAGATCTCCAGGCAACTGCCACCATCCACAGAAAGATTGTCTGCATCTAGTCAAGCACCAATGTGTTTCTGATACAGTTGCCCTGAAAAGTAGTGAATAAAACCTCGTATACAAAATGTATACATCATAATATATACTGGAAGTCCCATTCACATTAATAGGACTTTTCTTGCAACTCCTGATTGTATTATGCTCTGGCTGCAGAGATTGCCCAGGAGTTTTAAACATCCTGCTGCCAAATCAACATCATGATAAAGTATGATTTGACTGACCAGCAGGCAAATATAGAGAATAGTTGTAGTGCAGGGTCAGTGAGAGGAGATGATGCTGGCAGGGGGAGAGAAGAGTTATTGCTAGCTGAGAGAAGAGTGAGGGAGGAGAGAAGACATCAGTGCAGGGGCAGGGAGATAAATTTAATCTATGTATACATTCACAACCTGAAAAAGGAAGATGGCAAAAATAGGCCTAATGTTGTAAAGAAGTTATAAAAAAAAATTATCTATAATCAAATAAAGGATCTTCATATTTTTTATTTGTAATTTAAAAAATAAATATATTGTGTTATTTATATAAAATTGTTGTTTTTCCTATCCCACAAGGTTTAGGTAGGAAGACGGAGCAACATTGGGTACTCAGCTAGTTATAATATACAGTGTCCTCCCTTATTATGGGACAATAGTTGGGACTCCAAAACTCCCTCCCTCAAATTAAACCTTTAGGCTCGCACTTGTCTAATACATTTTATCAGAACCTTTTGTAGGTTAGAAGGTGCTCTGTACAGTACTTTCTACTGATGCCTTCCACCTCTTTATGGTATACCGTGTAGGACCCAAACAATACAACGTGATTGAATCATTCAGTGCCTCAATAATATTGCTGTAAAATACCTAAATGACATCAGCCAGTCAACCAACTAGGGAATGTAGGTCCATCCTGTGCAGCTGCCTTTCCATATGCTTAGTGTAGTAGTAACAGGTAATGTCCCCTGTATGACTGTACAGTCTGCGGTTTATTGCAATGTCCGGAAATCCCTTTAAAATGCGAAAAATAAATCTCGTAGTATACATATACAGCTTCACAAATCAGAGAGAAAGGATCTGACTGCGCCTGTGACCCTTACCTGGACTTTACTCACTTAACATGAGAATCAATCCCTCCCCTATAAATAAATGAGTGGGGCTGTAAGTTACCTAGCAGTTCCATTGCATCATCCTCATTATCAATATCTTCCTCTGTGACAGACGCAGGGGCACTGTGTACCGAGTCGAAGGAGTCCTGGGAAAGCATAGCCGCCAACAGCTTCTTATGTTGCTGCTGCTGCTGTTTCAGACCTTTGTTCTTTGGCTCCATCTTCAAGCTAGAAAAATAGATAGTGTTAGTGGTCGAAACACCGGTATAATAGGCAGATTAGAGCTGGGCGGTATACCGGTTCATATCGAATACCAAAATTTTTGTGCTGCACGATATGAATTTTTCCCATCCCGCAATACCGGTTGGGCCACTCCCCCTGGGGAATTAATGAACTCAGGAGTGCGCTGTCCGCAAATCGGGGAACTAATCGTATGTGACCCGCGAGCGCTGTTCTGCCCCCCAATTAATTATCAGCCCAGAGCTGCGCTGTCTCCATCTGGGAACTAATCACTTATCACCCACAAGCACTGCCCTCCTCGTCCACTCGTTTGTTGCGGGCTGCCGGCGCTGACACTCTATACTGTACACTGTATCCCTATACCCGGGCTGCAAAAGATAAACTAAATAAACTAACTCACCCTCCCCCGTCGGTCCAGACCTGCTTCCTGGGGACGGGAACGTTGGAGAGCCGTCAGCCTATCACCGGCCACAGCGATGTTCCGCCTCGGCCAGTGATAGGCTGAGCCCACTGTCATGTAAGAAGTCATCCGGAAGGTGCGTTAAAGTTTATTTTGTTTATCTTTTGCAGCCCGGGCATAGGGATACAGCGTACAGTATAGAGTGTCAGCGCTGGCGGCCCGCAACAAGCAGGAGGAGGGCAGTGCTTGCGGGTGATATGTGATTGGTTCCCCGATGGAGACAGCGCAGCGCTGGGCTGATAATTAATTTGGGGGGGGGGGGGGGTGAGGAGCAGAACAGCGCTCACGGATCACATGATTTGGGGGTGGAGCTATACCGTTATATACCGAGGAACCGCCATAGGTTACAAAAATACTGTGATACACGTATTTGGTCATACTGCCCAGCTCTAAGGCAGATTACACCACGATCATGTAAGATCCAACCAATGGACCTCCAGCTGTTGCAAAATACAACTCCCACCATGCCCGGACAGCCAACGGCTGTCCGGGCATGCTGGGAGTTGTAGTTTTGCCATAGCTGGAGGCACCCTGGTTCAGAAACACTGTTAGATGTTTTTAAAAGTTACCGTGTAACCTACACTCCGGGCTCACTGCAAATCTATGGGAGGGGGTGTGACGGCCTCCCATAGACTTGCATTGAGGGGACAGGGCTATGACGTCACGAGCTCCCGGCGCCGGCTCCAGCGTTCTGAACAGTTTGTTCCAAATGCTGAGCAGCGGAGTACCCCTTTAAGTCACCTCTAAGTTTTGTGGCCCTATAAACTGGTCTATAAATTCATTTGATCAAACTCCTTGGTGACTACAGCAATGTCTTGTACATTATGTATTTGGTTTATTGGCAGGCATAATTATTTTGTTATCCTTACAAGACACCTGTGATCACATCAGTTATGTTTTCTGCTCATCTTCTAGTTTGTAAATGGCCTTAACAGATGGGCTCATGCACTAAATCTCATAAAATCGTGCCATCTGCTTCAAGTATAAATATTCAATGTTGGGAAATCTGAAGAAGGACCTAAATGACATTCTGCATGTTACAGGCGTCGAAGAGCAATGCTATTCTTAGCCTCAGAAGTCTACACACAAAAGAAAGTGTTAAAAAAAACTAAAACATTTTCATGGAAATAAGGGTTTTTGGCATGAAATAATCCCGGAAAAAGGGGGGATGTGGAGCCACATGTGCTTACTGTACATACATATGTGGGCAACTCTTAAAAAGGGTAACGTGGATTTACAAGTAAAATTTACTAATGACCCTTCTCTGATCAGTGGCACCAGCATATACAGTAAAAACCCCTTTGGTTGGGTTTATGGGGTACGAGAATAGTGACTAGCATTCTTTTACTGAGCCCCAGCACTGCTTGAATATTCCCGTTGCCGGGATCGCTGGATCATTCATACTTCCCCCAACTTCATCATTGTTGGCCACACATCACCTATTGACACAGTGGCCGCACAAAAAGAGGAATCAGCCAATGAACAAGCATTTTCTTCTGATCAGCTGACCACTTGCCCTTTTATATAGGTCAGTTGTCTGGAACAAGTGTTCCTGCAAATGCTCATAGCTGGAAATACATGATATATAGTGTCTCTGTTGGGTAACTGCAGCTCAGTGACGAGCTCAGGGGTACTCCGCCCCTAGACATCTTATCCTCTATCCCCGTGCTGCACCAGGCATTTGTTTAGAGCATCGGGTTCAACGCCAGAGGCTCATGACGTCACGGCCACACCCCCTCAATGCAAGTCTATGGGAAGGGGCATGACGGCACGAGCGGGGCATGACCGTGACATCATGAGCCTCCTCCCCGCATCGCCATTCATCCGGCTGTCTGGGGTGCCGCAGCCGAGATCGCAGGGGTCCCCAGCGGCGGGACCCCTGTGATCAGACATCTTATCCCCTATGCTTTGGATAGGGGATAAGATGTCTAGGGCCGGAGTACCAATTTAAAGTGTATAAGAGCTGAGCTGCAGTAACCCTGCACTGCATGTACAACATGTATGGAGCCTAATGCTGTTGGTTCTGTTTCACTGTTTATGTGGACGTCGTCACTTTGAGCCCTTTTTGGGGCCTTTTTTTTTTTTTGCTCATCTGAACATACCTAAATCAAGTACTTTAATAAATGATGGTGATTTTTTTATTTATATTTAAAATTCTACTATCTATATCGAAGCTTTCCAAACAGTGTGCCTTGCCACATCAGTGTGTTGACGACAATCTCCAGGGGTGTCGGGGGACCATTCCGTCTGCTTTCAGCAACAACCACTGGTCACTGTTCTTAAGCCCATGTTGCCTAATCTCTAACTGGCAGCCGGTACCACGGCCATTTTTAATCAGTTAGTAGCGGTGACTGCCAGGACTTTTGACAGGCGATGCCCCTGAAGTTGTGTCCAATGAGCGGAGCAGGAGGAAGTCACTTGTAATATGCCAGATCTAAACAGGAGCAACATTTGTAATGCTGATACTGATATTTAAAGGGGTACTCCGGTGGAAAAAAAATTTCAATCAACTGGTGCCAGAAAGTTAAACAGATTTGTAAATTACTTCTATTAAAAATCTACCCTTCCAGTACTTATTAGCAGCTGTATGCTACAGAGGAAATTATTTTCTTTTTGAATTTCTTTTTTGTCTTGTCCACAGTGCTCTCTGTTGACACCTCTGTCCGTGCCATGAACTGAGAGCACTGTGGACAAGACAAAAAAGAAATTCAAAAGGAAAATAATTTCCTCTGTAGCATATAGCTGCTAATAAGTACTGGAAGGGTAAATATTTTTAATAGAAGTTATTTACAAATCTGTTTAAAGGGGTACTCCGGTGGAAAACTTTTTTTTTTTTAATCAACTGGTGCCAGAAAGTTAAACAGATTTGTAAATCACTTCTATTAAAAAATCTTTTTAGGAGCTGTATACTAAAGAGAAATCCAAAAAGAAATGCAATTCCTCTGATGTCATGGCCACAGTGCTCTCTGCTGACCTCTGCTGTCCATTTTAGGAACTGTCCAGAGTCAGAGAAAATCCCCATAGCAAACATATGCTGCTCTGGACAGTTCCTAAAATGGACAGCAGAGGTCAGCAGAGAGCACTGTGGTCATGACATCAGAGAAAATGCATTTCTTTTTTGGATTTCTCTTTAGTATACAGCTCCTAAAAAGTACTGGAAGGATTAAGATTTTTTAATAGAAGTGATTTACAAATCTGTTTAGGTTTCTGGCACCAGTTGATTTAAAAAAAAAATGTTTTCCAGCTGAGTACCCCTTTAAGATATTATATATGTGGCCTACTATTGTGGCACTGTGGAGCTCCCTTACTGTTGCTCCCTCTGCCAGGGCAACATAGGAAGCACAACATGATATGTGCAATTGGGGGTATGGCGAGGAGTGTGTCAGAAAACTATGCATGTCTAAAAGTGTGTCACCAACAATGAAAAGTGGGGAAATCTCTGATTTATATTATACAATAATGCTGAAATCTTGCAATTTTCATATTGGCCACTAGGCCTAATAATAAGTTGACACACCCTGCTCTATAAAGATCAAATTCCAGCAGTCTCCTCCCTATCATCACACACAGTGCATGCCTAGAATAGGGTCCCCTTCTGTCTATTGTGTCTATGTCCAAGGGGCTAGCTGTAAATTTAATCAAGAAGCAGATAAGACAAGAAGGCTGCCCCCATAAGAATGTGCAAAACATTAAATTCAAAAAATGTTAATTAAAAAAACACCCATAAAAGATAAATCAAGATAAATCAAGGTGATATATGCACTTTTTATGGTATAACCATTGTCCAGCACTTAGTATGGGTTGTGAAGTCCAACCATAAAGGGATACTCCGGTGAGAAAAAAATGTTTTCAAATCCACTGGTGTCAGAAAGTTATATAGATCTGTAAATTACGTCTATTTAAAACTCTTAATCCTTCCAGTACTTGTCAGCTGCTGTATGCTCCAGAGGAAGTTGTCTAGTTCTTTCCAGTCTGACCACAGTGCTCTCTGCTGACACCTCTGTCCATATCAGGAACTGTCTAGAGCAGGAGCAAATCCCCATAGAAAACCTCTCCTTTTCTGGACGGTCCATGCAACAGACAGAGGTGGCAGCAGAGAGCACTGTGGTCAGACTGGAAAGAACAACAAAACTTCCTCTGGAGCATACAGCAGCTGATAAGTACTGGAAAGAGTAAGATTTTTATATAGTAATAATTTACAGATCTATATAACTTTCTGACAACATTGGATTTGAAAACATTTTTTTTTCTCACCAGAGTATCGCTATAAGGTTGAACTTCACAACCCATACTAAATGCAGGACAATAGTTATACCATAAAAAGTGCATAAATCACCTTGATTTATCAAATCAACTGGTGCGAGAAAGTTATACACTTTGTAAATTGATTTGTAAATTACTTCTATAAAAAAAAAAAAAAAATCTTCATTCTTCCAGTACTTATCAGCTGCTGCATGCTCCACAGTAAGTTTAAGCATTATTTTCTGTCTAACTATAGTGCTCTCTGCTGACACCTCTGTCCACATCAGGAACTGTCCGCAGCAGGAGAGCTTTGTTATGGGGATTTACTCCTACTCTAGACAGTCCATGCCACATACAGAGGTGGCAGCAGAGAGCACTGTGGTCAGACTGGAAAGAACTACACAACTTCCTCTGGAGCATACAGGAGCTGACAAGTACTGGAAAGATTAAGATTTTTATGTAGTAGTAATTTACAAATGTGTATAACATTCTGGCATCAGTTGATTTGAAAAAAAAAAATTCCCTCTGGAGTACTGTATATACCCGAATATAAGCCGAGGCCCCTAATTTCACCCCAAAATCCCAGGAAAAGTTATTGATTCGACTATAAGCCTAGGGTGGGAAATACATCATCCAGACCCCCGTCATTAACAACCTTATCATCATCACCCTGTCATCATCCCCCCTTCATCATCACCGCCTATCTTCATCCCCCCCGTCATCATCCCACCCCCCTTCATCATCACTGCTTGTCATCATCCCCCCCTTCATCATCCCCTTATCATCCCACCCCCCTTCATCATCCCCTTATCATCCCACCCCCCTTCATCATCCCCTTATCATCCCACCCCCCTCATCATCCCCTTATCATCCCACCCCCCCTTCATCATCCCCTTATCATCCCACTCCCCCTTCATCATCCCCTTATCATCCCACCCGTCTTCATCATCTCCTTGTCATTATCCCACCCCCCTTCATCATCCCCTTATCATCCCACTCCCCCTTCATCATCCCCTTATCATCCCACCCGTCTTCATCATCTCCTTGTCATTATCCCACCCCCCCTTCATCATCCCCTTATCATCCCACACCCCCCCCCTTCATCATCCCCTTGTCATCATCCCACCCTCCCTTCATCATCCCCTTGTCATCATCCCACACTCCCCCTTCATCATCCCCTTGTCAACATCCCACCCCCTCCTTCATCATCCCCTTGTCATCATCACCACATGTCATCAGCCCCCCCCCACCCCATCATCCACCCTCATCATCACCGCTTGTCAATGTCTGATACAGTGGTCTTCAATCTGTGGACCTCCAGATGTTTCAAAACTACAACTCCCAGCAAGCCCGGGCAGCCATTGGCTGTCCGGGCTTGCTGGGAGTTGTAGTTTTGAAACATCTGGAGGTCCGCAGGTTGAAGACCACTGCGGCATTCGACATCATCCAGCCCCTCTCACCCCCTTTAGTTCTGTACTCCCCTCCGCTTGGCGGGACGTTAGGGTGCGCTGGTCCGGGCCATCTGTGCTGCAGGGACCGTCCGGTGGGGAGGGATAGTCGTTCCGGGCTGTCCATCTTCACCGGGGGGCCTCTTCTCCGTGCTTCGGGCCCGGAATAGAGACGTTGCCTTGACGACGACGCACAGGGATGTTACTCATGAACGTCCCTGTGCGTCGTTGTCAAGGCAACGTCTCTATTCCAGGGCCGGGCCTGAAGCGCGGAGAAGAGGCCCCCCCCGGTGAAGATGGACAGCCCGACACGACTATCCCTCCCCTCCGGACAGTCCCTGCAGCACAGATGGCCCGGACCAGCACTCCCTAACGTCCCGCCGAGCGGAGGGGAGTACAGAACTAATGGGGGTGAGAGGGGGGGGCTTGATGATGGAGAAGGCCGCAGTGGTCTTCAACCAGCGGACCTCCAGATGTTTCAAAACTACAACTCCCAGCAAGCCCGGACAGCCGATGGCTGCCCGGGCATGCTGGGAGTTGTAGTTTTGAAACATCTGGAGGTCCGCAGGTTGAAGACCACTGAGGGCGGAGAGTTCACTCGAGTATAAGCCGAGGGGGGTGTTTTCAGCACGAAAAATTGTGCTGAAAAACTCGGCTTATACTCGAGTATATACGGTACCCCTTTAATGTAATAAATGTGCTTGCATTATTTTCAACTTTGTAAATAAAACAAAAACTTTTTGTGCCCTATTATGTGAAAACGTTTAGTATGTAGTCTAGTTTTACTAATTTAGGAATTACAATAAGTCTAAGCTTTTTTTGCTGTTCTGTAATCATAACAAGTAACCTCAAATCCACCCCTTGTGTTTTGTACAAAATCACCAATATTGATTTTATTCATAATTTGTAATGGAAATTCTGATTCTTCTGGGAATTTAGGTTTGTAGTAGAAAGAATTAGAGATCTTCATAAAACCGCAATATTGATCAAGATTATAAAGCCACACAGACATTTTCTGATGCATTATGGGCCTGATTTACTAAAACTATCTAATTTTTTATGTAAACAGTCTTCAAGTACTCCATGACCCTCATTTACTATTGCAAATCGACATGTTTTGTCGGGTCGTCTACCAGATCTGAAGAAAACCGGGAAAAGGGGGCGTGCCCATCGGGAAAAGGGTGTGGTTACCGAAAAACGGGCGTGTTCCCGACATTTTCACAAAAAACATATTTACTAAGGTTTCCACATAAAATGTGGTGGATTTGAGTTGAGGAAAGCCCTACAGATCAGAACATGTGTAAAAAAAAGCAAAATGTAGGGAAAGTGGAAAATGTAGGGAAACCTTAGTAAATACCGTGGAAAATAAATTGTAGGGAATTAAAACCCTCAAAGAAACCTACACAACACTCTTAGTAAATAAGGGCCAATATGTATTACAATGGCTCAGGCTGTTTGATAGATCCGCACATTTCAAGACTATTTAGTGGAAGTTTAGGGTAACTAAGAGTTAATGTAAGCCAATAAAGTGAGAGAAAATTGTGGCACATGTTTGGCGTATAGTGGCACATTTAAAGCCCTAAACCTTTTCAGTGAAGCCACCCCTCTAACTTATGGCAATTTGCAATGAGGGCAGAGGCCTTCTGTAGCCACCAGGCCGGGCCTCAGGGCCCATGAACTGTACAGTAACTGCAGCAGCACCAGTATAGTACAGTAATGTATCTTGGGTACAGCAGTGTAGCAGGCAAGATGTGGGGGCTCCTGTCCAGATGCACTGCTCTAATGGGAGGGAATTTTTCCCCTGGTATGGAGCAATTGGCATATGCCTCATAATGGTATTTTGCCTTTCTCTAGATCAACACAGTAGGGATATAGGTTGAACTTAAAGGGGTACTACGGTGGAAAAGTTTTTTTTTTTTTTTTTATCAACTGGTGTTAGAAAGTTAAACAGATTTGTAAATTAGGAAAGCAGGTAGATGCCAGCGATTAAGAAACTTCACCTTTATTAAAACCACGTTAAAATCATCGACATGGAGAGACTTCAAAAAGACAAACGATTAAAATTCCAGGAATCAGTGCCAAGCACATCTTGCCGTGCGGTGGCCGAGTGAGCTGACTATTTCCCATTTTGCAGATTTGTAAATTACTTCTACTAAAAAATCTCAATCCTTCCAGTACTTATTAGCTGCTGAATACTACAGAGGAAATTCTTTTCTTTTTGCAACACAGATCTCTCTGCTGACATCATGACCACAGTACTCTCTGCTGACATCTCTGTCCATTTTAAGAACTGTCCAGAGTAGGAAAAAATCCCCATAGCAAAAATATGCGGCTCTGGACAGTTGCTAAAATGGACAGAGATGTCAGCAGAGAGCACTGTGCTCGTGATGTCAGCAGAGAGCACTGTGTTCCAAAAAGAAAATCATTTCCTCTGTAGTATTCAGCAGCTGATAAGTACTGGAAAGATTAAGATTTTTTAGTAGAAGTAATTTATAAATCTGTTCAACTTTCTGGCACCAGTTGATTTAAAGAAAATAAGTTTTCCATCGGAGTACCCCTTTAATGGGTTCTTTATTCAACCTTATGAACTATATCTACATGTAGCATCACCATCAACAAGTTAGCGAGTATTACATGTGTGCATTGCATCTACATTGCATATTACAGGCAAAACCAATAAAGCAATGAACAGTTTGTGTCCAACAGCTAAAGAGTCACTAAACAGGTAACTAAACAAGCTTGTAAAGTGAAACAAACCTCTTTACATACATGTAACACAACATTCTGCCTCCTTCCCCAATGTCATTGTTGAAAATATCCTCATCTGTCTTCACAGGGATTTAAAGGGGTACTCCGGTGAAAACCTTTTTTCTTTTAAATCAACTGGTGCCAGAAAGTTAAACATATTTGTAAATTACTTCTATTAAAAAATCTGAATCCTTCCTGTACTTATTAGCTGCTGAGTACTACAGAGGAAATTATTTTCTTTTTGGAATGCTCTCTGATGACATCACGAGCACAGTGCTCTCTGCTGACGTTATTATAATAATAATAATAAGTCTTTCTTTATTGTTGCACTGAGTGGGATTTGAACCCAAGGCCCCAGCACTGCAAGGCAGCAGTGCTAACCATTAAGCCACCATGCATCATGATGTCATCAGTGTTCCAAAAAGAAAGGCATTTCCACTGTAGCATTCAGCAGCTAATAAGTACTGGAAGGATTAAGATTTTTTAATAGAAGTCATTTACAAATATGTTTAACTTTCTGGCACCAGTAGATTTAAAAGAAAAAAGGTTTTCACCGGAGTACCCCTTAACCCCTTAAGGACCAGGCCATTTTATACCTTAAGGACCGGAGCGTTTTTTGAAATTCTGACCACTGTCACTTTAAACATTAATAACTCTGGAATGCTTTTAGTTATCAATCTGATTCCGAGATTGTTTTTTCGTGACATATTCTACTTTAACTTAGTGGTAAAATTTTATGGTAACTTGGATCCTTTCTTGGTGAAAAATCCCAAAATTTGATGAAAAATTTGAAAATTTTGCATTTTTCTAACTTTGAAGCTCTCTGCTTGTAAGGAAAATGGATATTCAAAATATATTTTTTTTGGGTTCACATATACAATATGTCTACTTTATGTTTGCATCATAACATTTATGAGTTTTTACTTTTGGAAGACACCAGAGGGCTTCAAAGTTCAGCAGCAATTTTGAAATTTTTCACAAAATTTTCAAACTCACTATTTTTCAGGGACCAGTTCAGTTTTGAAGTGGATTTGAAGGGTCTTCATATTAGAAATACCCCATAAAAGACCCCATTATAAAAACTACACCCCCTAAAGTATTAAAAAAAACATTCAGTAAGTGTATTAACCCTTTAGGTGTTTCACAGGAATAGCAGCAAAGTGAAGGAGAAAATTCAAAATCTTCATTTTTTAAACTCGCATGTTCTTGTAGACCCAATTTTTGAATTTTTGCAAGGGGTAAAAAGGAGAACATTTTTACTTGTATTTGAAACCCAATTTCTCTCGAGTAAGCACATACCTCATATGTCTATGTTAATTGTTCGGCGGGCGCAGTAGAGGGCTCAGAAGGGAAGGAGCGACAAATGGTTTTTGGGGGGCAAAAACCCCCAATGGTGCCCCTATGGTGCCAGGACAGCAAAAAAAAACACATGGCATACCATTTTGGAAACTAGACCCCTCAGGGAACGTAACAAGGGGTAAAGTGAACCTTAATACCCTACAGGTGATTCACGACTTTTGCATATGTAAAAAAAATATATTTTTTTTTTACCTAAAATGCTTGGTTTCCCAAAAATTTAACATTTTTAAAAAGGGTAATAGCAGAAAATACCCCCCAAAATTTGAAGCCCAATTTCTCCCGATACAGAAAACACGTTGCATGGGGGTGAAAAGTGCTCTGCTGGTGCACTACAGGTCTCAGAAGAGAAGGAGTCACATTTGGCTTTTTTGAAGGAAATTTTGCTCTGGGGGCATGCCGCATTTAGGAAGCCCCTATGGTGCCAGAACAGCAAAAAAAAACACATGGCATACCATTTTGGAAACTAGACCCCTCGGGGAACGTAACAAGGGGTAATGTGAACCTTAATACCCTACAGGTGTTTCACGACTTTTGCATATGTAAATAAAATATATATTTTTTTTTACCTAAAATGCTTGGTTTCCCAAATTTTTTACAATTTTAAAAAGGGTAATAGCAGAAAATACCCCCCAAAATTTGAAGCCCAATTTCTCCCGATTCAGAAAACACCCCATATGGGGGTGAAAAGTGCTCTGCTGGCGCACTACAGGTCTCAGAAGAGAAGGAGTCACATTTGGCTTTTTGAAAGCGAATTTTGCTCTGGGGGCATGCCGCATTTAGGAAGCCCCTATGGTGCCAGAACAGCAAAAAAAAAACACATGGCATACCATTTTGGAAACTAGACCCCTCGGGGAACGTAACAAGGGGTAATTTGAACCTTAATACCCTACAGGTGTTTCACGACTTTTGCATATGTAAAAAAATATATATTTTTTTTACCTAAAATGCTTGTTTTCCCAAAAAATTTACATTTTTTAAAAGGGTAATAGCAGAAAATACCCCCCAAAATTTGTTAGGCAATTTCTCCCGAGTACGGCCATACCCCATATGTGGCCCTAAACTGTTGCCTTGAAATACGACAGGGCTCCAAAGTGAGAGCGCCATGCGCATTTGAGGCCTAAATTAGGGACTTGCATAGGGGTGGACATAGGGGTATTCTACGCCAGTGATTCCCAAACAGGGTGCCTCCAGCTGTTGTAAAACTCCCAGCATGCCTGGACAGTCAACGGCTATCTGGCAATACTGGGAGTAGTTGTTTTGCAACAGCTGGAGGCTCCATTTTGGAAACAGTGGCGTACCAGACGTTTTTCATTTTTATTGGGGAGGGGGGTTGTATAGGGGTATGTGTATATGTAGTGTTTTTTACTTTTTATTTTATTTTGTGTTAGTGTAGTGTAGTGTTTTTAGGGTACAGTCGCACGGGCGGGGGTTCACAGTAGTTTCTCGCTGGCAGTTTGAGCTACGGCAGAAAATTTGATGCAGCTCAAACTTGCAGCCGGATACTTACTGTAATCCTCCGCCCATGTGAGTGTACCCTGTACGTTCACATTGGGGGGGGGGGGAAATCCAGTTGTTGCAAAACTACAACTCCCAGCATGTACGGTCTATCAGTGCATGCTGGGAGTTCTAGTTTTGCAACCGCTGGAGGCTCCGTTTTGGAAACAGTGGCGTACCAGACGTTTTTCATTTTTATTGGGGAGGGGGGCTGTGTAGGGGTATGAGTATATGTAGTGTTTTTTACTTTTTATTTTATTGTGTGTTAGTGTAGTGTAGTGTTTTTAGGGTACAGTCACACGGGCGGGGGGTTCACAGTAGTTTCTCGCTGGCAGCTTGAGCTGCGGCAGAAATTTTGCCGCACCTCAAACTTGCAGCCGGATACTTACTGTAATCCTCCACCCATGTGAGTGTACCCTGTACATTCACATTGGGGGGGGGGGGGGGGGACATCCAGCTGTTGCAAAACTACAACTCCCAGCATGTACGGTCTATCAGTGCATGCTGGGAGTTGTAGTTTTGCAACAGCTGGAGGCACACTGGTTGTGAAACACCGAATTTGGTAACAAACTCAGTGTTTTGCAACCAGTGTGCCTTCAGCTGTTGCAAAAGCTACAACCCCCAGCATGTACGGACAGCGGAAGGGCATGCTGGGTGTTGTAGTTATGCAACAGCTGGAGGCATACTACTTTGCCTGGGGATGCTGGGGATTGTAGTTATGCAACAGCTGGAGACACACTGGTTTGCTACTTAACTCAGTGTGCCTTCAGCTGTTGCAAAACTACAACTCTCAGCATTCACCGACAGCCAACGGGCATGCTGGGAGTTGTAGTTATGCAACCACCAGATGCACCACTACAACTCCCAGCATGCACTTTAGCTGATTGTGCAAGCTGGGAGTTGTGGTTACACAACAGCTGAAGGTACACTTTTCCATAGAAAGAATGTGCCTCCAGCTGTTGCAAAACTACAAGTCCCAGCATGCCCATAAGGGCATGCTGGGAGTTGTGGTGTTCTGCCTCCTGCTGTTGCATAACTACAGCTCCCAGCATGCCCTTTTTGCATGCTGGGAGCTGTTGCTAAGCAACAGCAGGAGGCTGTCACTCACCTCCAACGATCCTCGCTGCACCAGGTCAGTCCCTCGTCGTCTCCGCCGCCGCCGCTGCTCCTGGGGCCCCAATCCCAACAGGGGCGCCGGGGATCGGGGTCCCCAGCACCCGGGGTGCACGTCCCGCACCCGCTCACGTCCTCCGGAAGAGGGGCGGAGTGGGTTGCGGGAGTGACACCCGCAGCAGGCGCCCTGATTGGTCGGCCGGTAATCCGGCCGACGAATCAGGGCGATCGTGAGGTGGCTGGCTCTGGCTGACGGCCCCGATCAGCCAATAATTCCGGGTCACCGGGTCACTGGAGACCCCATTGACCCGGAATCCGCCGCAGATCGCTGGACTGAATTGTCCAGCGATCTGCGGCCATCGCCGACATGGGGGGTCATAATGACCCCCCTGGGCGATATGCCCCGATGCCTGCTGAACGATTTCAGCAGGCATCGGGCACCGGCTCCGCTCCAGATGGTTGCGGGTGGCCGGTAAAACACATGACGTTCTCATACGTCATGTGTCCTTAAGGACTCGGAAATGGAGACGTATGAGAACGTCATGTGTCCTTAAGGGGTTAAAGCTCCAAGTTATAATGGGGGGTATTTATCAAAGGATTTATGTGTGTTTTTTAACGCAACTTTGGCGCAATGCTTTGGCGCAGTGTCTTTTTGCGCCAAAGTTTGGCGCATTTTCTCCACTGTCATTTTTACAACTTTCTTAAAATCACACGGTCCTGTGTGTGATTTTAACTTTAGTCAGTTATTCATCATTTGCGGCAATCGATCTTTGGCGCAATTGTGCGCCTTTCGGCGTCAAAATACATTAAAAAAAAATTTGTGGAAGCAGCGACGCCTCCGGGGCTGCTCAATACTACCCTGCGACATAGTTGTCTCTGAGGGACCTTCACCCTCCGTTGAGCCAGCATTGGACATGGCCACACAGGTTCAGGAAAGGTAAGCACTAAAGCAGTGGTCTCCAACCTGCGGACCTCCAGATGTTGCAAAACTACAACTCCCAGCATGCCCGGACAGCCAACGGCTGTCCGGGCATGCTGGGAATTGTAGTTTTGCAACATCTGGAGGTCCGCAGGTTGAAGACCACTGCACTAAACTAACAAAACAAAAAAACGACTCAAGTTGAAAATAAAATCCATTTCACATGGTGACTATAAACCCCACAAAAGAAAATAACTCCTGTCGCTTGCTGATATACTGCAGGAGGGACTCCGAAATGGCTGCTCTACAGGGTAAAATACGCGTCCTCTGTGGTGGTAAGTTCTGTGTAAAAGGCGCTGTGAACGGCTGATTTCAACATTTGAGCCAAAATTACTAACAACTTGCACCAAATGATAAATTTGGTGCATGTCCACGAAAACCAAAGAAAAAAAGGGTAAAAAGAAACGGTCAACAGGCAAAATTGATAAATACCCCCCCCTCATTGTGCTGTGTTTGCTGTGGACTCAGGGCTATGTGTGCATACCGGCCTCAGATACTATTCTTCAGAATTATCCTTAACAGAGTTCATTTCATGAAATATTCATAAGTAAGTCATGTGTTGTTGTTTGTTATGTGCTTAGATTGCCATCCACTTGTATTAATAAGGTTTGCAGAATGTTCATTGAAGTTATGTCTACAGTTCCTTCCATTGTAGTTAGATTAGGATTTGTGTTGTGTTTCAAGAGGCTTAGATACATTATTAAATATTCTTCAAAGTGAAGCTCGGATACCAATTAGTTTTGTTGTTTTTGCAGAAGCCAACCGCGGCTCACAATGAAAGGAACCTGGCAGGAGCATCAATGCTTTAGGAGGAATCTATAGTTCTATATATTGTACCCGGCAAACACGTCAGCCGGGATTATAAGGCAGGAGACACTATGGGGAAGATGTATGAAGCTGTCAAAAAGAAAGTCTGTCTTTGTAGCCCACAGCGACCAATCACTACGCAACTTTAAAGGGGTACTCCGCTGCTCAGCGTTTGGAACATAATGCTTAGAGACTGAGCCGGGATCTTGTGACGTCATAGCCCCGCCCATCATTATGTCACACCCTGCCCCCTCAATGCAAGTCTATGGGAGGGGGCGGGACAGCTGCATTGAGGGGGAGGGGCGAGATGCCATGTGGGACGGGGCTATGACATCACGAGCTCCTGGGGCTGGCTCTAAGCATTCAGAACATTTTGTTCCAAACGTTGAGCAGTGGAGTATCCCTTTAATTTCATATTCTGCTCTAAAAATATGAAAGCTATTTTGTAGTTGGTTGGTCTGCGCCAGAGGCATAGCTTGTATCTTCTTGGGCCCAGATGCAAAATCTACAACAGGGCCCCATATGTGGATTATAATACTGGCTCTTTTGGGGAATATGTGCTTTGGGGGCCCCCTTAGGCACCAGGGTCCCAGTGAGACTGCTACCTCTATTGCTACGCCCCTGGTCTGGGCAATGATTTAAAGAAAGTCAATTAATTTAAAGGAAAGATGTCACTAGTTTCATGCATCCCAGAGTCTTAACCTCCATGCAACAGCTATGATTCACTCTGAACGGCTGCGCCATTTTGGAGTGTTCACAGCTGCAGCTTTGGCCAGAAACAGTCTCCGACTCATTGGAGGTGTCTACCGACCTTGACCGAGATCTGTCAATAAGGGCCCGGGGGCCACAGCAATGACTTGGAGCCCATTTATGGTCAACGCTTCAACTATGACGACTCTAAACTAATGGTGCAGCGGTTAAGAATGAATCATAAAAGGTTGTGAAGCGAGATCAGGTCAGAGCCCCAGGAAGAATAAAACTAGTGACAGCTTCTCTTTAACTATATTATATGTACTACAATAGGACCAATTTTTTTCATGGAAGTATTAAAATATGCACACAGATAGTAGTATCCGAGCACTGGCGCTTATGGAATCGGTCAGCTGCTAAGACACCCTCTCGTGGTTCCCTGCTATACAACTCAAAATAATTAAAGTACATGAGATAGATAGATTTAGTGTCAGCGCTAACGGTGATGCTAATAATGGTGGTTTTTGTTTGAAAAATGGGATAATTGAAATACTAGTGGTGCCAAATTGGTGATGGCAATACATGTTTTTTGAATACAATGCTGGTATTTAATAGTGAATGATGTCTATTGATGTTTCCTTTTTGCCAAGATATACTGTACTTTGGTAATACTATAAGTCGTTCCACTTACGGTATTGATGTGAGGGTCTGGGTGACAGTCCATTCAGACGACGGTTTCAATGGAGTCTTTGTGCCGTTATCTTGTGGTGGGTGCCGGGAGACAGCCCAGGCCGGTGGCGTCTACAACCGGCAGTTCCGCTGTGAAAAAGATAATGACCCGGCTAACCTTCCAGTGTGGAAACTGCAGTGACGTCACTATCAGCCTCAGGTTAGCCGGGTCATTATCTTTTTCACTAACTGCTAACTAAATTCTATAATCAAATAGTGCTCTGGAATTAACTCCCCTGTTGTCCTGTTTCCAAACTGCACAGCAAGTGCAGCAAATACAAAAATATATGTTCATGTACACAACACAAACAGCAAAATGGATCCTTCTTCCGTAACCTGAGAAAGGGGATACCATTCCCTGAAAAGCGTTGTTTACTGTGACATCTGAAGATTCCTATGTCCTGAGGGTTCCAGTGCAGTCTCTGGGGTTTTCTGTTGTTGTGGTGGTGGTCTGGCAGCTATACCTGTTGAGACTGCAGCATGCTCTATTGCAGTGTTTCTCAAGCGCTGTCCTCAAGTACCGCCTACAGGTCATGTTTTCAGGATTTGCTTAGTCTTTCACAGGTGATCTACAGTCAAGGCCGTAAATGTTGGCACCCCTGAAATCTTTCAAGAAAATGAAGTATTTCTCACAGAAAAGGATTGCAGTAACACATGTTTTGCTATACACATGTTTATTCCCTTTGTGTGTATTGGAACTAAACCAAAAAAGGAAAGATAAAAAGAAAATCGGACATAATGTCACACCAAACTCCAAAAATGGGCTGGACAAAATTATTGGCACCCTTAACTTAATATTTGGTTGCACACCCTTTGGAAAAAATAACTGAAATCAGTCGCTTCCTATAACCATCAATAAGCTTCTTACACCTCTCAGCCGGAATGTTGGACCACTCTTCCTTTGCAAACTGCTCCAGGTCTTTCTTATTGGAAGGCGCCTTTTCCCAGCAGCAATTTTAAGATCTCTCCACAGGTGTTCAATGGGATTTAGATCTGGACTCATTGCTGGCCACTTCAGAACTCTTCAATGCTTTGTTACCATCCATTTCTGGGTGCTTTTTGATGTATGTTTGGGGTCATTGTCCTGCTGGAAGACCCAAGATCTCGGACACATACTCAGCTTTCTGACACTGGGCTGTACAGTGTGACCCAAAATCCATTGGTAATCCTCAGATTTCATGATGCCATCCACACATTCAAGGCACCCAGTGCCAGAGGCAGCGAAACAACCCCAAAACATAATTGAACCTCCACTGTTTCACTGTAGGTACTGTGTTCTTTTCTTTGTAGGCCTCATTCCATTTTCAGTAAACAGTAGAATGCGCTCTACCAAAAAAGTGAACTTCTCTCCTTTTTATCTGCTTTCAGGTGAGATTTTTATATTGCCCACACCTGTTACTTGCCCCAGATGAGTTTAAAGGAGCATCACATACTTGAAACAATGTTATTTATCCACAATTTTGAAAGGGTGCCAATAATTTTGTTCAGCCCATTTTTGGAGTTTGGTGTCACATTATGTTTAATTTGCATTTTTGTTCTCCCTTTTTTGGTTTAGTTCCAATACACACAAAGGGAATAAACATGTGTATAGCAAAACATGTGTTACTGCAATCCTTTTCTGTGAGAAATACTTAATTTTCTTAAAATATTTCAGGGGTGCCAACATTTACAGCCATGACTGTAACTGTGGTGATGCCTTATTCCCTGACCAGAATTATATCACCTGTGAAAGACTAAGGAAATCCTGAAAACATGACCTGTTTGGGTACTTGAGGACCGCACTTGAGAAACACTGCTCTATTGGACTACTTAACCTCTTCCTGCAATTTCAGGTACATGTACGTGGTGATTAGGGATGACTTCCCGCATCACCACGTACATGTAAATAATGGATTTTAAATGTCACAGGGCCGCCAGGCACTGTGACAGTTTATGGAGCTTGGCTGTGCTGCACAGCCAAGCTTCCCTGATGCTGGCCAGGGAACAATCGCAGTGAAACACCTAAAGGGTTAATAAACTTCTTTAATGTCCTTCTGACTACTTTAAGGGGGGTATCCAAGACACAGACCCCTCAATTCCACTTCAGAATGGAATTGGTCCTTGAAAAATCAGATTTTGACATTTTCCTGAAAATCTTAAAAAAAAAAAAAAAATTATATATATATAAACCTTCTAACCTTCTAAAAAAGTAAAAGAATGTTTATCAAACAATAGGAACATAAAGTAGACACATTGTAGATGTGAATTAATTATTAAAGGGGTACTCCACTGGAAAACATTTTCATTTACATCAAATGGTGCCAGAACGTTAAACAGATTTGTAAATTACTTCTATTAAAAAATTCCAATCCTTCCAGTACTTTCTAGATGATGTATACTATAGAGGAAGTTCTTTTCTTTTTGAATTTCTTTTCTGTCTGACAACATGCTCTCTGCTGACACCTCTATCCATTTTAGGACTTGTCCTGAGTAGAAGCAAATCCCGATAGCCAACCTCTCTTGGTCTGAAGAGTTCCTGACACGGACAGAGGTGTCAGCAGAGAGCATGTTGTCAGACAGAAAGGAAATTCAAAAAGAAAAGAACTTCCTCTGCAGTATACATCATCTAAAAAGTACTGGAAGGATTGGGATTTTTTAATAGAAGTAATTTACAAATCTGGCACCATTTGATGTAAATGAAAATGTTTTCCAGTGGAGTACCCCTTTAATTTGGTGTAATCAGAGTTGTGCTCTCACTAAACCCTTATAGGGGAGCGCCTTTCTAAATATTATCAGCAATAATCATGCTCATTCTTTCGTAATTTGAAACTCAGCAGTGTGCAAGGTGCATCAGAATCCCATTGAAAACAATAGGAAGCTGCTGTACCAGAATTTCCAAAATTACGTAGTGTGAAGGTTACTCTTTGCAAGAAGGATATATATCAGCCCTATGGGGTTCCTGCAAAGTCTGCTAGATACCCAGACAAGCTTTCATAACATAGTACCTAAAATCATAGCTAATACAGTGATCCCTTAACTTACAATGGCCTCAACATACAATAGTTTCAACATACAATGGTCTTTTCTGGACCATTGTAACTTGAAACCAGACTCAACATACAATGTTATGGACATTGAAACGTGTCACAACTGGAGGAACTGACCAATCAGAATGGGCATTTTACTGGTAAATCACCTCTATTGTTGAAGTGCCTGCACTGACTGGCTGTCTGGTAGCGCCCCCTACATTACAGGGAGGAACTACAAGTTCTGTACTACTCCTTACCTGCTCCTTTGGACACCAAGTAAGGGTGGCTCCATTTGGGACCCTGTGTGTACTGTATAGGACCCTGCAGAAGCTCCTTTCCTCTACATAAACCATTGTTTCCCAACCAGGGTGCCTCCAGCTGTTGCAAAACTACAACTCCCAGCATGCCCGGACAGCCGTTGGCTGTCCGGGCATGCTGGGAGTTGTAGTTTTGCAACAGCAGGAGGCACCCTGGTTGGGAAACAGACATAGTGATTTACAGCTCCCAGCTGATCTTTCTCTCTTTTATATGTAAGGATTTGCTTTATCTAGATTAGTTATCTACTTATTTATCTTTTAATCATCACTTTTTCCTATTTTTGGATGACATTTTGGGGGCTTCAGAACCAATTACCAGGTTTCCATAGAGTCATGGTCTCAACATACAATGGTTTCAACATACAATGGTCGTCCTGGAACCAATTAATATTGTAACTTGATGGACCGCTGTACTGGATAGCATAGCTCCAACCCATATGCTAGTAAAGGAGAGTAAAACCATGTCTGAGAAAGAGCTTTGTTTTGCCAAACCTTTATTCCTTAGACACAGCAAGGTACGACCTTCATAGCCTTTAATAGCTGTAAGAGTGATCCATAATGTGCACTAGCTGCACAACCATTCTTACCTCCCAGCAGGACTGCTGCTGCCTTCATCCCCTTCCCGCTGTTCGTTTTTATTTCTTGGTACAGGAGGTTGTATCATTTCTGAAGCTAAAGGGTCAATGTCATTGTCTTCCCTTCCCACCCATTCTCCGATCACACAGGGTCTCAGAAGTGAAGAGTTAAATGCTCTTGTGTCCTGAAGACAGAAAAATGGAGAATTTGCTGCAGCAATATGCATAAGATCAATAAAAAACAACATGCAGGTATACAGTATTGTTAATTATTATTATTTTTTTTTTTTTATAGATTGTAGTTCCCTGCACTCCCTAAAGGCTATATCAGAAAGTTCTCATACACAACTGACATGGAGATCAAAAGGGCAGGAGAGCTACAAGACAATATCTGAAGGTGTGTCTGAAGAGTGCCAGGTCCTCTACATCGGCAGTCTCCAAACTGTTGACCTCCAGATTTAGCAAGACTTCAACTCCCGACATGCCCGGATTCCAGGAGTTGTAGTTTTGCAAAATCTGGAGGTCTGCATGTGGTGTCCCAGTACAGGAGTTGTCCTGTCAGGTAAACATTGCCTCAGGTAAACATTGCCTCTGTCAGGTAAACATTGCCTCTGCATTGAAATGTATTACAGTTTAGTGTCTGAGGATCTATAATGTGTTTGTTACATTGCCTTTATGTTGAAAATGTCTTGTCACACACAGTTTGGAGACCACTGCCCTACATTGTAGAGAGAGCTTACAAGCCATTCACACACATCAATATAATCCTCATGAGGACCTTTCAGATGTTGAATTCTAAAGCTGCTAAAATGAGGCACATCCAAGAATAAAGAGTATATTTATACAGGTCAGATTTGCACGCTGCAAACCCAACACAGATACAAAGATTACCACTGGGTTTTGGCTGCAGATATTGCTGTGGGTGGATAAGCCCATTAATAATTTCATATGAAATAAGTATTTTTTTTATTATTTTTTAAATAGCTAAAGCTTCACCTCTGCATTTTCTATAGAATGTCAACAGGGTTGTGATACCTATTTACATGCGAAGGTTGTGGATTGTCGTCAGATATGACACGGATTTGAGCGTAAAATACACACTAAATTAAGTGTTGAATGTGTTAATGGAACCTAATACTTTGTTGGTGCTTGCAGAGTACACAAAGAACTAGCTATAGGGGTATTCCAGCACAAGCTGCTAGAAAACAACTCAAAAGTGGTATTCCCATCTGGACATTTATGGAATATCCACAGAATATACCATAAAAGTCCAATAAATGCAGGTGCCACATTAGGGACCCGCACCTATCACAACATCCCCTGCACCTCTTCTTGAGATCATCTCGAGAGCTGCTTTTATGCATTTTATGTAACACCCATAGATGTCAAAGAGGGTTGTGTAAACAGCATAGCCCCATTAGCTATGTACAGTATATAATGTAGTGTGTTGTGTTACGCTGTTTGTGCAACAGGCAATAACATCAATGGGGATACACGCACTGTGTAGAACGACCATTTTGGCTGGATTTTTCACCTCTAGCAGCAACAAGCAAACCGGATGAAACTGGTTTGGGTTTTGGAGGGGCCTCAACCTTGAAACAGAATTAACGTCTGTCAGACATTTATGGCACATTCTGTGGATATGTTATAAATGTGCAGATGTGAAATCCTCATAAGGGCTCATTCACACTACATAATTGATGTGAACAAGCTGGCACTAGAACCACTTGAAAATGCGCTGCCTCCATAGACGGCAATGCATTTCCAAGCAGATTGTGCAGCAGAATTTCATAGAAACCAATGGCAGGCTTCTGAACCATATTTTCGGCAGCAGGATTAAAAATAGATAGTGTGAATAAGCCCTTAGAAAGCTTGAACATTCATTACATAACCATCATGTCACCATCATGAAATGAAAAGGCAGGATCAGGCTGTGGGTAATAAATCTAACCTACTGCTTGAAATGTGTTCTGGCTCCCTTTGTTGCTAAATAATCATTTCTTAAAGTTTCGAAATTTCCAGGCATAAAAGTAATTAAAAAGAAAAAAAAAAAAAAAAAAAAAAAAATATATATATATATATATATATATATATATATATATATATAACGTATATAACCTTATATAATTGAATATTACCTGTTCCAGTTCATCTGTAACAGCAATACCTGTGAAAAACAAATTTTACAAATTTAATCTAAAATATTTCTCCCTTGTTTGGTGAATATAAATCAGTTACTCCATAAATCATTTAAATAGTAAAGACATACATAAAGTGATGCTGATTTATACAGTTTCACATTTATTGTTAATATTCTGGGAAGTAGAGATTGGTAATTTTATCACGAAACAGCACCCAGTGTTGCATTAAAGGGGTAGTACTCTGGTGGAAAACTTTTAAAGTAAAACAGATTTGTAAATTACGTCTATTAAAAATTCTTAATCTTTCCAGTATTTCTTAGCGGCTGTATACTACAGAGGAAATTATTTTCTTTTTGGATTTCTTTTCCGTCTGACCACAGTGCTCTCTGCTGACATCTCTGTCCATTTTAGGAAATGTACATAGCAGCATATGTTTGCTATGGGGATTTTCTCCTGCTCTGGGCAGTTCCTGACATGGACAGAGATGTCAGCAGAGAGCACTGTGGTCGTGACAAAAGAAATCCAAAAAGAAAAGAATTTCCTCTTTAGTATACAGCCGCTAATAAGTACTAGAAGGATTAAGATTTTTTTAATAGAAGTAATTTACAAATCTGTTTGACTTTCTGCCATCAGTTGATTTAAAAAAAAAAAAATTCCACCGGAGTACCCCTTTAAGGACGTATCTGTGCTCAAATCGACCCGACAATTGTCAGCTTGTGACAACGTTCGGCTTTCTATGTTTGGGTCATTGTATTGTATGGGCCCGTGCATGGAAACATTAGCTGCTATTTTCAGAGTTTGCCAATGTATCCGTGTCTAGGGGGGCATAAATTGGGATGTGAACTCAGTCTTACACTGATCAGTTCTGGACTTACTCCGTGACAGATTCTCAAGAGCTTTCCCAAGTTTTTTGCTTTCTTGAAGGATGTGGTTTAACTCATCAAAATCTCGACTTTCTGGCTTTGTCCTCCAGTCCCATTTAGGATGTTCAATAGATCTTGGCACTGCAAAAGTAAAAGGAAATTTTATTGAATTAAAATGCTTGGAAAATGAATTTATATAACAACACACACATATAAATATATATATATATATATATATATATATATATATATATATATATATATATAAAGCATATACATATTAATATAAATCAGCAACAAAATAACTCGTCTTAAGATGTGTTCATGTGTAAACATAGTTTTGATGCCATTTTATTGAAGCAGACTTGGTTATGGCTTTATAGAGAATGCAACAACTTTGGACAATAACACCACCATGTACATGACAAGCTATTTTTTGACAAATGTGTACAGAATGCAACAAAAAGTCCTCCATATTATGCTCTTTATTACATCAGAGGTACAGAGGAGGCCTCCTACAGTATATTTACCCATTACAATGGTTGCAGTAAAAAAAATAAAAACACATTTACATGTGGTTTTGTAATGGTGCTGTAATGGTGTAGCTCTTGGTTGCAACATTCTCCCCCCATCTAATAGTACTCTAAAGTGGTTTTCTCGGAATCAACTATTGATCTTCATTTTTTTTTTTAGTTAAGAACTGAAACACAAAAGTAGACAAAAATATATTATGCAAACATAACAGGTATATTCATAGAATATAGATCAGGCACAGTGTTCAGGAATCACTCTGCCTGATCACAGAGAGAACTGTATACTTAAAGCTGCTTAGTCCTCTCTATTTCCTCACTGAACAATAGAGCAATATTCATTTGTTACTGTTTCATGCAAATAATGTATCTTGTAGTGCTACAATGTTTGTGCAACTTTCAATAAAATGAATGGGGGTACACAAACTGTAGAGCACACATTTGGACCCATTTGTTTGTTTGCTTCTAAAGTGGCTGTGGCCCCTGCTGCCTGATCTTAGAGTGGCAGTGGGCCACTTTAAGAGAAATTAGCAGTAGCTGCTGGTACTAGCTGACGTTGCTGCCCTAAGGAGAGGAGCAGGAGGACAGCAGAGTGTATGTCAACTACCACTGTGCATGTCAACTACCGCTGTGCATGACAACTACCGCATCAGCTTCGGTGCTCCATTGCTCCTCTGGACCGAGGACCTACTACTATGGGACATAGCAGTAGTTCAACAGACCTGAGAAGAAGTGAAGCTCCAAATATAGGCAGTCTGCAGGCCTGCTACTATATGGGGGCAGTGTGGGGGCCGACAACTATATGGGAACCACTGCTTTAGAGATAATATTGGCCATTGCCCCACTTTTTATTTATTTATCGGTTAACTCAGTGTTTCCAAACAAGGATGCCTCCAGCTGTTGCAAAACTACAGCTCCAAGCAAGCAAAAAGCAGTGGTCTCCAAACTGGGGCCCTCCACCTTCGGTTGTCTGGGCATGCAGTTTGGCAACAGCTGAAGGCACCCTGGTTGAGAAACTGTGTTGTCTACTGGAATAGTCCAGAAGAAAACAGCCAGTGCCACTCACTTTCCTATCTCCCAGGCTGCTCTTTAGGAAAAGGCTTCACTGGGTCTCAATGCTATGCAGGGTGTCAGGATCTGGTGCAGTGGTCAGACAGCCGAAGGTGGAGGGCCCCAGTTTGGAGACCACTGCTTTTTGCTTGCTTGGAGCTGTAGTTTTGCAACAGCTGGAGGCATCCTTGTTTGCAACAGTTGGAGGCACCTTGGTTGAGAAACACTGTGTAGTCTACTGCAATAGTCCAGAACAAAATGGCCAGTGCCACTCACTTTCCTTGTTCCCAGGCTACTCTTTAGGAACAGACACCACTGCTCTGGTACTCAGTGCTATGCAGGGTGTCAGGATCTAGTGCGATGGCGCATGGAACGGAAGAGTAGGAAGGAAAGAAGCATGGTATGTCTAGGGTCCTAAAATAGGGGTTTGGTCTGGCATCTAGAACAAAAAAAAGTAGTATTGACTAGGGATCGACCGATATAGATTTTTTTGGGCCGATACCGATAATCTGTGACCTTTCAGGCCGATAGCCGATAACTTATACTGATATTCTGTGATACTTCTGGCTCCGGCGGCATCCTGCGCTGTCACTGTGCACACTGATGATGACGTCGCATTGAGGACGTCACTCGTCATTGCGCAGCGCACAGCAACAGCACAGGGTGACACAGGAGCCACCCCTGGAACAGGTAATTATAACACCGGGGATGGGGGAGGCGATGAGGCACCGGCGGTATGTGGCCAGAGGATGGGGGAAACAATGGGGCAGTGGCGGCGGTACATGGCCAGAAGATGGGGAGGCAATGGGGCAGTGGCGGCGGTATGTGGCTAGAGGATGGGGAGGCAATGGGGCAGCGGCGGCGACGGTATGTGGCCAGAGGCTGGGGAGGCAATGGGGTAGCGGCGGTCGTCTCTGACCGCGGGGCGTGGGTGGGCATTATCGGAATATCGGCAAGGTAATTGCCGATACCGATAATGTCCAAAATCGTGAATATCGGCCCATAATATCGGCCAAACCAATAATTGGTCGATCCCTAGTATTGACTATAGACACCGATGAGCAGAGCTGCAGTGTGAAAGGTATTAGGCCATGTATGGCTCAAAGCACAGGGCCCATGGTTAACTTACTCCCCCAAACTGAATATCAGGACCAATTCCAAGTAACTCAGGCTGCAATGTTCATGTCTTTAAGTAATTACTAGCTGCAGGTTCACCCAGGGCGACAGGCTGCACAATCCTGTTATACGGCTGCTCATTCAGTTACACAACAAACAGTTCTCTCTTATGAATATATTAATGACCTGCATCACCAGGAACATGATAATCTCAGTAGAAGCCTCGTCACCGCTCAGCTAATTCAGTTAGTGGAAGCTGCCAGTATGTGCCAACTGGGAAAACCTATCTGAACAGCACAGTGTGGTCATGACAAAGCCGGACCGTTCATGATAGTGCCGGGGGCTGCTTCTCCTGAACCCATTACAGTGCGTGACTCTTAACTATGTATAATGCATTAGAAAAGTCTTCAGACCCTTTAACTTTTTTTTATTATGTTGCGGCCTCACGCTGTAATAAAAACGTTCTGCACTCAAAAAATGAAAATATTCCATTGACATAAGTATTCAGACTCTTTACTCAGTACTTAGTTGAAGCCCCTTTGGCATCTACTACAGTCTTCATTCTACTTGGGTATGATGTCACAAGGTTTACACACCTGGATTTGGGGATTTTCTGTCATTCTTCTCTGCAGATCCGCTGAAGCTCTGTCAAGTTGTATAGGGAACGTCGGTGGAAGTAATGTTCAGGTCGTCGAAGGAATGTCGGTGGAAGTAATGTTAATGTCTGATAGGGTGTACGTCAGGGCTTCTGTGTTGTCTTGGCTTTGTGCTTAGAGTCATTGGGGGAGATTTATCAAAACCTGTGTAGAGGAAGAGTGGTGCAGTTTCCCATAGCAACCAATCAGATAACGTCTTTCATTTCTTACAAGCTTCTCTAAAATCAAAGAAGTGATCTGATTAGTTGCCATGGGCAACTGTACCACTGTTCCTCTTCACAGGTTTTGATAAATCTCCCCCAATGGATCAGGTTTTCTTTAGGAATATCTATTTACTTTGCTCCATTCAGCTTTCCCTCAACCCTGACCAGTCTCCCAGTCCAAGCTGCTGAAAAACACCCCCAGCAGCATGATACTGCCACTACATTGCTTTACAGTAGGGATGATTGTCACAAATGATGTAATGGGGGTGACAGGCCAAATCTATTAAAAAAAAAAAAAACCTCGGCTGGTCAACCCCCTCCTATTCATGTATTTAAGCTCAAGAAATAAGAAAATGCCTCCCATCTTCAACCACTGACCATGCACCCACATAATATTTTACTATATTCGGGTTCTCCATCAACTGCTCTTTCTGAGGATACTTGACATGATCCCCCCCCCCCCCTCTATTGCATAGAGTTTACCCAGTGGGTACAGTTTGAACAGGGATCCATACAAGAAGGTCATGTGAGGACTCATTTTGATGGTATTCTGCTGGAGAATCCAGCCGTATATGTAGGGGTAGCCGATATGCCCATAAAAACATATTTTAAATAGTTGTTAGATTGTTAGATATGGTTGTGTTAGAGTGAGCAGCCCCTTGAGTCCTTTCATCTGTAAAAAGGACGCATCTTTGGCTGGAAATGGTGTAGCATTGCCTTGAGGAGTACATCAACTTTAATGACCACTTGCCATAACTTTTCAAACCTTGCAGAGTATTTTTCAGACGCCAGATCTCTACGTTATTTTGGATTAAAAGGTCAGTTAATGTATTCAACAATGGAATATTAATATATCCATATTTCACAAGTAATTCCAGACATCTGAATCATTGTACAGTATGTGACAATGATATGTGGCAGTGCCTGGTTTCCTTTAGATATGACACTTACACATGAGAATTAAAGAGTACCAGTCATCAAACTAAACTTTTAATATATTGTCCCTTATGTAATTTAAATACACTTTGCTATTTACTTGCTGTTAAAATTCTCAACCTTTATATGTTTTTAATGTGATTGAAAACAGCCACTAGGTGGCTCTGTTATGTTACCTGCGCAAATCAAACAGTTAGTTTGGTCTCCTCCCGGCCTGGCAGAGACCAAACTCAGGAAGCTCATGCAGGGCATGGGGAGGCACAGCTCTCACAGGCCTCTGATGTCGCGCCTGCTGGGGAACGCCCACTTTCTCCTGTCGAGAGCTCACAGCTTTTAAAAACTATGAAAAAAGGGCAGGAGTAGTTAGGGATCATAATCTTAGTTTAGAAAATATGTTTTGATGACTGGTACTCTTTAAGGCTATAAAGTTCAATCTTGGTTTTATCGCACCAGATAATCTTTTTTCCTATAGTCTAAGAGTATTTTAGTTGCTTTTTTTGCGTCTTTTACTGTGGAGAGATTTTTTTCTGGTCACTGCCATGAAGCCCAGATTGTGGAGGCTGCAGTAATGGTTCTCGGACTTCAGAAAGTTTTTCCAATCTGCACACAGTGGGGGAGATTTATCAAAACCTGTCTAGTGAAAAAGTTGCTGAGTTGCCCATAGCAACCAATCAGATCGCTTATCTCTTTTTTCAGAGACCTTTTCAAAAATGAAAGAAGTGATCCTGACTCCTGCAGATCAGCCAGTTATTCCATATCCTCTGGATAAAGGATAGGCTTTACTTTAGGGTTAACCCCTACAATATAAACCTAAAAACTTTTGTCCATTTTGATTTAGGGTTATACTGTAGATTAAAAAAGAAAGCATTCACAACAGTTTATGAAAATCACAAAAGTCATATGAAGATGTAGTCATGCTACAGCAACGACATGCTATTGAAGACTGTAAGTTTTATATTGTGCTCACTGCAGTGCTACTAGTAAAATAGTATAGTTCCCCATAAAATCTTTTTGCAGTCAACCATTTAAGATTTTGTGTGACAAACGCGACTTTATTATGTTGACTTGTTTTAGAAATAGTTGTTTTAACTTAAAAACCCTAATAGTAACTTCATATTGTATTCTTAATTTATTTATAATATCTTTAACTACAAGGCTTCTTAGGGTTTTTAAACAGACAGGAATAAACATGATATGGAGGCGAAAGGTTTGCTTACTCTGCATAGCACTTAGCAAGCACAGATGCAAGCAACCTTTCTCTGGTACCTCAGGCTATCAGACACCCCTGATCTTCTCTTGCAGCTTCAGAGATTTTTCATGCGGTTTCCAAATCCAAGGTCAGTAAAAAACACAAGTCTTAAGACAAAGACCTAAGCCATCTTACCAATTGCCATTGAAGACCACCAAAAACTACATTACTAATATACATTTGTGAAAAATAAAAGTAGTGTTTAGAGAGCTAAAGGGGGTGTCTCAACACCATTGAAGTGGGTCTGGTGATCGGCTTTTCATGGAATTGAAGTTGGGGCTGTAGTTTAAATGGGCACTGTCAGATATAAAAACTTTTGATATGTTGTAAAGCATGCAAAACCAATAGGTTTTGCAATTGCTTTCATAAAAAAAAAAAAAAAATCAGTTTTTCATACTGAAAAAGCTTGTCAAAGAACTGCCCTCCCTGCCTCCTGGGATACATACTAGTCTTACTGTGTCCACTTGTCATCACCTACGTCATGGACCCACTTCATGATCGACAGGTCTGCAGGTCTAAAGCTGCTGCTTGCGTGCTCCTGTGGAGAAGGGGGGGGGGGGGGGAGGCAGAAGCACAGGAGCACGCAAGCAGCAGCTTTAGACCTGCAGACCTGTCGATCATGAAGTGGGTCCATGGGGTGATCTGACAGGAACGCTTTAAGTTCTTCTCTATGTCCATCATAAGGTGAACCCTTTAATTTCTATCAAACATCTGGCCTCCTGTCAGTATGTCAGCCCTGGATATCACAATCCATCAGAGCATCCCGTCATATAATATCAGATATCTCATCTCATTCTCATCTACACCGGACACCAGCAGTGCCTTCTACAAAGGGTATTTTGCATCTATTCTTCTACGTCTCCCATATCAGGACGGCCTGTCCTCTCCTGCACCCTGGGCTAAGCAGCTGCCTCCAGTGTTTGTGTTTGTAACCCCAGTTGTGGGTTGATATGGAACATTTCCACTCGCTCAAGGTGAGCACCCACTACCTACGGGCAATTTGTGCCCACCTGTGTCTTGTTTCCATTTGCCTCCTTTTTCTTGTGGTATCACACTAGGTGCCTCTTTGCCGGTCTCCACCTCCACCTTTTCCTTTCTATAGAATCTCATTCTTTAGGACTTTATGTTAACCGGAATGTTGTTGTTGGCATTATACTGTAGATACAATCTCTCTCTCTCTTTCTCTCTCTTTCTCTCTCTTTCTCTCTCTCTCTCTCTCTCTCACTCTCTCTCTCTCTCTCTCTCTCTCTCTCTCTATATATACATATATATATATATATATATATATATATATATATATATATATATATATAGCAATACTTACACCATTTCATTGTTTCTGACTAGCAGGTATAATATAGTAGTAATAACATCCAGCACAGCTCATTTCTTCAAAAGCAATGACAGCACAGATCTTTCCCATCTGAAACTGACAGTCTCCTTTATTAGGTTGTCAGGTTTAGGGCTGTATCCAGAGCCAAAAGGAACAGCAGTCACAAGATAAAAGACAATGGAAGTGTCAAGTGTTATCAATTCTGTTTCCTCAAATCATCAACGTTCTTGATATACAGTGGGGCAAAAAGTATTTAGTCTTCCCACTTAAAAAGATGAGAGGCCTGTAATTTTTATCATAGGTATACCTCTACTATAATGAGACATAAGGAGGGGGAAAAAAATCCCTAAAATCACATTGTCTGATTCTTAAAGAATTTATTTGCAAATTATGGTGGAAAATAAGTATTTGGTCCATAACAAAAATTCATCTCAATACTATGTTACTACTATTTTATATACCCTTTGATGGCAATGACAGAGGTCAAACGTTTTCTGTAAGTCTTCACAAGGTTTTCACACACTGTTGCTGGTATCTTGGCTCATTCCTCCATGCAGATCTCCTCTAGAACAGTGATGTTTTGGGGCTGTCGCTGGGCAACACGGACTTTCAACTCCCTCCAAAGGTTTTCTATGGGGTTTAGATCTGGAGACTGGCTAGGCCACTCCAGGACCTTGAAATGCTTACAAAGCCAATCCTTCGTTGCCTGGGCGGTGTGTTTGGGATCACTGTCATGTTGAAAGACCCAGCCACGTTTCATCTTCAATGTCCTTGATGGAAGGTTATCATTCAAAATTTCACGATATATGGCCCCATTCATTCTTTCCTTTACACGGATCAGTCGTCCTTGTCCTTTGCAGAAAAACAGCCCAAAATCATGATGTTTCCACCCCCATGCTTCACAGTAGGTATGGTGCTCTTTACATGCAATTCCACATTCTTTCTCCTCCAAACACGACAAGTTGAGTTTTTACCAAAAAGTTATACATTGGTTTCATCCGACCGTATAACATTCTCCCAATCCTCTTCTGGATCATCCAAATGCTCTCTAGAAAACTTCAGACGGGCCCAGATATGTACTGGCTTAAGCAAGGGGGCATATCTGGCACTGCATGATTTGAGTCAATGGCGGCATAGTGTGCTACTGATGGTAGCCTTAGTTACTTTGGTCCCAGCTCTCTGCAGGTCATTCACTAGGTCCTGGGATTTTTGCTTACCGTTATTGTGATCATTTTGACACCACAGGGTGAGATCTTGCGTGAACCACGGGGTGAGATCTTGCGTGGAGCCCCAGATCAAGGGAGATTATCAGTGGTCTTGTATGTCTTGCTTGATTGCTTCCACAGTTGATTTCTTCACACCAAGTTGCTTGCCTATTGCAGATTACATAGTTCATAAGCTTGAAAAAAGACCAGAGTCCATCAAGTTCAACCTATAACCCTAATGAGTCCCTACGTAGTTAATCCAGAGAAAGGCAAAAAAAAACTCACACTAGAGGCAAAAATTCCTTCCCGACTCAAAATATGGCAGTCAGAATGAATCCATGGATCAATGTTTCAGTCTTCCCAGCCTGGTTCAGGTATACACTTTTGTTTCTGGTGTCCTTTGACAGCTCTTTGGTCATGGCGATAGTGAAGTTTGGAGTGTGACTGTATGATGTTGTGGACAGGTGTCTTTTATACAGGTAACGAGTGGAGAATAGAGGAGACTTTTAAAGAAAAAGTCCCAGGTCTGTGAGAGCCAGAAATCTTGCTTCATTGTAGGTTACCAAATACTTACTTTAAGTTCTTTAAAAATCAGACAATGTGATCATTATGTCTCTCATAGTTGAGGTATATGATGAAAATTACTGGCCTCTCTAAATACAGTTTTGTCCCACTGTATATATATATATATATATATATATATATATATATATATATATATATACATACACACACACACACACACACACACACACAGTATCTCAGTATCTGAACACACTGGACGGCCACTGCCTCTAGAGTAGAATGGTGGCATGTTATCTAGACGTTGTCAACAAGGGTCGGATAAAGCAGGAATATAAGGAGAAAACTGGAAAGCCACTCTAAAAAGGGAATATCCAGTCTTACAAAATTAACCACTTAGGGACCCAGGGTGTACAGGTACGCCCTGGTACATAAGGACCCAGGGTGTACCTGTACACTCCTGGGGAATTCCGGTCCCCGCAGCATGCCGGGTGGGGACCGGAACAGGATGCCTGCTGAAATCATTCAGCATCCCGCGACAACGGCGAGGAGGGTCCTAAGACCCCGGCGATCTGCGGCGATTCCGGTCATACGGGTCATGTGTGACCCGATGACCCGCAATTAGAAGGTGATAGGCAGTGTAGTATACACCGTCAATCATCTCCTGTAGCTGGAGGGAGGTGGTGATCCTGTCACCACCCCAGGAGCGCTGCTATTGGTTGGACGGTCGTCCAACCAATATCAGCCAGCAAAGGAGGGGTTAATGTTCCCTTTTCTCAGCTCTGCTAGCCCACTGAGTTCAGTCAGCAGGCAGAGCTGAGAGAAGAAGCCAGGGATACCTCTTCTGCCAAGATCTGTGCCGCTCAGGGCTGAAGAAGAGCTGTGTAGTACAGAGTGAGCTTCAATGTACAGGGGGGGGGGGGGAGGAGTTTAAAAAAATCCCCCCCCCCCCCTCTAATAGGTCATCAAGGGTCCGCTGCAGATTTTTCAGTGCGACCTGAGCCCTATTAGGGTTTTAGGGTGCATTTGGCCCCCTCTTTTTTTTTTTTAGGGCTGCAGCATTTTTTTTATTTTTTTTATAGCGGTGTGTGATTTATGATGACACACCGTAATATGTAGTTCACACCAAGCACATACACAACATACTTTCCCGCCCTGCCTGTGTTCCTGCTCTTCCGAGACCTTGTGTGCACCCGCAGAGCAGTTTATGTCCTAATATGAGGTATGTCCTTACTCCAAAGAAATGTATTTACCAATTTACGGTGACATTTTCTCCTATTACCACTTGTGAAAATGAAAAATTTTGGTGTAAAAAATTTTCATTTTCACATCCCACTTAATGAACATTTATCAAACACCTGTGGGGGTACTGTACCCCTTGCTACGTTCCTTGAGGGGTGTAGTTTCCAAAATTGTATGCCATGTGTTAATGACAATGTTAAGTCAATGCATACGGTTTTCTATACAGTTCCGTACGTTTTTTAACTTGAAACCGTACACGGGAACTGTATAACAAAAATGTGGTGTGCATGCACCCTAACTTTTTAAATGTAGGTTAACATATATTAAGAAAGGGATATATTCTTAGTTCTCCAATCTCTTCTATTACTGGAATCACTCCGAGCAGGAGTCATCTAATAAAACAGTAGGTTTTCCATTGTAAGAGTCTATTAGAAAAGTTAATGACAGTACTAAAACAGACAGGGAAGCTTTCATTTACTTTAGTTCAACTTACAAGATTTCGATTCAGGAGACGGGGGTGAAATATTGCAAACGGCAAGATCGCTCTTTGACTTTTTTGGCTTCTTTGCATTTACTTGCCAGGGTTTGTCATAGCTCCGGAAATCTCTCCTGATTCCTTTATACTCTGTGGAGAACAAAGCACATTATGAGCTGTCAATGTCAGATCCAGAGATGTCAGTAGAAACAATGTAAAGAGATGAAGGCAACCTTCACAACAAAGCTTTCCATCTGTCATTAGACTTCATATATCTCCCTTCTCAGTATCCTATAAATAAAGGAGAGGCAGAAGTCTATGGATGGCCAATACCAAGTGCTGGAAGATCTGCCCATGTTGAGATAGAAAAAATAATAATACCTGTTATCACTTTCATGCTGTGTGAACGAGTTATGAGGGTGGTCCCCGGTGGTTTCTCCCTAGGGCTGGGGGGTATGGCCAAATATGTGCATCGCGGTATTTTTGTAACTTATGGCGGTTCCACGGTATATAATGGTGTGCCATCAGCCTATCACAGGCCGCAGCGATGTTCCGCCTCGGCTTGTGATAGGATGAGCCCGCTGTCATGTAAGAAGCCGGCTTCTTACATGACAGTGGACTCAACCTATCACCGGCCGAGGCGGAACATCGCTACGGCCGGTGATAGGCTGACAGCTTTCCGACTTTCCATTCACTAGGAAGCTGGTCTGGACCGACGGGGAAGGTGAGTTAAAGTTTATTTTGTTTACCTTTTGCAGCCCGGGCATAGGGATACAGTATAGAGCAGCGGTTTTCAACCTGCGGACCTCCAGATGTTGCAAAACTACAACTCCCAGCAACATCTGGAGGTCACCTTCCCCACTGGCTGTCCGGGCATGCTGGGAGTTATAGTTTTGCAACATCTGGAGGTTGAAGACCACTGGTAATGAGTGTCAGCGCCGGCGGCCACAACAAACAGGAGGACGAGGAGGGCAGCGCGTGCGGGTGACATATGTGAGTAGTACCCAAATGGGGACAGCGCTGGGCTACTAATTAATTGGGGGGGGGGGGGGGCAGAACAGAACATATGATTAGTCCCCTGATGTGGGGACAGTGCAGCGCTGGGCTGATAATTCATTCATTCTCGAGGAGGAGAGGCCAAAACGGTATTGCGGTATGGATTAAAATTCATATCGTGCAGGAAATAAATTTCTGTATTCGGCATGAACCGGTATACAGCCCAGCCCTATTTTTCCCTACCCCACCAGCCTTGATTAACAGAGCTTTCCCTATACCCAAACAGGGAGAAATCTGTTAATTAACACTAATGGGGCAGGGAGAAGGCACCGGGGACCACCTACCGGCTCATGGTTATAAGTGAGGACAGGTTTATGAAAGCCCTTTAAGATATTCTGCCATAAATACTTTGTGTTCTGACTCCATCTGTATACATGAACAGCTATTTCTTTATATTGCTAACATGATACATTCCTAGATGTTCTGGGATGTGCTGTATCACGCAGATCATCTAACTATTCAGCACCAAAACTAAGGCCGGGCCCAGATACATGTGATTTTTTTAGTTTACACGTGTTCAGTTATCTGGACATGCCAGTGCATGCCATTATTTTGTGCAAAAGTCAAAATAACACAGGGATTTCATATGAATAGGGAATGTATGGTATGGTATATCATACACCATGGCCCAGATTTATTATACTGTGTGAGAGAGAAAAATGTAGTCATTTTCCCACAGTGACCAATTACAGCTCAGCTTTCACTTACCAGAGCTCATTAGCTGAGCTGCGATTGGTTGCTGTGGGAAAATCCCTCCAAATGTTCCCTCACAGTTTGATAAATCTGGGCGCATGTATTTGTATAATTATATTTTCTCTTCAAAGTTAGTTTCTATTAGCCTGTTAAAGATTCTAGTCAGCCATTATTTGAATATACACTGCTCAAAAAAAATAAAGGGAACACTTTAACAACACAATGTAACTCCAAGTCAATCACACTTCTGTGAAATCACACTGTCCACTCAGGAAGCAACACTGATTGACAATCAATTTCACATGATGTTGTGCAAATGGAACAGACAACAGGTAGAAATTATAGGCAATTAGCAAGACACCCCCAATAAAGGAGTGGTTCTGAATGTGGTGACCACAGATCACTTCTCAGTTTCTATGCTTCCTGGCTAATGTCTCTTGCTCTTCAGCCCATTAAACTGATAGTCTTCCATTGTAGTTCTCCTTCGCTGTACCCCGTTAGAGAGCTGTGAGGGGTTCAGCAATCTGGGTGAAGTGGAGAATGAAGCGGCGGTAGTAGCTAGCAAATCCCAGGAAGCTCCTGACATCTTTCACCATGTGCAGGGTAGGTCAGTTTGTGACAGCTTCCATCTTTTCAGAATTGGGCTGTACCCCTTCTGCACTGACAACATGACCCAAGTAATGGACCTGAGGCTTGAGCAGGTGACACTTGGACGGTTTAATCTTTAATCCATGCTTGATTTGCTTTATTAGACTTGGAAGATGTCTGACAGATGACTGAGGTGTTCCTGATAGAACTTGGAATACACAATGACATTGTACAGGTACAATAGGACACTTTGATGAAAAAGTGCCTGGGCCATCTGAATTTTTAAGACTCTGGAACAAAGCAGGGGCATTGCACAGCCCAAACGACATAATTTTAAACTCAAACAGTCCCCTGGGTGTCATTAAGGTGGTCTTTTCCCGATCTTCCACGGACATGGGCACTTGCCAATATCCGCTGGTTAAGTCCAGAGTGGAGAAATAAGCAGCCAACCCGAGGGCTTCAAGTGACTCCTCGATCCTTGGCAAAGGATAAGCATCTTTATGGGTGACATTGTTCAGTTTCCTTTAATCAACACAGAAGTGGATGGTTACATCTTTCTTCTTGACAAGGGGCTCTAACTTTCTTGAATCACGTCTTCCTCTTTCATGTCACCCACCATCTTCTTGACAGTCTGATACATGCCTGCTGGGACCGGACAGTGTCTTTCCTTGATAGGTGGGCTATCACCTGTGAGGATTCGGTGCTGGATCATTGAAGTATGCACCAGGGCTCTGGAAGTCTCAAATTGGATCCTTCGGCCACTTGAGCTGCATGTGGTGGAGCCACCAGACGTTCTGTCAATATGTCCTTCCACTCTAGGAGGTACAGCTGGGCTACAGGAGTGTATTTGGGCAAGACAGTAGCAGAATCAGACAGGTTTACTAACCGCACTGGGACTCTCCCATTGGTGACAGTGACAAGGCTTCTCACAGCTCGAACAAGAGGATGATCTTCCAATTACATAGGTTCCAGCTGGGCCAGATAGTCCATATTCTTGACTTCGGGACGTGCAAGACACCAGATGCACGGCCGACACGAAGAAAGTTGGGTTGTAAGGTCACAGACCTGATGTCTTGAACCAGATTTCATCTTGCTTGCTGGCAAACTTCTGCTCCGCCTGTAGAACTTTCAAGTGGGGCTGCGCAGCCCGCTGGGCTGAAGGGGGACAGATGGGGAAAAGAGGCATGCAAGGCATCTAATATTTCAGCAAAAAAAATTTCATAATGTTCATACCCAATATAAACTCGGCAGACCCCTTATCTGTCACATTAGTTACAATCACACACTGCCCGTTAAGTACATGCTAAGTAAATACTTTGCGGCGGGCTCTGGTGAACACCAGTAACTGCTTAGAACCGATTCCCCAGTACGGCCCGCGTCATCGCCTCTCTGGCACAGAGGATCCACCTCCAGTGTCTTCACCAGCCGCTAGTCCGGACCCTGACAGTAGATCCGGCCATGGATCCCGCTGAGGTGCCGCTGCCAAGCCTCTGTGGTTGCCCAGCAGTCCCAGCAGATTGCTCAACAAGGACAACAGCTATCGCAGTTGACCGCCATGATGCAACAGCTTCTGCCTCCACAGCCTCAACCACCAGCTCCAGCATCTCCTCCTCTCCGAGCTGCTGCTACTTCTGCTAGAGTCCGCCTGTCTCTCCCAGATAAGTTTGACGGGGACTCTAAAAAGTGCCTGGGATTCCTGTCCCAATGCTCCCTGCACTTAGAGATGTTGTCGGACCAATTCCCCACAGAACGGTCTAAGGTGGCATTCATCGTCAGTTTACTTTCTGGGAAGGCCTTGGCCTGGGCCACGCCGCTCTGGGAATGCAACGATCCTGCTACTGCCTCCGTCCAGTCCTTCTTTTCTGAAGTATGCAGTGTCTTTGAGGAACCTGCCCGTGCCTCATCCGCGGAAACTGCCTTGCTGAACCTTGTCCAAGGAGACTCTACTGTGGCCGAATACGCCATACAATTCCGTACCTTGGCCTCTGAGTTGGCCTGGAACAATGAGGCTCTCTGCGCGACCTTTACAAAAGGTTTATCCAGCCATATTAAGGATTGTATGGCCACACGAGAGATACCCTCCTCCCTGACTGAACTCATCCACCTGGCTACCCGCATTGATATGCGCTACATTGAGAGACGTCAGGAGCTCCGCCAGGAGAAAGATCTCGTTCGCACCAGGCGATACCCACGCCTGGCTCCTCTCTTCCAGCATCCTTTGCAGTCAGTTACTGTGCCTCCCGCTGAGGAGGCCATGCAAGTGGACCGGTCTCGCCTGACCTAACAAGAGAGGACTCGCCGGAGGAACGAGAACTTATGCCTATACTGTGCGAGCTCTGAACATTTTCTAAAGGATTGTCCTCTTCGTCCTCAGCGTCAGGGAAACACTCACACCTAGTGAACGTGGGATGGGAGAGGCGTCACTGGGTGTAAATTCACTACCTACCAGCCAAGTCTGATTGCTTCTCCATTGCTCGGCCTTCCAAAGGCCTATCAAGACTTTTCTGACGTCTTTTGCAAGAAACAGGTAGAGGTCTTACCACCACACAGGACTTACGACTGCCCTATTGACTTGCTCCCTGGGACCACACCGCCCCCGTGGCAGGATTTACCCTCTCTCCGCTCCAGAAACTGAGGCCATGACGGAGTATATTCAGGAGAATCTCAAAAAAGGTTTCATCAGGAAGTCTTCTTCTCCTGCTGGAGCAGGATTCTTCTTTGTTGCCAAGAAGGATGGGTCTCTACGCCCTTGTATTGACTACCGCGGCCTCAATAAGATCACTATAAAGAACCGCTACCCTCTGCCTCTCATCTCGGAACTCTTTGACCGGCTGCGCGGAGCAAAGATTTTTACTAAGCTTGACCTCAGGGGTGCATATAATCTCATCAGAATTTGTGAAGGAGATGAGTGGAAAACCGCTTTTAACACCCGAGATGGTCACTTGGAATACCTGGTCATGCCATTCGGTCTTTGCAACGCCCCTGCAGTCTTCCAAGACTTTGTCAATGAAATCTTCCGGGACTTGTTATATACTTGCGTGGTGGTCTATCTCGATGACATTCTAATCTTCTCCTCCAACCTAGAGGAACACCGCCTCCATGTTTGTCAAGTGCTCCAGCGCCTCCGTGTTAACCATCTCTACGCCAATATTGAAAAATGCCTCTTTGAACGTACCTGTCTTCCTTTCCTGGGATATCTGGTCTCAGGACAAGGTCTTCAAATGGACCCCGACAAGCTCTCCGCAGTCTTGATTTGGCAACGCCCCTCCGGACTTCGCTCTATCCAGCGCTTCCTCGGATTCTCTAATTACTACCGTCAGTTTATCCCCCACTTCTCCACTATCGTGGCTCCCATTGTGGCTCTGACCAAGAAAGATGTGAATCCGAGATCCTGGCCTCCCCAAGTGGAAGAAGCTTTTACTCGCCTTAAGGCCGCCTTCGCCTCCGCACCAGTCTTGACTAGGCCTGATCCTCTAAAACCATTCTTCCTTGAGGTAGACGACTCTTCAGTAGGAGCCGGGGCGGTTCAAAAAAACGCTAAAGGAAAAAACGTCACTTGCGTTTTTTTCTCTAAAACATTTTTTCCTCCTGAAAAAAACTACGCTATTGGTGACCGAGAATTGCTTGCCATTAAAATGGCACTTGAGGAGTGGAGGCATCTCCTGGAAGGATCCCTCCACCCGATCACCATCTACACTGACCACAAAAATCTGTCATACCTACAGTCCGCCCAGCGCTTAAATCCTCGCCAGGCCAGGTGGTCATTGTTCTTCGCCCGCTTCAATTTCCAGATACATTTTCGTCCTGCAGACAAGAATGTCAGGGTGGATGCCCTATCACGTTCCACTGATGCCACGGAGGCAGAAACCTCTCCCCAACACTTTATTTTCCCTGAGTGTCTGATCTCTGCTGCTCTTGCTTCTTTGGCGCCAGTTCCTCCAGGAAAAACCTTTGTCCCCCCACGTCTTCGCCTCCGGACTCTCAAATAGGGTCACTCCTCCCACTTGGCGGGTCACGCTGGAATCAAGAAATCCATTCAGTTGATTGCCAGACACTATTGGTGGCCTTCCCTTGAAAAAGATGTGACTGACTTCGTACGCTCCTGTACAGGCTGTGCACGTGATAAAACTCCTCGCCAGAGGCCTGCGGGTCTTTTTCTTCCTCTGCCGGTACCCGAACAGCCTTGGTCACACATAGCGATGGACTTCGTCACTGACCTTCCTGTATCCCATGGCAACACTGTTATTTGGGTGATCGTTGATCGATTCTCCAAAATGGACCATTTTGTTCCGCTTCCTGGCCTCCCTTCTGCGCCACAATTGGCGAAGCAATTTTTTTTGCACATTTTTCATTTCCACGGACTGCCTACGCATATCGTCTCCGATAGAGGCGTTCAATTCATCACAAAATTCTGGAGAGCACTCTGCACCCAATTGAAGATTAAATTGAATTTTTCCTCTGCCTACCACCCGCAATCTAATGGACAAGTGGAGAGAGTAAACCAGATCCTTGGTGACTACCTGCTACATTTTGTCTCCTCCCACCAAGATGATTGGGTTGACCTGTTACCCTGGGCTGAACTCTCATACAGTTTCAAAAACTCTGAGTCATCCGCCAAGTCTCCATTCTTTGTGGTGTACGGCCATCACCCGCTTCCCCCCCTCCCCATCCCCACTTCATCTGGAGTTCCTGCCGTAGATGATTTGACCCGGGACTTTTTCTCTATTTGGAAGGAGACTCAAAAGTCGCTCTTGCTGGCCTCCTCTCGTATGAAGAAACATGCGGACAAGAAGAGAAGAATTCCTGTCTTTGCCCCTGGTGACAAAGTGTGGCTCTCCAAATATATTCGGTTTCGTGTCCCTAGCTACAAGCTGGGTCCACGTTACCTTGGGCCATTTAGGGTCAAAAGTCAAATCAACCCTGTCTCTTACAAGCTCCATCTTCCTCCTTCTCTTCGTATTCCTAACTCCTTTTATGTTTCCCTTCTCAAGCCTCTCATTTTTAACCGCTTTTCCCCCCAAGGTCACCGTTCCTGCTCCTGTCTCTGGGTCCTCTGACATCTTCTCGGTTAAAGAAATCTTCGCTTCAAAGGTTGTCAGAGGTAAAAAAAAAAAGAGAGGTCTTGGGAGCCAGAGGACAATATTCTGGACAAGGAACTCATATACAGATTCCTCGGTTCCAAGAAGAGGGGGAGACCCAAGGGGGGGGGGGGGGTACTGTCACGCCGAACGCTCCGGGTCCCGCTGCCTCCCCGGAGCGCTCACGGCGTGCTTCTGTCTGCAGCGCTCCGGTCGGCATTGCTGACCGCGAGCGCTGCTCCCTGGTCCCTGGGGGGGACGCGATTCGAGGCACGGCTCATGCCCGCCCTCGGATAGCGCCCCATGTCACTCAACTCTCGCTCCCGGAACGCGCGGCCCCGCTCTCTAGGGCGCACGCGCGCCGGCTTGCTATATTTAAAAGGCCAGTGCACCACTAATTGGTGCCTGGCCCAATCACTCCCTAACATATAAAAACCCACTTCCCCTTTCTCTCCTTGCCAGATCTTGTTGCCTTGTGCCCTGAGAAAGCGTTATAGTGTGTTCCAAGCCTGTGTACCCAGACCTTCTGCTGTTGCCCCTGACTACGAACCTCGCTGCCTGCCCTGACCTTCTGCTACGTCTGACCTCGCCTCTGTCTAGTCCTTGTGTACCGCGCCAGTCTCAGCTGCCAGAGAGGTCGAGTCGCTACTGGGGAACACGACCTGGTAGTTACTGCCACAGCAAGTCCATCCTGCTTTGCGGCGGGCTCTGGTGAACACCAGTAACTGCTTAGAACCGATTACCCAGTACGGCCCGCATCATCGCCTCTCTAGCACAGAGGATCCACCTCCAGTGTCTTCACTAGCCGCTAGTCCGGACCCTGACAGTATAAATAGTATAGAGAGGTCCAATACTAGGGGAAGAAGAGAAGAAGAAGAAGAAGGAGAAGCCAGCAAGGAGTAGAAAAAGAATAGGTCAGGTCACAGTCGGGGGACACGTAGAGTGGGACAAAGATGAAGTAGGCATCAGAGGGTCAAGGTGGCTCAACAGGGTCGGGGAGTATCTTAACCATGGCGACCAGAACTTCAGAAAACTACCCTGTGAACCAGTGCTCCAGCTCGCCAGCTCTTCCATTCTGCACAGGTCACGCACCTTCTGGTGCCACTGAGCCACTGTGGGAGCCAATACTTGCAGCCAGTGTAAAGGAATTAGGGCCTTCGCAATAGAGAGCAAGTTAGCTACCAGCGATTTTTTATGGAGATTACAATCAGTAGTAGAAAGCCCCAGCAACACCAGTGTGGGTGTCAACCTAATTGATTTCCCTACAATAGTAGATAAAATCTTGCCACTCTACACCCAAAACGGCACAATGCCCGGACAGGACCACCATATATGTAGGAAGGAGCTCACACCACCCTGACACCTCTAGCACTTATCAGTGGCGGCCAAACCCCTATGGTACAACAGTTCTGGCATACAATACCATCTAGAAAGGAGTTTATAGTGACCTTCTTGCAGTTTGACGCATTTGGAAAGGCCGTGGGAATGTCACAGCACCTCTCCACTTTCCTCCCTTGTCAAGGACATGCCCAACTCCTTCTCCCAGGAGAGCAAAAACAGTGGGGTCATTGGCTCCCCCTCCACTGCTATAGATAAGCGTATTAGATGCAGAGTAAGGTTCGAAGAAGAGGCGGTGAGCACCAATTTTTCCAACCAGTGTAGGTCGGCACCCAGGACACACACCTTAAAGGGGTACTCTGGTGCTTACACCTCTTATCCCCTATCCAAAGGATAGGGGATAAGATTCCTGATCGCGGGAGTCCCGCAGCTGGGGACCCCCGGGATCATGCACGCGGCACCCCGTTTGTAATCAGTCCCCAGAGCGTGTTCGCTCTGGGTCTGATTATGGGCGACTGCAGGGCCGGCGGCTTGTGACGTCACGCCTCCGCCCCCGTGTGACGTCACGCTCCGCCCCTCAATGCAAGCCTATGGGAGGGGGCGTGATAGCTATCCTTTGGATAGGGGATAAGATCTGTAAGCACCGGAGAACCCCTTTAAGCATCGCAGCACATGCCCTCCTAATCAGGAAGCAATAGAGAAAATTAAGTGTAGCCGTCGGCAACGGCGTCTTGGTATGGTCAGGAGAGGGGGGTGAGTCATTGGGACATAAATTCCTAAGTGGGATTCGGTCCAGCCGGAACCAAACATTATCTATGACTGTCGATTGAGGGTGGGTGAGAAAGAGAACAAGAGATCCCAGCATCGCTGGGGAGATGGTCCTACAACCCAAGTTCCTATCTGTGCAGCAGCGGTCATAAGTCTGTTTGAGCGTCAGCGTAGCCCTAGTCAGTGGGTTGGTCACCATCCTAAGGGAGTGTGCTGAGGGGAGCCAGAGAGCCCTGGATGCCAGCCCCACCGCCCGGGTCAGTTGGTGATGTTCTACAGATCTATCTAGGGGGCGACCCCAACTCCGCTACCAACTCAGCCCATCTCTGCAGGTGTATGGCCTTATGTAAGCGAGAAATGTCTGAGACCCCTAAGCCCCCAAATACCCTGTCCCTGATGAGAAAAGTGTAAGGCAAACACGGCTTTTTACCCGACCACAGGAATGTATGAAACAGACGTTTCCATTGAAGAAGGTAGCTTTGAGGTAGTGCTATGGGAACCATTCTCAATGTGTACAGCACTGATGGGACAATGTAGGTTTGTAACAAGTTCCTCCTACCTATCCAAGAGAGGCATGGCAATTTATATTGGTCTATCTGCGCCTTTAGTTTAGTAAGAAGGGGTATATAATTAGCTGCAAAGAGGTTTTCTAGTGAACTGGGGACACAGTTAGGAGACAAATACCTCAAAGAAGCGGCCAGGGCTGGGGGAAGGGTAATGTTTAGGAGCAACTACTCGAGAGTTTACATCATCAGGCTCACACAATAAACTAGCATCCCAATTGTGATAGAAAACACTTTTAGGTATGGCAGACACTTGTGACCCTGTATCTATCAACGCCTCCAACGGTACACCTTCTACAACTATTTTTACAGAGGGGCAGGAGGCGAGGTAAAATGAGAGTCCTGACTTAGGTCCTGCATAACACTCTTTAAATCTGAGGCTGCAGTGACTGGCGAAGTAGAGGACACTGGGACAAGGGCTGGTGACGGAGGTTGTATAGGTCTTGCTACCACCCCTAGTGGCTCTTGAACAGGTGTAAGTGGTGTACAAACTTCCTCTAACTCAGTCCGGCACTCAATCACTTGGATAGCCAGTCTTTTGAAAGCGGGGAATGACATGTTGGGGTTTTAGACCACTAACATTCTCAGCTGGGCTTTGTCCAACTTATTATGAGCCCTATGAATAAATCTATCCATTAACACCTTGTTGCCCTACCTCTGACGGAGAGTGTGACTCAAATACCTGGTACAGACCTTCAAATATCTGCCCTACAGTTGCCTTCTTGGAGGCTGGCCAGGTGCAGACTTCCTCTAACGCTTGTCCCTGAAGCTGTCCTGTGAGCAATTGCACCTGTTGGTTAGGAGGGAAAGAGTAAAAGACAAACAAACTCTGGATCCTCTTTTTGAAATCCCTCAAGGTGAAGGGGTCTCCATTGTAGGAAGGGAGGATGGGTTCCCCATGAATACCGGTGCAGATGCTGAAACACCAGGACTGTTAACGCTGACTGCAGGCAGGGCTGGTAAGATCCTGGCTGCTGGGGCAGGTGATTACCTCGGTGCTAGAGATGAAGGGGTGCAGTCGCTTGGTTGATCTGGAGAGCTGGCTTCTGACATCCTGTTGAATTATAAGTGCGCTGTCATTTTAAGGGAAATAAGGTGCATTCTCCTTTAAGGTGCTTACTGTAGTGTGGCAGCGACTTTGACTTGACTGATGGGGGTACAGTAATGGATGCTAACCCTCTATTTTGCAGGAATCCGGTTGTAATTTGTCTTGCGACCAGACTTGCGGGCACTAACGGGTTAATACTGATAGCTGTTGGCACTGGAGACTGGATACTGACAATCACTCATTGGTGTTTGCAGAGTCTGCACTGCAGCGGGTGCTTGACAGATAATAGCAGAGACTAGCGGAGCAGCCGGAGCCTCCAATATTGCTGCACCCAGGGAACTTCTGGTTTTGGTCCGGTAGGCAAAATCTTTCCCTGTGCAACACAGGGAGGCTCTTTGGTTCCTCCTCGCTGCACTGAAAAGGTGTCACTGCTGGGGACTGCCGGGGAAGCACCAGACCAAATTAACCCTTTTTAGGTACCACCTTTATACGGTTCACACAGTTCACAGTAGCAGATAACAGTCTTTCCTTCACCTCCCCCTCTATTTCACAAGCACCTCAGGTAAAATACTTTCCACTAACAAAGTCCCATACACTTTCTGGTGCAACTTTTATTTGCATCGGCATGCAATTTTCTGACAATACTGGACACAGTTCACACTGGGGGAGGACTTGTCACATAAGACGCACACCCGTATCCTGTTCGTAGGATGCCAAATGTTGTGGTATGGGGTGTGATGCAAAGGGCATATGGAATTACCCTAGGAGCAGATGGCATTAACCCCTTGTATAGGCACCAGGCAATAATGAATCAGATGCCAAGTTACGGATAACGGCAGCTTTACTAAGGTTAGACAGGTGGAAAAGTCTATACAGTTCATCCAGGCCCACGGAGGTGACCAGTGACTCAGAGACCTTAAGGGCTTACTGGGAATTGCAGTAGATGGGGTCAATTTAATGTAGGCCACGTTGACTTGACAAATGATGACTGTGACTGACTTGACTTGAGACTGATGACTGACAAGACTGTGACTGTAGTTTACTTGCAGGTTTGTAGCTTGTGGCGGCAGATTGGACTTGAGGCCTCCTATGACTCTGGACACACACTTAGGCTCAACTTGACTGGACCTCAACAGGAAGCAAGAGAGCGAGCAGAGGCTCCACCCAGGGCTTTTATGGGGGTGGCTCTGGGGAGATCCCATTGGTCAGCCTTAAGTCACCTGGTCACTGATACTGGCTGGGTAACCATCACATGACAACTCACATGGTAAACAGTCTTAAAGTGACAACACTTTTTTCAGACATTACAAAGTATAATACATAAACATATTTACATGGGGGACAGATGCAAGGGGGGTACAGGGGACACTGAAGGGAGGCTGCCTGACAGGGCAGCAAGGGTACAGGGAAACACAGAAGATGTATCAAAATCGTAGAAACATAATAATAATAGAAAGGAATATAAAAATAGAAATAAATATTATGTATTTTTTCTTTCTAGGTATTTTAGGAAATGATCTAATGCTTATTCAAGTACATACATTAAATGATAATTTTATTCTAACATCCACTAGCAGAATACTTCTGTGATCATTTCCTCTAGGAATCGCCAAGCGATCAGAAGATGAGCTTTGCATTAAATATATAGGAAAATGGGTCAATTAAGCTCTCATATTACTTTGGACAATGTACATTTCTTTGAAACATAATTTTCTCATATAAGGAAATTAAGTTTGTGTAATTGCTTAACCCAAAGTATTCAAGCAGCTATGTAAGCACATTCAGGTTATTTAATTTACAAAATTCAATTTGCATAGTGAATGTTGGCAGCGCAGCATGAATAGATGTAAACTGACCATGACCATGTCCCTCTGCCATCATTTATCCTGTTTACCTACTTAATTGATTGAAAAACTAAAAATTTAAAGTGCACCTTGACTGGAAAAATTTTCAAATGACAATATATATGAGAATTAATGAACCTACCTAGTTGCTATCTATATATTTCCTACAAGTAATTTTTGAAGTATTTTGAAGAGTGTAATAATAAGATTAAAATAAAGCAAAAAAAAAAAAATGTAAATCCCTCAATTATAAATACTTTTCTAACTGTTCCAAAACTCCATATTCTTCTTAGGCTTAAAGGGGTACTCCCCTGGAAAAACATTTTTTTTTTTTTTTTAAATCAACTGGTGCCAGAAAGTTAAACAAATTTGTAAATTACTTCTATTAAAAATCTCAATCCTTCCAGTGCTTATCAGCTTCTGTATACTCCACAGAAAGGATAGGTTTGCTATGGGGATTTGCTCCTACTCTGGATGGTTCCTAAAACGGACAGAGGTGCCAGAAGAGAGCACTGTGGTCAGAAAGAAAGGAAATTCAAAAAGAAAAGCACTTACTGTGGAACATACAGCAGCTGATAAGTCCTGTAAGTCCTGTAAGGGTTAAGATTTTTAAATAGAAGTAATTTACAAATCTGATTTCAGAAGAAGGGTGGAGCCAGAACTGAATAAAAGTATCCTTTATTTAGATCCAAGTTAAAATCCCATGGCAGGCAAACAATGTAACACAAGGACAATAGTGCAGGACTGCATAGCTAGAAGTCCTCAAACGCCAAAGGGTTTCAGGCCACAGAGCCTTTAGTCATGGCATACATGTAAACACTTCAGCACATACTTTTATACTGAGACAGTCCAGGTGCTCACCTCCCACAAGGGGAGGGAACACCGGAACTTATCACCTAGAACAGACAACTTTATTGCCCAATGTGCGTTAAAAACAAACATATATACCAATGAGGAGCTTATTGCAAAAATAATACAAAAAAGATATGGATACAATATTGCATAACTATTACCAAGAGATAAGTTAAATTTATTGGCCAATGACAAAACAAAATTTTTCTGTAAATATTATAATACACGTTATGGAGAATGCAGAAAAAACTTTTCCTGCATGATCCAACATATTTAATAATGAAGAATTAGGTCAGTTCTATTGTTAAGACCATGTGGAAAAATGCTATTAAACAAATAGATCCACATAGCTTCCCTATTATGTAGATGTCTAATGTTATCCCCACCTCTTTTGCTGGACATGATTTTCTCCAGAGCACAAAAACTAAAAGTCGAAGTATCAACATTGTGAACTGAAAAAAAGTGTTTAGACATACCACCACTGAGGGGACCACTGGAATGACGAATATGTTCCTGAATGCGTTTTTTCAATGAACGTTTGGTACTACCAATATGGATTAAAGAACAAGCAGAACACACAATTTTGTATATGACTAGTTTAGAATTGCAATTAATAAAACTATCGATTCGAATCGGCCGATTCATGCCATCCCAAGCACACCAACAAAGGTGTTCCAATTGGGGAACTCATCCGTGTCAAACGGAACAGTTCTGATGAGTCTGTGTACCAAGAGGAAGCTGAATCTAAGTGCCCACGCTTTAGACAGCATGGTTATCCGAATTGGATTTTGGACAAAGCCCGCAGACGGGTGGATCCTTTACAAAGGTCAGATCTTCTCAAAACCAAAAATCGCAATCAGGTCAGTGATCCCATCACTTTTGTAACTACATACAGTCCCCAGTTTAATCAAATTAGGAACATTATTTCGAAACATCTCTCCATATTACACTTGGACTCTGGTTTAAGCACCATATTACAAAAAGGCATTAGGTTTTCTACTCGCAAAGCACCCACACTAGCTAATTCATTATCGCCTAGCACAGTTGCTGATCGTTACATTCATAACACTTGGCTCAAGACTAAAGTTTTTTTTAAATGTTCAGAAGCTAGGTGTGTGGTTTGCAAATATGCCACTAGATGTATCACCATTGAGGGCACAGTCGATAACAAAAAACATCGAATCAATAGTTTTATTAATTGCAATTCTAAACTAGTCATATACAAAATTGTGTGTTCTGCTTGTTCTTTAATCCATATTGGTAGTACCAAACGTTCATTGAAAAAACGCATTCAGGAACATATTCGTCATTCCAGTGGTCCCCTCAGTGGTGGTATGTCTAATGTATCTAAACACTTTTTTTCAGTTCACAATGGTGATACTTCGACTTTTAGTTTTTTGTGCTCTGGAGAAAATCATGCCCAGCAAAAGAGGTGGGGATAACATTAGACATCTACATAATAGGGAAGCTATGTGGATCTATTTGTTTAATAGCATTTTTTCCACATGGTCTTAACAATAGAACTGACCTAATTCTTCATTATTAAATATGTTGGATCATGCGGGAAAAAGCTTTCTCTGCATTCTCCATAACATATATCATAATATTTACAGAAAAATGTTGTTTCGTCATTGGCCAATAAATTTAACTTACCTCTTGGTAATAGTTATGCAATGGCGTATCTATATCGTTTTTGTATTATTTTTGCAATAAGCTCCTCATTTGTATATATGTTTGTTTTTAATGCACATTGGGCAATAAAGTTGTCTGTTCTAAGTGATAAGTCCCGGTGTTCCCTCCCCTTGTGGGAGGTGAGCACCTGGACTGTCTCAGTATAAAAGTATGTGCTGAAGTGTTTACATGTATGCCATGACTAAAGGCTCTGTGGCCTGAAACGCGTTGGCGTTTGAGGACTTCTAGCTATGCAGTCCTGCACTATTGTCCTTGTGTTACATTGTTTGCCTGCCATGGGATTTTAACTCTGATCTAAATAAAGGATACTTTTATTCAGTGCTGGCTCCACCCTTCTGAAATCTGTTTTGCTTCAGAGGCTGGCCGTGCACGTGTGGGATCAGGTGAGCTGAAACAAACTCTCTTTCAACCTTTAATTTAAAAATCTGTTTAACTTTCTGACACCAGTTGATTTAAAAGTTAACTTATCCCCTATAAGTAGCTGATCGCGGGGGGGTCCAATAGTTTGGACCCCCTTGATCTCCAGAACAGGACCCCGGCTCTCTCAGTGAGGAGCGTGTGATGTCTAATAGTAGAAAGCATGTGCTCCATTCATTTCTATGGGAGTTCCTGCTGATGATGATTAAGTGCTGTACTCGGGTCTTTTCGGTGCTCTCATAGAAATGAATAGAGTGTGGCGTCTGCAGCATGCACTCTTCACTGAGCGCTGGTTCCCGTCCAGGAGATTTAGGGGGGTCTGACATTGGGGTATCTCCTGTGTTTCCATACACAATGCATGGAGCGCATCTTGTCTATTGTTTTACGCAGCAGGGAGAACTGTGGTCTCGCTCTGGAGATTGCAGGGGGAGAGGGTTAAGGGGTCAGACCCCTCACAATCAGATACGGATACCATATCCTGTGGATAGTGGATAAGCTGTTAAGTGTTGGATAATCCCTTTAATGTACAGGAAAGTGCAGTGTATGTCACTGGATGTTTATACAATGGCATGCATGAAGCCTTTACCTGGTGGTATATGTTAATAACTATTCCCAACCTATACCTCAGATAGTTAACTCAGATGTGCCTTCCTGAAAAAAATACCGGGAAGGTTACTTGTCTATGGCTACAAACATTTATAAAAGGTATATTAAAGGTGAGCACGAAATAAAAGCGACATGGTGTTAAAGGTGAACACTCACTTTAGGCAGCCTGCTGATCTTCTCAAAACATTCCTTCTTAAAAAGTACTTGTCACATAGAAAACTTTTGACATGCTGCCATGTGCTCCTGCTCTGTATCACTTGATCAAAGAATTCTTAAATGTGCAAAAATGTTTTATATAATAAGGATAATAATATTATATGTGAATTTGCAATATGCATTAGCTAAAAAATGCGTATATTTTTGGGTTGAAAAAATGCAGTCTTGTTCCTGCAGCTATTGCCTGTGTGTTTTCTGTGCAGAGACAAAATACAGGAAGTGTGGGTGGACAAGCAGGGCTCTGTGCACTGAGGACAACCAGGGCTCTGTGCACTGAGGACAACCAGGGCTCTGTACACTGAGGACAAGCTGGGCTCTGTACACTGAGGACAACCAGGGCTCTGTACACTGAGGACAAGCAGGGCTCTGTACACTGAGGACAAGCTAGGCTTTGTGCACTGAGGACAACCAGGGCTCTGTACACTGAGGACAAGCTGGGCTCTGTACACTGAGGACAAGCTGGGCTCTGTACACTGAGGACAAGCAGGGCTCTGTACACTGAGGACAAGCAGGGCTCTGTACACTGAGGACAAGCAGGGCTCTGTGCACTGAGGACAAGCTGGGCTCTGTGCACTGAGGACAACCAGGGCTCTGTACACTGAGGACAAGCAGGGCTCTGTACACTGAGGACAAGCAGGGCTCTGTACACTGAGGAAAAGCAGGGCTCTGTACACTGAGGACAAGCAGGGCTCTGTACACTGAGGACAAGCAGGGCTCTGTACACTGAGGACAAGCAGGGATCTGTACACTGAGGACAAGCAGGGCTCTGTACACTGAGGACAAGCAGGGCTCTGTACACTGAGGACAAGCAGGGCTCTGTACACTGAGGACAAGCAGGGCTCTGTACACTGAGGACAAGCAGGGCTCTGTACACTGAGGACAAGCAGGGCTCTGTACACTGAGGACAAGCAGGGCTCTGTACACTGAGGACAAGCAGGGCTCTGTACACTGAGGACAAGCAGGGCTCTGTACACTGAGGACAAGCAGGGCTCTGTACACTGAGGACAAGCAGGGCTCTGTACACTGAGGACAAGCAGGGCTCTGTACACTGAGGACAAGCAGGGTTATGTACAATGAGGACAAGTAGGGATCTGTGCACTGAGGAAAAGCAGGGCTATGTGCACTGAGGACAAGCAGGGCCCTGTGCACTGAGGACAAGCAGGGGTCCGTATACTGAGGACAATCAGGGCTCTGTACACTGAGGACAAGCAGGGCACTGTACACTGAGGACAAGCAAGGATCTGTGCACTGAGGACAAGCAGGGCTCTGTGCACTGAGGAAAAGCAGGGATCTGTACACTGTGGACAAGAAGGCTCCGTACACTGAGGAAAAGCAGGGCTCCGTGCAATGAGGACAAGCAGGGCTCTGTGCACTGAGAAAAAGCAGGGATCTGTACACTGTGGACAAGCAGGGCTCCGTACACTGAGGACAAGCAGGGCTCTGTACACTGAGGACAAGCAGGCTCTGTGCACTCAGGCTCTTTGACACGATCCTGACTCACGCAGCAGGATGATTCACAAGCCAGAAGCCTGTACAGAGCCCTGCTTGTCCTGCCCTCACTTCCTGGGGGAGATTTATCAAAACCTTTGCAAAGGAAAAGTTGCCCATAGCACCCAATCAGATCCCTTCCTTTATTTTGCAGAGGCCCTGTTAAAAATGAAAGAAGCGAGCTGATTGGTGGATATGGGCAACTGGGCAAATTTTCCTCTGCACAGGTTTTGATAAATCTCCCTCCCTGTATTTTGTCTCTGCACTGAAACACACAGGAAATAGTTGCAGGGACAAGACAGCATTTTCTTAAGCTAAAATATACATTTTTTTTAACCAATGCATATTACAAATATACATACAATGTTACTATCTGAATATAGAAAACGTTTTTACAAATGATAGGTACACTTTAAATAGTCTACAGGAGTCTCACAAGCTATCTCCATTGTATGTCTGGAAAGTACAGTCTATTTAAACCATTGAATTGTTTGTCCTCATTGTTAGAACAGCGAGTAGCTCACCTGATTCGCTTTCTGCCCACAGAGCAGCTGATCCAGACAATGTCCTAGGAAGTGGGCCAACATTTCCCAGTTTTGATTGGAGATGATTAATTAAAAATGGAATTGGCTGGTCCGGAGTCTCAGTGATCAGCTTAGTCATTAATTCCTAGTGACAAAAATAATGAAATTGGACTGTCAAACAAAAAACATACAAAGGCTTAAATTTCTATGGACTGTGGAGACAATGTTTAAAATCCATTAAAAACATTGAAACACATTAGTTTTATTTAAATATGTCGCCTTTTGACCATCAGTAGCTTTATCAAAATCTGCCAAAAGATCTAGATACACAGATCAATATCATTTATCACTACTTTATATGCATTGAACAGCAATTTTTTTCTATAGATTTGGGTTTTGAAAACTATAATAGACTTGACATAAGATTTGAATTTTTTGCTGAAATGACAAAACAGCACTAAATTTAACATTAGAGCCAAATGCACAAACTCTACATCTACTTCTTCCTGACAAACTCGGGAGCAAAAAGAGGAATTTGTTGAGCTTACAATACCTTTTTACCATGCATAAACAATTAGACATATGCAAGTCAAAGTTTTTGCTATTAAAGGCTCTGAATACTTTTTCCATAGGTCTGTATTAAATAGATTGTTTAGTTTCTGCTCTACAGTCTCTGCAGTGTCCTGTTATAAGTGAAGTCCATCAGGAAAGCTATTTCTGACAAGTTTATTATCAGCCCTTAAAGGGGTACTCCGCCCCTAGACATCTTATCCCTATCCTTTGGATAGGGGATAAGATGTCTGGTGATGGGGGTCCCGCCGCTGGGGAACACCCCCCCCCCCCCCCCCCCCTGCGCGCGTGCAATTTCCGTATAGTCACCCTGCGTTCTAAACCTTATGTTCAGAACGCATGGTTCGGGGAGCATGGTTCACACCACGCCCCCTTGTGACATCATGCCACGCCCCCTCCATTTATGTCTATGGGAGGCGTTCATGTTCAGAATGCCAGGTGACTGCATGGAGATGGTGGAGGGTCCCAGCGGCCGGACCCCGTGATCAGACATCTTATCCCCTATTCTTTGGATAGGGGAAAAGTTGTCTATGGGCGGAGTACCCCTTTAACTCCTCTTCTGAGGTAATGTCTACACTGATTTATGGCCATGTAAAAGGGAACTTTTGATCTGGTCATTAAGCAATCTAATAGAGCAATGTTTTGCATTTGCATTACATAGATCTCCTGTATGTAAACAATCAAAGATTCCTCATGAAAGGCCCCTATGGGTTTTTTGGATTCACTTCATGCAGAATTGCCAGAGTTATTAAATTATCACATTCCCAAACCTGAAAGATCAATGATGTACATGCAATTTTTTTTCCAAAATTGCTGATTTATTTTTCTCACATCACACCCTAGAAAAAATGTAATGAAAAGCACAAAAAGTTAGCATCCACAAAGTGATAAAAAGAACTAAAAAAAACTTATAGGGGTCAGAACATGGCGATACACATCATTTTAAGAAGAAAAAAAGTTAAAATAAAACAAATCATTAAAATTTGGTATAGCCAGAATTGTACTGACCTGTAGGATAAACTTAGCATGTCAGTCTTACCGTATGGTGAACTCCCAAAAAATGAATGCCCCACAAAATTGCACAATTCGAATCTTTTGAAATTATGTCCTACAAATATTTTTTTTTTCTGGCTTCTTAGTACATTAAAAGGTGCTTGGAGAAGGATAAGAAAACACAGGGGGCGCTCCCTGATAAGAGGTTTCTGCTGATGTGTGCCCTTCACCACACCACAGTGAGATACCCACCTTTTATAGCCGTGAACTTAATGGCACGGCGGTAAGCACGGGCTGGGTCAATGGTTTTTAGTTGGCTGCTGCACTCCTACCGGTATCGGGCCCCAATAATGGGGGCCGATGGTAATGGTAGACAGATGAGACGTAAAAAACGGTTTTGCGGAGGCGCTGCACAACAAGAACACGAAGAGAGGACTCGAGCAGCACAGGACAATAAAATGCTTTATTGGTATAATGGGGACAACGCGTTTCGGCATGAACTCATGCCTTCCTCAGGTCCACTTACAGTGCTAGAGAAATACAGATATAGACACATGTATACATATACATAAAAAATATACATATATATATATATATATATATATATATATATAAAAGTGCTAGAGAAATACAGATATAGACACATGCATACACATACATAAAAAATATACATATATATATAAAAGTGTAAAAAAAAAAGGGAAAAGGTAGTTGTAGTAATGGATGAGGAAGTTTTGTTTATGTGTGGGTGGGTGGTAGTACATATAAATGTTTAGACCAATAAAAAAAGGGAATTGGGCAATACTCTTTGTTTTTAATGACTTGTAAACGAAATAATTTTTTTGGGGGTGGAGTATTGCAGTTACATGAAACATTGGAACATGAAAAAAGATAAAAAATAAAGAGACCACAGTGCCCCATTAGTAATTGGGGTGGTGGGTCCCTAGGTAAAAGATGGTGGGGGAGGGAAACCCATAAAATCACATGAGCAAATACACTTATGTTATGCCCTTGCTGCCATGTCAGGCAGCCTCCCTTCAGTGTCCCCTGGTCCCCCCTTGCACTTGCCCCCCCCCCCCCCTCCCCATGTACATATGTTTACCATGTTTTATACTGTGTAATAGAAAGCGTTGTCACTTTAAGACTGTTTAATATGTGAGTTGTCATGTGATTGTTACCCAGGAAGTATCAGTGACCAGGTGACCAAGGGGTGACCAATGGGATCCCACCAGAGTCTCCCCCATATAAACCCTGGGTGGAGCCTCTGTTCGCTCTCTTGGAGCTTAGAGCTCTTGTTGCTGAGGTGCAGTCGAGTCTAGGAGTGTGTCTGGAGTCATAGGAGGCCTCAAGTCAAGTCTGCAGCCACAAGCTACAAGTAAGCCACAGTCACAGCATTGTCAGTCACAAAGTCAGTCAAGTCAAAGTCATCTGTCAAGTCAGCGTGGCCTGCACTAAATTGTCCCGTTCTACTACAAGTCCCAGCAAGCCCTTAAGGTCTCTGAAGTCACTGGTCACCTCCATGGGCCCTGGCTGAACTGTATAGACTTTACCAATTGTCTAACCTCAGTAAAGCTACCGTTATCCGTAACTTGGCATCAGAGTCATTATTGCCCCTGTAACTAGCCCAGGATCCAGCGGGTGGTATTGAGGATAAACCACGCCCTGGTGTCATGAATACAAGGGGTTAATGCCATCTGCCTCTAGGGTAATTCCAGCTGCCCTGCATCTCACACCCCATACTACAATTACACATTAGAAAGTGACCAATAAAAACATTATAAATTATCTTTAAATGACTGTGTACTAAAAAAAATCTGCATAAAAATATATCGGCTAAATATCCTCATTATGACTGTTACATAACAATAGACAATTAAAAGGCTTTTCAGGGCAGCAGGCATATGAATCAGTGGCCGTACAGATTTGCATACACATTCAATTAATCATGAATGTCGAGACGGAATATGGGATTTGCTAACGTGAACTTCAGCAATTCACCTTCATTATACACTGAAATTATCCATAACCACAGCTGAGGGGTCATAGAGAAAGAATTCATTGTGATTTGGAGGCTGTAGCCTTGTTAGCGGCTTATAAATACACCTTACCTGTAAAAGAAAAGGGTAATGATAATATTAACCAGAGAGTTAGACCAGGGATCAGTGGTGTAACTACAAAGGTCATAGAGGTCGCAATTGCAACTGGGCCCCTAAGCCAAGGAGGCCCACTAGTCCCCTTTAAAACACTAAAGTTCCTTTTACATATTAGTTTTATCATATCTGTAATGTAATAAATAAAATGATCATTTTACCGCTGGCACTATACTGTCTGGAGGAGGGCTATTGTCTGGGGGTACAAAAGAGGGTGCTATATTGTCTGGGGCTACAGAGGGTACTCCTACTATCTGTTGTCTGAAATCAGGAAGCTCCACCCAGGCTCCAAGTTGGCCCCAGAACGGAATATATGCAGAAAGATAGTGGGAGAATGGGAGCATGGAGCGGGGACAGGTAAGTAGGGTTATCATCAGTGTCACCTGCATGACCTTTCTTTCCCTACAGGTTAGTGCAGGTGACACTGATGACAGATTTCCTTTAAATGTGATGAGAAGGTATTCTTCATACCTTGGTTGTAACAATTGGTTATATGAATTACTGTTGCCTTTTTGTCACATTACATCAGTCTGCACATTCTCCTCTGACCTCTGAACAAGGCATTTCACCCACACAACTGCCACTCACTGGATATTATCTCTTTTCAGACCATTCTCAGTAAATCCTAGAGATAGTGAGCATGAAAATACCAGTACATCAGCAGTTTCTGAAATACTCAAACCAGCCCATCTGGCACCAAAAACATTGCCAAGTTCCAAGTTACTTAACCCCTTAAGGACGCAGCCCTTTTTCAACTGAGCCCTTTTTCGCAATTCTGACCACCGTCACTTTACGAATTAATAACTTGAAAACGCTTTTACCGAATATTCTGATTCTGAGATAGTTTTTTCGTGACATATTCTACTTTATTTTGGTGGTAAATTTTCAGTGTTACTTGCATCCTTTTTTGGTGAAAAATCCCCAAATTTCATGAAAATTTAGAAAATTTTGCATTTTTCTAACTTTGAAGCTCTCTACTTGGATATTCCAAACAAATCTTTTTTTTTTTTTCCCAAATACAATATGTCCACTTTATGTTGGCATCATAAAATGGACATATTTTTGCTTTTTGAAAAAATTAGAGGGCTTCAAAGTAGAGCAGTACTTTTCCCAAATTTCATGAAAATTGCAAACTCTGAAGGGACAGATGTTACAGAACTACAATTCCAAGCATGCCTGGGCAGTCTAGGCATGCTGAGAGTTGTAGTTTGGCAACATCTGGAGGGCTACCGTTTGGACACCACTGTGACCCTCGGGATGTTGCAAAACTACAACTCCCAGCATGCCCAGATAGCCTTTGGCTTGGCCTTCCTAGTGGTTGCCACAGTAAAGATCACTTTACTTTCACTTTCATTCCCCCCCCCCCCCCCACCGTAGTTTTCCTACCTGAGCCAGGATCCAGCAGTCTCCAGCGACGAGCCGGGGTCCCCAGGCATCTTCTCCGCCAGGTACCGGCCTCCATCTTCTCCTCATATTCCCCTCGACATCCAGGGGTGGGCAGAATGGAGGGTTGCAATGGCAACCCACTGTCCTGCCCTACCATTGGTCAGAATCAGTTCTGACCAATGGTAGGGGATAGGAGGAGATCGCAGCACTGAGACCTCACTCCTATCCCTCAGGATTATCAGGGCAGTCCCTGACAGCTCCGATCTCCTCTATTTTCCGGGTGATTGGGTCACCAGAGATCCGATCAGCCCGGAATAGCAGAAAATTGCATGTCTGAATTGACATGCGATTTTCTGAAATCGCCGACATGGGGGGGGGTCTCAGGGCCCCCCTCGGCGATGTGCCAGGGTGCCTGCTGAATGATTTCAGCAGGCATCCCAGTCCGGTCCCCAACCGGCTAGCTGAATTCCCACTGGTGTATCCATACGCCCCACGTCCTTAAAAGGTTAAAGGGCTACTCCGGTGGAAAACAATTATTATTTTTTTTTTTTTTTTTAAATCAACTGGTTCCAGAAAATTGAACAGATTCGTAAATTACTTCTATTACAAATCAATTTACAAAGTGTATAAGTTTCTAGCACCAGTTGATTTGAAAAAGAAAATAATAATAATGTTTTCCCTTTAAAGGAGATATCTAGATTCCCATAACATTGTTTCCTATCCGCAGGATAGGGGATAAGTGTCAGATCACAGGGGGGTCCAACCATTCCCGTCCGACACCCTGGCTCTCTGCATGATTGGCGCGTACTGACACGGCCCCTCTATACATCTCTATGGGAGAGCCGGAGATACAGCGTTTAGGTATCTCCAGCTCTTCCATAGAGATAGATGGAAGGGACATGTCAGCCACAGCTTCATGCCGTGGTCGACACACTCCATTAATGCTGAAAGCCGGGGTGCCCATACATCCCCCACCCAACCCGCACCCCGCCCCTGTGATCTGACAATTATCCCCTATTTGTGTTAAGCATTGATCAAGTGTACCTAAAAAAGCATCCAATTTTTTACTTTGGACTTTGGGGAAGGGGTAATGCTACACTTTGTTGTGCCCCCTGTTTATATGCTACTTAACTAAGAATCTTGGAATAAGTAGAAATAACAAATATTAGCTGTATTCAGAATATTCTTTTTTTCTCTTACATGATCTCCATAATACAACTAACAAATTCCAACTGAATATCATCATGTACAGAAACACTAATGGAATAACAGTCAATAGTGGGAAGGTTAGAAAAAGCACTTTCATTCCTATAGAACAAAGTAAAAGATCAATGCAGCATAAGGTGCATTAGCAGTGCCCCATGTAGAGATGGAATGTGCTGGAATAACACTTCTGTTCTTTTCACAGTTTACACTGGAGAGTTATATATATTATCAGTTAAAGGGGTACTCCGCTGGAAAACATTTTTTTTTTAATCAACTGGTGCCAGAAAGTTAAACAGATTTGTAAATTACTTCTATTAAAAAAACCTTTACCCTTCCTGTACTTTTTAGCAGCTGTATGCTACAGAGGAAATTATTTTCTTTTTGAATTTCTTTTTTGTCTTGTCCACAGTGCTCTCTGCTGACACCTGATGCCCGTATAAGGAACTGTCCAGAGCAGGAGAAAATCCTCATTGCAAACCTATGCTGGTCTGGACAGTTCCTGATACGGACAGAGACGTTTTGGAGATATTCTGAGCCAGTCGTCTCACCAGCACAATTTGGACCTTGTCAGATTCTATTAAAGGGGTGCTCCATCCCTAGACATCTTATCCCCTATCCAAGGCATAGGGGATAAGATGTCTTATTGTGGGGATCCCGCTACTGTGAACCTCTGCAATCTCACTGCTACACCCAGCGTTCGTTTAGAGCGTCGGGTGCAATGCCCCGCTTGTGACGTCAAGGCCACACCACCTCACTGCAAGTCTATGGGATGGGGCGTGACTGCCATGACATTGAGGGGGCATTGCCGTAATGTCACAATTGGGGCGTGACTGTGACTTCATAAGCCTCTGCCCTGCATCGCCAGTTATCTGGCAAGTTCGCTTCGTGCACCGGATGTCTTGGGAGCAACAGCCGAGATTGCGGGGGTCCCCAGCGGCGGGACCCCCGCGATCAGACATCTTATCCCCTATCCTTTGGATAGGAACTAAGATGTCTAGGGATGGAGTACCCCTTTAAATCCCACATTTTTATGGAATATGGGATGAAGAGGCATAACAGAACCTCCAGTGCATACAGTCATGGCCGTAAATGTTGGCACCCCTGAAATTTTTCAAGAAAATGAAGTATTTCTCACCTGTTTTGCTATACACATGTTTATTCCCAAAAAAGTGAGGAAAAAAAGCAAATTGGACATAATGTCACACAAAACTCCAAAAATTGGATGGACAAAATTATTGGCACCCTTTAAAAATTGTGGAAAATAAGATTGTTTTAAGCATGTGATGCTCCTTTAAACTCACCTGGGGCAAGTAACAGGTGTGGGCAATATAAAAATCACACCAGAAAGCAGATAAAAAGGAGAGAAGTTCACTTAGTCTTTGCATTGTGTGTTTGTGTGTGCCACACTAAGCATAGACAACTGAAAGAGGAGAAGAGAATTGTCTGAGGACTTGAGAACCAATATAGTGGAAAAATATCAACAATCTCAAGGTTACAAGACCATCTTCAGAGATCTAGATTTGCCTTTGTCCACAGTGCACAACATTATCAAAAAGTGCAACCCATGGCACTGTAGCTAATCTTCCTGGGCGTGGACGGAAGAGGAAAATTAATGCAAGGTGTTAACGCAGGATAGTCTGGATGGTGGATAAGCAGCCCCAAACAAGTTCCAAAGATATTCAAGCTGTCCTTCAGGCTCAGGGAGCATAAGTGTCAGCGCGAACTATTCGTCATCATTTAAATGAAATGAAACACTATAGCAGGAGACCCAGGAGGACCCCTCTGCTGACACAGAGACATAAAAAAAGCAAGACTACATTTTGCCAAAATGAATTTGAGTAAGCCAAAATCCTTCTGGGAAAACTTATTGTGGACAGATGAGACCAAGATAGAGCTTTTTGGTAAAGCACATCATTCTACTGTTTACTGAAAACAGAATGAGGCCTACAAAGAAAAAACATAGTGCCTACAGTGAAATTTGGTGGAGGTTCAATGATGTTTTGGGGTTGTTTTGCTGCCTCTGGCACTGGGTGCCTTGAATGTGTGCAAGGTATCATGAAATCTGAGGATTACCAATGGATTTTGGGTCACACTGTACAGACTGGTGTCAGAAAGCTGGGTTTGTGTCCGAGATCTTGGGTCTTCCAGCAGGACAATGACCCCAAACATACACCAAAAAGCACCCAGAAATGGATGGCAACAAAGTTCTGGAGAGTTCTGAAGTGGCAGCAATGAGTCCAGATCTAAATCCCATTGAACACCTGTGGAGAGATCTTAAAATTGCTGTTGGGAAAAGGTGCCCTTCCAATAAGAGAGACCTGGAGCAGTTTGCAAAGGAAGAGTGGTTCAACAATCCAGCTGAGAGGTGTAAGAAGCTTATTGATGGTTATAGGAAGCGACTGATTTCAGTTATTTTTTTTCCAAACAGTGTGCAACCAAATATTAAGTTAGGGGTGCCGATGATTTTGTCCAGCCCATTTTTGGAATTTGGTGGACATTATGTCCAATTTGCTTTTTTTCCTCCCTTTTTTTTGTTTAGTTCCAATACACATAAAGGGAATAAACATGTGTTTAGCAAAACATGTTACTGCAATCCTTTTCTGGGAGAAATACTTCATTTTCTGGAAAAATGTCAGGGGTGCCAACATTTACAGCCATGACTGTATGTGAACCCTGCCTTACTGGTTAGAAGAGAAAACAACTGAGATACACATGCACTATTGTCCACCTTTACAGCATGTTTGTATGCAAATACATCTAAAAGAAGAAAAAATAATTAAATAACTTCAATTATCCTGTTGCAGGTGAAAGAAATAATTTGCATTCTTATACAACTTACATACAACTACTACAGTTAAAGGCAGCCTGTCAGTAGATTGATGTCACATGAACCACAGGCAGCATGAAATGCTGACAAAAAGTTTTACTGGAAATGTTGTGGTGTTTCAGAGAAAAACATAGGAGATCGTCATAATGAAGCACAAAGACTTATAGGTCATTTATGCTCCACTGGTAAAATGTAAAAGGTAAAATGTGCAATTACAATTAAGGCCTCCTGACATATGTGCGTCATCCGTCTGCATTTTATTCTGGCGCTGTAGAATTTTTTTGGGAGGGAAACTGATTACAGAAGTGATCCCAATCATTTGACTCAAGTTGGGCACTGGATAGTGAAACACACCCCAAGGGGCTGTGGACAGGGGAACGCATCTTGCTTTACCCTGTCCAGGATGCACATTTAATAAATGCTGGAAACAACTGATGACAGCTGATGGACTTTTGCACAAGGTATAAGGCCCCTCAACCATTTCATAATCCACGTACCGGAAGACTCTATAAAAGGTCAGAAATGATTTAGTAAGACTCAGCAAATGGCCACTTTATGCTAGGCATTACTTCAACAAGGAAAGCGACGTCTTCACTCCTGCACCATTAAAGGGGTACTCCGGTGGAAAACTTTTTTTTTAATTAACTGGTGCCAGAAAGTTAAACAGATTTGTAAATTACTTCTATAAAAAAAATTATTAATCCTTCCAGTACTTATTAGCGGCTGTATACTACAGAGGAAATTCTTTTCTTTTTTGGATTTCTTTTCTGTCTGACCACAGTGCTCTCTGCTGACACCTCTGTGCTCTCTGCTAATTTTCTCCTGCTCTGGACAGTTCCTGACATGGACAGAGGTGTCAGCAGAGAGCACTGTGGTTGTGACAGAAAATAAATCCAAAAAGAAAAGAACTTCCTCTGTAGTATACAGCAGCTGATACGTACTGGAAGGATTAAGAATTTTCAATAGAAGTAATTTACAAATCTGTTTAACTTTTTGGCATCAGTTGATTTAAAAAAAAAAGGTTTCACCGGAGTACCCCTTTAAATAACCACACTCATTATTCTGATTATAGCTCCACAGATAGGTAAGGCTGCCATCTAAGCATCTCGAGCACGCTGACAAAACACAGCACCATGTACTACACTGCATGTTCCGTTACTTTCACCATGTTCTGTTACTTTTGTATTTTGTTTGAAATCTAAGCTAAGGCTGCATTCACACCTCATTTTCAGCCTACAGTTGCCGGATCCGGCTGGGGGAGGGGAAAACTGTGCACTCCCATATTCCAGCCGGTCTGGCGCTGAACTCCATTTACTTTAATGAGCCGACCGGAGTCACCGTTTGACTCTGGTCGGCTAATTTTTTACCCTTATCCGGTTTCACGACTGGACCTAAAACCGTAGTATACTACGGTTTTAGGTCCGGTCACAAAACCTGATATGGGGCAGAAATGAGCCGACTGGAGTCACTTTTTGACTCCGGTCGGCTCATTAAAGTAAATGGAGTTCAGCACCGGTCCGGCTGGGGTATGGGAGCGCCCGATTTTCCCCTCCCCCAGCCGGATCTGGCAACCATAGGCTGAAAACGAGGTGTGAATGCAGCCTAAGCTGCTCATTTTAGCATTGTGCTAGGAAAAATAATAGCAAGTTATCGTCTGTTTTGAAATCCTCATACACTGCTGTACAGACTCTGCCCTTATACAGAGGTATTCTCCTCTATATTACCCGCTATCAAAATTTTTGATTCAATCAGTAGAACAAGTCGGGAGAAGTAAAAATGTAGCGTGTTTTTGTGTCTCGTAACCGAGAAGGTCTCATAATGAAAGTCTATAGGACTGTGCTACACATAGCATGCTCTAAGCTCCACCAAGAACTAAAATCCAGGAATATTTCAAGAGAAGCCAAAAAATAAGGACCTCCCCTCTAAACTAGTCAAGAGTACAGCAATGAGAATCAACAGAATAGCGGGATGATTCCTGCTGTTCCTAACACATGAAGGGTGAGAGAGTAACAGGAATTTGGGCATAACTTTTTCTGGACTTACCTTGTAATGCTTTGAAGCTAGTAAACATTTGCAGTTTGTAATGGTCTAATACATCCATTTTACAGTCATAAACCAAATGACTCTAATGAAGTTTTAAAAAAATTATTTTTCTCTTAAAAAAAGGAAGCTGATTTATGCTTATTGTGTTAAAGGGGTACTCCATCCTTAGACATCTTATCCCCTATGCTCCGAACGGTGGGGCAGCGGAGTACCACTTTGATTGTAGCATAAATAGAGATCACTCTTCATCCTTTAAGCCATAAGCTGAGAACATTAATTTTTCTGATGAGTGAAGTAAAAAAGTATAAGAAATACACTGCTCAAAAAAATAAAGAGAACACTTAAACATCACAATGTAACTCCAAGTCAATCCCACTTCTGTGAAATCACACTGTCCACTCAGGAAGCAACACTGATTGACAATCAATTTCACATGCTGTTGTGCAAATGGAACATGAATGATGGCGGTGCTTTCACTCTAGTGGTAGCATGAGACGGAGTCCACAACCCACACAAGTGGCTCAGGTAGTGCAGCTCATCCAGGAGCAAGAAGGCAAGAAGGTTTGCTGTGTCTGTAAGCATAGTGTCCAGAGCATGGAGGAGATACTAGGAGACAGGCCAGTACATCAGGAGACGTGGAGGAGGCCGTAGGAGGGCAACAACCTAGCAGCAGGACCACTACCTCTGCCTTTGTGCAAGGAGGAGCAGGAGGAGCACTGGCAGAGCCCTACAAAACAACCTTCAGCTGGCCACTCAACCGGTCAGAAACAGACTGCATAAGGGTGGTATTAGGGCCCGACATCCACAGGTGGAGGTTGTGCTTACAGCCTAACACTATGCAAAACGTTTGGAATTTGCCAGAGAATATCAAGATTGGCAAATTCATCACTGGCACCCTGTGCTCTTCACAGATTAAAGCAGGTTCACATTGAGCACATGTGACAGACGTGATTGAGTCTGGAGACGCCGTGGAGAACGTTTTGCTGCCTGCAACATCCTCCAGCATGACCGGTTTGGCGGTGGGTCAGTAATGGTGTGGGGTGGCATTTCTTTTGGGGCCACACAGCTCTCCATGTGCTTGCCAGAGGTAGCCTGACTGCCAGAAGATAATGAGAACATCAGACCCCTTGTGAGACCATATACTGGTGCGGTTACCTCTAGGTTCCTCCTAATGCAATACAATGCTCGACCTCATGTGGCTGGAGTGTGTCAGCAATTCCTGCAAGAGGAAGGCATTGATGCTGTGGGCTGGCCCACCCGTTCCCCAGACCTGAATCAGCTTGAGCACCTCTGGGACATCATGTCTCGATCCATCCACCAACAGGCTGTCCAGGAATTGGTGGAGGCTTTAATCCAGGTCTGGGAGGACATCCCTCAGGAGACCATCCGCCACCTCATCCGGAGCATGCCCGGGCATTGTAGGGAGGTCATATGGGCACGTGGAGGCCACACACACTACTGAGCCTCATTTTGACTTGTTTTAAAGACATTCCAGACCTCCATGGGTTGATAAATTTCATTTCCATTGATAATTTTTGTGTGATTTTGTTGTCAGCACATTCATCTATGTAAAGACGAAAGTATTTCATACGATTAATTCAGATCTAGGATGTGATATCTTAGTGTTCCCTTTATTTTTTTTGAGCAGTGTAGTTAACAAACAATTTGACATCCAGTATAGTACCCATTGCAGCTCAAAAACTAGTTATCACTTAGGCACCTTACACATTATAAAATTAATCTGTTTTAAAGATCTGTTTAATGTTCTGTTATAAAAACCCTTAAAATCGGCCGTTACAGTATACCATACGGCCATTACAAAATCCCATTATGGTCTATGAGATTTTTACATTATCCGTTTTAACCCGTTATAGCCCGTTATTAATAACGGACATTATTTTATGACGGGAGAAGCATGCACTATTTTCTCCAGTCACAAAATAACGCCAGTTATTAATAACGGGCAATAACGGGTTAAAACGGATAATGTAAAAATCCCATAGACAATAATGGGATTTTGTAACTGGCATTTAATGGCCGATTTTAAGGGCTTTAATAACGGAACATTGAATGGATCTTTAAAACAGATTAATTTTATAGTGTGAAAGGGGCCTTAGCTTTTTTACAGGTTTGGCCAGGGCCTGGGCAAGGTATTTTGGTGCCCAAGGCAGATAACACAAATGGCACAAATGGTTCTTCTCCTTACTTGATTGAGTGTATTTTAATTAAATTACTGTATGTAGTCCTGTTACTTTGTTATATCAAACATCTCATATCTATCTACCTATCTGACAAATATGATAAAAATATGTAAAGACGAAAGTATTTCATAAAATTAGTTAATTCATTCAGATCTAGGAAATGATACCTTAGTGTTCCCTTTATTTATTTTTTTGAGCAGTGTATTTAGCTATAAGGAGTTCAAAATATTTTTTTAAAGGAATCTATGTCATCATGACTTACAGTAGCTCTGAAGGCCAAAAAAGGTTTAATGTGCTACTTGATGGGTGTCTCTAAGAAAGTGTCCATTCAGTATATATTCCTTTTTGCAAAAGAAATTCCATAAGCTAAATAATCAGGTTAGTAATATTAACCAATAAGTTAAAGGGGTACTCCGCCCCTAGACATCTTATCCCCTATCCAAAGGATAGAGCATAAGATGTCTAATAGCGGGGGTCCCCAGTGGCGGCACCTCAGCTGCCTCAGCTGCGGCACCTCAGACATCCGATGCACGGAGCGAAATTCGCTCCATGCTGTGTGACTGGCGATGCAGGGCGGAGGCTCCTGATGTCACGGCCACACCCCGCTCGTGACGCCACAGCCATGCCCCCTCCCATAGACTTGCATTGAGGGGGCGTGGCTCTGATGTCACAAGCGGGGCACGGCCTTTATGTCACAAGCCTCCGGCGCTCTGGTGCTGCACCCGACGCTCTAAACAAATGCCTGGTGCAGCAGGGAGATCGCAGGGAGTCCCCAGCAGCGGTACCTCCGTTATCAGACATCTTACCCCCTATCCTTTGGATAGGGGATAAGATGTCTAGGGGCGGAGTACCCCCTTAGTTATTAAGCCTCAAAATATTGAAACGCCAGAGGGTTAAATAAGGGGAAATATGAGCACTTGTTTAAAGTTAGACATTCATTCTGTTGTTGACTAAGACTTTTTGCACCAGTTCATACCTCTAACGTAGCTTGTGCGCCTCTGTTGTTTAAGAGTGTTGATTTGCTCCCTCGGGATCACAGAAGTTACAGCAGTCAGCAATGCTAAGTCTCTGCTGGCTTCCCGATTCTGTATGCCCAGCTGGGGAATATTAAGATGTGTATTCACCTTCTTCACATCAGCACAGGCTGCAATGGTCATGCTGTGGTGGCCGGAGTAAATAAATGAGAGGCCAAATGGAAATGATGCCCATTCGATATCATAAGATACTTTTTTCAGGATAAATCCTGAAATATGGTTATTACCAGTCCCCATGGCAGAGATTTCCAGATTCTCTAAAATTTTAGGAAATGACAAAAGATATCTTAAGAAGCATATATATATATATATATATATATATATATATATATACCGAGGAATTCTCTCAGGGATGACTTTAGAGGCCAATTTGGGGCCTCACAGTGAGCCTCTGGACAACCAATTTGGGGATGTCACATATCCTTCAAAGCTTTAAACATTAAAAACGGGGAAGATCATCTCAAGAGCTTCTACTCTGTTCTTTGCGCTGGACCTCTTGTATTATATCTGCTTTGCCTTTTTAGACTAGTTTAATCACATTAGACAATGAATATCTGAAAAAAGACCAAAGGTAGTTTGCTCCTCCGCATTTGTATGATCTGTCAATACGACCAGTCAGTTTTAGCCTCAACTTGTATCTGTTGATATCTCATTGTGGGTTTGATACTGACAATAACTCTGATCTGATTTGCCAATAGGAACCTATCACAGCTCAGATTTTAATATATCAAAATCAAAAGACATGAAATCCGAGTTGTGATTGGTGGCTATGATCAGACAGTTTGTGTCCTGAGTGACAATTTACTATAGCACAGAAATTGGCAGCTTGTTTTCATTTGCCCCTCATCTTATGGATGCCAATGGGCACTGTATTACTAATCCATTCCACACAGATCTGTTAAGCTGCTATGTGTATGTGGAAGAATTCAATTCACATGATATAAAATCTGTCTAAAATTTAAACTGTCTGATTTGCCCATAGCAACCAATCAAGGCTCTGCTTTTATTTTACCAGAGCAATTGGAGGAATGAAAGGTCAGCTGCTGTTGGTTGCTATGGGCAAATCAGTTTTTGTCTCCAACAGATTAAATCTGGGCAATTAAATGCTTATTCATTGTATCAGAACACTGGGGCAGATTTATTAAAATATTAATCCAATTTTTCTGGTGTAAATACATTTAAAAATATTGGACCAAATTGATCAATCTGTTGGATACAAAACCTGTCTGATTTGCCCACAGCAACCAATCACAGCTCAGCTTTCACTTTGCCAGAATTCGTTAGCTGAGCTGTGATTGGTTGCCATGTGCAAATCACTACGGTTTTTGTGTCCAACAAATTGGGCCAGTCTGGGCCATAGTTACCGGGCAAAATACCATGGGGGAAATTTACTAAACTCACACACTAGTCTCAAGTAAAAGCTGCAGCTGTAGGATTTGTCATAAAGGGTGTTCATGAAGAGGCACATGATGCACCCAAGATTGCTTTCTGGCATACGGTATATTGTAGAAAATTTAGTGTGCTCAATGGCCATATCCTTTTCATACTAACCATGCCCACATGTTTTAAAGTGGTCAGCATAAAATGTCAAAAAGGCACAATTCACCAGGGACTTGTTAAAAAATGTGACTCTTTTAAACCTAAGAATTGCCACCGCAGGGCCCTTGCGTTATCTAGAGATAGGCTTATATTAAAACAATAACGGCTTATCACACACTTATTATTTAGTTGTAACACAAAGGAATTGTGGGTTCATATCGCCCATAAGATAAAGTATATGTCACGATGCCGGCTGGCAGGTAGTGGATCCTCTGTGCCAGAGAGGGATTGGCGTGGACCGTGCTAGTGGATCGGTTCTAAGTCACTACTGGTTTTCACCAGAGCCCGCCGCAAAGCGGGATGGTCTTGCTGCGGCGGTAGTGACCAGGTCGTATCCACTAGCAACGGCTCAACCTCTCTGGCTGCTGAAGATAGGCGCGGTACAAGGGAGTAGACAGAAGCAAGGTCGGACGTAGCAGAAGGTCGGGGCAGGCAGCAAGGATCGTAGTCAGGGGCAACGGCAGGAGGTCTGGAACACAGGCTAGGAACACACAAGGAAACGCTTTCACTGGCACGATGGCAACAAGATCCGGCAAGGAAGTGCAGGGGAAGTGATGTGATATAGGGAAGTGCACAGGTGATAACACTAATTGGAACCACTGCGCCAATCAGCGGCGCAGTGGCCCTTTAAATCGCAAAGACCCGGCGCGCGCGCGCCCTAGGGAGCGGGGCCGCGCGCGCCGGGACAGGACTGACGGGGAGCGAGTCAGGTACGGGAGCCGGGGTGCGCATCGCGAGCGGGCGCTACCCGCATCGCGAATCGCATCCCGGCTGGAGGCGGTATCGCAGCGCCCCGGGTCAGTGGATCTGACCGGAGCGCTGCAGTGAGGAGAGTGTAGCGAGCGCTCCGGGGAGGAGCGGGGACCCGGAGCGCTCGGCGTAACAGTACCCCCCCCCTTGGGTCTCCCCCTCTTCTTAGAGCCTGAGAACCTGAGGAGCAGACTTTTGTCTAGGATATTGTCCTCAGGTTCCCAGGATCTCTCTTCTGGACCACAACCCTCCCAATCCACTAAAAAAAAAGTTTTCCCTCTGACCTTTTTGGATGCCAAAATCTCTTTGACGGAGAAGATGTCCGAGGAGCCGGAAACAGGAGTGGGAGGAACAGATTTGGGAGAGAAACGGTTAATGATAAGTGGTTTAAGAAGAGAAACGTGAAAGGCATTAGGAATACGAAGAGAAGGAGGAAGAAGAAGTTTGTAAGAGACAGGATTAATCTGGCACAAAATTTTGAAAGGACCAAGATAGCGTGGTCCCAACTTATAGCTAGGGACACGGAAGCGGACATATTTAGCGGAGAGCCATACCTTGTCTCCAGGGGAAAAAATGGGAGGAGCTCTTCTTTTCCTATCCGCGAACTTCTTCATGCGTGATGAAGCCTGTAAGAGAGAATTTTGGGTCTCTCTCCATATGATGGAAAGATCACGAGAAATTTCATCCACAGCGGGCAGACCAGAGGGCAAGGGGGTAGGGAGGGGGGGAAGAGGGTGACGGCCGTACACCACGAAAAATGGGGATTTGGAGGAAGATTCAGAGACTCTGAAATTATACGAGAATTCGGCCCAAGGTAGAAGATCTGCCCAGTCATCCTGGCGGGAGGAAACAAAATGTCGTAAATAATCACCCAAGACCTGGTTAATTCTTTCTACTTGTCCATTGGATTGAGGATGATATGCAGAAGAAAAATTTTATTTAATCTTGAGTTGTTTACAGAGAGCCCTCCAGAATTTAGACACGAATTGGACGCCTCTATCCGAGACGATCTGCGTAGGCAACCCGTGAAGACGAAAAATGTGTACAAAAAATTGTTTAGCCAACTGAGGCGCTGAAGGAAGACCAGGAAGAGGGATGAAATGTGCCATTTTGGAGAATCGATCAACGACCACCCAAATAACAGTGTTGCCACGGGAAGGGGGTAAGTCAGTAATAAAATCCATACCAATCAGAGACCAAGGCTGTTCGGGGACAGGCAGAGGATGAAGAAAACCAGCGGGCTTCTGGCGAGGAGTCTTATCCCGGGCACAGATAGTGCAGGCTCGCACAAAGTCCACCACATCCGTCTCTAGAGTCGGCCACCAATAGAAGCGAGAGATGAGTTGCACAGATTTCTTGATGCCCGCATGACCTGCGAGATGGGAGGAGTGACCCCATTTGAGGATTCCGAGGCGTTGGCGTGGAGAAACAAAGGTCTTTCCTGGAGGAGTTTGCCTGATGGAGGCTGGAGAAGTGGAAATCAGGCAGTCAGGAGGAATGATGTGTTGCGGAGAGAGTTCAACTTCAGAAGCATCTGAGGAACGAGAGAGAGCATCGGCCCTAATGTTCTTATCGGCAGGCCGAAAGTGAATTTCAAAATTAAATCGGGCAAAGAACAGAGACCACCTGGCCTGGCGAGGATTCAGCCGTTGGGCAGACTGGAGGTAGGAGAGGTTCTTGTGATCGGTGAAAATAATAACTGGAAATCTTGAACCCTCCAGCAGATGCCTCCATTCCTCAAGTGCTAATTTAATGGCTAGAAGCTCTCGATCCCCGATGGAGTAGTTCCTCTCCGCCGGAGAGAAGGTCCTAGAAAAAAAACCACAAGTAACAGCATGCCCGGAAGAATTTTTTTGTAGAAGGACAGCTCCAGCTCCCACTGAGGAGGCATCAACCTCCAATAGGAAGGGTTTAGATGGGTCAGGTCTGGAGAGCACGGGAGCCGAAGAAAAGGCAGACTTGAGCCGTTTAAAGGCGTCTTCCGCTTGAGGAGGCCAAGATTTGGGATCGGCATTTTTTTTGGTTAAAGCCACGATAGGAGCCACAACGGTAGAAAAATGTGGAATAAATTGCCTGTAATAATTGGCGAACCCCAAAAAACGTTGGATAGCACGGAGTCCGGAGGGGCGTGGCCAATCTAAGACGGCAGAGAGTTTGTCTGGATCCATTTGTAGTCCCTGGCCAGAGACCAAGTATCCTAGGAAGGGAAGAGATTGGCATTCAAACAGACATTTCTCTATTTTGGCATAGAGTTGATTGTCACGACGTCTCTGAAGAACCATACGGACATGCTGGCGGTGTTCTTCTAGATTGGCAGAAAAAATCAGGATATCGTCCAGATATACAACAACACAGGAGTATAAGAGATCACGAAAAATTTCATTAACAAAGTCTTGGAAGACGGCAGGGGCGTTGCACAGGCCAAAGGGCATGACCAGATACTCAAAGTGTCCATCTCTGGTGTTAAATGCCGTTTTCCATTCATCCCCCTCTCTGATGCGGATGAGATTATAAGCACCTCTTAAGTCCAGTTTGGTAAAGATGTGGGCACCTTGGAGGCGATCAAAGAGTTCAGAGATGAGGGGTAGGGGGTAGCGGTTCTTAACCGTGATTTTATTAAGACCGCGGTAGTCAATGCAAGGACGTAGAGAGCCATCTTTTTTGGACACAAAGAAAAATCCGGCTCCGGCAGGAGAGGAGGATTTACGGATAAAGCCCTTTTTTAAATTTTCCTGGACGTATTCAGACATGGCAAGAGTCTCTGGAGCGGAGAGAGGATAAATTCTGCCCCGGGGTGGAGTAGTGCCCGGGAGGAGGTCGATAGGACAATCATAAGGCCTGTGAAGAGGTAGAGTCTCAGCTTGTTTTTTGCAAAAAACATCCGCAAAGTCCATATAGGCCTTAGGGAGACCGGTTACAGGAGGAACCACAGAGTCACGGCAAGGTTTACTGGGAACCGGTTTTAGGCAGTCCTTGGAACAAGAGGGCCCCCAACTCTTGATCTCCCCAGTGGACCAATCCAGGGTTGGGGAATGAAGTTGAAGCCAGGGAAGTCCAAGGAGAATTTCAGAAGTGCAATTGGGGAGGACCAAAAGTTCAATCCTCTCGTGATGAGATCCGATGCACATTAGAAGGGGCTCCGTGCGGAAACGTATGGTACAGTCCAATCTTTCATTGTTTACACAATTGATGTAGAGGGGTCTGGCCAGACTGGTCACCGGGATGTTGAACCTGTTGACGAGAGAGGCCAAAATAAAATTTCCTGCAGATCCGGAGTCCAAGAAGGCCATAGTAGAGAAGGAGAAGGTAGAGGCAGATATCCGCACAGGCACAGTAAGACGTGGAGAAGCAGAGTAGACATCAAGGACTGTCTCACTTTTGTGCGGAGTCAGCGTACGTCTTTCCAGGCGGGGAGGACGGATAGGACAATCCTTCAGGAAGTGTTCGGTACTAGCACAGTACAGGCACAGATTCTCCATGCGGCGTCGTGTCCTCTCTTGAGGTGTCAGGCGAGACCGGTCGACCTGCATAGCCTCCACGGCGGGAGGCACAGGAACAGATTGCAGGGGACCAGAGGAGAGAGGAGCCGGGGAGAAGAAACGCCTCGTGCGAACAGAGTCCATATCCTGGCGGAGCTCCTGACGCCTTTCGGAAAAACGCATGTCAATGCGAGTGGCTAGGTGAATGAGTTCATGTAGATTAGCAGGGATTTCTCGTGCGGCCAGAACATCTTTAATGTTGCTGGATAGGCCTTTTTTAAAGGTCGCGCAGAGGGCCTCATTATTCCAGGATAATTCTGAAGCAAGAGTACGGAATTGTACGGCATACTCGCCAACGGAAGAATTACCCTGGACCAGGTTCAACAGGGCAGTCTCAGCAGAAGAGGCTCGGGCAGGTTCCTCAAAGACACTTCGAATTTCCGAGAAGAAGGAGTGTACAGAGGCAGTGACGGGGTCATTGCGGTCCCAGAGCGGTGTGGCCCAAGACAGGGCTTTTCCAGACAGAAGGCTGACTACGAAAGCCACCTTAGACCTTTCAGTGGGAAACTGGTCCGACATCATCTCCAAGTGCAGTGAACATTGGGAAAGAAAGCCACGGCAAAACTTAGAGTCCCCATCAAATTTATCCGGCAAGGATAGTCGTAGTCCAGAAGCGGCCACTCGCTGCGGAGGAGGTGCAGGAGCTGGCGGAGGAGATGATTGCTGAAGCTGTGGTAGTAACTGCTGTAGCATAACGGTCAGTTGAGACAGCTGTTGGCCTTGTTGCGCTATCTGTTGTGACTGCTGGGCGACCACCGTGGTGAGGTCAGCGACAACTGGCAGAGGAACTTCAGCGGGATCCATGGCCGGATCTACTGTCACGATGCCGGCTGGCAGGTAGTGGATCCTCTGTGCCAGAGAGGGATTGGCGTGGACCGTGCTAGTGGATCGGTTCTAAGTCACTACTGGTTTTCACCAGAGCCCGCCGCAAAGCGGGATGGTCTTGCTGCGGCGGTAGTGACCAGGTCGTATCCACTAGCAACGGCTCAACCTCTCTGGCTGCTGAAGATAGGCGCGGTACAAGGGAGTAGACAGAAGCAAGGTCGGACGTAGCAGAAGGTCGGGGCAGGCAGCAAGGATCGTAGTCAGGGGCAACGGCAGGAGGTCTGGAACACAGGCTAGGAACACACAAGGAAACGCTTTCACTGGCACGATGGCAACAAGATCCGGCAAGGAAGTGCAGGGGAAGTGATGTGATATAGGGAAGTGCACAGGTGATAACACTAATTGGAACCACTGCGCCAATCAGCGGCGCAGTGGCCCTTTAAATCGCAAAGACCCGGCGCGCGCGCGCCCTAGGGAGCGGGGCCGCGCGCGCCGGGACAGGACTGACGGGGAGCGAGTCAGGTACGGGAGCCGGGGTGCGCATCGCGAGCGGGCGCTACCCGCATCGCGAATCGCATCCCGGCTGGAGGCGGTATCGCAGCGCCCCGGGTCAGTGGATCTGACCGGAGCGCTGCAGTGAGGAGAGTGTAGCGAGCGCTCCGGGGAGGAGCGGGGACCCGGAGCGCTCGGCGTAACAGTATACCACTTGTGTTCATAGATGTTCAACCTTAATAGCTCACATATATACGGTAATGCGTAATCAATTTACAGCAATATATTCCACCTGTAAAAAAATACATTCAACCTGTAAAACAATGTCCCAATATTGTTGAATCTTTTTGAATGTGGGACAAGCCTGAATAGTCGCTTTCTCATCAGAAGCAATCACAAACGCGTTTCGGGGTATCATAGGATTTATCCAAACCCCTACTTCAGTGGTGTATACATTGTGTATGATGCTGCCTCCATTTATATCTACCTGATCAACTCACCTGTGTCATTATCATATCTTAAATAAAACCTGGTGTGGATTGGGTTTGAAAAAGCTAAATGGATAAAAAGGGTGGAAATGGGAAGGAGAATAAATGTAATAGTGACAATAATAAAGCCAAGAGAATGAATAATATATGAAAACTATGGGTAGTGGGGATAGAATAAAATAAAACCTGGAAAATAAAATCAAACATGAAAAAAATAAAATAAGTAGTAATATATATATATATATATATATATATATATATATATACATACATATATATATATATATATATTATTATTTTTTTTTTATTTTTTTATATATATATATTTTCATTATTATTATTACTACTTATTTAATTTTTTCATGTTTGATTTTATTTTCCAAATTGCATTTTATTATATCCCCACTACCTATAGTTTTCATATATTATTAATTTTCTTGGCAATATTATCACTATTGCATTTATTCTCCTTCCCATTTCCTCCCTTTAATTCATTTTGCTTTTTCAAACCTAATCCACACCAGGTTTTATTTAACATATAATTAGGAGACAGATGATTTGATCAGGTAGATTTAAATGGAGCCAGCATCATACACAATGTATATACCACTGAAGAAGGGGTAAGGATAAATCCTATGATACCCCGAAACACGTTTGTGATTGCTTCTGAGGAGAAAGCAGCTATTCAGGCTTGTCCCACATTCACACAGAGCATCTTATGAATGTCTTTTCGAAGTATGGCACTGTGGCTATTGACACCTGTGAAAGACTATTGGACCCGAAGTAAATTGGCAAGACGGGAATATCTGCCATCCATACCCCTGCTTACTGGGACTTTTCACTTGAGATACCTGCAATAACACAAGTTTATAACTGCTCCAGGGAGTGTGTGCCCCGAACCCGGTCAGCTGATCTGTAGACAGCTGACCGCAACCTCCGGAAAGCTTGCCAGCATGTGTGGCCGCAGCGAACACCCTTAGACCACCGCTGGCTGGAGCAAAAGGACACAGAGCTATAGGCAGGAGCTGAACCGCAGGACGTGGATTGGTGAGTACAGCACTGATATCTTATGCCCATAAATACAAGTCATACGCTGATAGGTCCAGACACGGACAATATTGGGACATTGTTTTACAGACTAAATGTATTTTTTACAGATGAAATATATTTCTGTAAATTGATTACACATCATATGTCAGCTATTAAAGGGGATATCCACCATAAGGTGATTTTAGTACATACCTGGAAGACAGTAACGGACATGCTTAGGAGGGATCTGTGCTTGTCTTGGGGCTAAATGGCTATGTTGTGATATTACCATAACATTGTGGCTAACTTTTAGTGAACTGGTATTTCCTGTTTGAGTTTTCTTTTTTGCCTACAAATCCCATAATTCCATTTTCCTCCCTCCCACACATCAGCTACCCCACCCATTGAAACATAAATGAGCTGCATCCATTCCAAAGACCTGTGGTTTTCAATCAGGGTGCCTACAGCTGTTGCATTAGTTGCAGATTGATCTCTCTCCCACCAAGCGATCCCTCCACCCATTGAAGCTTTTCTCCTATATTGTGTGTTTTATTATTAATATTGAATATATGTTTTATGGTATAGCAGGCTCCATCCAATTTTTCAACCTTATACCCACCACATACTCAGTCTTCCGACTGAGTAAGACACTGAGGACTGCTCTGTTGGTTATTTTGTTGTATATTATTTTTTCTCTTTGAGTGAGAGATTTGAAGTTAACCTTGTGTCTTCTATTGTGCGCTCCACAACCTATACAGTTATAATCTATCTTTTAAACCTAAAGCCAGACATTTTTGGAGTAAATAAAGCTAACTAATAGTTGGTCTAAGCCTAAACTAGGTAGTCCAAAGATGTACCAGATGTATCAAACCGTCTCAGACACTGATCACTCCGGTGCACTATTCATGTATGTTCACAGCAAAGCTGGCTGAACGGAATTGAGGAATTGTGGCAGAATGTATGTTCTCATAACACAGAATTTTGCGAAATTCAAGCAGCATTGATTTAAATTCCACTGTGTGATCTATACCCATAGCCTGTCTACGTTTACACAGTCTAACTGTTAGGCACTAGATATAATAACATGGCTGTGTTGAATAAATTAATATTTCATTCCATTTTTTGAGCTTATTATTCCCAGGCATATTACCAGTGATGCCTGACTGAAGACTTGATGTGCTGACTCAAGGGGAAGTGTCATTTATATGAAATACTGTAACTGCCTTTCCTAGAATGATGATGTAATGTCCGTTTACTTGTTTTTGTATTTTTCTGTTTAGGTATGTATTTTCTGAGCAGTTTGCTATTCTCCCTGGATTGGGAATGGTTAATGCACAGAACCAATGAGATCTCGGATGTGTCTAGTTTAGCTCGAGTTATTCTGCATTTTCTGCTGGTTATTTCATGCAATAAACTACTATAATGTCTGTTTGTGCAATACTCTGACTATGTCTGCTTAAGCATTTACCTTGTGTTTATTTTGTGATTTTATCTGAGTTTAACCATGGTTAAATAGTCTTGTTGATTTTAGTCTGTTGCATTTGTTGGTTTTAGGATTAGTATGTCCGTTCTACTTAGTCTGTGTTCACACTACCTGTGTTCCTGTTTGGTATCTTGAAATCTGTTCAGACTCGTCCAGTTTTAGTCTTGCTTGTTACCTGTGCTCTGTAGGTTATAATTCCCGTTTGGTATCCTGGAGTCTATTTAGACTCATCTGGTTCTAGTCCTGTGTTTCGTGTTTTTACATTTCTGTTTCCTACTGGGTCAGCATCCTGATCACCCTCTGACCAGAAGTCTATTTGGCTTTATTATGCCGTCTACTCCTTTTGTGGAGTGGGGTGTCCAGTTTGTTTGTTCTGTGTCCCAATGTGAACAGTGTCCTATGTTCCCTGATCAGTTTAGTGTTTTAGCTCTCAGTTCTTCCATTCATCTCCTGCATATTCTAAATTCTGCTGTATACCTGTTCCATACCTAGTCTTGTTCATTTATCCATATCTGCCTTTATCTGGATTCCAGTTTGTGTACTGTTTGTTTATACACTATGGGGGGTATTTATCAAAGGATTTATGTGTTTTTTTTTCACGTAACTTTGGCGCAATACTTTGGCGCAGTGTCTTTTTGCGCCAAAGTTTGGCGCATCTTCTCCACTGTCATTTTTACAACTTTCTCAAAATCACACAGTCCCGTGTGTGATTTTAACTTTAGTCAGTAATTCATCATTTGCGCCAATCTTTCATGTTTTTTTTGGCGCAAATCCCCGCCAAGAAATTTTGCACATGGAAAACACACTTTGCAATGTCAGAAAATGTAAAGGTTTAAAAATACATTAAAAATGTTTTTTTGGGAAAGCATCGTCGCCTCCAGGGCTGCTCAATACTATCCTGCGACATAGTTGTCTCTGAGGAACCTTCACCCTCCGTTGAGCCAGCATTGGACATGGCCACAGGGGTTTCAGGAAAGGTAAGCACTAAAGCAGTGGTCTCCAACCTGCGGACCTCCAGATGTTGCAAAACTACAACTCCCAGCATGCCCGGACAGCCAACGGCTGTCCGGGCATGCAGGGAATTGTAGTTTTGCAACATCTGGAGGTCCGCAGGTTGAAGACCACTGCACTAAAGTAACAAAAAAAAAAAAAAACTACCCAAGTTGAAAATAAAATCCATTTCACATGGTGGCTATAAACCCCACAAAAGAAAATAACTCATGTCGCTTGCTGATATACTGCAGGAGGGACTCCGAAATGGCTGCTCTACAAGGCAAAATGCGCCGTCCTCTGCGGTGGTAAGTTCTGTGTAAAAGGCGCTGTGAACAGCTGATTTCAACATTTGAGCCAAAATTACTAACAACTTGCACCAAATGATAAATTTGGTGCATGTCCACGAAAACCAAAGTGAAAAAAAAGGGTAAAAAGAAACTGTCAACAGGCAAAATTGTTAAATACCCCCCTCTATTCTGACCTGTTAGCATTTGTATCCTGTCTGGTTTATCTGTTCTGGTTTTGGTATTCCTGTTCTGTTTCTGGCCTGTGACCGACTATGTATATTATTTGTTTTTACGCCACTGCACTTTAGCGCAGGAAGGGACCAACTCCAAGTTGTCGATTCACCGCTTAGGGTGTATGGGCAAGTAGGCAGGGAAAGTGTCACTAGGGATAGCTTAGGGCTCACTACTCCATGTCCCCCCAGTCGGTCATGACAGATGATGATTAGGCAGGAGTACTCTTAAGGGAGTCAGTGTGAACAGGGTTCATTTTACCCAATGGAAGGAAGCCCTCAGGATGTTGCTTTCAATAAAGAAGAAGGCAAACTTACATGAAGAAGCTACTATAGCCACATGTTCTCTTAAAGGACAAAACAATTGTTGCTCGTATTCTAGTGAATGCACCTGCTTGTTGCCCTGCTGTATGAAGTTTTGCATGTCGGAATAAAGAATGTGTTGGGTCCCATCCTGGTGAGTGCAGTCCTGTTCTTTCTCATTGGATTTATATTTTGGATCGTGAATGCTAAGGATTATTGCACCATCCAGCATACCCTTGTACACTGCTAAGAGGTCCTACTAAATTACTATAACAGGATCCCTTTAGCTGTGCATATAAACTCAGGCTTATCCACATTTGAATTATGCATATTAGATAATTAATAGACATATGTCTACAACAATATTCACGTATGCTTTATTACCTAGTGCCAGTAAGTAAGCTATCATTCTCATACATTAAATATTATAATCCTCTTATGCGGGACTATTATTAGGAGAAAAAAATGGTACACACTACACACTTCCTACTTGACAATAGATAAAACATTTCCCTAAAACCTTGACTACCATAGATTATGCATTATAAATGTCACTGCATCCACCCAGAAGTGCAGAATAGTGATGGGAAGGAAATAAGGGCACCATCATTTTCCCATAAACCTAGGTGATGGAGCTGCACACCGCGAATCAACAATAACGACAGCTTAATTGTGTAGAACATAGAGGTAACTATGTGTAATTGCTAGAGGCCATCCCTTCTTCACACATCATTACTCATCACACCACACTTGTTCTAGGCTGTAGACTCCACTTACAATATTTTATTAGAATTCTGCTTCAGGAATTCTCTTCTAAAAAAAAACTGACCTTGGAAGTTTGCCACAAGTATACAGTGTAGCTGTTAAATGGGTAACATAACAGAATATTAAGTGACTTCATTAATGCTTTCTAAAACTGTACTAGTGTATCCAGTCACATCCAAAGCACTTGATGTATCTCAGCAGCACCATTCTTTGTATTATAGATAAGGGAGATAAAAACATTTATTTATCTTTTTTTTTTTTTTTTTATCAGTAGAAACCTATCTTAATTTTTACGTTTAAAGGTGTACTCCGCCCCTAGACATCTTATCCCCTATCCAAAGGATAGGGGATAAGATGTCAGATTGCCACGGTCCCGCTGCTGGGGACCCCCGGGATCCCCGCTGCGGCACCCCGCTGTCATTACTGCACAGAGCGGGTTCGTTCTGTGCGTAATGACGGGCGATAAAGGGGACGGAGCAGCGTGACATCATGGATCCGCCCCTCGTGACATCACAGCCCGCCCCCTTAATGCAAGTCTTTGGGAGGGGGCGTGGCGACCACCACGCCCCTCCCATAGACTTGTATTGAAAGGGGCGGGCAATGACGTCACGAGGGGCGGAGCCATGACGTAATGATGCTCCGGCCCCTGTATTGCCCGTCATTACGTGCAGAGTGAACTCGCTCTGTGCTGTAATGATAGCTGGGTGCCGCAGCGGGGATCCCGGGGGTCCCCAGCAGCGGGACAGCGGCGATCTGACATCTTATCCACTATCCTTTGGATAGGGGATAAGATGTCTAGGGGCAGAATACCCCTTTAACATTAATGCCTTATCAGAAAATTGTTTACATTTTTTTTATGTTTAACAAGTATTTTAAATGGGCACTGTCAGATCAAAAAAACATTTTATATGCTAAAGATCTTTTGTAATATGGTTGTTTAAAAGTTTTTGAATATTTAATAAAGAAAAAGGCTACTGAAAATCCCACCACTAGGGATCCCCATAGCTACTGGGACACTAACCAGTCCTGCAGCAGCATCAGGCTTGTTCATGAGGACTAACGCTGTGAGCTACCGTAATTAAAAGAGGCATTTTTTATAATAAATATAGGTGATAAAGGCATAACAATGATGTAGATGTACATGGTCAGGATTAGGTAACATTTTTTTTTTTTTTGTGGGATCTGACAGGTACGCTTTAAGAATTTTTGGTATTTTATCTAAATTAAAATTTTACTTTTGAAATAATACTGAAATCTAGCCGTTTGAATCCTTGCCATTGAGCCAAATACTAAGCTAAGACTTCCAGTTCTGTTAAGAAAATATTTTAACATTCTCCTCCTTATCATCACAAGCAGGAATATAGTGAAAGGTAACACCAGTATAATATATATATATATATATATATATTTTTTTTTTTTTTTTTTTTTATGGCACCTTTCCCCCAGTGGGACATAAAGTGCTTATTAAGCACATGCTCTCAGAATTAACCTAATCAGCTGCTGAATAATAGTGGTTACTATTATCCAATTTAATGGTACCAATTTATCGACCTCGGAAGGGTGAAGGGCAGAGTTGGCCCTGCTGGGATTCAAAGCTGTGACCCTGAGGTTCCAACAGGCTCTCTCATCGGCTTATATACAACATAGGATCAAGTAATTTACAATTGGTGATTGCAAAGCTCAGCCTCCTCCCCCTCTACACAATGATCACTGCATAGGTTACAGAGTATGCCTAGAAAACTCTCATAGAAGATAATAAGGTTCCCTCCAGTCTATTGTTTTCTTTTGTCAATAGAGCTGCTGTAAACCATCTCTAAATGCTGTGAAAAAACTCAGGCAATATGGTTGCCCCCATAATAATACACGGAAAAAATTTAATAAAATTTACAATAAAAAAAAATAGAAAGATGAGAAAAAAGATAAAAACTAATTTTGTGATTGGCTCTCATCAGTACAAAAGTAAATCTTGGTGGCACACACTTTATAGAGGTATTCCAGCATCATAATCTTTTAGATGCTTGTGGAGGGCTGGTGAAATGAATACAGTCATGGCCGTAAATGTTGGCAACCCTGAAAATTTTCCCAGAAAATGAAGTATTTCTCACAGAAAAGGATTGCAGTAACACATGTTTTGCTATACACATGTGTGGTGAACCAGGAGAGTTGTGGTGTCTGGGGTGTTGCGGTGATGTAAGTGCAGGGTCTGGTGGTCTAAACCCTTAGTTGTCGTGACGCCAGGGTGAAGTTTCCTTAGTGTTAATGGTCTTACCATCAACCGTCCCAGAAACAGCAGGGAAAATAACGGAATGTCCACAGCAGACTTTATGAATAAACTGAAGAACTTTACTTGAGGATTTTATGCAACAGTCTCTATACATAACAGTCTCTTAAGAAGTAACCGGAATGCAGGTTCCTCAAAGGTTTTGCTGGGACTTTGAAGCAATGAGCTTTGATGCAGGCCACTGTGCTACTAATTATAATATTTTAGCTGGTAGTAGTCACACAGGATTTGATAGATTGAGCTTTGTAACTCACGGTTTAGTGGCTGCTGGCTCTTTCAGGCTTTGGCCTAGATGAATTGAGATTTGTGCTGAGATATTTGTGCTTGCTTCCATGTCCAGGTCTTAAGAGCCGGAACTAAGAGAATGAATTTAGTGGCTACAGCCCTTTATATAATAAGGGGCTGGACTAAGCTCATTGGTCAGCAAACCTGTAAGTTATGAACCCAGTGAACTCTGGGTACATCACATGACCCTGGAAGGTCCTTGAACAATAATACAACCATAATTATAATCACATGACCTGCTAAGGTCCTATACATTTATACTACCTATGTATATACATTATATAATACACAATTTATATGAGGCAACCAGGGGTTAGCCCTGCAGGGGAGCCCTATGGGAATGAAGGGACTCTGGCTAAGGGGACTTTAGACAGGGAAAGGACCAGGTCCTGTACCGGGACACCACAAACCCACTTACTTGAGAGAAGTCATCCTCGACGTAGGTCCCTTAAGGTAGAGGGACGGAATGTGCATAGGGCTGGATACAGTCCTGGACATTAATACAACCATCCATATGCAGGCTGAGATGAAAACAAATATAAAGTCTCTGTACGTTTAAGTAGTGTCCGTACATGCTCATTTAGACAGGGACAGGACCAGGTCACCACACATGTTTATTCCCTTTGTGTGCATTGGAACTAAACAAAAAAGGGAGGGAAAAAAGCAAATTGAACATAATATAACACCAAACTTCAAAAATGGGCTGGACAAAATTATTGGCACCCTTAACTTAATATTTGGTTGCACACCCTTTGGAAAAAATAACTGAAATCAGTGGCTTCCTATAACCATCAATAAGCTTCTTACACCTCTCAGCCGGAATGTTGAACCACTCTTCCTTTGCAAACTGCTCCAGGTCTCTCTTATTGGAAGGCGCCTTTTCCCAACAGCAATTTTAAGATCTCTTCACAGGTGTTCATTGGGATTTAGATCTGGACTCATTGCTGGCCACTTCAGAACTCTCCAACGCTTTGTTGCCATCTATTTCTGGTGCTTTTTGACTTATGTTTGGGGTCATTGTCCTGCTTGAAGGCCCAAGATCTCGGACACAAACCCAGCTTTCTGACACTTGGCTGTACAGTACGACCCAAAATCTGTTGGTAATTCTCAGATTTCATGATGCCATGCACACATTCAAGGCACCCAGTGCCAGAGGCAGCAAAACAGCCCAAAAACATCATTGAACCTCCATCATATTTCACTGTAAGTACTGTGTTCTTTTCTTTGTAGGCCTCATTCTGTATTTGGTAAACAGTAGAATGATGTGCTTTACCAAAAAGCTTTATCTTGGTCTCATCTGTCCATAAGAAGTTTTCCCAGAAGGATTTGGGCTTACTCAAGTTCATTTTGGCATAATGTAGTCTTGTTTTTTATGTCTCTGTGTCAGCAGTGGGGTCCTCCTGAGTCTCCTGCAATAGCGTTTCATTTCATTTAAATGTCCACGGATAGTATGCGCTAACATTGATGCTCCCTGAGCCTGCTGGAAAGCTTGAATATCTATGGAACTTGTTTGGGGCTGCTTATCCACCATCTGGACTATCCTGTGTTGACACCTTTCATCAATTTTTCTCTTCCGTCCACGCCCAGGGAGATTAGCTACAGTGCCATGGATTGCAAACTTCTTGATAATGTTGCGCACTGTGGACAAAGGCAAATTGAGATCTCTGGAGATTGACTTGTAACCTTGAGATTGTTGATATTTTTCCACAATTTTGGTTCTCAAGTCCTCAGACAGTTCTCTTCTCCTCTTTCTGTTGTCCATGCTTAGTGTGGCACACACAGACACACAATGCAAAAGACTAAGTGAACTTCTCTCCTTTTTTATCTTCTTTCAGGTGTGATTATATTGCCCACACCTGTTGCTTTCCTCAGGTGAGTTTAAAGGTGCATCAAATGCTTTAAACAATCTTGTTTTTCCACAATTTTTAAATGGTGCCAATAATTTTGTCCAGCCCATTTTTGGAGTTTGGTGTGACATTATGTCCAATTTGCTTTTTTTCCTCCCTTTTTTGGTTTAGTTCCAGTACACACAAAGGGAATAAACATGTGTATAGCAAAACATGTTACTGCAATCCTTTTCTGTGAGAAATACTTCATTTTCTTGACTGTATAGAAATTAGTCTTACCTATTCCAGTTTCTCACTGCTTTTGTTCCAGTGACTTACCAACTAAGACCTTCTAAGTGATATATTATTTTTGTCATTGGTGAATATTTTGTATACCTAAAGTTAAGATCTATAGTATATGAGCTGGAAGAATGTGTGTATTTAATTGTATTATGATCTTGTGAAATCAATAACCAATATATGAAACGTTTATACCTTAACCTGCATGCTTATTGCACTTGTTTCGAACATTGTCCGGTGTCTAGTTATGTGTAAGGCTCCATTCATACCTAATTTTTGCTGTATGTATATGTCAGGACACTCAGCAAGAAAATATACACACTGCATTCGAATGCACATACCTACTAGTAGACTACTTTCAGTCCATTAAAGGGGTACTCCAGGAAATGTTATGTTTTTTAAATCAACTAGCTCCAGAAAGTTAAACAGATTTGTAAATTACTTCTATTAAAAAATCTTAATCCTTTCAATAATCATCAGCTGCTGAAGTTGAGTTGTTGTTTTCTGTCTGGCAACAGTGCTCTCTGCTGACATCTCTGCTTGTCTCGGGAACTGCACAGAGTAGAAAAGGTTCGCTATGGGGATTTGCTTCTAAACTGGGCGGTTCCCGAGACACGTGTCATCAGAGAGAACTTAGACAGAAAAGAACAACTCAACTTCAGAAGCTCATAAGTACTGAAAGGATGAAGATTTTTTAATAGAAGTCATTTACAAATCTGTTTAACTTTCTGGAGCCAGTTGAAAAGTTCTTTCCTGGATAACCCCTTAAAACTCAATTAGGGAGATTTTTGAAAACATTTCCAGAGGAAAAAACTTGACCTGTTGCCAATAGCAACCAATCAGATTGGCTCTTTAATTTTTAAAAAGGCCTCTGCAAAATAAAAGAAGCAATCTGATTGGTTGCTATGGGCAACTGGTTATTTTCCTCTGCACAGGTTTTGATAAATAACCCCCAATGAGCTTTTCCCAAGTGCGCTGAAGTATATGTCAGCATACCTTTTTGCTGCTTTCCCAATGGACACTTTGGATGTGAGAAGGTGGGAATAGAGCCTAGCTCTTGTCTTCTTTAGCACATACATGAAGGAGCCTTATAAAAGGCATATACAGTGGTCCCTCAACATACGATGGTAATCCGTTCCAAATGGACCATCGTTTGTTGAAACCATCGTATGTTGAGGGATCCGTGCAATGTAAAGTATAGGAAAGTGGTCTACAACCTGTGGACCTCCAGATGTTGCAAAACTACAACACCCAGCATGCCCGGACAGCCAACGGCTGTCCGGGCATGCTGGGAGTTGTAGTTTTGCAACATCTGGAGGTCCGGAGGTTGAAGACCACTGGTATTGGAGGTTGTACTCACGTGTCCCCGCCGCTCCGGACCGTCACCGCTCGTCACCGCTGCCCTGGATGTCGCCTTCCATCGCTGTCGCCGCGTCCCCGGGGTGTCCCCATCGCTCCGGCAAGGCCTCTGCTTCCACGGCATCCTCGCTCTCCGTCGCCACCATCACGTCGCTAGGCTAGCCGCTCCTATTGGATGACGGGACGGCGTGCGCAGCGACGTGATGACGACGATGAAAAGCGCCGACGATGCAGGGGATCCTGAAGAGGACGCGCCGAGGACAGGTAAGTGATCGTCAGCGGACCACACGGGGCAGCGTAAACGGCTAACCGGTGGCAGCTGAAGCAGTCTGCGCTGCCGGATAGCCGTTTATGCGATGGCCCCGACATACAAAAGCATTGTATGTTGATGCTGCCTTCAACATGCGATCGTATGTTGAAATGATTGTATGTCAGGGCCATCGTAGGTCGGGGGGGTCACTGTATATGTCATAAAAATGTTTTCTAGGAAAAAGGATTCAGAATGAATTTTTTTTTTTTTTTGCAGATAAACAAGGAGAATTTTCATAGATAATGGTAAAAAAAAAGCAACCCCAAAACACCAGCAAGTACACACACCCTGGATACCCTGGACTCGAGCAGTTTGCCATTTCTATAGTCACAATGAAGGAAATGTATACCATATGGAAGCTGCAGGCACAGTGACAATGGTTATAAATGCGCTACACTATGTATTAATTCATTAACGTAAATGACACTTTACTATTTGGTCACCAGAAGGCAACAAATATCTTTTGCTTCTCCTTCTGTTGAGAGCATCTGTCCTGTACATATTGGCCTCCTCCTGTATGACAGCTCCTGCAGATCAGTGCACCTGCAGACTGCGAGCCTGGATCACAGCATACAGAAATACACATTGTATGCTCATAACACGTTCTACAAGATAGAGACATTTCCTATAGGGATTTAGTGCTCATTGAACATCATTTATATAAGCCAATATAAAATATTGGAAAAGTTGTAAGTTAGGAAAAATTTATACATTTCTCATATTAAAGATATACACCGATCAGCCATAATATTTAAATAGGTGAAGAGAATAATATATATATATATATATATATATATATATATATATATATATATTTATTTATTTTAATTTTTTATTTTTTTTACAATAGCATGCTAAAGCACCGTTTTGTTTTTAGTTTTTTTTTGTTTCATTTTTTTTTGTCTTTTTTTGCTACTTTTATGAGCTGCCGCTCTGGACCCGCCCACCATTGATTGACAGCTTTTTGTCAAAACTGTGCATCTAAAGCTGTCGATCAACTTCCCCAAATTTAAAGGGGTAATCCACTGCTTAGAGTTTGGAACAAACAGTTCTCAATGCTGGAGCCGGCGTCGGGAGCTCGTGACATCATAGTCGCACCCCCTCATGGTCTCACACCCCGCCCCCTCAATGCAAGTCTATGGGAGGGGGCGTGACGGCTGTCTCCCAAAGACTTGCATTGAGGGGGCAGCATGTGACGTCATGAGGGGGAGGGGCTATGATGTCACAAGCTCCCAGCTCCAGTGTTCAGAACAGTTTGTTCCAAATGCTACCCCTTTAAGTATGCAATCCAAGCCGATTTCACTCTTCTATTTAACCAGAATGTTCATCTTATAACGCCTGATTATTTTTAGATTCATACCTCTGCACCGATTGTTTATTTGCTGTGTTTTCATTAAGGAGAGGAGGTTGGAAGTATTTGCATCATAGGTCACACAAATTGTGGATACTGACAAATCTGTCCTTCTCGGAAACAGTTGGCTAGAATGAACCATGACTTGATCCAAACAACTTTCAAAAGACCTCAAAAGATATAGAGACACAATGAAAAGCTGGAAAATTCTTTAAAAGCATTTATACTGACCTGACTGTACAACAATCCATGGTTAGACAACCTATCTACAATTTCAGGACTTTTGCTACTACTCTAGGAGTGGGATTTTTATCACAATCCCTCCAAAAGCTCAATCCTGAAAGAGGTAAAACCTGGGGTAACTGCAAAAGGTTACAGAGGACACTACTGCAAAAACCTCTGATCATGTGACAATTATTATACAAAGACATCACAAAGGAAGACATGGTTACAAAGTGTGTATTGGTGTGAACAAAGTTAGGGCTACATGTCATTTTTGGCCATGACAGTGGGCATGCTACCAAAAATCAAAGAGTCCCATTGTGTGGATCACTCTGCATTGTAGCTGAGGTAAGTAAATGGGGTCGCCCTGCAACCCAAAATTAGCAGTGACCATAACCATTCACAAGAAATTCTTTGGGGATGGATTTGTTGCCACTATTGGTTCTCGGCAGAAGTACGACCCCATTTACTTATTTTACCCACAATTTGCATGCAGTGCCAGCATTTAGGCTGGGTCCACACTACGTTTTGTCCCATACGGGAGCGCATACGGCAGGAGGGAGCTAAAAGCTCGCGCTCCCGTATGTGACCGTATGCGCTCCCGTATGCCATTCACTTCAATGAGCCGACCGGAGTGAAACGTTCGGTCCGGTCGGCTCATTTTTGTGCCGTATGCGCTTTTACAACCGGACCTAAAACCGTGGTTGACCACAGTTTTAGGTCCGGTTGTAAAAGCGCATACGGCGCAAAAATGAGCCGACCGGACCGAACGTTTCACTCCGATCGGCTCATTGAAGTGAATGGCATACGGGAGCGCATACGGTGACATACGGGAGCGCGAGCTTTTAGCTCCCTCCTGCCGTATGCGCTCCCGTATGGGACAAAACATAGTGTGGACCCAGCCTAACACAGGGAGGATGGTGTTCTCCATGTGAGTGTGCAGATAGCGCCACCCTGTGTCTTTATCAGCCCTATAAAAAGGGCTGACTGAATTCTCTCATATAACGCCATCTCTTGCCAGGTATAGTGCTGAATTACAATCTGCGAAGGAAAGAAAGCTCATAATATTTTAATAAGAGCAAATAATGTGAAGACTTTGTTCTAAACTTCATTAACACAAATGACTCCACTTGATATAAAACCCTACCTGACTGGAATCAACCCAATAGAGCTTTATGAACTCGACAGAATACATGTTTCCTTGTTTATCAATTATAAGGAGAATGGAATTACTATTTGTCACCATCGCACCTTACAGGTATACACAGCTTATTAACGCTTCTCTGTAATTGAACTTGTAACTAATGGACATAGACTAAGCTCCACACATGCCTGGATAGTCATCAGCTAATTCCAAAAAGCAATACATGTAATGGACTGGATCTAAGAGCAAATGAAATGTTATTAAATAACAGCCCTAAATACCCAAATGGTAATGGCTTTATTAATGCTAGTACCCAAGCATCCATTTGTAGCAAATAGCCAGATTTTGCATATACTGTACGTATTGCTTCTATTGTTAAAGGGGTACTCCGGTGAAAACCTTGTTTCTTTTAAATCAACTGGTGCCAAAAAGTTAAACAGATTTGTAAATTACTTCTATTAAAATTTTTTTAATCCTTCCTGTACTTATTAGCTGCTGAATACTACAGAGGAAATTATTTTCTTTTTGGAATTCTCTCTGATGACATCACGAGCACAGTTCTCTTTGCTGACTTCATTATAATAATAATAATAATAATAATAATAATAATAATAATAACTCTTTATTTATTGTTGTCCTTGTGGGATTTGAACCCAAGGCCCCAGCACTGCAAGGCAGCAGTGCTAACTACTGAGCCAAAATGCTGCCCTTAGCATACATCTGCTATGCACAGTTCCTAAAATGGACAGAGATGTCAGCAGAGAGCACTGTGCTTGTGATGTCATCAGTGTTCCAAAAAGAAAGGAATTTCTTCTGTAGCATTCAGCAGCTAATAAGTACTGGAAGGATTAAGATTTTTTAATAGAAGTAATTTACAAATATGTTTAACTTTATGGCACCAGTTGATTTAAAAGAAAAAAGGTTTTCACTGGAGTACCCCTTTAACGAAGAGAGATCCGTACTGGAAAAATACTGGTGCAGTTCATGATGGAAAGCAGAGAAAGGATATTGCTCTCCTTCCATCCAAAATTAACCTTTCTAATATATATTATAAAAATTGTATCTCCTTTTATAGAAATCATGGCTTATATAAAAGATCATTAGGGTTCCCCATACCATCCAAAACATAATTCTGTCTGGCTCTTTGTGCCACCTTAAGCACAGACTGGGAAAAAAGTCCTGTAAGTGAAGATGGTACAAGCACTTTTCTGTGCTCACTCCTGTCCTATCAAAATGCAGCATAAAAACAGAGAGGAGGGGTTTACTGAGCAGTCAGCAGTGATTGGATGAAGAGACCCAGCACAGCAGACTCAGGGAGGGAGTGAATGCATGGTGAGTGAGGATGGGCTCTGTGCTTGCCTCAGACACGCCCCTTACTCAGCAGTGGATGTCAGAATTAATGAGCAAAAAAACGAGGGATTTGTAAGCCAAATACAGAAGCTAGACACATACAAAAAAAGATATGTACTGTATCTACATGACCTAGTGAGTAACATACATAAACATTATTTTTTGTGATATGACAGGTACACTTTAAAGGACAACTGTAGTGGTACACATTTATATATGCCCGTGCCTCAAAAATAAACAAAATAAACTCATACATACCTTCCTATGAGCCCCCGTTGGTCCGACACAGGCCTCACGGTCCGGCAGTGCTGACATAATTCCACTTCCTGGGGACGGGGACGCCGCAGAGCCATCTGCATATCACCGGCCGTAGCAATGTCCCGCCCCGGTCGGTGATAGGCTGAGCCCACTGTCATGTAAGGAGCTCTGGCCGGCTTCTTACATGACAGTGGGCTCAGCCTATCACAGGCCTGGGCGGGACATCGCTACAGCCAGTGATACGCCGATGGCTCTGCGGCGCCCCCATCCCCAGGAAGTGGAATGACGTCAGCACTGCCGGACCGTGAGGCCTGTGCCATACCAACGGGGGTGTCACGCCGAGCGCTCCAGGTCCCGCTGCCTCCCCGGAGCGCTCACGGCGTGCTTCTGCTTGCAGCGCTCCGGTCGGCAACGCCAACCGCGAGCGCTGCTACCTTGTCACCGAAGGGGACGCGATCCGAGGCACGGGTTGTGCCCGCCCTCGGATCGCGCCCCATGTCACTCACCTCATGCCTCCGTCTGCTTCCTCCCGGCGTGCGCGGCCACGCTCCCTAGGTGTACGCACGCCGGCTTGCTAAAATTTAAAGGGCCAGTGCACCACTAATTGGTGCCTGGCCCAATCACTCCCAATCACTCCCATTCCTATAAAAATCCACTACGCTATTGGTGACCGAGAATTGCTGGCCATTAAGTTAGCAGGGGGTTCGTAGGAAGGTATGTATTAGTTTATTTTGTTTATTTTTGAGGCCCGGGCATATATAAATGTGTACCACTACAGTTGTCCTTTAAGTGAGCTGAACAGTATTTCATCCTTTGTTGGCATACATGCATACTGAGACAGTTTCTGCTCAGTCTATTTCCACACCGTGGTGAACCAAACAGCATGTGATGGATTAAAACCACAAAGTGCTGACTACCTATAATCTAAAAGGTGGAGGTTTAAAGCATATTTATATGGCTTACAATAAAAATGAAAAAATAAAATAATACAGAATTAGTATCTAAAATCTGGGAAATGGTGAATTAAATCATCGTGGCCATAAAAGAAAAACTCACTTAGTTGCTCATCATCCCATCTGCAATGCTCCCCAAGGTGCAGAATTTAAATACATATTACATGGAGCATAAAAAAGCACTTGAGGACTATGAAATATTGATGTTTCCAGTAGGGTAGTGTTCTCCAATTTCAGAAAATTGATATACCGAGTTAAACAGAGTGTGGTAAACCGGTCTATTTTAAGATAAATTATGTTTTCATTAACTGGATGTGCGCTGTTTGAGTGATATGGTTGTGTCGGAGTGACAGCCAATTGATTAAGACTAATTCATTATTGACACTTTTTTGTTACTATCCACTATAATGGATGATCGTGTTCTGTTCAAGGAATAGATAACTATCATTCAGTCCTGCTCTAAGTCGTCAACAGACCATGAAAGGACTGATGGTAGACAGATGCCCTGTCATTCACACACATCTTTAAGGTCACTTTTAAAGCTTTTCCCCTCTAAGGCCGTATCCAAGCTGTATAGAAGATATTTTAAAGGTTGTTGTACCCTAAAAGAGATGATACATCTTGTTATTGACACAAAAAAAGGGTAAGAGAATAGTGGCACCGATACCTGTATATACAGTTTCACGAGATGGACAGTACGGACACTCGGGCAACTACCCCGATCCACTCAGCTGGCGGAGGTGCTAGGACAATGGGAAACCCAGTAAATACAAGAATGCAACAAAGAAAAACAGGTTTCCTGCACTCACCGTCCAGATACTGAAATATCGGCTCCCATCTCGGGCTGCTCAATCCGGCAGGGAAGACATGAATGGCGTGGGGCGCTCAGAGGCGAAAGCCTCTGAGCACCCCACGCTATTCATGTCTTCCCTACCGGATTGAGCAGCCCGAGATGGGAGCCGATATATCAGTATCTGCACGGTGAGTGCAGGACGCCTGTTTTTCTTTGTTACATCTTGTTATTGTATCGCTCATTCTTCCCATAAAGGCGCCATTAACATTGTAAGTGCAAAATCAATTTAGAAACAAGTGAATTTACAAGACAGCTAAAAGTCCAATCAAAATCAATTCATTTAGACGCTACAGGTCAATTCCTTGCCTTAATAGGGTTTACGGTAGTGATGCTGACCCTCTTCACCATAGGTCTCCAAACTCTGGAACTCCAGATGTTGCAAAACTGCAGCTTTGGCAGCCCTTAGCAATCGAGTGCTGAAAACAGAGATCAATGTAATGCAAAAGCATAGCTGTCTCAGTTTGGGGTCAATTTTTAGTTTCTTTTCTTTCAGAGAGGAATTGGTATTACAGAAAGAAAGGTTTTATTTTTTTTTAACCATACATAAAACATCACCCCTTTCATTGGCCATAAGTATAATTATGCCTTCCTTTCTTTGGGATACTTTTATTTTTATTGAAATTTAAAGGGGTACTCCGCTGCTCAGCGTTTGGAACAAACTGTTCCGAACGCTGGCACCGGGAGGTAGTGATGTCATAGCCCCGCCCCCTCATGACTTCACACCCCACCCCCTCAATGCAAGTCTATGGGACAGCCGTCACGCCGCCTCCCATAGACTTGCATTGAGGGGGCGGGATGTGAAATCATGAGGGGCGGGGCTATGACATCGCAGGCTCCAGCGTTTGGAACAGTTTGTTCCAAATGCTGAGCATCGGAGTACCCCTTTAACAAAATACACCAGAAATGTCAGGAACTGTCCAGTTCCTTAGATGGACAGAGGTGTCAGCAGAGATCACTGTGGTCAGACAACAAAGAAATTCAGAAAGAAAATAACTTCCTGTGGAGCATACAGCAGCTGATAAGTACTGGAGGGATTAAGATTTTTAAATAGAAGTAATTTAAAAATCTGTTTAACTTTCTGGCACCAGTTGATTTAAAAAAAAAAAATGTTTTCCAGTGGAGTACCCCCTTTAACCACTTAGGGACCCAGGGCGTACAGATACTCTTATCTGCAGCGACTCCGGGTCATACGGGACTCCGGTGACCTGGAAAATAAGGGGGATCGGGGCTGTCCAAGACATCCCCGATCCCCCTGAAGGGATAAGAGTGAGGTGGCAGGGGTGCCACCCCTCCTATCCCTGCTACTGGTCGGTCAGAAGCTACCAATAGCAGATTGGGGGCAGGGGGGGTTAAACTTTGGTTCCCCCGCTTTGCCCATCCATGGTAGTCCGAGCAGAACAGGGGGAACTGTGGTGTGACCGGCAGTCACTTACGGCCGACAATCGGTGGCGGCGGGCGGCGATGAGGTGCGGCTCCCTGGTGCAGACTACGGAAGCCAGTGAGTTGTTGCCTAGCAACATCTGGAGGGCTACAGTTTGGAGACCACTATACAGTGGTCTCTAAGCTGTAGTCCTCCAGATGTTGCAAAACTACAATTCCCAGCAGTTTGCTGTCTGGGCATGCTGGGATTTGTAGTTTTGCAACAGCTGGAGGGCTTCAGTTTGGAGATCACTGTGCAGTGGTTTCCAAATCGTGGCCCTCTAAATCTTGCAAAACTACAACTCCCAGCATGCACGAACAGCAAACGGCTGTCTCGTCATCATGCTGGGAGTTGTAGTTGCATACCTCCAGCTGTTGCATAACTACATCTCCCAGCATGCCCTCTGGTGATCAGTACATGCTGGGAGTTTAGTTTTGCAACAGCTGGAGGCACACTGGTTGGAAAATTCTGAGTTAGGTAACAGAACCTTACTGAAGGTTTTCCAACCAGTGTGCCTCCAGCTGTTGCAAAAGTACAACTCCCAGCATGAACGGTCTGTCAGTGCATGCTGGGAGTTGTAGTTTTGCAACAGCTGGAGGTTTGACCCCTCCAAAAGTTGGATGGGAAAAGGGAAAAAAAAATGTTTTAACTAAATTTTTCATTTTCAAAAGGGAAAATAGCCCTTCAAAATTTGTAACCCTATCTCTTCTGAGTAAGAACATACCCCGCATGTGGATGTAAAGTGCTCTGCTGGCACACTACAATGCTCAGAATAGAGGGAGCGCCATTGGGCTTTTGGAGAGAAAATTTGACCGGAATTGAAGGCCACGTGTACAAAGCCCCCATAGTGCCAGAACAATGGATCCCCCCCACAAGTAACCCCATTTTGGAAACTAAACCCCTTACATAATGTAATAAGGGGTACAGTGAGCATTTACACCCCACAGGTGTCTGACAGATTTTTTGAACAGTGGTCTGTGAAAATGAAAAATGTCAGTGGGGTGTAAATGCTCACTGCCCCCTTATTAAATTCCGAGAGGTCTAGTTTCCAAAATTGGGTCACATGGGGGGGGTCCATTGTTCTGGCACTATGGGGGCTTTATAAACACACGTGGCCTTCAATTCTGGTCAAATGTTCTCTCCAAAAGCCCAATGGAGCTCCTTCGCTTCTGAGAATTGTAGTTCACCCGCAGAGCACTTTACATTCACATATGGGGTATGATCTTACTCAGAAGAAATGGGGTTACAAATTTTGGGGGCATTTTATCCTATTACCCCTTGTAAAAATGTAAGATTTGGGGAAAAACTGCATTTTTGTGAAAAACAAAATTAATTTACACATCCAACTTTAACGAAAAGGCATCAAGCACCTGTGGGGTGTTAAGGCTCACTGTAGCCCTTGTTACGTTCCTTGAGGGGTGTAGTTTCCAAAATAGTATGCCATGTTTTTTTTTTTTTTTTTTGCTGTTCCGTCACCATAGGGGTTTCCTAAATTCAACATGCCCCCCAAAAAAAACATTTCAGCAAAATTTGCTTTCCAAAAGCAAAATGTGACTCCTTCTCTTCTGAGCATTTTAGTTTGCCCGCAGAGCATTTTACGTCCTAACATGGGGTAAGGCCCCCAACTTCTATTCCAACCAAATTCTCTCTCCAAAAGCTCAATGGCGCTCCTTCTCTTCTGAGCATTGTAGTGCGCCAGCAGAGCACTTGACGTCCACACATGGGGTATTTCCATACTAAGAAGAAATGTGGTTACAATTTTTTTTTTTTGGGGGGGGGGCATTTTCTCCTATTACCCCTTGTAAAAATTTAAAATTTGGGGAAAAACCAGCATTTTTGTGAAAAAAAATTTTCATTTCCACATCTGACGAAAAATCATCAAGCACCTGTGGGGTGTTGTACCCCTTGTTACGTTCCTTGAGGGGTGTAGTTTCCAAAATAGTATGCCAGTATGCAATAGTATGCAATTGCTGTTCCGGCACCATAGAGGTTTCCTAAATTCAACATGCCCCCCAAAATCCATTTCAGCAAAATTTGCTTTCCAAAAGCCAAATGTGACTCCTCTTCTGAGCATTGTAGTTCGCCCGCAGATCATTTTACGTCCTAACAGAGATGGGGTTACAAATTTGGGGGGGGGGGGGGCTTTTCTCCCATTACCCTTTGTAAAAATGGAAAATTTGGGAAAAAAACTGCAAGTGAAAAAAAATAATTTCATTTACACATGCGACTTTAACGAAAAGTCGTCAAACACCTGTGGGGTGTTAAGGCTCAATGGACCCCTTGTTACATGCCTTTAGGGGTGTAGCTTCCAAAATAGTATGCCATGTGGGGTTATTTTTTTTGCTGTTTTGGCACCATAGGCGCTTCCTAGATGTGACATGCCCCCAAAAAACCATGAGGTATTTCTTTGCTCAAGAGAAATTGGGTTACAAATTTTGGGGGGCTTTTTCTCCTATTCCTGTGAAACACCTAAAGGGTAAACAAACTTTCTGAATGTCATTTTGAATACTTTGAGGGGTGCAGTTTCTATAATGGGGTCATTTATGGGGTATTTCTAATATGAAGGCCCTTCAAATCAACTTCAAAACTCAACTGGTCCAGGAAAAATTCCAATTTAGAAAATTTTGTGAAAAATTTGAAAATTGTTGCTGAACTTTGAAGCCCCCTGATGTCTTCCAAAACTAAAACCATGTCAACCTTATGATGCATACATAAAGTAGACATATTGTATATGTGAGTCAATATAAAATTCATTTGAAATGTCAATTTTTCCTAACAAGCAGAGAGCTTTAAAGTTAAAAAAATGCTAAATATTCAAATTTTTCATGAACTCTTGGAATTTTTCACCAAGAAATTGACCCCCCCCCCCCCCCCCCCCCAGGGCCCTCCCTGACACTATTCCAAGTGCTGGATCCGCCACTGGTCCTGATCTGGGAGCCGTTTACCAACATAGATATTCTATCAAGTCCCTGTTTGTCCTACACTTCACCCTCTGAACTGGAACAATTCATAGGTGCTGCAGTTTTGTTTACGCTGCAAATTTTTAGTTTACAATATTACTTACTCATTTTGTAGTAAACACTCTACACTGCGACAAGTGATGCAGAAGGGAATGCTGGGACATTTGAGTTCTGAAGCATGCCCGTGAACGTAGCTCTGATCTTCAGTAGAATAGGGGCCATAATCCAGAATATGTACAGAACACTTGTTATATCGGATGCAGTAATTGTGTAACACAACACAATCAGAAACCTTAAAGGGCTACTCCGCTACCCAGCGTTTGTAACAAACTGTTTCAACAGTTTGTTACAAACGCTGAGCAGCGGAGTACCCCTTTAAAGGGGTTACCCAGGAATAGAAAAGCAGAGCTAATTTATTTAAAAAAAAACACCCCCTTCCTCCAGGTTGGGTGTGGATCTGCAGCTAAGTTTCATTGAAGTGAATGGAGCCAAGTCGTAATACCACACACAACCTGGGGACAGATGTGGAATTGTTTTAGAAAGAAATTACCTCTGGTTTTCTATTTCTGGATAACCCCATTAATGCCATTTTCACACGGCAGAGTTACTGCGCAGAATTCGGCATTTGGAATTCTGACAGTAATTTGGCAGCAGAAAGTCCCACTGAATTCAATGGGATTCTGCTGCGCTGTGCACACAATGTGCAGATGTTTCTGGCACAGAAAATTTCGATTCCTCTGTCCACTGGATATGTTCATTCTTTCTACCAACTCCACACAGAATGCATTGCTGTCTATGAAACAACGTACACCCGTGCTGTCCTAGTGCCGGCATGTTATGCCAGCACCTGCAGTTTGCAGAATGTCTACACTGAAATTTTCCATGCGGACATCTGACGTGTGAACATAACCGTACATTGTCATCACTTTACAATATATGCAAAGCATGCTGAGTTGTCTATGTTCACGCGGTGTAAAATGTGCGGAATGTCCTCCAGAAAACAAGGCCGGACTATAGCCACATTTGCAATCCTGATGACGAAATCAGGAGTTATGCGGCAAAAACATCTGAAATTCCACCGTGTGCACAGTGCAGCAGAATCCCATTGAAATCAATGGGACTCTGCTGCAGCGGGATTTCCAAGCAGAATATTCCTGCAGAATTCAACTCAGAAATTCTGCCATGTGAACATGGCTTTATACTCCCAGGATGTATAACTTGCTAAATTGTACAAGCCCCCAGCACTGTAGAAAGTGCGTTCGGATCATAGAATATCTAACAGCAGTGCACTTTCACGCAAGCGATTTTCAAGCTCATTGGTCATGATACTGGGTCATAAAACAAAGGACATCATTATTCCATTTTTTTAACTAAATAGATTTACAAATAGCATAGAAAAGGTTTTATCACAGTGATTTTACCGCTCACCCGTCACAAGAATGAAGTCGATTTTAACAAGTAAACTCTACTCTCACTTTCCAGGGTAGAAAGTGACTCTTTCAGATCTGGAGGAAACATGACAAGCACATCAGCTTTCTGGTAAACTGCTGTAATTCAGCTGTCATCCTTCACAGAACACAACTACATAAGGTCATGCTTGCCTTACTACTTTTAATGAAGTTCTATGGAGTAACAAATGAATTATCAGAAGCATAGTAGCTTGTCACTTCCATTACATAACATTATCGCTTCTAGACTGAATGTGCCCAGCAATTGTTAGAATTTGTGCGTGACATGATGCATAGCCATTTTTACATTTATTTCAGCTTTTGTTCTATTAAAGGGATTATCCAAAATAAGGTGACTTTAGTAATTAAGTGTCACACAGTAATGGACATGCTTACCGAGGATCTGTGCTTGTGTTGGTGGTAAATGGCATTGTCCTGTGGCCCTATCATGCGGCTGGCTTGTTTTTGGGAACTGGCAACTTCCGGTTTCAGTGGCCTCCCTCAGACCACAATCCCCAGGATTCTTTGTTTCAAGGTGGGAGGGGACTTATTTCCCTCCGGTCACCCCACCCATTGAAGCACAATCCTGCTCTCTTTGATCACATGACATGCCCAACATCTTCTGACACAAGCTGTGGATCTATGTGATAAATGCATGCACATGTGCACGGGTAACATCATTAGGAGGCTGGCTTCACATACACCAGACAAAGCAGCCAAGCCCCCTTTCAGCACCTGACTTGGGATGTACTGTCTCAAGCTGCACAGTAAGATGGGAGAAGTCCGAGACACTTATTTTGTAAGCTGCAGAAAATTTACTTCTGGGGAAAAGTAAGACAAAGAAATTTGATACCAGCCACCAAATACAGATACGTGAAGTAAATTAGTAACTGCATTAAGGCTGGGTTCACATTACACTTTAAGCAATATGGGACCGTATACGGCTGGGAGGAGCGAAAACTGTGCGCTCCCGTATCCCAGTCATATCTGGCCCATATGTAATGCATTTCAATGAGCCGACCGGAATGAAGCGCTGACTCCGGTCGGCTCATATTTGCTCATATGGTGTACCACGGTTTTAGGTCCGGTGAGAAAAATGCATACCAGGTCATTAGTCCCAGGGCTGGGCCAGGACGTGTGGCTGTAATACGGATCTAAACAAAGATGGCGAGATTCTACAATAAAGCCATTTGTTCTTTTTTACTGCTGGGTCAGCTTCTGTTTTTATACTAACTTTGCTGCCCCTGTCTCACATTCAAAGAGCTAAAAATCCCAGAATACCCTTTTGAGGGTGTGTTCACACATCAATCACATATATGGACATTTATCAACGCATTTAGTCAGGTTTTCTTTACTATAATTGTCGCAAAATTGTCGCAACTGCGACTACGTGATTTTTCGTGCGACATTTTGACTGGAAAGCGAGAAAAGCAAGTTTTCCAAAAATTTACTATGTAGTAATAATTTTAAAATGGACTACGGGTAGTCAGGTATTTATTAACTGCGACAGTCGCAACTGCGCAAAAAAAAGTCGCAACAGCGTTAAAAATTTACTAAATTTACTCCAGCTCAAACATGGAGCAGAAAAAGCTACTACCAAAGTAAAAAAAAGGAAAAATTTGCTTACGTGAAAGAAAATTATCAACAGGCTGAAACCAGTTGATAAATAAGTCACACATAAGCAAAAAAAAAGTAAGGAAAAAATTAGTAAAAAAAAAGAATACATAAGCAAAGATTGATAAATGTCCCTCATAGTGATACTGTTGGAATTTAGTCAAAATCAAGGCTAAAATCATGATTTAACCATGAACACAAACTAATCAACCGGAAAAAAACACTGTATGGCTGGATTTGCACAAGCATAATAGGAACATATTTTTACATCCATAATTCAGCAACCGCTTGGCCCCCAGCTGACAGCTGTCAGTTCAGGTCATTAGTCCCAGGGCTGGGACAGGACTTGTGGCTGTAATACGGATCTTCAAAAAAAAAAAAAGTTTAGATCAGTTGGGGTCCCAGTGCTGATAATCCATTTAATCATAAGATACAGCCAGGAGAAGGAAGTGACTGATGTGAGACTATAAAGAGTTTTAAGGGTTTTTCCCATCTTGTAAAGTTTGCGGAGGGGCCCCCCAGATAAGTTCTTACAGAATGTTTTGGCATTGTGGCGTACTCATAGACTCCTCTTCCCAAGCATTGTAAATCACAGCCACAGTTAAAGTGTAGTTCTAGTGAATGTTTAATTTTTCTATAGTATGTATTGATCAATACAACTAAACACATATGAAATAGTAGCCCTTCTATTATAATAAACTAGATGAGGAAGCATTATCTTAAGCGAAATGGCACCATGTTAATTTTTTCTTTCTGCCTGTGCTGGCATTTGTAGTTTGGACCCATGATGCACATTATTTATCAATAGATCATGGGAGAGATCTCTGTACTGTCCAGATATATTTCTACTTAGTTATTAGGTCGCTCCTAAGCCTTCTTTTTTCTAAACTAAATAACACTAATTCTGATAATCTTTCTGGGTACTGTAGTCCTCCCATTCCCCGTATTACCCTGGTTGCCCGTCTTTGAACCCTCTCCAGCTCCACTATATCTTGTACACTGGTTCCCAGTACTGTACACATTATTCCATGTGTGGTCTGACTAGTGATTTGTACAGCACTAGAATTATTTCCTTGTCACGGGCATTCTGAACAGTGACTAGAACATCAGCCATGAAGCATAGGACCTGAGAAGTGGTCTGTGGTCACCACCTGCAGAACCACTCCTTTATTGGGGGGTGTCTTGCTAATTGCCTATAATTTCCACCTGTTGTCTGTTCCAGTTGCACAACAGCATGTGAAATGGATTTTCAATCAGTGTTGCTTCCTGAGTGGACAGTGTGATTTCACAGAAGTGTGATTGACTTGGAATTACATTGTGTTGTTTAAGTCTTCTCTTTATTTTTTTGAGCAGTGTAGATCAGGGTTGACAGGTACTGGATTACAAGATAAAACACAGAAACACATCAAGCATACACGCAAAGACAAAAAGGTCTCACTATGGGACCAGATTCTATACAGATCAGGATTCACTAGCTACTAGATACATAGGACTAACATTAAAACCATGGAGTTATCCGAAACATAAAAAAATATGAATACAAGTTAAAAAACAAGTTACTAATACAGATACCAAAGTAGACAGGACTTAACTGACCATAGTACAGTACATAGTACCATAGTACAGTCAGACCACTAACAAACAGGACAAGACTAAAAACAAGTAAATCAGGTAAGAACTACAAAGCCATGGCTAACACAAAATAACAGGTGTGAACAAACAGAGCTGAAGTGATACTGAAAATCAAGAGCAGAGCTAGAAGGCTGAAAATTAAATACCCCTCCTTAGCTGCTGCTTGGCTCAGGCCTGTAACTCCTCACTGACCAGAGTGCAACATGCAAAACCTGGCCAGGTGTGATCATTACACAGAGGTTATGAAAAGGCAATAGATTCCACCACAAGGTAGTAACTGTGTGAGTGGTTACTTGGAGTTTGTTGGAAGTTTGTTATACAGCGTTGGGCAAGCTCCCTCCTTGCCAGGATACTGCTAACAGCAGGTAGATATTGTTTTTGTATCTCCTAATATACAAGCAATGTCCTCATGGACTTATCTGAGACCGAGAAGCCGAGGCTGCTATGCTGAAGATGCCAAGTATTCCGGACTGAGCTATAAAGGCACGCTCGGTCTTTGAAACAGATGGTACTGGCATCAAATCCCCGGCCCCACAAGATCTTGTGGCGTTAATGAGACAGCTAGAGATGGCACAAACCAAAGAACTTAAATTGTGGTGAGACCATAAAAAGCTAACAACCTAAATAGAAAAGAAAATGCTTCCCAGAGGTTTGCGCCTGAAAAAATGTCCTACAAGAGTTTTTTTCTGCTTATTTTGAGAATAAATGGGATGCAGCATTGGGATCAGTTATATCCTGGAGGAGGAGGAAATGGAACTGTGTACCCTGCAAAAGGAAATTGATGCATTGTATTTATCCCTAGACTCATTCCGGGAAAAAACTGAACTTAAAGTCCTGGAGGACAAGATTCAAACTAAAATTACCACTATGGAGTAGTCAATTATGGGATATAAGAAAGATAAATTTAAGAGGGACACTTTGGACTATAAAAGAGATATGGTGTATAACTGGTCTATGTCTAAAAGTGTTCATCTACCCCATGATCAATTCTGAGATCTAACACACGGTAGAAAAAAACATCATAAAAATAAGAATGGTGCCAAACGTAAGATTACATTTAAGCTTACGTTTGGTTTAAGCTTAAACTATTTGTTAATCTTCTTTCCCTTAGTCTGTCAGCAGCACAATGTAGGGGTTAAACTCCACCCCTGTGAACTGGCAGGACCTAGGATATTTGATAGAAATAAAAAGACTAAGCCTCCCCCCATAGATGGAGATATAAAGCTACTAACGCCACTCCCCCTTTGAATAATTATAACGTAAAAAAAAAGAAGAAACACACATAAAGGGAGAGACACTTGTGCTGCTGACAGACTAGGGGAAACAAGATTAACAACTTAAATCTAAGCTTCCCCTAATGTCTGTTCAGCAGTACAATGAAGGGGATTTAAATAGTAACCCCAGGTTCGGACTAAGAATTAACAACATTAATTACAACATTAGGAAAAACACTCTTCTCCGAAGATAAATTCCCCAGCCGGTAATGCTTGAAAAAGGTCAAAAGAGCACTCCAAGAGGCACATTAACAAATTTGATCAATAGTAACTGAACCTTGTTCAGCCCAAGAGGCAGAAACTGCCCGACTAGAATGGGTCTTAATGAATTCTAGTGGACTTACTCCAGCTGTCTTATATGTAGATAAGATACAGTCACAGATCCATCAGTATATGGTGGCTTTGGAAGCCTTCTTCCCTTGTTTTGTGCCCTGAAAAGCAACAAAAAGATTATCTTCTTTTCTAAAAGAATCCGTTCTTTGAAGATAGATCTTAATGTGGTACTTCGCTGCTCAGCGTTTGGAAAAAAAGTTCTGAATGCTGGAGCCGGCGCCTGGAGCTCGTGATGTCATAGCCCCAACCCCTCATAATGTTACACCCTGCCCCCTCAATGAAAGTCAACGGGAGGGGGCATGACATAAGCTGCGGCGCACATGTTCCAAGAATTAGCTGACCATCTCCAGAAGATCTCCATCATGGCCAAGGAGGCCTTCTACCAAGTTCCACTGTCCGAGGACGATGGAGACTGGCCAACAACCCCGGAGGAGGGTACGCCGAGATCTTTAAGAAGATCGTCACCAGTGAGGCTGTACCCTCACCACCGGACCTGGGGGTCCTGGGCCGAAATCCACACTGAGGAGTCAGAAGTGAGTACCCCGGCTGAGGCCACTTTCTCTAACCCTCCTTCTACCCCTAGCCCAGAGCAAACCCCCCAGGTACAGTCTGCTGTACGTCCCTGGTCACCACCATTACCTTAGTGGTTGTTTGGCGATTAGCCTGGACTGATAAAATATATGAGGGAGCACCTCCTTCCCCTCCCAGGGAAGTTCCATCTCCCAGTTCCGATGTGTACAGTGTCTCTGTTCATGGCAATTTGTATAGGAAGTATCCTGACCAGATCAGGAGAAGCGTAGCCACTACCTCACCGCCATGATAACTACCAGATAGGTATAATGAACAATGGTAGTGCTGTGTACAAAGTTGTCAGTATAACACATAGTCTAATTTAGTCAGCTTACATAATGCATTATATTAGCTAGTCAAATGCCTAGATAGGACTGTATCTAATATGTACATTTTCAGTCCACAATTCACCTGTCTAACATTTATCCTGTCCACGTGTACAGGATATTCTACTAGCTAGAGGGTTCCCCTGAAAATATAAATAAAGCACGTAGAGCGACAGAGTTGATGGATATAAAGGTAACACTAGGACCAGTACAGCAAACTGCTGTGTGGGCATGCTGGGAGTTGTAGTTTTGCAAGATCTAGAGAGCCACAGTTTAGAGACCACTGCACAGTGATCTCCATATGGTAGCCCTCCAACTGTTGCAAAACTACAAATCCCAGCATGCCCACACAGCAAACAGCTGTCTGTGCATGCTGGGAGTTGTAGTTTTGCAACATCTGGAGGGCAACAGTTTAGAGACCACTGTATAGTGGTCTCCAAACTGTAGCCCTCCAGATGTTGCTAGGCAACAACTCACCGGCTTCCGTAGTCAGCAGGATCGCCGCACCAGGGAGAGGATTGCTGCCCGCCGCTGCCGCCGGTCACACCACAGTTCCCCCGTTCTGCCCTGACTAATGGGTGGGCAGAACGGGGGAACCGAGCTTTAACCCCCCCCCCCCCGCCCCCGATCTGCTATTGGTCGGTTGCTTCTGACCAACCAATAGCAGGGATAGGAGGGGTGGCACCCCTGCCACCTCACTCCTATCCCTTCAGGGGGATCGGGGGTGTCTTGGACATTCCCGATCCCCCTTATTTTCCGGGTCACCGGAGGCCCGTATGACCCGGAATCGCCACAGATCGCCGGTCTGAATTAAACGGCGATTTGTGGTGACCGCCGACATTTTCAGGACCCTCCCAGGGGTTTGCACAGGGTGCCTGCTGAACGATTTCAGCAGGCATCCCGGTCCGCTCCCCGCCCGGCGCCCCGTACAGGTACGCCCTGGGTCCTTAAGGGGTTAAGAAAGGTTAGCATGTGATCACCAGTTATCATGTGAGTTGTCATGTGATTGTTACCCAGGAAGTATCAGTGACCAGGTGACTTAAAGGGGTACTCCGCCCCTGGCATCTTATCCCCTATCCAAAGGATAGGGGATAAGATGTATGATCGCCGCGGTCCCGCTGCTGGGGACCCCGGGGATCTCCGCTGCGGCACCCCGCCATCATAACTGCACAGAGCGAGTTCGCTCTGTGCGTAATGACGGGCGATACAGTGGTCGGAGCAGCGTGACGTCATGGCTCCGCCCCTCATGACATCACGGCCCGTCCACTTAATGCAAGTCTATGGCAGAGGGTGTGATGACTGCCACGCCCCCTCCCATAGACTTGTATTGACCCGGGCGGGCCGTGACGTCACGAGGGGAGGAGCCGTGACGTAACGATGCTCCGGTCCCTGTATTGCCCGTCATTACGTGCAGAGCGATCTCGCTCTGCGCAGTAATTATAGCGGGGTTCTGCAACAGCAATCCCCGGGGTCCCCAGCAGCGGGACTGCAGCGATCAGACATCTTATTCCCTATCCTTAAGGGATAAGATGTCTAGGGGCGGAGTACTTCTTTAAGGGTGACCAATGGGATCCCACTAGAGTCTCCCCATAAAAGCCCTGGGAGGAGTCTCTTCTCTCTCTTAGTTCCTGAGTCTTTGCTGAGGTGCAGTCGAGCCTAAGAGTGTGTAATAGGAGCCTCAAGTCAAGTCAGCAGCCACAAGTTACAAGTCTACAAGTAAGCTAAAGTCACAGCTTAGTCTGCCTTCAGTCAAGTCATGTCAGTCACTGTCATATATTGTCAAGTCAATGTGGCCTGCACTAAATTGTCCAAAACCACTGCAAGTCCCAGCAAGCCCTTAAGGTCTCTGAAGTCACTGGTCACCTCTGTGGGCCCGGCTACACTGTTTAGACTGTTCTGTCACTGAGTAAAGCTACCGTTGTCCGTAACTTGTAATTAGTCCGTAACTTCAGGGGTGTGGAAATGTAAAAAAAAAAACTTGTCCAAGGGACTAAAGTGGAACACAATCTACTTGTCCTGGTAGATAAAATAAATTCAACCAAAATAGTACGAAAATGGGGTCTTTATTAGTTTCTGCACTTTTGTTTTTTCCTCCTCGCGCTTTAATAGCCATAGCTCTTTTTTTCCATCTACGGACCCATATGAGGCTTGTTTTTTTTGCGGGGAAGTATACTTTGTAATGACACCTTTCATTTTTCCATAACTTATGCTCTGAAACAAAAAAAATTAATATTTGTGAGAGGAAATTGTTAATTTTGCGGTTTCCTTTTTTTTTTTGCCATTCATCTTGTGGTCAAACTTACATATTATTTTGATACTTTAGGTCAGCCTGATTACACCAACACCAAATTTGTTTAGTTTCTGTCATGTTTTAATAATTAATCTTTTTTTTTTTTTACTTTTTAATAATTTTTTTTATTATATATATATATATATATATATATATATATATATATATATATATATATATATCCATTAAAATATGAAAAAAACTTTTTGGAAAAAATCACACCACGTGAAAAAACTAAGAATGTATTGCCACCGCCATATGTTGGTATCTTTCTTGGTGCTCACCTCTCCACATTAATTCATACAGATGAGAGCCCCAACATTGTATTCTTATATTCTTATATTAACGCCACAGTCTTTTGATCACTGTTCACACTTCTAGTAACGACACAGTCTTTTGATCACTATTCACACTTGGTTTTTAGAGCCAAAAGAAAATAATCATGCAAATTTCGCAATTGGAATCCATAAAACTGTTAGTAATTTACTGCATCCAGTGCCATATACTTTAGATCACTGTTCACACTTCTAGTAACGCCACAGTCTTTTGATCACTGTTCACACTTGGTTTGTAGAGCCAAGAGAAAATATTCATGCAAATTCCGCAATTTAAATCCATAAAACTGTTAGTAATTTACTGCATCCAGTGCTATATACTTTAGATCACTGTTCACACTTCTAGTAACGACACAGTCTTTTAGTAACGACACAGTCTTTTGATCACTATTCACACTTGGTTTTTAGAGCCAAGAGAAAATAATCATGCAAATTTTGCAATTGGAATCCATAAAACTGTTAGTAATTTACTGCATCCAGTGCCATATACTTTAGATCACTGTTCACACTTCTAGTAACGCCACAGTCTTTTGATCACTGTTCACACTTGGTTTGTAGAGCCAAGAGAAAATATTCATGCAAATTCCGCACTTTAAATCCAAAAAACTGTTAGTAATTTACTGCATCCAGTGCTATATACTTTAGATCACTGTTCACACTTCTAGTAACGACACAGTCTTTTAGTAACGACACAGTCTTTTGATCACTATTCACACTTGGTTAGAGCCAAGAGAAAAAATAATCATGCAAATTTCGCAATTGGAATCCATAAAACTGTTAGTAATTTACTGCATCCAGTGCCATATACTTTAGATCACTGTTCACACTTCTAGTAACGACACAGTCTTTTAGTAACTACACAGTCTTTTGATCACTGTTCACACTTGGTTTGTAGAGCCAAGAACAAATATTCATGCAAATTCCGCAATTTAAATCCGTAAAGCTGTTAGTGATTTACTGCATCCAGTGCCATATGTTTGAAATGGATGATTTACTACATGCACTGTTCCTTTTGATGTTATGGGAACACGCTTCAGTGATTGTCCGTAATATTTATTATATATGAATGTCTGCGTTTTTACAGATATTTAGCACCAAGCTCAATCATCCACACACAACAAATTGGTACAGACTGGAAATGTCTAATATAGATGTTGCACCAGACTATTCATCCATAAAAATCGCATCAATGTGAACAAGGTGAAGGCGTTTTATATAACTTTTTGTGCAAAAAGCTTCCTTGTCCCATGGGTGTTTGTACAAAGTCCAATAGGTCCACTATCTGCATGTGTATCAGCGCCTTATTGGATATTGCACAGTTCCTCTTAAATGAACTTCACTTAATCCCAGATATATTTTAACCAGTATTTTTACATTTGCAAACGTGTTACTAGTTTAGTTATTTTTGTTAATAGACATGTTTAAGCTTCATATATTATTGCACTATCCCTTTAGAATACTAAGATGATTTCATTTCATATATTCACACACATGGTGGCAAATAGATAGAGGACGTGAGAAAAAAACCTGATGTCTTCTCCTTGTGTTCGTTCACACTGCTCCTCTGTAAGATTTCAGAACCGAAATCTTACAGAGGAGCAGTGTGAACGAACACAAGGAGAAGACATCAGGTTTTTTCTCACGTCCTCTATCTATTTGCCACCATGTGTGTGAATATATGAAATGAAATCATCTTAGTATTCTAAAGGGATAGTGCAATAATATATGAAGCTTAAACATGTCTATTAACAAAAATAACTAAACTAGTAACACGTTTGCAAATGTAAAAATACTGGTTAAAATATATCTGGGATTAAGTGAAGTTCATTTAAGAGGAACTGTGCAATATCCAATAAGGCGCTGATACACATGCAGATAGTGGACCTATTGGACTTTGTACAAACACCCATGGGACAAGGAAGCTTTTTGCACAAAAAGTTATATAAAACGCCTTCTCTTTGTTCACATTGATGCGATTTTTATGGATGAATAGTCTGGTGCAACATCTATATTAGACATTTCCAGTCTGTACCAATTTGTTGTGTGTGGATGATTGAGCTTGGTGCTAAATATCTGTAAAAACGCAGACATTCATATATAATAAATATTACGGACAATCACTGAAGCGTGTTCCCATAACATCAAAAGGAACAGTGCATGTAGTAAATCATCCATTTCAAACATATGGCACTGGATGCAGTAAATCACTAACAGCTTTACGGATTTAAATTGCGGAATTTGCATGAATATTTGTTCTTGGCTCTACAAACCAAGTGTGAACAGTGATCAAAAGACTGTGTAGTTACTAAAAGACTGTGTCGTTACTAGAAGTGTGAACAGTGATCTAAAGTATATGGCACTGGATGCAGTAAATTACTAACAGTTTTATGGATTCCAATTGCGAAATTTGCATGATTATTTTTTCTCTTGGCTCTAACCAAGTGTGAATAGTGATCAAAAGACTGTGTCGTTACTAAAAGACTGTGTCGTTACTAGAAGTGTGATCAGTGATCTAAAGTATATAGCACTGGATGCAGTAAATTACTAACAGTTTTTTGGATTTAAAGTGCGGAATTTGCATGAATATTTTCTCTTGGCTCTACAAACCAAGTGTGAACAGTGATCAAAAGACTGTGGCGTTACTAGAAGTGTGAACAGTGATCTAAAGTATGTGGCACTGGATGCAGTAAATTACTAACAGTTTTATGGATTCCAATTGCAAAATTTGCATGATTATTTTCTCTTGGCTCTAAAAACCAAGTGTGAATAGTGATCAAAAGACTGTGTCGTTACTAAAAGACTGTGTCGTTACTAGAAGTGTGAACAGTGATCTAAAGTATATAGCACTGGATGCAGTAAATTACTAACAGTTTTATGGATTTAAATTGCGGAATTTGCATGAATATTTTCTCTTGGCTCTACAAACCAAGTGTGAACAGTGATCAAAAGACTGTGGCGTTACTAGAAGTGTGAACAGTGATCTAAAGTATATGGCACTGGATGCAGTAAATTACTAACAGTTCTATGGATTCCAATTGCGAAATTTGCATGATTATTTTCGCTTGGCTCTAAAAACCAGGTGTGAATAGTGATCAAAAGACTGTGTCGTTACTAAAAGACTGTGTCGTTACTAGAAGTGTGAACAGTGATCAAAAGACTGTGGCGTTAATATAAGAATATAAGAATACAATGTTGGGGCTCTCATCTGTATGAATTAATGTGGAGAGGTGAGCACCAAGAAAGATACCAACATATGGCGGTGGCAATACATTCTTAGTTTTTTCACGTGGTGTGATTTTTTCCAAAAAGTTTTTTTCATATTTTAATGGATACAATAAATATTAACATTTTAAAGGTTCCCTATTTTTTTTCATTTCTGATATATTTATACGAGTTGGGAGACCTACATCCTTTGGATCATTATAGTTTTTTTTATATATATATATATATATATATATATATATATATATATATATATTGAGCACTTTTTTACTTCATTTTTTCTGGGATATGATGTTAATAAACATAGAAAACGCAATTCTGTGATTTTTTTTTTTTTTTTTACGTTAACGCCATTTACCGCACGTGATATAAAGTGTTATTTTTTAATAGTTCAGTCAATTACGCCAATACCAAATATGTTTTTTTTTTTTTATTATGTTTACATATTTTTATATGGAAAAGGGGGGTGATATGAACTTTTAGGGTACGTTCACACGGGCGGATTTATTTGCGGGTTTCCTGCTACGTATTTGAAAGGGGGCGGGCTCTTCTCTGCTGTCCGCAGCAGATTTTCCGAGGTGGCATTTACGCTGCGGAAAATCCGCTGCAAGCCCCATTGAAGTCAGAAGGGTCTGCGACAGATTTTGCAGTTCAGCCACGGACAGCCGAGAAGAGCCGCCCCCTTTCAAATACGCAGCGGGAAACCCGGAAATAAATCCGCCCGTGTGAACGTACCTCTAATACGGAAGGAGTTAATGGGTGTTTTTAAACTTTTGTTAAACTTTTTTTTTTATACACTTTTCTTTTTAAGGAGGAATCATTTAGATTCCTTATACAGATCAGATCTATTGAACTCCATTTGATCTGTGTTCATTTGATTGAACCTGCTCAAGGCCGGCTCAATCAAATGCAGATCTATGGGTGTAGCCACGGATGCAGAGGTAAGCCCTCCGGCTACCTCCACAGGGGATTGCCCCCCCCACGATCGCGCTGCGGAGGGGCGATCCACCCCACTAGACCACCAGGAATAGTTAAAAGATCCCTTTAGACGCCACTGTCAACTTTGACAGCGGTGATCTAAAGGGTTAATAGCCGGCCACGGCTATTGCCGCATGCCGGGCTGTTAAGGGCGGCCCCCAGCTACTGAAACAGCCGGGGGCCGCCAAGTATGGAGCGGGCAGGAGTCAGGAGCCCACTCTGTACACCCAGAGTGCCGGTGTGAGGTGCAGACTTGCGTCCTATGCAAGTCTGCATCAGCTCCCACACCTCACACCGGCGTTATGAAAAAAAAAAAAAAGGGGGAGAAGCCAGTCCAGCCCTGCTTGCCCGATACAGGGCTAAAACTATGAAAAATTCACCTGCCAGGCGCCCGGAACTACATGTCGCGGGAGTCGAGCGATATGATTTCCACATCCCTGAACTTGTCATTATTGCCCCTGTGCCTAGTCCAGGATCCAGCGGTATTCCTTCGGGTGGTATTGAGGATAAACCATACCATAGCATCACAAATACAAGGGGTTAATGCCATCTGCCCCTAGGGTAATTCCATCTGCCCTGCATCACACCTCTTACCACAATAAAGTGGATGGGGCGGTATATTGATGATATTGACATGGTATGGTTAATGTCACGTGTCACGCCCATTCCATAGGCTTGCATTGAGGGGGCGGAGCATGACATCACACAGGGGCGGAGCCGTGACATCACTATGCTCCGTCCCCGTAATCGCCAGTAATCAGACCCGAAGCAAGCACGCTCCAGGGACTGATTCTAACGGGGTGCGGCGTGGAAGATCATGGGAGTCCCCAGCGGCGGGACCCCCGCGATCAGGCATCTTATCCCCTATCCTTTGGATAGGGGATAAGATGTCTTAGTGCCAGAGTACCCCTTTAATTGCAACACAGGATCAGTTATCTATCTAGCAAACTGTATATCCTGCCAGTTACAATATGTGGGGTTCACATCCTGATCCCGGAAATCATGTATCAATCTTCAGCTTTGTCTAAGCATTTTAGAAATCAACATGCGGGGGATTGCCTTGTCGCATCTGCCTTGCAAGAGGAATTAAGAGGTGGCAACCAGAGGCAAAAGTTACCTAATAGGGAATTGTTCTGGATATTCATGCTGGGGTCGAGATATCCCAGCGGTATGAACTCCAGACAAGACTTAATTCTTACTTATTAGGTGAGTTTCTTTATTCCAGTAGGTTGTTTTATGTTTCTCTGATCCTGTTCTTTTGTGGTTATATTGTATATCACATCCCACTCCATGTCTTACTGCTTTCTCTAAATGCCTCATGATATCCCTATCATGTGACCCTAAGGGGTTTTATTTATGATGTTTTATGCTACTTGCCAAGTTTAAGGGTCCAGGAGACCCAAAACTCAACAGTACTACTGTCCGTGATGTATTTGTTGCTGTTTGGATCATTTCAATAAAGATACCTGATTTTACTGCACAGGCTGCGCTGGAATTTCTTCCGTTAGACTCTCATTACTGGAGCTGGAGACGCTGCCAGACATTCCGCGCTCAGGTGTTGTGGTCATAGGAGGTGAGAGCGGTCACTTGGAGTCTGTTACAAGGTAGTAACTGTGACCAATTCACATACAGTAAAGTATAGTTACGTAAGATTTTGCTAACCAAATATCTAATGATTGATCACAAATATATTCATTTATTCTTGCTTCTACTAGATTGAATGGTGTAACATCACATTATATTAGCATCTTGAGCATTTTGATACAGTGACAGGAATAGTGGTCAGGGATCGTTATATTTCCTCAAGGTACGTGTAATATGTGGGTACCTAGTTTTATGAAGCGCATCTCTCATCCAGGAAAAGCTGGGTGAGATATGGGGAATCCAGGAAATTGTTAAATTCCTTTCAAGACTTATCTTGCTTAGGACTTTTGCAAGTCCTGTTATCGGGCATGGATTTTTATGGGTAGTTTGGTAGTGGGGCTATTCATCCTGTTTCCTGTGCCACTTCAGACTAGCCCAGATCTGCACAGGTGCTGAAGACAGCTTGTCACTGGGCATTAAGACTAGCTGAGATTCAGTCTGCAGGCTGAAGCTTAAGCTCTATTCCTAAAGGCTGCAGCCTCAAAAGGAGACATTTACCCGAGTAACACATTTGCTGAGTGTTTTGTGGAAGCTGGTAGTAAGCCATCTGTAAACAGAGGGAAGATTGCTTTTTTGCCACTATTAGACTGGCTCTACACAACTAATCTCTCACACCACCCAACAGTACTTGATGAGCCTCTGGGGGTGTTTGTTGACTCTGCTACCATGTATATTATATTCTAGGGTCTCAGAAACAACTACATTGGAGAAACCCCTAGACCACCCACTCCAACCCCACCAATGGGAACTTTGGGGGACATTTAGTGGCACAATCGCACACTAGAACAATTGTTACATTTTTTCATCCTAAAGTGGTACAGGATGGAAATGAACAAAATAAAACAGGGCAGAATACTTATCACTGACTGTAGTTTTGTATGACATAATTAAAATATGCATCTAAAAAAAAAAAGCATCTTGTACATTTTAGGTCTTGACTCATGTGAACGTGAGGATATTTTCAAGTCCGTCCCAGCGAGAGTGAATTTGACATTTCTGCATGCAAGATGAAAACTTTAATTAACTGCCAGAGCTGCGCTTAGTAATATACATGGTAATAGAGGCTGGATGCCGAGCCACCGGAGAGATCCACATGGGCCATCCCCCGATGAGCAGGATTACAATTGTGAGTGAAGCAATTTACGTAGAAGAAGACCACTATAATCCAAGCGCTGCTTTATCCAAAGATGCAGGGAGGTATTGTAAAACCAGATACTTTTATTTGTATTACAGCATACAAGTTAGCAGATGATGCTAACTTGTATGCTGTAATACAAATAAAAGTATCTGGTTTTACAATACCTCCCTCCATCCTTGCATCTTTGGATAAAGTAGCGCCTGGATTATAGTGGTCTTCTTCTACGTAAATTGCTTCAGTTTCTACAGGAAGATCCCTGTCTTCCTGTGACCATCGGGCTTGGCAGCTGATCCTAACCTCTTGATACCCCGGATGAGGGGAGATATGCGCAATTTCTTCATTTATAAGGTGAGCGGCCATCTTCACTAAAATCCTGGGTTCATTCACCCAGTAAGTGTAGTGGATTCCTCACCAGCCAAGGGTAATACATGCTGCCTCCCGGTTGTCTCTTTTTTGTCTCTACTTATATACAATTGTGAGTGGCAGCACTGGAGAAGAGCAGATTCCTATGCTTCTTTATAAGATCTATACTATACTTTCACTAACCACTAGTTACAATATCAAGCACATCTCTGACAGCAACACAATACACACGTTTAGCAAAAGTATTAAAAAAAAGTTACATAACATGCGGTGAACGGTAGTATTACTCTGTCAAATAGTCTAGTTTGGGGGTTGTCTGGGGAGTAGAAATATAATTTGTACTACACTTCTGCCCACTGCTTGTTTAAAAAGTATACCCTCCGAGATGACGGGGCAGGTCCTGATCATCTTACTGATCAATGGGGTGACAACTTACAACATGATCGCAATAAAATAAACTGATCAATTCCCCTTTATCACAAGTAAAATATATCACGTTTTCATTTATTCCATCATATATAGAATTTTATATTTCGAAGATCTGAATACAATGATCCCCTCTAGGTCACTGCACTAGGGCCAATATTTCACAAGAATTAGAAGGTATAAACCTCTGATACTTACAAAGTATCTACACAATGTTTATCTCAGAGATATAACCTGTTAGTATACCGTAGAGATATATAAATGTATTCCTCACTGAACTAGCAATGACTTTTACATCAAATTTGCCAATAATGTGATGGTTTCCATGTATATGTTCTTACGCAATGTTTGTACTTGAACTAGAGAGCATGGTGGAGATGGATCTTGGCCAAGGACAACTGTGTACACCTGTGTATTCCATTACAGGAGGATGTGTGAATTGAGCCTCAGTTTAAGGACTATTTTTATACTGCAATGTGTATGTACATACATTAGCTTAGCTGATCTGCAGTCCAAGTGTGGCTGCCCAGCAAGTTGGCGAAGAAGTTTTACCCTCATGCACTACACTGTCTGACTATTTTGGGGTTGACTAGGAAGTAGTGTAAGAGACAGTGAGATAGAAGGCAAAGTGATGCACCACGACTAAGGGGACAAGACTAGTAAACTAGAGAGGTGAGTCCTGCTGGGCCATCACAGAAGGGATGCCACATGCCCATACAAAGAGAAACCAAGGGCCATTACTGTTGAAAGGAAAGCTGGGCCTGCAGAGGGTTGGACTGTTAACAGCCATAAGAGGCCGCAGCTGCCAAGTCACTTAAAGGGGTATTCCGGTGAAAAACTATTTTTTTTTCATATCAACTGGCTCCAGAAAGTTAAACAGATTTGTAAATTACTTCTATTAAAAAATCTTAATCCTACTAATAATTCTAAGCTGATGAAGTTGAGTTGTTCTTTTCTGTCTGACAACAGTGCTCTCTGCTGACACCTCTGTCTGTCTCAGGAACTGTCCAGAGTAGAAGCAAATCCCCATAGCAAACCTCTCCTACTCTAGACAGTTCCTGAGACAGACAGAGGCATCAGCCTAGAGCACTGTTGTCAGACAGAAAAGAACAACTCAACTTCAGCAGCTGATAAGTACTGGTAAGATTAAGATATTTTAATAGAAGTAATTTACAAATCTGTTCAACTTTTTGGAGCCAATTGATATGAAAAAAAATAGTTTTTCACCAGAATACCCCTTTAAGGCTAAGAACAGTGTCATATCCTGAGATCCACCAAACTTGTAAGCCTTGTAAATATATTTGTGACCCCCAAGCCTCTTGTAAACTGAACCATCACTCCTGTGCGGTGGTCCTGGCTGACCACTGCCCCCCTACAGGCTACACATGTGACCTCTAGTGTACCTCCATATAGTCTGTCGATTCTGTACAAACCTGACAAGAAAATTATCTGATGGGGAGAATAACTCAATATGCCCAATATGTAGCATGGGGGGTTTATCGAGTGATTCCCTTTCAAATAGAAGACAATTGCAGCCTAAGTTAATGTTAACTTTTCTTTTCACAGCAAGCATGGTGGTTGCAGTGCTCAGATGAGGCACTAAATCTTGGCGGTTACACTACACACAATATGACCCTGTTTCTTAAAAATGTTTAAAGTGAATAAAACAGTACATCATTTATCAGTGCATTACATTCTAAACCTATCCCTGTGTGTCAGGTGGAAAGTTGAATGCATTATTTAGTTCACATACAATTGGGCATCCCCATACCAGCCCTCAAACAATAATTTGTGTTACATGACAGGGGAACAAAAAAAAGAGAAAAAAAGAGAACAGATACAGGCACTCCTTGGTGTGGTAGGTTAGTGGGAAAATGACAGGTTGCAGTAAAGGTAAAAAGTGCTCACCTTTTGGAGTTGAACAAAGAGTTAATGACCTGTGATCGCATATGTAGTGTGCCAACTGGCATTATCCACGGCAACTGCACCACGTCCCGACCATAGACTTGCATTGAGGGGGCGGGGCGTGATGTCATGAGGGGGCGGTGCTATCACATCACGAGCTCCCGTCGCCGGCTCCAGCATTCGGAACAGTCTGTTCTAAACGCTGAGCAGCGGAGTACCCCTTTAAAGGGGTTCTCCGGTGCTTAAACATCTTATCCCCTATCCAAAGGGAGTTCTGCCGCTGGGGACCCCCGGGATCATGCACGTGGCACCCAGTTTGTAATCAGTCCCTGGAGCGTGTTCGCTCCGGGACTGATTACCGACGACTACAGGGCGGGCGGCATGTGACGTTACGCCTGCGCCGGCGTGTGACGTCACGCTCCGCCCCGCAATGCAAGCCTACGGGAGGGGGCGTGATAGCTATCACTGATTACAATCGGGGTGCCGCGTGCATGATCCCGGGGGTCCCCAGCGGTGTGACTCCCGCGATCAGGCATCTTATCCCCTATCCTTTGGATAGGGGATAAGATGTTTAAGCACCGGAGAACCCTTTTAAGTAAAAGACCTCACTGGCATCAGCAGATAAAGAGGAGGTGCTTGAACCGGTGATATACTGTGCAGAAACCCTCGCCACTTACCTGTTGTACTATTTTATCTGCTGATTCCGGTGACGTCTTATACCTATCCACACACCAGTTGCACCAACAAAACTGTTGAGGCCAGTGAGGATTTTTTAATTACTTATATTATGGCCATTTTATATTGTCCAATTTATTTGTCACAAAAGAATAAACCTAATTAATGTATTTACTAAATACTTAACTTATGTTATTTCTTGTCAGAACAATATCCTATTTTACTGATCATTTTTCTTTTACCCATTGCATATGAATTAATAATTTTTATTTGAGTTGAAGGGTTTGTATTATATTATGGTATTGTATTGCATTGTAGACTTTGTTCTGTCCAGATATTTTAACTATATGTTAATCTAAACATTGGAACTGCATTACGCGACCGGAAGCGTCATCATGACCTTGAAGGTTACTTCCTGTTTTCTCCAAACCTGTTCTAACTAGGATTGTTTAAAAGGGTATATAAGTACACTTACCTGTATGTAACTCATGACCTGGGAAGAGGAGGGGACACTCCTCAAAACGTGTTGTCTGTATGTTTATAACAATAAGTGGTGGTTAGCCTGTATAGGCTAATCTAATTTATGGGAGGAGTCTGGAGGCGTATTTATACTCACTCCCAGGGGCAGGGGAAGATCCGACTGCTCCGGTTCCCTCTGGTTCCTGGACGACTCTGCATTTCCGGTCAGCTGATTCGCTTCTTCCGGCGGCGGTCAGGTAGGAGCGCAGTCTATCTGCGCCATGGTTTCCTTTTCTCACTCCCCTCACCCCGTAGGTGGCCGGCTGGGGCCAGGACTCTCAGCACCACCACGGACCTCGTTACTACACGGGGGAGGAGAGGATGTCAGAGCCGGCAGCTCGGTTAGCAGACGGGAGCGTCCCGCACAAAGTCTGTTGCTTGGCAACCACAAGCTCGGCCGCACGATACACAGGGCCCCACGTGGCACTATTTGGTTGTGTAACTCATTGAGGAGCATCTAGCAGGGTCACCCAGGGATTCAATTTGTGTGTGTGTGTGGGGGGGGGGGGGGTTCAGTGAGGTTAGATGGTTGCAGAGGCAGCATTATTGTCAGAAGGCATGCTGCCACTGCTTATCTTGGGGCACCCTCTTGTCATCCGGGGGATTCTCTGTAACTAGAGGGGTCATGGCAGCCAGTTATTAAAGAAGTATCCATATATTCACTATCATTTTGCTCTGGATCAGGTTGTAAGTTATATATATGGTTGCTGGTATGTACATTCTTCCCTCTCTTCCTCCTGCAGGTCCTTATCTCCTCCCTTTACGTCTGGGGGTCATTATTCTTACCCACAATTCCATCCATTATGTATGTATTTGTTCAAGTATATGCTCCAGGTCATGTTTTCTTGAGGTTACGTTTGCTTTATTTTCTATGTTATATCAATTTGGTGTCCACTACCTTCATGTCATTTCAGCGGGAATTACGTAGTATTTATTACCCATTATCCTTTACGATACTACTTCATCTTGTCAGTTGAGTACGTATTTATTTTATTCAGGGGATTTTTGGTTCGGGTTCATTACGCTTTGTGTCATTACGCGCCTCACGTTTGTCTCTTACGTCCTCTTTTGTAGACAGGTAGGCTTATGGGTGTTATTGTTTTTCAGGAGATGTCTGTGTGCTCAGAAACCATGGAAGGAACTGCTGTGCCTCCTTCACCAGCTAGATCTTCTTCGCAAGGGAGTGCCATGTCCCTCAGGACTTGGACAGTCCCTAAAATTATTGCGGAGCTTCGCCGCGAAGGGATCCCATTCCCAGCCACGGCTAGGAAGGCAGAACTTTACAGGATCCTGTGCTCACATAGCACCCCGGAGGCCGGTGAACAGTCAGATAGGGATACTGTGACTTTGGCTCAAATTCATACTATCCTTGGCACCTTAACCACTTCCATGCGTGATATGCAAAACAGAATGGCCAACCTCGAGGCAAGATCCAGCCCAGGCACTACCACGGTGATCGCAGGATCATCAGGTTCTACCGGGCCTGGTGAGACCTCTCAGAGGGCAAGCACGTCAAGCGTGGCAGTCTCAGTAGGGGCAGTCCCAGCCCCGGCCCCTGAGTCGCAAGCTGTATCCTCAGTCCCCGTGGTCCCAGCCTTAGTGACCCCCTCAAGCTACATGCCAGGTATGTTCTCTCCTTTAGTCAGCCTGAGCCCAGCACACTTTATTCCAGAAGCTATCAGGAGAGATATCTTGGAGGGGAGAGACGTAAATTTGGCATCTCTCCTGATTGCTTCGCAGGATATTCTCGACAACAAAACATTTGCCTGCGGGGAGGTTTCAGTCACAGTGAAAGCCAGGGACCCCAGGCTGAGCAGGAAGCTGAACATTCCAGAATTTGTTCTAGCCTTCGGGCTGTTCAGGGATGTTCTGTGCTCTGCTCATCCTGGCAGGAGAGACGAGCTAGATCAATATCTCCACAAGCTGGTCGACCTTGGTTATAAGTATGGTGGTTTTTCTTTTTATGATTATCACCGTTCTTTTTCTGCCAAGGCAGCGGCTACTCTTTCACAGTTCAAGCAGGGCACCAATTGGGCAATCTTAGACACTGAATTGTTTTGTAGACATTTTGCGGGGCTCAGGGCGCCGCTGTGCGGGGTATGCCAATCTTCTACCCACACCACCAATTGGTGTTCTGCTTCCACTGAGGGCGCATCCGCTTCTGAAGGAGCGGCAGTCAGGGGCCAAGCAGGTCCTACGGTCGATAAATTGGGTAGGCCAGTTCACTATCTTGGGAACGCCCAGATATGCAATAATTTCAATCTTTCAGCCTGCCGCTTTAGTCAGTGTAGGCTCTTGCACATCTGCTCCATCTGCCATAGGGCCCATCCAAAAAGTCAGTGTCCCAAAAGATCCGGGGCGGACGCATGACTAAGCGGGGTTAATCACCAAGTGCTACGATCCTACTTAGGTGATCATCCGTCTCCGGGCTTTGTTGACTTTCTTTGCGAAGGTTTTCGGCATGGCTTTGACACGGGCATGATTTGTGTACCTCACGACACGTATGAGTGCAGGAACCTGCAGTCTGCAGAAAATCATCCAGTGATAGTGACAGAGCTTCTCAACCAAGAGGTTCTTAAAAAATTTGTGATCGGCCCTTTTGATAGAACGCCATTCAGTCAATGGAGGATTAATCCGATAGGAGTTGCGTGCGGAAAATTTTCAAATAAATACCGATTAATATATGACTTGTCGGCACCTCATTCTTGCAGCACACCTAGCGTCAATTCCCTCATACCATCGGAGGAAGTCACATTAAAGTACACATCAGTTGACGCCGCTATACAGAGAATTTTACAGTTAGGGACTGGCACATGGCTGTCTAAAGCCGACATTTCTGACGCTTTTAAGCTACTGCCAATACGACCTGACCTCTGGCCTTGGCACGGCATTAAATGGAACGGTCTATATTACTTTGCGACTCGTTTGACCTTCGGGGCCAAAAGCAGCCCGTGGTTGTTCGACTCATTCGCCTCAGCCCTCGAATGGATCCTCATTAACCACTGGTCATGTGAGTACGTGTTGCATTATCTAGACGATTTTCTGCTATTGGAAGCCCCTGCCAGTGAGCCTAAGGATTTAAGAACTCTTCTTTCAGTGTTCCGGAACCTAAATGTTCCTGTGGCGGATAGGAAGGTTGAAGGGCCGTCAACCTCAATCACCTTTCTGGGCATCATCCTTGACACCATGAGGTTAGAGGCCAGACTGCCTCAAGACAAATTGGATAGAATTCGTTCAGTCCTTCATAGGTTCTCTCAGACCATGGTGACCAATCGTCAGCAGCTCCAGAGTCTGTTGGGAATGCTAAATTTCGCCGTAAGAATCATTCCCCAAGGGCGTGCATTCGTCTCCAGACTGCTGGCCCTGTTGCCATCTGCCCCTGATCCTGACTCTCCAGTTATGCTTGATCAAGCGGCCCGGGCAGACCTAATCATGTGGGACAATTATTTGGCAAATTGGAACGGGGTTGCCATGTTCGTTCCAAAGGCTGACGAATTCTCTCCAATTGTTACATCTGATGCCGCAGCTTCAGGTGGATATGCAGCCATTTTCAAGTCCCACTGGTTGTGGGAAGCTTGGCCTTCAGAAACCCTCCAATGGCCAGAGTTCTCTACCACCTCAGCCCTGCTGGAAATAATACCCATAGTTGCGGCAGCACTAACCTGGGGTCATCTCTGGCGAGGAAAAACAGTCGTTTTCTTCACGGACAATACAGCTACTAGGGATATCATCTGTAAGGGTAGATCCAAGCTACTCAGTATCATGTCTTTCCTGAGGAAACTGACTCACACCACTTTAATGGATAATTTTCACATTGAATGTGTGCATATCGAGGGAAAAAAGAATCTAGCAGCTGATGCCTTATCACGCTTTGACTTCCAGGCGTTCCGACAACTCATGCCAGAAGCGGACCAGACGGCTACCACGCCACCTCCTTTCAACACTCTGACGCTGGATTGAATATTCTGCATGCAGGAGCAATTAATCTGATCAATCAGTCTCTCGCCAAGACCACGGCGAGATCTTACAGAACAGCCTGGAGGGCTTTCCTCAGTTTCCAGCAGTTACACCCTTCATCCTCACCTTTCAGCATACAGTATATCCTATCCTTCGTATACTTTTGCCACATTTCCAAAAAATTATCACATAATTCCATCCGTTTGTATTTGGCTGGGGTTCAGCATTTCCATTCACTTAGTCATCCCAGTTCTCCGTCCATTATCAGTTCTCATGCCATCAAAGCAGCCTTGAAGGGCATTCTGAAGTCTGAGAAGCCCAAACCTGCAGCTAGAGCACCACTGTCAGTAACTACCTTCCAGCAGATTAGCATTACTCTTGACAATAACCCATTTGGTCTGGGGGGAAGCCTTGTAATCAAGGCTGCAATGTATTTAAGCTTTTTGGGTTCCTCCGGCCAGGAGAATTTACACAAACCAATTATGGGTCAGATTTCCTCCTGATCAGACATCTGGTCCCCACCGACTCAGGATACCAGCTTGTGTTAGACCACACCAAAACCCAACAGGTCACACAAGCCCGGGTAGAATATTTCCCCACTAACAACCCTTGGTGCCCGGTGAGAGTGCTACGTCTATTACTAGAGTCCCTCCGGGGACAATCACCCGAGTCGCCTTTACTCCCATTTCCGATTCTGGCACTTACTACCAAAGACTTCGTCAAACACATTAGAATCTTGGTGTGCAGTACGGGTATCAACCCAGATACCATCACTGGTCATTCATTTAGGATAGGGGCGGCTTCATCGGCTTCCAGGCATGGTGTTCCTGCTCACATTATTAAAAGACTGGGGCGGTGGAACTCGCCTTGTTTCCAACTGTATGTCCCGAACCCACGAGCTGAAATTGCCGGAGCTTTCAATGTATTGGCTAACGTGTAAAATGCATTGTTACTTTCATTAAATTACTTTCCCTACAAGTTGGTGTTTTGCCCACTTCTTACTTCAGGCTTACCTATACGGCCGGATGGGCACACATCAGGCTTATGTTTGTTAGGGTAAGCCGCACACACTTCTTGGTAAGAATCCGACCATAAGTGGTGGTTAGCCTGTATAGGCTAATCTAATTTATGGGAGGAGTCTGGAGGCGTATTTATACTCACTTCCAGGGGCAGGGGAAGATCCGACTGCTCCGGTTCCCCCACCCTCCACTCCCTCTTTTTATTCAGTATACATAGATATTTTCTTAGGGGTAGCCCACTTCTTACTTCAGGCTTACCTATACGGCCGGATGGGCACACATCAGGCTTATGTTTGTTAGGGTAAGCCGCACACACTTCTTGGTAAGAATCCGACCATAAATAGTCTTTTAAGTATACTAGTGGTGTTCGCTGGTTCACCGCCACTTAAAGGCATAGCACCTAAAGCAAGTTCCCTTTTCTCCTGGTTCTCCTGCGGAGGTTTGTCGATACGAGGGGACATAAATAAGCATCTGCCATAGCAGTGTCAATGGTACAATGGCTCTGTACATCAGTCAACAGTATATAGGTTCCACTAATGGATTCCAGGCCATAGGGGGGTATTTATCAATTTTGCCTGTTGACCGTTTCTTTTTACCCTTTTTTTTCACTTTGGTTTTCGTGGACATGCACCAAATTTATCATTTGGTGCAAGTTGTTAGTCATTTTGGCTCAAATGTTGAAATCAGCTGTTCACAGCGCCTTTTACACAGAACTTACCCCCACAGAGGACGCGTATTTTACCCTGTAGAGCAGCCATTCCGGAGTCCCTCCTGCAGTATATCAGCAAGCGACATGAGTTATTTTCTTTTGTGTGGTTTATAGTCACCATGTGAAACGGATTTTATTTTCAACTTGAGTAGTTTTTTTTATTTATTTATTGGTTACTTTAGTGCAGTGGTCTTCAACCTGCGGACCTCCAGATGTTGCAAAACTACAATTCCCAGCATGCCCGGACAGCCGTTGGCTGTCCGGGCATGCTGGGAGTTGTAGTTTTGCAACATCTGGAGGTCCGCAGGTTGGAGACCACTGCTTTAGTGCTTACCTTTTCTGAACCTGTGTGGCCATGTCCAATGCTGGCTCAACGGAGGGTGAAGGTTCCTCAGAGACAACTATGTCGCAGGATAGTATTGAGCAGCCCTTTTTCATGTATTTTGACGCCTTTACATTTTCTGACATTGCTAAGTGTGTTTTCCATGTGCAAAATTTCTTGGCGGTGATTTGCGCCCCAAAAAAACGGGATTTGCACCAAAATTGCGCCAAAGATCGATTGGCGCAAATGATGAATTACTGACTAAAGTTAAAATCACACACAGGACCGTGTGATTTTGAGAGCGTTGTAAAAATGACAGTGGAGAAGATGCGCCAAACTTTGACGCAAAAAGACACTGCGCCAAAGTATTGCGCCAAAGTTACATGAAAAAAAAAAAACACATAAATCCTTTGATAAATACCCCCAATAGTGTATGCAGCTGACGAATTGTGTTCCATTCCAGGCACACACCGTGAGTTTGATATGCATTTCCCTAATAAATACTTTAAAGCAGAAACAAAGATAGATCGCTCACTAATGTTCTTGTACAGATTAATCAATAGTATAGGAATGTGAACACACATAGGATTCATAGCCCTGAAGGGGAGAAGATGTCCTGAAATGAAGGGGTCATTATTTAAAATGCCTTTATGGCCATCTTGACAATAGGGATGTCTCCGGCAGCGTGCCAACACCTAAGTACAAGGCTGAAGACTGAGAATGAATCAGAGAAGACTATTGAAGGGCTGCAGATCATGGTATGTGCCCGTCTCTTTAATCTCTGGGAGTATTTCCATTTCAGAAAGCCTGTGCCAACAATATAACCATGTGTGTACTGAAGGAATCATTGCTGGTGTTCATTAAAGGGGTATTCCGGGAAAAAACTTTTTTTTATATATATATATCAACTGGTTCCAGAAAGTTAAACAGATTTGTAAATTATTTCTATTAAAAAATCTTAATCCTTTCAGTACTTATGAGCTTCTGAAGTTAAGGTTGTTCTCTTCTGTCTAAATCCTCTCTGATGACACCTGTCTCGGGAAACGACCAGTTTAGAAGAGGTTTGCTATGGGGATTTGCTTCTAAACTGGGCGTTTCCCGAGACAGGAGTCATCAGAGAGGATTTAGACAGAAAAGAACAACCTTAACTTCAGAAGCTTATAAGTACTGAAAGGATTAAGATTTTTTAATAGAAGTAATTTACAAATCTGTTTAACTTTCTGGAGCCAGTTGATACATATAAAAAAGTTTTTTCCAGGAATACCCCTTTAAGGGGTACTCCGCTGGAAAACACTTTTTTTTTTTTAAATCAACTGATTCCATAAAGTTAAACAGATTTGTAAATTACTTCTATTTAAAAAACGTAATCCTTCCAGTACTTATCAGCTGCTGTAAATTCCACAGGAAGTTCTTTTCTTTTGAAATTTCCTTTTTGTCTGACCACAGTGCTCTCTGCTGACACCTCTGTCCATGTCAGGAAGTGTCCGGAGTAGGAGCAAACCTATCCTGCTCTGGACAGTTCCTAAAATGGACAGATGTGTCAGCAGAGAGCATTGTGGTCAGACAGAAAAGAAATTCAAAAAGAAAAGAACTTCCTCTGGAGCATACACCAGCTGATAAGTACTGGAAGGATTAAGTTTATTAAATAGAAATGATTTACAAATCTGTTTTAATTTGCTGGCATCAGTTGATTTAAAAAAAAAAAATGTTTTCCAGCAGAGTACCCCTTTAATGTTCCTCTAGAATTTACTCTTTTTACCTGCTTTATGTTTCTTTCATATATTGCAAATGTTTCATCTCACCCTAAGGCTGGTTTAGATACATAATGCAACAAGACAAGGAGCTCAGGCATTTCTACTAAACTAAACTTAGATCACCAAACATTCTAACATCCAAGGTAAAAAGTTCTATTACTCAACACTGATGAAGTCCAAAAGTACAAAGCAGATTGGGAGAGATTTATCAATACCTCTTGTGGCATTGAGGCAGGATTGAGGGCAGTGAATGAGTCGATTCCACTCTGGTATGATGTTTTTTTGCATTTATGTCTATTGTAATTATTTATCTTTATTATTAATTACTGCTATTCTTTCTGTGAAACGGATCAAAAATGTGGACTGTACATTTTTTCCATCTGATCCTAGGACTGCTGCCAAATTGCTGCTAGTACTCCCTCATTTGCCCTCAGACATAAAACAAAAACAAAAAAAAGTGTATATAATTTGATATATATATATATATATATATATATATATATATATATATATATATATACTGTATATTCTTATTATGATATTTTTTTCATTTTATTATTATATTTTAACATTCTTATAAATACCAATTTTATTCTCATATCCTTCTTATTCTCTATTTATAACGATGACACCATTTTAATACATAATTATATCATATTATTTACTTATGTACTTAATGTATTTATTTTAACCCCTTTATCTCCTATTATATTACCCCTCTGTGTATGCTTATTATGCTCACTGCATCTCTATGGGGGGTATTTATCATGCATTTTACTCCGGTTTTTCGGCGGTTCTTTGGCGCATTTGTCTTGCGTCTTTGTGGTTTTGCGACTTTGCTTGCGACAATCGGTTTCCGTCATAACTCATGTTGAACCGAAATGTAGCGTGGCATAGCTACTTTGGCTGCAGTGGAAGCGAATTTATTATCTGCGACAATCCTAGTTTGGCGCAAAGTGTTTCACTTTTCCCGCAACTTAGGTGCATCGGGCCGCCATTAAATTACTTGTCCAGGAAATCGCCTAAATCTGCCCTCTCTTCACATAACCCTTATTTGTGTTAAACTGGCAAACCATAAAGCTCTCTAGGTACCCCATTACGCAAGATGCAATTTTAAAGGTTGGCGTTTTTGCATGACTTGAGGGATATGTGTTTCAGATATATGTATATTTCTTTTTCATTCCCTAGAATTTATAATTTATAATTTTTAATTTCAAGAGCAAAGAAGGTCGGTAGGGAAGAATAGCTAACAGGCAAATGAGCGAGTGACATGCTTAACATAACAAACCTTACATGTTGCAAACCAACAAACTTCATTAACAAACTAATTCCTACCGTCAAACACAATAAAAAGAAGCAGAGAACGTAGTTTAGAAGCGCGGGAGTTCTGGCGGCCGTTCCTGACTGGAAAGCGCGGTCTAATGTGGTTTTTGGGACTTGCGCCAAATTTATTAACTGACGTGCGATAATTGATAAATTTTGCGCACGTCCGTGAAAAACAACGCAACAAAAGAAGGGTAAAATATGACAAGGCACAGAAACTATATAAATAACCCCCTATATTCCTATTTTGCATGATATGCGCAGGAATTGCATAATACCACTTAGATGTTTCTTTACTAATATATGTTCTCTTCTCTCTGACAGATACATGTATCGTCAGTCTGATAACTTACTGATCCCCATACACGCCGTTCCTGATCACATTTCTCCCGTGCCCTGTATACATAGCGCTTCCAGCCAAAGTACGGACTTTCGGTCGGTTAACACAGGCCACCTAGCGTGAGTGGCCGATACGTGTCACGTGACCTTACGCATAGTGATGCGTCCCTGGTTATTGACAGAGTCTCCAGCCTGTTGCGATCGCAAGAGATCTCCGCAGCAGCCAGCACATGCTGTATCTGTTTACAAACAACATGCAGTGTCATAACCGGAGCCTCTCTTTCAATTACTACTACCAGGATGCAGTAGTAGGACTTACTATAATGGGTTATTCTATGGATGTTTTCTATCTTATACACACATGTATACTTCCTTGTATTGTATCCCATTATTAATTATTGGATAAAATGTATAATGTTCTCTGTATGGTCATTTTAGAGTATGGAAGTGACATCAAATGTTCCCGCCCCCTGACCCTATTAGCCCCCATTTTGTGTTATATAAGACATGCTGGTGTCACTAGTTCTTTAGATTATCTTGGGAAGGGGCAAGCCAGCCTCCAAACGCTCCATAATCTTGTAACTGTCTGCAAATAAAAGCTATTTGGTTATCATACCACTTTGCATGCTCTGAAATAATTTTTGGAAGAAGCAGCGCCTGGATCTCTGGTCTTTTCCTTTATTTGTTTCAACTTGCAACTGGTCGGGCTGCCCCCGTCCGGTGACCTACAGGCTGAGCAGCTCATCCTACCACATCTACTACCCCTTCACAGGGGTGATATGCACCTGATCTATACTCTTGAGGTGAGCAGCCACCCAGACTGACTGCCTGGGTGTTTTTATTCCTTTAACTGTTGTATAGGATACCCCACCTCACTTGGGTAATACACAGGGTGCTACCTCCAGGTCTTTTCTTTTATCTACTTCTATACATGACCTATCTAATAAAGTTGTCGAGGAGCCAGACTTGCATAAAGAACTGTTGTTTGCCTGCTGAATGAAGTAGAAACGCGTCCTGTGGCTGTGTCAAGGACGATCCCGGAGCTAACCCCTGAGTGAAATCCCTACAATTGGTGGAGGATGCGGGCAAAACGTTGTTAGGAGCAACCAGTGGTCAAGCTGCAGTGAAGTTGTTGCCAGGAGCAACCAAACATGCATGTTGCAAGTGGGACAAGCCCAGCTGTGGAGTACAAAAGCAGGATTGAGCCAGTGGTGAAGGCATTGCTAAGGGCAACAGATCGCATCAAGCAAGTGAGCGCTCTCTCAGGTGAGGAGACAGGTGAACGGGCCACCTGCACAGCACAACAACAGTAAACTGTGTGGGATTATTTTTTTTTTGCAAAGATGGGTCAACATCAAAATGCCTTTGATAGGAGCAACCAACGTGGACAGCAACTGGTTGTCGCCAAGATGGATGCTATGGTGAGCACCTTGATGAAATTGGCTGCAGCTCAGCAAGAGGATGTCTTCACACCTGATTTTCCTCTGGTCAGGAGGCCAGAAAAGATGGACGGTGGTATCTCGCTGTTCGTGGATCTGGACTGACAACTCGTCCTTATATGCACAGGTAGGATTAGCGTAGGTCTCGCACCATCTTGAGAAACCTTGGCGTTGGTGTGCGGGCTCTGGTGTGTCCTTCATATAAGGATACACTGGCGAATGTCTCAATTTTAACATCAGTGTTGAGGGATAGCCAATGTCATTGTATACATCTACCACAGTAGTGCACCCATATTCCTGTATTGTATTTTAATTGTTACACATCCACACCGTTTATCTGGTGTAGGATTCTATTGTGGTACTTGTAGTCCGCTGCAGGCATCCTCCATTGTATGCATTTTTATGCTGGGGATCGCCCTTAGCAACGGACTACAAGGGCAGAATCTGCTCCCCCAGTATAAATGCACAACCGCATTTGGGGTTGAGCACCTCCAGCCATTTGAGACCATGTTTTTTGTTGTTTGTCATAGACATAGTCCTGAGTGAAGGAGATGTGACATCTGGACCAGAGATGGATCGTGAACAGGAAGGTCGAACCACTGAATGTTGTTGCAGACCCCAGAGCTCTAGACGTATCTGTGGGACAGCGGAGAGACAGTGGTGAAGTATATATGGGAACAACCCTTAGGCCGAAGGGGGCCAAGATCCTTGAAAAGGGGACGAAAACTTCTAAAGGAGAAGAAGAGTCGGAACGAGTTGGCTTGAAGGAAGAGACAGGGCAAGGACAGGTGACTGTCAAAGGACAAGAGAATGTCTCAAGGTCCAGTAGCGAGAGTGAGGAGACCACTGTAAGCAAGAGATCTCTGAAAAAAACGAGCTGGTCTTGGTAAGAAAAGGGGGAAGATCCAGAATCTTGAAGAAACCTTACAGATGGTTTCTGCTAAATTGGCGCAAAAGGAAGAAGAGGTTCATCAAATGATCACCTGAGGAGAAAGAAAAAATGCTTGCAGACCTGAAGAAAAAGCAAGAAGAGGAGCTTTAGCTGCAGAAAGAGGGCCCTGCTAGGATCAAGGGCTAGTGCTCTTTTTTTTTTAGCAAAGTTTTAAATGGATCATCTTGAACCCTGGTTGAAGGGAGTTCCTATCCAATGTGTGAAGGTAATCTCCAAGTGACATTGCTATATCCCAGAGGTTTTGTGTTAATACACTGTATGTACTGTATATAAAAGAATCTTACCTCTGGATTTTCTCATTTCACATTCATACAATTTGCAGCACAAGTATCAATATTGTGAAATAAACAAATTTATCATTCATTAACTAACCTGAAGACTGTGCCCATTAACTCTTATGTACTTCAAGTACACACTGCCAACAATCCCTGGTTAATATTCATAAGGCAAATGAATCCCAATGAAATACATAATGAAGTTTGACTGAGGGAAGTCCAGGCCAAAATGCTGGTGATTTCGTTTGCAGAATACCAAACGCTGACTATTTTCCAAAGCCGAATCAATAAGGATGGCGGAGGGAAGGAAAGGATAATTTAATAGTGGAGAGAATTTCTGCAGTAATATACAGTGGCTAATAGAAAATGTCTTATCAATTAACTGGAGAAATGAACATAAATCTCTTCACACTGGTTAAAGCAGGGGCAGATGGGGCTTCAGTAAAAATGGTATTCAATAGATTCTAGGCAGGACGAGGTTCACATTTTGTTGTTCCTTCCATTGTTCTGCTCCCACATTGAGCAGAATAATGGGGAAAAAAGAACACAAATGGATCAGTTGCATGCCAAACACCAACGGTGCCCGAAAGACTCTATTGACTTCATTGTTTTTTTTTTTTGATTTCCAGCATAATGTCTGGCATTTCACTAGAAAAGCATAGCATGCTAATAACAATACATACAGCGCCAACAAGTTACGCAGCACTTTACAATTTGGGGATGCAAAAGGAGACATTCAGGCACTACAATATTGCACACTAAATATTCAAACAAAACCAGTGAGTACAGTCTATGGGGGATGGGGTTGAGACAAAAGCCAGAAAGTGCTTTATTGATACAATGGTCCAGCCATGTTTTATTAATAGGGTAGATTAAATAAAGTGGGTGAACCAGTCACCAACCCATCTCTGAATGTCTAAAGTGCATAGAGCGAAGGGAGACACTGTTAAATTATATTTGGGGTGGGGGGGTTATAGTAGGGGACATTATGTCATAGGCCTAAATAAAGAGTGTCTTTAGAGCACATTTAAAACTGTAAATGTTGGGTATAAGTCAACGAGCAAAATCTTGGGAGACAGGAGTTAAAGGTTTGGATTATAGAAGATGAGAAGATGTTAGCGTTATATCATTAGCAGAGCGAAGAGCACATGTAGGATGGTAGACAGAGATGAGGGAGGAGATGTAGGGAGGTGCAGCACTGGGGGAGCTTTGTGGGCAAGCGTGAGGATTTTGTATTGTACTCTGGACTGAATGGGTAACCAGTGTCTGGCTGCAGAATTTAGGATGGACTGGAGAGGGGAGAGTTTAGAGAAGGAGCGGTCTATTAGTAAAGAGTTACAATAGTCAAAACGAGAATGAATCAAAGCAACAACAAGAGTTTTAGCTGTGTCAACAGTGAGAAAAGGGCAAATTCTGAAGATGTTTTTGAGGTGCAGGTAACAAAAACATAAAAAGGATTAAGTATACATAGTTGAAGATAGATTTGAGTCTAGCATAACAAGACAGCATGCTTGTTGCCTAGAAGTTATGGTCGTAGTACTGCGTTATTTTGGATAAAATCTTAGACAAAAGGCATTCAGCACAGCCTTCAACAGTAGTGTAAACCAAGCCTAACATGAAGTCTTCCTGATTGTCCCTCAGTAGCGAGGCTTAAAGTAAATCTGTCATCAGTGTCACCTGCACTAACCTGTTGGTACAGGCGGGTAGTGTGGGTGACACTGATTATAATAATTATCTACCCCTGATCAGTGTTCCTGTTCATGTATTATCTTATTCAATCTGGCAGCAGGCTTGGTGCATGGCAGGGGCACATTGACGTCACCACTGCTGCTTTTTCACATGGCCCCTATAGCTGAGCAGGTTTAGGGAAGCAGAAGGTGAGGTTGGCATGCTTCTGCCATGTACCAAGCCTGTCACCAGATTAAAGAAGATAACAGCCAAACGGGACATCAGATCGAGGTAGGTAAGTATTGTCAGAGTGACACTGATGACAGTTTTCCTTTAAGGGGAAGAAGAACAAGGCACTATGGATTTTAAGTGCATGTTTATTTAAGTGCATGCTTATATATGTATAAATCAATGGGCATACCAATGGCAGGCCTAATGACTTTAATAGACAAAACATAGTCATCTAGTGATTTCCCAAGCATATACATTTCATTTTTTTCCCCTTTTTTTTTTTTTTTTTTTTTTTACGGAGTATCCCAACTTACACTTGGGACTTTGCCCAACAATTATGTCTAAAAGGGGTTTAAAGTAATAAAACTTAATCTCTGTATAAATAAAAAGTCTTACAATCTTCTAATAAAATGTTTTTTTTCAAGTCTTCACCATTTAACACTACAAGATACTTGTCAGTGAATGTTTACACTGGGAAGCAGCAGATCTGTACAGACCAAATCCTGCTCTAGGAAGAGAAGTGGATGCAATTGTATCTAGGCAATGTTCTGAGAAGGTGAAATGTAATATTATGCTGGTGCAAAGACAAGTTCACCGTCATGAAGATCAGCCAAAATGCAAAGGTGCAAAATTCAGATGAACACTTACAGGGGGATAGTTGCTTAGTATTACAGATGCACACAAACTAAGGGTGTCAGCAGCACAAAACATTATCATGCAGCTGACACCCTCTGCATGGCTGGCTTGTGTGCACCTATAATACTAAGAAGTTAGCCCCCTAATTTGGTAGGTGTGTGAGTAGTTGTTTATCTGAATATTACACCAACACGAGGAACGAGCACCCCTTAACAAGTTACTTTATTAGCAACAAAACGCATGGGGTTACTTTGCACGGCACTCACAGATATGAGCTAGGTTGTATGAATCAAAATGGGACTAGGCTTTATGGACTTTCTTTTGAGAATATATATATGTATGTGTATATAAAATCACATCCTCTGGTTTACTGCATTGGTGCACTTTATTAGAAATACTTTTTGGTAAATGAATTGTAAATTGGTTTATGCTCTGGGTAGTTTTTTTCTTTGTGTGTGTGTTTATATATATTTATTGATTATATTAGATATTTATTTATAAATTGTAATACACATGTTTCTAAGTAGGTGACAGGTTCCATATATGTTCTATAGGTTTATATTTGCGGGTATCTCTGTGTCCTGGGACTAAAGCCATTTATTGATACCATATTTTGGAATTTGGTGCTGTTGGTCATGTCTGCAGAGCATCATACTGAGGTTTGCTATATAAATTAATGAAGATGTAAAATTGATTCAAGAATAAAGGTGTGTGCCGTCATTTCTTGGTTTCTTTTTTTTGTAATACATTCTATATTTTGCACCTGTGCATTATGGATAATCTGCAATACAGTGAACCTGGTGTTGCGCCAGTAACCAGTGTCTATGGACTCAGTGAATTTTAGTATTATAACATGAATGACTGGTTATGTAAAAGGCGGATGAGTAAATGTTGTGAAAATGAAGGCTGTTCTTTTAAGGTGGGTCTCTGCTCCAGCTAAGGTAGAAGGAACTGGGGGCACCAATGATCACTAGAACAGGGTTTCTTCTCAGTGACCACAATGAGCACAAGTGGAATAGAATGGCAGCCGGTCGGAGAACTTGCTAATCATGTCTACCTGATGCTCCATCCACTGTCTATGAAAGTCATTTCAGCATTGTACTTGGATGTCTCTATAGACAATAAATAAAGCAACAGATAAAAACTAAATCCTTTGGACCCCTGATCTAGTTATTGTGAAGATCCTAGCAGTAAGGCCTTTATCAATCAGACATTTACTCTCTCTTCTGTACAAGTCCATCATTAGGGCAACAATCCTTAAAGGGGTACTCCAGTGGAAAACAATTTTTTTTAAATGAACCGGTGCCGGAAAGTTAAACAGATTTGTTAATTACATCTATTAAAAAAAATCTTAATCCTTCCAGTACTTATCAGCTGCTGCATGCTCCACAGGAAGTTCTTTTCTTTTTGAAATTCTTTTGTCTGACTACAGAGCTCTCTGATAACACCTCTGTCCATATCAGGAACTGTCCAGAGCAGTATATGTTTGCTATGGGGATTTGCTCCTACTCTGGACAGATCCTGACATGGACAGAGGTGTCAGCAGAGAGCACTGTGGTCAGACAGAAAGGAAATTAAAAAAAGAAAAGATTCTCTGTGCATCAAAACCCTTTCTGCTCCGCAGAAATAAATGATAACATTTTCATTGACTCATGAGCTTTTACTGTTAGATGCCGGTGAAGATTAAATATTTTTATTCTTCCACCGGAATTAAAATCCTCCCCAGAAGTTTAGTCATAGAATTTACACTATGTAAACAGAGCCAATGAAAACCCAATGAAGGGTGGGAGTGTGCTGCAAAGCGGAACCAGTGTGGAATTCCTTTAGTACATTCCTTGCCGTTTCTGCCTTCAAATTTCGTAGTGTGAACAAGCCCCTAGCAAGCTGATGGCCAAACACTTCTATATCTGAAAGTTATACATGATTGGCTTGGTCATGAGTTTTAAATGGGGAAAGAAATTCATAAGCAACTTCTAGACACTTCTGGTGGTGGCTTGTTGGGCAGGTTCAAATCCAATTGCCTCTTCCCCTTCCCAGGTTAGAGTTGAGACACCACCATGCCCATTAGATGATGGCTAATACTATGGATATTGACAGTTTTAGCTGATTATATTCCCATGTTTATGACCAGCTGAATGCATTGCCACTTTAAGGCTATGTTCACACAGGCAACATCTGCACGGAAAATTTCCATGCAGACATTGCCCTGTCCACTCAGAAATGTGCCATCTCATCGCATAGCATTTCTGTGTGGAGTCCGCAGAAAGAATAGACATGTCTATTCTTTCTGCGAACACCACAATTTGAATTTCCTTGGCAGATGTTTCTGGCGCAGAAATGCTGCTATGTGAACAGCGCAGCAGAATACCATTGAAATCAATGGGACTCTGCTGTTGCAAAATCTCCCTGCGGAATTCTACACAGAAATTCTGCTGTGTGAACATAGCCTAAAAGGGCCATAGAAATTTAATCAAGGGAAAGCACTGTGCGGAATTCTGTACAGAGATTCTGTTGCAGCAAAGTCTCCACTTAATTCGACAGGATTCTGCTGCACTGTACACGTCGGAATTTTCATGCCAGATGTTTCTGGTGTAAAAATTCTAAATTCCGGGTCCGCAGAAAGAATGAACCTGTTCATTCTTTCTGCAGACTCCGCAGAGAATGCATAGCCGTATATATTATGCAGACAACCGCGGTCTCTGGAATGTCTGCACAGAGATTCTCCGTGCGGATATTCCCAAGTGTGAACATGGCCTATCTCATGTGTATGGTCAGCTTCAGTCCCAGTATAGGGCATAACACATTTTATCCCTTCCATCACAATTCTCTTTAAAGGGGTACTGGACAGCTCCTGACACGGACAAAGGTGTCAGCAGAGAGCAATTCCTGTAAACACAACAAGTCCAGAGTAGTTCAGTGTGAGCAGCGGGCGGGTGTGTTCCTTTGTGAGCTCCACAGACTTCCAGCAGACCAGAGCAGGTGATTCATCAGCCTCCCCAGGAGTGTGGCAGTCTCTTGGGGAGAGCCTCCCTGCATGGCGTCCCTGGCCTCCACCTCCCGTTCTTCAAGGCTGGCGGGGGTGGAGAGCAAACAGCAACCGCCATTCCGGCCGGGTGGAGAAGATCTGGCAGAGTCTGCAGCAATGCAGGCTCTGCACCCCCGGCAATGGGTGCCAGCCAGAGGACTGGTGACAGAAGAGCAAGGAGGAGAAGTGTGGAGTTGTGGGCAGAGAGAGGGCCCAAGGAGTCCAGCGCCACCTACTGCTCCCGCATGACCGCACGGTTTGCTGAGTATGATCGCTGCGGCAAGGAGCTGAAGTTGGCCAGAGAGGATCTGCAAGGGGCTCAGAATCTGGTGAACACTGTGCCCAAAAAGAACAGGCCAGAGCTAAGAAAAAAGATCTCAGCACTTAAGGCTGAGATTGTGCAGCTGGAGCAGAGGAGAGCAGAGATCTTGGAGGGGAGCGGTCTCTTTAAGTAGAAGCTTCAGAACAACAACCGGTTTGCCGCCATGAAATCCCCAGGTAAGGTGGAGTTGGATGATGGGGAGAGTAGTGGCGGTGAAGAAAGTGTGGATGGTGATGAAGGTATAAAGAAGGAGGATGAGAAGGTGGGAGAAAGAACACAAGTGGTGGAAATGGATGCTTTGCCTGTAGCTACTCCCTATAACACCCAGGACAGCTACATAGAGCCCAGCCCAAGTGAGAGCGAGGAGGATGAACTGGAGAGTGAGGCTGGGGGATTACTGAGGGCGATTGTTATGCAGGAGTCCCCAGCCCACCTCCAGAATTTTACCTTTGGAGATGACCAGTGCGATGATGTAACTAAGCTTTGCAGAACATTTGGACGAGACACGGCGCCTTCTTGTAGTAGATGGGTGGAAATAGAGGGTAAAAACTAGCCCAGGTGTATACCAAAAAAGGCTATTTTTATTCAGAATGCAACTTAAAAGTTTCGAACCCGGACCGGGTTCTTCGTCAGGCAAGTGGATTACAAACAGAGGTGGCAGCAAATTAAAATATGCAGTCCAGCCGACTGCTACCGGGTCACGGGGTCACGGTCAGCTGGAGGTTACAACTTAAAATTAGCATACAACAATAAAATTGGCATAAAATAACAATGGTCGTAGTGTTAAAAAGATCAAAACATTAAAACAGCTAGAAGTATTAAGTTTTGAGTGCTTAAGTAATTTGAGTGCAGTGTTGATCTCGGGTTCTCTGTTTGATGCTGTTGAGTCAGGTGGACATCGCAAGCAGTTCCAGGTGTGTATATTTGGAACTAACCTTGTAGGTTAGTTAGTTTAATTAAGGGATGCAGTTTTGTTAGCTAGTACATATGTAGCTTGTTGGAGTCGCATGATTGCACATTGGGAGATATAGATCACATGGTTATACAATTATGCGCACTTCTGATTGTATATATTAGGCTTTTTCTTTGGTTTGTGGTTGAAAAGTAATTTATAGTTCATGTGTGGCTTGATAATTTGCCGCATGGTTATACAATTATGCGTACTTATGCTTGTATATTTTTTCTTTATATGGTTAAGTTTTTCTTTGTTGAAAAGTAATTTGTAGTTCATAGGTAGCTTAATAATTTACTGGCAGCGCTGGAGACACATGAGTTTGGTCCCACTCTGGTCCGCAACCATCCGTAGGGCAGGTAACCCATAGCACGGGGTGGCCTGTACATTTTCGGCAGCGCTGGAGACACATAGATTCCGTCCCACTGTGGTTTGCAGCCATCCATAGCAACGGTAACCCGGTTGACAGTAAGGGCGAATAGTATCGCTAATTACTGGTTTCCGTAGAGTGCTTGAGCGTATCATGGTTGATAGAGACTTCTTTCTTTCATACGGGGATGCCAGTGTATGCCATTTATAAAACGGATTTAAGAAGGTTTGTATAATCTTCTGTGTCATATTTTGCTTAATCCTTGTAGGTGTCTTGAAACCGGTGGACACTTACATTATCATACAGGGATGTCAGTTATTGTTATTATATGAGGTAGTCCCTCTATGGCAGTGATTCTCAACCTTTTTGGCGACTGTACCCCCAAAGGCTGAAAGTATGTCCGCGGGTACCCCCTCGCACGGAACTTGCACGCGAGGGGTACCCGCAGACAAAAGGCGTGTTCTTACCTTTATACTATTGCATCCCCCCTCCATCTTTATCCCCTTGTGTTATTATTCCCCATCCCTCTGATCCCCTTGTGTTATTATTCCTCCTTCATCTTTATCCCCTTGTGTTATTATTCCCCCTCCATCTTTATCCCCTTGTGTTATTATTACCCCCTCCATCTTTATCCCCTTGTGTTATTATTCCCCCCTCCATCTTTATCCCCTTGTGTTATTATTCCTCCTCCATCTTTATCCCCTTGTGTTATTATTCCCCCTCCCTCTGATCCCCTTGTGTTATTATTCCCCCTTCATCTTTATCCCCTTGTGTTATTATTCCTCCTCCATCTTTATCTCCTTGTGCTATTATTCCTCCTCCATCTTTATCCCCCTGTGTCATTATTCCCCCTCCATCTTTATCCCCTTGTGTTATTATTCCTCCTCCATCTTTATCTCCTTGTGCTATTATTCCTCCTCCATCTTTATCCCCCTGTGTCATTATTCCTCCTCCATCTTTATCCCCTTGTGTTATTATTCCTCCTCCATCTTTATCCCCGTGTCATTATTCCTCCTCCATCTTTATCCCCTTGTGTTATTATTCCTCCTCCATCTTTATCCCCTTGTGTTATTATTCCTCCTCCATCTTTATCCCCTTGTGTTATTATTCCTCCTCCATCTTTATCCCCTTGTGTTATTATTCCCCCCTCCATCTTTATCCCCTTGTGTTATTATTCCCCCTCCATCTTAATCCCCTTGTGCCATTATCATCCAATATGGCAAAAGGGGATCAGATGGAGGGGGGGAATAATAGCACAAGGGGATAAACATGGAGGGGGAATAATGGGACAAGGGGATAAAGATGGAGGAGGTATAATAACACAAGGGGATAAAGATGGAGGAGGAATAATAACACAAGGGGATAAAGATGGAGGAGGAATAATAACACAAGGGGATAAAGATGGAGGAGGAATAATAACACAAGGGGATAAAGATGGAGGAGGAATAATAACACAAGGGGATAAAGATGGTGGGGGAATAATAACACAAGGGGATAAAGATGGAGGGGGAATAATAACACAAGGGGATAAAGATGGAGGGGGAATAATAACACAAGGGGATAAAGATGGAGGGTGAATAATAACACAAGGGGATAAAGATGGAGGGGGGGGGGTAATCAACCCTCCCCCCTCCATATTAATCCCCTTGTGTTATTATTCCTTCTCCATCTTTATCCCCTTGTGTTATTATTCCTCCTCCATCTTTATCCCCTTGTGTTATTATTCCTCCTCCATCTTTATCCCCTTGCGCCATTATTCCCCCTTCCTCTGATCCCCTTTTGCCATATCGGATAATAATGGTACAAGGGGATTAATATGGAGGGGGGGGGGGGGTTGATTATCCCTCCCTCCATCATATTCCCCTTTTGTCATTATTCCCCCCTCCCTCTGATCCCATTTTGCCATTTTCCCCCCTCCATCTTAATCCCCTTGTGCCATTATTAACCGATATGGCAAAAGGGGATCATAGGAAGGGGGAATGGCGCAAGGGGATTAAGATTGAAGGGGAAAGGGATAATGGCGGAGGATGGATGGGGAGTAATAAAGCACAAGGCATTAAGATGGAGTAGGGAGGGATAATGGCGGAGGGGGGATGAGGGAGAAATAAAGCACAAGGCATTAAAATGTAATGCCTTGTGCTTTATTACTACCTCCACCCCACCCCCGCCACCATTATTCCTTTTGGCGGCGGGGGTTTTGAGTTTTATTTCTCTGCAGCCTTTACATCTCCTCTGACCACATCTGAAGCTTCCAGCAGGTAAGACATCTTTAGTGTTTTATCTTTGTGCTGGCAGATCTGGCTGGGGGCTAAAAGATTTTTGAGGGTAGGGGCTCTACGGAAAGTGATCCGTGGCTGATTCGGAATTTTACCTTTCAGGTGGATGTCATTCATTAGGATATGCCAGTTCTTTTTCAGAGCTGCCCGGATTTTACCTGCAGAGTCGCTGAAAGTGGTAATAAAATTGGTCTTCTGCATTTCTATGTGTTTTTCCAATCTTTCTTTGTTGATGGATTTGGTCGAAACCAGACAGTTTTCTTGGGATTTGCTGCAGACTTTTTTTGAATGATTGTTTGATGATGGGTTTAGGGTATTTCTTTTCTTTGAATCGTTTTTTCCAGGATTTTGGCTTCTTGTACGAATGTATGGTTTTCTGTGCAGTTTTTTCTGATGCGCTGAAATTGGCTATTTTCAACCATTGCTTATAATGTCCACTGTTGAATTCCAAGTAACTATTGACATCGACTGTTTTGAAAAATGTTGAAGTGACAAATTTATTTGCACTGTGGGAGATGGATAGATCCAGGAAATTGATTTTTTCCGAGCTGGCTTCCAGTGTAAATTTTAAACCCCAATTATTGCTGTTGAGGATGGTGAGGAGGGTATCCGTTGATTTGTCAGGGCCGTCCCAGATGAAGAATAGGTCATCAATGTACCTGCGGTACATGATGATATGGGGTATGAAGGCGGGATTGTTTGTGATGAATTGGGACTCGAAGGCGCCAATGAAAAGGTTTGCATAGGCAGGTGCGACCTTCGAGCCCATCGTTCCTTTGCACTGTTGATAGATTTTTTAATTGTATGTGAAATAGTTATTGTGAAGTATAAAATCCAGACCTTTGATCAGAAAGTTTTTTGTTCAGGTGGTATTGTTTCATCCAGATCCCAAAATTTTTAACACAGTCGAGGCTCAATTTGTGTGGAGTATTGGTATAGAGGGATGTTACATCGCTTGTGACTAACTGGTAGCCAGGTTTTCATGGAATGTTGAGTAGTGCTTGTATTAGCTGTGTGGAGTCCCAAAGGTAGCTAGGAAGAGCGGTCACATATGGTTGAAGAAATAAATCGATATAATGTGCTAGGTTACTGTTAGATGAATTGGCGTTGGATATGATGGGACGTCCTGGTGGGTTATTTAATGATTTGTGGATTTTTGGTAAAAAGTAAAAGTATGGCTTGTTTGCATTGTATGTTTTGAGGTATTTTTCTTCATTTTTATCAAGAATGCCAATTTGTGTGCCTTCTTGAATAAGTGCATGCAGGTTATTTTCCATAGGTGGAAAGAGGTTCCACGTAGAGTTCTTTATCAGACAGGATCCTTTGTGCCTCCTGTTCGTAATAGTCGTAATCCAAAATTACCAGGCCTCCTCCCTTATCCGAATTGCGGATTACTATTTTAGCTTTTTTTGTACTTCGTTTAGAGCCATGGATTCTGCTTTTGTTAGATTTTTTGATTTTGGTTGTTCAATGGATTTTTTGAGCTCCAGTGTGACAAGTTCCTGAAACCCATCCCCCCCCCGCCTCTTTCCCAAACCCCTGCCCTTTCCCCTCCCCCTTCCTATCACGTATCAATGCCTGACAATGGCATATCTGCAATTCTTTACAAATTCTGTCCACCATCGCTTGACACCGGTATCTCCACAAAGAAAGTTTCCACCGGACACAAGATACCATAGAGGGACTACCTCATATAATAACAATAACTGACATCCCTGTATGATAATGTAAGTGTCCACCGGTTTCAAGACGCCTACAAGGATTAAGCAAAATATGACACAGAAGATTATACAAACCTTCTTAAATCCGTTTTATAAATGGCATACACTGGCATCCCCGTATGAAAGAAAGAAGTCTCTATCAACCACGATACGCTCAAGCACTCTACGAAAACCAGTAATTAGCGATACTATTCACCCTTACTGTCGACCGGGTTACCGTTGCTATGGATGGCTGCGAACCACAGTGGGACAGAATCTATGTGTCTCCAGCGCTATCGAAAATTAACAGGCCACCCCGTGCTACGGGTTACCTGCGCTACGGATGGTTGCAGACCAGAGTGGGACCAAACTCATGTGTTTCCAGCGCTGACAATAAATTATCAAGCCACCCATGAACTACAAATTACTTTTCAACAAAGAAAAACTTAACCATATAAAGAAAAAATATACAAGCATAAGTATGCATAATTGTATAACCATGCGGCAAATTATCAAGCCACACATGAACTATAAATTACTTTTCAACCACAAACCAAAGAAAAAGCCTAATATATACAATCAGAAGTGCGCATAATTGTATAACCATGTGATCTATATCTCCCAATGTGCAATCATGCGACTCCAACAAGCTACATATGTACTAGCTAACAAAACTGCATCCCTTAATTAAACTAACTAACCTACAAGGTTGGTTCCAAATATACACACCTGGAACTGCTTGCGATGTCCACCTGACTCAACAGCATCAAACAGAGAACCCGAGATCAACACTGCACTCAAATTACTTAAAGCACTCAAAACTTAATACTTCTAGCTGTTTTAATGTTTCGATCTTTTTAACACTACGACCATTGTTATTTTATGCCAATTTTATTGTTGTATGCTAATTTTAAGTTGTAACCTCCAGCTGACCGTGACCCCGTGACCCGGTAGCAGTCGGTTGGACTGGATATTTTAATTTGCCGCCACCTCTGTTTGTAATCCACTTGCCTGACGAAGAACCTGGTCCGAGTTCGAAACTTTTAAGTTGCATCCTGAATAAAAATAGCCTTTTTTGGTATACACCTGGGCTAGTTTTTACCCTCTATTTCCACCCATCTACTACAAGAAAGCGCCGTGTCTCGTCCAAATTTTCTACAAAGCTTAGTTACGTTTTACCGGACCTGCCAGTCACGTTAAGGACGCAGAGGCAGCCACTTACTCACCAGCATCGGTGATACCGCTCGGAGTTCGGCTTCGTGCAAGCCTGAATGCACATCGAGGTGTTGTGCCCTCAGCGCAACAGGACATGGTAAGGTGCATTAACTTGCACTTGCTCATCATAATTACCAATAGTATTACACTAGGAGCGTGCCTCTTTCTTTCCTTTTCTTTACAGTGCGATGATGTGGCAGTGAAGCGTAAGAAGCAGAAGACCCAGGGAACAGTGAAGTACATGTTTGTTCCTTTCCAGCAGTCAGGGCCAGCTGCAAAGCTGGTTCAGGCTGCTGGGCCCCCCAAACTGCCAGACTCAGTTTCTGTAGTGGAAAGGAGCCAGCATGAGGGGGGGTACAGCATGGCATCAGAAAAGGCTGCGGACGCAATAGCTGTAAAGCCCACCCATCCTGCCGGTAGGGAGAGGCAGGATAGGCTCATGGTGGGCAGCTCTGGCACTGCAGGACCATCCCAGGGTGGTGGGGGGCATGTCCAAATGCCAGAGGCGAGTTTTGCTGCCGTGTGCTGCGGGGCACTCCCCTGTGAGGGGGGGGAGCGTCCGGGCGCTGGTGGTGAGCGGTGTGTCTGTGTGCTCGGGGGGGCGGTCCCCCGAGTACTGTGTGTTCTGCGAGTGCTGCGGGGCACTCCTCTGTGAGGGGGGGGGGAGTGTCAGGGCACCGATATCACCTGCAGTGCCTGTGCGGTTAGGCAAACCAAACGATGGTGCTGTGGGAGGAGCTGGGTGCGCTGGGGGGGGGGAAGCCCCAGACTCAGGAGGTGTCATTGCTCATGGAGGAGGTGTCATCAGTGTCAACCCCGGCAGCAGCAGCGTCGACCCCAGCGCAGAAAATCATATTAAGATCAGCAGTACTACAGGTCCCAGCCAGCCCAGCATCCATTAGGCAGGAAAAGAGTGGAGGATGTGAGAATGCTGAGTGTAGTAGAGCTGTATACGTGAGGAGTGCATGTGGGAGTGTAAGTGGAGTGAATGATGGTGGAAATAGTAGTGGTAAGAATGGGAAGTCTGGTATGGATGGGAATAAACATGGGAGTACTGGTGTAAGTGGCTGTACTGATGGTTCTGGGTCTGGGTCTGGTCCGGCTGCCCCCCAGGTAGTGACTGCTCCTAGGAGCTATGCTAATGTCGCTGCCGGGGGTTCAGGGGGGTCCCCGTCTCTGTCCGGCTCTGGAGGCCACTTACAACAGTGCCTTTTGGAGGCTCTGCGTAGGGGCGACAGGTCGATCCAGGCAGAGGGGAGGGTTAAGGTCGACCTGTCTTTCTGGATAGAGAGGCACGGTTTGGGGGCTTTCCGACAGCGGAATGGGGAGGTGGTCTGGTCCCTCCCGACACCCGGGCAGGACAATAACCGTAGGAATGTGGTCCGTCTGATTTGGAGGGGCGAGGATGCATGTCCACCTCGCGCTAAAGTGGTTGAGCTCCTCCTTTGGATGGAATTCAGGGTGAGTGACATCTTTGCCCTGATTCACCACTACGGTTCGTCTGAGTTTGACGTCAGTTTCGTTCGGCCAGAGGGTCTTGAACTCTTCTGATCAAACTACGAAGTGGCGAAGAACGAGCCCGGCTGGCAGGATTTCGCCGTAAAGGCGATTTCCCGTCAGAACTCTGTCAAGAAGGTGACCATTTTGACTCGTAACGAGTCGCTTTCTTGTTATGACATCATGACCTGGCTCGGACGGTATGGGGATGTGACGGACATGCCCAAGAATAACTTGTTGGATGAGCACGGGATCTGGTCCTGGGCCTGGACGTTTGCCGTCAAACTCAAGCATTCAGGGAGTACGGTTGCCCACATTCCGTCAGACGCCTTCCTTGGACGTGATAGGATCCAGGTCTTCTACCAGGGGCAGCCAAAGGTCTGTCACAGGTGTGGCAGCCCCACCCACTTTAGCGCAGCCTGTACAGTGCAGGTCTGCGCTTTGTGTGGTGGGGTGGGTCATCTGGCCGCATCCTGTAGGCAGATCCGTTGCCACCTGTGTGGTGTCCTCAGGCACCCTTTTAGCTGTTGTCCTAACGCCTTTGCCCTTGCAGCGGCCGCTCCAGATGAGGAGAGCTGTGAAGTTGCCTCGGCTGGGGAGGGTACGGGCAAGGAAGGGGGCGCAACAGGGCTAATGAGGAGGAAAAAGGGCCCCGCCAAAAACTAAGGCGGGAAGAAAATCGTAGAAGGAGTAGGGAGCTGGAGAGTGCCCAGGTGGCGGGGGTAGCTTCAGCCCCTGCTCCTTAAGCTGGCCCTGTAACCACTGAAGCCCAGGAGGAGAACGTACTGGATGAGGAGATCAGGAGACTTCATGGAGAGGAAGGCAATATGGCCGACCCTTCCGATTCCTCCCACTATGAAAGTGTGGATGAGGAGAGCAGGGAGAAGCCCAAAAAGAAAGACATGGGCAAAAGAAAAGGGAGAAAGAAGAGGTCTGAGCCCTCTGTTCCTTGTACTGCGGGCCAGGTCCAGAACGGAAGCCTGACTGCCCCCCCTCTGATTGACCTGTCAAACCGGTACCTCATCCTCAATAGCATCTCCTCCCCCTAGGAAGTGGGGGAGGTGCCTAGGAAGAAAGAGCCTCTGGGGGGGAACTGGGCCCTGTCCTGTCGAGGCACCTTACTCGGAGGGCAGGGCTAGACCGGGGCCGGACGGAGACGGGGACCATATGGACCAATCTGAGTCGAAAAAAAGATCCAAGAGTGGTCCCACCCTCTCGTCTTCATCGGGGGATGAGGGGGAAAAAAAGAAGGGAAAGAAAAAGTAAGGGGTGTGGCCATCTAATTTAACCCCTTAAGGACTCAGTTTTTCAGTTTTTGCACTTTCGTTTTTTCCTCCTTACCTTTTAAAAATCATAACCCTTTCAATTTTCCACCTAAAAATCCATATTATGGCTTATTTTTTGCGTCGCCAATTCTACTTTGCAGTGACATTAGGCATTTTACCCAAAAATGCACGGCAAAACGCCATTTTGTAACTTTTGGGGGCTTCCGTTTCTACGCAGTGCATATTTCGGTAAAAATTACACCTTATCATTATTCTGAAGGTCCATACGGTTAAAATGATACCCTACTTTTATAGGTTTGATTTTGTCGCACTTCTGGAAAAAATCATAACTACATGCAGGAAAATGTATACGTTTAAAAATGTCATCTTCTGACCCCTATAACTTTTTTATTTTTCCACGTACAGGGCGGTATGAGGACTCATTTTTTGCGCCGTGATCTGAAATTTTTATCGGTATGATTTTTGTTTTGATCGGACTTTTTGATCACTTTTTATTCATTTTTTAATGGTATAAAAAGTGACCAAAAATGCGCTTTTTTGGACTTTGGAATTTTTTTGCGCGTACGCCATTGACCGTGCGGTTTAATTAATTATATATTTTTATAGTTCGGACATTTACGCACGCGGCGATACCACATATGTTTATTTTAATTTTTTTTTTACACTGTTTTTTTTTTTATGGGAAAAGGGGGGGTGATTCAAACTTTTATTAGGGAAGGGGATAAATGACCTTTATTAACACTTTTTTTTTTGCTGTGTTATAGGTCCCATAGTCATTCGCCGATCGGACACCGAGGAGGCAGGTAAGGGCCCTCCCGGTGTCCTGTAAGCTGTTCGGGACACCGCGATTTCACCGCGGCGGTCCCGAACAGCCCGACTGAGCAGCCGGGTCACTTTCACTTTAGAAGCGGCGGTCAGCTTTGACCGCCGCTTCTAAAGGGTTAATACCGCACATCGCCGCGATCGGCGATGTGTGGTATTAGCCGCGGGTCCCGGCCGTTGATGAGCGCCGGGGCCGACGCGATATGATGCGGGATCGCGGTGCGATCCCGCTTCATATCGCGGGAGCCGGCACAGGACGTAAATATACGTCCTGCGTCGCTAAGGGGTTAATCACCCTGTATGGTGGCACTTGGTTCAGGCTGCTGGGCCCCCCAAACTGCCAGACTCAGTTTCTGTAGTGGAAAGGAGCCAGCATGAGGGGGGGTACAGCATGGCATCAGAAAAGGCTGCGGACGCAATAGCTGTAAAGCCCACCCATCCTGCCGGTAGGGAGAGGCAGGATAGGCTCATGGTGGGCAGCTCTGGCACTGCAGGACCATCCCAGGGTGGTGGGGGGCATGTCCAAATGCCAGAGGCGAGTTTTGCTGCCGTGTGCTGCGGGGCACTCCCCTGTGAGGGGGGGGAGCGTCCGGGCGCTGGTGGTGAGCGGTGTGTCTGTGTGCTCGGGGGGGCGGTCCCCCGAGTACTGTGTGTTCTGCGAGTGCTGCGGGGCACTCCTCTGTGAGGGGGGGGGGAGTGTCAGGGCACCGATATCACCTGCAGTGCCTGTGCGGTTAGGCAAACCAAACGATGGTGCTGTGGGAGGAGCTGGGTGCGCTGGGGGGGGGGGAAGCCCCAGACTCAGGAGGTGTCATTGCTCATGGAGGAGGTGTCATCAGTGTCAACCCCGGCAGCAGCAGCGTCGACCCCAGCGCAGAAAATCATATTAAGATCAGCAGTACTACAGGTCCCAGCCAGCCCAGCATCCATTAGGCAGGAAAAGAGTGGAGGATGTGAGAATGCTGAGTGTAGTAGAGCTGTATACGTGAGGAGTGCATGTGGGAGTGTAAGTGGAGTGAATGATGGTGGAAATAGTAGTGGTAAGAATGGGAAGTCTGGTATGGATGGGAATAAACATGGGAGTACTGGTGTAAGTGGCTGTACTGATGGTTCTGGGTCTGGGTCTGGTCCGGCTGCCCCCCCGGTAGTGACTGCTCCTAGGAGCTATGCTAATGTCGCTGCCGGGGGTTCAGGGGGGTCCCCGTCTCTGTCCGGCTCTGGAGGCCACTTACAAAAGCGCCTTTTGGAGGCTCTGCGTAGGGGCGACAGGTCGATCCAGGCAGAGGGGAGGGTTAAGGTCGACCTGTCTTTCTGGATAGAGAGGCACGGTTTGGGGGCTTTCCGACAGCGGAATGGGGAGGTGGTCTGGTCCCTCCCGACACCCGGGCAGGACAATAACCGTAGGAATGTGGTCCGTCTGATTTGGAGGGGCGAGGATGCATGTCCACCTCGCGCTAAAGTGGTTGAGCTCCTCCTTTGGATGGAATTCAGGGTGAGTGACATCTTTGCCCTGATTCACCACTACGGTTCGTCTGAGTTTGACGTCAGTTTCGTTCGGCCAGAGGGTCTTGAACTCTTCTGATCAAACTACGAAGTGGCGAAGAACGAGCCCGGCTGGCAGGATTTCGCCGTAAAGGCGATTTCCCGTCAGAACTCTGTCAAGAAGGTGACCATTTTGACTCGTAACGAGTCGCTTTCTTGTTATGACATCATGACCTGGCTCGGACGGTATGGGGATGTGACGGACATGCCCAAGAATAACTTGTTGGATGAGCACGGGATCTGGTCCTGGGCCTGGACGTTTGCCGTCAAACTCAAGCATTCAGGGAGTACGGTTGCCCACATTCCGTCAGACGCCTTCCTTGGACGTGATAGGATCCAGGTCTTCTACCAGGGGCAGCCAAAGGTCTGTCACAGGTGTGGCAGCCCCACCCACTTTAGCGCAGCCTGTACAGTGCAGGTCTGCGCTTTGTGTGGTGGGGTGGGTCATCTGGCCGCATCCTGTAGGCAGATCCGTTGCCACCTGTGTGGTGTCCTCAGGCACCCTTTTAGCTGTTGTCCTAACGCCTTTGCCCTTGCAGCGGCCGCTCCAGATGAGGAGAGCTGTGAAGTTGCCTCGGCTGGGGAGGGTACGGGCAAGGAAGGGGGCGCAACAGGGCTAATGAGGAGGAAAAAGGGCCCCGCCAAAAACTAAGGCGGGAAGAAAATCGTAGAAGGAGTAGGGAGCTGGAGAGTGCCCAGGTGGCGGGGGTAGCTTCAGCCCCTGCTCCTTAAGCTGGCCCTGTAACCACTGAAGCCCAGGAGGAGAACGTACTGGATGAGGAGATCAGGAGACTTCATGGAGAGGAAGGCAATATGGCCGACCCTTCCGATTCCTCCCACTATGAAAGTGTGGATGAGGAGAGCAGGGAGAAGCCCAAAAAGAAAGACATGGGCAAAAGAAAAGGGAGAAAGAAGAGGTCTGAGCCCTCTGTTCCTTGTACTGCGGGCCAGGTCCAGAACGGAAGCCTGACTGCCCCCCCTCTGATTGACCTGTCAAACCGGTACCTCATCCTCAATAGCATCTCCTCCCCCTAGGAAGTGGGGGAGGTGCCTAGGAAGAAAGAGCCTCTGGGGGGGAACTGGGCCCTGTCCTGTCGAGGCACCTTACTCGGAGGGCAGGGCTAGACCGGGGCCGGACGGAGACGGGGACCATATGGACCAATCTGAGTCGAAAAAAAGATCCAAGAGTGGTCCCACCCTCTCGTCTTCATCGGGGGATGAGGGGGAAAAAAAGAAGGGAAAGAAAAAGTAAGGGGTGTGGCCATCTAATTTAACCCCTTAAGGACTCAGTTTTTCAGTTTTTGCACTTTCGTTTTTTCCTCCTTACCTTTTAAAAATCATAACCCTTTCAATTTTCCACCTAAAAATCCATATTATGGCTTATTTTTTGCGTCGCCAATTCTACTTTGCAGTGACATTAGGCATTTTACCCAAAAATGCACGGCAAAACGCCATTTTGTAACTTTTGGGGGCTTCCGTTTCTACGCAGTGCATATTTCGGTAAAAATTACACCTTATCATTATTCTGAAGGTCCATACGGTTAAAATGATACCCTACTTTTATAGGTTTGATTTTGTCGCACTTCTGGAAAAAATCATAACTACATGCAGGAAAATGTATACGTTTAAAAATGTCATCTTCTGACCCCTATAACTTTTTTATTTTTCCACGTACAGGGCGGTATGAGGACTCATTTTTTGCGCCGTGATCTGAAATTTTTATCGGTATGATTTTTGTTTTGATCGGACTTTTTGATCACTTTTTATTCATTTTTTAATGGTATAAAAAGTGACCAAAAATGCGCTTTTTTGGACTTTGGAATTTTTTTGCGCGTACGCCATTGACCGTGCGGTTTAATTAATTATATATTTTTATAGTTCGGACATTTACGCACGCGGCGATACCACATATGTTTATTTTAATTTTTTTTTTACACTGTTTTTTTTTTTATGGGAAAAGGGGGGGTGATTCAAACTTTTATTAGGGAAGGGGATAAATGACCTTTATTAACACTTTTTTTTTTGCTGTGTTATAGGTCCCATAGTCATTCGCCGATCGGACACCGAGGAGGCAGGTAAGGGCCCTCCCGGTGTCCTGTAAGCTGTTCGGGACACCGCGATTTCACCGCGGCGGTCCCGAACAGCCCGACTGAGCAGCCGGGTCACTTTCACTTTAGAAGCGGCGGTCAGCTTTGACCGCCGCTTCTAAAGGGTTAATACCGCACATCGCCGCGATCGGCGATGTGTGGTATTAGCCGCGGGTCCCGGCCGTTGATGAGCGCCGGGGCCGACGCGATATGATGCGGGATCGCGGTGCGATCCCGCTTCATATCGCGGGAGCCGGCACAGGACGTAAATATACGTCCTGCGTCGCTAAGGGGTTAATCACCCTGTATGGTGGCACTCACCCGATTGACGCTGGCATCTATTAACTGTGCCAGCATAAAGTCTGATATGGCTAGATTTGCAGCCTTTGATTTTCTTGGCCGTGTTGAAGCCGACATTTTCTTTTTACAGGAGACCAGGTTGTCAGATCTAGCCTCTCTGGTAAAAGCCAGAAGAGAGTGGAGGACGGGCCCTCCCACTGGTCTCTTGCGGCTGAGCCATATAGTGGGGTGGCGGTCCTTTTTACCGCTCCTGTTGAGGTACCGCTTGTATCAGGGTCTGAGGAGGAAACTCGAGCTTCTCGTTTCAACTGGAGGTAACCGAGAAGATATCTCCAGAGTGAAATCCTTGCTGATGAGGTGTCAGTACGATAGGCACGCATCTTCGGTTTTTGAGAGGGATTTTGGGAAGTACCGCTCGCCGGACCCTTACAGAAACTGTAAGATGTCAGTGAGTAGTAAAGTAATTTCCGGACTGATTGATAGCACAGGATCTCTGAATCGGTCCAGATCAGGGATCTTGGAGGTTGTCAGATCTTTCTACTCGCACCTCTTGGGGAGGAAGGATCTAGATCGAAACAAGATGTCAGTTTTCCTGGCTGAAACCATTCCTGAGCCAGGGAGTGAGACTGGCGATCGAGGGGCTTGCCCCTAAGAAGTCGCCAGGTCCGGATGGCTTAACATCAGAGTGGTACAAGACCTTTAAGGAGTCTTTAGCTCCCCTCTTGACTGAGGTATTCAATGAGTGTCTCTTCTCGGGCACTCTGCCGAAGTCAATGAGGAGGTCAGCCCTGATTCTTCTCTCAAACGGTAAAGATCCAAGCTGTATTGAGAATTGGAGGCCCATAGCTCTTCTCAATACGGACAGGAAGCTTCTGGCTAAGATACTGTTTAATCGGTTGGTGAAGTTTGCACCCCGGCTCCTTTCGGGGGCCCAGCACTGCACTGTTCCAGGCCGAAGCACCTTAAGTGCTGTCCTTAGTGTTAGGGAGGCAGTGGAGCGGAGAAGTGCAGGTCTCTGGAAGGGGTACTTGCTGTCCTTGGATCAGGCCAAAGCATTTGATCGGGTGAACCACGAGTACCTCTGGTCCGTCCTCCTGAGATATGGCTTACCGAGTACTTTTGTTAATTGGCTTAAGATTTTGTATGCAGGGGCAGAGAGTTTCCCGCTGGTGAACGGGTGGTCTGGCCGCTCTTTTGAGGTGGGGTCCGGAGTCCGTCAGGGTTGTCCTTTGAGCCCGCTCTTATATGTGTTTGCGATCGATCCCTTCCTTAGGAGGGTGAGTCGCGGACCATTGGCGGAAGTCGGGATGAGTCTGGCGGAGCTGGCTGTCACCCAGAGAGTGGTGATGTACGCTGACGATGTCACTATTTTCGTCGATGAGGTTATCTCCCGGACACCCTTCCAGAGCCCCAAGAATCAGCAAAAGTCTTAGGCATCACATTCGGCCAGGATGATTATCCCACCAAAAACTGGGATGGTAAGCTCCAGGATTCCACTCAGAGGGTGGACCAGTGGAAGGGTTGGTCTATGACCCTCAGAGAAAGGGTACACCTGATCAAATCGTACCTGCTCCCCTTGTTTATCTATCTGGGCAGTGTATGTATTTTGCCAGAGGCTTGCTACACTAGGATCTACAGCCTGTTTTTCCAGATGTCATGGGGGAACAGGATGAACCTAGTCAAGAAGGAGGTTACGTACCGCACAAGGAGACTAGGGGGTTTATCTATGGTAAACCCTGTGGTGTTCTTAACGAACACCTTCTTGAAAGCCAACATCTCAAACCTCTGGTCAGAGAAGGCTTCTCCGTGGGTACTCTCCTGCAGGGAATGGTTTTGGCCTTTCTTCCAGGAATGGGAGAGAGGAGGGCAAGTGAAGGACCTCCGTACACCCCATGGATATCTTCCGACTTATGCTACCCCAACTCTGAAGGCGATACGTCGGTGGGGTCTGGGAGTGTGGGAGATCAGGACCCAGTCAAGGCAGTTCCTTGACAAACGGGTTCTGTTGACCCACTTCCAGAAGCCTCTGGCGCTCAGTGACTGCCCAGGTCAGAATCTGAGGGTGGGGTTGTATACGTTGAACATCAAAAGAATCACCCAGAAGTTTTGGGACTTGGCCTGGCGCTGCTTTCAGGGGAAGCTATATGTAAGGGACAACCTGAAGTGAAGGAACTCTGATGACCGGGGACATCCCCGAGAAGAGTGTGGGGACACGCTGGAAAGCATGGACCACTTCCTACTTCATTGTCCCTTTAATATAGGGGTTTACAACCGGGTTGGTGCTTTCATCGGCTGGAGTCAACTTGCCGGCCTTACCTATCCGGAGTGGGCTCATGGGGCATTTAGGAACCTGGGTGGCAGAGACCGGGGTACTTTATTCTTAGTTAGCTTAGTGGTTAGGTACTACACGTGGAACGCATGGTGTTTAGTGTCAACCCAACAAAAAATCCTCTCCGAGGTGGAGGTCTGTAGGAATATCACTGGTGACCTCGGGAAGATCAGGTCTTTGGAGTATGGCAGTCTTGGTACCAGTAGGGCTTCTCTCCTATGGAGAGGGTTTTCTTTTGATGTGCCCTAGGTGCTAGACCTTTTGGGTAGAGTACCTTTTATTTTGGTTAGGGGAAGTGTTATAGGGATAGAGAGAGGGTGAGAGTAGGCTTAGTTTTAAATTTAGGGATAGAATTAGGGAGAATTGTAGGGGGGAGTTAGGGAAAGAGTTTAAAATTATTTTGAATGTATCAAGTCTGCCATCCTTCTTCCCGGTGGTGGGCTAATGCATGTGCACACTAGCATTTTGTTTTGTTTTAAGCTGATACGTTATGAAGGGCTTACAGGTGACCAAACTTGGGCCTAAAGTGGGTTGTGGTTTAGTGTGCATAAGTTTGTGTATAAATTGGTTGGGAGGAGTGCTAGGTGGGGAGGGTGTATTTGAGGGTGGTGGTGTTTTTGTTTATTTGTTTGCTTTGGGGGGGGGGGACCTGACATGGGTCAGTTAAGGACAGGACTTTGTGAACTGTATGAACAGTATGGACTCTGACCCATGTGCAGGAGGGGTGATGTGGGTGAGGGCACAGTTTTAGTGTAGGGTTTTTTCTAGGGTTTTTTTTTTAGGGTTGTCTGCTGATTTTAAAAAAAGGTTTTCTATAGTGCATATGTTTATTTATGCATATGTTTATTTATATGTTTATATATTTGTTTATTTAGATTCTATATTGTTTTGGCAGTCAGACCAGTTATGTTGATATGTGGTTTATTTGGTTTATTTCTGTTGATATGTGGTTTATTTGGTTTATTTCAGTTGAAATGTGGTTTATTTATTTATTTTTTAGTGGTGTACTTGCTATGTTTTCTGTTTTGTTTTGTTGTTTTGTTTTCTTCTTGTGTGTTTCCCGAGTATGGATGTTTTTGAGTTACAGCCAGGTAGTGCTAATTTATTTATTTATTTATTTATTTTTAAGCCAAGTTGTGCTATTTTTATGTTCATTTTCGGAATGTGTGTGTCAGTGTGCTGTTTAGATAGTTTGGTTAGGTAAGTGGGCTTATTTATTTATTATTTAGGCAGGGTTATGTTTTTGATTTATGTTATAGCTGGTTAAGCTTGTTTTCTTTTTCTTTCTGTATTGGATAAGTTTTGTATTTTTATAATAAAAAGAGTGTCAGCAGAAAGCACTGCGGTCAGACTGGAAAGAACTACACAACTTCCTCTGGAGCATACAGCAGCTGATAAGTACTGGAAGGATTACGATTTGTATATAGAAGTCATTTACAAATCTGTTCAACTTTCTGGCACCAGTTAAATTGAAAACGTGTTTTTTCCTCCGGAGAACCCCTTTACAGAAAATTTTTACCAGCCACACATTTTAACACTAATCACACCATAAATGTTATGTTCACAACACACAGAAGAGGTTTTGCCTCGGGGGTCCATAGATTACAACTGTAAAGGTAATTTCAGAAGAAAGATGCACACTGTGAAATAACCTTGTTAATAATGCCCAGAGCATGAGACTAATTGAAGTTCTGGCTTCTAAAGTAATTTCTAACCTGCAACTTCATGAACTGGTCCCGGTCAGAGACATTTGATACTTGTATTTTAGAGAATCTGACAGCTAGTTCACCCTCACTTAACCTAGTATACTGGCTTATAGTGCGGGTGAAGAGTTGTAAAATGAGGGGTTACAAATTAAATTTGTTGGTTAAGTGCTGTGTTATGCTTGTAAATAGTTTTATTACTAATGCGATCCAGCGTGCATTGGAGGCAGGGAGCAGGCTGGCCGAGCTCCCATATCTCCTCCATATTCCCCTGTGGGCCTATCCCCTTCATTATTATTATTATTATATTAATGAAGGCTGTGGATTAGTGCTCTAGTCTCACCCGTGGCCTTCATAAGCATAATAATGAAGAGGGCAAGGCCAAAGGGATAATATGGAGGAGACAGGGGAGCTCAACCAGCCGGTTCCCCACCTCCAATGCGCGCTGGGGCACATTAGGAATAAAGTTATTTTCAAGCATAACTCAACACCTAAACAATGAATTTCAGTGAGTAACCCCTCATCTTACAGCTCTTCACCCGCACTATAACCAGTATACTGGGTTTCGTGTGGGAGAACGAGCTGTCAGCTAATATGAAGCAATGTATGGGAGTGGATACAAAGGGAGGATTTTGGACTCTACATTATACAAGGTACTATGCAGAACACGTTATCTATGATCAGAACAACACTTGAAACAAAGAGATGCTGCAAAATGTTTTGATCAAAAAGTGCACTAAGAGCCTAAATTTTTTGACCAGGAATGCTGCTGCAATATTCTTTTTGTATACTTTGTATTTGCATTGTATTTGCTTTATATTTAATTTTGCTCTACAAAATTAAAGGTGACACATCTTTAAAGATGAGAAATATGAGTGCCTCCAGTGCAGTATGTGCCTCCAACTGTTGCAAAGCTGCAACTCCCAGCATGCCAAGACAGCCTTATTAGATGACCAGATGGAGTGATCAACTGCCTGACGCTCAACGAGAGGATTCATGGGAAATGTAGGCTACAATAACGAACCCACATCATTGTGTTATTGTAAACATGCATGTCACATCACCAAAAAGAGTTAAGCAAAAGGCATACACAATGGGGGGTATTTATCAATTTTGCCTGTTGACATTTTCTTTTTACCCTTTTTCTTCACTTTGGTTTTTACGGACGTGCGCCAATTTATCATTTGGCGCACGTTGTTAGTAATTTTGGCACAAACGCCCAAATCAGCCTTTTACACAGAACTTACCACCACAGAGGACAGCATATTTTACCCTGTAGAGCAGCCTTTTCAGCAGTATATCAGCAAGCGACATGAGTTATTTTCTTTTGTGGGGTTTAACTTGAGTGTTTTTGTTTATTTTGGTTACTTTTAGTGCTTACCTTTCCTGTACCTGTGTGGCCATGTCCAATGCTGGCTCAACAGATGGTGAAGGTCCCTCAGAGACAACCATGTCGCAGGATATTAATCCCGGAGGTGTCGCTGCTTTCACAAAAAAAAAAAAAAAATGTATTTTGACGCCTTTACATTTTCTGACATTGCTATGTGTGTTTTCCATGTACACAATTTCTTGGCGGTGAATTGAGCCCAAAAAAAAAAAAAACCTAAAGGTGCAAAATTGCCCAAAGATCGATTGGTGCAAATTAGGGATCGATTATCGGTTTGGCCGATATTATCGGCCGATAATCACGATTTTGGGCATTATCGGTATTGGCAATTACCTTGGCGACAATCCGATAATGCCCCGCCCCCCACACCGCCCCCACCGCAACGCGACCCCCCTCCCCCCAAAGACCCACCGCACCGCCCCACCGCACCGCGTCCCACCCCCCCACGCACCGTCCCGGCCCCATTGCCTCCCCCATCCCCGGTTTTATAATTACCTGTTCCCGGGGCCCGCGGCGATAGGACCCAGGACCCCCAGACAGGCAGGAAGAGAGAAGCGGGTGGCGGCAGCGGTCTATGGCACCACAAAAGCCGCTGCAGTTCATTGATTTAAAGCACCCGCTTTAGATCAATGATCTGCAGCGGTGCCACGGGGGATAAATACCCGAATATCGGTAAAGTTATCAGCCCTAACCTCCACAGATTATCGGTATCGGCCCTAAAAAGATGATATCGGTCGATCCCTAGTGCAAATGATGAATCACTGACCAAAGCAAAAATCACACACAGGACCATGTGGAGAGAATGTGCCAAACTTTGTTGCAACAAAGAATTGCGAAAAAATTACGGAAAAAAACCACACATAAATCCGTTGATAAATACCCCCCATTATTCTCTAATAATAACCCATGCTGCACTATATAACCCAAAAAATTATACGGTAATTCCTGGAATGCTTCTTCGGCTGTCCGAGCATGCTGGGAGTTGTAGTTTTGCAACAGCTGGAGGCACGCTGGTTGGGAAACACTGGTATAGACAGTAAAACCTGTTCGCTGCATGCCAGTGATAAGTAGAAATACATTTTGCAGGCCTCGGCAGTAAACCATTTCAATCATTCCATTGTACCAAGCAGGTATTAAATCTAGGGATACGGCTCGATAGTCTGTGGGTTTTGACAGTCACAGAAAATACATTCTACTGATAAATGTATAAAAAAAGGCAGCGACAGCGCTGTGTGTTTGGGGATTGTTAGAGCTCGGATTCCGGAAAACTGAATGATCCTTACGGGATTGATACCATTGGTGTGATACATTTATTTGTAGTCCAACAGCAATAAAAAAAATAGTCTGAATTACTGATACTTTATAGGTTCTTATTACCGACAGGAGGATGTAAGCCAATGTACTATTTTATTTCCAGCTAATGACAGATGCAATGATATAGCTGAAGAGGAAATGTATAATATACATAAATAAGTAAAAATAATTAATAAATAAATAAATAATATAAATAATATTATACCTAAATAAATAAAAATAATTAATAAAACAATAATATAAATAATAATAAAATAATAATAATATACTTTTAGAATAATCACTGCAAAATTCCAATGTAATACTGGAGCTTAAAGGGGTACTCCGGCGCTAAGACATCTTATTCCCTATCCAAAGGATAGGGGATAAGATGCCTGATTGCGGGAGTCCCGCCGATGGGGACCCCCGTGATCTTTCACGCAGCACCCTGTTACCATCAGGCCCCGGAGCATGTTCGCTCCGGGTTTGATGACTGACGATCACGGGGCTGGAGTATTGTGACATCACGGCTCCACCCCCGTGTGATGTCACGCTCCGCCCCCTCAATGCAAGCCTATGGGAGGGAGCGAACATGCTCCAGGGGTTGATGGTAACGGGGTGCTGCGTGAAAGATCACGGGGTCCCCAGCGGATAGGGGATAAGATGTCTTAGCGCTAGAGTACCCCTTTAATTAAGGATGTAGAGGGAGAGTTCCATGTGGTGCCCAGAGCTCAGGAGCTTTACACAGTACTTGCATTTGGGGTATACAGGACAACATGCAGCGGAGTGGTCCAGCTGTGTACCAGGCGGATACAGAGGAGCACTTACCGTATATACCCGAATATAAGCCGAGGCCTCTAATTTCACCCCAAAAACCTGGGGAAAACGTATTGACTCAAGCATAAGCCTAGGGCGGAAAATACATCATCCCCCCCCCCCCCCTCCCCCTGTCATCCACCCCCCACCCCCCCCCCCCCCCCGTCACCATCCCGACCCCCTGTTATTATCCATTATTATCCAATACCCATTATCCCCCCTGTTATCATCCAGACCCCCCTCATCGTCACATGCGTAGTGACGTCCGTGCGCAGGGATGCCCCTGATGTCACGGACCTCTGCTGTGCACGGACATCCCTGCGTCAATGCAGCGTCACTAGTCCGGAGCAGTGAAGAGGGCCTTCGAGTCAAGATGGATGGCCCGGACTGGCTCACCCTCCCCACTGGAATTCGTATGGTCCCTGCAGCGTAGTTGGGTGCGATGGACGGCCTGGCCGATCCCCCTCGCCCCCCACCAGTATGCCACTCGAGTATAAGCTGAGGAGGATGTTTTCAGCACGAAAAATCGTGCTGAAAAACTCAGCTTATACTCAAGTATATACGGTAATCGAGTTGGACAGTATAAGAAAATATAGTTCTTTGCTTTAAAAAAAACTGTTCCACAGCAGTCCTCAGGATTTATCTGGCATTACACGCTCGATAAAAGTGGTTATCCTGCAGGAGGGTTTATTTCAGGACTTAGGCACAGGGTTTAAAAAACAAACAAAACACTTTTATTTATCTCCTGCGCTGCAGTGTTTGCCTCAGTGAACCCCTCTGGTCCCCAGTGGCGATTCCCTTCTGCTCAGAAATCGTGACGCCTGAAGTGACATCAGAACCTGGAGTGTCCCACTGCCCCTCAGCCAATCACTGGCCAAGGCTGGACATCACTGTGGCCAGTGATTGGATGAGGGGGAGTGTGACACTCCAGGCCCGGGCGTCATGATTTCTAAACAGAAGAGGGGCACTGCCTGGGAGCGAGTCTCCAGAACCACTGCTGGAACGCAGGATGTAAAAGTAAAAGTATTTATATATTTTTTCAACCCTGTTATGTGCCTGTTAAGTCCTGGAAAACAAACCCTCCCGCTGGATAACCCCTTTAAGCTGCAATACCACACACAAACTGAGGACAAGAGTAGCATTGTTTCTGGAAGAAAGCAGCTATGTCTTTTTCCTAACCCTGCATGCATTTCTGGAAAGAAATAACATTACAGGTTATGGATACTAGATTTATAGGAACAAAACTTTGATCCTGGGATTTATTTTGATGCCATATTTGGAATCGGGAATACATTTCACAGTAGGGACCCAATAGGGATATAGGTTAAACTTCATGGTCTTTTTTCAATCTAATGAACTACTGTATGTAGCACTTAGAATATTTCACCTTTCTGTCATCTAGGGGAAAAACCCTTATACAGTAGACGACTAGTGCTGGCTTTTGCTTTTCCACCTTTAGCGTATGTTCATGTTACGCCGAGCGCTCCGGGTTCCCGCTCCTCCCCGGAGCGCTCGCTTCACCTCCTCCGCTGCAGCGCCCCGGTCACGTCCTCTGACCCGGGGCGCTGCGATCCTGCTGCTAGCCGGGATGCGATTCGCGATGCGGGTAGCGCCCGCTCGCGATGCGCACCCCGGCTCTCCTACCTGACTCGCTCCCCGTCTGTTCTGTCCCGGCGCGCGCGGCCCCGCTCCCTAGGGCGCGCGCGCGCCGGGTCTCTGCGATTTAAAGGGCCACTGCGCCGCTGATTGGCGCAGTGGTTCCAATTAGAGTTATCACCTGTGCACTCCCTATATTACCTCACTTCCCTTGCACTCCCTTGCCGGATCTTGTTGCCTTAGTGCCAGTGAAAGCGTTCCTTGTGTGTCCCTTGCCAGTGTTTCCAGACCTTCTGCCGTTGCCCCTGACTACGATCCTTGCTGCCTGCCCCGACCTTCTGCTACGTCCGACCTTGCTTCTGCCTACTCCCTTGTACCGCGCCTATCTTCAGCAGCCAGAGAGGTGAGCCGTTGCTAGTGGATACGACCTGGTCACTACCGCCGCAGCAAGACCATCCCGCTTTGCGGCGGGCTCTGGTGAAAACCAGTAGTGGCTTAGAACCGGTCCACTAGCACGGTCCACGCCAATCCCTCTCTGGCACAGAGGGTCCACTACCTGCCAGCCGGCATCGTGACAGTAGATCCGGCCATGGATCCCGCTGAAGTTCCTCTGCCAGTTGTCGCTGACCTCACCACGGTGGTCGCCCAGCAGTCACAACAGATTGCGCAACAAGGCCAACAGCTGTCTCAACTGACCGTTATGCTACAACAGTTGCTACCACAGCTTCAGCAGTCATCTCCTCCGCCAGCTCCTGCACCTCCTCCGCAGCGAGTGGCCGCTCCTGGGATACGCTTATCCTTGCCGGATAAGTTTGATGGGGACTCTAAGTTTTGCCGTGGCTTCCTTTCCCAATGTTCCCTGCATCTGGAGATGATGTCGGACCTGTTTCCCACTGAAAGGTCTAAGGTGGCTTTCGTAGTCAGTCTTCTGTCCGGAAAAGCCCTGTCATGGGCCACACCGCTCTGGGACCGCAATGACCCCGTCACTGCCTCAGTACACTCCTTCTTCTCGGAAATCCGAAGTGTCTTTGAGGAACCTGCCCGAGCCTCTTCTGCTGAGACTGCCCTGTTGAACCTGGTCCAGGGTAATTCTTCCGTTGGCGAGTATGCCGTACAATTCCGTACACTTGCTTCAGAATTGTCCTGGAATAATGAGGCCCTCTGCGCGACCTTCAAAAAAGGCCTATCCAGCAACATTAAAGATGTTCTGGCCGCACGAGAAATTCCTGCTAATCTACATGAACTTATTCACCTAGCCACTCGCATTGACATGCGTTTTTCTGAAAGGCGTCAGGAACTCCGCCAAGATATGGACTCTGTTCGCACGAGGCGTTTCGTCTCCTCGGCTCCTCTCTCCTCTGGTCCCCTGCAATCTGTTCCTGTGCCTTCCGCCGTGGAGGCTATGCAGGTCGACCGGTCTCGCCTGACACCTCAAGAGAGGACACGACGCCGTATGGAGAACCTCTGCCTGTACTGTGCTAGTACCGAACACTTCCTGAGGGATTGTCCTATCCGTCCTCCCCGCCTGGAAAGACGTACGCTGACTCCGCACAAAGGTGAGACAGTCCTTGATGTCTACTCTGCTTCTCCACGTCTTACTGTGCCTGTGCGGATGTCTGCTTCTGCCTTCTCCTTCTCTACAGTGGCCTTCTTGGACTCTGGTTCTGCAGGAAATTTTATTTTGGCCTCTCTCGTCAACAGGTTCAACATCCCAGTGACCAGTCTCGCCAGACCCCTCTACATCAATTGTGTAAATAATGAAAGATTGGACTGTACCATACGTTTCCGCACGGAGCCCCTTCTTATGAGCATCGGATCTCATCATGAGAGGATTGAACTTTTGGTCCTCCCCAATTGCACCTCGGAGATTCTCCTTGGACTTCCCTGGCTTCAACTTCATTCCCCAACCCTGGATTGGTCCACTGGGGAGATCAAGAGTTGGGGGTCCTCTTGTTCCAAGAACTGTCTAAAACCGGTTCCCAGTAACCCTTGCCGTAACTCTGTGGTTCCTCCAGTAACCGGTCTCCCCAAGGCCTATATGGACTTCGCGGATGTTTTCTGCAAAAAACAAGCTGAGACTCTACCTCCTCACAGGCCTTATGATTGCCCTATCGACCTCCTCCCGGGTACTACTCCACCCCGGGGCAGAATTTATCCTCTCTCTGCCCCAGAGACTCTTGCCATGTCCGAATACGTCCAGGAGAATCTAAAAAGGGGCTTTATCCGTAAATCCTCCTCTCCTGCCGGAGCCGGATTTTTCTTTGTCTCCAAAAAAGATGGCTCCCTACGTCCTTGCATTGACTACCGCGGTCTTAATAAAATCACGGTTAAGAACCGCTACCCCTTACCCCTCATCTCTGAACTCTTTGATCGCCTCCAAGGTGCCCACATCTTCACTAAATTGGACTTAAGAGGCGCCTATAACCTCATCCGCATCAGAGAGGGGGACGAGTGGAAAACGGCATTTAACACCAGAGATGGACACTTTGAGTATCTGGTCATGCCCTTTGGACTGTGCAATGCCCCTGCCGTCTTTCAAGACTTTGTCAATGAAATTTTTCGTGATCTATTATACTCCTGTGTTGTGGTATATCTGGACGATATCCTAATTTTTTCTGCCAATCTAGAGGAACACCGCCGGCATGTCCGTATGGTTCTTCAGAGACTTCGTGACAACCAACTCTATGCCAAAATTGAGAAATGTCTGTTTGAATGCCAATCTCTTCCTTTTCTAGGATATTTGGTCTCTGGCCAGGGACTACAGATGGATCCAGACAAACTCTCTGCCGTCTTAAATTGGCCACGCCCCTCCGGACTCCGTGCTATCCAACGCTTTTTGGGGTTCGCCAATTATTACAGGCAATTTATTCCACATTTTTCTACCATTGTGGCTCCTATCGTGGCTTTAACCAAGAAAAATGCTGATCCCAAGTCCTGGCCTCCTCAAGCAGAAGACTCCTTTAAACAACTCAAGTCTGCCTTTTCTTCGGCTCCCGTGCTCTCCAGACCTGACCCTTCCAAACCCTTCCTATTGGAGGTTGATGCCTCCTCAGTAGGAGCTGGAGCTGTTCTTCTACAAAAAAATCCTTCCGGGCATGCTGTCACTTGTGGTTTTTTCTCTAGGACCTTCTCTCCAGCGGAGAGGAACTACTCCATCGGGGATCGAGAACTTCTAGCCATTAAATTAGCACTTGAGGAATGGAGGCATCTGCTGGAGGGATCAAGATTTCCTGTTATTATCTACACCGACCACAAGAACCTCTCCTACCTCCAGTCGGCCCAACGGCTGAATCCTCGCCAGGCCCGGTGGTCTCTGTTCTTTGCCCGATTTAATTTTGAGATTCACTTTCGTCCTGCCGATAAGAACATTAGAGCCGATGCTCTCTCTCGTTCCTCGGATGCCTCAGAAGTTGATCTCCCTCCGCAACACATCATTCCACCTGACTGCCTGATCTCCACTTCTCCTGCCTCCATCAGACAGACTCCTCCAGGAAAGACCTTTGTTTCTCCACGCCAACGCCTCGGAATCCTCAAATGGGGTCACTCCTCCCATCTCGCAGGTCATGCGGGCATCAAGAAATCTGTGCAACTCATCTCCCGCTTCTATTGGTGGCCAACTCTGGAGACGGATGTTGGGGACTTTGTGCGAGCCTGCACTATCTGTGCCCGGGATAAGACTCCTCGCCAGAAGCCCGCTGGTTTTCTTCATCCTCTGCCTGTCCCCGAACAGCCTTGGTCTCTGATTGGTATGGATTTTATTACTGATTTACCCCCTTCCCGTGGCAACACCGTTATTTGGGTGGTCGTTGATCGATTCTCCAAAATGGCACATTTCATTCCTCTTCCTGGTCTTCCTTCTGCGCCTCAGTTGGCTAAACAATTTTTTGTACACATTTTTCGTCTTCACGGGTTGCCTACGCAGATTGTCTCGGATAGAGGGGTCCAATTCGTGTCTAAATTCTGGAGAGCTCTCTGTAAACAACTCAAGATTAAATTAAATTTTTCCTCTGCATATCATCCCCAGTCCAATGGACAAGTAGAAAGAATTAACCAGATCCTGGGTGATTATTTGCGACATTTTGTTTCCTCCCGCCAGGATGACTGGGCAGATCTCCTTCCATGGGCCGAATTCTCGTATAACTTCAGGGTCTCTGAATCTTCCTCCAAATCCCCATTTTTCGTGGTGTACGGCCGTCACCCTCTTCCCCCCCTCCCTACCCCCTTGCCCTCTGGTCTGCCCGCTGTGGATGAAATTTCTCGTGACCTTTCCATTATATGGAGAGAGACCCAAAATTCTCTCTTACAGGCTTCTTCACGCATGAAGAGGTTCGCGGATAAGAAAAGAAGAGCTTCCCCCGTTTTTTCCCCTGGAGACAAGGTATGGCTCTCCGCTAAATATGTCCGCTTCCGTGTCCCTAGCTACAAGTTGGGACCACGCTATCTTGGTCCTTTCAAAATTCTGTGTCAAATTAATCCTGTCTCTTATAAACTTCTTCTTCCTCCTTCTCTTCGTATCCCTAATGCCTTTCACGTCTCTCTTCTCAAACCACTCATCCTCAACCGTTTTTCTCCCAAATCTGTTCCTCCCACTCCTGTTTCCGGCTCCTCGGACGTCTTCTCGGTCAAGGAGATTTTGGCTGCCAAAAAGGTCAGAGGAAAAAATTTTTTTTTAGTAGACTGGGAGGGTTGTGGTCCTGAAGAGAGATCCTGGGAACCTGAGGACAACATCCTTGACAAAAGTCTGCTCCTCAGGTTCTCAGGCTCCAAGAAGAGGGGGAGACCCAAGGGGGGGGGTACTGTTACGCCGAGCGCTCCGGGTTCCCGCTCCTCCCCGGAGCGCTCGCTTCACCTCCTCCGCTGCAGCGCCCCGGTCACGTCCTCTGACCCGGGGCGCTGCGATCCTGCTGCTAGCCGGGATGCGATTCGCGATGCGGGTAGCGCCCGCTCGCGATGCGCACCCCGGCTCTCCTACCTGACTCGCTCCCCGTCTGTTCTGTCCCGGCGCGCGCGGCCCCGCTCCCTAGGGCGCGCGCGCGCCGGGTCTCTGCGATTTAAAGGGCCACTGCGCCGCTGATTGGCGCAGTGGTTCCAATTAGAGTTATCACCTGTGCACTCCCTATATTACCTCACTTCCCTTGCACTCCCTTGCCGGATCTTGTTGCCTTAGTGCCAGTGAAAGCGTTCCTTGTGTGTCCCTTGCCAGTGTTTCCAGACCTTCTGCCGTTGCCCCTGACTACGATCCTTGCTGCCTGCCCCGACCTTCTGCTACGTCCGACCTTGCTTCTGCCTACTCCCTTGTACCGCGCCTATCTTCAGCAGCCAGAGAGGTGAGCCGTTGCTAGTGGATACGACCTGGTCACTACCGCCGCAGCAAGACCATCCCGCTTTGCGGCGGGCTCTGGTGAAAACCAGTAGTGGCTTAGAACCGGTCCACTAGCACGGTCCACGCCAATCCCTCTCTGGCACAGAGGGTCCACTACCTGCCAGCCGGCATCGTGACAGTTCACACTACGGAATTCCCGCGGACTTCCACGGGCGGAATTCTGCGGTGTGAACTTAACATTAGCGTGAATGGGTCTCCACAAGACCCGTTCACACTGCGGAATTTCAGTGGCGGACAATTCCGCCGCTGAAATTGTTCCGTGCAAAGAAAGAACATGTTCATTTTTTGCACGGATTCCGCAAGCACTGCACAGCCGTCAATGGCCTCGCGGACCTAGCACTGAAGTATTTCCGTCGGCGGCCGCCAGACGGAATCTCCACCGCAGTGTGAACGCACCGTTAAAGTCATGGGCCCAGATTTATCAAAGAATGTCTACGGTAGAGCTATTTTCCCACATTTATTTGGGTGGTGGGTTTGACTAGCGTCTATGTTATTTATCAAGAAGGTGCAGCAGGATGATGAGTTTTGTGCAGCTCTGCTGTGGTGGGAAAAGCTCTACCACATACACTTTATCTATCCGCTTGTGAGGGAGGGAAGTAGACACTTTCCCGGGTCCTGAATTTGGCAGGTTAGGTGTTTTTAATTACTTTCACAGAACTGCCGGGACATTTGTACTTGAATTTTAGACACTACAATCAAATTTGATTGAAGTGTCTAAGGGGTTAAAGCTGGGCATCACCGTGATCAGTGATGTCTGGCATTAGAGATGGGTCCTGGTGGCAGATAGCCGCCAGGATCACCCAGCTATGACCCACACAGGTTGAATTGCAGAAGGTAGAAGTGATTCTCATGTCTCCTGGTAGGTGGTGTACCTTTGCGCACAAAATAGCGACTTTAGACAAAAGTCGCAAATAATAAATATGTGACCACTGCATGGTCAAAAAGAAAAAGTTCTACGGGTAGGTAAAAAGAGTGAAACAGTCTTTTTTTTTTTATATGAGAGACGATGAAAATGTTGATAGATAACTTGACCATTGAAATAGATTCTCCTAATGGATGGCTTAGGCTAGGTTCACACTACTAAATTCCGCCTGTCTGCTTGCAAAATCTTTAGAGTAATTTCCACCTCCAAAGCCTATTTTCAGTCACTCTGCCTCCATTTCACATTGGGTAAAAATCCACCTTCAAATGAGAGTCTTAAAGTCATCAAAGTCAATGGGATTCTGCTGCGAAAATCCGCCTGAAAAAAAGAGCACCACCATTCTTCAAGGTGGAAATTTGAAAGCGGAAATTCTGCTCACAAATTCCACTTCAAAAATTCCGAAGTGTGAATGGGTGCACAGAAAACTCATTAACTCGCATGTACATTTTAGTAAACAGAATTTCTGTCTGCAATTGCAAAGCGGAACTTAGAGGCGGAATGACGCAAGTTGAAATTCTGCTCTGTGAATAGCCCCTTAGGCACTACGGAATCCCCGGCAGAAAATTTCCACTCGGAGATTCCGAGTGCAGCCAGCGCTAGGACCGCGCGGACACTGAGCAATTCAAATTCAAGCGGATTTTCCGTTCACAAATTCAGAAGTGTGAATTTGTGAATGGAAACCCATTCACTATACAGTACATTTTAGTAAGCGGAATTTCTGCCTGCAATTTCAAAGCAAAATTGCAGGCAGAAATTCTGTAGTGTGAACCTAGCCTTACACTATGCAGAACAGGAATGAGTTGCTGCACTACAGTTCAATGCTAATCATGTGACAGTCAGAAGCTCCGCCCACCACACCGTTTTCATTATGAAAGGGAAGTGGATAAAAAAAAAGAAAGGAAATAAGGTCATCCTGAATATTTTTTTTCAGAGACAGACATTTACTTTCACACATAATAAAATATTACATTTGCTGTAGAAAGTGGAACATGGTAAAACCCCTTTAAATGTTACAATAACATTTTGGATTTGATTACAGATTGGCCTATGAATGCATATTTCTACAATGTTAAGGACTTACGACTAAGGAGTAACCCCACCCACCCCACCCGCATCAAGAACTTTTCTTGTTTTATGATGTCTCCTGTACATTTTATAATGGATCCTTATAATAAAAGAAGCACGTCTTATACAGCGTCTCCGACTGAGCGCTGGATTTTCTTTCTGGTTTTGTACATTTAACTTGCTGAACCTGCAAATATCACAGCGAAAGAGCCGACACTACTTCATGTCCTACAACATAAAGGAGGCCCAAGAATCCCTGTGAGATCACGTTTAATGGCTTATTATCCATTTCTTACAATTTGTTTAAAAATAAAGGCAATGCAAAAAATTGGGGAGAAAAAAAATAATTGGTTGAAATAAAGCCATAGCGGTGTCTAAAAGATATATACGGCCAGCATTTATCATTGTGTTTACCCATTTTTTCTGTCTATATTTGGTGCTATTTTGGCGAAATTGTCCTTTTTTGCGCCTTTTGGTTTACCCATTTCTGTCATTTTGAGTTGTGAAAAGGTGCAAAAAAGGCGCAAAACCACCAAAAAGGCGCAAAACTAAGGCTGGGCGGTATGACCAAATGCGTGTATCATGGTATTTTTTAAACTTTCGGCGGTTCCACGGTATATAACTGTATTTCCTAGACCCCCCCCCCCCCCATATTAATTATCAGCCCACATCCCCACCGGGGTACTACTCACATATGTCACCCGCATGCGCTGCCCTCCACATCCTGTTTGTTGCGTCCTCCGGCGCTGGCACACTATACTGTGCGGTATCCCTATGCCTGGGCTGCAAAAGGTAAACAAAATAAACTTTAACGCACCTACGTCGGCCTTACGCTGGGGACGGAAACATCAGAGAGCTGTCAGCCTATCACCAGCCGCAGCGATGCTCCGCCTCGGCCGGTGATAGGCTGAGCCCACTGTCATGTAAGAAGCCGGCTCCTTACATGACAGTGGGCTCAGTCTATCACCGGCTGAGGCGGAGCATCGCTGCGGCTGGTGATAGGCTGACAGCTCTCTGACATTCCCGTCCCCAGGAAACAAGCGAGGCCAGTACCGGACCAACGGGAGGGGGTTAAAGTTTTTTTTGTTTATTTTTTGCAGCCCGGGCATAGGGATACTGCACAGTATAGAGCAGTGGTCTCCAACCTGCGGACCTCCAGCTGTAGCAAAACTACAACTCCCAGCATGCCCGGACAGCCAACGGCTGGGAGTTGTAGTTTTGCAACATCTGGAGGTCCGCAGGTTGGAGACCACTGGTATAGAGTGTCAGCGCCGGCGGCCGCAACCAACAGGACGAGGAGGGCAGCGCTTGCGGTTGACATGTGAGTAGTACCCTGATGTGGACAGCGATGGGCTAATAATTAATTGGGGGACAGCGCTGGGCTGATAATTAATTGGGGGGCAGAACAGCGCTCGCTGGTCACATAGGATTACTTCCCAGATGTGGGGACAGCGCAGCGCTGGGCTGATTCATTCATTCCCGAGGGGGAGGTGCCAAACCGGTATTGCAGTATGGGTTAAAATTCACATCGTGCAGCACAAAAATTTCGGTATGAACTGGTATACCGCCCAACCCTACGCAAACTGCCAAAAACCTACACCAGACTTAGCTTAGCTTTTTGGTGTATGTGAAGAGTGAAATTTCAGAAAATGGGACCTGCATAAAATGTATCAAATGCTCTGCTACCATTTAATACATCTGGTGCTCATACACATTACCAGTTTTGTATATGTAGGGGGCTCAGCTACAATAATAGATGTATTGGGATTGCAAACAGAATACACAATACCAGCACACAAAAAAGGTGTAGAAAAATGCTTCATTTACACCTACATTGATGAACACCCCCATAAAGCGGTGGCTGAAAAAGAAGAAACAATAACTCTGAAATGGCTGACAGGGGAGAACACTTGTACACTGCTCAAAAAAATTATGGGAACACTTAAACAACACAATGTAACTCCAAGTCAATCACACTTCTGTGAAATCACACTGTCCACTCAGGAAGCAACACTGATTGACAATCAATTTCACATGTTGTTGTGCAAATGGAACAGACAACAGGTGGAAATTATAGGCAATTAGCAAGACGCCCCCAATAAAGGAGTGGTTCTTCAGGTGGTGACCACAGACCACTTCTCAGTTCATATGCTTCCTGGCTGATGTTTCGGTCACTTTTGAATGCTGGCGGAGCTTTCACTCTAGTGGTAGAATGAGACGGAGTCTACAACCCACACAAGTGGCTCAGGTAGTGAAGCTCATCCAGGCTGTCCCATCAATGCGAGCTGTGGCAAGAAGGTTTGCTGTGTCTGTCAGCATAGTGTCCAGAGCATGGAGGTGCTACCAGGAGACAGGTAAGTACATCAGGAGACGTGGAGGAGGGCAACATCCCAGCAGCAGGACCGCTACCTCCGCCTTTGTGCAAGGAGGAGCACTGCCAAAGCCCTGCAAAATGACCTCCAGCAGGCCACAAATGTGCATATGTCCACTCAAACGGTCGGAAGCAGACTCCATGAGGGGGCTATAAGGGCCCGACGTCCACAGGTGGGGGTTGTGCTTACAGCCCAACACCATGCAGGACGTTTAGCATTTGCCAGAGAACACAAAGATTGGCTAATTCGCCACTGGTGCCCTGTGCTCTTCACAGATGAAAGCAGGTTCACACTGAGCACATGTGACAGGCGTGACAGAGTCCGGAGACACCATGGAGAACGTTCTGCTGCCTACAACATCCTCCAGCATGACCGGTTTGGCGGTGGGTCAGTAATGTATGGGGTGACATTTCTTTGGGGGCCGTACAGCTCTCCATGTGCTTGCCAGAGGTAGCATGACTGCCATTGGTACCAAGATGAGATCCTCAGACCCCTTGTGAGACCATATGCTGGTGCGGTTGGCTCTAGGTTCCTCCTAATGCAAGACCATGCTAGACCTCATGTGGCTGGAGTGTGTCAGAGGAAGGCATTGATGCTATGGACTGGCCCGCCCATTCCCCAGACCTGAATCTGATTGAGCACATCTGGGACATCATGTCTCGCTCCATCCACCAACACCACGTTGCACCACAGACTGTCCAGGAGTTGGCGGATGCTTTAGTCCAGGTCTGGGAGGACATCCCTCAGGAGACCATCCGCCACCTCATCAGGAGCATGCCCAGGCATTTTAGGGAGGTCATACGGGCACGTGGAAGCCACACACACTACTGAGCCTCATTGTGACTTGTTTTAAGGACATGACATCAAAGTTGGATCAGCCTGTAGTGTGGTTTTCCACTTTGATTTTGAGTGTGACTCCATATCCAGACCTCCATGGGTTGATAAATTTGATTTCCATTGATAATTTTTGTGTGATTTTGTTGTCAGCACATTCAAATATGTAAAGACGAAATTATTTCATACGATTAGTTTATTCATTCAGATCTAGGACGTGTTATCTTAGTGTTCCCTTTATTTTTTTGAGCAGTGTACTGTATCTACATAGCAGAAGAAGGGACTTGAGGTCAGCTCTTTCTTGCCAGACATTTCACTCCTGACACATGACCACTAGGGGCGCTGCCGGGACTCCACCATGTACACACACCTGGGTGCTGCTTGCTTCGCTATGGCAACAAACAGGACGCTTTGGAGTCAGCATTTTCCTGCACACAATGGCTCCATGTAACAATGTCTCCCTGTGCCCTGATACAATTTACAGTTGGCAACTGTATAGGCAGAGAGATGGGGCATGCTGCAGCCCTGGCACTGTATGGCATCCAGTACAGCAGCAGCCCCCAGTATACACAGTATATACAGTGCAGCAACACATACATTTATTATGCATCCTGGTCCTTTATCTGCCATTGGCCAAATCGGTGCACTAGTAATCCTAGGTGAAATCTCCATATACAGGGAGCCCCCCATGTGAGTGCATATCCCCCCTGTATGTAATATATAATCATTGCCATAAATCCATACAAAGGGGAAAAAAAGGGAGGGAGGGGGTCCATGTGATTTACATGATGCATTTTACATTATGCATTATCCCTGTCTGCTCTCATACATAGCACATGGCTGGTTTGCAGTCATAGGGAAGTGTGCAAGGCACATTAACCCTCTCAGTGCCTGCTCTCTCAAACACACTCACCTCAAAGAGAGGACCGATCTTATTGGTGTCCAGGTAGATCTGAATCCGATTTTGCTGTCGAGACGCCATCAGGACCCCCTCAATATATCCCGATCCAGAGGGCTGTCACCTCCTCCCCCTCCCTCTCTCTCCGGTGCTGCAAGCAAGTGCCTGAACTTCACCCAATGCAATGCAAGCCCCCGGGCTCCAGTAGGATCAGCTGGAGGAATGGAGAAGTAGTGGTGGCATTGCTTTAGGAGAGAAGAGTTGCAATAAGGATGCAGGGAAGGGGAAAGTGCATGGTGAGAGTCTTCCCTCCCTCTCTCCGCCTCTCTCCCTCTTATTGTAGGTGCTTGGTTACAAGAACAACAGCAGCAGCAGCTCCTGCCCACTCCCTGGGCTGAGACAGGCAGAGCCCCACATCCTTCTGCACTGGGCAACTTCAGCTTGTAGCATAGCCCTGTGACTTCAGCCTGTGATAGGGTGATGGGGCACACAGCCCTGGGTTGTCATAGTACCTCCCTGCCATTGCTTAACTGCCCCCCTATTTGGTATTGTGTTTCTAAGGCAGTGTTTCCTAACCAGGGTGCCTCCAGCTGTTGCAAAATTACAACTCCCAGCATGCCCGGACAGCCGAAGGCTGTCCGGGCATGCTGGGAGTTATAGTTTTGCAACAGCTGGAGGCACCCTGGTTGGGAAACACTGTTCTAAGGTAATGTCATAGGTTTTGTCTGTGCATAATGTTATAGGAGTTCTACTATGCAGATCCACCTGCCTAGGTCAGTGTTTCCCAATCAGAGTGCCTCCAGCTGTTGCAAAACTACAACTCCCAGCATGCCCGGACAGCCTATGGTTTAGCTGTTTTTGCAGCGATTTTCCAAACTGTGGAGAAAATTAAATTTTTTACTATATTTTGCACACTTGGGGTACAATATCACAATTTTTGGCTATGATTTGGGGAAAATCGCAGGGGAAAAAATGGCGAGAAACGCAATGTGTGAACACAGACTCAGGAGAGGTGTATAAGAACTATATATTTTGATCCTATAGAGCAGTGGTCTTAAACCTGCGGACCTCCAGATGTTTCAAAACTACAACTCCCAGCATGCCCGGACAGCCATCGGCTGTCCGGGCATGCTGGGAGTTGTAGTTTTGAAACATCTGGAGGTCCGCAGGTTTAAGACCACTGCTATAGAGATAGCAGGTGGGGAGGAATCTGAGGACTAGTAGGAGGGTATCTGATAGCTGATGGTGTCATTCTGTAATCCACTGGAAGTCAGAAACAGGGGTCATATATCCTGTCACTTATATTAAAGGGGTTATCCACCATAAGGTGATTTTAGTACGTACCTGGCAGACAGTAATGGACATGCTTAGGAAGGATCTGCACTTGTCTTGGGGATAAATGACTATGTTGTGAGATTATCATAACACTGTGGCTAGCTTTCTGTGAACTGGTATTCCCTGTTTGATTTTTCTTTTTTTTTACTACAAATCCCATAATTCCATTTTCCTACCTCCCACCTATTGAAACATAAATGAGCTGCATCCATTCAAAAGACCTGTGGTTTTTAATCAAGGTGCCTCCAGCTGTTGCATTAGTTACAGATTAATCTCTCTCCCACCAAGCGATCTCTCCACCCATTGAAGCAGACAGGCTCCCTGTCATCAGCTGACTAGTGAGTCAGGTCTCGGCTGCATTGCAAGCTGGGAAAAATCTGAGACAACAGTCATTTTGTATGCTGTTAAAAATAAATATTGGGGTGAAAGTCACAGAAGAATTGTGAGGAAACCGTCACACACAGGTCCAGACACTATATTATGAACTACACTAACTTTACAGCCCCTGTAGCATAGTTAAATAAAAATAAAAAATCCTGGAATACCCCTTTAAAACCCCTTTTTAAGTTTTTTGCATTTTGTTTTTTCCTCCTTACCTTTTAAAAATCATAACCCTTTAAATTTTCCCCCTAAAAATCCATATTATGGCTTATTATTTGCGTCACCAATTCCACTTTGCAGTGAGAGTAGTCATTTTACCCAAAAATCCACGGCAAAACGGAAAAAAAATCATTGTGCGACAAAATCGAAGAAAAGAACAACATTTTGTAAATTTTAGGGGCTTCCGTTTCTACGCAGTGCATATTTCGGTAAAAATTACACATTATCATTATTCTGTCGGTCCATGCAATTAAAATGATACCCTACTTATATAGGTTTGATTTTGTCGTACTTCTGGAAAAAATCATAACTACATGCAAGAAAATTTATACGTTTAAAAATGTCATCTTCTGACCCCTATAACTTTTTTATTTTTCCACGTACAGGGTGGTATGAGAGCTCATTTTTTTGCGCCGTGATCTGAAGTTTTTATCGGTACCATTTTTGTTTTTATCTGATTTTTTGATCACTTTTTATTTATTTTTTAATATTATAAAAAGTGACCAAAAATAAGCTTTTTTGGGATTTGGAATTTTTTTGTGCGTACGCCATTGACCATGCAGTTTAATTAACAATATATTTTTATAGTTCGGACATTTACACACGCGGCGATACCATATATGTTTATTTTTTTTTACACTGTTTTATTTTTTTAATTGGAAAAGGGGGTGATCCAAACTTTTATTAGTCAAAAGGGTTAAATGATCTTTATTAACACTTTTTTTTTACTTTTTTTTTTGCAATGTTATAGCTCCCATAGGGGCCTATAACATTACATACACTTATCTTTTACACAGATCACTGGCATGTATTAACACACCTGTGATCAGTGTTTTCGGCGCTTGACTTCTCCTGCCTGGATCTCGGGCACAGAGCAGTCATTCGCTGATTGGACACCGAGGAGGCAGGTAGGGTCCCTCCCGGTGTCCTGTAAGCTGTTCGGGACGCCGTGATTTCACCACAGCGGTCCCGAACAGCCCAACTGAGCAGTCGGGATAGTTTCACTTTCGCTTCAGACGCGGCGGTCAGCTTTGATCGCCGCGTCTGAAGGGTTAATACAGGGCAGCACCGCGATCGGTGATGTCCTGTATTAGCCGCGAGTCCCGGCCATTGATGGCCGCCGGGACCGACGCGATATGCGTGACCCCGCGGCATATCGCGGGAGCCGATGGAGGACGTAAATACACGTCCTTCATCGTTAAGGAGTTAAGCACAGTAACTTTTTTTGAGTCAGACGAGTGATCACTGTTACGCCTAGCGCTCCGGGTCCCCGCTCCTCCCCGGAGCGCTCACGGCGTCCTTCTCCCTGCAGCTCCCCGGTCAGCGCTGACCGGGAGCGCTGCTCTGCCATGGCCGTTGGGGATGCGATTCGCACAGCGGGACGCGCCCGCTCGCGAATCGCATCCCAGGTCACTTACCCGTTCCCGTCTCCTGCGGTCATGTGCTGGCGCGCGCGGCTCCGCTCTCTAGGGCGCGCGCGCGCCAGCTCCCTGAGACTTAAAGGGCCAGTGCACCAATGATTGGTGCCTGGCCCAATTAGCTTAATTGGTTCCCACCTGTTCCCTGGCTATATCTAGTCTCCTCCCTTGCACTCCCTTGCCGGATCTTGTTGCCTTAGTGCCAGTGAAAGCGTTCCTTGTGTGTTCAATAGCCTGTGTACCAGTACCTTTGCTATCTCCCCTGACTACGAACCTTGCCGCCTGCCCCCGACCTTCTGCTACGTCCGACCTTGCTACTGCCTACTCCCTTGTACCTCGCCTATCTTCAGTATCTTCAGCAGCCAGAGAGGTGAGCCGTTGCTAGTGGATACGACCTGGTCACTACCGCCGCAGCAAGACCATCCCGCTTTGCGGCGGGCTCTGGTGAAAACCAGTAGTGGCTTAGAACCGGTCCACTAGCACGGTCCACGCCAATCCCTCTCTGGCACAGAGGATCCACTACCTGCCAGCCGGCATCGTGACAGTAGATCCGGCCATGGATCCCGCTGAAGTTCCTCTGCCAGCTGCCGCCGACCTCCCTACATTGGTCGCCCGACAAGAGCACCAGCTGTCGTACTTGACCTCCATGACACAGCAACTCCAGTCACAGCTACAGCAGCTCCAGTCACAGCAACAGCAGCAACAGTCGCAGCTACAGCAAGTTCAGTCTCAGCTACAGCAGCAACAACCATCTCCTCCGCCAGCTCCTGCACCCCTTCCGCAGCGAGTGGCCACTCCTAGCCTCCGCCTGTCTTTGCCGGACAAATTTAATGGGGACTCTAAGTTTTGCCGTGGCTTTCTTTCCCAATGTTCCCTGCATCTGGAGATGATGTCGGACCTGTTTCCCACTGAAAGGTCTAAGGTGGCTTTCGTAGTCAGCCTTCTGTCCGGAAAAGCCCTGTCATGGGCCACACCGCTCTGGGACCGCAATGACCCCGTCACTGCCTCTGTACACTCCTTCTTCTCGGAAATCCGAAGTGTCTTTGAGGAACCTGCCCGAGCCTCTTCTGCTGAGACTGCCCTGTTGAACCTGGTCCAGGGTAATTCTTCCGTTGGCGAGTATGCCGTACAATTCCGTACTCTTGCTTCAGAATTGTCCTGGAATAATGAGGCTCTCTGCGCGACCTTTAAAAAAGGCCTATCCAGCAACATTAAAGATGTTCTGGCCGCACGAGAGACTCCTGCTAACCTGCATGAACTCATTCATCTAGCCACTCGCATTGACATGCGTTTTTCTGAGAGGCATCAAGAGCTCTGCCAGGAAAAAGACTTAGATCTCTGGCCACCTCTCCCACAGTCTCCACTGCAATCTGCGCCTAGGCCTCCCGCCGAGGAGGCCATGCAAGTGGATCGGTCTCGCCTGACCCTGGAAGAGAGGAATCGCCGTAAGGAAGAGAATCTCTGTCTGTACTGTGCCAGTACTGAACATTTTTTGGTGGATTGCCCAATCCGTCCTCCACGTCTGGGAAACGCACGCTCGCACTCAGCTCTCGTGGGTGTGGCGTCTCTTGATGCCAAGTCGGCTTCTCCACGTCTCACGGTACCTGTTCGGATTTCCACTTCAGCCAGCTCTCCCCTCTCAGCCGTGGCCTGCCTGGACTCTGGAGCTTCTGGGAATTTTATTCGGGAGTCCTTTGTGAATAAATTCCGTATTCCGGTGACCCGTCTTGTCAAGCCACTCCACATTTCCGCGGTCAACGGAGCCAGGTTGGACTGTACCATACGTTTCCGCACGGAGCCCCTTCTTATGAGCATCGGATCTCATCACGAGAGGATTGAACTTTTGGTCCTCCCCAATTGCACCTCGGAAATTCTCCTTGGACTTCCCTGGCTTCAACTTCATTCCCCAATCCTGGATTGGTCCACTGGGGAGATCAAGAGTTGGGGGTCCTCTTGTGCCAAGAACTGTCTAAAACCGGTTCCCAGTAACCCTTGCCGTAACTCTGTGGTTCCTCCTGTATTCGGTCCCCCTAAGGTCTTTAAGGACTCTGCCTGCCACAGGAAATGCCCCTCCCCCCCTCCCAGTTCCATCAGGCAAGCTTCTGTGTCCCCTCATGGCCCTCGTCCTGGTGTCACACTGCCCCGTGCCAGGTCTCGCCCTCTGCCGTCTCTCCCCATTCCTACTCCTGCGGTTCTGCCTGCCGTTGAGGAATCCCTCCATCCTTTCCCGGTGTCCTCATCCCAGGGGAGGCAGTTACCCGATAAAGAGAAGGGGAGACCTAAGGGGGGGGGGTACTGTTACGCCTAGCGCTCCGGGTCCCCGCTCCTCCCCGGAGCGCTCACGGCGTCCTTCTCCCTGCAGCTCCCCGGTCAGCGCTGACCGGGAGCGCTGCTCTGCCATGGCCGTTGGGGATGCGATTCGCACAGCGGGACGCGCCCGCTCGCGAATCGCATCCCAGGTCACTTACCCGTTCCCGTCTCCTGCGGTCATGTGCTGGCGCGCGCGGCTCCGCTCTCTAGGGCGCGCGCGCGCCAGCTCCCTGAGACTTAAAGGGCCAGTGCACCAATGATTGGTGCCTGGCCCAATTAGCTTAATTGGTTCCCACCTGTTCCCTGGCTATATCTAGTCTCCTCCCTTGCACTCCCTTGCCGGATCTTGTTGCCTTAGTGCCAGTGAAAGCGTTCCTTGTGTGTTCAATAGCCTGTGTACCAGTACCTTTGCTATCTCCCCTGACTACGAACCTTGCCGCCTGCCCCCGACCTTCTGCTACGTCCGACCTTGCTACTGCCTACTCCCTTGTACCTCGCCTATCTTCAGTATCTTCAGCAGCCAGAGAGGTGAGCCGTTGCTAGTGGATACGACCTGGTCACTACCGCCGCAGCAAGACCATCCCGCTTTGCGGCGGGCTCTGGTGAAAACCAGTAGTGGCTTAGAACCGGTCCACTAGCACGGTCCACGCCAATCCCTCTCTGGCACAGAGGATCCACTACCTGCCAGCCGGCATCGTGACAATCACATGACCAAGTTAGAGTAATGAAACACATAGATGAGGCTGTACTGGGATAATACAAATGGCGCTGTATGACAAGTGATGTTATGTTTGCATGATATGGTTAAAAAATAAAAAAAAATAAAAAATTGCCTCTTTAGCTAAAAATTTGTACTAATACCCAAAGGTGCAATATGGAAAATAATTGAGAATACAAGGGCAGTCCTTTAAGTGAACTTGAATGGGGAGATAGGGGGAGATGTATCAATGTTGGTGTGGGTAGATGTTTTTTGTAGATCATTTTGGTTGGTCTAAACGTGTGCAAGCCACATGGTTAATTTTGTGCAAAGTTCTAAATCTCCACACAGTTCTGTTTGAACACCTGAGCTGCACCTATAGATGACTGTATATGCAGGATATAGTAGGAAGACGTCAACAATTGGAGGCTCCCTCTTTAGGAACACACTGAATTATGTACTAACCCATTGTTTTTTACTAATCTTCTCATTTCAGATATGTGAATGTGGGGGACTAAGTCAGATTCAATGAACTGCGATAGTGACCAGTATTTTTTTATTTCAACTAAAGGGTTAAGGAGGGCTGTGGGGAGTGTTTTTTTTTTTTTAAATATATATATATTTTTTATGTGTTGTGTTTTTTATAATTGAGTTTTCATGCTTGGAAGTGGAAGCCGTCTTGTAGACGGAATCCATTACTAAGCTGGGGCATGGCGTTAGCCCCAAAAACAGATAGCACTAACCCCCAATTATTACCGGCCCGGAGCATTAAAGGAAATCTGTCATCAGCATCACCCGCACTAAGCCTGTTACACAGGCTTGTAGTGCGGGTGATGCTGATTAAAACGCTATGTACCTTATTAAAAACCGAGCAGTGGATATTTAGAAATCTTTATATTTACTTACCTGTCAATCACAGGCTTGGGGCTCAGTTACGTCAGCGGGACTCGGGACTCGGAAGCGGGACTCGGCCCGGCCATTGATGTAAAGTTTCCTGTGATCTAAAGTTTTTACAAGTGCGCATGCGCGCGTTAACGCTAGTGTAAACTCTGAAGCGGGACTCGGCCGGCCATTGATGTAAAGTTTCCTGTGATCTAAAGTTTTTACAAGTGCGCATTCGCGGGTTAACGCTAGCCTAAACCCGTGCATGCGCACTTGTAAAAACTTTAGATCACAGGAAACTTTACATCAATGGCCGGCCGAGTCCCGCTTCCGAGTCCCGCTGAGCCCCAAGCCTGTGATTGACAGGTAAGTAAATATAAAGATTTCTAAACATCCACTGCTCGGTTTTTAATAAGGTACATAGCGTTTTAATCAGCATCACCTGCACTACAAGCCTGTGTAATAGGCTTAGTGCGGGTGATGCTGATGACAGATTTCCTTTAAATATGGTGCTCTTTGGCCTAGGCGGTAACAGGCTGGCATTATTTAGGCTGGGGAGGGCCAGTAACAATAATCCTTGCCCACCCTGGTAACGTCAGGCTGTTGCTGATTGGTATCTGGCTGATACTAAAAATATGGGGAGCCACACATTTTTTTTATTTATTTATAAAAAAAAATAAAATAAATGCACAGAGTTCCCCATATTTTCAGTATCAGCCAGATACCAACGAAGCAGCAACAGCCTGACGTTACCAGGGTGGGCGAGGATCATTGTTACTGGCCCTCCCCAGCCTAAATAATGTCAGCCTGGTATTACCTAGGCCCAGAGCGCCATCTTTGACGCTCCAGGCCTGTTGGTACCGGCTCTTCCCGGAACCCCTGGGGCGGTGGGTACAGGGGTAATAATTGGGGGTTAGAGCTAGCTGTTTTTGGGGCTAACGCTAAGCTCCAGCTTAGTAATGGATTCCGTCAACAAAACGGCTTCCACTACTAACCCTGAAAACTCAATTATAAAAAAACACGACACATTGAAAAAAAAGTTTAAAAAAAAAAAAAAAAAACACTGCACCACAATCTTCGTTAACCCTTTTATTGAAAATAAAAACATATTGGTCATTTTGGCAGTCCACAAAATCCGACGTAGTCCACCGCATTCAAGTATCTGAAATGAGAAGAAAAAAAGCATGAAAAATAGGTAAGCAGTTCCCTGGGGAGAGCACCCATAGTGCAGTGTGTTCCTAAACAGGGAGCCTCCAATTGTTGCTAAACTACAACTGCCATTCTGGGGGGGCTGTAGTTACTGTAAGCAACAGCTGGATTCTCCCTTTTTGGGAGCACACTGCCAGGAAGGCTCTGTTCCCATTATGCAAAACACATAATGAGAACAGAGCCATACCTACCACCCTGGCTTCAGGCCTGGACTGTGTAGCTCCATCCCTAATGATGTCATCACTAGGGGGCGGAGCGACACAGATCAGGCCAAGCCGGATTCTGTGTTTTTAAAGTTAAGTTCACAGGGAGTCTCAGGAGTGAGATCCCGTGCGATCTGCCCCTCTGCTCTTGGACTAATACTCCCATCATGGGACAGTATCTGTCACAGGATGGGAGTAGTTGTAGTGCCACAGTGCTGACTCCTGCACATCCCCCAGCTGCGGGACGCTTTTGGGACTGTTAGGGCTACTACTCCCATCATGGACAGACTCTGTCCATGATGGGAGTTGTAGTCCAGGGGCTGAAGGAGAGATCGCAGCAGATCATTCTCCTGACACCCGCTGCAATACGCATTTATTCACTTAACAAGCGGGCTCCAATGCGCTCCCCGCAGGCTCCAGCCAGGGAATATACAGCTGTCACAATTCATAATCCCCACCACCGGGAGCAGGCAAAATCCATTCCATGCTACACTAAACAATAGACTCCTCTGTTGTTTGCTCTAACAAAAAGAGAGCACAAAAAAGACGCAAAAAAAAAACACTACGCAAAATTATGCGCAAACAATAGAAAGGAAAAAGCTTGATAAATGTCCCTCTTAGGGTCTACAATGAGGGTTCAAAAATAAGTTGAGTCTACTACCTACACTGACTGTGTAAAGTAGTAAAAACAAGTGGTGAGAGAGAAAGAGAGGTAATGTGGAATAAGTAGGTATTAGAATGATAAAGACAGCAATACACCCTGTTCCAAATTATTATGCAAATTATATTCTTATTTACCTAAATAAAATCAAATTTTTTACAACATTTTAACTTTTCTAACAATTTAACAGGTCACGTTATATTTTAACATAGGACCCCTTATTTGATAGCAGCTTCACAAGTCTTGCATCCATTGAACTTGTTAGTTTTTGGACAGTTTCTGCTTGAATTTGTTTGCAAGATGTCAGAATAGCCTCCCAGAGCTGCTGTTTGGATGTAAACTGCCTCCCACCCTCATAAATCATTTGCTTGAGGATTCTCCAAAGGTTCTCGATAGAATTGAGGTCAGGGGAGGAGGGAGGCCATACCATCACTTTCTCTCCTTTTATCCCCATAGCAGCCATTAATGCAGAGGTTTTGCAGCATTAGATGGTGCATTGTCATGCATGAAGATCTGTACCAGGCTAGAAAGTGGTCAGTCAGAAACTCCACATACTTTGCATAGGTCATCTTTACATCTTTGGGCATCCTAAAGAGGCCAACCAGCTCTCTTCCCATGTTTCCGGCCCAAAACATGACTCCTCCACCGCGCTTACTGACATCGCAGCCTTGTTGGAACAGGGTGGCCGTCCACCAACCATCCAATACTCCATCCATCTGGACCATCCAGGGTTGCATGGCACTCATCAGTGAACAGGACTGTTTGAAAATGAGTCTTCATGTATTTTTTGCCCAATGCAGCCGTTTTTGCTTGTCAGCATTGGTTAGTGGTGGCCGAATAGAAGGTTTATGCACAGTTGCAAGACTCTGGAGGACTCTACACCTTGATGTCCATGGGACTCCAGAGGCACCAGTAGCTTCAAATATCTGTTTGCTGCTATGTAATGGTATTTTAGCAGCTGCTCTCTTGATCCAATGCATGGATCTGGCTGAAATCTTCCTCTATGTTCCTTTATCTGCACGAACCCGTCTGTGCTCTGAATCAGCCACAAATCTTTTAATAATGCGATGATCACGCTTAAGTTTTTGTGAAATATCTAATGTTTTCATACTTTGTCCAAGGCTATTTCTGAACTATTTCTTTTTGGCAGCAGAGAGATCCTTTCTTCCCCATATTGCTTGAAAATGGTGTTCTGTAAATAAAAATAAACATATATGGTATCGCCGCATGTGGAAATATCTGAATTATAAAAATATATTGTTAATTAAACCGCACGGTCAATGGCGTACGCGCAAAAAAATTCCAAAGTCCAAAATAGTGCATTTTTGGTCACTTTTTATATCATGAAAAAATTAACAAAAAGCGATCAATAAGTCCTATCAATGCAAGAATGGTACCGCTAAAAAATTCAGATCACGGCGCAAAAAATGAGCCCTCATACCGCCACAAAGGTTATAGGGGTCAGAAGAATACAATTTTAAACGTATAAATTTTCCTGCATGTTGTTATGATTTTTTCCAGAAGTATGACAAAATCAAACCTATATAAGTAGGGTATCATTTTAATCGTATGGACCTACAGAATAAAGATAAGGTATCATTTGTACCGAAAAATGTACTACGTATAAACGGAAGCCCCCAAAATTACAAAATGGCTTTTTTTTTTTCAATTTTGTCTCACGATGATTTTTTTTCCATTTCGCCGTAGATTTTTGGGCAAAATGACTGACACCATTACAAAGTAGAATTGGTGGCGCAAAAAATAAGCCATCATATGGATTTTTAGGTGCAAAATTTAAAGAGTTATGATTTTTTAAAGGCAAGGAGGAAAAAACAAAAATGCAAAAACGGAAAAACTCCTGGTCCTTAAGGGGTTAAATAGAATTTGCATAATAATTTGGAAAAGGGTGTAGAAGTATAAATACAAATTATCTAAATAAACTAATGCAAACTAAAGGACACTTATACTGTAGTTGCCAAAGATAAATGGAAATGGAAATACAAATTAGCAAATTAATATACTGTACCATATAAATAAATAAATAAATAAATAAATAGGTAATCAATTAAAATAGGTAAAAAATATTGTTATAGTTCCCACATGTCCAAAAGTATATGCAAACGTATTGGTATTCAGTCAGTTCATACGCCGACTGTGTGGTCTAAGCTATAGTTCCTTTATAGACCCATCAGGATCACACTTTGCATATGGCCTGTTATATAAAAAAATTAAAATAAATTCCCCTGTATCATCTTTTCTAGTTGGTTTAGGTCTTCATTTGAAGAAGGCGTTTCCAGGTAGGAGGACCCCTTTAATATAAAAGAGAAAAGGTTTAGCTGATTTAAAGGGGTTATCCAGGAAAAAACTTTTTTTATATATATATCAACTGGCTCCAGAAAGTTAAACAGATTTGTAAGTTACTTCTATTAAAAAATCTTAATCCTTTCAGTACTAATGAGCTTCTGAAGTTAAGGTTGTTCTTTTCTGTCTAAGTTGTCTCTGATGACACGTGTTTCGGGAAACGCCCAGTTTAGAAGCAAATCCCCATAGCAAACCTCTTCTAAACTGGGCGTTTCCCGAGACACGTGTCATCAGAGAGGATTCAGACAGAAAAGAACAACCTTAACTTCAGAAGCTTATAAGTACTGAAAGGATTAAGATTTTTTAATAGAAGTCATTTACAAATCTGTTTAACTTTCTGGAGCCAGTTGATATATAGAAAAAAGTTTTTTTTTCTGGAATACCCCTTTAAGCCTCTGCCATAAGCTGAACTTTTCATACTTACACAACATGTTGTTTAGATAATAAGTAACAATTTTACTAAAAATAATAAACATAAGTAATGAAACATAATAAACATTCTAATGTTTGAAAATAAGTGTCTGATATCTAATAATTAATCCTAAATACGACAGTTTACTTCTGACACATTCTGTCACAAGCAACTCTGCAGGTGATTAACTCACTGGACGCCAGGTATGAAATATTGGCCTTTTCACTACAATGTCCTAAAATTGCTTCTGCTACCAGGTTGTTGCCCAGGAACATATGCACCACACAGAACAGAGGGTCTTAAAGGGCTTGTCCCATCTCCTTCCAGCTCTTCCAGCCTGTTTACAGCAGCTGAAGGTGGTCGGGATACCGAAAGCAGCAGAAGCAAAAAGTTGACTTTATTGGGAGTTACACAAATTGCATAACCTCCCCTGTTTGGCTGATTTTGGCCTATACAACCTCCTGTGGCCACTGCAAGCAGGCTGGAGTAAGAAGATAGGACAACCCCTTTAAATGGGCAATGCCAGAATCAAACACTTGTTATATGTTGTACTTCTTGGTAAAACATTAACCTTTGAAATATACTTCTTAAAAAATATTATCTCTTTTTTATAGAAATCATGGCTTTAAAAAAAAAAAAAAGACCATCAGGGGTCCCCATACCATCCGGAACATAATCCTGTCCAGCTGCAGCATCATCTTTATCCCAGGTGAAGCACAAGCTGCGACAAAGTCCAGGAAGGGAGGAACTAGCCCTTCTCTGTGCTCACTCCTGCCCTATCAGACTGCAGCATAAAAACAGAGAGGGAGGAGGGGGGGGGGGGTTACAGAGTAGCCTGCAGTGATTGGATGAAGAGACCCAGCACATCAGACTCAGGTCACAAGTTGATGCATGGTGAGTGAGGGCAGGCTCAGTGCTTGCCTGGGACGTGTCCTTTTCTAAGAAGTGGATGTCAGTATGAGTGAGCAGCAGAACAGAGGGATTCATGAGCCAAATACAGAAGCTAGACACTTACAGCCTCTTCAGGCAGTAGAAAACACTGAAGAGTCTGTGGCACTCATGTCCTCTTCAAAAAGTTAATTGGTTGGGGTGCCAGTAGTCGGACCCCTAACAATCTAATATTGATGGCCTACCCTGAGGATTGACCATCAAATTAAAAACTTTAATATTTAGTAATATGTACAATGCATTTGTAAAGTTTCCAAACCCTTTTACAATTTTTTTTACATTTCTTTATGGCTTTTTGCTAAAATGAGAAAAAAAAAATATTTAGGTTTCCCTCATCAGTCAGCACCCTATAATTGACTCAGGTCTAGAGCAGTCTGGGTCAGGTTTTTATTATTAATATGTCTGTACTTTGCTCCAGTCGGCCTCCCCTAAACCCTGACCAGTCTCCCTGTCCCAGCCACTGAAAACCATCCCTGCAGCAAGATGCTGTTGTTTCCATCACCATGCTGGTACATAGGGAGAGTGTTGGGCAGGTGAGGAGCACTGCCTGGTTCCCTTCAAACATGAGGCTTAAAGGAAAACTGTCACATATTTTCTCCCGCACTATCCACAGGTATTGGTGGATAGTGCGGGAGACGCTGATTAAAATGAGCCCTACCTTGGTCTGATCCGCGCCGCCGTTCGCCCGCAATTGTAGTTTTAATCTCTGTGTACATCCTGCTGTAACTGGCAAAGGCGGGGCTTCTGCGGGCTAACGGACACTGACGTCAGCGCTGCTCATGAATATTCATCCCTCCCTCTGGTTAGGAGCGGCGAAGAGAGGGAGAACAGGAGGGATGAATATTCATGAGCGGCGCTGACGTCAGTGTCCGTTAGCCCGCAGAAGCCCCGCCTTTGCCAGTTACAGCAGGATGTACACAGAGATTAAAACTACAATTGTGGGTGAACGGCGGCGCGGATCAGACCAAGGTAGGGCTCGTTTTAATGAGCGTCTCCCGCACTATCTACCAATAGCTCTGGATAGTGCGGGAGAAAATATGTGACAGTTTTCCTTTAAATCTAAGGCCAGAAGATCAATATTTGTTTATTCAGACCAGAGAATCTTGTTTTACACAGTCTGAGAATCCTTAAATAGGTACTGTCATTATGAAATACTTTTTATATTTTGTAGTACTACTGATAAGATTACTTTTTTAATTTAAAAAAACAATGTTACAAACATTTTTTACTTAAAAAAAAAAAATAAATGAAAATATTCACCACTAGGGGTCATCTATCTTTATGCAGATAGACTACTCTGTATTTTGCAGCATACTGAATACCGGCCGTAAAGCATGTTGGTATCCAGTATAGGAGATCACCATTGCACCACTGCAGCCTTCAGCTGTTCCTAAACTACAAGATGGATGTTGGAAGTTGTAGAGCTGTGCATTCTCCAGCTGTGCGCCTCCAGCCAGGGGCGTAGCTAAAAACCACAGGCCCCCGATCTGAAAACTTGTCCTGGGCCCCCCAACCCCTGACAACCCGCTTCCCCAATCCCCGACGACCTCCTTACTTGGACGCACAAAGATATCAGTGACTACAGTACTGATGGGACACAGTCAGGAGAATACACAGTGATTTAAAGGGTAGCTCCCACCTTCCTCTTTTTTTTTTCTGTCCCTGCCTATTGCCCATCTATCCCTAACCACCTCCCTGCCTTTATTTTATTTTTTTATTATCTTAAAAATGGCATTTTGTCTGCCTGGTAGTGTGCTCACTACCAGGCAGACTTCCCCAGCAGGCACCACGTCACTGATGCCAGCTGGGGGCCGACTTCCGCCCTTAGTTCTCCTGACAGGGTGCCTCCAGCTGTTTCACCACTACAACTCCCAGCATGCCCTGACATCTATTTGCTGTCAGGGCATGCTGGGAGTTGTATTGGTGAAACACCTGGAGGCACCCTGTGTTGGAAGACACCCAGCCCCCGACCAATATCGCCCCCCCCTCCCCCTCACCTGTGCCGGACCATGAGCGGGGGTCCGTAGCAAGCAGCAAGCGTTTGCCCGGCTTCCTGTCATGCCCGTACACTCTGGAAACTGTCTCTATGTTTCTGGAGGATTGAAAGTCCTCCAGAACCATAGAGAGAGTTACCAGAGTGTAGGAGCATGACAGGAAGCCGGGCACACGCTTATTGCTCAGTGTGTGATGGGGCCTCCCGTAAATGGCGCCCCCCTCTCCATATAACGCGCTCCCCCCGGCAATGACAGGACACAGCTGCAAGGAGCAGTGAGGAGGCGGCGTATCCCCACTGGAGACGGGGCTGTAAGGAGAGGTAAGATCCATGTGCCTCCCTGCTGCAGGGAGAATATGCAACAGGGAGGCGGCCAGTGTGTGAGTCCAGGGAGCCAATGCGCAGCCCTGGATTTCACTGTGCTCGCTCTCGCCTGTTTGATTGACAGGCGGGAGCGAGCACTGCAGTGACTGGAATTTCGACTCATTTGCCAGGCTCAAATGAGACGAAATTCTGTAGTGACGTCACTGCCGAATGCATTCGGCCACTAGGAGGGCGACCCCTAGTGGCCGAATTTAAAAGTGATTTTAAACTGGTTTAAAATCACTTTTTTTTTATTAAACTATATTAGAGATATGTTGTAGTACTTAAGTACTACAACAGATCAATTTTTTTTATTTCATGACAGTGCCCATTTAAGTGACTTACAGGCAGGGCTGGACTGGGACCAAAAATAGGCCCAGGCATTTTAAAATAAGCAGCCCATTTTTATGGTGGGAGTCAGACTGCTGGGATCACCTCAGTTCAAGTGGCTCTCCAGCTGTAGCAAAGCTGCAACTCCCTTCATGTCTGGAGCCTCAGGAATTAAGGAAGTTGCCGTTTTGCAACAGCTGGAGAGCCACAGATTGGGGTACATTGTCACCTATCATCACTGTGGAACTTACAAGTGACTCCAGCTGATGGGACAGTCAGGAGAATATACAATTATATGAATGACCTGAGTGATGTCTTCTCTGTTGTCTTTCCTTTCCTTCTTTATCTGGTTCATATACCAGAACTTCTTCCAGCTCCATCTTCTCAGCAGAGTCTGATGCCAGAACATCATTGGTTCCTTAATTTGTCAGCAGATCCTCATCCTCTGTATAAAGACAATATTCATTATTACACATTATAATTTTGCCAAATACTGTACCACCTGAATATAATACCGCCACGCACTGTACCCTCTAAATATATTACTGCAAAACACTGTACCCCCTGAATATAATACTGCCTACCACTGTAACCTCTAAATATATTATTTTAACACACTGAACCCACTGAATATAATACTGTCACAGCTTGTACTCCCTGAATATAATACTGCCATACACTGTACCCCCGGAATATAATACTGCCACACACTTTACCCTCTAAATATATTATTGCCACACGCTGTACCCCCCAAATATAATACTGTCATACACTGGCCATACACTGTGCCCTCTGAATATATTATTGCCACATACTGTACCCCCTTAATATAATACTGCCATACACTGTACCCCCTGAACATAATACTGCCACACACTGTATCCCCTGCATATAATACTGCCACACACTGTACCCCCTGCATATAATACTGCCACACACTTTACCCTCTGAATATAATACTGCCACACACTGTACCCTCTGAATATAACACTGCCACACACTGTACCCTCTGAATATAATACTGCCATACACTGCACACCCCTCACCCCATCATCTGTCTTATGAACCACACCCCATGCTTGGTCAGCTTATTACCCCAAAGCCCCCTCCCCTCGGCCCCATCCTCGAGGTCACCCCATACACCCCACCCTCAGTCTCATCACCTCCCCCCCATCCTTGGTCTCCTCATCATTGCACCCCCCCTTGCACCCCATCTTCAGACTCATCATCGTCATTGCACCCCCATCCCCCCGCACACACCTTCATCATCATTGCCTCCCCACCCCCCCATCCTGGCTCTCCTCATCATCTCATTACACCCCCTCACGCCCCATCGTCAGTCTCATCAATGCATCCCTCCTCCCAGCACCCCCCTCTTCATCATCGCACACACTCCCCCACATTCCATCCTCAGTCTCCTTATCATTGCACCCCCCTCCTCAAAATCAACATCGCAATCCCCCCTCCCCAGACCCCGTCCTCGTTCTCCTGCTCATTAATATTATACCACCCCCAGCACCCGTTCCTCGGTCTCCTTACCTTCTTGGAGATGGGCGGTGCTGTGGTGTGAGGATGCGGGGATGGCTGCTGCTCGTGTCACCCCCACTGCAATGCAGGGTCAGAGGCTGTGACATGTCAGGGGTTTGGAGCAGACGTGCGTGCCTACGCGGTGCATGTCTGCTCCCATGAGCCCCCGGCCTGTCCTTCTGACCTGGAAATGATTTTTAAAGAGCCCGCGCCTTTTACAGGTAATTTAAAGTGCTGGCAGCGGCGGGCCCGGTCTGTTGCTGCAGCATGTAGCATAGTGTAGTGACAGGCTATAAGGCGGCTTTCTGTCCCGGAACTGCACTTCCTACAGCCTGTAATCATCACTTTACAGTGGTGTCATGAATGAGAAATCTGCACTGCTACAGACAGCAACCATATCATCTTTAAAGGGGTATTCCAGCTTTATACATCTTATCCCCTGCCTTTGAGATGGGAATGTGACATCACGGCCACACCCCCTACTGACATCACACCACGCCCCCTCCATTCATGTCTATGGGAGGGGGCGTGATGGCCATCATGTCCCCTCCTATAGACATGAATGGAGGGGGCGTGGCCGTGACATCACCTCCCCTTCTTGGAGGCAGCGCCCGGCACAGAATGCCAGGGGCTGCACTGAGATAGCGGGGGTCCCCAGCAGCAGGACCCCTGTGATCATACATCTTATCCCTTATCCTTTGGATAAGGGATAAAATGTGCAAAGCTGGAATATCCCTTTAATAACTAATTCAGATTCTACTTGGAATCTGACGACAGGATGTATGGAGGCCTTGTGGTGAGTGCTTCAATCCAGTCTTTCCTGTGGAGTAAGACACTGCCCACCTCGAGCCCCGAACTCACGTTTTCGCCCTTTGCTTCGTCAGACACACGCCTCCTGACGAAGCGAAGGACAAAAACATGCGTTCGGTGGTCATTGAGGTATCTCCCCACAGTTCATTCGTCTGCATTATCTTGATGTTATGTGATATGGGCAGTTAACTTTATACTCTGTACATACATTATGCTGTTTTGCCATTTTCACTAGCCTTAGTCTATATACCTATACCTGTGACCTACGTCTGCAACAAAACTGCAAGTACTGGGAGTTTACCCCTCTATTCTTTCTGTTGTGATACCATTTGTGCCCTGTATATGTCTTTTTAATATTTGTCTTTATAAATTGTTTTTTAAAGGAGTACTCCGGATTAATTTTTTTTTTTTAAATCAACTGGTGCCAAAAGGTTAAACAGATTTGTAAATCACTTCAATTAAAAAATCTTAATCATTAATATTTAATACTTATTAGCTTCTGAATACTACAGAGGAAATTATTTTCTTTTTGAAAAACAGTGCTCTCTGCTGACACCTCTGTCCATTTTAGGAACTGTCCAGAGCAGCATATGTTTTCTATGGGGATTTTCACCTACTCTGGACAGTTCTTAAAATGGACAGAGATGTCAGCAGAGAGCACTGTGCTCGTGATGTCAGCAGAGAGCTCTGTGTTCCAAAAAGAAAATAATTTCCTCTGTAGTATTCAGCAGCTGATAAGTACTGGAAGGATTAAGATTTTTAATAGAAGTAATTTACAAATCTGTTTAACTTTCTGGCACCAGCTGATTTAAGAAAAAAAAAAAAGTATACCACCAGAGTACCCCTTTAACCCCTTAACGACAATGGACGTAAATGTACGTCATGGTGACGTGGCACTTAACAAGTGTTGCTCGCGAATACTCGCAATTCGAATTTTAATCGCAAATATCGTATATTCGCAAATTCAGGAATATTGCGAATATAGCACTATATATTCGTAATTACGAATATTCGTTTTTTAGTTTTTTACCGCATATGCGAAAATTTTCGCGCATATTGAGCCCTCCCTTCTAGTGCATTAACTCTGTGATTTTTACCCAATAGGCCCATTGTGGTCTATGGAAATCTCATGGTATGTAAACAGTAAGATAAACAGGGCCATCTTGACAGCACAGTGGAATGGGAGACCACCACTGGTTCGAGTCCCGGGATGGGACAGAGTGTTACAGTGTTGGGGTTATACTTTACTTTCCTGGAAAAGTTTTTGAGTTGCCCATAGCAACCAGAGTGCCTCCTTCATTTTTCAGAGGCCTTTTCAAAAATGGAAGAAGCGATCTGATTGGTTGCTATGGGCAACTGCACAACTCTTCCTCTACACTGGTTTTGATGAATCTCCCCCATAGAGGGAGATTTATCAAAACCTGTCCAGAGGAAAAGTTTCTGAGTTGCCCATAGCAACCAATCAGATTGCTTCTTTCATTTTTCAGAAATGAAAGAAGCAATCTCATTGGTTGCTATGGGCAACACAGCAGCTTTTCCAGGAAAGTAAAGTATAACCCCAACACTGTAACACTCTGTCCCACCCCAGGACTCAAACCAGTGGTGGTCTCCCATTCCACTGTGCTGCCAAGACAGTACTGCTTATCTTACTGTTTTACATGCCATGAGATCCCCATAGACCACAATGGGCCTATTGGTCTCAATGGGCAAAAAAATCACAGATTTAATACACTAGTCACAGTTCCCTATACCATTAACCCCTTAAGGACTCAGGGTTTTTCCGTTTTTGCACTTTTGTTTTTTCCTCCTTACCTTTTAAAAATCATAACCCTTTCAATTTTCCACCTAAAAATCCATATTATGGCTTATTTTTTGCGTCGCCAATTCTACTTTGCAGTGACATTAGTCATTTTACCCAAAAATGCACGGCGAAACGGAAAAAAAAATTATTGTGCGACAAAATCGGAAAAAAACGCCATTTTGTAACTTTTGGGGGCTTCCGTTTCTACGCAGTGCATATTTCGGTAAAAATGACACCTTATCATTATTCTGTAGGTCCATATGGTTAAAATGATACCCTATTTATATAGGTTTGATTTTGTCGCACTTCTGGAAAAAATCATAACTACATGCAGGAAAATTTATACGTTTAAAAATGTCATCTTCTGACCCCTATAACTTTTTTATTTTTCCACGTACAGGGCGGTATGAGGGCTAATTTTTTGCGCCGTGATCTGTTTTTATCGGTATGATTTTTGTTTTGATCGGACTTTTTGATCACTTTTTATTCATTTTTTAATGGTATAAATAGTGACCAAAATACGCTTTTTTGGACTTTGGAATTTTTTTGCGCGTACGCCATTGACTGTGCGGTTTTATTAATGATATATTTTTATAGTTCGGACATTTACGCACGCGGCGATACCACATATGTTTATTTATTTATTTTTTTACAGTTTTATTTTTTTTAATGGGAAAAGGGGGGTGATTCAAACTTTTATTAGGGAAGGGGTTAAATGAACTTTATTAACACTTAGGGACCTATAACACTGCACACACTGATCTCCTATGCTGATCACTGGCGTGTATTAACACGCCTGTGATCAGCATTATCGGCGCTTGACTGCTCCTGCCTGGATCTCAGGCACGGAGCAGTCATTCGTCGATCGGACACCGAGAAGGCAGGTAAGGGCCCTCCCGGTGTCCGATCAGCTGTTCGGGACGCCGCGACTTCACCGCGGCGGTCCCGAACAGCCCGACTGAGCAGCCGGGTCACTTTCAGTTTCACTTTAGAAGTGGCGGTCAGCTTTGACCGCTGCTTCTAAAGGGTTAATACCGCACATCGCCGCGATCGGCGATGAGTGGTATTAGCCGCGGGTCCCGGGCGTTGATGAGCGCCGGGACCGACGCGATATGATGCAGGATCGCGGCGCGATCCCACTTCATATCGCGGGAGCCGGCGCAGGACGTAAATATACGTCCTGCGTCGTTAAGGAGTTAAAGAAGGGAGGGCTCAATATTCGCAAATTCGAATATAGCCTATGCTACTCATCACTATACTTAACGCACCATGATGTACATTTACGCGCCGCCATGATCACAAGCTGTTGGCTGTCCAGGCATGCTGAGTATTGTAGTTTTGCAACAGCTGAAGACACTCTGGTTGGGAAACACTGGTATAAGTTATCGTGCAACATTCCGGTATTTTAATATAAAAATATCGTCAAGATGGCCAAAATACCTGCTGTGCTGATAAAATACCGGCAAGGTGGCAACCCTATACATAAGGTTACATTGTTAACATGACAAAAGGCTTTCATACTAATATCAAATCTGCCCTGTATGTGATGACCTGTAGCCATGACATATGATGTTGTCCAGTGAATTTATTTGTATTACCGTATTTTTCGCCGTATAAGACGTACTGGGGGGAAAAAGTCGGTGCGTCTTATATGGCGAATACACCCCTATCGGGGCGGTCCCTGCGGCCATCAACGGCTGGGACCCGTGGCTAATACAGGACATCACCGATCACGGTGATGCCCTGTATTAACCCTTCAGACGCGGCGATCAAAGCTGACCGCCGCGTCTGAATGGAAAGTGATACTAACCCGGCTGTTCAGTCGGGCTGTTCGGGACCGCCGCGATTTCACCGCGGCGGTCCCGAACAGCCCGACTGAATAGCCGGGTTAGTGCTTACAGGACACCGGGAGGGACCTTACCTGCCTCCTCGGTGTCTTCTCCGTTCAGGGATCCCCTGTATGGCCGGCGCTCTCCTTCCTCGTCATCACGTCGTCGCGTACGTGCGTCTGCGTGCGTAACGACGTGATGGCGACGACGGAGAACGAGGATACCCGGCCGGCAGCAGAGACGTTCCGGAGCGACGGGGACAGCGATGGAGCGACATCCAGGGCAGCGGTGACGGGTCCAGAGCGGCGGGGACACGTGAGTATTACCTCCTATGCAGTGGTCTTCAATCTGCGGACCTCCAGATGTTGCAAAACTACAACTCCAAACATGCCCGGACAGCCAACGGCTGTCCGGGCATGCTGGGAGTTGTAGTTTTGCAACATCTGGAGGTCCGCAGGTTGAAGACCACTATTGGGTTCAAAATCTTTATTTTTTTAGATTTTGCACCTATAAATTGGGTGCGTCTTATACGCCGGTGCGTCCTATAGGGCGAAAAATACGGTATATGAATTAGGTCTAAAGTTCTAGAAGTTGTTCTATGGAATACATGTGAGACTAAAAGCAGGTAATGGTAAATATACAGACCGGTTATATAAGGGTGGACATAGACCGTTTCTCCAATACAACAAAGTCATTCGCTGTGTAGAAATGTTACTTGGTAATATCAGCACAAACACATTGTTAACTTCAAGATGACATTTAAATGTCAAATGGTTTTCTTTTTAATAGAAAACTGGCTGTCTAAAATTGATTTTCACCTAGAAAATGAAATACAAGTCATCCATTTACACGCTTGTTACCCTTCAGTAATTTATGCCACAGAAATTATCACAAAAAAATAGACACGCATTAAAAAAAGCAAAAAAATAAAAAAATAAATACATAACCTTTTATACAGACTCCAGTCCATTAATGGAGCTTACACCAGGGAACATGAAATAGATTTCTAACTATAAATAACAAAGGGTCAGAATCCTAAGGAAATGTTTTAGAAATGTTCCTGTGCATTTTCATTACTTTGTTAGAACAAGGATTCAGTAGGTGTTTATTAAAAACATCAATTATAAAACTCCTATTATCCAAACTTCTATTATGAAGTCTTAATGGAACGTATTTACACTCCAGACCACTGTAAAGAGGATTCAGCTATGCTAGGTCTCTTAAAGGGGTACTCCGGAAGAAAAAACAAAAATCAAATCAACTGGCTCCAGAAAGTTAAGCAAATTTGTTAATTATTTCTATTAAAAAATCTTAATCCTTTCAATAATTATCAGCTGCTGAAGTTGAGTTGTTGTTTTCTGTCTGGCAACAGTGCTCTCTGCTGACATCTCTGCTTGTCTCGGGAACTGCACAGAGTAGAAGAGGGTTGCTATGGGGATTTGCTTCTAAACTGGGCGGTTCCCGAGACACGTGTCATCAGAGAGCACTTAGACAGAAAAGAACAACTGAACTTCAGAACCTCATAAGTACTGAAAGGATGAAGATTTTTTAAATAGAAGTAATTTACAAATCTGTTTAACTTTCCGGAGCCAGTTGATATATATATAAAAAAAGTTTTTTCCTGGATAACCCCTTTAACAGCTGCTATAGGCACCAGAGGAAGTTGTGCAGTTAATTCCAGTCTGACCACAGTGCTCTCTGCTGACACCTCTGTCCATGTCAGGAACTGTCCAGAGCACCTGCCAGTTTTAACCAGAGGTGGAGGCATGACAAAATATAGAAAATAGGTCAGTGTAAAAAAAAAATTATATGTCAGTCCCAAATATTCCCAAAGTGATTTGGCTCACTTAACCCCTTAAGGACGCAGGACGTACTCAAACGGCCCCTTTTCCGAGTCCTTAAGGACTCAGGACGTTTGAGTACATCCTGTCAAATCCCGGCCCCCCGCCGCTAGTCGGAGGGGAGCCGGTGCCCGATGCCTGCTGAAATCGTTCAGCAGGCATCGGGGCATATCGCCCAGGGGGGTCATTATGCCCCCCCATGTCGGCGATGGCCGCAGATCGCTGGACAATTCAGTCCAGCGATCTGCGGCAGATTCCGGGTCAATCGGGTCTCCAGTGACCCGGTGACCCGGAATTACAGGCTGTTTGGGGCCGTCTCCGACGGCCCCGAACAGCCAGAGCCTGCAGGGGTGAGGTGGCACTGGTGCCACCTCACGATCGCCCTGATTCGTCGGCCGGATTACCGGCCAACCAATCAGGGCGCCTGCTGCGGGTGTCAGTCCCGCAACCCGCTCCGCCCCTCTTCCGGAGGACGTGAGTGGGTGCGGGACGTGCACCCCAGGTGCTGGGGACCCGATCCCCGGCTTCAATGTTGGGATCGGGGCCCCAGGAGCGACGGCCGCGGCGGAGACGACGAGGGACTGACCTGTGTGGCGAGGATCGTTGGAGGTGAGTGACAGCCTCCTGCTGTTGCTTAGCAACAGCTCCCAGCATGCGAAAAGGGCATGCTGGGAGCTGTAGTTATGCAACAGCAGGAGGCAGACCACCACAACTCCCAGCATGCCCTTATGGGCATGCTGGGACTTGTAGTTTTGCAACAGCTGGAGGCACATTTTTTCTATGGAAAAGTGTACCTTCAGCTGTTGTGTAACTACAACTCCCAGCTTGCACCAACAGCTAAAGTGTATGCTGGGAGTTGTAGTAGTGCATCTGCTGGTTGCATAACTACAACTCCCAGCATGCCCGTTGGCTGTCGGTGACTGCTGGGAGTTGTAGTTTTGCAACAGCTGAAGGCACACTGAGTTATGTAGCAAACCAGTGTGTCTCCAGCTGTTGCATAACTACAGTCCCCAGCATCCCCAGCCAAAGTAGTATGCCTCCAGCTGTTGCATAACTACGAGACCCAGCATGCCCTTCCGCTGTCCGTACATGCTGGGGGTTGTAGCTTTTGCAACAGCTGAAGGCACACTGGTTGCAAAACACTGAGTTTGTTACCAAACTCTGTGTTTCACAACCAGTGTGCCTCCAGCTGTTGCAAAACTACAACTCCCAGCATGCACTGATAGACCGTACATGCTGGGAGTTGTAGTTTTGCAACAGCTGGATGTCCCCCCCCCCCCCAATGTGAACGTACAGGGTACACTCACATGGGCAGAGGATTACAGCAAGTATCCGGCTGCAAGTTTGAGCTGCGGCAAATTTTCTGTCGCAGCTCAAACTGCCAGCGAGAAACTACTGTGAACCCCCCGCCCATGCGATTGTACCCTAAAAACACTACACTAACACACAATAAAAAGTAAAAAACACTACGTATACACATACCCCTATACAACCCCCCTCCCCTCCCCAATAAAAATGAAAAACGTCTGGTACGCCACTGTTCCCAAAACGGAGCCTCCAGCGGTTGCAAAACTACAACTCCCAGCATGCACTGATAGACCGTACATGCTGGGAGTTGTAGTTTTGCAACAGCTGGATGTCCCCCCCCAATGTGAACGTACAGGGTACACTCACATGGGCGGAGGATTACAGTAAGTATCCGGCTGCAAGTTTGAGCTGTGGCTCAAACTGCCAGCGTGAAACTGCTGTGAACCCCCGCCCGTGTGACTGTACCCTAAAAACACTACACTACACTAACACACAATAAAATAAAAAGTAAAAATCACTATATATACACATACCCCTACACAGCCCCCCTCCCCAATAAAAATGAAAAACGTCTGGTACGCAACTGTTTCCAAAACGGAGCCTCCAGCTGTTGCAAAACAACTACTCCCAGTATTGCCAGATAGCCACTGACTGTCCAGGCATGCTGGGAGTTTTACAACAGCTGGAGGCACCCTGTTTGGGAATCACTGGCGTAGAATACCCCTATATCCACCCCTATGCAAGTCCCTAATTTAGGCCTCAAATGCGCATGGCGCTCACACTTTGGAGCCCTGTCGTATTTCAAGGCAACAGTTTAGGGTCACATATGGGGTATCGCCGTACTCGGGAGAAATTGTGTTACAAATTTTGGGGGATATTTTCTGCTTTTACCCTTTTTAAAAATGTAAAATTTTGGGGAAAAGAGGCATTTTAGGTAAAAAAAAAAATATTTTTTTTACATATGCAAAAGTCGTGAAACACCTGTGGGGTATTAAGGTTCACTTAACCCCTTGTTACGTTCCCCGAGGGGTCTAGTTTCCAAAATGGTATGCCATGTGGTTTGTTTTTGCTGTCCTGGCACCATAGGGGCTTCCTAAATGCGGCATGCCCCCAGAGCAAAATTTGCTTTCAAAAAGCCAAATGTGACTCCTTCTCTTCTGAGACCTTTAGTGCGCCAGCAGAGCACTTTTCACCACCATATGGGGCGTTTTCTGAATCGGGAGAAATTGGGCTTCAAATTTTGGGGGGTATTTTCTGCTTTAACCCTTTGTAAAAATGTAAATTTTTTGGGAAACCAAGCATTTTAGGTAAATTTTTTTTTTTTTTTTACATATGCAAAAGTTGTGAAACCCCTGTGGGGTATTAAGGTTCACTTTACCCCTTGTTACATTCCCCAAGGGGTCTAGTTTCCAAAATGGTATGCCATGTGTTTTTTTTTGCTGTCCTGGCACCATAGGGGCTTCCTAAATGCAGCATGCCCCCAGAGCAAAATTTCCTTCAAAAAAGCCAAATGTGACTCCTTCTCTTCTGAGACCTGTAGTGCGCCAGCAGAGCACTTTTCACCCCCATATGGGGTGTTTTCTGAATCGGGAGAAATTGGGCTTCAAATTTTGGGGGGTATTTTCTGCTTTAACCCTTTGTAAAAATGTAAATTTTTTGGGAAACCAAGCATTTTAGGTAATTTTTTTTTTTTTTTTACATATGCAAAAGTTGTGAAACCCCTTTGGGGTATTAAGGTTCACTTTACCCTTTTTACATTCCCCAAGGGGTCTAGTTTGCAAAATGGTATGCCATGTGGGGTTTTTTGCTGTCCTGGCACCATAGGGGCTTCCTAAATGCGGCATGCCCCCAGAGCAAAATTTCCTTCAAAAAAGCCAAATGTGACTTCTTCTCTCCTGAGACCTGTAGTGCGCCAGCAGAGCACTTTTCACCCCCATATGGGGTGTTTTCTGAATCGGGAGAAATTGGGCTTCAAATTTTGGGGGGTATTTTCTGCTATTACCCTTTTTAAAAATGTAAAACTTTTGGGAAACCAAGTATTTTAGGGACTTTTTTTTTTTTTTACGTATGCAAAAGTTGTGAATCACCTGTGGGGTATTAAGGTTTACTTTACCCCTTGTTATGTTCCCCGAGGGGTCTAGTTTCCAAAATGGTATGCCATGTGTTTTTTTTTTGCTGTTCTGGCACCATAGGGGCTTCCTAAATGTGACATGCCCCCCAAAAACCATTTGTCGCTCCTTCCCTTCTGAGCCCTCTACTGCGCCCGCCGAACAATTAACATAGACATATGAGGTATATGCTTACTCGAGAGAAATTGGGTTTCAAATACAAGTAAAAATTTTCTCCTTTTTACCCCTTGCAAAAATTCAAAAATTGGGTCTACAAGAACATGCGAGTGTAAAAAATGAAGATTGTGAATTTTCTCCTTCACTTTGCTGCTATTCCTGTGAAACACCTAAAGGGTTAAAACGCTGACTGAATGTCATTTTGAATACTTTGGGGGGTGCAGTTTTTATAATGGGGTCTTTTATGGGGTATTTCTAATATGAAGGCCCTTCAAATCCACTTCAAACCTGAACTGGTCCCTGAAAAAAAGCGAGTTTCAAAATTTTGTGAAAAATTGGAAAATTGCTGCGGAACTTTGAAGCCCTCTGGTGTCTTCCAAAAGTAAAAACTCATCAATTTTATGATGTAAACATAAAGTAGACATATTGTATATGTGAATAAAAAAAAAATTATTTTGAATATCCATTTTCCTTACAAGCAGAGAGCTTCAAAGTTAGAAAAATGCAAAATTTTCAAATTTTTCATCAAATTTTGGGATTTTTCACCAAGAAAGGATGCAAGTTACCACAAAATTTTACCACTAAGTTAAAGTAGAATATGTCACGAAAAAACAGTCTCAGAATCAGATTGATAACTAAAAGCATTCCAGAGTTATAAATGTTTAAAGTGACAGTGGTCAGAATTGCAAAAAATGGTCCTTAAGGTGAAAAAGGGCTCAGTCCTTAAGGGGTTAAAGGGGTACTCCGCTGCTCAGCTTTGGAACAGACTGTTCTGAATGCTGGAGCTGGTGCAGGGAGCTTTTGATGTCATAGCCCCACCCCTCATGACATCACACCCCACCCCCTCAATGCAAGACTATGGGAGGGGGTGTGACAGCCATCACACCCCCTCCCATAGACTTGCATTGAGGGGGCGGAGTGTGACATCATGAGGGGGCAGGGCTATGGCGTCACAAGCTCCCGGCGCTGGCTCCAGCATTGGGAACAGATTGTTCCAGACGCTGAGCAGCGGACAGGGCCGTTTGAAGGAATTTGGGGGCCCCAAGCAAAATAGACATGGAGGCCCCCCCCTGGGGACCAAAGCCTACAGGAACCACAGCATAGCCAAACAGTTTAAGTTCACCCACACTTTATATAAATAAAAAAGGAGGTTTACAGTGCAAATACTGCTGTTGCATTTAATGTGCATGAAATTTGAACATTTTCAACAATTGAACATTTGCAAAAAAACACCACTGTACCATACAATCTAATATACATTAAATAAAGTACACAATAACTAAATCCAACATACTTAAACACACTCACACACACACTCACGTTAACATTTTTCAGTTCTTACAAACGTGCAAATTATCTAAAACTGCTGTTTTTGAAATTTGTTTTATGCAAAGGCAATCCCAATGTCCTCCATGTCCAAAGACTGGCGAACATGATGCTCAATTGACGTAAGTGCCAATCCTGTGAGCCTTTCTTGGCCCATGGTGGACCTCATTTCATTTTTTTATCAGTTATCAGCTTCAGAGCTTAAAACCTCCTCTCACCAGAGGCCACTGACACAGGGAGAGTCAGGAGTAGGCACAAAGCAATGCTTAAATTACTGTACAAATCCAGTAGCTTCTCACTGTATATGTAATTAAGCATGTCAAATGGGGAAGTGGCTACATGGTCTGAAACCTGTAGCGTGGCCGAGCTCCTCTACCTCCTGGCTGTCACTCAGTCCTCACTTTCTTTAGGTCCGGCCAGGAACAGGAAACTGAATCTCCTGTTCCTGTTCCGCGTGGTACCCGGCTGACTGACAGCCAGGAGGAAGGGGAGATCGGCCACGCTACAGGGAAGGGGAGAAACTCGTCAGGTGACCAGGAGTGCTGCAGCCGCCTGAGGCTCTCTATAGAGCGCTCAGACGACTGCAGCCTTATAGGAAGCACAACAAGCATCGGCTCTGCTTGGGGCCCCGGGCCAGCTCAAGGGCCCCAAGCAATTACTTGGTTTGCCTGTCCTTTAAACAGAGGAGTGAAATGACCATTAGTCCATCCAGTCCTCAGCAGAACCTTGTGCATAAACAGCTCTAGCAGACCACAGCGAGGAATAAGACAGCCTCAACCACCTTCAGTATATACCGTATTTTTCACCCTATAGGACGCTCCGGCATATAAGACGCACCCAATTTTAAATGAGGAAAATCTAGTATACAATGTAAAGTATAAGTCACAGTGATCTTCAACCAGCAGACCTCCAGATGTTGCAAAACTACAACTCCCATCATGCCCGGACAGCCGTTGGCTGTCCGGGCATGCCAGGAGTTGTAGTTTTGCAACACCTGGAGGTCCGCAGGTTGAAGACCACTGGTATAGGAGGTAATACTCACGTGTCCCCGCCGCTATGGACCCGTCACCGCTCGTCACCCCTGCCCTGGATGTCGCCCTCCATTGCTGTCGCCGCGTCCCCGGGGTGTCCCCGTCGCTCCGGAACGTCTCTGCTGCGCGTTATACTCGCTCTCCGTCGCCGCCATCATGTCGCTATGCACGCGACAACGTGATGACGACAAAGGAGAGCGCCGGCCATGCAGGGGATCCTGGCACGGAGCAGACACCGAGGAGGCAGGTAAGGTCCCTCCCGGTGCAGCTGGGTTAGTGTCACTTTCGCTTCAGACGCGGCGGTCAGCTTTGATCGCCGCGTCTGAAGGGTTAATACAGGGCATCACCGCGATCAGTGATGTCCTGTATTAGCCCTGGGTCCCGGCCGTTGATGGCCGCCGGGACCGCCGCGATAGGTGTGTATTCACCGTATAAGATGCACCAACTCCCCCCCCCCCCCCCCATGTTAATAACTTCACTCCCCTCCTCTTGGCCTCTCCAATATAAAGTCCTGTGTAAAGGACTTGACTATGCTGCCTTTATACTGTGTTATCTGGTGTATAATCTCTAGAAAACATGTAGATAGGTATGGAGGACCTGATGAGAAGTTAGCTTCCTTATTTAAAGAGGTTTTCCGGTGGAAAACATCTTTTTTTTTTTTAAATCAACCGGTGACAGAAAGTTAAACAGATTTGTAAACTACTTCTATTTAAAAATCTTAATCCTTCCAGTACTTATCAGTTGCTGTTTACTACAGAGGAAGTTCTTTTCTTTTTGAATTTCTTTCCAGTCTGACCACAGTGCTCTCTGCTGATACCTCTGTCCATGTCAGGAACTGTCCCGAGCAGGAGCAAATCCCATAGCAAACCTCTCCTGCTCTGGACAGTTCCTGACATGGACAGAGGTGTCAGTAGAGAGCACTGTGGACAGAAAAAAAAAAGAAATTCAAAAAGAATCAGGTAAGGAGAGGAGGAGTTTACTGGTAATGCTTTTTTACACAAGATTAATGATTATTAGGAAATGGTTGGCTCCAAATATACCGCAGGTAGAAGAATGGAAAATGGTGTATAGAGGGGCACTAGAAGTTATGCAATAAAGAATTTTTTTTTTAATGATGTGTATATTTTGTAAGGGGGATGGGAAAAAGAAGGACAAGCGACCTAGAAAGATAAAGGGGGAATATAAAGAACTTTAAGTAAAGGAGTTTACAAGAGGGGGGGGGGGGGGGGGTGTCCTCCTGCTTCCCACCGAGCCGGAAACTTTATATTTGTAAAAAAAGGGAGTAGGGTAGGGAAAGGGAGGGGAGTAAAATTGTAAAATTATTGCAGCGTAAAATACAATCTTTGTTAAATTTATATATTGAAAAATAAAAAGTAAATAAAAAAAAATAAAAAAATAAAAGAACTTCAGGTGGAGCATACAGCAGCTAATAAGTACTGGAAGGATTAAGATTTTTAAATAGAAGTAATTTGCAAAAATTTACAAATAAATAGTTTTCCACCAGAGAATCCTTTAAAAGGTGCTCCGTGTGCATGGGCTATGTGCGTCAGCTGTTTGAATTGTAATGTTGCTGCTCTTCTCCAGTTCTGTGTGTCATCCTTTTTGGTGAGGCCGAGGCCCCCTCTATCTTAATTGTGCTCCACATGCCAACCTCTATCTACACACTTGCTTTTACCAATAGACTACCAACATTTAGCCTTTTAATAATTCTTTATTTATATAGCACACACAGATTCTGCAGCGATGTACACTTAAAGGGGTTCTCCCTTGTTTATACTGTTTTTTGTTATTATGTTTGTGTGTTATGTGTGTAGAAGTATGTGTTTTTTTATGTGTGTTGTGATTATGTATATATGTATTTTCTTACCTTTTGTGAAGATCCGGAAGCTGGCCCCTTTTTCTTCCAGCGGCTTGCTGTGTAACCTTGGCCTCCGCCATGTTGTGTTCGGTAAGTGGGATGTCGGGGGGTGTGTTCTTGCTTCTGTCCTTCCTATCTTCTGACGTCCGAGGCGAATCTTTTCTTCTTGTTTCCGTGGCTTAGCGATGAATCTGCGGCCTCTTCCGGCGCATGCACAGGTAGTTTTTTTTTTACCAATAAAGTTTTTTTTGTCTAATTGACAAACTGTCTGCGCATGCACGAGTACGCAAGTGCTACGCTAACAGCGTAGCGTACGTTAGGTCTACGCTAATAGCGTAGCTTTGCGCAAGCGCAGTTAGTCAATTAGACAAAAGAAAACTTTATTGGTAAAAAAAAACTACCTGTGCATGCGCCGGAAGAGGCCGCAGATTCATCGCAAAGCCACGGAAGAAACAGGAAGAAAAGATTTGTCTCGGACGTCAGAAGATAGGAAGGACAGAAGCAAGAACACACCCCCCAACATCCCACTTACCGAACACAACATGACGGAGGCCGAGGTTACACAGCAAGCCGCTGGAAGAAAAAGGGGCCAGCTTCCGGATCTTCACAAAAGGTAAGAAAATACATATATACATAATCACAACACACATAGAAAAACACATACTTCTACACACATAACACACAAACATAATAACAAAAAAACAGTATAAACAAGGGAGAACCCCTTTAAGCTGGTCCCTGTTCCCACAATCTAAATTCACCTACCAGTATATCTTAGAGTGTGGGAGGAGGCCCATGCGGGCATGGGGATAACATACAAACTTGTTGCAGATGTTGTTGTCCTTGGTGGGATTTGAACCCAGGACTCCAGTGCTGCAGAACAACAGTGCTAACCACTGAGCCACCATGCTGAGAAAGGCTTCTGTATTACCCCTTCTGCACAACCCCAAGACCACCTCAGCCATTTTATCCAGTGTAATAGAAAAAATATAATTTTGCAAGGAAAGAGGCCTATTCTAGTACTGTATAGGTTTGGACAATACTGACCTTCAGTAGTGACATCTAGCTGTGAAATCTTGTATAGCTGATCTGTTGTGCTGTTCTGTCCGCTTGAAAAAGAAACTTTGTTGGTGTTTTAAATTTCTGTTTCTGGAAAAAAAACCTGGAAAAAAAAAGTGGAAAAACTGTTTCTCCAGCAGTGTTTCTCAACCAGTGTGCCTCCAGCTGTTGCAAAACTACAACTCCCACCATGCCCGGACAGCCGAAGGCTGTCCGGGCATGGTGGGAGTTGTAGTTTTGCAACAGCTGGAGGCCCGTTTGTTGCGGAACACTGATCTGCAGGAATAAATACCCAGTGTAATGATTGAATTTCCTTATATTTCTTATCCATTGGTATTGCTTTCAAGTGGTGTTTATTCCTTGGTGGATTTTACCTTTCACGTCTTTCATCCGATTTTTTAAAAGTATGAAATCAAAGAAATAAAGCGAAACACAACAACCTGTCACGGGGGACTAGCACAACTCACTTTTCAAAGGGATCCTTTAGTTTTGCCGGTGATACAAGTCTTACAGTCATGGAACAAAAGAGAAAAAACTGAGCAGGTCCAGCTGAAATGCGATGACCTCACCGGCCGGGCTTTAATAGAAGCGGTCAGCAGATAGTTCATTTAAAAGGGTACTCTGGTGGAAAATAATTTTTTTCTAATCAACTGGTGTCAGAAAGTTAAACAATTTTGTAAATCACTTCTATTAAAAAATCTTAATCCCTCCAGGACTTATCAACTGCTGTATGCTCCACAGGAAGTTCTTTTCTTTTGGGATTTCTTTTTCTGTCTGACCACAGTGCTCTCTGCTGACACCTCTGTCCATGTCAGGAACTGTTTGCTATAGGGATAAGCCAGTTGATATGAATTTGTTTTTTCTACAGGAGTACCCCTTTAATCTTCTACGTATGCAGAGACTAATGTAAAAGGTTCAACTATTACAGGACCGACAGAATTGAACCCCAATACCTAAACTGTAATGTTCCTTTAATTTCCATAGGACGGTAGTTCAGTGGGATTCTAACCAAATCTAAGGTAGCCTGTGTATCCTGGGTTCTGGCAGGATTCTTTTGCTTTTTGTTTTATGTTGTTGCTTTTTTGGAGAATGACTCTACAGAACAAATGTACATTTGTTTTCCAGCTAAAAAATGAATGCCGTATGGGATCTGTCATTGTGGCTGTTTATGGGCAAAGAAGGGATCCTGGCAGTGAGCAAGCAACCAGCCGGAGAGTGTGAAAAATTCTGTTGCATCCCAATGTAATTTCCATTCAGAATACTGACAGCTTCAAAACATTTAAAGGGGTATTCCAGGCAAAAACTTTTTTTTATATATCAACTGGCTCCGGAAAGTTAAACAGATTTGTAAATTACTTCTATTAAAAAATCTTAATTCTTCCAATAGTTATTAGCTTCTGAAGTGGAGTTGTTGTTTTCTGTCTAACTGCTTTCTGATGACTCACGTCCCGGGAGCTGTCCAGCTCCTATGGGGATATTTTACCATCATGCACAGCTCCCGGGACGTGACATCATCATTGAGCAGTTAGACAGAAAACTTCAGAAGCTAATAACTATTGGAAGGATTAAGATTTTTTTTATAGAAGTAATTTACAAATCTGTTTAACTTTCCGGAGCCAGTTGATATATAAAAAAAGTTTTTGCCTGGAATACCCCTTTAGGAATCCTAAAAGGTACCTGAACATCTGGACCATGACTGATCCAAATGTTTGACATGTCCCTAGAAGATATCAAAATGTTTAGAAAACCCTGGATCACCTGCACTGGTGTGACTATACAGGAGGATAGTGTGGATGACGCTAACTAAAACGTAGTTTCCTTTCCCAAATCTGCTCAATCGTTCCTGAGATATAAGGAAATTTTGTAACAGGGTAATCTTCTCTTTAATGGTCAAATGCAAAAACTTTTTATATGTTGTTTACATTGGTAACACATATAATCTTTCTAATATACTTTATAAGAAAATGTTCTCTCCTTTTCATAGAAATAATGGCTTATAAAAAAAATTTATAATAATAATACACCACTAGGGGCATACATACCATCCAGAACATAATTCTGTTCAGCTGCAGTATCATCTTTGTCCCAGTTGAAGCACAGGCTGGGACAAAGTCCAGTAAGTGAGTTCAGGACTCCTCTGTGCTCACTCCTGTCCTGTCAGACTGCGGCATGAAAAAAGAGAGGAGGGGGTTACAGAGATGCCTGCGGTGATTGGATGAAGAGATCCAGCACAGTAGACTCCCTCCCCTCCCCCAAAGCCCAGACAGATAAACCAAGTGAGCAGAAAGAAGGTTTATGTGAGAGAAATATAGGTGCTAGACACATACAAATTATATGTACATGGATTAGTTACTAACTAACATATAACTTCTTTGTGGGGTATGACGCGTACTCTATATGTGCAATCTAGGTGGGTTTGGAGACTTTGTGCAATGCTCAGGCCTTCACCTGTGTCCCTTTTGTGCTGCCCTTTTCATCAATATGCATGTCCTCCTTTCTCTCACAGTCCTGGACCATGTGAATGCGCTGCTTCAGCACTACCATGCTTGAGCTGAGGCAGCAGTACACCCGGAAATGCTTCGGCCTCAGCATGGCGGCCATTGCTCAACAGTGTTATTGTGTCTAATGAAGCTAAAGTTTCACATGGTCCTGGGACTCCCAAATCATGGAGACGTGGGATAGAGGAGGATGTGCATATTGATGAATACAGGACTCAAGGGGAAGCGTTTTGATCAGGATCACTCGTACTATGCACCTGTATATTCAGGTTAGTGTGGGTGATCCAGCTGTCAGTTTCCCTTTAACGACCAAGGGTTTTTCTGTTTTTGCACTTTTGTTTTTTCCCCCTTACCTTTTAAGAATCATAACCCTTTCAATTTTGCACCTAAAAAACCATATGAGGGCTTTTTTTTTGTGCCACCAATTCTACTTTGTAATGACATCAGTCATTTTACCCAAAAATCTACGGTGAAACGGAAAAAAAAAACATTGTACAACAAAATTGAAGAATAAACGCCATTTTGAGGGCTTTCGTTTCTACACAGTAAATTTTTCGGTAAAAATGACACCTTATCTTTATTCTGTAGGTCCACACGATTAAAATGATACCCTACTTATATAGGTTCGATTTTGTCGGACTTCTGGAAAAAATCATAACTACATGCACGAAAATTAATACATTTTTGCGAACGGAGCTGTATGAAGTTTTTATCAGTACCATTTTTGATCACTTTTTATTAATTTTTTAATGTTATAAAAAGTGACCAAAAATACGCTATTTTGGACTGTGGAATTTTTTTGCGCATACACCATTGACTTTGCGGTTTAATTAATGATATATTTTTTATAGTTCGGACATTTTCGCACGCGACGATACCACATATGTTTATTTTTTATTATGTTTATGTATTTTTTATATGGAATTTGGGAAAAGGGGGATGATTGAAAATTTTAATGAGGAAGGGGTTAATGTGTGTGTTTTTAAACTTTTTTTTTTTTTTTTTTTTTTACACTTTTAGTCCCCTTAGGGGACTTTTAGGAGGAATCAATTGATTCCTCATACAGATCAAAGTTGTTCCATAAAACCACATTGATCTGTGTGCTCTGCGCTCGATTGATAAAGCCTGGTCCTGCCAGTCTTTCTCATTCTGAGCGCAGAAACCGGCACTACAGGAGAGGTAAGCCCTCCGGCTACCTCTACAGTGGATCACCCCCCCCCCAAGTTTGAAAGCGGCGTCTAAAGGTGCCTTTATCCCGTCCCCTGTGGTTCAGTGGGGTGGATCACCCCCCCCCCCCCCATCGAGCCGGGGATGGGGGGGTGATCCTCCCCACTGGACCACCAGGGACGGAATAAAGGAACCTTTAGACGCCACTGTCAACTTTGACAGCGGCGATCTAAAGGGTTAATAGCCGTCCATGGCGATCGCCGCATGTCAGCTATTAAGGCCTGCCCACAGCTACAGGAATCAGCTGGGGGCCGGCTGGTATGACGCGGGCTCGAGTCGGGAGCCTGTGCCATACCCCGTTAATGGCACATGGACGAGTATAGATGTCCATGGTCATTACTGGGTTAAGTAAGAAGTAGGTGATGTGCTGTGATTGGCCAAACAACTAAGATAAAGAAAGTGCCCGTGTATGCACTGGCAATCAGCCCTGCTCTACTAACACCTCCAGAAATGGCGAGAATGAGAAAAAGCTGTGTGTTAAATATGGGGCTCTCATGAGCTCAATACCAGCAGTGAGAGCCCAAAAATGACATTGTCATCAACCAGACAGGTTTTCAATGCAAGTATTGGGACAGGTAGGGGGACAGCCACCAAAGACAATCCTGATAACTAGTTTCCGAGCTCCCAGAGTAAATCAGAGTTTGTTATGTTACCAGAGTCCGTCTCTGGGTCATGCTGCCCGTGGTTCAGGTTCTGACAGGTTTCCTATTTTACCCTTGACTTTCAACATGAATATATGACATTTATATTTAGATTGTATATATTTCCACCTTAAGTCCCAGAAGCTGGAACAAATGGCAGTTCCCTTCTAAATGAAAGTCTGCTGATGGATCTGCATGTATCCTGCTGTCTAGCTGTCTTTTTCGCGCGGCCAACGCATTTTAGCTTACTTACTGTGAATCAAAGCTAATAAATAGAACAGGGCAACAGACAAGGACAGATGACTCACATAGAAATAGCTCTCCAAAGTGACTCCTGGTCAAATCCATTACACTTTTCTGATCTTTTAAGTCTTTATGATAGCGTTTCCCGACCAGGGCGCCTCCAGCTGTTGGGAAACTACAACTCCCAGCATGCCCGGACAGCCTTTGGTTGGGAAACGCTGCTTTATGAAGATGCTGGACAAACTAGAACAAACTGCTTTAGGGTACGTTCACACACGCAGATTTTTTAGCGGGTTGCGTAAAATCCGCCGCAAGCCCCATTGAAGTCAGTAGGGACTGTGGCGGATTTTCCGCAGCATAAATTCCGCCGTGGAAAATCTGCTGCGTACAGCCGTGAAGAGCCCGCCCACTTTCAAATACGCAGCGGAAAACCCGCTAAAAAATCTTCACGTGTGAACGTACCCTTACTCTAACTTTCTATGTAGCAATACAATCTGTATGTTAAAGTGGATCTGTCAGCTGTCCTGAGTTGCAGTAAATAATTGCATTTGCCTTGAAACAAAAATTTCAGAATATATCTTCTCTGTATTAGGCTGTTCCTCTATTATTCACCCTGGGAATGTATAAATGGCCATCAGCCCACTTGGAATAGGGTGTATCTCTAAAACAGTGTATCCCATCCAGGGTATCTCCAGCTGTTGCAAAACTACAACTCCCTGCATGTCCAGGCATGTTGGGAGTTGTAGTTTTGCAACAGCTGGAGGCACCCTACTTGGGGAACACTGCTGTACACAGTCTCACAATGTCAGCTGTATACCATGTCAAAATGTACAGGGACAAGGTGAATGCTAACTCCCAGTTAAAGGGGTACTCCGGTGGAAAACTTTTTTTTTTAAATCAACTGGCTCCAGAAAGTTATACAGATTTGTAAATAACTTTAAAAATGTTAATCCTTCCAGTACTTATCAGCTGCTGTATACTACAGAGGAAGTTCTTTTCTTTTTGAATTTCTTTTCTGTCTGACCACAGTGCTCTCTGCTGACACCTCTGTCCATGTCAGGAACTGCCCAGAGCAGGAGAAAATCCTCATAGCAAACCTCTCCTGCTCTGGACAGTTCCTGACATGGACAGAGGTGTCAGCAGAAAGCACTGTGGTCAGACAGAAAATAAATTAAAAAAAGAAAAGAACTTCCTGTGGAGCATACAGCAGCTGATAAGTACTGGAAGGATAAAGATTTAAAATGGAAGTCATTTACAAATCGGTTTAACTTTCTGGCACCAGTTGATTAAACTAAATAAATAAACAGTTTTCCACCAGAGTACCCCTTTAACAAATAAACAACACAGAGATTTAAAACTGATTGTTCAAACATCGTCATACAAGTACTTACTAAATTAAAGCTGTCAGAAAAGTTTACTGCTCCTCTTTAGCCATTTAACTTAATTTCTAGACAAAATATTGCTTTATTCTCCCCTAGATCCATTTACAGTCTCCCCTAGATCCATCCCGAAAAAATGAGATTGCATTGTCATCAAATAGCCTAGGATGCGGTGGTCACACACCTTTTTACAGTTTCCTGATATGCCTTTCCTTTTTCGTGATGGGAGGATTTATAATTTGACAATTCAGGGAATCAGTCAGATGGGTGTGAATTAGGTTTTATTGGAGGGACTATCACAATCAGGTGATGGGTGGAATTATATAGTCAGGGGGTGTGTATTAGGCATTCTATCCCCTTAAAGGGGTACTCCACTGATCAGCGTTTGGTACAAACTGTTCTGAAAGCTGGAGCCAGTGTCGGGAGCTTGTGACATCATGGCCCCACCCCCTCATGACATAACACCCCACCCCCTTAATGCAAGTCTATGGGAGGGGGTGTGATGGCTGTCACGCCCCCTCCCATAGACTTGCATTAAGGGGGCGACGTGACATTGTGAGGGGGCAGGACTATGACGTCACGAGCTCCCGGCGCCAGCTCCAGCGTTCGGAACAGTTTGTTCAAAACGCTGATCAGCCGAGTACCACTTTAATGTACAACATTTACACCCCGTGACTGCATAATCCCGCCCATCACCTCATTGTGATAGTCCCTCACGTTTTTAAAATTAAATTCGCGCCCATCTGACTGATTTCCTGAATTGTCAGACAAGCTATAAACCCTCATATCTCAGGAACGGGAGGGCGTATCAAGAGACTGTAAAAAGGTGTTTGATTAGATAACCCTAAGGTAATTTTTTAGGGGATGGCCATAGGTCCTGTCCTGTTTAGAAGCACAGAGTACTTGGAAATGTTGCCCTATATTGGCCCTAGACATTTGATTTTTGACAACTGATGCCAATGATATAGAAAGGATCTGCCAACATTTTAATACTTATGAGGCCTGGAATCTTCTTTGGCTACATGTGGGGGGCAAGGTATAGATGAAATACAGTATATCCCATAGGTGAGTACACCCCTCACATTTTTGTAAATAGTTTATCTGTTCATGTGACAACACTGAATAAATGAGGCTACATCCACCAGCAACATCATGGAGGAATGGAGGAGGACTCCAGTGGCAACCTGGGAAGCTCTGGTGGATTCTAGGCCCAATCTTTTTTCTTTCCACTGATAAAATTGGCACCAGAGATGGTTGACTGTAGCTCATCTGCTTGCCCTCTTAAAAAGAGATGAAAATCTGAACTGATAACTGTCGGCTTTAGGTCTATAGGGGTCTTACCCATACATTCACATACTAATGTTAAATGATTGTTTCTATTTACATTTTTCAGCACATACAGAGATTTTATTGTAAAGAAATTTACAATAAAGTTTTTCATTAAACTGCATTTAAAGCACCAGCACCAGAGGATGGGGACACTGATATCAGGGCAACGAGAAAAGTAGGAAGATGAGTTGAAGTTTATTTTTTATTTTTTTTGCAGCCCGGGCACAGGGGAAATGACAAATGTTTAACCACATTTCTCCTTTAAAGGGGTACTCCGATGCTTAGACATCTTATCCCCTATCCAAAGGATAGGGGATAAGATGCCTGATTGCGGGAGTCCTGCCGCTGGGGACCCCCAGGATCTTGCACGCAGCACCCCGTTTGTAATCAGTCCTTGGAGCATGTTCGCTCCGGGTCTGATTACCGCGCCCACACGGCCGGCGGCGTGTGACATCACGCTACACCCCTCAATGCAAGCCGACGGGAGGGGGCATGACAGCTATCACCCCCCTCCCGTCGGCTTGCATTGAGGGGCGGAGCGTGACGTCACACGGGGGCGGAGGCGTGACGTCACACGCCGCCGGCCGTGTGGTCGCCGGTAATCAGACCCGGAGCAAACACGCTCCGGTGACTGATTACAAACGGGGTGCCGCGTGCAAGATCCCGCGGGTCCCCAGCGGCGGGACTCCCGCGATCAGGCATCTGATCCCCTATCCTTTGGATAGGGGATAAGATGTCTAAGCACCGGAGTGTCCCTTTAAAAGGGTTTGCAGACTTTATATCCAAAGGACTAGGACTTTGTTAGTCATCAAGTGGCCAGGATATCGCACACCTGTGTTCTGCATTGATAATTCAAGGTAAATTTTTTATGCCTGCAGCCAAGAATTATTCTTGTGGTTGCTGGCAATGTGGACACACGGCGATGCAGGGCGAAACACTTTCTGAGTGATGCATCCCCCTAGGAAATTCAAAGTCTGGGCAGGCTGTAGCAGAGTGTAGCCTCTCAGATACCCATAGGGGCAGAGCAGAAAGCAATCACTCTAGTACCAAATGAATCTTGTTGAACTTCTGGTATATACAATATATCCGTCCCCAGTTCTGGAAGAGAACCGCTTAGGAGCTATGTTACAGTTATGTATCAACATTATGTGTTCACCCTCAGTGTTCTATCATTCATAGAGGTGTTCTCTGTCATTCATAGAGGTGTTCTCTGTCAAAGAGGTGTTCTCTGTTATTCATAGAGGTGTTCTCTGTCATAGAGGTGTTCTCTGTCATTCATAGAGGTGTTCTCTGTCATTCATAGAGGTGTTCTCTGTTATTCATAGTGGTGTTCTCTGTCATTCATAGAGGTGTTCTCTGTCATTCATAGAGGTGTTCTCTGTCATTCATAGAGGTGTTCTCTGTTATTCATAGAGGTGTTCTCTGTCATAGATGTGTTCTCTGTCATTCATAGAGGTGGTCTCTCATTCATTGATGAGTTCTCCATCCTTCATAGAGGTGTTCTCTGTCATTTATAGAGGTGTTCTCTGTCATTCATAGAGGTGTTCTCTGTCATAGATGTGTTCTCTGTTATTCATAGAGGAGTTCTCTTTCATTCATAGAGGTGTTCTCTGTTATTCATAGAGGTGTTCTCTGTCATTCATAGAGGTGTTCTCTGTCATTCATAGAGGTGTTCTCTGTCATTCATAGAGGAGTTCTCTGTCATTCAAAGAGGTGTTCTCTGTCATAGATGTGTTCTCTGTTATTCATAGAGGAGTTCTCTTTCATTCATAGAGGTGTTCTCTGTTATTCATAGAGGTGTTCTCTGTCATTCATAGAGGTGTTTTCTGTCATTCATAGAGGAGTTCTCTGTCATTCATAGAGGAGTTCTCTGTCATTCATAGAGGTGTTCTCTGTCATTCATAGAGGTGTTCTCTGTCATTCATAGAGGTGTTCTCTGTCATTCATAGAGTTGTTCTCTGTCATAGACGTGTTTTCTGTCAATCATAGAGGAGTTCCCTGTCATTCATAGAGGTGTTCTCTGTCATTCATAGAGGTGTTCTCTGTCATTCATAGAGGTGTTCCCTGTCATTCATATAGGAGTTCTCTGTCATTCATAGAGGTGTTCTCTGTCATTCATGGAGGTGTTCTCTGTTATTCATAGAGGTGTTCTCTGTCATTCCTAATGTTGTTCTCTGTTATTCATAGAGGTGTTCTCTGTCATAGATGTGTTCTCTGTCATTCATAGAGGTGTTCTCTGTCATTCATAGAGGTGTTCTCTGACATTCATAGATGTGTTCTCTGTCATTCATAGAGGTGTTCTTTGTCATTCATAGAGATGTTCTCTGTTATTCATAGAGATGTTCTCTGTCATAAAGGTGTTCTCTGTCATTCATAGAGGTGGTCTCTGTCATTCATTGAGGAGTTCTCTATCCTTCATAGAGGTGTTCTCTGTCATTCATAGAGGTGTTCTCTGTCATTCATAGAGGTGTTCTCTGTCATAGATGAATTCTCTGTCATTCATAGAGGAGTTCTCTGTCATTCATAGAGGTGTTCTCTGTTATTCATAGAGGTGTTCTCTGTCATTCATAGAGGTGTTCTCTGTCATTCATAGAGGTGTTCTCTGTTATTCATAGAGGTGTTCTCTGTCATTCATAGAGGTGTTCTCTGTCATAGATGAGTTTTCTGTCATTCATAGATGAGTTCTCTGTCATTCATAGAGGAGTTCTCTGTCATTCATAGAGGTGTTCTCTGTCAGTCATAGAGGTGTTCTCTGTCATTCATAGAGGTGTTCTCTGTCATTCATAGAGGTGTTCTCTGTTATTCATGGAGGTGTTCTCTGTCATAGAGGTGTTCTCTGTCATTCATAGAGGTGTTCTCTGTCATAGAGGTGTTCTCTGTCATTCATAGAGGTGTTCTCTGTCATAGAGGTGTTCTCTGTCATTCATAGAGGTGTTCTCTGTCATTCGTAGAGGTGTTCTCTGTCATTTATAGAGGTGTTCTCTGTTATTCATAGTGGGGTTCTCTGTCATTCATAGAGGTGTTCTCTGTCATTCATAGAGGTGTTCTCTGTCATTCATAGAGGTGTTCTCTGTTATTCATAGAGGTGTTCTCTGTCATAGATGTGTTCTCTGTCATTCATAGAGGTGGTCTCTCATTCATTGATGAGTTCTCCATCCTTCCTAGAGGTGTTCTCTGTCATTTATAGAGGTGTTCTCTGTCATTCATAGAGGTGTTCTCTGTCATAGATGTGTTCTCTGTTATTCATAGAGGAGTTCTCTTTCATTCATACAGGTGTTCTCTGTTATTCATAGAGGTGTTCTCTGTCATTCATAGAGGTGTTCTCTGTCATTCATAGAGGTGTTCTCTGTCATAGATGTGTTTTGTGTCATTCATAGAGGAGTTCTCTGTCATTCATAGAGGAGTTCTCTGTCATTCATAGATGTGTTCTCTGTCATTCATAGAGGTGTTCTCTGTCATTCATAGAGTTGTTCTCTGTCATAGACGTGTTTTCTGTAAATTTTTTATGCCTGCAGCCAAGAATTATTCTTGTGGTTGCTGGCAATGTGGACACACGGCGATGCAGGGCGAAACACTTTCTGAGTGATGCATCCCCCTAGGAAATTCAAAGTCTGGGCAGGCTGTAGCAGAGTGTAGCCTCTCAGATACCCATAGGGGCAGAGCAGAAAGCAATCACTCTAGTACCAAATGAATCTTGTTGAACTTCTGGTATATACAATATATCCGTCCCCAGTTCTGGAAGAGAACCGCTTAGGAGCTATGTTACAGTTATGTCTCAACATTATGTGTTCACCCTCAGTGTTCTATCATTCATAGAGGTGTTCTCTGTCATTCATAGAGGTGTTCTCTGTCATAGAGGTGTTCTCTGTTATTCATAGAGGTGTTCTCTGTCATAGAGGTGTTCTCTGTCATTCATAGAGGTGTTCTCTGTCATTCATAGAGGTGTTCTCTGTCATTCATAGAGGTGTTCTCTGTCATTCATAGAGGTGTTCTCTGTCATTCATAGAGGTGTTTTCTGTCATTCATAGAGGTGTTCTCTGTCATTTATAGAGGTGTTCTCTGTTATTCATAGTGGGGTTCTCTGTCATTCATAGAGGTGTTCTCTGTCATTCATAGAGGTGTTCTCTGTCATTCATAGAGGTGTTCTCTGTTATTCATAGAGGTGTTCTCTGTCATAGATGTGTTCTCTGTCATTCATAGAGGTGGTCTCTCATTCATTGATGAGTTCTCCATCCTTCATAGAGGTGTTCTCTGTCATTTATAGAGGTGTTCTCTGTCATTCATAGAGGTGTTCTCTGTCATAGATGTGTTCTCTGTTATTCATAGAGGAGTTCTCTTTCATTCATAGAGGTGTTCTCTGTTATTCATAGAGGTGTTCTCTGTCATTCATAGAGGTGTTCTCTGTCATTCATAGAGGTGTTCTCTGTCATTCATAGAGGAGTTCTCTGTCATTCAAAGAGGTGTTCTCTGTCATAGATGTGTTCTCTGTTATTCATAGAGGAGTTCTCTTTCATTCATAGAGGTGTTCTCTGTTATTCATAGAGGTGTTCTCTGTCATTCATAGAGGTGTTTTCTGTCATTCATAGAGGAGTTCTCTGTCATTCATAGAGGAGTTCTCTGTCATTCATAGAGGTGTTCTCTGTCATTCATAGAGGTGTTCTCTGTCATTCATAGAGTTGTTCTCTGTCATAGACGTGTTTTCTGTCAATCATAGAGGAGTTCCCTGTCATTCATAGAGTTGTTCTCTGTCATTCATAGAGGTGTTCTCTGTCATTCATAGAGGTGTTCCCTGTCATTCATAGAGGAGTTCTCTGTCATTCATAGAGGTGTTCTCTGTCATTCATGGAGGTGTTCTCTGTTATTCATAGAGGTGTTCTCTGTCATTCCTAATGTTGTTCTCTGTTATTCATAGAGGTGTTCTCTGTCATAGATGTGTTCTCTGTCATTCATAGAGGTGTTCTCTGTCATTCATAGAGGTGTTCTCTGACATTCATAGATGTGTTCTCTGTCATTCATAGAGGTGTTCTCTGTCATTCATAGAGATGTTCTCTGTTATTCATAGAGGTGTTCTCTGTCATAAAGGTGTTCTCTGTCATTCATAGAGGTGGTCTCTGTCATTCATTGAGGAGTTCTCTATCCTTCATAGAGGTGTTCTCTGTCATTCATAGAGGTGTTCTCTGTCATTCATAGAGGTGTTCTCTGTCATAGATGAATTCTCTGTCATTCATAGAGGAGTTCTCTGTCATTCATAGAGGTGTTCTCTGTCATAGATGAATTCTCTGTCATTCATAGAGGAGTTCTCTGTCATTCATAGAGGTGTTCTCTGTCATTCATAGAGGTGTTCTCTGTTATTCATAGAGGTGTTCTCTGTCATTCATAGAGGTGTTCTCTGTCATAGATGAGTTTTCTGTCATTCATAGAGGAGTTCTCTGTCATTTATAGAGGAGTTCTCTGTCATTCATAGAGGTGTTCTCTGTCATTCATAGAGGTGTTCTCTGTCATTCATAGAGGTGTTCTCTGTCATTCATAGAGGAGTTCTCTGTCATTCATAGAGGTGTTCTCTGTCATAGATGAATTCTCTGTCATTCATAGAGGAGTTCTCTGTCATTCATAGAGGTGTTCTCTGTCATTCATAGAGGTGTTCTCTGTTATTCATAGAGGTGTTCTCTGTCATTCATAGAGGTGTTCTCTGTCATTCATAGAGGTGTTCCCTGTCATTCATAGAGGAGTTCTCTGTCATTCATAGAGGTGTTCTCTGTCATTCATGGAGGTGTTCTCTGTCATTCATGGAGGTGTTCTCTGTTATTCATAGAGGTGTTCTCTGTCATTCCTAATGTTGTTCTCTGTTATTCATAGAGGTGTTCTCTGTCATAGATGTGTTCTCTGTCATTCATAGAGGTGTTCTCTGTCATTCATAGAGGTGTTCTCTGACATTCATAGAGGTGTTCTCTGTCATTCATAGAGGTGTTCTCTGTCATTCATAGAGATGTTCTCTGTTATTCATAGAGGTGTTCTCTGTCATTCATAGAGGTGGTCTCTGTCATTCATTGAGGAGTTCTCTATCCTTCATAGAGGTGTTCTCTGTCATTCATAGAGGTGTTCTCTGTCATTCATAGAGGTGTTCTCTGTCATAGATGAATTCTCTGTCATTCATAGAGGAGTTCTCTGTCATTCATAGAGGTGTTCTCTGTTATTCATAGAGGTGTTCTCTGTCATTCATAGAGGTGTTCTCTGGCATTCATAGAGGTGTTCTCTGTTATTCATAGAGGTGTTCTCTGTCATTCATAGAGGTGTTCTCTGTCATAGATGAGTTTTCTGTCATTCATAGAGGAGTTCTCTGTCATTCATAGAGGAGTTCTCTGTGATTCATAGAGGTGTTCTCTGTCATTCATAGAGGTGTTCTCTGTCATTCATAGAGGTGTTCTCTGTCATTCATAGAGGTGTTCTCTGTTATTCATGGAGGTGTTCTCTGTCATAGAGGTGTTCTCTGTCATTCATAGAGGTGTTCTCTGTCATAGAGGTGTTCTCTATCATTCATAGAGGTGTTCTCTGTCATAGAGGTGTTCTCTGTCATTCATAGAGGTGTTCTCTGTCATTCGTAGAGGTGTTCTCTGTCATTCATAGAGGTTTTCTCTGTCATTCATATAGGTGTTCTCTGTCATTCATAGAGGTGTTCCCTGTCATTCATAGAGGTGTTCTCTGTCATTCATAGAGGTGTTCTCTGCCATTCATAGAGGTGTTCCCTGTCATTCATAGAGGTGTTCTCTGTCATTCATAGAGGAGTTCTCTGTCATTGATAGAGGTGTTCTCTGCCATTCATAGAGGTGTTCTCTGTCATACATGTGTTCTCTGTCATTCATATAGGTGTTCTCTGTTATTCATAGAGGTGTTCGCTGTCATTCATAGAGATGTTCTCTGTCATTCATAGAGGTGTTTTCTGTTATAGAGATGTTCTCTGTTATTCATAGAGGTGTTCTCTGTCATTCATAGAGGTGTTCTCTGTTATTCATAGATGTGTTCTCTGTCATTTATAGAGGAGTTCTCTGTCATTCATAGAGGTGTTCTTTGTCATTCATAGAGGTGTTCTCTGTCATTCATAGAGGTGTTCCCTGTCATTCATAGAGGTGTTCTTTGTCATTCATAGAGGTGTTCTCTGTCATTCATAGAGGTGTTCTCTGTTATTCATAGAGGTGTTTTCTGACATTCCTAGAGGTGTTCTCTGTTATTCATAGAGGTGTTCTCTGTCATAGATGTGTTCTCTGTCATTCATAGAGGTGTTCTCTGTCATTCATAGAGGTGGTCTCTGTCATTCATTGAGGAGTTCTCTGTCATTCATTGAGGAGTTCTCTATCCTTCATAGAGGTGTTCTCTGTCATTCATAGAGGAGTTCTCTGTCATTGATAGAGGTGTTCTCTGCCATTCATAGAGGTGTTCTCTGTCATACATGTGTTCTCTGTCATTCATATAGGTGTTCTCTGTTATTCATAGAGGTGTTCGCTGTCATTCATAGAGATGTTCTCTGTCATTCATAGAGGTGTTTTCTGTTATAGAGATGTTCTCTGTTATTCATAGAGGTGTTCTCTGTCATTCATAGAGGTGTTCTCTGTTATTCATAGATGTGTTCTCTGTCATTTATAGAGGAGTTCTCTGTCATTCATAGAGGTGTTCTTTGTCATTCATAGAGGTGTTCTCTGTCATTCATAGAGGTGTTCCCTGTCATTCATAGAGGTGTTCTTTGTCATTCATAGAGGTGTTCTCTGTCATTCATAGAGGTGTTCTCTGTTATTCATAGAGGTGTTTTCTGACATTCCTAGAGGTGTTCTCTGTTATTCATAGAGGTGTTCTCTGTCATAGATGTGTTCTCTGTCATTCATAGAGGTGTTCTCTGTCATTCATAGAGGTGGTCTCTGTCATTCATTGAGGAGTTCTCTGTCATTCATTGAGGAGTTCTCTATCCTTCATAGAGGTGTTCTCTGTCATTCATAGAGGTGTTCTCTGTCATAGAGGTGTTCTCTGTCATTCATAGAGGAGTTCTCTGTCATTCATAGAGGTGTTCTCTGTTATTCATAGAGGTGTTCTCTGTCATTCATAGAGGTGTTCTCTGTCATTCATAGAGGTGTTCTCTGCCATTCATAGAGGTGGTCTCTGTCATTCATAGAGGTGGTCTCTGTCATTCATTGAGGAGTTCTCTATCCTTCATAGAGGTGTTCTCTGTCATTCATAGAGGTGTTCTCTGTCATTCATAGAGGTGTTCTCTGTCATTCATAGAGGTGTTCTCTGTCATAGATGTGTTCTCTGTCATTCATGGAGGAGTTCTCTGTCATTCATAGAGGTGTTCTCTGTTATTCATAGAGGTGTTCTCTGTCATTCATTGAGGAGTTCTCTATCCTTCATAGAGGTGGTCTCTGTCATTCATTGAGGAGTTCTCTATCCTTCATAGAGGTGTTCTCTGTCATTCATAGAGGTGTTCTCTATCATTCATAGAGGTGTTCTCTGTTATAGATGTGTTCTCTGTCATTCATAGAGGTGGTCTCTGTCATTCATAGAGGTGTTCTCTGTCATTCATAGAGGTGTTCTCTGTCATAGATGTGTTCTCTGTCATTCATAGAGGAGTTCTCTGTCATTCATAGAGGTGTTCTCTGTTATTCATAGAGGTGTTCTCTGTCATTCATAGAGGTGTTCTCTGTCATAGATGTGTTCTCTGTCATTCATAGAGGAGTTCTCTGTCATTCATAGAGGTGTTCTCTGTTATTCATAGAGGTGTTCTCTGTCATTCATAGAGGTGGTCTCTGTCATTCATAGAGGTGATCTCTGTCATTCATTGAGGAGTTCTCTATCCTTCATAGAGGTGTTCTCTGTCATTCATAGAGGTGTTCTCTGTCATTCATAGAGGTGTTCTCTGTCATAGATGTGTTCTCTGTCATTCATAGAGGAGTTCTCTGTCATTCATAGAGGTGTTCTCTGTCATTCATAGAGGTGTTCTCTGTTATTCATAGAGGTGTTCTCTGTCATTCATAGAGGTGTTCTCTGTCATAGATGTGTTTTCTGTCATTCATAGAGGTGTTCTCTGTCATTCATAGAGGAGTTCTCTGTTATTCATAGAGGTGTTCTCTGTCATTCATAGAGGTGTTCTCTGTCATAGATGTGTTTTCTGTCATTCATAGAGGTGTTCTCTGTCATTCATAGAGGAGTTCTCTGTCATTCATAGAGGTGTTCTCTGTCATTCATAGAGGTGTTCTCTGTCATTCATAGAGGTGTTCTCTGTCATTCATAGAGGTGTTCTCTGTTATTCATGGAGGTGTTCTCTGTCATAGAGGTGTTCTCTGTCATTCATAGAGGTGTTCTCTGTCATAGAGGTGTTCTCTGTCATTCATAGAGGTGTTCTCTGTCAAAGAGGTGTTCTCTGTCATTCATAGAGGTGTTCTCTGTCATTCGTAGAGGTGTTCTCTGTCATTCATAGAGGTTTTCTCTGTCATTCATATAGGTGTTCTCTGTCATTCATAGAGGTGTTCCCTGTCATTCATAGAGGTGTTCTCTGTCATTCATAGAGGTGTTCTCTGCCATTCATAGAGGTGTTCCCTGTCATTCATAAAGGTGTTCTCTGTCATTCATAGAGGAGTTCTCTGTCATACATGTGTTCTCTGTCATTCATAGAGGTGTTCTCTGTTATTCATAGAGGTGTTCTCTGTCATTCATAGAGATGTTCTCTGTCATTCATAGAGGTGTTTTCAGTTATAGAGATGTTCTCTGTTATTCATAGAGGTGTTCTCTGTCATTCATAGAGGTGTTCTCTGTTATTCATAGATGTGTTCTCTGTCATTTATAGAGGAGTTCTCTGTCATTCATAGAGGTGTTCTTTGTCATACATGTGTTCTCTGTCATTCATAGAGGTGTTCTCTGTTATTCATAGAGGTGTTCTCTGTCATTCATAGAGATGTTCTCTGTCATTCATAGAGGTGTTTTCAGTTATAGAGATGTTCTCTGTTATTCATAGAGGTGTTCTCTGTCATTCATAGAGGTGTTCTCTGTTATTCATAGATGTGTTCTCTGTCATTTATAGAGGAGTTCTCTGTCATTCATAGAGGTGTTCTTTGTCGTTCATAGAGGTGTTCTCTGTCATTCATAGAGGTGTTCCCTGTCATTCATAGAGGTGTTCTTTGTCATTCATAGAGGTGTTCTCTGTCATTCATAGAGGTGTTCTCTGTTATTAATAGAGGTGTTCTCTGACATTCCTAGAGGTGTTCTCTGTTATTCATAGAGATGTTCTCTGTCATAGATGTGTTCTCTGTCATTCATAGAGGTGTTCTCTGTCATTCATAGAGGTGGTCTCTGTCATTCATTGAGGAGTTCTCTGTCATTCATAGAGGTGTTCTCTGTCATAGATGTGTTCTCTGTCATTCAAAGAGGAGTTCTCTTTCATTCATAGAGGTGTTCTCTGTTATTCATAGAGGTGTTCTCTGTTATTCATAGAGGTGTTCTCTGTCATTCATAGAGGTGTTCTCTGTCATTCATAGAGGTGTTCTCTGTCATAGATGTGTTTTCTGTCATTCATAGAGGAGTTCTCTGTCATTCATAGAGGTGTTCTCTGTCATTTATAGAAGTGTTCTCTGTCATTCATAAAGGTGTTCTGTCATTCATAGAGGTGTTCTCTGTCATTCATAGAGGTGTTCTCTGTCATTCATAGAGGTGTTCTCTGTCATAGATGTGTTCTCTGTCATTCATAGAGGAGTTCTCTGTCATTCATAGAGGTGTTCTCTGTCATTCATAGAGTTGTTCTCTGTCATTCATAGAGGTGTTCTCTGTCATTCATCGGGGTGTTCTCTGTCATTCATAGAGGTGTTCTCTGTCATAGATGTGTTCTCTGTCATTCATAGAGGAGTTCTCTGTCATTCATAGAGGTGTTCTCTGTCATTCATAGAGTTGTTCTCTGTCATTCATAGAGGTGTTCTCTGTCATTCATAGAGGTGTTCTCTGTCATTCATAGAGGTGTTCTCTGTCATTCATAGAGGTGTTCTCTGTCATTCATAGAGGTGTTCTCTGTCATTCATAGAGGTGTTCTCTGTCATTTATAGAGGTGTTCTCTGTCATTTATAGAGGTGTTCTCTGTCATTCATAGAGGTGTTCTCTGTCATTCATCGGGGTGTTCTCTGTCATTCATAGAGGTGTTCTCTGTCATAGATGTGTTTTCTGTCATTCATAGAGGAGTTCTCTGTCATTCATAGAGGTGTTCTCTGTCATTTATAGAAGTGTTCTCTGTCATTCATAGAGGTGTTCTCTGTCATTCATAGAGGTGTTCTGTCATTCATAGAGGTGTTCTCTGTCATTCATAGAGGTGTTCTCTGTCATTCATAGAGGTGTTTTCTGTCATTCATAGAGGTGTTCTCTGTCATTTATAGAGGCGTTCTCTGTCATTAATAGAGGTGTTCTCTGACATAAATAGAGGTGTTCTCTGTCATTTATAGAGGTGTTCTCTGTCATTCATAGATGTGTTCTCTGTCATTCATAGAGGTGTTCTCTGTCATTTATAGAGGCGTTCTCTGTCATTCATAGAGGTGTTCTCTGTCAATCATAGAGGTGTTCTCTGTCATTCATAGAGGTGTTCTTTGTCATAGATGTGTTCTCTGTCATTCATAGAGGAGTTCTCTGTCATTCATAGAGGAGTTCTCTGTCATTTATAGAGGAGTTTTCTGTCATTCATAGAGGTGTTCTCTGTCATTCATAGAGGTATTCCCTGTCATTCATAGAGGTGTTCTCTGTCATTCATAGAGGATTTCTCTGTCATTCATAGAGGTGTTCTCTGTTATTCATAGAGGTGTTCTCTGTCATTGATGTGTTCTCTGTCATTCATAGAGGTGGTCTCTCATTCATTGAGGAGTTCTCCATCCTTCATAGAGGTGTTCTCTGTCATTTATAGAGGTGTTCTCTGTCATTCATAGAGGTGTTCTCTGTCATAGATGTGTTCTCTGTCATTCATAGAGGAGTTCTCTTTCATTCATAGAGGTGTTCTCTGTTATTCATAGAGGTGTTCTCTGTTATTCATAGAGGTGTTCTCTGTCATTCATAGAGGTATTCTCTGTCATTCATAGAGGTGTTCTCTGTCATAGATGTGTTTTCTGTCATTCATAGAGGAGTTCTCTGTCATTTATAGAGGTGTTCTCTGTCATTTATAGAGGTGTTCTCTGTCATTCATAGAGGTGTTCTCTTTCATTCATAGAGGTGTTCTCTGTCATTCATAGAGGTGCTCTCTGTCATTCATAGAGGTGTTCTCTGTCATAGATGTGTTCTCTGTCATTCATAGAGGAGTTCTCTTTCATTCATAGAGGTGTTCTCTGTCATTTATAGAGGTGCTCTCTGTCATTCATAGAGGTGTTCTCTGACATACATAGAGGTGTTCTCTGTCATTCATAGAGGAGTTCTCTGTCATTCATAGAGGTGTTCTCTGTCATTTATAGAGGCATTCTCTGTCATTCATAGAGGTGTTCTCTGACATAAATAGAGGTGTTCTCTGTCATTTATAGAGGTGTTCTCTGTCATTCATAGATGTGTTCTCTGTCATTCATAGAGGTGTTCTCTGTCATTCATAGAGGTGTTCTCTGTCATTCATAGAGGTGTTCTCTGTCATTCATAGAGGTGTTCTCTGTCATTCATAGAGGTGTTCTCTGTCATTTATAGAGGTGTTCTCTGTCATTCATAGATGTGTTCTCTGTCATTCATAGAGGTGTTCTCTGTCATTCATAGAGGTGTTCTGTCATTCATAGAGGTGTTCTCTGTCATTCATAGAGGTGTTCTCTGTCATTCATAGAGGTGTTCTCTGTCATTTATAGAGGTGTTCTCTGTCCTTCATAGAGGTGTTCTCTGTCATTCATAGAGGTGTTCTCTGTCATAGAGGTGTTCTCTGTCATACATGTGTTCTCTGTCATTCATAGAGGTGTTCTCTGTTATTCATAGAGAAGTTCTTTGTCATTCATAGAGGTGTTCTCTGTTATTCATAGAGGTGTTCTCTGTCATACATAGAGGTGTTCTCTGTCATTCTTAGGCTCGTACAAGCCTACTCCTACTGATCTGAAAGTGACGGCATATTCAAGCAATATCATGGAATGGAAAAATTATTTTCATTTACATAATGCAGTGTTAACAGAAGTTGTACCCATTTGTCCACATCAGATTGTGCACTTGTTAAATGTCAGGTGAGGTCAATACTTCATCTTGCACTGGTGCTGTGTCATGACACTGACTTCTGCTCTGTGGGAATAAAACCTTAATGAGACTCTATCTATTCTAATTAATTGTTATTTGGAGACAGTTACTGACACATTAGAACATCTCTCCATCGCTCCTTCAATGTATTGACATTTCAGACAGATGCAGGATCCTTGATAACCATGAATCATCAAGCTACAGTCACTTGTTTATGGAGCGGTCACCCCTATATATCACGGAAAACTGGGCTGTAGGAGCAACACAGGCATTTACTGATGGCATGGGGTGGGGAATGAGTGGACAAGTAATAACAGAGAAATGGAAGCTGCTGGCCCATGGGTGCTCCCAAAGAAAGGTGATTTGTTGTGGAAAAGACCTCTCATTAATGTACACGTTATACATCTTGGGGTTGGAAAAGTATGCACAGGAGACCTATGGAAAAATGGGCTGAAAAATGGCACTGAACCGAAATGGCGCTGAACGTGCACATCAAAAAAATATCTTTCACACAAAACATTTTTACCAGATATAAATGCTGACATTGTTACCAAAGATAATGTGCCAGGCAGTGTCCCTATTTGTTCCTGTTTTCTCCTCCAATCTTCACACATATTGGGATTGGAAGAGACTTTTTAGAATCTTATGTGTCAGTAATACGTCTTTTTTGCTACTACAAGTTGTTCTTCAAGTACATTCGTTCTGGTTTCGTCCCTCAAAGGGGTACCCCACCCCTAGACATCTTATACCCTATCCAAAGGATAGGAAATAATATGTCTGATCGGGAGCGGGACCCCGGGACCCGTTTACGGATAATGAATGCATTCGTTATTTACCGCATGCATTCGGTAAATGAAGAATGCTTTCGTTATTTTGCTATTCGTGTTATCGTGGCTATTCGGGAATGTTCAAAATATGTTTTTGTGCATTTGGATCGGTCTGAATGCCCGAAAATGGTAAAATTCGGTAAATTAGCCATTCGTGCCGAAACGAATTGCACATGTCTAGCTGTCAGGGCATGCTGGGAGTTGTAGTGGTAAAACAACAGGAGGCAGCCTGTGTTGAAAGCAAAAACTTTATGGCCATGGCCGAGGTGCTACCCCAAACCCCGCTCTCAGTCCCACCCCCGAACCTCGCTCTGTCTCCCCCCCCCCCGAACCCCGCTCTGTCTCCCCCCGAACCACGCTCTCAGTCTCCCCCCCCGAACCCCGCTCTCATATCGAAGTGCAGGACAGCAGCAGCAGTGGCGTATATGCTGGGAGGTGGGGCCGGCATGTGAGGCCAGGAAACCAATGTGCGCATCCTCTGTTCTCAGTGCTCGCTCCCACCTGTCTGATTGACAGGCAGGGAGCGAGCACAGGCTGACTGAATTAGGACCGATTGCCTGGCCGGCATCGGTCCTAATTCACTAGTGACATCATGTCAGGCTGCAGACGGCCATTAGGAAGGAGACCCCTAGTGGCCGGTTTTTTAATGTAAATTATACTATTTTAATGATAAAAAAAAATAATGAAAGTATATTAGAGATATGTGTTAGTACATAAGTTCTACAACATATAAAAAAAAAATAGTTTGGTGATAGTGCCCATTTAAGTGCCCGAGGTGGTGATTAGTGTTGAGCGGCATAGGCCATATTCGAATTTGCGAATATTCGCGAATATATATACGAATATTCGTCATATTCGCGAATATTCGTATATTCGTAATATTCTCATTTTATTTTCGCGAATGCAAATATTTGCGTGTGCGAAAATTAACATATGCGAAAATTTGCATATACAAAATTTAACATAAGCGAAAATCCGCATATGCGAAAATTAGCATATGCAAATCTTCGCATATGCGAAAATTCACACACCAGTCTCACACAGTAGCATTAGAGCCTTCTTACACCACATACGCTGGAATCAGAGAGGGATGATCACTGTGATGTGTACTGTGAAAAAAAAAAAAAACACGAATATTTGTAATTACGAATATATAGTGCTATATTTGCGAATAATCGCGAATTCGCGAATATTCGATATTCTCGAATAAAATTCGAATTGCGAATATTCGCGAGCAACACTAGTGGTGACATACAACGTTCTATTATGGAACATGAAGCTTACTGGCAGTTCACTCTGAATTCTAGAATGCCAGCAGTTTTTAATTTACTAAGGGAGTTCTTGTTTCATTATTAATATATCATTGCCCATATGCTCTTGTTCGCACTCATTCCGGTTTTCATCCGCTAGGAACATTCACATCCACTCATCTATTTTCATTCATTCCATGTCTTTGTTCGCAACATTCCTCCATTTCCATAGCATTCAAATATGGTGATTTATTCACATATTCATATGTTTCTATTTATTATTTTTGTTCCAGTGGCCATGAACCTGAACTGATGTAGACCGGTGTTTACACTGTCTTTAATGTTTCTACGTGTATTGCTATGTATTTCCTTCCCCCTATCCAGGGGCTGGTTCACAATTAACTTTTAATTAAGTGCATCTGTGTATGCCAGCATTTAACCACCTTGTGTGCAAGTCTGTGTATCTTTTGACAGAGAGCGCATGCGCTTGAAATGCGTCAAGATGTGGTCATCTGTGTTGTAAAGCTGTTGCAAGATTTTATCCTACAAGATTTGAAAATAAAGCCGTTGTTCTTTTGAAATTGCTGGATTATCCTTTGTTTTTTTCTGACTGTTGAGACCCCCACAATCATTACAAGCAGCATGTCAGCACACCCTCACTGCATTGTCCATACCAGTGGTTCTCAACCTTTTTTGCCTCAGTACCCCTTGACAGCCCATTTCCAAAAGATTGTACCCCCATATTTGAGACATTTTGTAATGATTATAGTATAATTCATATGCTTTACTTTCCTCTATAACAGGCCCCCTGTTTCTCTCCCTATCTCCCCAGTCCCCCGATTTACAGGTGACGTCTTCTCTAACTAGAGTTATTTACTTATTTTCTTCACTATCTGGCCTAGACCGCCATTAAGATTTCTCCCATACAAGACTTCTCCACAGAACCAACCAAACAAACATTTTAGGCTCCTTTCTGCAGTACAATACCCATCTATTTACAAACTCCCCATGTTTATTGTCATACACAATAAAAGTACCCACGTTGCATCCCCATAAAATTGTTAGGCCCCCTCTGTGTCCCCAAACATAGCTGTAGGCCCCCAAACTGCCCCCATATAAAGTTGTAGGCCATCATACTCTCCCGCTTTGGTGCTCCACTACTCCTCTGGTCTGGGGACCTATTGCTATGGCTCATAGTAGTAGGTCCAGGTCTGCAGGGGCAGTGGAGCACCAAATGGTAGTGGCTGATGGTAGTTACTGCCCACAACAGCCCAGTGCCGGCGCTTCCCCTTTGCTGTCCTCCTGCTCCTCGGTGCAGTAATGTCAGCCTACCATTTCTTTTAAAGTGGTCCAAATCAGTGACCAGTGGCCCTGGCCGCCATTACTGATTTTTTTCAAGTACCCCTTGGAGAACTGCTAAGTACCTCTGGGGGTACTTGTTCCCCAGGTTGAGAACCACTGGTCTATAGGAGCGCCGGAGGTACATAGGCTCCATGCACAGGGAGAGACAGGGCCCCATTCGGGAGATCCCAGGGGGTCTCAGTGGTTGGACTCCCATGATCAGAAATGTATCATCTATCCTGTGGATAGGGGGTGAGTTTTAAAATACCAAGGTACCGAGGTACCCACCAAGTCCAGTTGTTTATTGTATTATGTCCTGATATGTAAAACCACAGAATTCATGGAGAATACACTTCTTAGGGGCCATCAATACCAGCTCTTCCAGAGACTCTCAGCAGCAGAACATATGGTAGATGCCTAATAAGATTTAATGCATTCTGCGTACAGTATACATATAAGAGCTCATCCCGCAGCCTTTTATTTATGAAGGGTTAGAGATCATTTCTCCTTGTACAGTATAATAATAAATAAATCTGATGGCATGGTGTTATTGACATAGTAAGATGGAGACAAGCAACTGCAAGACAAATCTAGTTCTGCTTATCTCCGAGATAACAAATGATCAGCCATATGAAAATCCAACATGCTGCTTCTTGGTCCCCGAGCATTTACATTAGATTATCCAGCATAAGTTTTCATACTGCAACTGGGTAAAGGGTCCAAGTGCATAGTAAGATGGAGACATTGCATTGTATCCTGTCCTCAAGAACAGTGGACTCCAAACTGTGGCCTCCGGAGGTTGCAAATCTACGACTCCCAGCATGCCCGGACAGCCAGCGGCTGTCCGGGTATGCTGGGAGTCGTAGTTTTGCCACCTTTGGAGGGCCACAGTTTGGAGACCGCTGTCTTAGAGGGAGGATTTAGAAGCAGATAAATCTGTGCTTAAAGCGTACCCGTCAGATCCAACAAAAAAACTTTTTTTTAAATATATCACTCAGTACCTAATCCGGACCATGTACATCTAATTTTTATGTGTCTTGCATCTTTATTTATTTTTTTATCACATTTTTAATTTAGCTCACTAAAAGAGAGGGAGCGTGGCCTCACTGTGCAGGTCTCCACCCCCTCCCTCAGTATGCTTTCTGCTCACATCTCCCCTAGCATTAGCAAAACTACAACTCCCAGCTTGTCCTCACTGACATTAGCGGGACACAAGCTGACAGTGGGAGGATTTTTCCTTCAGCTGTGAGCCCTGCACTCATAGCTGTCAATCAAGGAAGTGTGTCCATGACATAGGTGATGACTCATGGACACAGCAGGACTAGTATGTGTCCAAGCAGGAAGGGGGGGCAGTTGTTTGACTGGCTTTTTCAGTATGAAATACTGAACATTTTCTAATGAAAGCAATTGCAAAACCTATTGGTTATACATGCTTTACAACATATCAAACGTTTTTGTACCTGACAGTGCCCATTTAATGGCTTTGCTGAGTGTGCACAATATTTCTGTAGCAGAAGAGTGCAACAATGTATAGACATGTTTTGTAGATGACCTATGAAATCTTGATTTTAGTTTTGGGAATGTTTCTTATTGTGGTCAGGCAGAAAAGAACAACTCAACTTCAGCAGATGATAAGTATTGGTTGGATTAAGATTTTTTAATAGAAGTAATTTCCAAATCTGTTTAACTTTCTGAAGCCAGTTGATATGAAAAAAAATTATTATTATTTTTTTTCATGGAATACCCCTTTAAAAAGTGCCTTCAGGAGAGGAAAAAGCCTGATATAATCTGCATTTTTTTCTAGATGACCTATGAAATCTTGACTTTAGTTTTGGGAATGTTTCCTATTTCTATCTAATGAACTACACCATGAGCCCAACATCATATTTTATGTCCATGTAAAGTTCACTTTTTTTTGACAATTGGAAATAATGAAAACATAATGCATTGTTTCAAAGTTATGAACAGACCTTCTTCCTGTCAACACTCCTATTGGAACCAACCATAGTCAGATGACAACCATGGATTATAGGCCTAAATACTTTACAATCTTGTAATTCCTGAAATAGAATATATTGATCATATATATGTACACTCATGTATACTAAGGGAGTTGGAGTTAAAGGGGTACTCTGCCCAGGGCTGGTGCCAGGATTTTTGTCACCCTAGGCAAAAGATAATTTTGCCGCCCCTTGACTCCGCCCATTGCCCGCCCTTGACATGCCCCACCTTACTACACACTGTAACAAACCCCCTCCTCATGTAATCACCTTACTACTGGGATGACACACTGTAACAAACCCCCTCCTCATGTAATCACCTTACTACTGGGATGACACACTGTAACAAACCCCCTCCTCATGTAATCACCTTACTACTGGGATGACACACTGTAACAAACCCCCTCCTCATGTAATCACCTTACTACTGGGATGACACACTGTAACAACCCCCCTCCTCATGTAGTCACCTTACTACTGGGATGACACACTGTAACAAACCCCCTCCTTACGTAATCTCCTTACTACTGGGGTGATAAACTGTAACAAACCCCCTCCTTATGTAGATTCCAAGTCTGAGGATTTTTACATAGACTTATGTATTACACTGGTTACATATAGACACAGCGGGGTTATTTACTAATATTTCCCTTTTTTACATTTTCATTGTGATTTTTTTCCTATTTATCCATTATATGTATCAATATTAAAGTGTTTTCACATGCCTGAAAACCCTTGGGGCATCGGAAATATGTCACAGTGTGTGAAATTGCCCCAAAGTTTTTAACCTCACTATTAAAAGTTAAAAAAATAACAGCCTGATTTTACATAGACTTATGCATTACACTGGATAAATATAAACATAACGAGAGCCATTCCCTTTTGTCCCCTTTTCATTGAGATTTTTTCCATTTGTCACTTATACAGTATGTATAAATTTTAACATGTCAAAAACATTTTGGGGCATAGGAAATGTGCCAAATGCGTGAAAATGCCCCAAAGTTTTTAACCTTGCAATTAAAAGTCAGAAATCTCAGACGGAAAAAACTGATTGTGAAAAAAAATAAAAATTAGGTCCACTTTTCAGGAAAAAAATATAAAAGATACTAATACTCGGAAAAATAGGTAAACTTTGGCGGATGTTTGGTGCTTGCTAATAATAGATAAATAAGCATTTTCCCTGCATTTTTTGTAATAGATTCACAAGGAATTCCATTAATATATGGGTCATTATGTAAAGATTTTTGTGCCTGTATTATGGCCACAAATAATGTTCCTACCACAGGTCTAATGACCCAAACTATTAGTATAGGGGCTCTGCAAAGTTTAAGTTAGGGTCATTAGACCCGGGCCAGGATTTATGCTTGTATGAAACGACTTACAAGGCTTATCCAAAGAAAAGTTTATAACTATGCCCAGAAGGTGCTAAATAAAAAAGTATCCTATACTTTATGTACCTTCCTCGCTCCCCTACCACCGCCATTCTAATGGAACTCTGGTCCCTATGCACAGAACTTCCTTAGTTCAGTGTGGCCTGCTCAGCCAGTTAGCGGTCACACTGGTGTCCCGCCTCAGTCACTGATTGGCTGAACAGGCATATCCATTTGCTGACCCCCAAAGTGCTGTGCAGTGGGAATGGAGCTCCCTAAGAATGGTGGCAGAGGAGAAGCAAGGAAGGTAAGTATAGGTAATTTTTCTATTTATAGAACCAGGAAGTAAAAATACCCTCTTTAGGCGCTGCATCAATGTGGCATATACCAGATGAAACTGTAATATTGTTTCCAGAGTGTATTGTTCCAATAACGCGTTTCAGGTATAGGACCCTTCGTCAGATTGGCATATCTGCCAATCTGATCAAGGGTCCTATACCCAAAACACGTTATTGGAACAATAGACTCTGGAAACAATATTAGAGTTTCCTCTCGTATATGCCACATTGATGCAGCGCCTAAAGAAGGTATTTTTTTACTTCCTGGTTCTATAGTTCCTGCGGATCGCCAATTTACTTGACCCCGCTACCCAACGGCAGCAGCATAGTGGATCAATATACCCTCATCCTAGAGGGTGATATGCCCATATTATATGAGCTCCAGGTGAGCAGTATATAGAAACTTTGTTTCATCCCAAAACTATAAGCGTTTAACGCACGAGGTGCGGGCCGCTGTTTTTTCCTTTCTCTGTTTTTCTATTTAGTACCTGTCTGAGCATAATTAGAAAAGATAATATCCCTGAATATCCCCTGTAACACATTCCCCTATAAATATAAAGGAGATCCTCAAAATATGACCTGATAGTCTGCATATACTCGTAATATGTCAACCATAGCTATGACAGTAACACTCTTTTAAACATAGAATATAGACTGTGCCTGTTGTCCTTAAAACAGTCATCAAGGTCCTGCAAAAAAAAGGTTAAAAAAAAAAAACTATAAATAATGTAAGTCAAATAATTAAATGGTAATTTTTTTGTATTTGAGGGATAGATCAGACCTAGGAGCTACTTATACTTCAACCAAAATAAATAATTGACCTTCTAGAAATTATATTAAGAAAAATTTGAGCAAAATAATACAAGATGTGACTTGTCAATAAATGTCAGTCTATTTAATGCATTGCCCAAATGTTGTACATTATTAATGTATTAATCAGTTATAAAAATTCTATTTCTTCTATTTAACAGGTTTTTGGAGGAAAAGTCCAATAAAGATAACAATGAACTGTGCTTTATGCTCTACAGAATTATGACATATATTATATATGTAGCCGTTTATTGATAGCAAAGTAGATATAAATGTTTCCTTTAGAAATATATTTCCTTTTTCACTGACATATAATTAATACAAATATTAAAGTAGGTCCTGTCTGTATGTGGAAAAACCATTTGAAATGACGATTCGAAAACATTCAATGTCCTTTGTTGATATTTTACACCACATAAGTGCTTCATCCAGTGGGATTCCAGTGTACAAAATATGCCGCTGGCGTAAAGTCCTTATAGCTTCCAAGTTGCAATGAAGTGTCTTGTCTGCTTTAAAAAAAAAGACTTTTGTTTCTCTTGTATTGAAGATCCACATTTACAAGAACAGTTGTGAAACAAGTTCTGCTAAAATGATCCACTCGATTCCATGGTGGGTACATTCAGGGTTCATCATCAGCAGGAGGCGGCTGGCACAGTCTGTACAACCTAGAAAAAAACACATGAGGGATGAACATTTTGTGACAATATATTTGTTAGGAACACATACAAACTGCCCAATGACTTGCCTGGGTTTTGGGTAATAGTGAGTAGATCATGTAGCATATGTTGGGAGATACAATGAAATGTGACAAATGAAGATGAAATGTGACAAATGAAGCCATTAGTGAGAGAGGTATGCTGTGCATAATTTCCTACCTATGGTAAGTCTTATTCATATACGACACATATTGCTAAATTAAAATAGAGATACTTAGTAGATTGTAAAATGACATTTATGTTATTTCTGATCACTCTTTTACTTCTGGTGTAATTACTTGTTCAGTCCCTGTCCCAAAGGGGCTTAGTTCAGTTTTCCTATTCTTAAAAGTTGATACTCACCCCCCCCCCCCCGATCCCCTACAGCTGCTATACCAAAAGCTCCTTATCCCCATTTGTCACCAACCACTTCTTCCTGGCTCCTGTCTTTAGTTGTCCCTGCAAGAACTGTGTTAGAGGCAAAACACCACTGCCGGCAGTGATTGTTCCTGGAGGATGAAGTGTCAAAGAAACCAGAAAGTAGCAGTGACAAGCAAGGGCAGGGAGCTATCATAAAGCAGCTGTGGAGAATGAGAGTACAGTGGGGCAAAAAAGTATTTAGTCAGCCACTAAGTTTTCCTACTTAAAAAGATGAGAGGCCTGTAATTTTCATCATAGGTATACCTAAATTTGATATTTAAAGAATTTGTTTGCAAATGATGGTAGAAAATAAATATTTGGTCAATAACAAAAGTTCATCGCAATACTTTGTTATATACCCTTTGTTAGAAATGACAGAGATCAAATGTTTTCTGTAAGTCTTCACAAGGTTTTCACACACTGTTGCTGGTATTTTGGCCCATTCCTCTATGCAGATCTCCTCTAAAGCAGTGATGTTTTGGGGCTGTCACTGGGCAACATTGACTTTCAACTCCTTCCAAAGGTTTTCTATGGGGCTGAGATCTGGAGACTGGCTAGGCCACCCAAGGACCTTGAAATGCTTCTTCAATTCCCTGGTTGGACTTGATGGACGTATGTCTTTTTTCAACCATACTAACTATGAAGCCACTCCTTTGTTGCCTGGGCGGTGTGTTTGGGATCATTGTCATGCTGAAAGACCCAGACACGTTTCATCTTCAATGCCCTTGCTGATGGAAGGAGGTTTTCACTCAAAATCTCACTATACATGGCCCCATTCATTCTTTCCTTTACACGTATCAGTCGTCCTGGTCCCTTAGCAGAAGAACAACCCCAAAGAATGAGGTTTACACCCCCATGCTTCACAGTAGGTATGGTGTTCTTTGGATGCAACTCAGAATTCTTTCTCCTCCAAACACGACAAGTTGAGGTTTTACCAAAAAGTTCTACTCTGGTTTCATCTGACCATATGACATTCTCCCAATTCTCTTCTGGATCATGTCTGGCACTGCATGATTTGAGTCCCTAGCGGCATAGTGTGTTACTGATGGTAGACTTTGTTACTTTGGTCCCAGCATTCTGCAGGTCATTCACTATGCCCCCCCATGTGGTGAATCATCTAGTGATAATTTTGACACCACGTGGTGAGATCTTGTGTGGGAGATTATCAGTGTTCTTGTATGTCTTCCATTTTCTAATAATTGCTCCGAAGTTGATTTCTTCACACCAAGCTGCTTGCCTATTGCAGATTCAGTCTTCCCTGTCTGGTGCAGGTCTACAATTTTGTTTCTGGTGTCCTTTGACAGCTCTTTGGTCTTGGCCATAGTGGAGTTTGGAGTGTGACTGTTTGAGGTTGTGTCTTTTATACTGATAACAAGTTCAAACAGGTGCAATTAATACAGGTAACTAGTGGAGGACAGAGGAGACTCTTAAAGAAGAAGTTACAGGTCTGTGAGAGCCAGAAATATTGATTGTTTGTAGGTGACCAAATACTTATTTTCCACCATGATTTGCAAATAAATTCTTAAAAAATCAGACAATGTTATTTTATGGATTTTTTTTTCTCACTATGTCTCTCATAGTTGATGTATACCTATGATAAAAATTACAGGCCTCTCTCATCTTTTTAAGAGGGAGAACTTGCACAATTGGTGGCTGACTAAATACTTTTTTGCCCCACTGTATGTCAAGTTGTTTCATGGTTGTCGAAGATGTCTTCCCCATATTTGCACTTGTGAACTTGCACCTTATGCAGTTTATATGTTATTTGCATTGACTATTTATACACTAGTGTGTTTACGTACTACGAGTGTTGCCGCCCCCTAGTTGTTCTTTCTTGTCCAGACCAAGAGCAAGTGATTTGCATGCATTCAATACCTAAATGCATGTCTCAGAAAGCCTTGGCAGAAAGTCCATTGCCCAGACTAATCCTCTCTCAAGCTTAGGGTTGATTTTCTGTCCCTAAGTAAAGATGTTAGTGTAGTGTGGTACGAGAGAGTGGGAAGATAAAGCGAGCAGTTGGTCTCTTCTTCCTATAACTTATGCAATATGCAGACTTTGCTGGAGCTATGTCTCCACACAAGCCCCTGGTGGCCTCTGAGGCATAAGTTTATATTCCACAAACAAGGGGTTCAAGATTCCTCATCAAGAGGGCTATATAAATCCTCATCAAGAGTGTCAGTAGTCAAGAAGACTGTTTTTGCCTACAAGACAGCAATAAGATGTTTAAGTATCCATCTAGGACCTGCTGGGCTTCTTGCCAGGCCCTGCCATTAGAGTAGCTGAAATGGCTCTACCAGAATTGCCAGCACCCCATAGCTTTGGGCATTGCAGAGTGTCAGGGGTTGTACAAGTCTCAGGATCCCCACCAGGAGACAACCAGTGTGGAATACCTACATTTAATGAAGTAAAAAGAGTTAGTGGACTGTGATTACTTAAATACGCAATGTGCAACATGACTGAGCAGAAGAAAGACATAGACCTCCATTCCACATTCCAGCCTCATCTCAGGGGGCTCCCTTCCTCTGGTCATATTAAGTTATTGCTGCCTTTTTATAAGAGTGTAAATTGTCTACCATTTGAACTGCATGAGGCAAAGGGAAAGAGACTGGCCTCCATTTTTTCTGCCCAAATGCGTCCATTTTTGTATTTTATTTCACACATTACCATTAGCGACGCCTGACACCAATCCTAGCGAATGACCCTTGGAATGCTCTGTGTGTAGTAAGTTGCTATTAATTTAAATAGTATTTTGGTTGAAATTATGAGGACAAGTAGATTTGACGCCTGTTTTAGTCCCTTAGACAAGTATTTTTTTTTTATTCTGTTGCTTTGGCAGTAGATAGATTTTGTATTTTTGATATTGAAAAAATGTGTAACCCTGTATTTTTGTACTGTAAAAAGAGTAAAATTGGAGTAAATAATAGAAATAAAAAGAAATTGGATCTTGAAATTAAAGAAAACAACAGAAGAGACAGTAAGTAGAAAAACAGTGCTTTGTGGGCGAAGCTTTAATAATGATCCTAGAAGTAATATCAACACATCATTCTCCTAGCAGGTCAAACCTTCCCTTCATTACAGCCGGGATCCTGCTGATTTCCTGCTGTTTTATTGCTCTGTTTGTTTACTATTTTTATAAGTAATCGTATAATACCCTGTCCCTTGGCTTTTTCCAAAGCGACATCTCTTACAGAGGCAGAGCCAAGCCATAGATCTTGTAATACCGACTGTTATTTCTTCCATCATATAACAAGATGTATGTCACCTCAGCTCCTCTATAACATTTGTCGTTCCTGTTGACTCTTTCATAGAATAAAACAGAGCCAAAACCATCCACTGTACAGCAGATAAGTAGATGGTCAAAGATAAAAAAAAAAATAAGTGTTAGTATTACTGACAATGTTTCATATTAGCAATGTGCATCCTGTTTGTGGAAGCTTTGAGATGTAATGATCAACATTTATGATTGAGTTTATGCCTAATTTTGGCAAAAAAAATGAAGATCAAAATGAAGATCAAAATTTGTTCTTCAAATATTAAGCCATATTTGGAAGTCTTTAAGCTAAACATGTAGCTCCAACCAACATGACAGAGCTCAAAGTAGCCCCGGTTTTCTGTTTTTCAGACAACTATTGTGGTTTCTTAAAGTGAGAGACCATCTGCTTTCACTTACTGTAGATGCTGTGCATTCAATTGCCCCTCTGCATACCATAAGCTTATTTAAAGGGGTACTCCACTGGCCAGCATTCGGAACATTTAGTTCTGAACGCTATGGGGGTCGGCCTTGCCCCCTTGTGATGTCACGCCATGCCCTCTCAATGCAAGTCTTTGGGAGGGGGCGTGGCTGCCGCCACGCCCCCTCCCGTAGACTTGCATTGAGAAGGGCATGGCATGCCATCACGAGGGGGTGTGGTTGACCACTGCAGCGCGCACACAGCATTCAGAGCGAAATGTTCCGAATGCTGGCCAGTGGAGTATCCCTTTTAAGAACCTATCACCACTTGTCAGCTTGGTCCACTTTGGCCACTCTCTTCTGTCCTCATTGACAAGGCTTGGCCCCAATTGGGCCTTGCTGGGTTTTTTTTTTGGTTAAAATATACTGAAAGCTAAACCTGTAAGCACTACACAGTGGGACCTGGGCTACATGAGAATGGTGGAAGAGCAAAGTAGGTAAGTATGGTTTTTTTTTTGTTCTATTTAACACAACCCTGAGCACAATTATTTAGCACAAAATATTTTCTACAGAACACCACTTTTTTGGGGGAGATTTATTAAAACCTGTGCAGAGGAAAAGTGGAGCCTCTGAAAATTAAAAGAAGCAATCTAATTGGTTGCTATGGGCAACTGCACTGGTTTTGATAAATGCCCATTGTTGTTCCTAAAGGTTGTTTGTAAAGATGTATGATTTAAATAGTTTTTTTTTTTTTTTTTTTTACAGTAAATGTATAGTATATCATAGTTTTTGTACTATACCTTGGAGCAGAAGTTGGCGTTCTGTCTCTAACACCCAAATTCTTAGCAGTATTCTGAACCCTTGCTCCCTGCAAATGGAAAATACAACAATTCAAGAAAAGAATGTAAATTACATCATTCTGTAGTAAGAAAACACACAGTTCATAGGTCTAGCAATTCTAGTTTTCCAAAGATTGTTTTTTTTTTTTTTATTCACATAGCGGTCAAGATGCCTTAGAAACATGAAACTTTGGGCCTTGTACTATGATTCCCTTTTTGTAATTTTCTTTTTTATCATATACATAAATAGGATTCCAAATGTATTTAAACTCTGGCACATCTGAAATGTGACAAATTTTACAAAGTTTTTAAGCTTGAAAATATACCAGGTCCATTCTCAGCTCAGTCATCCTCCATAAATGTCACTGGTGGCAGAGCTGTTAATGTTTTCAATAATTCACTGTGCCATTAAGTTTAAAGTGTACTTGTCGTCAACAAAATGTTTTTATATAATGTAGAGAATACCATTATATGTACAGTTGTAATATACATTGGTTAAAAAATATGTGGTATCCCGGTACCATATTATATACTGTACCTAGTGTAGAGGTCCCCAAAGTTAGAGTAACTGCGATCAGGTAGGGTCTCTCAGGTGGGACAGCCCCTAGTTGCCTCTCCTCAATTCTAATTCTCTAATGTTAATACATGTATATATTTAATAATAATATATATTTTATAGTAATGTATAGTACTTACCTTGTCTAGCGTCGCAGGACCTTTGGTCATGTGACCATGTTAATAACCTCTATGGCATGTTGGAGGACCTTTGGAGATCCTTGGGTCACGTGTTACCCACAAGTCTCTGTAATGGTGATTGACATCAGTATGGACCAATTAGCACTAGTCCAGCCCCTGCCCATATAAGGGAGCTGAAGCCAATTATCGCTCTCTTGGGTTGCTGCTCTCGTGGATGCCGGACTAGCAGGACGGATCTGCGCAACTTTCAAAGACACGCTAGGCCTGAAAACCTACTGGCCTCAGCAGAACTAAAACTGTAAGTTCTAAACTACCCCCGCTAATACTAGCGTGACTTCTGGACCGCAACTAAATCCCCTAAATCCAGTGGAACAGCGCACCCTACTAAAAGACTCTAAATTGCTAAAGTCCCAACCTTTGTCAATCTCCAAAGTTGTATGCCTGGAGACTTTTCGGTTATTGAAGCTTGCAGAAAACCTTCAGTAAAAGTTAATCCTGTTTCAGAAAACTCTCCGGTTGTGGACAATCTATTAATATCTACCTCCCTATCGCTCTTGGGAAGGGTGGCGGTAGGACAAGCATTACTGAGGAGCACTCACCCTGGCATCACGAATAGCAAGGGTTAATAAACACCCTTTAATCACCGCACAGCTACACTCCCCTCACCTTACATCCCCCAGGCTACCACAAATGTGTATATTTTTGTTCCTGCAGCTATTGTCTGTGTCTCTATGGGGAGTCCAAATACAGGAAGTGAGGGTGGACAAGCCGGGCTCTGTGCAGTAAGAAAAAGCAGGACAGTGTGCACTGAGGCTCTATAACATGTTCCTGGCTCATGCATCAGGATGATTGACAAGCCAGGAGTCTGCACAGATCCCTGCTTGTCCTACCCACACTTCCTGTTTTTGGACTCCTCATAGAGACACACAGGCAATTAGTGCAGGAACACCATTCTTTCACCTAAAACTATACACAATTGTTAACCAAAGTATATTACAAATATACATATAATAGTATTACCTACATTATATAAAAGGTTTTTGTTGACGACAGGTACACTTTAATGAAATTTAGGCGACAATTATTTGGACCATAATAAGCTCATCTGCATGTAATTCAAAGTAACAACGGTTTCCAGGCATACCAACATTTGTCTTGTAAGCTTGTACTATATCATTAGGTTTACTGAAAAATATATGGAGGGTGACGGGGTACTCCGGTGAAAAACTTTTTTTTTAAAATCAACTGGTGCCAGAAAGATAAACAGATTTGTAAGTTACTTCTATTAAAAAATCTTAAAACTTATTAGCTGCTGAATACTACAGTGGAATTTCTTTTCCGTTTGAAACACAGAGCTGTCTGCTGAATCACAAGCACAGTGCTCTCTGCTGACATTTCTGTCCATTTTTAGGAACTGCCCAGGGTAAAAGGAAATCCCCATAGCAAACATATGCTGTTCTGGACAGTTCATAAAATGGACAGAGATGTCAGCAGAGAGCACTGTGCTCATGATGTCAGCAGACAGTTCTGTGTTTCAAAAAGAAAATAATTTCTGCTGTAGTATTCAGCAGCTAATAAGTACTGGAAGGATTAAGATTTTTTAATAGAAGTAATTTACAAATCTGTCTAACTTTCTGGCACCAGCTGATTAAAAAAAAAAAAAAGGTTTTCACCGGAGTACCCCTTTAACTACAAGGAGCCCATAAAACTGGGTAGTATAGAAGGCAGTGACCTCAGAGATGATGATGTCATATTGGACAATGTCATTGGGTGGTGATATGACATATGTTAGACAGTGACCTAACAAGGTGCGTCAGCGTTGTAACTTGAGCATTATTACCAACAGCTGCCAGACAACCATTGCAGCTGCAGCATGGAGCAGTGATGGCCCATGCCAAAGAAGTAATGCCTCACAAATACGGTTTTATAGCGGGGAGATTAAAAGTTGGCGTGATGTAACAGGAACTGATGTCTGCACTAATGATGTCATCTGGGTGGGTTTGTGAACAACATGAAAATGCCAGCATCGCATTTAAAGCAACATAGCAGGAATCCGAGATTTCACTGTTGATGATCTTATCTTCTGATGTATGGAGATTCAAAAAAGGCCATTAGCACTCCACGGGTTTTTGGGAAAAGGGATATGTAAAGCAACTCATCACACCACCTTCACATTTAGCATTCCCTAAATATCAGCTTTTTTGAATCTCTATATACCAGAAGTGGTGCTCCTCCCTAAAGAGAATACTTATCCATTTTGCCAAGTCAACAGGTCTCTCACCAGCCAAGCCAGAACACCCTGCTCTTTACTGACGAGAGGCAACCACCCCAAAACAGCTCTGACTGCAGATGGATCCTCTTCCCTACTTGGGTGACTTCAGGCTTGGCATTAAAGGGGTACTCCGGCACTTAAACATCTTATCCCCTATCCAAAGGATAGGGGATAAGATGCCTGATCGTGGTGGTCCCACCGCTGGGTACCCCCGTGATCTTGCATGCCGCACCCCATTAAAATCAGTCCCTGGAGCATGGTCGCTCCGTGTCTGATTACCGTTGATCATGGGGACGGAGCATTGTGATGTCACGGCTCCTCCCCCATGTGACGTCACAGCTCCGCCCCTAAATGCAAACCTATGGAAGGGGGTGTAAAGGGAATACCCCTTTAAATCCCAATCAGTTTGAGAGCTGGAGCTAAAGCTGATGTTTAGGGAATGTTACCGGTGAAGGTGGTGTGATGATGAGCTGCTTTGCATATTCTTTATATATTTATATATGCATATAACATTTTCTAGTAATTAAGTTGTATGTACTTAGATATAAACAAACATAAAACTGCTAAAATTCCAAAGCCTCACTGCTTTTCAGAAAGACGTACTGAAGTATGTTCTGATTAGAGCCAAGACTATTGATTGAATCATCAGTGTTAACAGACATTGCCAAAAATTGCATTAGTGGTGTATCCATTACAATAAGTGCTGATGTCAACAGGATGTCTTTTCCAGAGATTTTAACCGGTTTTCTAATAAAAGTGACTAAAACGTGCAATTAAATTGCTATGGATGGAGGAAATTCTACCAGCAGAATTGATCTTAGGGTTAAAGTTGATTGGATGGTAAATGGCTTTATAAATGTTAAAAATCAATTGACTTTGGTTAATAAGCAGCTACTGTAAAACCGCAACAAAATCAAGTCAAATTACATTTCTTTTAAAGCCTGGTTCACCAGTAGTAATAGTCATTGTATTGGGGTTGACTTTGTATTGTATATGCTCTATAAAGCCCAGGGCACTCTGCTGTAATATATTCTGGACTAACCAAAGGCTAGCTCTCGCCATGGCCCTTTCATGTATTAGGCTGCATTCATACTTCGATTTTACATTACGGGTGCCGGATCCGGCTGGGGGAGGGGCAAACTGGGCGATCCCATACCCCAGCCGGACCACCTCTGAACTCCATTTACTTTAATGAGCCGACCGGAGTCAAATGGTGACTCCGGTCGGCTCATTTTTGACCCGTATCCAGTTTTGTGACCGGACTTAAAACCGTAGTATACTACGGTTTTAGGTCCGGTCAGGAAACCGCATACGGGTCAAAAATGAGCCGACCGGAGTAATTGTTTGACTCCGGTCGGCTCATTAAAGTAAATGGAGTTCAGCGCTTGTCCGGCTGGGGTTCGGAAGCCCCCGATTTGCCCCTCCCCCAGCCGGACGGCACCCGTAATGTAAAAATTAAGTTTGAATGCTGCCTTACTTGGATGGTATTATGTTTGAATGGTTGTAGTGTAATACTACACTTCTCCTGCAGATGCATTGCTGGCAACAGGGGAAGGTTTTAGTAGATAACTCCATTAATCCCTACTGAAAATGACGTCTTTATTACCAAAAAAAGTAGCCATGGTACCAATTTTATAAATAAAACAACAAAAATAAAAGCTACGCACTATTCAGCTCATGTACACTTTTAAGATACATCTGTTACATACTTGTCCACTTCACTTTCCTCACTTTACTGAATGGCCACACCCTAATACTGTAGCAAAATAGTAGTTTCAGTTTCTTTAGTGACACTGCTCTATCTTGTCATGTACCTATATACCTATGTTTGCCCATGCTTTTATTTGGATTTTGCCTATTGCTTTGCAATTTGGATTGTTGCTTTTGCCTTTTAAATTGAGCTGGTTCTGACTCACACTTATGTGACTACTGTTCAGTTCCATGACGGTTGCTGTGTCCTGCTGCAAACCAGTGGCTACTCCGAGGGACCTGAAGATCTGGCCCACAATTTCTGAATCCACATAAAAATCTGTGTCCATTTTTATAAGTGCTTTTTTGTCCATATTTTCTTCTTTTTCGTATATGCAAATTTTATTGCACACAATAGTGTGTTCTTCTGTGCCACTGTGCCCCATTAAATTAGCATATACCAGGAGGAAACGGTCCAAACGTAGTCACTGGATGACTACGTTTGGGCCATTAAAATGAATAGGGCCCCGGCTGCAGTATGCCACAGTATATGCCAGCATCATTTTTCTTTGCAGGATGCCAATGGATAGTTGTGACATTTGTGACCATGTGAACCTAACCTTACTTCAGCCACTATTAGGGGGAGCTAAAAAAAACAAACAAAAACAAACAAAAAACTGATGCAATAAGCTTCCTAATGACCCTGAGTCAAAAATTGTACCATGCAGTTTTATAAGAAGAGTAGCAGGGGATTTGGAGCTCTGTATTAGAAAAAAAAACTCTGATACAGGAGTTCTTGCACCTTTATATTGTGAAATTAATCAGCACAAAATTTTTGAATAAAAAAATCTATTGGCTATAAGATAATTAACAGACAAAATTTCCATTTACAGAGCACAGTATTTGGGCTCAACATTGCCTGGTAAAAAATGGATGACATAAATAGGCAGAACAAATATCATTTTTTATGTGAATGTGAACAGGTGTGCCTTTGATGCCGACTCTACTGTTTGGACGGCCCACTCCTTACTAAGATGACGTTGGATCGGCATTCGGAGAATTAATTATTGTCAGCAGGGAGTAATTGTTGATCAGTTGATTGAATGTCTGACAAACCTGTTTTCTCATGACATCTGTTGCTTGCATGATGTAGCGGGGAGGCAGCCCATGACTCCGTGCGAGAATAAGAGCCTGTTCAAGAGTAACACTCAAAGTGCTTCTGCAACACAACATAATAATAGGCTGAATGTCAATAACATAAATAAATAAACCTCAGGATAAATATTATCATTTCTGTAACCAACAAAAGTACATAATGTTATGGTATGCTTGGCAGCAAGCGGAACATTTTATGATAGGTTTTATTGTTTTGAAGTGGATGCTTACAGGCTTCCATATGTTAACTGTCAGTGGCCATTTAAAGGGGTACTCCGCCCAAGAGATCTTATCCCCTATCCAAAGGATAGGGGATAAGATGTCTGATCGTGGGGGTCCCGCCGCTGGCGACCCCGTGATCTTGCACGCAGCACCCCAGTTAAAATCAGTCCCCAGAGCAATCTCTGTGCAGCACCCAGCATTCGTTTAGAATGCTGGGTGATAGCGACGGAGGTCGTGACGTCACGACCACACCCCTCATGATGTCACACCATGCCCCCTCAATGCAAGTCTATGGGAGGGGCATAGAATTGCATTGAGGGGGCATGGTGTGATGTCACGAGGGGCGTGGTTGTGAAGTCACGACCCCCACCACCCGCTCCAAGTTTTCGGAACAAAACGAAGGGGAAGCGGAGTACCCATTTAAAGGGTTATTTCCATTTCAAGCTGCTGTACCCTATCCATAGGAAAGAGAATAATAACATGATCAGTGGAGGTCCAACCACTGCCCCCCCCCCCCCCCCCCCACTGAGAATGGAGGCAAAATTGCCCCTGGATTAAATAGTGCACACTGCAGGTGTACAGCCAGAACCCCATTCACTCTATGGGGCCGCTGGACAATGCTGAGCACTGAACTTGGAAATGTTTGACAACCCTGTAGAGAATAAATAGAGCATTGGTCGTGTGCATTTATTCTGAAGACAATTTTGTCACCATTTATGGGATTTCTGTGCGTCCAAATACCCAGCAATCTGGTTGTTATATAATATCCCTATTAGAAAACTATGGTGGGGATTTGCAAAGCTCTATATCCACAATTTGTGCACAAAATGTTGATTTTTTTGGGGCATTCAACATTTGCACCCTGCTTGCCACTTTTTTTTAAAAGTGGAAAGGGTTTAGAAGAGGTGTGGCCTGCTATGGCCAGGCAGAGTTTCTATAATTTATGTCAGAAATTGGCATACATTTTAAATAAAATCTGGCAAAGAATTTGATTTGTGGAGGATGAGCAGTAGCAAATTCAACAATTTTTTTTTAAGAGGAATGCACTTCAAAATAATATTTGTTGTATCTTACACCAACACAGTTCTCAAATCAAATAGGATTTGCCTGAGATGTAAAAAGAGGGGGTACAGACTGCTAGGATGAGGATAGAATAGCACTGACCAGATAGCATTGTAGTGTATATCAATGCAAACTGCAGAAGCCAAAAGGTGTTTAATGAAAATGTTTAATAAAAAATTATTGCAATTCTGTTTCATTTGTAAAAGTACTTTAAAAGGTATTTATAATGTTAAAGGAGTACTCCAGCGCAAAATAACTTATCCCTTATCCAAAGGATAGGGGATAATTTATAGATCGCGGGGGGTTCGACCGCTGGGGCCCCCCGGGATCTCCTGGACAGGGCCGCGGCAGTCTGCCGAAAGTGAAGTTTCGTCCCCAGCAGAAAGCCACGGCAGACATTCCCCCTCCTGTATATTGCCGCAGCCCCGTACCGAAGATCACGGGGGGGGGCCCCAGCGCTTGGACCCCCCGCGATCTATAACTTAGTTATTTTGCACTATAGATGTCCTTTAAGGAAAAATTCCATCTTTTTAAATAAGGATTTCAGCCTAAACCACTACACAGTAAAAGTATTAGAAATAGACTTATCTCACAAACTTTCATTACCCAGGAATGAAAATATTGAAAAATTCATGTTCTGCCCTGTAACAAATCTCTGGCGCTATATAACTGAGGTTAAAGAGAGATCAGTGACTTTCATTTTTTATTGCCAGCAAATCATGATAACAAATCAATAGTGTATAAACCTCAGATGCTGTAAATGTTCACATTACATTATAAAGCTGTTAACCTTATCTGCAGTATTTGATATGGGCTGATAAAGCTGATGACTTAGTAGAATTGTATTCTTAAGGGAAGATATACTGTCAGAGTGATGTGAATATACACAGATCCTGTAAGATATAGTGTAGGTATCCATCGTGCCTTCAAAACAACTGTGACCCATCGAGGACTGGACTTCATAGACCTCAGAAGGTGTCCTGTGCTATCTGGAACCAATATATTACCAATGGATCCAAAAGTTCTTTAAATGGGCACTGTCATGAAGTAAAAAAATTGATATGTTGTAGTACTTAAGTACTACAACATATCTCTAATATACTTTAATAAAAAAAAAGTGATTTTAAACAAGTTTAAAATCACTTTTAAATTCGGCCACTAGGGGTCACCCTCCTAGTGGCCGAATGCATTCGGCAGTGACGTCACTACTGAGTCGAAATTCAGGCACTGCAGTGCTCGTTCCCGCCTGTCAATCAAACAGGCGAGAGCGAGCACACTGATAGCTGGGGCTTCGCGCATTGGCCAGCTCCACTGGCCTCGCGCACGGCCCCGCCCGCCCCCGTTACCCTGTCCCTGTGCCCACGAGCACGATCGCTACGATCACCGCTAGCAGGCTCCCTGTGCCAACTAGCGGTGTCACAAGAATGCAGAGCGCGGCTCTGTTCCCCGTCCCTGGGCGCGGCTCTGTTCCCCGTCCCAGCTCTCAGGGTACGGGAACAGATTTAAAAGCCTTGTGCGCAGCTAACGTAGTACTGCGTATGCACAGGGCCGCTCTCGGCATTCTTGTGACACTGCTAGTGGGCACAGGGACCCCACTAGCGGTGATGGTAGCGATCGCGCTCGCGGGAGGCATTCTTGTGACACCGTTAGTGGGCACAGGGACCCCGCTAGTGGTGATGGTAGCGATCGCGCTCGCGGGAGGCATTCTTGTGACACCGTTAGTGGGCACAGGGACCCCGCTAGTGGTGATGGTAGCGATCGCGCTCGTGGGAGGCATTCTTGTGACACTATGACACTAGACAATAGGGTGCCTCCAACTGTTTCACAACTACAATTCTCAGGATGGCCTGACAGCTAATAGCAATCATGGCATGCTGGGGGTTGTAGTTGGGAAACAGCTGGAGACACCCTATTAGATAAATAACACTCATGCATAGACGATGTGAGGGCGGAAGCAAGCGCCCAGCAAGGCATCAGTGACGTCGCGCCTGCTGGGAAGCGCTGCTTCCTGCCCTGCTTTATAGAGCAGATTTAGAAGCACTAAATCTGCTCTATTAAAGTGATTTAAAAAAAAATTGAAGCCAGGTAGGGGGTTAGGGCTAGATTACTACTAGGTAGGGACATATTAGATTATATATTACTTGGTGGGAGCTACCCTTTAAGTTGTGAGTTGTCACCTTAATGGATTGGACTTGTTTTTCCAGCATATCCAAGAGATGCTCAATTGGATTAAGATCTGCAGAATTTAGGTAACACCTTAAACTCTTTGTCAAGTTCTTCAAATCATTCCGGAACAATATAGGAAGTATGGCAGGTTGCATTATCCTAGTGAGGCTGCTGCCATTGGGGAATACCACTGCCATGCCAGGGTTACTTGGTCTGCATCAATATTTAGGTAAGTGGTACATGCAAAGTAAAAGAACTACATCTACTGTACTGTACATCTACTGTAACCCTGTGGTATACTGTAAGCACCAGGATAATTCAGTCAGACTAAGGCTATGTTCCCAATCAGTTTCTTGAGAAACTTTTTGAGCTTGATTTTGGTCAGTATTCTTATCAAAACCAGAAGTGGAACTAACACAGAGAAAAACTATTGACCAAAATGAAGCTATAACCTTAGGGTGTTCTCGTAATTTTTGCTTCAAATTTCATGAAATAATGGCAAAATAATGTGAATATCAAGGAATAGAAAAACAGAACTAATTTCTTTAAAAAAAACTGCTCCCTGTCTGTCTCCAGGTTGGGTGTGGTTCTGCAGTTCAGTTCCATTGAAGGGAACGGAGCCAAGTTGTAATACCACACACAACCTGGGGACAAACACAAAGCTGCTTTTGAAAGAAATTAGCTCTGTTTTTCTATTCCTGGATAGCCCCTTTAACATCCCCACCAAAGCATTTACCTTTATCTATTGAAATATACAGGCAACCTGACATGGCTTATGTATCGAACCTGTTAACATAACAGTCAGTGATGAGCTTCTCTTATTGGCCATCAAATTAGGTCCAATTATTGCCGAGTAAAGTAGATTTATATTAATGTATACAGTCTCATTTACGACCCCCAGTATAATCAGAAACAATTAGCGCTGTTGACTCATGTGAGTAATGTGAACACATCCATATTAAACATAAAATGCTGAATTAAGCCTTAGCTGCATATTTCTTTATAGCTTGTCATTTCTTCAACAAGTAGGGTATAAAAAATCTAATGGCAGCATTTTGCTTAGGCAAGTGAACTAAGGAGAGGATTTTCAAGATGTGAATTACACTGCGGCACATAAAAAGTCATTCCCAAAGATTAGATTGTAAGGCTTTTAGCTGAATGAAAAAAAAGTCTGGCTTCTGCACAGTTATCTCCGAGAAGACCTGATTGACTGCACCCCAGACACTGGCAATACTTACTCAATTACTCTCCTCAGGCTATTGCAGAATAAATGCTGCGCATGTTCCTGGTGGTAGGGAGAACGGTATGGAACAGGGTTGCAGTAAAGTCTTGTTCCAGTCAACCCTCCCTAGAAATACAATCCTGTACAAACATCGTTCTTTCCTCCGTATTCTCTCTATAGTCGCCTGACTTCATTTTGAATCAATATACAGAGCTTGCAGAATGCTGCACATATTATCATACAAATTATCCTTTGCTTTTAATGTAAACCTGGGAGAAAATGGCTCAGGCTGCGATATCAAGTACAGTGTGATATAGGATGAGGATCAAAGTATTACTATTGCATCATACAAATAGCAGAGAATATGTGAAGTAGGATAAAACTGCAGATGCCACAAGCAGGACTGCATGCATAAAATCCACTGCACACAAAAGTGCAGATATAGGCATTTTTTTTCATCTTATTTTCTCATTTCAGGCCACATTTATGAATACTGCAGGGTCTGTGAAGGCGGTGCATGGCACAGGGAATCACTCTGATGTTCCATAAATCCTTGTTTGGGAACAATTCTATGAAAATCTAATTTTAGAAATGTGTGCAAATTTATTAGGAGAAAATGAAAATTTTGCACGGACATAAGAATTCAGAGCCTTTTCTATTAAATTTATCTCTGGAGGCCCCCAATTTTGTAGATCAGCGTTTAGATATTTCTATGCCTTGACTTGAGTCACCTGTGGTAAATTCAGGGGACTGGACAGGATTTGGAAAGACACAGCCCTAACTATATAAGGTCTCACAGACACATCCGAGCAAAAACCAATCCATGAGGGGGAAATAACTGCTCGTAGACCTCAGGATTGTGTGGAGGCACATAGGTTGAGAAGAGTACAGACACCTTTTGCTTCATTAATAGTTCTCAAGAGCACAGTGATCACCCTAATTCTTTAATTGAAGAAGTTAAGAATAACTAGGACTCTTGCTAGAGCTGATCACCTTGCCAAACTAAGTAATTGGGAGAAGTGACCCTGGGCCATCACTGCAGCACTTCACCAATCTAAAAAAAGAAGCCTCTTCTCAGTAAAATACACATGAACGTGCCTAGAGTTTGCAAAAAGCTTCTAAAGGACTCTTAGACAGTGAGAAACAAGATTGTCTAGTGTAATGAAACCATTCGGTCATGCCTGAATGAAACCAGGCACTGCCCATGACCTGCCCAATCTTACCTACAATTAAACATGGTAGAGGCAGCATCATGCTGTGAGGGTGCATTTCAGTGGCTGGGACAGGGAGACTGGCCAGGTTTGAGGGAAAGCTGGATGGAGCAGAATACAGAGATATTTAGAGATATTCAAACTTAATTCAGAACTCTGGACTTTAGACTGGGCCAAAGAGTGACAATGACTCTAAGCACACAGCCAAGACAACATAGGAGTGGCTTAGGGACTCCTTTAGTGGCCCAGACAGAGCCCTGACTTGAACCCTATCAAATTACTTCTTATGCTCTTTGCACTTTGTATGTTTTTGAATTGATTAAGTTGCCTACTTTGTATAATGCACTTTATTATATTGCTGCTACACTATTGTGACTAACTATAGGCTGGTGTATATACCCCCTTCCATGCACTTTATTTGTGTTGCTGCTATATCTCTCCTCTTAAAGGAGTAGTGCACTGTATTTACACTGCTAGTTGTAAGTGGGGTTCATTGTATCCTGTTGCACTTTATATGTTGCATATTCAGTACTGGCGTGCATAGCCCCAATTTTTGCCAGTTTCCACCATAGCACCATTTTACATGATTTTATTCTTGTTTTGTCTATTTCATGCATTTATGTCAATAAAAAAACTTTGTTACATTTATGATCTATGTACTCTGTCTTTAATGTGTTAGACATATGGTTTTGGCGTAGATCAGTTACGCACGGGAAGTTTTTGTGTATATGATAGATACCTGCAGGAAATCCTTGGCAGGCAATGCTATCCTAAAGGTCAATTCATATCACCCATGGCATGTGGTGTTCCCGTGGGTGAACTAACCTGTGCTAGGAGGAATTGTTCTACTGAGTCAGGTTTTCAAATGGAGTCAAATGTAGTTTGAACTTGGCTTAGAAGTAGTGTCTATCCTGAATGGAGGTCTCACTTGAAGGTGAAACAAAAAAGCAGACATGATCTCTTGACTACAAAAAAAAAAGTAAGTGATCAACAAAGGCCGGTTACTTTTGTTACCATGTAGAACATTGAGATGAGAGATAAGTCAGCTTTCTGAAAGTTCGGAAAGCTGGCTTATCTCTAGTCCCGATGTTATACAATGCCTAATGTTCGAAAAATGTCCCCGGTTCGACAGTAAAAAGTTGCAATTGTAAGTTGTTGTTCTCTTTGACTCTCCTCTGAAAAGTGGCAACATGGGAGCCTCAAAACAACTCTTATATGTACTGAAAACAAAGGTTGTTCAACATTATCATTTCGGGGAAGGCTACAAAAAGCTATCATAGAGATTTAAAGGGGTACTCCGTTGTGAACAGTGATCTCTGCTGCGATCTCTGCTGCGGCACCCCTGCTTTTTGGTGCACAGAGCGTACTCCACTCCGCACCTGATGACTGGCGATGGTGGCGGCCATGCCCCCTCCATTCACGTCTATGGGAGGAGGCATGACGGTTATGTACTAGCCATCATGTCCCCTCCCATAGACATGAATTGAGGGGGTGTGGTATGACGTCAGGAACACGGAAGCCGCAAGCTTCCGTGTCCCAGACGCCACCGCTCCCGGCCTGGAGATCGCGGACCCCAACGATCTAACATCTTATCCCCTATTCTTTGGATAGAGGATAAGATGTTTACAGCGGAGTACCCCTTTAAGCTGTCAGTGTCCACTGTGAGGAACATAGTGAGGAAATGAAAGACCACAGGCACAGTTCTTGTCCAGGACAGAAGCGTAGCAGGTCAAGTAAAATATCAGAGAGGCCTAGGTGAAGAATGGAGAGAAAGGTTAAAAACAGACCACCTCCAAAGACCTACAACATCATCTTGCTGCAGATGGTGTCACTGTGCATATTTGCACAAGGAGAAACTGTGTGGGAGAGTGATGCGGAAGAAGCCTTTTCTGCACACATGCCAAAAACGGAATCCTTTGAGGTATGCAAATGCACATTTGGACAAGCCCGCTTCATTTTGTGAGAAGAATAAAAAAAAAAAAAAGATTGTGTAGTGGTGAAGCTGGATTACTGCAGTGTAGCTCCTATTCACTTTAATGGGAGCTGCACTGCTTGAGCTTATCCTCTATTATTTGGCAGTCTTGCAGCCTGTCCATTAAAAAAAATAAAAAAAAATAAAAAAAACTCTGCCATAGTACCCCTTTAAGCTTCCGGTGTTAGCAAACACAGACAGATAGCTTGTTTTTTTTAATAACAAGTTTGTTGTCTGTCTTGTATATTCAACATATTTTAAATAAAATAATAAAAGTTAGCTAGCTATGTTTAGGCAATGGGAAGACATGCTATTGATAAAATATAATATTTAGAAAAATAAAAACAAAATAGCCCATCAGAGTCATATACCCAGATACACAGAACTGCTGTATATACTGTATGTGATCTGAATGCCCACAAATTTCTGATATTTCAATTTCCAATAGCTTTTTATTAAAAATGAAAATCGGTCTCGATGGAAGTATCCATATATTAAAAAGCAGCACTCTGTATAGATATAAGCAGCAGGGATTCACTATTGGACATCCCTATGTTTCCCAGGCAGCTAGTTTAACTAAATAGGGTTATACTGAAAATTATTTTAAGTGATATATGTACTGCATAAAAGCAGTACCTTGTAGTGAGAACATTTAGGAGCAATAACACATATTATTATATTATAAAATGCTATGTTTTTCCTTACAGTATGTGTACATGTTTAAAGCAATATGGAGATTAATGATAATTTGTAAGTCAGTGTACTAGGATATCAATGAAAGCTATAAGGTTAAAACGCAACTCTGCAGTCTCCGAGTCTCTGCTTCAATGATGAATCCCAATGACCCATATGTTTACTTACATATTTTACTGGATATATTTATGCTTGGGTAGCAATTTTTATATTTTTCAGACTGTATAAATTAGATCTTTATACAGTATGGAGGTGATTTATCATTTGAGCAGATTTTTGCGCTAAGCGAAACCTGCAGCACAAGAATGTGGTTTTTCCAGTTGCTGCACAAGATTTATGATGTTACGCACGTCATAAAGCCAGTGCAAACAACATACAAATAGAGCAAAATAAGATGATTATTTCAGCACAAGTCAATGCGCAAAAAAACAAAAAAAACAAACAAACAGGTATTCTACCTTGGTATTTACTTGTATTTAACAATTTTCCCTACATTTTTTTTTTTACACCTGCTCTGAGCTGTTGGGTTTTCCAGAGCTCAAATCCATCACATTTTATGTGGAAACATTAGTAAATTTGTAGTTTTTTTTTTTTTTCTGAAAATTTAGTTTTTTTTTTTTGGAGACACACCTCTTTTCCCTGATGGCCACTTCCTTTTGTAGGGTTTTCTGGGTAAAGAGGAGAGTTAGTAGGGTTTTTTAGTTTTTTTTTGTCAGAAATTCTGGTGCATGTGACACAAAAAAACCTACAAAATCTTCTCAGAAAAGCCTTAGTAAATAAGACCCACTGTGCATGCAATTTTACAGTTGCACACAGTTGATACATTGCCCACTATGTGTCCATTTGTAGGGGAATTGTCTGTTTTCTTCTTATATTAGCAACAAATGGGAATAAAACTGAAGGCCACCAGTTTTTGAGCTACCTCATTAATGGCAAAAAGCTATTGTGACAGGGAGAAAAGTGACCCCACACTTACAAACAAGGAATCATGGGACTTGTAGCTTAAGGGAACAAGCACCAACAGGAAAAAGCCAGTTCACAAAACAATAGCCACATCGTTATGGTGATTTCACAACATTTAGCCCCAAGACAAACATGGATCCTTCCTAAGCATTGCTGTTACTGTCTGGCAGGTATGTACTAAAATCACCTTATGGTGGATAACCCCCATTAACACATTATGTGAAATTAAACATATTTCAAATTTACAAGCATTTCTGAAAATGTGTTGTTTAAGATGTATATATGAATTATTATTAATTATATTATTATTATTAAGCCCAGTGGCAGACTATTTCTGGACATTACAGAGTTTGGAAAGATTTTGCTTTTATTGTATAAAGGGAGCACCCAATGGAAGACAATTTCAATCATAAAAATATTTTACCATTTTGTTCTTGCAGCTGCTGCTATGCATAGCTATGTGTCTCCATGGCTACAGACTTCTTGCTAACTTACTGAAAGAACATCAAGAGGTAGGAAATAGACAAAATACAGTTAGGGAAATTTATCAAAACCTGTCCAGAGGAAAAGTTGCCCAGTTGCCCATAGCAACCAATCAGATGGTTTCTTTAAGTTTTAAAAAGGCCTCTTAAAAAAGAGAAGATGCAATCTGATTGGTTGCTATTATCAACTGCTCCACTTTTCCTCTGCACGGAATTTGATAACACCCCCCCCCCCCCCCCAGTATGACAGCAGGATCTGACTATACACAGTCTGATTGTAGTCTGTATACATGATGACACAGAAGTTTGCATATAACCAATAATAAATAAAACTTTTTTTATGTTAGATGTATCTTATAGAGTGAAGCAATATAACAGGTCAGACATATTCTTGCATAGTAAGGGTATGTTCACACTGCGGAATTCCCGCCGAATTCCGCGAGTGAAATTCTGCACAGTGAACGTTAGCATCTGTGTGAATGGATCGTCCGCGAGACCCGTTGGCTGAGAATTCCGCTGCTGAAATTGTTCCGCGCAAAGAAAGAACATGTTCATTCTTTGCGTGGAAGTCCTTGAGCACTGCAAAGCAGTCATTGGTGATGGCGCAGTGCTGGGCGGTCCTACCGCCGCCGCCGGCTCCATCTCTGCTTGCTGAATTCCGCAAGCGGAGATTCAGCTGCTAATCTGTAGTGTGAACATACCCTAAAAATGTACAGTGTGTTAAAGCGGTATTCCCACCCTAGACATCTTATCCCCTATCCAAAGGATAGGGGATAAGATGTCTGATCGCGGGGGTCCCACCGCTGGGGACCCCCGCAATATTGCATGCGGCACCCACCTGTTTTTTAGTCCAGAAGCGCTGGAGGGTCTGGGTCGCGACCATGGGAACGGAAGTCCGTGACGTCAGGACTCCGCCCCATGTGACGCCACGCCCCGTCCCCTCAATGCAAGTCTATGGGACGGGGCATGACGTCACCCGGGGGCGGAGTCCTGTCGCAACCCAGACCCTCCAGCGCTTCCGGACAAAAAACAGGTGGGTGCCGCATGCAATATTGCGGGGGTCCCAAGTGGCGGGACACCCGCGATCACACATCTTATCCCCTATCCTTTGGATAGGGGATAAGATGTCTAGGGTGGGAGTACCCCTTTAAACGAAACAATTTTTTCATCACATACGGTATTTTTCTGTTTAAACTGAAAATCATTTGACAGCTTGGCCTTATTTTGACAAGATACAATAAAAACAAGCACAAACACTAAGGTTCGGCCATCAGATACTACTAGGTATATGAGGCCATAATGCTACTACAAAGGCTACTACACAGGCAAATAACCCTTTTAATTTTATTTGTGACAAATTGTTATTGCTTCTGAAAAGCAGATTTCTTTTTAGAAGAGAAGAATAATAAATATCCAGTCACATCCAGCCTGGGATATACCTGACAAATGTATATGGGTCAATGACAACAGCGGAAGAGCTATTAACCATGTTGTCACCTAGGGGGGTCATTCGGAATGGTAGAAGCACATCTTCTGTTATGTGAACACATGCAGTGAAGCAGGGCTACTAGGGGAGATTCATTTGACAAGTCTGCTTCCCAAGATGTCAGTATTGTTTTATAATGTGTCATCAATTCTATATGATTTAGGACTTGGCCTGCCACAGTCTTCTATAAACAGCCATTATGTGAATGCCTTGTATTTCCCCTGTAACTTATATGTCAGACCCAGTTACAGAGATAATCAGCAACCAAAATGTATTTTTGTGAGAAAACTGTTTTTTTTTAATGTAAAACAAAAATGTACATATATGTAAAGTTGAAAAATAAAAGAATTAAACAAGCTTACATTTTTTTTTTAAATCAGAAAATACAGCACTATTCCACTAGCCCTGTCCCCTATATGCACCCCTATTTAGTAATGTCTATAATGGAAAGAGAACACAATTTAAACCTGTGGCCCTGATTTACTATTGTAAACCCGACCAGACCAACTCTCCATTTTATTGTGAAAACCCCAAAAAAGTGGCATGGCCCCCAGGAAAATGGGGTGTGGTCTCTGAAAAGGGTGCATTTTCGAAAAATCACAGCATTTTTACTAAGGTTTCCACCCAGCTCAGAGCAGGTATAAAAAAACAGAAAAGCAAAATGTATGGAAAAGTGCAAAATGTTGGGAAACCTTAGTAAATACCGTGGAAAAATATCTGTTGGGAAAAAAACTCCACAAAGAAAACTCCACTCCACTCTGAGTAAATCAGTCCCAGTATGTTAGTGTCAATTTGTGCAATTAACTCCTTTACTACCCTTGACTTATTGATATGTCATGGGTTGGGTAAGGAAAACATGGCGCAGGCCTGCAAGTCAGGTCCCCATCATAACCGGCAGATGCCCACTGCTGTCAGCTGACATCTGCCGGTAATGATGAACATCAGAGATGTCACCTATGACCATCATTTAAATGGTCAAATGCTGCGATCTATACTGATCATGGCATTTAAGCATTTAATGTTGGTAATTCTTGGTGTCTAGTGGTCCCACTGGCACCCCTGCAATGTAGTCACAGGGGTGCCTATGAGTTGCTAGGGAAACATTACATTGATCTTTTAATGCCATCTACTGCAGGCTTATAATAGGCCCCTAGTGGGGGCCAAAAAAAATGTGTAAATACAAGTACCCCCCCCCCCCCCCTTTACCAGTTTTCAAATAAAACACTGTAAAATATATAAAATAAACATATTTGGCATACCATGTGCATAATTATCCGAACTTTTAAGTTATTACACTCTTGATCCTGCATGGTCACTGACGTTAAAGCAAAAAAAATAAAAATAAAAATATTTTACTTCTGGTGACCTCACGTGTCAAAAAGCCAGAACTACACAAAAGAGATACAATTCAGAACAACAGCTCATGGTGAAAAAAATAAACTCTAGTACAAACTCTAGTACAGCTCCTTAGATAGAAAAATAAAAAAAAGTCATAGGGGTCAGAACATAGCAATATATAGATTTCTATTTATTTAAAAAAAAATTTAACCATAAAACGGAACCAAAACAAGTTTGATATCTCTTGAATTGTACTGACCCCCTAGAATAAAGGGGAATGACAACATACTCATGTGGTCTGGAAGGTCCTAGTGGTGGAGTCCTCAGCAATTATACATGTATCACCTGTCATGTGGGTAGGTTTGAGGCTAGATTCAAACTAAGGTATCTACAGCCAGAAATAATCTGCTCACAGATTCCGAAGATGGCAGGTGCCAAGTCAGTCCCCATAGACGGCAATGTATTCCACATGTATTCTGCCAAAGGACAGAGATTGTTTCCATCATGTGCACTGCGCAGTGGAATCCCACTGAATCCCGCTCGGAAAATCTGTAGTGTGAATGCAGCCTAAAGTGTTACTGCCATTTGTAAAAACTTTTGCCATGTCGGGTTTTAGCCCTGAGACCTGCTGTGATTGAAGGTTATTAGCTGGTGAAGTAAGGGGCTGCGCAAGCTTCACTACCCATTTGTCAATCAAATCTGATTCTTTCATTAAATTAGTCTATGGAGTGAAAGAGTAAGATCGAGCATCTGGCTGGGGAGTGAAGAGCTCTGCCATGCACTTCAGTGACTTTAGGACATAGACCTTTTTAGGATCTAAATTGATGACATGTTTGGACAGTAATGATTTAGATCTATTTCATGGGCTAGCCCTTCTACTACATTCCTTTTGTTTGCAAAATACAGATGGACCGATTGAATAGATGGTCATTTTTATGAGTTCATAGCTGTATACTTGACCTGCAAACCTCAGTCATCAGCAATGTGCATTCTGTATAGCAGAAAAAAATCCCTGAAAATACCCAAACTCTCATTCCTAATTTAACAATATTGTTCTACAATTGAATCCCATATTTGCTAATCAAACAAATCCACAGTAAACACCAAGGGTAAACATTCCAAAATGTTCAAAGACAAACATTATTCTATGTTATGTCTGAGAATTTCAGTTCAAACCAAATGATGTCTATTGTGCGAGAAACTTGAACTGAATTGCATTAAGACAAATACATACAGATCTATCACAAAAAGAGAACAACATAATGCAGCCGATAACAATAATTCAAAAGGCACATAGCTTACATAAATGCTACAAAATCAGCGGATTTCACTGAATAGACCCCTGTTAAGCAGAGCAATTTTCCTTCATGCAGAATATCTATTCAATTTACGTTAATAGAAACCCCCAGATCCCTAAATAATCTGATGCATCAATGAAAATGTGTGATAATAACTGCAAAGCACAGTGCAGTCACTTGGTAAAATACAGCAGTGTCTCGTGGGTAATAATGTCAGGACCAAAAATGTGTCCACAGGTCCCTTTCAGCCCTAAGCAATCTATATAAAGCTCCTCTTGAAATCTTAGATCATCCTAAATTGCTGTGCTTCCTCTGTGCCAAGCATAATCAATTTAGCATAAGTATCACGCTAGAGAAGCCGAGGCAGCCATCACAAACTGACCCTATGAGCTTACTGAAAGCACAAGTTCATTGTCGCCCTGAAGAATCCTCTTTGTATTCACTATTTATGGAGATTAAATGTATTTCCCCCTAGCAGTATTGCAGTCATCTGCATTATTTAGCACACAATTAATTATTATGTCAAAGAAAGTTTTCATTTCTTTCTCGACTGTATCAAAATAATGAAGAATAGAAGCTGGGAAAAATAATGTGCCCCTATGAAAGACCCTGTGTGTGTAGGGCCCCTGAAAGGTGAGCTAATAACCAGAAGTGTTCCCTAAAGAGGGAGATCATTGCAAAATTTAACCTGTTCAGGACGTGGGGCGTATGCATACGCCCGTTGGAATTCCGGTCCCCGCCGCTAGCCGGTTGGGGGCTGGACTGGGATGCCTAATGGAATGATTCAGCAGGCATCCTGGCACATCGCAGAGGGGCGTCCTGAGACCCCCCCATGTCGGCGATTGCAGAAAATCGCATGTCAATTCAGACATGCGATTTTCTGTTATTCCGGGCTGATCGGGTCTCTGGTGACCCGATCACCCAGAAAATAGGGATGATCAGAGTGGTCAGTGACACCCCCGATCATCCAGCAGGATAGGAGCGAGGTCGCAGTGCTGTGATCTCCTCCTATCCCCTGCCATTAGTCAGAACTGAGTTCTGACCAATGGCAGCGCAGGACAGGGGGTTGCCATGGAAACCCCCCGTTCTGCCCACCCCTGGATGTCGGGCAGAATTGGGGGGAGAAGATGGAGACCGGTACCTTGCCTGAAGATGGCGTGGGGACCGAAGATCATCGTGGAGACTGCAGAGTTCCCGGCTCAGGTAGGGAAACGACAGGGGCGGGGGGGTGCTTGGGGGAAATGAAAGTGAAAGTAAAGCGATCTTTACTGTGGCAACCGCTAGGAAGGCCGAACTGCAACTCTCAGCATGCCCAGCTGTCTGAGCATGCTGGGAGTTGTAGTTTTGCAACATTTGGAGGGTCACAGTTTGGAAACCACTGTTACAGTGGTGCCCAAACGATAGCCCTCCAGATGTTGCCAAACTACAACTCTCAGCATGCCTAGACTGCCCAGACAAGCTGGGAGTTGTAGTTCTGTAACATCTGTCCCTTCAGATTTTGCAATTTTCATGAAATTTTTGAAAATTGCTGCTCTACTTTGAAGCCCTCTAATTTTTTCAAAAAGTAAAAATATGTCCATTTTATGATGCCAACATAAAGTGGACATATTGTATTTGTGAAGGAAAAAAAATATTTGGAATATCCATTTTCCTTACAAGTAGAGAGCTTCAAAGTTAGAAAAATGCTAAATTTTCCAAATTTCCATGAAATTTGGGAATTTTTCACCAAAAAAGGATGCAAGTAACGCCGAAAATTTACCACTAAAATAAAGTAGAATATGTCACGAAAAAACAATCTCATAATCAGAATTTTCGGTAAAAGCGTTTTAGAGATATTAATGCGTAAAATGACGGTGGTCAAAATTGCGAAAAAGGGCTCAGTCCTTAAGGTAAAAAAGGGCTCAGTCCTTAAGGTGAAAAAGGGCTTGCGTCCTTAAGGGGTTAAAGGGGTACTCCACCCCTAGGCATCTTATCTCCTATACAAAGGCTGCGGCACCCCAGAAATCTGATGCACGGAGGGAACTTCGCTCTGTGCAGGATGACTAGCGATGTGGAGGCTCATGATGTCACGGTCACGCCCCACCCATGATGTCATGCCCACGCCCCCTCAATGCAAGTCTATGGGAGGGGGCGTTCGTCACGCCCCCTCCCATAGACTTGCATTGAGGGGGCGTGGCCATGATGTCATGAGCAGGGCGTGGCCCCCACCATCAGACATCTTATCCCCTATCCATTGGATAGGGGATAAGATGTCTAGGGGCAGAGTACCCCTTTAAATAGGGTCTTCCATAGGCAGGTAATTGGACATGCCCAACGCTTTTCCTGCTGAGAGAGATTACTCTTGACTATAAGACACCCCATACATCTATACAGTTGGGCAAAAAAGTATTTAGTCAGCCACCAATTGTGCAAGTTTTCCCAATTAAAAAGATGAGAGAGGCCTTTAATTTTCACCATAGGTTTGCTCAACTAGGAGAGACATAATGAGAAAAAAAAAAATCTATAAAATCACATTGTCTGATTTTTTAAGACTTTATTTGCAAATTATGGTGGAAAATAAGTATTTGGTCAATAACAAAAGTTCGTCTCAATACTTTGTTATATACCCTTTGTTGGCAATGACAGAGGTCAAACATTTTCTGTCAGTCTTCACAAGGTTTTCACACACTGTTGCTGGTATTTTGGCCCATTCCTCCATGCAGATCTCCTCTAGAGCAGTGGTGTTTTGGGGCTGTCGCTGGGCAACATGGACTTTCATTCCCTCCAAAGGTTTTCTATGGGTTTGAGATCTCGAGACTGGCTAGGCCACTTGAGGACCTTGAAATGCTTCTTATGAAGCCACGCCTTTGTTGCCTGGGCGGTGTGTTTTGGATCATTGTCATGCTAAAAGACCCATCCACGTTTCATCGTCAATGTCCTTGCTTATGGAAGGAGATTTTACAAAAAATTTCACGATACATGGCCCCATTAATATTTTCCTTTACACCAAAAGGATGATTTTTCCACCCCCATGCTTTACAGTAGATATGGTGTTCTTTGGATGCAACTCAGCATTCTTTCTCCTCCAAATGAGTTGAGTTTTTAACAAAAAGTTCTACTTTGGTTTCATCTGACCATATGACATTCACCCGATACTCTTCTGAATCATCCAAATGCTCTCTAGCAAACTTCAGACGGGCCCGGACATGTACTGGTTTAAGCAGCGGGACACATCTGGCACTGCATGATTAGAGTCCCTGGCGGCATAGTGTGTTACTGATGGTAGCCTTTGTTACTTTGGTCCCAGCTCTCTGCAGCTCATTCACTAGGTCCCCCCGTGTGGTTCTGGGATTTTTGCTCACTGTTCTTGTGATCATTTTGACACCAAGGGGTGAGATCTTGTGTGGAACTCCAGATGGAGGGAGATTATCAGTGGTCTTGTATGTCTTCCATTTTCTAATAATTGCTTCCACCATTGATTTCTTCACACCAAGTTGCTTGCCTATTGCAGTTTCAGTCTTCCCAGCCTGGTGCAGGTCTACAATTTTGTTCTGATGTAAAGGGAACTATATGTCAATCAAAGATGGTTTGGGCGGTAAGAGCCAATGATGAAATGTGCAAGACTGTGGCACTTGGGCACATTGGCTCCACCTCCTTGACTGTTGACCAAAATAAAAATGTGATTCTATAGGTTTGGCAACCACCATTAGTTTCAGGAAAGGAAGAGTTTGCTTTAATAGCCTAACAGCTACCCAATGGTGTCTGCAGCTCTTAGCAGAGTAAGCACACTTTGGTTATCACTTGTTATTACTGTCACTTACATCAGAAACATGAATATGAGATAACTAGAATTTATTGTATGAAAACTTTGACCCTCATTTAGGTAATCTGCCTTTTTCTCTCAGCTTTTGCGCCCAAATTGTGTCACATGGTGGTGTGTCAGATTTTGCAGCCAAAAATTCCAGAAAAATCTACCAATTCTCTGTTTTACCCACAAAACTGGAAAAGGGGTGTGTCCTAAAGGGAAAGGGCTGTAGCCCTGGAAAATGTGCATGTCCCCAGTTCACAGTTTAAAAACATAAATAAACATAAATAAATAAATAACAAATGGATTTGAACTCTGGGAAACCCGACAGCTCATAGCAGGATATATATATATATATATATATATATATATATATATATATATATATATAGAGGGAAAAGCGCCAAATTAGTAAATATTATAGAAAAATATCTGCCAGAAAAAAAAAAACACCAGAAAAACTACACTTTTCTCTTGGCAAATCAAGGCCATTTTGTGAGCGTGTATTTATATATTTTTCAGCTCTTACCAGCAAATACAGCTGCCAGTTCCCCTTTCAGAACAGATTTAGTGAAAGGACAAATGGTAACATATATGTTATCAGTGATTGTAACTATGAAATCTTAATGAATTTTCTCTTACCACAGAATCACCAAGATTACAAATAACATTGCAAATCACTATGAACGGCAATACAAAACATTGTTAGCTTTGGGAATGATACAAGAATAAAGCAGGACCGTATGGGAAAATTCTAATTCCCTGCAACTTTCCTTGTACCCCCCCCCCCCCCCCCAGCAGCCTATACTTGTTTACAGCAATCTGTAAATGTAACCATCTGATTTTCAGTCCAACTGTAGATAATTTGAAACTTCCTAGTCAGCTATCCTGTATGTTGAGATAACCCCTATAGCTAAGAGAAGTGATTCCATCAATACCATTATATAAAGACATTTCCACGGGCAGCCCTGCTGTATGGCTCCTATTACAATCAAAAGCAGCGTATGCCGAACAGAGGAGTCAAGAACACAGAGTGCACGCTCTATAGATGATGACAGCAGCGCAGCATGAAACAGGAAAAATCGCTTTACCTTCTAAAGAAACACTGAAGAATATAACATTAAATTGCATTCATGTTTCCTTGAAACACGGGATACACTTTCTGTAATTTTCCAATATACTCTGCACAGTAGCTCAAAACTAAATTCACTCTATAAATTGATGCTCCTATATGAAGCTATCTTCCTGATCTTATACTAAGAAACACTTACAAGTGGGAGGGTTCCAATATTAATAATCTCACAGGGCTTTTAATATTGATGATAATAATAATGATAATAATTCATAATTAATTTATGGCTGCAACCTAATGGCAGCAAATATGAAATTATCTCAATATTGTCCAATAGATCATATTAGAGACAGGTCTGCTGTACTTCTAGTCTTAATATTACAACAAAAATACATCCTCGAAAAAGAAAGAAACAAAGATAGGCTGGGTTCACACCACGTTTTGATAAATACGGCTCCCGTATACGGTTGGGAGGAGGGGGGCGGGGCTTAATCGCGGCGCCCGCACTCAGCCGTATTTGGGAACCTTATTTAATGTATGTCTATGAGCCGACCGGAGTGAACCGCAGCCTCCGGTCGGCCTCGTTTTCGGCCGTATGCGGTTTCCCGACCGCAGGCAAAAACGTGGTCGACCACGTTTTTGCCTGCGGTCGGGAAACCGCATACGGCCGAAAACGAAGCCGACCGGAGGCTGTGGTTCACTCCGGTTGGCTCATAGACATACATTAAATACGGTTCCCGAATACGACTGAGTGCGGGCGCCGCGATTAAGCCCCGCCCCCCTCCTCCCAACTGTATACGGGAGCCGTATTTAACAAAACATGGTGTGAACCCAGCCATACTCGCTCCTTGTGTATTATCTCGGTGTATGTGTGTGATCTTGTTCCACAACTGTATTTCTTAGGCGAATGTACATATCTGGAGTGGTTGTGCTAGAGGAGTTCGGTCGGTTATTGAATGAAACATTATAGATCGGGAGCGGACTCATGACGTACGCGTACGTCATGGGTCCTTAAGAGGTTAAGTAAAGCCGAAACGCGTCACTTTTTTGTCTACCATGGCTTATAATAAGAAAGAACGGGTGCTGGACATTTCCGTTCTTTCTTGCGATTCCTGGATGAGGTCCACGTCAGGTCTGTGTGCCCATTGTGGGGTGAGCTGTAACGCACTTGTGCTCTCAAACACAATTTTTATTAATCCAAAAAAATTTATTTCTATAGTATGTAATTTTGGATTAAACACTTTCTTTAGGCTAGGCTTCCACTTTTTTTTTTTTTTACAAAAACGCCAATAAAAACGTCCATTCTGCTGCATGGCGTTTTTTTTTTTTTTTAAACGCTGCGGCCAGATGTTAGCTGCAAGTCAATAGTAAACTGCAAAATGCCAAATCCACTTGGTGTTTTTCAGTTTGGCGTTTTTTAAATCCTTTTGGCGTTTTTGGGCTCCTTGGCAGTTTTTAAAAAACAACTTCTTGTCGAGACTTTGGCGTTTTTTCGAGAAAATCTTGCCGTTTTTCTCCCATAGAAGTTTATGGGAGTGAGAAAACGCCAAGAAGAATGCCATGGGGGTTTTAACTTTGGCGTTTTTTATTCTCTTTTGGACTTTAGCAATCCAAAAAAGTGATGGAGATACATTTTTTATTAAAATTTAGTAGGGTACCATTAAAAAATAGTAATAAAAAAGATACAGTAGTGATGGAAAAAATTGTATTTAACAAAATTTATCTTTTTTATAACAAAATTTTAACAAATTTTTAAACAGGGATCAATTTATGTGGGCGGGTAGGGCACTAAAAATTTAGCCGACAATAATAAAAATGTAGTGTGTGTGTTTTTTTTTATTTTTTTTAAACATTTTTTAGGTAGTACTACTACACCCAGCATGGAACACACTATTCCATGATAGGAGTAGTAGTTACCTGTACTAATTGAAAGATTGCCGGGGTCCATTGCGATCCTCCTGTATAATGTAAAGATGCGGCCGGCCGCTCTTTTACGATCCCCTGCACCATATATATATACACATATTCATATTTCCCGCAGAGAGCTGTGATTGGTCAGATGGTTCCAGATGGTTCTAGGAATATGTGTATATATATATATATATATATATATATATATATATATATATACATATATATATATATATATATATATATATATATATATATATTCACGTCAGTGCAGGGGACCATAGAAGAGCAGCCACCCATATCTATACATTATACAGGGGGATCACAGCGGGTGTCAGGAGTTACACTCGCTGCAATCTGTCTATTAATGCAGGTACTACAGCTCCCAGCATGAAGCAGAGTGTGCTCCATGTTAGGAGTAGTAGTACCTGCAGTAAGGGACAGATCACAGCGGGTGTCACTCCTCCTGACACCCGCTGCGATCTTCCTGAAGTGACTGTCGGGATCAGCTGTTTTCAAGGCTACAGAGCCGGGTGAACAGCTGATGCCCAGCAAGAACTTACAGTGAGCCTGCAATGTGTATACAGTATTCACATTGCTAGCTCACTTAACCCCTTACTGAGCTGTGCGCTAAGCCAGCCCGGCAAGGAAAGAGTTAACTTACATTGCTGGACAGTGTAGGTTAACCCTTTGGGCGGTATACACTATATACAGCTATCTATAGATAGCTGTATATAGTGTATACAGAAGATGGAGAAGTCCCCTTAACTCCGTCCAGTCCCCACGGGTCTGTGTAGCCCGCCCCTAGTGATGACACCATTAGGGGGCGGAGCTACAGATGGGATCCAGGCTAGTAAGTCTGAAGCTCTATTAACATTGTCCGTTTTGAATAATGTGAACAGACCCTTCCGCCAGTGTCTACCCAGTCAGGGAGAATCGAGCTGTTGCTAAACTACAACTTGTAGTTGTAGTTTTACACCAATTGGAGTTGTAGTTGTAGTTTTGCACCAATTGGAGGCTCCCTGTTTGGGAAGACATTGCATTATGGGCGATCTCCCCTGCGGAGAGTGCAAAAAATGTCCTGACCCATTTTTTTGCGTCTTTTTTTTTCTTCTCGTTTCAGATCCGTGTTTGCAGAGAATTACGGCGGATTCAATGGATTACGATGGATTAACTGGATTTTTTTTTATTTTAATAAAATGGTTACCGAGGGCTGTGGGGGAGTGTTTTTTTAAATAAAATAATTTTTCCAATGTGTTGTGTTTTTTTTATAGAATTTTCAGGTTTAGTAATGGAGGTTGTCTAATAGACGGAATCCATTACTAAGCTGGGGTTTAGCGTTAGCCCTAAAAACAGCTAGCGCTAACCCCCAATTATTACCATGGTACCAACCGCCACAGGGGTGCTGGGAAGAGCCGGTACCAACAGGCCCGGAGCATCAAAAATGGCGCTCCTGGGCCTAGGCGGTAACAGGCACGTGATATTTAGGCTGGGAAGGGCCAGTAACAATGGTCCTCGCCCACCCTGGGAACATCAGGCTGTTGCTGCTTTGTTGGTATCTGGCTGATACTGAATATACAGGTAACCCTATGCATTTTTTTTTTCATAAACAAAGAAAAAAAAAACGTATAGGGTTCCCCCTATTTTTAGTATCAGCCAGATACTAAAAAAGCAGCAACAGCCTGATGTTACCAGGGTGGGCGAGGACCATTGTTACTGGCCCTCCCCAGCCTAAGTAACGCCAGCCTGTTACTGCCTAGGCCCAGGAGCGCCATTTTTGAAGCTCCGGGCCTGTTGATACAGGCCCTTCCCGGCACCCCTGTGGCGATGGGTACAGGGTAATAATTGGGGGTTAGCGCTAGCTGTTTTTGGGGCTAATGCTAAGCCCCGGCTTAGTAATGGATTCTGTCTATTAGACAGCCTCCATTACTAAGCCTGAAGATTCAATAAAAAAAAAAAACACAACACATTGGAAAAATTATTTTATTTTAAAAAACACTCCCCCACAGCCCTCATTAACCATTTTATTAAAATAAAAAAAATTCAGTTCATCCATCATAATCCATCAAATCCACCGTAAAATTCAGATAAACGGATCTGAAATGAGAAGAAAAAATGAGAAGAAAAAAAATACACAAAAAATTGGGTTAGGACATTTTTTGCTCTCTCCGCAGGGGAGAGCGCCCATAATGCAATGTCTACCTAAACAGGGAGCCTCCAATAGGTGCAAAACTACAACTCCCAGCATGCCCAGAAAGCCTTTGGCTGTCTGGGCATGCTGGGAGTTGTAGTTTAGCAACAGCTGGAGTCTCCCTGCCTGGGTAGACACTGGCAGAAGGGTCTGTTCACATTATCTAAAACGGACAATGTTAACAGAGCTTCAGACTTACTAGCCTGGATCCCGTCTGTAGCTCTGCCCTCTAATGACATCATCACTAGGGGCGGAGCTACACAGACCGGTGGGGACAGAAACGAGGGAGGTAAGTGGACCTCCTGTTCTGTATACGCTATATACAGCTATCTATAAATAGCTGTATATACTGTATACTGCCCAAAGGTGCTATAGGAGCAGGGAGTCCTGTCAGTCTAGTGACAAGATTCCTGGCTCCTGCATAGTATATACGGGTACACTATGCACTCCTGTATACTATACGGCTGGGGGAGGTGAGTAGTGATGCTGTACATCATTCCTCATCTCCTTACACTCTGTGGACCGGGCGCTCAGGATCCGACCCACAGAGTGGTACCTGAAGACAGTGAAAAAACTGCCACAGGGGACAAAACTGCTGTTTCCACACAAAACGCCAGAAAAAAGGCCAAAACTCAGGAAAAACCTGTGGCAGTTTTTCTGGCATTTTTTTAGGTGTACAAAAAAAAAACAAAAAAAACAAGTGGAAACCTAGCCTTATGTGAGAATAAATATATCATAACAATATAGATATTACATGACCTCATACTGTATATTTCCCTCTCACTGTCCACCTAATGGAATGACAGCCTTTTAACATTGTGTTCCTCATCTAGCAATCCCAAAACATAAGAAATTGTCCACAGGGAGCCCATGAGAAAGGTTCTACAAGATTACATTCACTTATCTTCATTTACCAGACAATTAGACCTCATTACAATAATTATTCCTTACATAATTACAGCCTACTTTTCTTTAATCATGTTTTACTGCAGCTTTAAATAGGCAATTAATTCCTTCCATATCATTTACATTAAATATGCAGATGTGTGCATTCCAGTATATCAACCATTAACAAATGGTGGATACGTTTTTCTTTCTTGTAATTCTGAGTGCATCTGTTTACTGCCATTCATAAGAGAGTAGATGGATTAGTGACAAATCCATCTCCCGAGCTGAAATTGGCACCACATATGTTGCGTGCGGGAGGAAGCTACATGTAACTATTAGCTTCTTGATACTTTAAGATATTCACTGTACTCCTGGGTTGCAGAGAGTGACTGAGTAATAGCCAAAGGGTTTGTCAACCTGGTTAGTTAGTGCAGTAAATTTGTAAAGGGAGTATTGCTTATGCTTGGGAGATTTGGTTATAGACTTATTTCAGGATCCCCTCTAGACTGCAGTTACCAATGCAGCAACATTATTTTAGAATCAAATTAACAGTTAAAGGGGTACTCCGCCCCTAGAAATCTTATCCCTTATCCAAAGGATGGGAGATAAGATGTCTGATCGATCAGCCATACTTTACAATGTAAAGATACTGCCCAGGCAACTTAGAGAAACCTAAGCATCCAAAACTCTAGAAATGAAAAAAAAAAAAGGATAATTTAGGGCTTAACTATAAATAAGCTGTTGTGTCGGGTTAGAGAAACACCTCTAAGGCTGGGTTCACACCACGTTTTCTTAAATACGGTTCCCGTATACGGTTTGGAGGAGAGGGGCGGGGCTTAATCGCGGCGCCCGCACTCAGCTGTATTCGGGAACCGTATTTAATGCAAGTCTATGAGCCGACCGGAGTGAACCGCAGCCTCCGGTCGGCTTCGTTTTCGGCCGTATGCGGTTTCCCGACCGCAGGCAAAAACGTGGTCGACCCGCCCCCCTCCTTTTTGCCCGCCCCCCTCCTCCAAACCGTATACGGGAACCATATTTAAGAAAACGTGGTGTGAACCCAGCCTAATACAGGAAAACACACAGCACATAAAAACATTAAAACTTTGTTGCCAACAGTTTGCATGGAAAGCAAAAGTTATTGTTGTTTGTTTCAAGTTAACAATTTGTAAAAATAGACTAAAAAACAAATCCAATGAACTACCACACCTTATTCTATTAACTGAAATGTAGGGAAGAGGAGCACAAACTATTTGTTCTTTAAAGAACGTTGCATTAAAAAAAAAAAAAAAAAAAAAAAAAGGTTATTTATCATGGAGTGCATGCAAACTTCAAATTTTGCCACAAGTCAAACCACAAATGAATTCAATATAACCTCCTGATGGATCAGCTTACAAAGCTTCAATAAAAAGTACATATTCGCACTATTGTGTTTTCTGTCATGTAAATCAAACCAAAAGTGCCACCTTTTATTAACCAAATTAAATCATAATAACCAAAGATACCCTCAATAAACATTGTCCAGTGAGAACAGGTTCAGGATGCCCACATGGTGTTATATACCTTTTTACTGTGTTTAGTTTTTTTTTTTTTTTTAAGGTCAATACTGTTAAACTGATACAGTGTCAGGAGTATGTACTGTATTATGTTGTGGCTTACAAGGCTAAGGTCAGAGCTGTCCTTATCAGCAGAGGCCGCAAGTTATTCCGGCTAAAACCCTTCATGATAACATCTTACCTTTCACAGCTGCCAAGGAACTAACATCTTTATAGGAGCAAAGAGGAAAATGCTCAGATAGGAAAAACACTAAGAGAAGGTTATTGTGCTTAAGATAGGATGGTACATTCATATATATATATGTGTGTGTGTGTACGTGTCTGTGTGTGTGTGTGTGTGTATGTATAGACATGTACATGTGGTCAAGACAAAATGCTGAATTTCAGACCGAACATTAAAATAAGGAAGAAAGGGAATTTAAGGGTTTACAGAGAATGGTCCAAAAAAGGGAAAATATCCAGTGAGCGGCAGTTATGTGTGGAAATATACCTTCCTGGTAACAGAGAAGAATGGGCAGACTTGTTCAAGATGACAAAAAGGAAACAGTAACTCAAATAACCACTCGTTACATCCAAGGAATACAGAATACCTTCTTTGCATGCACAACATGTTGAGCTATAAAGCAGTTGGCTTACAGCAGCCGAAGACCACACTGTGTGCCACCTCTGTCAGCTAAGAGCAGGAAACTAAGGTTACCATTCATTCAGGCTCACCAAATTACACAATGGAAGACTGGAAGAATGTTGCCTGGTCTAATGAATCTCAATTCCAGCTGCAACATTCGGATGGCAGGGTCAGAATTTGGCATAAGCAACATGAATGTATGGATCCATCCTGTCTTGTGTAAACGGGCCAAACTGCTGCTGGTGGTGTAATGGCATTGAGGACATTTTCTTGGAACACTTTTGGCCACTTAGTATCAATTAAGAATTGTTTAAACACGACACCAATCTACGTATTGTTACTGACCATGTCCATCCCTATATGACCACAATGGTCATATCTTCTCATGGCTACGTCTAACAGGATAATGCACAATGTCCCAAAGCTCACATCATCTCATACATGACAATGAGTTCACTTTGCTACAATGGCCTACAATAGCCTCCACAATCACCAGATCTCTATCCAATATATCACTTTTGGGATGTAGTAGAATGGGAGATTTGAATAGTGGATGCGCAGCTGAAAATTTTGAAACAACTATGTGATACCATCATGTCCACATAGACCAAAATATTAGGAATGCTTTCAGCACCTTCTAGAAAGTATGCAATGAAGACTGAAGGCAAAAAGGGGTCCAACTTGGTATTAGCAAGGTGTACCTAATAAAGTATATATATATATATATATATATATATATATATATATATATTTATATATATATGTAATGTCCAGCTGTAATATTAATACACCAAGTTAACTGACATGGGATTGCTGTAGGCCCTTCTTGGTCACTCTGCTTACAGAAAAAAAAAAAAAAAGCAGTTTCTAGGCTAAATGTGAATCAGTTGTTTATGTTTTTGTTCCCAATGCAAAATCTGTAATAGGCATTACCACCTTCTATATGCCATTCATAATACTGGTATCTTTGTATGTGGCCGAGGGGCCTTTGGACACCCTTGGAGCAATCCTGATATGTGATATAGGCATAAAAGGCGCCTAGTACATTAATTCCTTTTTTTGTAAAGACAGTGAGGGAGAATATTTTTTTTTTCTTGTTATTGGTCTAATTAGCATTTTTTTTGTGTAATTTTTTTGCACATTTTTTTTTGCTTACAATATGAGTGATTTCTAAAGACTTGTCAATAAAGGGCACTTTACATGTGGTGGTCCTTAACCCCTTAAGGACCAGGCCATTTTACACCTTAGGACCAAGTTTTTTGAACATCTGACAATCTTCATTTATTACACTTGCATGTTCTTGTAGACCCAATTTTTGGATTTTTTACAAGGGGTAAAAGGAGAAAATTTATACTTGTATTTGTAGCCCAATTTCTCTCGAGTAAGCACATACCTCATATGTCTATATAAAGTGTTCGGCGGGCGCAGTAGGGGGCTCAGAAGCGAAGGAGCGACAAGGGGATTTTGGAGAGTACGTTTTTCTGAAATGGTTTTTGGGGGGCATGTTGCATTTAGGAAGCCCCCTATGGTGCCAGAACAGCAAAAAAAAAAAAAAAAAAAACACATGGCATACCATTTTGGAAACTAGACCCCTTGAGGAATGTAACAAGGAATAAAGTGTGCCTTAATACCCCACAGGGGTTTCACAACTTTTGCATATGTAAAAAAAAAGAAAAAAATGTTTTCACTAAAATGTGTGTTTCCCCCCAAATTTCACATTTTTGCAAGGGTTAATAGCAGAAAATACTCCCCAAAATTTGTAACCCCATTTCTTTTGAGTATGGAAATGCCCCATGTGTGGAAGTCAAGTGCCCTGCGGTCGAACTACAATGCTCAGAAGAGGAGGAGCGCCATTGAGCTTTTGAAGAGTTTGGAATGGTGTTTGGAATGGTAGTCAGGGGCCATGTGTGTTTACAAAGCCCTCCGTGGTGCCAGAACAGTGTACCCCCCACATGTGACCCATTTTGGAAACTACACCCCTCACAGAATTTAATAAGGGGTGCAGTGAGTATTTACACCCCACGGGCATTTGACAGATCTTTGGAACAGTGGGCTGAGCAAATGAAAAATGTCATTTTTCATTTTAACTGACCACTGTTCCAAAAATCTGTCAGACACCTGTGGGGCGTAAATGCTCACTGCACCCCTTATTACATTATGTGAGGGGTGTAGTTTCCAAAATGGGGTCACATGTTGGGGGGTCCATTGTTCTGGCACTATGGGGGCTTTGTAAACACACGTGGCATTCAATTCCGGGCACATTTTCTCCTCAAAATCCCAAAGGCGCTCCTTCTGTTCTGAGCATTGTAGTTCGCCCGCCGAGCACTTTACATCCACATTTGGGGTATTTTCTTACTCAGAAGAAATGGGGTTACAAATTTTTGGGGGCTTTTTTCCTATTTTCCCTTATGAAAATGAAAAATTTAGGGTAACACCAGCATTTTAGTTAAAAAAAAATAATTTTTCTCATTTTCCCATCCAACTTACTAACGAAAATTTTTCAAACACCTGTGGGGTGTTAATGCTCACTATACCTCCTTGTTACATTCCGTGAGGGGTGTAGTTTCCAAAATGGGGTCACATGTCGGTATTTTTTTTTTTTGCGTTTATGTCAGAACCGCTGTAAAATTAGCCACCCCTGTGCAAATCACCAATTTAGGCTTCAAATGTACATAGTGCGCTCTCACTCCTGAGCCTTGTTGTGTGCCCGCAGAGCATTTTACGCCCACATATGGGGTATTTCCGTACTCAGGAGAAATTGCTTTACAAATTTTGGGGGTCTTTTTTTCCTTTTACCTCTTGTGAAAATAAAAAGTAAAGGGCAACACCAGCATGTTAGTGTAAAAAAATGTTTTTTTACACTAACAGGCTGGTGTAGACCCCAACTTTTCCTTTTCATAAGGGGTAAAAGGAGAAAAAGCCCCCCAAAATTTGTAGTGTAATTTCTCCCGAGTACGGAGATACCCCATATGTGGCCCCTAAACTGTTTCCTTGAAATACGACAGGGCTCCGAAGTGAAAGAGCGCCATGCACATTTGAGGAATAAATTAGGGATTGCATAGGGGTGGACATAGGGGTATTCTACGCCAGTGATTCCCAAACAGGGTGCCTCCAGCTGTTGCTAAACTCCCAGCATGCCTGGACAGTCAGTGGCTGTCCAGAAATGCTGGGAGTTGTTGTTTTGCAACAGCTCGAGGCTCCGTTTTGGAAACACTGCTGTAAAATACATTTTTAATTTTTATTGGGGGGACAGTGTAAGGGGGTGTATATGTAGTGTTTTACCCTTTATTTTGTGTTAGTGTAGTGTAGTGTAGTGTTTTTAGGGTACATTCACACTGGCGGAGGTTTACAGTGAGTTTCCTGCTAGGAGTTTGCGCTGCGGCAAAAAATTTGCCGCAGCTCATACTTGAAGCAGAAAACTTACTGTAAGCCTGCCCGTGTGAATGTACCCTGTACATTCACATGGGGGGGGCAAACCTCCAGCTGTTTCAAAACTACAACTCCCAGCATGTACTGACAGACCGTGCATGCTGGGAGTTGTACTTTTGCAACAGCTGGAGGCACACTGGTTGGAAAACCTTCAGTTTGGTTGGAAAATATTGAGTTAGATAACAGAACCTGTATGCCTCCAGCTGTTGCAAAACTACAACTCCCAGCATGTACTGATCACCGAAGGGCATGCTGGGAGATGTAGTTATGCAACAGCTGGAGGGATCGCAACTACAACTACCAGCATGCTGGGATTTGCAGTTGCGCAACATCTGGAGAGCTACAGTATAGAGACCACTGCAAACTGTGGCCCTCCAGATGCTGCAAAACTACAAATCTCAGCATGCCCGGACAGCAAACAGTTGTGTGGGCATGCTAGGAGTTGTAGTTTTGCAAGATCTGGAGGGCTATAGTTCAGAGACTACCATATAGTGGTCTCAAACTGTAGCCATCCAGCTGTTGCAAAACTACAACTCCCAGCATGCCCAAACAGCTGTCGGGGCATGCTGGGAGTTGTAGTTTTGCAACATCTGGAGAGCTACAGTATAGAGACCACTATATAGTGGTCTCGGACTGCAGCCCTCCAGATGTTGCTAGGCAATTTACCGCCTTCCGTCGGATCCAGGGAGCTTGCTGCTGGACATCGCTGCCCGCCGATCTCCGACGCCGATCGACGCCCGCAGCCTCCCCAGATCGGTAAGTGGACTCCGGCGCCGGTCCTCTGTCGTTTCCCCGTTCTGCCCCGCCTATTGTGGGTGGGCAGAACGGGCAAAACAAAAGTTAACCCCCCAGCCCCCGATCTGCTACTGGTGGTCGCGTGACCACCAATAGCAGGGATAGGAGGGGTGGCACCCCTGCCACCTCACTCCTATCTCTTCAGGGGGGTTGTGGGTGTCATGAACACCTGCGATCCCCCTTCTATTCCAGGTCACCGGGTCACCATAGACCCGTAATGACCCGGAATCGCACAAATCGCAAGTGTGAATTCACTTGCGATTCGCACCGATCGGCGACATGGGGGGGGTCTGATGACCCCCCTGGGCATTTCATAGATAGATATCAGCAGTCACCCCGGTCCGGTCCCCGCCCGGCTGGGACCCAAATTCCCACGGGAGTACAGGTACGCCCTTGGTCCTTAAGTACCAGGGAGCAAAGGCATACCTGTACGCCCTTGGTCCTTAAGTGGTTAATTTATCATTAGCATTTTTTTTTTTAAACATGCAAAATTACAACACAATGGTTGAAATAAAACCCGCAAACATAAACCACCTTCAGTACTGCTATAGAAACCTGCTTTACAAAGTGGGAAACGGTGTTGTGAAGTCATTTTGTTCATTTTGGTGCCGACGAAAAATATGCATCAAAAGTGACTTAGAAAATGACATAAAAACAACTCAGTGATAAATCTCCTCCAGTTTCTCCATGAAAGTTCCTTTAAGCAAAACTAATCTTTCAAAAGACTTAAATGCATCCATCAGATGGTCAAGCCTTATGTTAATTGGCAACCACACTGTCACTGGCAATCCGAAGGCTGAGCCTTATTATAGCTAATATGAAAAAACAAGAAGACTTAAAAACAATTTTAATTCAGTTTACAAAGCAAACTAATTTTAGAAATTAGTATGACTTGAAAACAGACTTAATTGTGCTCTATAATTATAATGAGCGCTCATGGAAAACAAAGTTCACTCCTTGTGCATATGTTTACTGTATGGGTAATGGGCATCCAGCTAAGCTCGGGGGAAAATCTCCTGCAGAGAACCATCACAGTTCTATTAAGCAAGCACAAAATACTATTCTATCTCCTTATAAAAACTCACTTTGTATAATTTTATTTAGAGGGCTTTGTATTGAGGCCAAAACATTTCCTATTTTGCCCATTCCAATAAGAAACTTCATAGTATTCTAGTAGCCCAAACTTGAATTATGTGAAACACTCCGGTGGAATTCATTTATTATTATTTTTTTTTCCAAATCAATTGGTTCCAGAAAGTTAAACAGATTTGTAAATGACTTCTATTAAAAAATCTTAATCTTCCAGTACTTATCTGCTCTTGTATACTACAGAGGAAGTTGAGTTGTTCTTTTCTGCCTGCCACCTCTGTCCATGTCAAGAACTGTCCGCAACAGGAGAGGTTTGCTATAGGGATTTGCTCCTACTCTGGACAGTTCCTGACATGGATAAAGTGTCAGCAGAGAGCACTGTGGTCAGACTGGAAAATTCTACACAATTTCCCCTGGAGCATACAGAAGATGACACTGGAAGTACTGGAAGATTAAGATTTTTAAATAGAAGCAATTTACAAATCTGTTTAACTTTCTGGCACCGGTTGATTAGAAAAAAAAAAATTATTTTCATTAGAGTACCCCTTTAAGCTTTCAAAAAACATGACTTAACTGTATTTTTTTTTATGATTATGTTAATATCTATCTAAAAATCTACATGGTCAAAAGCAGAGCAATATTTATTAAAAGGAGTTATTTTTGTAATGTTAAATTAATTAATTTACCAATATACACTGCTCAAAAAAATAAAGGGAACACTAAGATAACACGTCCTAGATCTGAATAAATGAACTAATCGTATGAAATACTTTTGTCTTTACATAGTTGAATGTGCTGACAACAAAATCACACAAAAATTATCAATGGAAATCAAATTTATCAACCCATGGAGGTCTGGATATGGAGTCACACTCAAAATCAAAGTGAAAAACCACACTACAGGCTGATCTAACTTTGATGTAATGTCCTTAAAACAAGTCAAAATGAGGCTCAGTAGTGTGTGTGGCCTCCACGTGCCCGTATGACCTCCCTACAACACCTTGGCATGCTCCTGATGAGGTGCCAAATGGTCTCCTGAGGGATGTCCTCCCAGATCTGGAATAAAGCATCTGCCAACTCCTGGACAGTCTGTGGTGCAACGTGGTGTTGGTGGATGGAGCGAAACATGATGTCCCAGATGTGCTCAATCGGATTCAGGTCTGGGGAATGGGCGGACCTGTCCATAGCATCAATGCCTTCCTCTTGCAGGAACTGCTGACACACTCCAGCCACATGAGCTGTAGCATTGTCTTGCATTAGGAGGAACCCAGGGCCAACAGCCCCAGCATATGGTCTCACAAGGGGGTCTGAGGATCTCATCTCGGTACCTAATGGCAATCAGGCTACCTCCGGCAAGCACATGGAGGGCTGGCAGCCCCCCCAAAGAAATACCACCCTACACCATTACTGACCCACCGCCAAATTGGTGATGCTGGAAGATGTTGCAGGCAGCAGAACATTCTCCACGCATCTCCAGACTCTTTCACATCTGTCACATGTGCTCAGTGTGAACCTGCTTTCATCTGTGAAGAGCACAGGGCGCCAGTGGCAAATTTGCCAATCTTGGTGTTCCCTGGCAAATGCCAAACATCCTGCACGGTGTTGGGCAGTAAGCACAACCCCCACCTGTGGACATCGGGCCCTCATACCAACCTCATGGAGTCTGTTTCTGACCGTTTGAGTGGACTCATGCACATTTGTGGCCTGCTGAAGGTCATTTTGCAGGGCTCTGGTAGTGTTCCTCCTGCTCCTCCTTGGATGTTGCCCTCCTAAGGCCTCCTCCATGTCTCATGATGTACTGGCCTGTCTCCTGGTAGTGCCTCCATGCTCTGGACACTACGCTGACAGACAAAGCAAACCTTCTTGCCACAGCTCGCATTGATGTGCCATCCTGGATGAGCTGCACTACCTGAGCCACTTGTATGGGTTGTAGACTCCATCTCCACTAGAGTGAAAGCACCGCCAGCATTCAAAAGTGACCAAAACATCAGCCAGGAAGCATAGGAACTGAGAAGTGATCTGTGGTCACCACCTGCAGAACCACTCCTTTATTGGGGGTGTCTTGCTAATTGCCTATAATTTCCACCTGTTGTCTGTTCCATTTGCACAACAGCATGTGAAATTGATTGTCAATCAGTGTTGCTTCCTGAGTGGACAGTGTGATTTCACAGAAGTGTGATTGACTTGTAGTTACATTGTGTTGTTTAAGTGTTCCCTTTATTTTTTTGAGCAGTGTACTTGAAGAGTACCTGTAATTTCAGGTGACATTTCAGGATAAGCTGCCCTGGGTGTGTACATGAAGAAAAGCTATTTTTTTTTGCCATTAATAACGTGTATAACTTAGCATTATAACCAGATTTATCCTCATTATAATTTCAGTTCTCCTAGAGCTCTTTGGCTAATGTCTACGGTATCACATATACAGATGAGGAGATCCTGCACTATGTCCCTGTGCACAGCTTAAACAGCAGCACTCACAATGTAAATAGTTTAAACTGTATATAAAGCCCTGGAGTGAGATTTTTCTTTCAAAAAGTTGTATGTGTTGTCTCAATGTCTCCCTGCAGCCTGTGTGTGTTCACAAATACTTCCCCTTCAATCTCCTTCCTCCCCTCTCAATAGACCTGAATTCTTTGTAATTTGACCCCTGAGTGGATTGTAGGACAAACTGAGCAGACACAGGACACAATTAAGCTGATTTTCAAAGTAGATCAAATTCTCATCCACACATGCTCGCTCCCCTCCCATCCCTGTTCCTATATGATTGACAGTCATCTGGAAGCCAAGCCCTGTTTCAAAATCTCTCACCTGGGGCACAATTTTTATGCATGGCACTGGAATATTTAGAAACAGGCAGGGCCAGCCCTACAATGGGTCCCGCTGGGTCCATTGGACCCAGGCGTCACCTTCACAGGGGCGGCACACTGCCGTCCCGAGAAGATTTTTGACCCATGGCGGACCTAGTCCGTCATGGTGCCGCTCAGGGTGTATGGAGTGGGCTCCTGACTCAAGCCCACTTCATACCCTCTGACCCCCAGCTGTCATCAGTCGCTGGGGGCCGCTGCTAATAGCCAGCATGCGGCGATCACCGCAGCCAGCTATTAACCCTTCAAATTGCCATTGTCAAAGCTGACAGCGGCATCTAAAGGTAGCTTTAAACCATCCCTGGTGGTCTAGTGGGGTGGATAGCCCCCCACGAGCATGCTGCCACTGTGGAGGTAGTTGGAGGACTTACCTCTCCTTCTGTCGCAGTCCCAGCTCTGCATTTGATAGAGCCTGGCTGGACTAGGCTCTACCAAATGATCAAAGAACACACAGATCAATGCAGTTCTATGGAACTTCATTGATCTGTATGAGGAATATACTGATACCTCCTCAAATTCCCCTAAGGTACTAATAAAGTGTAAAAAAAAGTTTAATAAAAGTAAAAAAACAAAACATTAACCCCTTCCATATTTAAAGTTTGAATCACCCCCTTTTCTTATTTTCCATATAAAAAAAAAAATATTTAAACATGATAAACATAACCATATTAGGTATAGCCCCATGTGTAATTGTCCAAACGATTAAAATATAACATTAGTAATCTTGTATGGTAAACTGCGTAAACGTAAAAGAATACAAAAGTACTTTATTTTTTTCCTGGGGGGGGGGGGGGGGGGGGGAACAGCACAATGTCTTGTGCCAGGGCTTGGGTTCCATCTGACTTTCAATCAAGTAGGGACATAGATAGGTGGGGCACCAAGGAGGTGATCTAGTCCTCAGGACTTTATAGTTTTGAGAACACCTCTTCTATCCTCTGTCCCCAGCCTTCTTCCTGCTTTTGGTGCCCAGCTCAGATAATTGTCGGCCGTAGCGATATCCTGCTTTGGCCAGTGATAGGCTGAGTAGCAATGTGATGCATTGAGCCTGGGCCCGACCTTCCTCCTGGTGCCTGGGCCTATTGTAATCACAATGCCACTCAGCCTATCACTGGCTAAGCCTGGATATCACTGCGGCCAGCAATAAGACAGGGCAGTGATACCGGCCGCACCAGGGGAGCAGTAGAAAATAAGTAAAGGTTTATTATTTTAGTTTCTGCAGTCCAGGCATAATGGTTAAAGTTCTAATGCCTATAGGAATAAAATCAAATCCAATGATGCACAACAAAAACACAAATCATTTATGGTACATTTGTGAATGTCAACTGTAATGGACTTACTATTAGACAAGAATGTTCATTAACTCTAAACTTCATTTTTCTATTAAATACATCCTATTTTATGCTTAATTAGAACTTAAATGAGACATTGTAAGATTGTGTTATCTTTGTCAACTTTGTACTTTTGAAAGTCATTGCCTTTTTTTTGTCCTCATTTTAGAACAAAAAGCATAGCTATAATTTTTCTAAACTTATGATATGTCACAGATATTTCACAGAGATATGCCAGAAATTGTCATTGATGGTAGTCTGGGTCTTAGACCCAGAATGAACGAAGAACATTGCTCCTGTGTGTACTCTGTACCCTGGGCTTTATTTAAATGTGCTTGGATTAGGTGAAAATAGAACATGGCTTGTCATGTAAATCTATGCAAAAGATAAAGGGGAAAAATGTGTCCAGCAACCAAACCAAATTAAAACGCTCTTTTTTAAAAGCTGGAATATTATTGTAAAAATGGATTAAAGAAATGCATAAGAAAATTAAAGAGAAAGTTTAGTTGCCGAACAAATTATTCCCTTTACCTTTTGGATTGCATTCACGTAAATCTGCCACGGGTTGTGTCCGTGCACCAAGTCTCCATGTTGGGTCGGTAAGTAATACTCCGTGCTGATAGTGTCTGTTTTTATTGTGTATTTTCATTCATAGATATCTGTGTCTATTGACTTACTCTTTAAGGAAGAGAATTATAACTAAAAGCTTTAAATTTGTCCATTCCCAACATTGGCTTAAAAATATTAACAAAAGAGCATGTCAAAGTTACATTCTTCCACTTTATCCATGTATAGGCATGTTGCCATATTTAAAATGTTTACTTACATCAGGAAGCATTTCTTTGAAAATGAGTTTCCTGGAACTTATAAACACTTAGTACAAACAGAACTTGTATAAAAAAGAAAACAAAAAAACTTAATTTTTCCCCAATGCACTGTTCACATGATGCTGCAGCCAATCAGTGGTCTTCCTGTATGTTACTATTGAGGTCAGATTAGTTGCAGCATCATGTAAAAAATGTAGGTGACACCATCACCACAGGCCAATGGGGAACATGGGAATTAAAGCTAAATTAATTTTGGCATCAGTTTATTTTTATTTTTTTACACTTGTTTCAGACTGTAAAAAACCTGAAAAAACCCTATTATTAGATTATTCCTTTGTGGTTGCCTATAGTTCACACTCAAAAGATAAATGTAACAACTGAAAAAACTGATTGGGAAAGTTAACATACCGATGCACTCCACTATTGCACATTATTACATGGCACGCCCCAAGACGGTTGCAAAGTTCTGAAGACACTGATAGCAGTCCAACTCCTGAGGCACTGCATGCGGTGTAGGCACAGGCTGCTGTACGCTTAGAATGGATAAATGAATCAACCAGCCGATACAGTTCATCCAAAGCATTGAGCGGCCTCATCAACTACAACATGGAAATAAGAGAGACATTTTTTTGCTTTCAATTCGTGTCAAAGAGGAACCTGTGAATATACAGTATAAAAGAGCATATCCTAAACCCTGTAACTTACAACTATGCTTCTTAGGCAGCCTCAAGAGCATGTGCAGAATCAGAAAAACTTCTGATGCTGACCATGTAACCCTCTGATTGCTGAGGTCCCTTACTGCGGAATAAGGTGAGTTCCTAAACAATTTAGGTTGCCTGTTTTCGTGGTGACACGATAGGGGACTACCGGGAAAATGGCAAAGTTAGCCCTAGAGACCTAGAAAGGACTCTGGGGCTAGCAGCAAAGACCCGGCTGCTAGGGCACAGCAAGTGTTGTCCTCATAGCAACCTGTATCATAGAGACTGAATATGATCTATTAGCAAAAGGTTACTAAAAAAATTTAAAAAGCAAAAAAGTAAGCAGAAAAAGTGTGCTTTTTAGTAAAAATAAATATTTTTCATTGTGCATTCATTGCATAAAAATGAAAATGCATACTGTATAAGTTATCCAAATATTCCTAATAAAAAAAGAAAATGCAGAAAAAAGTTTTTTATATATATATTCACCCTGCAAAAAATGTATATCGACAACGTTTTCCAAACAAATCTTCAGGGCGCTTGGGGATTACAAATATGACTTTCCCAATGTCTTTTGTTATGAAAGTGGGCCACATCATAATGGACAGACCCATAAGTATTTATTGATCAAGCAGCACGATTCAGCCCTCCACAAGGACCTTCATCTTTGCTGTTGGTTTTGCAGCCTAGTCACTGCTAGACTCCCAGGCCTTGTTGGGGTTCACCTCTACCTGAGTCTGGATTGATCGCCTTACACTCAGATTGCTAAATACCCAAACTGGCCAATGTGGTACAAACAATCACACGGTCAGAAGAATTTTTGTTTTCATGACAACCGATCACACTGTATCTTTTTGTATTTTATAGGGGTACTCCACCCCTAGACATCTTTTCCCCTATCCAAAGGATAGGGGATAAGATGCCTGATCGTGGGGGTCCCACCACTGGGGACCCCCACAACCTCTCCTGCAGTACCCCCGTTTATGAGCTGCACAGAGTGAAGATCGCTCCATGGCTGATGACGGGTGATACAGGGGCCGGGGTATTGTGATATCAAGGCTATATTTATTATGCATTAAGCTTCTGTGGATTACATTTTCCTATCATGCTGACTTTCATTTGTGTCCCTACCAGCCATGAAAGAAGAACTAGCAGAACATCACTTAAGCATGCTTAAACAATTGATTTTAAGAGCCTGGCACATTTATTCAATAGAATAGAACACATTGCCCAGGTTTAGACATTTTTAATTATTGGTTTTACATTGAGCTCTGCATATATATGACTTCTTATCATTACATTACTCTAAACTGGCATATGTTAATGTTCTCCTTAGTAACATAATGATGTTGATTTACCTTATCAATGTATGCAGCTTTAGATGTGGTATTTGGAGGCAGATTTGTCTTATCCAAGTAAAAGGCCCTAGAAAGAAAATACACACATTAGACATTAATATATACCGTGAAAATTGAGAAAGGTAAGGGCTGGATGGGAGTTTGGATTGGATTACCATCTCAATAAATTGGCTAGTGGTAACACACATAAGCAGAGGCATAGCTTTTTGGCCCCAGGGCAAAATCTGTAACAGGGCCCCCTGTCATAATGTGACAACTGTAATACTTATGTCCTATTATGTGGCACAGGTGTGACTGCTACCTCTGTACCTCCTATAGTTATGCCCCTGCATAACATCCAAATTTATAGGACATCACAACTTATGAAAAATGTTAACCCTTTTACACAACAAATTTAGTTAAAGGGGTACTCCGTTGGCCAGTGTTCGGAAGTAAATGTTCCGAACACTGTTTTCGTGCGGTGGGGGTCAGCCACGCCCCTTGTGACATCCCGCCCATGCCCCCTCAATGCAAGTCTATGGGAGTTATATGGCCATTTCTCTGAATTGTCCCAGCAGCTATTTTTTTACATATAAACACTAGGCCCTATGCTACTAATGCTCCTTGTCTCCCATCGAACACATCTGGGACATTATTTGCCAGCAAAATTGCATCGAACTTGTGATTTCCATAATTCCACAAATTTTCCTTCCACGCATTAAAACTTTAAATGTTGGGAAGTTTATACATAATATTTATGTAGTTAGGCAACCATCTTACTTAAGGTACTGTTAACAGCATTGAGAAATATGCTTTACAGCAATGACATTGCTTTATACAGAAGTGTTAGTTTATTAGGCTTAGTGGCCAGACTGAGAATGGAAAGATTTCAGGAATTTTTTTTATATAGGGACATGGAAACATAAAATAAAAAATTATTTTAAAAATGTTTATCATCCAAAAAGCTGATTAAACAATGGGCCATTTTCTTTAGACATATTCCCTTTACCTTCAATTTTTACTATTGTTTATTGGTGTTAGAGGTTCATTGATGTCCCTTATCAAAATATATTTTGAGTATCCTGGCTTCTATTTTGAGCTGACAGATTCATCTTCTGCCACTTGCGGAGAAAACTTCCCGGTATTTACCATTCTTCTGTGAAATAAAACTTAATGACCGGATTTCTTTGCTTACACTCAACTACTGACCCCAACATATCTATAAAATATATTTCCTTCCTGTAAATCCTAAAAGGAGGAATACTGTGATTTTTTTGTTCAAATTTCCATCTTCCTCAATACCAGAAATAAAAATACAAGTTTACACTCTTTCCTAACAACCGGTCATTCCTGGATAATAGTGAAAAATGAATCGGACTTCCTGTAAAGCCTTTAGATCTCCTCCAGGGTACAGCATATTGTAAATTATGTTATTTTCCTGTGTACATGTGTCAGGCTTCACTAAAATATATGTAAAACGACGATGTTACAATTACAAGAGCCGATCGATATAAAGCCTCATTGCATTTTAGCTGCTGTCCGTGTAAAGGGATGCTCCAGGTTAATCTTATACACTGTATTAAGCCTAGTGTAGGGCACAAGGGACAATGCATGAGGTGGGAAGGATATACATTAAACCAAAGAGTGAATTCTTGTGTAATGCCCTATAGTTGGCATTAAATAGTCTTATCCTGAGATATCCTTCATAAGGTTTAACACTTTCTCAAATTCCCACTCGGGCTCGCGCCCTCCTGGGACTAATTTCCCAAACTCGGGAACCCTAAAGTAAAATGTAACTTTTATTATTTTCCTTTAAAATCAATAATTAGTGAGAAATCAAAAAACAACGTGAGTTCAAACCACAGTCATTGGGTCAGTAGTGGGTTAGGTATTATATTCCCATTTAGATTGAAGTGTAATTCCTCCTATCCAGAGACCACTTCTGTGTTATAGGGTTAATTCCTTTTGCATTCAGCTCTATTTAGATCATTTTCCTGATTCACTGTCCCAATGCTGCTATTAAAGTATACACAATGACACCCCCCCCCAACGTTTCGCCAGCCGTAACCGGCTTTATCAAGGGTCAAGGTGCTAAATACACTTTAGCACCTTGACTCTTGATAAAGCCGGTTGCGGCCAGCGAACCTTCGGGGGGGGGGGGGTGTCATTGTGTATGTTTTAATAGGTACAGTGAATCATGAAATTATCTAAATAGAGCTGAATGCAAAAGGAATTAACTAATACTGACGTGGTCTCTGGATAGGCCTGAGTGGGAATTTGAGAAAGTGTTTAATATCTCCCGGGGAAATCCCTTATGGGTAGCTTGGATTTATATTACATATCTTCATAAGGTTTGTCCCACCAACAACTATTATTTCTGGAGGTGCAACCATGTTTACATCAACACCACCAATCTGAATAGCCTGTTATTTGTGCCTTAGCAGCTAAGTAAACAAGTGGCGATTTGATATGTAGACACATGTTTACAGAGCCTATTACATGGGTCAGTAATCATATGGCCCTGTCTAGATCATTTGTGCAGCCCTATTACACAGGGAGATGTGAGGCCTATGGGTGACAACCCAATCGACCAACAAACAGGCTTTGCTTGTTCATTGGTTGATTGCTAGCACTATTACATAGGGTGATGTTGGGGTGTTTGGCTGATAATGGCCTTGTGTAATAGGGCTCTTAGAAGCCTAAACTCATTATAAAGGATGTAAAACAATAAAAAAGATAAAAGATATAAACACAAGTTTTGGACCCCCTGCTAGAAAACCCTCTTATTGAGTTTCCTGCTCCCATTGCCTGGGGAACTGCGAGAGAAAGGAGTGACACCCTGCTTCTTTCCACATGGTTATGCTTTGAAGCTCCCATTGAAATCAATGATAGCTTCAGGGCTGATGCCCCCCAAACCCAACCCACGCCCCCCCCCCCTGTAAAACTGGAAACTAGCCATCTTTTAAGGGGTACAGCTCTCAGCTACACCTTGATTTTAACTTTAGCACACAGACACTCACATGTTACTACGACATGTCAAATGTTTTTTCAAATGGTATGTTTTCTTCAGCGAAAGATTCATCCCTGCACACTATAGCAGGTATCTTACAAAATAACATGCCATGGACAGAGAATACATTTCTGAGCATCTAACTTAATTACAAGGAGTTTATGCTGCTTTTTAATCACATTTTATGAGAAATTCCTAATGGAAATGCTGGCTCTGTGCCAATACTAGTGAATAAGAAGTCGGTGCTTTAGAGTGTTTTTTTTTTTTTTTTGTAATAGGAAAACAATGTAATAGCTTAAAGCAGCTATAAATACCGTATATATTGTGCTTGTTTCAGCTATTGCTATTGTTCAGAAAGGATCTACAGTGCATAGCACTTTGTACAGTATCTTGTACGCATTTTTTACTTACATAAAAAGCTGGGTTCACATGGCCTCTTTTGTTTGTTTTACGTATATGTTTGTTTTTTGTTTGTTTTACGTATATGTTTTATATGAGGATAAAAATATATATTTTAATTTATGTTAAAAATAGATGCTGCTGTATGCAATACAGAGGAATCGAATTCCATGGACATGTTGAATTCAAGAGGTGAGGTCAAGAGTGGGGCGTGGCCGTGAAGTCACAAGCCTCCGGCCCTGCATCCGATGCTCTAGATGAATGCTGGGTGCAGCCAAGAGATCACGGGGGTCACCAGCGGCGGGATCCCCGAGATCAAACAACTTATCCCCTATCCTTTGGATAGGGGATAATATGTCTAGGGGCGGTATACCCCTTAAATTCTGACTGCCCCATTCACTCCATTGTATGTCTGACTGAAGATAAAATTATTATTATTTGCTGGCCGAATAGCAGCTGCCATGCCTACTACCCTGTTAGTTACACCCATAACTGAGAAGTCATAAGAAATTCACCTTTGGAAGATACTCAATGGAGTGACCCATGAAGTATTTCTGTATACCTGCTTATATGCACTCAGTTGGTAGTATGTGTGAGTACTTTTTTTTATTTCAGTTGGGAAGAGTAAAGTATAGCATCAAAGTCTGTACCCATATAAACCAATTGAAAATGTAAGTTTAACAATCCAAACATAGGTAGAAAGATTACAATGCAACCAGATTTCATACTCTGGCCCCGCCAATATTTTCTAAACTCCCATTTTCATGAATTACAGTAAATGTGCGGGTTTAATGCGCAGCCCAGAAATATTCTCTAATCAGAACTATAAATCTAAATGGGACAGAACTCTGATATATTCTAGACTGGACTACATGTCATAAAATCCTCTGTGTTATGTATAAATACATAGAAGTCCCTCATCTATTTACTGCTCCTCAATGACATTTTATCAAGACAAAGTGAATCCATGGATTTTATAATTTCATTCTGAGTGCATTAAACAGATTACTTTCAGGAGTTATAAGTAAATTAATTGTAAAGATTTCTTCCACTTCAGCTTTTAATTTAAAATAATCATTTTTATTCTTCCACGCAAACGCTGAAGACGTTCATTTGTCTCAAGAATGTTTCGCTAATCAGAAGAGCAACATCCTTGACATGCATTTAGAGGTCCTCATGGGGCCTATTTGAGACTGAAGAAGCCGGCGTCACAATTCACAGCCACTGGGGGACAGCTCTCCTTCTTGTAGTCTTATGCATTTCATTAGGAACGTTCACACTATGTTCAGTGCTCATTAATCATTAATTTATTGTGTGTACCACTGGGATCATTCCAAACCAAAATGTACACTAGAAGTACACTGATGTCCAATAGTTTATGCAAAATATTTGACATTACTAAGATATTATAATTAAAACGATATGAAATAGTTTATGCTAATAAAATGTTAAAGTGTAGATTGGAATTTATTTATTTATTCATTTTTATTAAAAGCTCATATCTCCCTTTATTAGGTCTAATGATCATTTTACGGTCGGGCTGCGTGCTGGAAAGTGCACTTTTTTTTTCTGAATAAAGTTTTTATTTTTCACAAAGTTTAAGTAACAAACACTGTATTACATATATATATATAACAATCGTTATCGAACAAGTGCAAATCAGTATAACAGTATCAGAAGAGAAAGCTCAAAACCAAGGAAAAGGAGGCATACCTCCAGAAACAAATGGGGGAGGGGTGAGGGTGGGAGAAAAACCAAAGAAGAAGAGAGGAAAAAGTAAGAAGAGTGAAAAAAAAGAAGGGGGAGACAGGGAAGAAAGGGGAATTAGCATAGATATAGCAAAAGACAGACAGAGAGGTAGAGAGAAAAGATAGAATCCAATAACAAATAACAGAAAGAAGGAAAAACACAACTCGTGGAACGGTCTCAGGACCAATGAGCTCCAGATCTAAGAGTCATTGCAAGCAGTGGTAAGGCATGACAAGGAAGGGGCCTAAAAGGATCCTGGAATTTATTTGTATTTATATGTGGCTGGGCCCAAAAGATACAAATCGGGCCAGAATAGACTACACCTATCATTACATGTATGATTCGCAGTGCTGTATAATAGTGAATGTAGAGTTCTCTAAGCTAACCCTTTATGGACATCTTGCAGCTGCCGCCTGTTTATAAAGTCATGAACAATGTTCTCTTTTCCATCTCGATAGTACATGCTAGAAGGGTTACATAAGGCTACAGGTGAGTGACAAATTGGCAGAATGCTCTGTACAGATTGTTGGCATTATTCATGGTAGCCTTGCCAGTGATATCCCAGATGATCCATATGACTATATTCTTAGTGTTTACTCTTGTGGCAGAATGCATTAGGATAAATGTGGAAAAATATGTTTTTCTGTAATAAAGATAGAACGTATATTTCACTTTTCACAAGCTTAAATTTAGTCAACTGAGTCAATTTCTCTGTTTCGGTTGTACATGGGCATCCTGTCTCTGGACCTCCACTGATCAGTAGACTAAGGTGGCAGCAATGTAACTCTTCATCCATGTTGCAGCCATGATGCTGTATCCTTAGCCTGCATTATCAGTGTACATTTGCGGCATCGGGCAGGCAAGCTCACGGAGTATGCAGTAGATGCATCCATGGAACTCCATTCCAAATGCAGGTCAAAAGAATGAGATTTTCTCCTGTATTCAGGAAGTATACATAAGGGTTTAAAAATGTTCATATGTTGATTTTATTTAACCCTTTAATAATAACACTTTCAAATTTGAACCTAAAAATCCATATGATGGCTTATTTTTTGCGCCACCAATTCTACTTTGTAGTGACATCAGTCATTTTACCCAAAAATCTATGTCGAAATGGAAGAAAAAATCATTGTGCGACAAAATGACCAAAAAACTCAATTTTGTAATTTTTTGGGGCTTCCGTTTCTATGCAGTAAATTTTTTTTGGTAAAAATTACACCTTATCTTTATTCTGTAGGTCCATACAGTTACAATTATACCCTACTTATATAGGTTTGATATTGTATTACTTCTGAAAAAAATCATAACTATATGCAGGAAAATGTATACGTTTAAAATTGTCCTATTCTGACCCATATAACTTTTTTATTTTTCCATGTACAGGGCAGTATGGGGGCTCATTTTTTGTGCCATGATCTGAAGTTTTTATAGGTTCCATTTATAAATGTTTTTATGGTATAAAAAGTGACCAAAAATACCCTATTTTGGACTTTAGAATTTTTTTTGCGCGTATGCCATTGACCGTGCGGTTTAATTAATTATATATTTTTATAGTTCAGACATTTATGCATGCGGCGATACCACATATGTTTATTTTTATTTACACCGTTTTTTTTTATTGGGAAAAGGGGGGTGATTCAAACTTTTATAATATAAGGGGTTAAATGATCTTTATGAACTTTTTTTTCCACTTTTTTTTTTGCAATGTTATAGCCCCCATAGGGACTATAACATGCAGTACATTGATTCAATACAGTGATCACTGCCATTGCATTGCAATGGCAGGGATTGGTGTTATCGACGGTTGATTGCTCAAGCCTGGATTTCAATCACCGATCGGACGCTCAGGAGGCAGGTAAGGCACCCTCATGTTTTACCGTGATGGTCCCGATCAGCCCGACTGAGCTGCTGGGAAGCTTTTACTTTCACTTTAGACTTGGCGATCAACTTTGATCACCGCGTCTAATGATTAAATGCCGGACATCAGCCCGATCGTCGATGTCCAGATTTAGCCAAGGGTCCTGATTTCTTATAGCAACTGGGACCCACCGGGTATGATGCGCGCTCACCTGCTGAGAGCACGTCATACCTCGGGAGCCGCTAATGGACATTTATAAATGTCCATATGCATTAGGGGGTTAATAAAAGTCAATCACTAAAAAAAACATACAATGTAAACTGGATATACACTCACTGCCCACTTTTTAGGTTGACCTTACCATCATTCTTTGTGGCATACTTTCTACAAGGTGCAAAAAACATTCTCAGATCTTTGTCCATATGGACATGATGGCATCACATAGTTGATGCAGATTTGTTGGCTGCACATCCATGATGCAAATCTCCTGTTCCACCTCATCCTAAAGCTGCTCTATTGGATTGAGATCTGGGGACTGTGGAGGCCATTGGAGTACAGTGAACACACTGTCATGTATGAGCTGATGTGAGCTTTGGAACATAGTGTATTATCCTGCTGGAAGTATCAGAAGATGTGTACACTGTGGTCATAAAGGGATGGACATGGTCAGCATGAGCTCTCATATTTAAAAAATGTTCAATTACCACCAGTCTGAACAGTAGATACAAGGCAGGATGGATCCATGCTTTCATGTTGTTTACTCCAAATTCTGACCCTGACATCTAAATGTCACAGCTGGAATCAAGGGTCATCAGACCAGACAATGTTCTTCCAGTCTTTCATTTTCCATAGTTTTTGGTGAGCCTGTGTCAATTGTAGCCTCAGTTTCCTGTTAGTAGCTGATGGGTCTGGCACCGGGTGTGGTCTTCTTCTGCTGCTGTAGCCCATTTGCTTCGGCATTCAAAGATGGTATTCTGCATTTTTTTTGGTTGTAATTAGTGGTTATTTGAGTTACTGGTGCCTTTCTTCCATCTCAAACCAGTCTGCCCATTTCCCCTGAAATCTGACATCAACAAGGCATTTTCAGCCACACAACTGCCGCTCACTGGATATTTTCCAATTTTTTGTCCATTCTCTGTAAACCCTACAGATAGTTGTGCTTACAAATCCCAATAGATCAGCAGTTTTTGAAATACTAAGACCAGCCCATCTGGCACCGACAACCATGCCACATTCAAAGTCACTTAAATACCATTTTGAGGCTTAGCTTGAACTTCAGCAAGTTCAAAATTGCTGAAGCTGTTTTTATTTTTTTTTTTTTTACTTGTATGACACATGACACTCATTTGCATTGGGAAATTACCCCCTGTAACACTCACGTTTCAGAAGACAGGAACCCTGGTGAATGTGGATCCGCTGGACCTGTGTGGCAGATGACTCGAACCGTACCAGGGAGCAGAGTCTAAGGTGCTGCTGGTTTTCACCAAAGCCCTCCACAAAGCGGGATGGACTTGCTGCGGCAGGGGGCACCCAGGTCGCTATCGCTGGCACAGCTCGACCACACAGACAGCTGAGGAGATGCGAGGCACAGGAGGGATAAGACAGCTCATAGTCAGGATAGCAGAAGGTCAGGGCAGGCAGCACAGTAGCGTAGTGAGGAACATAGCAAATGGTCAGTAGGCAGGCGGCAAGGAGCAAAGTCAGTTCATGGAGCAAAGGATCAGATACACAGCAAGGCAATAACAGGAATGCTTTCTCTCAGGCTCTAGGCAACAAATATCCGGCAAGGAAGTGAGGAGGGTGGAGGAATTTATCAATGAGCCACAGGTGAATTACACTAATGAGGGCACTGGCCCTTTAAAACTTAAAGCTCCGGCGTGCGTGCACCGTAGGGGATGGGGACACGTGTGCCGGAGCAGAGAGGCAGAGGCGGGGGCAGGAGAAGCACCAGGTGAGTGACGAACTGGGGCTCGCATGCGGGTGCCTCCCCCGATGCAAGTCCCTTCCCCACCGGCAGCAGCAGGTAACGGGACCATGCGCTCACGGCAAGCGTGTGCGGCCAGAGCGCATAACGTATACCTTGGACTGACACTGAAATATCCATGTCTTGTATAAATGGGCTAAGCTGCAGTACCCCTTACAGTATCTACCTTACATTTTCATAAATATTTTATTCTATCTTTGAGTGTGACAACACTAAATAAATTACCATGTAGTGAGTTAGTGTTGCTTAGATCAGCATCTCTAGACATGGCAGTTTAACCCTAGTGACAGACTCCCTTTAATGACACCAAAAACCGACTAAAGCCAGACCACTGCAAATGACTATAGGTGTTTAGAACAGACAGGTCTGGATTATCTCTGTTATATTACAGAACATTTTACCAGTGTATTGTAATGTATAGTAAATGTAAAATGACAGGGTTGCTTGCGATTTACCACTTTAGCAATTGTAAGACATCTTTCATTATCAACTTAAGAAGTTAGAAGAGCAAGACATCTAAATGGCTGAAGACGAGTGGAAGTCACTGAAGAACTCACCTCAGTTTTTGATAGTACTGTTTAACTTTCTCAAGTGAAGCGGCATTAATCTGGGCCTGAAATTCTTCAATAGAGACATTATCCTTGTAATAATAGCCGTCCATACTCTCCAGAGCTGAAATCGAAACAGATATTGCACTCATTTTTTTTCCATTGTAGCACGGAACATTGCACAGTCTCATGTTATTCTGATTTTATAGTCTCTGTGTGATTTAACAAAGCAGGTGAGCGGCCATCAAAAGCAGACGCCATTAAAAAGAATGGCATGGGCAAGGATAGCATCCAGAGTTCATCTGTGAGTTATAGAAACTTTATAAATGAAATGGACACTAAAATACTGGTGTATGTACAGAGGCGTCTCATACTGAATTATGATCATTTATCTTATAGTACATTTTATGTCATTTACCAGGTCTTACTCAATAAACAGTACTCTATAATCGGTCTAGCTATATAGAGTGTTTATTTGGAGGGGGGGGGGGGGGGGGACCTACTGGCTCCATAGATCCATTTGGGCCTGATGGATAGGGGCAGATTAAGGGAAAAATGTTCTCGAATGCTCCAGATTTATTACAGTGGCTTATGCTGTTTAATAAATTTTGTGCATCTTTAGATTATTTTGTCTAACATCATATCAACTATTGTTGGCTTTATTTAATGGGGTATTTCGGCCAACGATATCTTATCCCCTATCCAAGAGGATACGATGTCTGATCACTGGGGGGGGGGCTGCCACTGGGACCCCCTGTGATCTCCGTGCAGCACCTACATTCTATGTGGGGCGTCTGCTCCATTTTCGGAAACCTCCGCGCCCCCTCCATTCATGTCTATAGTCTTTGGCCGGAATACCCCTTTAAGCCAAAATGTTGGTACATATCAGGCCACACTCCATGCACGTTTACAGCTAACGCTATGTTTACATCTGTGCCGGAGCTCTGTTTGGGAAGCTCTGTCCCAGAATCCATTAAATTAACTGGATCTGAGTGATGTCACGGCCATGCCCTCTAGTGATGTTACGCCATGCCCCCTTCATTCATGTGTATGGGAGGGGGCGTGACGGCCTTGTGACATCGCTAGGGGGCATGGCCTTGACTTCACGCCCCCGTCTCGGAGGCAGCGCCCCCGCACAGAATGCCAGGGGCTGCACCGAGATTGCAGGGGTCCCCAGCGGCGGGACCCCTGTGATCATACATTTTATAACCTATCCTTTGGATAGGGGATAAGATGTATAAAGCCGGAATACCCCTTTAAAGTCAATGGGATCAGCTGATGTAATGAGTTGTGCAGCAGACCATCAGGCCCCATTTTCTGACCTCACATGGAGCCTCCAACGCTGAAGGTGGCCTAATCCAACTCCTTATTGAGTAAGGTGTAAAAGTGTCTAAAAAGTGTCTAAAGCCAGAATTCGGCTGCATTTACGCTAGTAAATCTGCACTCGTGTCCTTTCACTTTTCACATACAATTGGCCACTGCAGAAAACAGTGTACCTCAGCAATGAGATGTTTAAGGAATTACATGAGGAGAGATGTAATTAACATGATTAGGAGTTGTATCATATTTGTTATGCTGCACTTACCTTTTTTGATATATTTTGTCCAATTTGAGCCATTTTTTTTTTGCTACCTGGTAAACATATAGGGGGAGATTTATCAAAACTTGTGCAGAGGAAATCTTACCTAGTTGCTCATAGCAACAACCAGATTTCTTCTTTCAATTTTCAGAGGCATTTTCAAAATTTAAGAATCAAGCTAATTGGTTGCTATGGGCAACTGGTCTACTTTTTCTCTGCACAGGTTTTGTGAAATCACCCCCTTACATACTATTTTAGTATTAATAAACCTTCCATATATTATTTATTTATTTTGCATTTGGAATTAAAGTGCAGCTCCACATAAGAGGTACATGCTACAACAGTCTGTAGGTAAATGCAATACATCATTTCCCCTGTATATTCTGATTATTTCGGAAACAGGAGTTGGAGTAGGAGGGGAATTGCTCATTTGGGTATTGCCTTTGCTTTGTATGGCTGTGGGCTTCAAAGATTACTTGTCGGCACTGCAAATGCTTTATAAAACATAATGGGATTAACATTTGCCATCTGAGAAATGTATTTTGTTAATTCATTGTTACAAGGATACAGCAGGTCTCATGAAATGACTGTTCAATTTTCAGCAGAGAAGAACCTCATTTTTCTTTTTTCCAATAAAAAGTAACACAAAAAGTATTCACCTTGAGAAAATAGGACGGGGTGAACTTTAAATCCTCCTCCATTCTTCAGCCTTTGTGGAAGGTGCTCAAAATGATAACTGTCTATGTAGAAGTAAATTTTCAGAGCTTGGCGACTTCCTTCTGCTTGATAGGTAATAGGAACATCTGAGAACACAAGTGGAAATTGTTATTAGGTTCCCCTACAAAGGCACAGTATGACAAAAAAAAAAGGAATAAAAAAAGCTCAGTTTAACCCCAGTTTAACCCCTTAAGGACCCGGGGTTTTAACGTTTTTGCATTTTCGTTTTTTCCTCCTTACCTTTAAAAAAGTCATAACTCTTTACATTTTTCACCTAAAAATCCATATGATGGCTTATTTTTTGCGCCACCAATTCTACTTTGTAATGACATCAGTCATTTTACCCAAAAATCTACGGTGAAACGGAAAAAAAAAATCATTGTGAGACAAAATTGAAAAAAAAAAAACGCCATTTTGTAACTTTTGGGGGCTTCCGTTTCTACACAGTACATTTTTCGGTAAAAATGACACTTTATCTTTATTCTGTAGGTCCATACGGTTAAAATGATACCCTACTTATGTAAGTTTGATTTTGTCGTACTTCTGGAAAAAATCTAAACTACATGCAGGAAAATTTATACGTTTAAAATTGTCATCTTCTGACCCCTATAACTTTTTTAGTTTTCCGCATATGGGGCGGTATGAGAGCTCATTTTCTGCACCGTGATCTGAAGTTTTTAGCGGTACCATTTTGCATTGATAGGACTTATTGATCGCTTTTTATTCATTTTTTCATGATATAAAAAGTGACCAAAAATGCACTATTTTGGACTTTGGAATTTTTTTTGCGCATATGCCATTGACCGTGCGGTTTAATTAACGATATATTTTTATAATTTGGACATATAATTTTTATTTACACTGTTTTTTTTTTTTATAGGAAAAGGGGGGTGATTCAAACTTTTATTAGGGGAGGGGTTAAATGATCTTTATTCACTTTTTTTTCACTTTTGTTTTTGCAGTGTTATAGCTCCAATAGGGACCTATAACACTGCACACACTGATTTTTTACATTGATCAGTGGTTTCTCATATGAAACCGCTGATCGATGATTCTGCCGCTTGAATGCTCATGCCTGGATCTCAGGCACTGACCAATCATTCGGCGATCGGACAGCGAGGAGGCAGGTAGGGATCCTCCAGCTGTCTTGTAAGCTGTTTGGGATGCCTCGATTTCGGCGTGGCGATCCCGAACAGCACCCTGAGCTAACCGGCATGGTTTCACTTTCCTTTCAGACGCGGAGTTCAACTTTGAACGCCGCGCGCTATTAGCCACGTGTCCCGGCCGTTGTAGAACGGGAACGGACTCAGGATGTACAGGTATGGCCTGGGTCCTTAACAGGTTAAATCAACTGGTGCCAGAAAGTTAAACAGATTTGTAAATTAATTCTATTAAAAAATCTTAATCCTTCCTGTACATTTAGGGGCAATATAATACAGAGGAAATGCTTTACTTTTTAGATTTCTCTGATGTCATGACCAGTGCTCTCTGCTGACCCCTGCTGTCCATTTTAGGAACCATCCAGATCAGCATATGTTGACTATGTGGACTTTCTCCTGCTCTGGACAGTTCCTAAAATGGACAGCAGAGGTAAGCAGAGAGCACTGTGGTCATGACATCAGAGAAATCTAAAAAGTAAAGCATTTCCTCTGTAGTATATAGCCCCTAAAAAGTACTGGAGATTAAGATTTTTTTTTATATAAGTAATTTACAAATCTGTTTAACTTTCTGGCACCAGTTGATTAAAAAAAAAGGTTTCCAGGGAGTACCCCTTTAGATGTTACCTGCTGCACCTCTATAGTCTAGCAATACTGTTACCTATTTTACCTGTATTAGGACAGTAGCTGCATATACTGTAGTGCCAAATGTACAGTACAGTGGGGGAAAAAAAGTATTAAGTCAGCCAACAATTGTGCAAGTTCTCCCACTTAAAAAGATGAGAGAGGCCTGTAATTTTCATCATAGGTATACCTCAACTATGAGAGACAGGATGGGGGGAAAGAATACAGGAAATCACATTGTAGGATTTCTAATGAATTAATTGGTAAATTCCTCAGTAAAATAAGTATTTGGTCACCTACAAACAAGCAAGATTTCTGGCTCTCACAGACCTGTAACTTCTTCTTTAACCCCTTAACGACGCAGGACGTATATTTACGTCCTGCGCCGGCTCCCGCGATATGAAGCGGGATCGCGCCGCGATCCCGCATCATATCGCGTGGGTCCCGGCGCTAATCAACGGCCGGGACCCGCGGCTAATACCACACATCGCCGATCGCGGCGATGTGCGGTATTAACCCTTTAGAAGCGGCGGTCAAAGCTGACCGCCGCTTCTAAAGTGAAACTGAAAGTATCCCGGCTCAGTCGGGCTGTTCGGGACCACCGCGGTGAAATCGCGGCGTCCCGAACAGCTGATCGGACCCCGGGAGGGCTCTTACCTGCCTCCTCGGTGTCCGATCGACGAATGACTGCTCCGTGCCTGAGATCCAGGCAGGAGCAGTCAAGCGCCGATAATGCTGATCACAGGCGTGTTAATACACGCCTGTGATCAGGATGAGAGATCAGTGTGTGCAGTGTTATAGGTCCCTATGGGACCTATAACACTGCAAAAAAAAAGTAAAAAAAAAGAGTTAATAAAGGTCATTTAACCCCTTCCCTAATAAAAGTTTGAATCACCCCCCTTTTCCCATAAAAAAAATAAAACAGTGTAAAAATATAAACATATGTGGTATCGCCGCGTGTGTAAATGTCCGAACTATAAAAATATATCATTAATTAAGCCGTACAGTCAATGGCGTACGCGCAAAAAAATTCCAAAGTCCAAAAAAGCGTATTTTGGTAACTTTTTATAACATAAAAAAATTAATAAAAAGTGATCAAAAAGTCAGATCAAAACAAAAATCATACCAATAAAAACTTCAGATCACGGCGCAAAAAATGAGTCCTCATACCGCCCCGTACGTGGAAAAATAAAAAAGTTATAGGGGTCAGAAGATGACATTTTTAAACGTATAAATTTTCCTGCATGTAGTTATGATTTTTTCCAGAAGTGCGACAAAATCAAACCTATATAATTAGGGTATCATTTTAACCGTATGGCCCTACAGAATAATGATAAGGTGTAATTTTTACCGAAATATGCACTGCGTAGAAACGGAAGCCCCCAAAAGTTACAAAATGGCGTTTTTTTTCTCGATTTTGTCGCACAATGATTTTTTTTTTCCGTTTCGCCGTGCATTTTTGGGTAAAATGACTAATGTCACTGCAAAGTAGAATTGGCGACGCAAAAAATAAGCCATAATATGGATTTTTAGGTGGAAAATTGAAAGGGTTATGATTTTTAAAAGGTAAGGAGGAAAAAACGAAAGTGCAAAAACAGAAAAACCCTGAGTCCTTAAGGGGTTAAGAGTCTCCTCTGTCCTCCACTCGTTACCTGTATTAATGGCACCTGTTTCAACTTGTTATCAGTATAAAAGACACCTGTCTACAAACAGTCACACTCCAAACTCCACTATGGCCAAGACCAAAGAGCTGTCGAAGGACACCAGAAACAAAATTGTAGACCTGCACCAGGCTGGGAAGACTGAATCTGCAATAGGCAAGCTGCTTGGTGTGAAGAAATGTGGGAGCAATTATTAGAAAATGGAAGACATACAAGACCATTGATAATCTCCCTCAATCTGGGGCTCCTCGCACGATCTCACCCTGTGGTGTCTAAATGATTAAAAGGGGGGGGTACCTAGTGAATGACCTGCAGACAGCTGGGACCAAAGTAACAAAGGCTACCATCAGGGATTCAAATTGTGCAGTGCCAGATATCTCCCCCTGCTCAAGCCAGTACATGTCCTGGCCCGTCTAAAGTTTTCTAGAGAGCATTTGGATGATCCAGAAGAGGATTGGGAGAATGTCATATGGTCAGATGAAACCAAAGTAGAACTTTTGGTAAAAATTCAACTCGTCTTGTTTGGAAGAGAAAGAATGCTGATTTGCATCCAAAGAACGCCATACCAACTGTGAAGCATGGGTGTGGAAACTTCATGCTTTGGGGCTGTTTTTCAGCAAAGGGACAAGGATGACTGATCCATGTAAAGGAAATAATGAATGGGACCATGTATCGTGAGATTTTGAGTGAAAACCCCTTTCATCAGCAAGGGCATTGAAGATGAAATGTTGCTAGGTCTTTCAGCATGACAGTGATCCCAAACACACCGCCCTGGCAACGAATGAGTGGCTTCATCAGAAGCATTTTAAGGTCCTGGAGTGGCCTAGCCAGTCTCCAGATTTCAACCCATAGAAAACCTTTGGAGGGAGTTGAAAGTCTGTGTTGTCCAGCAAGGAGATCTGCATGGAGGAATGGGCCAAAATACCAGCAACAGTGTGTGAAAACCTTTTGAAGACATACAGAAAACGTTTGACCTCTGTCATTGCCAACAAAGGGTATATAACAAAGTATTGAGATTAACTTTTGTTATTGACCATATACTCATTTTCCACCATAATTTGCAAATAAATTCTTTCTCATTCTGTCTCTCATAGTTGAGAGGCCTGTAATTTTCATCATAGGTATACCTCATCTTTTTAAGTGGGAGAACTTGCACAATTGGTGGCTGACTAAATTTTCCCCCCCACTGTATATACTAACATAAGTGCCCCTCTTGTACACAATTTCAGTATTATAAATGTATTAGAAAATAAACATACTGACAGGTTTGATTATAATAGAATATTTACCAATCTACCAATCTATCTATCAAGCTTAAAAAAGGCTGCACAGGCAGCCGAAAAGCCAAAACGTTGCATCTGATTTTTACCATGGAATAAAGTTACCAACTTGTTTTTCACCTCATTTTGAGTGCTGCAGCCATACTGTTTTTTGTCCGGATTTTGGACCTGTGACCGGAGTCTATTGGCCACTTGAACCACTTTATTTCTTTATTTTTGGTTGTGCTGCTGCTGCTCCGCTATTCTTTCTATATCTATCTATCTATCAGATTATATATTTATATCTAAATTATAATAAAGCATATTTACGCTGAAAGCGTTGTCTGGGGACATACATTTCTACATATGGTTGGGGGCATGTTAGAAATTAAAAAGAAGACATACTCTTCTACCCTATCCCCCACAGATGTCATTCTGACACCTTACATTTCCTGCTCATTTCCACAGATTCCTGTGATGAGAGGTCTCAGCAGGACCTACCTGCTTGGCCAATCACTGGCCACAGTGGTGTTCCACCTCAGTCAGTGATTGGCTCAGAGGGCAGCTCCTGCTGAGATGAATCAACTAGGAAGTGATGAGTATGAGTCACATTTTTTGCACCATTTGTAATGCATCCCTAGACATATGTAAATAAAAGTTATGTCCCTGCACAACCCATTTAAGGGGTACTCCAGTGGAAATATTTTTTCTTAAATCAACTCGGGCCAGAAAGTTAAACAGATTTGTAAATTACTTCTATTTAATCTTAATCCTTCCAGTACTTATCAGCTGCTGTATACTACAGAGGAAGTTGGGTGTTCTTTTCAGTCTGACCACAGTGCTCTCTGCTGACACCTCTGTCTGTGTCAGGAACTGTCAAGAGAAGGAGCAAATCCCTATAGCAAACCTCTCCTGATCTGGGCAGTTCATGATATGAACAGAGGTGTCAGCAGAGAGCACTGTGGTCAGACAGAAAAGAAAGTAAAAAAGAAAAGAACTTCCTCTGGAGCATACAGGAAGGATTAAGATTTTTAAATAAAGGTAAATTACAAATCTGTTTAACTTTTTGGCACGAGTTGATTATAAAAAAAAAGTTTTCCACCGGAGTACTGAAGTGTCTTGCTCAGTTAGTTTTGGGGGAAAAGGACACTTGTCTGGCACTTGCTGGATCTGGAGACGAAGTTGTAAGGATGCCCAAACTCCAGGTGGTTTAGAACAGCGTTCTTTATTTTAACAAACAGTTGACATTGTGTTTCAAAGGGATCTGCACCCCTCTTCCTCAGGTCAGGGAAGAGGGGTGCAGATCCCCTCAAAACGCATTGTCAACTGTTTGTTATAATAAAGAACGCTGTTCTAAACCACCTGGAGTTTGGGCATCCTTACAACTTTATCTCCAGATCCAGCAAGTGCCAGACAAGTGTATCTTTCCTCCAAACCTCACCAAGAGTGCGGATTTCTACATTGCTACACCGACCCAGGACGCTGGGCACAGACAGACACGGGCTGTTGCTGTTTCCTCCTTGCTTAAGGCTGATGACGGTGTTGCGCTCGAAATGTAACACATCAAGGTGAGCAGTTATATTATATACACTTGTTATACCTGCCATCACGAGGTAAAGGCACAGGGTGCGCCGGTACATGTCCCTATTTTTTCTTTTTGTATAAAGTTGCTCAGTTAGTTAGAAGGAACTTTTTTGCGATTAATCATTGCCCCATTGTATAGAGCCTTTAGAGTCATATTGTGTACTTTAAGCGGATCTGATAATCCTAATTCCATCTCATAGACTTGCTGACTTGCAGAAGCTGCATTCCTGGCCTTCGGATCTTCTATTGTTTAACACTAGATGGATTATTTGGTGACTGAGAAGGTTTTTCGAACATTTATGGAGATGTGATAGACCAGTGGTCTCCAAACTGTGGACCATCAACTCTTGCACACCTACAACTCCTAGCATGCCCGGGCAGCCAACGGCTGTCCGGGCATGCTGGGAGTTGTAGATGTGCAACAGCTGAAGGTCCACAGTTTGGAGATCACTGCCTTAGACAAAGCAAGGGTCACTACAGGCTTCTGAGATGCGTGAAAGATGTCATTTTTTCTGTAGCAATATAAATGACAACGTTCTAGGTCATCACACTTCCTATTGAGTTACGATGATACGTACTTGCAATTTGTGGACCATGTTCTGCATGTCTAAAGTAAAACATGACCTTCTCCAAATCAAAAAGGGCCACAAGTGAGTCCTCTAGCATCGCTTGTTCATCTGTCTGTAGAAAAAGACATGTCAATACGTACACACAGCAGTGGTGCAATGCATATAAGGAATACATTAGCCTCCAAGCACAGGTTCAATGAGCATGATGAAAGGCAGTGTGGAAATGCAGATTAGAAGAATTATATTCCATTATAGGTCTTTTTAGAAGCAGTACAATGGAATGCACAAGAACAATGAAATGCAAGATAAATACTCCCATTAGGCATCAATTGGTACATGTGCTTATCAAGTGCCGCAGCCATTTACTCTACTATCAGTCTCTCATTTTTCATATAGTGTTTGCTGAAACATTTGCTACATTATGGAGAACATCTGCTAAACCCACAATACAATAGATTGCATTTTATATAACAGAAAAAAAGAAACTATGCAGAAAGTAAACCATTGGCACATACCATTGTAAGGAATACAATTAAGGGCTTTTTCTTCATTGTGCTTCAAGTATTACCTAAACAAGATTAATTGTAACAAAAACCCTTACATGTAAGAATTATCATTTGGGTGGTTTAGCTGTACAATTTTTTTTATTAAAGGGGTACTCCGGTGCAGGACATCTTTTCTTTTCCTGTGGATAGGGAATAAGTGTCTGATCGAGAGGGTCCAACTGCTGGGATCCCTCCCATGATCTCCTTTCTCTACTGGACGTCATGCTCCTCCATGTATCTCTATGGGACAGGCAGAGATACATGAACGTACGGTGCATGGGGAGAGCCTGGGTGCCAGGCAGGAGATCGTGGTGGGTCCCACCGGTCAGACCCCATAATAACAAATATCAAAATAGAAATCTTAGAAATCTTTGTAATTTATTGAAAAGGAAGACCTAAAATATTTATTTGACATAAGTATTCAGACCCTTCACTCAAAACTTAGTTGACCCTTACAGCAGGATGCTGCCACCACAATGTCCTACTGTAGGGATTCTATTGTGCAAGTGATAAGCAGTGTCTGGTTTCCTCCAGATATGCCACTTACAAATCTTTAATTTTGGTTTTAGAGAATCTTGTTTCTCACAGTTTGAGAGGACTGAGGAGTGGTCACCTTGTCAAAAATCCTAGATTGGTTGAGTACTGCAGTGATGGCTGACCAACTGAGAGTTTATCCTATTTGTAAACAAGATCTTTGGAGCTCATTGGATCATTATGTTCTCGGTCACCTCATTTCATTCCCATTACTTAGTTTAGTGAATTAGCCAGCTCTAGGAAGAGTCCTGGTTATTCTAAACTACATTAAATAATCATGGAGGCCACTGCACCCTTCAGAACTTTTAGTGCAGCAGATTGTTTGGACATTTCTCTAGTTCTGTGTCCCATATAATCCAGTTTCTGAGCTCTACAGGCAGTTTATTTTCCCCTTCTGACTTGTTTTTTTGCTCTGATATGCATTGTCAGCTATGAGACCTTATATACACAGTAGTATGTCTTTCCAAATAACATCTATGATTTCACCAAAGGCGACTCCAATCTAGGTGTAGAAACATTTCAAAGATGACCAAGAGAAACAGAAGGCCCCAGAGCTAAATGTAAAGGGGTATTCTAGTGAAAAACAATATTTTTCATATCAACTGGCTCAAGTTGAACAGATTTGTAAATTACTTCTATTAAAAAATCTTAATCATACCAGTACTTATCAGCTGCTGAAGTCGAGTTCTTTTCTGTCTGACAACAGTGCTCTCTGCTGACACCTCTGACTGTCTCAGGAACTGTCCAGAGTAGGAACAAATCCCTATAGAAAACCTCTCCTGCTCTGAACAGTTCCTGAGACAGACAGAGGTGTCAGCAGAGAGCACTGTGGTCAGACAGAAAATAACTACTCAACTTCAGCAGCTGATAAGTACTGGTAGGAATGAGATTTTTTAATAGAAGTAATTTAAAAATCTGCTTAACTTTCTGGAGCCAGTTGATACCTCTTTAAAGTGTTATAGTAAAGGGTCTGAATTTATTTTTCCATGCAAAACTTTAGTTTCTTCCTTTCAATAAATTTGCAAAATATTCTGGAATTCTGTTTTTTCATTCTCATTATAGTGGATTGAGTGCAGAGTTATGGGAGGAAACTTGATTTTTAAGAAGAAATTAGCACAAAGCCTGAACAAACTGTGAAAAAGTTAAAAGGCCCAAAAAGTTCCCGAATGCATTGAAAACCTCAGTTTGACAAAACTTTTCAATATATACCTTTTATTTGACCTAAAAGTTTGAGTACTCAAATATAGATGGCTAGCAATATCTGATTGGTGCAGGTTATAATGTATGGCTTACACAGGCACAGGCCAATACATACCCTTGGGGCTGTCTGATACTGCTGCTTTATCATAATCACTTGGATAAGACTCAACTTCAGTGCTTAGAAGAGCTCCTTGTACTGACAAGCCACTATCCCTAAGTAAACAATGAAGGGGATGCAACCTCTTTAATCTGCCTGGACCCTCATAGAATATTGATAACCTTCTATAATGCTGACTGATGGTTTGTACCCCCATCACCCAATCCCTAGGATAGGTCATCAATATTTTCATCATAGTAGACATTCATAATAATTGTTCCAATATATCAGTAATATAGAAGAAGAGTAAAATCCATTACCATATTGGGAGAAAGAAGAGACTGGAAGTGGAAGAGAACACCAGCATTAGCAATCTGCTCCAACCATCTTCTACTGGCTTCTTGTGTTTCCACTTCATATTCTTTATTGCTGTCATACATGTGATTTAATGCAGCCATAAGCTGTTCAGAGAAGGCACAGATGGTGGCCACCAAACTCTGGCAAAACACCATATCTCTCCTCAGCTGAACTTCACTATCTGCAGAGACAAATAAGGGAAAGTCAGTAATTATTGATATGATTTACTATGAATACTAGCAATAAAATAACACAATCTTGAATATGAACATAAAAAGTGCATAAAGGTGGGTTTTTGTCACTAACAAACTTATCTAACACATCCTCTACCGAATAATAAATATGCTGTTTTTATACAACATTTTTCCGCTTCTCCATCCTAACCCTCTATAACAAATTCCTTAAAGGAGTAGTCCAGCGGTGACTCAGTGGTTTACAACTTATCCCCTATCTTAAGGATAGGGGATAAGTTGCAGATCGCGGGGGGTCCGACCCCTGGGGCCCCCCGCCATCTCCTGTACGGAGCCCCGACAGCCCGCGGGAAGGGGGCGTGTCGACCTCCGCACGAAGCGGCGGCCGACACGCCCCCTCAATACAACTCTATGGCAGAGCCGAAGCGCTGCCTTCGGCAATCTCCGGCTCTGCCATTGAGATGTATTGAGGGGGCGTGTCGGTCGCCGCCTCGTGCGGGGGTCGACACCCGCTAGCTCGGCGGAGAGCCGGGGCCCCGTACAGAGAGATAGCGGGGGACCCCAGCGGTCGGACCCCCCGCGATCTCAAACTTATCCCCTATCCTTAGGATAGGGGATAAGTTTTTCACCACTGGACTACCCCTTTAAGTTGTGGGTGACCTGTAAAAGTAAAACTCAACCATTGGAATCAAAATCTATGATAATAAGCAGCACAGCTGCAAGGAATATCACCAACACATATATTCAAGGAATATACTCAATAAGAGCATACAGGCTACCATGTCTACTAACTTGCATTATGCCCGTAAACTGAACGCACAGTCATAAAACATAAGTCTGGGCTAGTCCATTAGAGAAGCATAGGGGAATTGAAATTCACTAAAAGTTAAAAGTTAGAAGGATGAATTGCAATATATAGTGTAGGTCCTCTTCATGCCTCCAATACACCTATGACCCACGGAGGCATGGACTCCACAAGACCTCTGAAGGTGTCCTGTGTTATCTGGCACCAAGACGTCGGCAGCAGATACTTTGAGTCATTTAAGCTGTAAGGTGAGATCTCCATGCATTAGACTTGCTTTTCTGGATTGAGATGTGGGGAATTTGAAGTCAATACCTAGTACCCTTTGTCCTGTTCCTTAACCATTTGAGAACAATTGTAGCCTGGAAGCATTATCCTGCTATAAGAGGCCAATGCCATTAGGGGATGATATTGCTGTTAAGGGGTGTACGTAGTCTGCAGCACTGTTTAGGTAGATGCTGTGTGTCAAAGTAACACCCACATTAAAGGGGTACTCTGGTGGAAAACTTATATATTTTTTTTAAATCAACTGGTGCCAGAAAGTTAAACAGATTGGTAAACTAAATAGTGGTAAGACGAGAAAAGAGAGAGCACACAAGAGACGACTTCACCTTGGCTAGGATGCAGTGCAGTCTCGGCAACCTATATAAGCATATCCTGCAGGGTGCACAAACGTAAGTATGAAGTATCAAATATAGACAAAAAGAAAGGCACGCATGTGCACTCACTGCTCAGCGGAGACAGGTCGGTATGAGAGTCCGGTTCACGGGGAGCTGGTTCACAGCATCAGCGCAGGTGTTGTGGCGCTCAGAGGCTACGCCGGCCGGCAGTTTCACACGTGAATGCGTGCTTCTTTCGGCCACCATGCCCAGTCAGAGGCTATATGCCCAGCAGAGGTGAGTGTTATGAGTGTTAGGCTCAGAATGTTTGTTAGGGTGCCATCCGAAATGAGGCCACCTCCGCGTGGTGGATGGGGGGACACATTTTGATCAAAAAGAGCCTCCATTTTTTGACCAAGAGTGCAGCTGCAACCTTATTTTTTTTGTATAATTTACAAATCTGTTTAACTTTCTGGCACCAGTTGATTTAAAAAAAAAATAATAAAAATCCACCGGAGTACCCCTTTAACAAAAGGGTTTCCCATCAGAACGTTGCTCAGAGCATCATACTGCCTTTTGATGCTCATGTGCCTATTATAGGTGCTTTCAGCAGTGGACAGAGCTCAGCATGGGCACTCTAACCATCTGCTGCTACATTGCCCCATATACAGAAAGCTTTGATGCACTCGGCTTTCTGACACCATTTCATCTTAGCCAGCATTTATTTTCTTTTTCACAATTTCTGCTACTGCAGCTCTTCTGTGGGTTCAGACCAGACATGCTAGCTTTTACTCCCCGTGTGTATCACGCAGCCTTGCCCGCTAATAACCCTGTTACTGGACCACTTTTGGAAAGTACTTACCACTAAACATTAGGAAAACTATAGTGATCATAATTTCACCTTTGTCAAAGTTGCTCAAATCCGTACACAGCAGCGTATTGAAGCCTTAGGGTAATACACAGATTTCTGTAAGGCTCTGTATTGTAGAGATGCAGTGACTCTGTACTGCCTTGTTAAAGAGGTACTCCGGTGGAAAGCTATTTTATTTTTTTATTAACTGGTCCCAGAAAGTTAAACAGATTTGTGAATTAGGTAATAGTGAGACAAGAAAGGGGAGAGCACACAAGAGGCAACTTCACCTTAACTAGGATGCAGCACGGTCTTGGCAACCTATTACATCTACTGCGGGGTGCGTATACAAAGGTATGAAGTATCAATATGAACAAATAAAAAGGCACGTATGTGCACTCACCGCTCAGTGGAGACAGTTCAGTGTGGGAGTCCAGTTCACGGGGAGCTGGATCACAGCATCAGAGCAGGTGGTATGACGCTCAGAGGCTACGCCAGCCGACGTAGCCTCTGAGCACCATACCACCTGCGCTGTTGCTGTGATCCAGCTCCCCGTGAACCAGACTCCCACACCAAACTGTCTCCGCTGAGTGGTGAGTGCACGTGTGTGCCTTTTTATTTGTTCAGATTTGTGAATTACCGTATTTTTCGCCCTATAGGACGCACCGGCGTATAAGACGCACCCAATTTATAGGTGCAAAATCAAAAAAAATTAAGATTTTTAACCCAATAGTGTTCTTCAACCTGCGGACCTCCAGATGTTGCAAAACTACAACTCCCAGTATGCCCGGACAGCCAACGGCTGTTGTAGTTTTGCAACATCTGGAGGTCCGCAGATTGAAGACCACTGCATAGGAGGTAATACTCACGTGTCCCCGCCGCTCTGGACCCGTCACCGCTGCCCTGGATGTCGCTCCATCGCTGTCGCCGTGTCCCCGTCGCTCTGGAACGTCTCTGCTGCCGGCCGGGTATCCTCGCTCTCCGTCGCCGTCATCACGTCGTTACGCACGCGACGATGTGATGACGAGGAAGGAGAGCGCCGGCCATACAGGGGATCCCTGAACGGAGAAGACACCGAGGAGGCAGGTAAGGTCCCTCCCGGTGTCCTGTAAGCACTAACCCGGCTATTCAGTCGGGCTGTTTGGGACCTCCGCTGTGAAATCGCGGCGGTCCCGAACAGCCCGACTGAACAGCCGGGTTAGTGTCACTTTCCCTTCAGACGCGGTGGTCAGTTTTGATCGCCGCTTCTGAAGGGTTAATACAGGGCATCACCGCGATCGGTGATGTCCTGTATTAGCCGCGGGTCCCGGCCGCTGATGGCCGCAGGGACCGCCGCGATAGGGGTGTATTCGCCGTATAAGACGCACCGACTTTTTCCCCCCAGTTTTGGGGAAGAAAAAGTGCGTCTTATACGGCGAAAAATATGGTACTTCTATTTACAAATCTTAATCCTTCCAGTACTTATCAGCTGATGCTCCAAAAGAAGTTCTTTTCTTTTTGAATTTATGTTCTGTCTGACCACAGTGCTCTCTGCTGACACCTCTGTCCATTTCAGGAACTGTCCAGAGTAAGAGCAAATCCCCATAGCAAATCTATCCTGCTCTGTGCAGTTACTAACATTGACAGGGGTGTCAGCAAAGAGCACCGTGGTCAGACAGAAAATAAATTTAAAAATAAAAAACCTTCCTGTGGAGCATGCAACAGCTGATAAGTACTGGAAGGATTAAGATTTTTAAATAGAACTAATTTACAAATCTGTTTAACTTTCTGGCACCAGTTGATTTAAAAAAAAAAAAATGTTTTCCACCGGAGTACCCCTTTAACCCCTTAAGGACCAAGGACGTACCGGTACGTCCTTGGTCCTGCTCTTCCGATATAACGCGGGGTTACACAGTAACCCCGCGTCATATCATGGCGGGCCCGGCGTCATAGTGAAGCCGGGACCCGCCTCTAATAGCGCGCAGCGCCGATCGCGGCGCCGCGCGCTATTAACCCTTTAGCCGCGCGCTCAAAGCTGAGCCGCGCGGCTAAAAGTGAAAGTGAAAGTTCCCGGCTAGCTCAGTCGAGCTGTTCGGGATAGCCGCGGCTAATCGCGGCATCCCGAACAGCTGACAGGACAGCGGGAGGGCCCCTTCCTGCCTCCTCGCTGTCCGATCGCCGAATGACTGCTCAGTGCCTGAGATCCAGACATGAGCAGTCATCCGGCAGAATCGTTGATCACTGGTTTCTTATGAGAAACCAGTGATCAACATAGAAGATCAGTGTGTGCAGTGTTATAGGTCCCTATGGGACCTATAACACTGCAAAAAAAAAGTGAAAAAAAAAAGTGAATAAAGATCATTTAACTCCTCCCCTATTAAAAGTTTGAATCACCCCCCTTTTCCAATAAAAAAAAAAACACAGTGTAAATAAAAATAAAAATAAACATATGTGGTATCACCGCGTGCGGAAATGTCCGAATTATAAAAATATATCATTAATTAAACCGCTCGGTCAATGGCGTGCGCGCAAAAAAATTCCAAAGTCCAAAATAGTGCATTTTTGGTCACTTTTTATATCATTTAAAAATGAATAAAAAGTGATCAATAAGTCCTATCAATGCAAAAATGGTACCGTTAAAAACTTCAGATCACGGCGCAAAAAATGAGCCCTCATACCGCCCCATACACGGAAAAATAAAAAAGTTATAGGGGTCAGAAGATGACAATTTTAAACGTATTAATTTTCCTGCATGTAGTTATGATTTTTTCCAGAAGTCCGACAAAATCAAACCTATATAAGTAGGGTATCATTTTAATCGTATGGACCTACAGAATACATATCAGGTGTCATTTTTACCGAAAAATGTACTACGTAGAAACGGAAGCCCCCAAAAGTTACAAAACAGCGTTTTTTTTTCAATTTTGTCGCACAATGATTTTTTTTCCCGCTTCACCATAGATTTTTGGGCAAAATGACTGACGTCATTACAAAGTAGAATTGGTGGCGCAAAAAATAAGCCATCATATGGATTTTTAGGTGTAAATTTGAAAGAGTTATGATTTTTTAAAGGCAAGGAGCAAAAAACGAAAATGCAAAAACGGAAAAACCTCCGGTCCTTAAGGGGTTAAGCGCCAATTGTATGCTTCTAGTTGTGAATAGCTCTGTACATACAGCAAGTGATAGAGAAATCCACAATTGTTTTTGTCATTTGTATAAAAAGCTCTGCATGCCTCTATATAAAACCAGGGGCAGATAAATGTACAGTATAAGGCCCTATGCACCACTATGGGGACCTATATTAGCTCTGTGCAAAAGACACATAACTTCATAACTCAAAAACTGCAGTGGTGTTTGAAAAGTAGGAAATGTTTGTTGTTGAGTCTTCGGTCCACAAGATGTTCCTAGTTATTTATTCTTAGAAATCAAAAGTGATATTCTAGTTTAATAAATATCACATGAATACATGTTATAACTATATTCTAAGAATCCCTGCTCCCCACATCCTTCTACCTGCATCCCACACAATTCCTCATAAGATTCATTCCGGCAAGTTCTCAGATCTTCAGATTTATTTATCCTTAAGACACTTGTAGAATTTCCATGAGTACATGTAGATGGTGTACTGCCATCTAAAATATTATAAAAGTAGCATTATTTAATTTTTAGATGGGTCCTCTTCCTTTTTGGTTTCACTGACACACATTAGTCATGTATCAAGGCTCTTCTATGGTTCAGAGGTTGATATACACGATAGCTTCCTCCAATAGGTGGCACTTAAAGGAAAACTCCTGTACTTAAAGAGAATCTGACAGCTAGTTTACCCACACTAAACTCAGTATACTGGGTTATAGTGCAGGTGAACAGCTGTAAAATGAGGGGTTACTCACTAAAATCTGTTGGTTAAATGCAACATTCTTCATGTGAACAGCTTTTTTCCTAATGCGCCCCAGCACACATTGGAGGCAGGGAGCCGGCTGGCTAAGCTCCGGTGTCTCTTCCATATTCCCCCATTGGCCATGCATACATATGAATGTAGGGGGGGGATGGGGGTATATGGACGAGACATGGGAGCTCAGCTAGCCAGCTTCCCGCCTTCAATGTGCACTGGGACACATAAGTAATAAAGTTGTCTAAAGGAACAATGCAGCATCAACCCAATGGATTTCAGTGAGTAACTCCTCATTATACAGCTGTTAACCAACACTATAACCAAGTATATTAGGTTTAGTGCGGGTAAACTAGCTGTCAGATTCTCTTTAACTTCTTATCCCTATTCACAGGAATAAGTGTCCGATTGTAAGGGGTTCAACCACTTGGACCCCACTCTCTCCTGCCTGACACCCCCCGCTCTCCTCATGTACATAGCTTGTGTATCTCCAGATGTTCCATAGAGAAGCATGGAGGGGGTGTGACACCTCTCTGTGCATGGAAAGCCAGAACACCGGGCAGGAGATCATGGGGTTTCAGCAGTTGGACTCCCTACATTCAAACATACTCTGTACCGGAGTTCCCCTTTAAAAGACAGTTTATTATTTTTTTTTTTTTTTTTTTTGCAGAGTAGCTACCTACAGTAGGTGGCACTAGAGAGACAGCTTTTTTTTTTTTTGAGGACAGCTAATTTACATACCAATTAACTTAATACTATCTATACAGATATGTAATGACTCCACTTTGAATTTTCTGATAGCACCAACACACAAGAGAATACAGGCACCAACCACAAGAGAATACATCAAATAATGAACAGATATTATTGAAACATAAATATAAAAGATGATAAAAACATAAAAAGGATATCAGGCACAAGACTAGACTCAAAGCAGATAAGGTGGTGATGACAATGGGAATAAACAGAAACATGTGCCAGGGAGGTAAGAAAATATAATTAGTAGCAGCGTCCCCCTGACGAAGCCCTAGCGAAATGTACGTTGGGGTACACAGGTGGTTTAACTCAGGCAGTGTACATGGCAGGTATTCATATGTCTTTTTTTCTCTTTTGAGCTCATTACTTATGTTTGTAGGTAATGTATACATCATGTGTAGCCATTAAAATTTGCCGTCTCTTTTTTCTAATCATAAGTCTAGTATTAATGTATGGTAAACCTGTATTAAGAGTGTTGACACGGCTTTTCTTACCTCCCTGGCATATGTTCTTATTTATACCCATGGTTTTTCAGCTGCCATCACCACCTTATCTGCTGTGAGCCTAGTCTAGTGTCTGATATCCTATCTATGCTCTTTATCTGCTTTTCTATGTATGTTATCAATAACATTGTTCATTTTTTGATGTATTCTCTTGTGGTTGGTACCTTGTTTCTTCGGGTTGAATGTTTATGTGGCCCAGCTTGCAGTTTTTAATTGCTGTTTTTCGTTTAAGTAATAGAAATAACATAAATCATCCAACACTGTTACCTGTATATTCCAGCAGAGCCAACAGTATGCGTGTTTCCACTTCTAAAACAAAAGACAAATTTTGAGTTAGACCCCTTTTTCTCTACATCTTCTTGATGTAATCCTTGTGAGACATGGCTGGTTACTTATTAAGCTGTTATATTTCCGAACAAAACTCAAGATTGCACTCTCTACATGTCCTGAGCATTTGTTGGAGCTCATTTTATCTTGTTTATCTAGATGTCAGGATCAGCGCAACGCCTTTTAATGGAGGGCTAATCATAAGAAACTTTTTGATAGTTTAGGGCATTTTCTTTGAACTGTAGATATGGAGCTATGGGAAATAAGCTAAATTAGACTGCGGAAAGTAGATAACTTGCTTTAATCGCTTTAGGATTTCGCTAAAATAAACATGCTCGTAAATCTTCTGGAGAATCATTCCCCTGCCATCAAAATAAATTACAGAAAAAGCTGATGCTGCATTCTTCTTGGAATAATTCTTCAGTGTTGTAAGGATACTTTCAGCTGACCGCAATAAAATGTCATTTTTCAGATATGGCAAATATTCTGTATTTCACAACAATAAACCCCCGGATTAAGCCATAATTGAGCCCTTAAGGTTTGAAAGAAAAATGATGGGACTTTAGTCCATTGACATAGAAGGTCATTATGGTACTTACGTAGTATTAATATCATGAATACTGAACATGCATGGCTTTTTGGATCATAAACGACTCCTTTGAGTTACCATGAATTATGATGGAAATAAATGTGTATTCTGAGTTATTTAAAGTCAGAATAAATGGAAATGAGAGGAAATGCTTTCCATATTTCAGAATGAAAGAAATAGAGGAAGAATGGCTATACCTTGGTCTCTACAGCTCAGTTTTAGACATAACTTCATTCTAATAGATAAACAGAGTAAATGAAGTTCTTCTATTTTCTTATTTAGGACTGTGGCCTCTTCAACGAAAGCTGCCATTATCTATTTAAAGCCATGACTGTCAGATCTGTGTGCTTTGTAATTTTTGTTTCTACAACCCTGGTGCCATTAGTTTCAACACCCAATATGCTTATTACTGCTTTAAAGGGGTACTGCGCCCCTGGACATATTATCCCTTATCCATAGCATAGGAGATAAGATTTGGTGTCTATGTTACTATTAATAGTGGCAGGGCTAATATCTGAATTATAGTCAGTTCAACTTATGTACGAGTATTTTATTGTCATCTAAAAACTAGAATTTGCAAAGGAAACTCACCTTCAACAAACTTTTTAATGTTCTGTGCGAGAATGCGAACACTACTGGGCAGATTCCAAGGGTCCTGTTTAATGTGAAGTCGTAACCGCTTTGGACAGCTTAATTTAGGTTCCATTTCCTGCTGAAATTCTGCAGATGCAAGAGTGACATTTCCAATAGTCGGATCTCAATATAAACAATAAATCTATCTGTGCTAACATGATGAATCATCTTTACTTTATAGCTTTGAAGTGTCTATTTATACGATGCCTTCAACCTGCCGGTCAAATGTATGGTTGCACCAATGTCATCATACTTTGCAACACAGAGGCATAACTTGAAGCTTCATCTCCGAATGCAAAATATGCAATTACCAATTTACAAATGCGCTACATATGTATCCCTATCACCCTTGTTATGTATCTCTTAGGATAATTTCTCTATTCTTTTCCCAGCACTGTAAATGAGTTGCCTCCCAGTTTAATCTACAATAATAAAATCTTCTAATACAGTTGGCAACACTCTTAGGGTAGAGCCACACTGCCATATGTTGCTGTGTATTTTGCTGCTGCATATTTTCCTACCCATTGGATAGCAAACGTAGCTGTGTATTTTGCTACCCATTCATTTCAATGGGCAGGAATATATGGAGCAGCAAAACATACATTATATGGTGTTTCTAATGTTAGAATCATAGTCTTTATGTGCCTTGCCTCCAGCTCACCATAAGTCTAACAACTTGTACTTTAAATAAGGTAGAAAATCCCACATTGTTAGGACTATTCAATAATGGAGATAGGAAGATATACCGTGTGTAGCTGTACCTTGTAAACTCCGGCCAGGTGTGAAGTATTTCGTTTGCTCAAATGCTCTGGCTACGGCCGGTCCTCTTAGAAGATTAGTTATTGATTCCACCTGGTGGAAGACAGAAGATTTTTAATGCAACTGATTAAGGAAGATAAATTATGTGCATCCTAATTTATCTAGAAGAATGTGAATGCATCAGAATACTTAAATGGTAACTCTCATTAAAACTAATTTTTGCTATAAAAAAATAAAAATATTTCTAATATACTTTGTTTAAAAAAAAAGTTTTCTATGTTTTCTTTGTGCTTAAAAAAGCTCAAGAGCACATTTTCCTCCATCTTATACACAGACTTTGGACCGAAGCCCAAACACAGAAAATGCAGCCTGGAGTGCTGAGGGGGGTGTGTCCAACCAACAGCATATGGCAGTTAAGTGTGAGAGGAGCTATGATTGGATGAGGCTGGACACACCCCCCTCAGCACTTCAGGCTGCACTTTCTGTGTTAGGGCTTCGGTCCAAAGTCTGTGTATGAGATGGGGGGAAATGTGCTCTTGAGCTTTTTTAAGCACAAAGAAAACATAGAAAACTTAATTTTTTTAAACAAAGTATATTAGAAATATTTTTTATTTACCATAAGGAGTGCAATAGCAAAAATTTGTTTTAATGAGAGTGACAACTTAAAGTTTTTTAATGTTATCAATAAATGTTTTTATTATTGGTTATGGTTATGTTACTGAGCTGTTAGCATAAATAATCTCCAATGTTCCTCTCTCTAAATACACTAATATAAAAACGGTTCTCCCTTTTAGGACATATGGATATCGTAAAAGGGCCCTCCACTCAGGAACCCATCTACCATTGCTGGAGAAATGCTGAGAGGAAAAAGCATTTGCTCCAACAGACAACCAGTAGGAAAATGTGGTGTCCCAGAGCAGGGTCACCTTGTGCTACCATGAACACTGTTCAGGTGGCTATTGCCCAAACTCAAATCTATGTCTTTAAAGTCTTCCTATGAAAATGCATTTTATTCTGTCTTTATTTGTTTATTGCATACACTGTCCTTAACAGCAATGTAGGGGTTAATGTCTGCACCCACAATCCTGTGTAAAACTGGTTAGATTTAACCGTTCATCCAATCAGAATGAAGGACAGTCTTGTCTCCACTCCAGTCCCCAGGGACAAGAAAGGAGCCCAAAGTACATGTAAGAAATTCTGGCCTTGGCCAGAGAAGAAGCAACACCTCACTGCTGCAGCTCAGTGGGAGTCTACCTCCAAGCACAAGATTTCAGATTCATGCATAGCGGCAACCTTCCTGACAAATCTGATTGCATAGGTAAAACCTGTGGAGCTTTAGGGACAATAGCAAAGCTGCCGAGTTATCCAGCAAAGAAGGACTAGGATTAGGTATCCTCTCAGCTGGCCTGTCTCCCTACTTGATGCCCCCAGGGCAGTGGGATCTCGATGCAACCCAAGGGATTGGTGGTAAGGGAAGGAGACTTTGCCACAGACAACCCCCCTATAAAGACCCCTGTGGTACACACCCTCACTGAATAGCTGCCAGTGTAGGAAACCAGCCTCAAGCCTACAGTTTAGTGTAATGAAATATTTACAAAAATGTAAATAATTACTCACCTGACTGAAAAGATGTTCTAGGCAGCTGTGTAATTTGTCCTGTTTCTCATGAGAAATCCGTACATTTAAAGGCATCTCATCTCCTACAGTAAATATGTTTAGATATAGTTAAAAATGACTAAAATAGCAAAAACATAAAATATTATAATTTTTTATAGATGATGTCCCATAAAGATCCCTGGGACCCAGACCATCCATTTATTACAATTTATTACATACCGTATATACTCGAGTATAAGCAGAGTTTTTCAGCACGATTTTTCGTGCTGAAAACACCCCCCTCGGCTTATACTCAAGTGAACTCTCCGCCTTTCAATCCCTTCTTAGTGGTCTTCAACCTGCGGACCTCCAGATGTTGCAAAACTGCAACTCCCAGCATGCCTGGACAGCCATCGCCTGTCCGGGCATGCTGGGAGTTGTTGTTTTGAAACATCTGGAGGTCCGCAGGTTGAAGACCACTGCGTCCTTCGTCATCATCCAGAACTCCCCCCCCCCCCCTTTAGTTTTCTTCTCTCCTTCCCTCGGTGGGAAGGAAGGGTGAGCTGGTCTGGGCAATCTATGCTGCAGGGACAGTCCGGTGGGGAGGGTCAGTCGTTCCGGGCTGTCCATTTTCACCGGCGGGGCCCTCTTCTCTGCTCCGGGCCCGGCCCCAGACTAGTGATGTTGCCTTGACGACGACACACAGGGACGTTCATGCGCAGGGACGAACGTCCCTGTACGTTATCATCAAGGCAATGTCACTAGTCCGGTGCCGGGCCCAGAGCGGAGAAGAGGGCCCCGCCAGTGATAATTGACAGCCCGGAACGACTGACCCTGCCCACCGGACGGTCCCTGCTGCATAGATGGCCCGGAACAGCTCACCCTTCCTTCCCACCGAGGGGAGGTGAATAGAAAACTAAAGGGGGGGGGGGGGGTCTGGATGGTGATGAAGGCCGCAGTGGTCTTCAACCTGCGGACCTCCAGATGTTTCAAAACTACAACTCCCAGCATGCCCGGACTGCCGATGGCTTTCCGGGCATGCTGGGAGTTGTAGTTTTGCAACATCTGGAGGTACGCAGGTTGAAGACCACTGGCATTGACAGGCGGTGATGATGAAGGGGGGGTGTGGAATGATGACAGGGGGATGATGACAGGCGGTGATGATGAAGGGGGAGATGATGACAGGCAGTGATGATGTAGGGGGGGATGATGACAGGGTGATGATGACGGGGGTGTTAATGACGGGGGTCTTGATGATGAAGGGGGGGATGATGTATTTCCCACCCTAGGCTTATAGTCGAGTCAATAACTTTTCCTGGGTTTTTGGGGTGAAATTAGGGGCCTCGGCTTATATTGGGGTCGGCTTATACTCGAGTATATATGGTATTCTATGAATGGCTGACATGTAATACATCTCCACTGTTTCAGTCAGAACCTCTAGAAAAAGTTCCTCAATTTACTTCTATGCAAAACTGACTGTAGTCAAAACTGATATCTCAGTTTTTTTACATGATTTTTTTTCAAACTTTTTTCAACTGATTTCTGATGATTAAATAAACTGGATAAACAAATTATCATAAAACATAGTTCCAAAAAGTTCCCCAAAACACTCAACAAGATTTTTAAAATGATGCGATAGACAAAGGTTCCAGATCAATGAACTTTCTCAACTATCTGACACTAATTAAATAATCAAAATGAGGGTTTACCAGAATCCATGTCATCACTGTGAAGGTAGGAACTACATTGGCTGCTGCAGACACTCGTGAATGACGCGATGGAGTTTCTGTTGCTGTTACAATCACTATAAGAATAAGAGACATATCTATATATGAAGTTATTATTGAAGTCTAAATATTCTAAAATCATTTCTACAAAATTCTGTCATTTAACTATCAGCAATACTAAATAATAAGTAAAACCAGAACCATGGTATACATTTGTTTTATTTTATGTAAACAACATTTTAGAGATAGAATGTAAAGTGCGATCACTATCTCTGTGTTAAGGTTTCATGGCAATTTGGTGGTAACAGAAGTCAGCTACAGATTCTTTACCTCTCCCAGTAAATAATGTAGGTACAGTGAGTGTCTTTCCATTAAAATTATTTTACTTACAGATAGTACTACTGCCTCCTAGTAAATATCTGTAAAATGTTTAAATAGTACTGTCATGGTAGTATCTGCAAAATGTCACACATCGAGCTTCATTTTCCCTGTAAATGATGTAGGTACAGATATTACAGTATCCTTGTCTTTCCCTGTAAATTGTGAATAGTTTTATTTACATATATCACTAACTTCTTGTCTCTTCTAGTAAATGATGTAGGCATAAATATTTGCCCATTGCTATCTGTAAATGGTTTACAGATATTACTGCTTTCATATACTGTCACAATACTATATGTAAATTGGCACAGATAGTACTACCTAGATTGTTTTTCCCTGTAAGTCATTAAAGCACAAATATATTTGTCCATAACAGAAGAAAACTCTTGTGGCACCATAGGATCAAACACGTTCTTCTTTTACTGCGATCATGGTCACAGAAAAGCAGACAAGGAGACTGCCGCCTGGACATGACTTAGTGTTAGTGAGCCGTGAAACAGCTGTTTCCTGGTATACGATCACGATAAAACAAGAAAGTGTTTGACACTATGGTGAGTGCCATGAGAGTTCTCTTCTCTTATGGGCTTTAATGTGGATATTGTTGAGCACCACTCACAATTATTATTAAATTATTATTATTAAAGAACTAAAATTATTAAAATTATTATTAAATTATTATTATAACATTATTATTATAAAATTATTATTATTAATATATATATATATATATATATATATATATATATACGGGATGAGTATTTAACTCAGGGAGAGTTCACCACTCCTGGTGTGACGGAGCTTTCACACCAGGAGTGATGAACTCTCCCTGAATTAAATACTCATCCCGTTTAGTTGTTCTAAGGCCCGTCCTCTCAGCCAAGCCAGATTACCCTGCTCTGTACTGATGAGGGGCAAGTACCCCGAAACAGCTGTCTGCAGATGGGTGCTCTTTCCTTCTGGAGAGAGAGTTCTGGCTTGGCGTTAACCCCGATTAGCTTTTTATATTCCGTAACTGGAGCTAAGCTGATACCAGGGAACATCTGAAAAGGTGATGTAATGAGCTGATTTGCATATTCCCATATATATATATATATATATATATATATATATATATATATATATTGTAGTATAATGCCGGTCTGTCATGTATATTTTTGGCTTTGGAAAAATATTACTGCCTGTCTATTTTTATCTGTAAATGATTTAGTTGCAGAGACAGTTTTGCCTCTAGGTTTACCCCTGCAAATGATGTTGGAATGTTGGTACAAATAGTACTGCTCCAATTTCTTCGCTGGCAAACAGATATTACTGCCTCCATCTCTCACTAAAAATGATGAAGTTCCACATACTACTATAAAAATCCTAGGTCCCTGAATTTCTGATAAAACAATTAATTTATTTATATCAGAACAGTTTGCAAGCAGCAGTGTAATGGTTACACCGGTCCTTTCTTAAGCCAAGACAAACACAAGCCTGGTGCTTGTTCTAACTCAAAAGACCCAGTGTGGCAGAATTGGTGTTGCCTGTATACTTGACACCATGATGACATAAATGAATGCAAAATTTTATTGGAATCTCTGTTAGGCTGGGTTGGCATATGTTCAGCATCTGGCATAGGTGAACTCAGCCTAGATCTCGACATAACTGATGTAGTCATCAGTCGTTTGGCATCCGATGTCCATTGTTTCTGGAAGGGGGGCAGGGGAATCCAAAAAGCTGTTTTCCCCTGTCCAGTATCCTCTAGCGTGTCCAAACATCCGGTGTCAAAACTGAGATGCTGGATGATTGTGAACTGTCCAATTCAAATGAATGGGATCAGTTCTAGCATCAGTTTCCCTCCAGTGCACGCCAGAGGGAAACTATGCTGGACGCCTGATTTATGTGAACCCAGCCTTACCTAGGAATTTATGCCAAGTCACAAGAGAAGCAAGATTTAAATCAGCACTGATATGCATCCAATTGTAATGAATTGTGTGATAAGAGTTATATAGATATGCTGTAGCTGAAACCGGGATAGTGGGAGGTGCTTATGCCGAACAAAAGAACCTGTGTGAATCCCAGGCTGACAGATCGTCACCGACAAGTCGTTTTCTCTTTGAGGGGGGGGGGGGGGGCGGTGGATGGTCCGGGGGGAGCTCAGACGCTGGCCACAGACCGTATCACGCCACTTGGTGCTTTGTCAGGCCTGACAAAGCGCTAAGTGGCGTGATACGGTCCGTGGACAGCGTCTGAGCTCCCCCGGACTATCCACCGCCCCCCCTCAAAGAGAAAACGACTTGTTGGTGATGATCTGCCAGCCTGGGATTCCTACCAGGTGAGTGCTACGCTACCTATTGTCACGTGTTTATAGTTACCTAGGAATTTGTTTGCTGTAAAAGTCTGCACCAAATGAATCAAAGAGGACTTCAAGTGGTCAAGGGATTTGTATTGGATGACAGCACACATTGTACAGACTTGTCTAAGAGGTCTAAGGACAAATTATGTTGGCTTAGACCTCTCTGTTTACCTTTGTAAATAATGTAGGCAATAAATAAGAAACCAGTTAGGGAAAAGAAAAATCATGGCTTTGAAATTGCAGAAGGTGAATATCTTAGAATGCAGGGAGGTGGGAGAGAATAAAGTTTTTTTTTTTTCTATTTTCATATATTCAGCTTTACAGAACTCTATATAGTACACTTCTTTTATCAGTTAGAAACTAATTTAATAAAGTTAAAGTTACCTATAAGAGTCTCTGTTGCTGATGGTGTCATGTCCCGAGTCCTCCTGCTCTTCTCCTGCAACATTAAAGCAGACTCTCTTCCCGTTCTTCTCTCCTTTCTCATCTCCATCCAGTGCGATTACATTTTCTGTTTTACGTTCACATTTGGGAGAGCAAGTTATTGAAGACAAAAGCCTGCCATAAAGAGAAAAAGATATTTTTTTGTAAAAAATAAAATAAAAAATTTATCTGAGTTTGTTGAACTTTTTGTCCAACTTTTCACCATTTACATGCACACTTGCATTCGGTAATATCTTCCTCCTGTCCGACCCAACCTTACCTACCAGCAATGTCGATCAAACCAAATTTAGAGGAAATCATTATCATTACCTTAATCTGAATGGACGCATGCATGCATCCTTAGGTCTTAGGCACGTGAGATCCATATCAAGGTATTACTGCACACATACCACCATATTCGACAAAGAGTTTGCTCCATATGAAAACATTTGATGGATGTTGGACCAAGTTTATCCTTCAAAGAACTGTATACAGAGCTTCTAGATGTACCTTAATTTGTGAACTGGAACTTAGCAAGTGGCTTAAATATGGTGCACAATACTGTACCATTCCCTTGTTTGCACAAGGTCTTGCAGCTCCCGGCGCCGACTCCTGCATTCGGAACAGTTTGTTCTGAACACTGAACAGCGGAGTACCCCTTTAAGATATTACCGTAGACAATATTAATAGACTTCAAGCAATTATACTTCCATGTTTTTTATGTTGGAGAAAATTCCCTATGAGATCAATGCAGTAAGAAATATACCATGGTACGCCACAGAGTTAACATGCAGTAAAACACTGCATAATTTCAATACATCCATACAAAGGCTTCCAAAATAGAAGCAGCATAAAAGTAGCATGCAATAGTAAACTCTCACATGAGTTGCAGGGATGTGTCAGTCTTAAAACGGGCTGGTATGGAGACAAGTGTAATGCCCGGGACGTTAATGGTTTACAGATTGTGTCCTCCAGGAAAGAATAGGATAACGTAAGACAGCAATAAACTAAGTGCATTCTCCAGCCCCAATGCCTGTGGTCTGAAATCAGCCATGAGGGAACATATGACAGATCAGCTCTGGGGAACCTGACCCCAAGAGAGTCAATCAAAGTGAACACATCCGTGATTGGCTTCCCTGTGTCCTACCAGGCATATACAGGCATGCTGCCCTTATTTCAAGACTTTCAACTAAGAATACAATCTTTCAAGCTAAATTTTGTACAGTTTTCTTATGGGATATGTCACTAAACTTTTTTTCCTTTTTGTACAAAACACCACCACCACCAGAGTAAATGTTTAATGATAGATTTAGATGGCCTTTAAACTTACATATGAAATGAGGCTGTGTTTGCCTGTCCTTGAAACTGTGAACAATATGTGCTAAATCAACACTTCACACCCTGACTGCTGTGAACCTAGATCTTTCTATTTTCCCTGTAGATCCTTTGGGGCTTTCCATTTCCTTAAAGTAATTTGCTTCAACATAATTTCCAGATGGGAATAACTTACAGGCAGACACTTAAGGCATTTAGCATGCGCCATTTCTACAGCCCTGATATTGTGAGTCACTGTGTTAATACTAGAATATAAGGTACTGCAAATTATGGGGTTTTTCATAACATTCTGAGTAAGAGATCACACTATGGACTCTTTATCGGTTACTATGCCTTGACAACCAATGAAAAATGTAAGGAAGATATTTCTACATGTAGTTTTGAGGTCCTACGGCTTAGTTGCATGTGCTACCTTTACAGTCCTTAAATCCTAAAGCCAAGGCAGCATCCCTACATAGTCCACCCTTCTGACTGACGTACTTAATTATTCCAAAGGTCTCTTAAGAACATGTCCCATTCACTATGTCTACTGTCTTTAGGAAAAACAAATATTCACAGTTCACATATAGTCATTTTAGAGTATGTACCGCTGTGGAGAACAGGGTGTGGGCATATGACATGTTGTATGATACAGTTATGCAATGGCTGAGCGTATTTTGCACTTTATTTCAGTAGTGCGATTGTTGCAGGGAAATCACTTTGCAACATTTTGTTGAAGAATCACCAGGGATCTCACCCACTATTTACAAAAAGGGGTTAAATCAGTCACAACATAAAATGCGGCTGCAGCTGCAAATCTGCAGGTAAATCCTGCAGCAGTTCTTATCCATGTGACCTAAACCAAAAGGTGTATGATTTTTTTCCTCCTAGGCCACATCATGGTGCCAGCACCTACATCAAATGTACTTATAATTTTTCTACTCACTTAAAAGCTGTCCCCCTTAATACTTCTGCCCTTGGCACAGGCCCATGGGGTCCTAGTCGCAAATATGGCCCTGCATATGTTAATGTGTCATTCTGTTATATGTGTAAATATTATGCAGCTTTTTGCAGGTACGTTGTACTGAGAGCTTGTACATGTACAGACAGAACTGAAATTAAGCAATTGTACATATCTTAAACTGGCTCGCGGCTTGGCTGTTTACATGGCATGACATGACTGGGGGTGTACCTTTGGGTGCTGTTTGGGGCCTTTCTTGTGGCAGAGGGAGTTGACATATTTTCCCACCATCTCCATTGCTCGGGCGAGGAGTGCTTGTTGGGTATAAATTAAGTGTGAGTGTGGAATGTAATGGCTGCCCCTAGGGGAAAGGAGCTGGATTGTGTGATTTCAAATACAGTCCAGGTACCGGTCTGGTGTGAACTTTCAAACATTGTTCAAGTTTGTGCTTCCTTCTGGGAAGAACTGTCAGGAAACTTTATTGAAATGTATGCAGTAAAGTTGAATATACAGGTATAAGGTGTAAACCCTATCCTAATGAGCTGAGGATAGTCCACCCAGCGGGGACGGGGACGGGGGGGACGGGGGGGACGGGGGGGGGGGGGGGTAATTGCCACACCTAGCTTTTTGGCCCTGTCTTGCACACTGTAAACCTTTATACAAAAGTAATACTATATATTCCGTGTTGGCAGCTGTGTTTATCAGAGTGCACAGCGGCTGTGTGACACCGGAGTACAGCCCTGTGCATGCACGGAAATACAGTAATCCAAAACAACGGTCCTGCGAAAAAATGTATTGAAATCCATAACCAAAATATTCCAAAATTCCAACAGCATAGGAAATTTATACAAACAAACAAACTAATCTGACTAATGGGTCATATTGGTTTGTATACATTTTCTATGCTGTTGGACTTTTGGAATAAAGGTTATGGATTTTAATTAATTTTTTCACTGGCTCACTGGGGCAAAATAGTATTTAGTCAGTCACCAATTGTGCAAGTTCTCCCACTTAAACAGATGAGAGGCCTGTAATTTTCATCATAGGTATACCTCGACTATGAGAGAGAGGATGAGAAAAACAATCACTGTCTGATTTTTAAAGAATTTATTTGCAAATTATGGTGGAAAATAAGTATTTGGTCACCTGCAAACAAGCAAGATTTCTGGCTCTCACAGACCTGTAACTTCTTCTTTAAGAGTCTCCTCTGTCCTCTACTCTTTACCTGCATTAATGGCACATGTTTGAACTTGTTATCAGTATAAAAGACACCTGTCCACAACCTCAAACAGTCACACTACAAACTCCACTATGGCCAAGACCAAAAAGCTGTCGAAGGACACCAGAAACAAAATTGTAGACCTGCACCAGGCTGGGAAGATTGAATCTGCAATAGGCAAGCAGCTTGGTGTGAAGAAATAAACTCTGGGAGCAATTATCAGAAAATGGAAGACATACAAGACCACTGATAATCTCCCTCAATCTGGGGCTCCACGCAAGAACTCACCCCGTTGTGTCAAAATGATCACAAGAACAGTGAGCAAAAATCCCAAAACCACATGGGGGGACCTAGTGAATGACCTGCAGAGAGCTGGGACCAAAATAACAAAGGCTACCATCAGTAACACACTATGCTGCTAGGGACTCAAATCCTGCAGTGACAGACGTGTCACCCTGCTTAAAGGGGTACTCCGGTGGAAAACATTTTTTTTTTAAGAACTGGTACCAGAAAGTTAAACAGATTTGTAAATTAATTCTATTAAAAAATCTTAATCCTTTTAGTACTTTTTAGCACCTGTATGCTACAGAGGAAATGCTTTACTTTTTGAATTTCTTTTTTGTGTTGTCCACAGTGTTCTCTGCTGACACTTCTGTCTGTGTCAGGAACTGTCCAGAGCAGCATAGGTTTGCTAAGGGGCTTTTTCTCCTGCTCTGGACAGTTCCTGATATGGGCATCAGGTGTCAGCAGTAAGCACTGTGGACAACACAAAAAATAAATTAAAAAAATAAAGAGTTTCCTTTGTAGCAAACAGCTGCTAAAAAGTACTGAAAGGATTAAGATTTTTGTTCATAGAAGTAATTTAAAAATCTGAAAGCATAGGAGAAGGTGGAGCCAGCACTGTGTAAAAGCATTCCTTTATTGAAATCCAGGTTAAAAGTCCATAGACAAGCAGAAGAAAAAATGAGCACTAGGACAACAGTGCATGTGTGCAAGCTTGGAGCACCTCTAGACGTCGATGCGTTTCGGGCCAAAAGGAATGATTTTACACAGTGCTGACTCTACCTTCTCCTATGCTTTCTCCCTTGAACTTTGAGGCTGGTCGTGCACGTGTGGAACAGGTGAGCTGAATCCCCTTTATCTTTATTTAATTTATAAATCTGTTTAACTTTCTGGAACCAGTTCATTTAAAAAAAAATAGTTTTCCACCGGAGTACCCCTTTAAGCCAGTACATGTCTGGGCCCGTCTGAAGTTTGGATGAAAAAGAAGAGTATTGGGAGAATGTTATATTGTCAGATGAAACAAAAGTATAACTTTTTGGTAAAAACTCAACTCGTCGTGTTTGGAGGAGAAAGAATGCGGATTTGCACCCAAAGAACACCATACCTACTGTGAAGCAGGGGGGTGGAAACATCATGCTGTGGAGCTGTTTTTATGCTAAGGGATCGACTGATCGGTGTAAAGGAAATAATGAATGGGGCCATGTATCATGAGCAAGGGCATTGAAGATGAAACGTGGCTGGCTCTTTCAGCATGACAATGATCCCAAATACACGGCCTGGGCAATGAAGGAGTGGCTTTATAAGAAGCATTTCAAGGTTCTGGAGTGGCCCAGCCAGTCTCCAGAGCTCAACCCCATAGAAAACCTTTGGAAGGAGTTGAAAGTCTGTGTTGCCCAGCGACAGCCCCAAAACATCACTGCTCTAGAGAGGTCTGCATGGAGGAATGGGCCAAATTACCAGCAACAGTGTGTGAGAACCTTGTAAAGACTTACAGAAAACGTTTGACCTCTGTCATTGCCAACAAAGGGTATTTAACAAAGTATTGAGATGAGCTATTGACCAAATACTTATTTTCCACCATAATATGCAAAGAATTCTTTAAAAATCAGAAAATGTGATTTTATGGATTTTTTTTTCTCATTCTGTCTCTCATAGTTGAGGTATACCTATGATGAAAATTACAGGCCTCTCTAATTTTTTTAAGTGGGCAACTTGAACAATTGGTGGCTGACTAAATACTTCCCCCCCCCCCCCAGTGTATGCATCCAATGAAATGAGAGACATACATAAATATTGTACAGAACTGTAAACTGACCAAGTACATAACACCCTTGGAGTTTGCAAGGATCCTAAAGTAACCAGGCCTAACAGAGCAATAATGTTCTCATGGTAGGACTTAAAGGGGTACTCTGCTGGATTTTTTTTTTTTTTTTTTATAAACTGGTGCCAGAAAGTTAAACAGATTAGTAAATTAAAAAATACACAATGTAGCCCGGACCTTCTAGGTGAGTAAATAAAAATAGATATACGTGGATCGTGCTTCAATAATAATCAATATTTATTATAAAATATGAATACGATTAGGCACTTCTCACAGGGCCCTTGTGAGAAGAACATACATATTAAAAGGCAACCTAACAATATCTTTAGGCATATAGTAGTTAAAACTATAATCCTGGCATAGGATAATAAAATAGCAGAGTAAGATCTGTACCAAACAAATATGTTAAAGAGTTGCTCTTCTGGGTATTTAGGGTAGATATGTCCCTTTTAGATACAGTAGCAAACAGTCTGTAATATTAGAAATTGTTACCGGTCTGTAAATGGTAACTCAGGCGATGGGTGTTGTTCCCGCAATGGCTGAGTGTCCGTGGTGCGCACAGTCCTCTGTGGGGCGCTTCCAATCGTGAGCCTGGTCCAGTATTGTCTGATTGAGCGCGGTGGCAGTCGCTAACGGCTGAGGCGCTGGCAGGAGCCGAAGATCGCAATGATGCCCAGGGACTGCTGGCGCTGGCGTGCGCTGGAGTTGGTATTCCTTACCGCTTTACTGGTTGGTAAACAGGACCGTATACTGAAGGGCTGGAAGTTCACCTCGTGTTGCCGGCGTCTGACGTCAGCTGTAGTCAGAGCCGGGATGGCTGCACCGGGATGGTTACGCCGGAATGGATATGAACTGCTGGATCGGGTAGGTAGCAGAGTAAGAGCGCTGATAATGGTACAGTTCATAAAAGATAACCGGCCTTGAGGTTTGGGCACAGTTCTTCGAGGGTAATACTATGCCAGTAGATGTGCATAAACGACTAGACGCGTTTTAGGGTTGTATAATATAACCCTTTCCTCAGTAATCAATGACTACTGAGGAAAGGGTTATATTATACAACCCTAAAACGCGTCTAGTTTTATATAAATATATTGTTAGGTTGCCTTTTAATATGTATGTTCTTCTCACAAGGGCCCTGTTAGAAGTGCTTAATCTTATTCATATTTTATAATAAATATTGATTATTATTGAAGCACGATCCACGTATATCTATTTTTATTTACTCACCTAGAAGGTCCGGGCTACATTGTGTATTTTTTGGTTTTCCCTTTTCTAGCAATTAAGGTATAGTTGCTTGCCCAGTTTGACCTCGGTGCGTATTAGTTGTGAGCTGCACATACCTATATAACTTTTTATTTTTAGATTATTAAATTACTTTTATTAAAAAAATCTTAATCCTTCCAGTACTTATCAGCAGCTGTGTGCTCCACAGGAAGTTGTACAGTTCTTTCCAGCCTGACCACAGTGCTCTCTGTTGACACCTTGTCCATGTCAGGAACTGTCCAGAGCATGATAGGTTTTCTATGGGGATTTGCTCCTACTCTGGAAAGTCTTAAAATGGATAGAGGTGTCAGCAGAGAGAATTGTAGTCAGACAGAAAGGACATTTAAAAAGAAAAGAACTTCCTGTGGATCATACAGCAGCTGATAAGTACAGGAAGTATTAAGATTTTTTAATGAAAGTAATTTACAAATTTGTTCAACTTTCTGGCACCAGTTGGTTGAAAAAAAAAACTGAAAAAAAAAAAGTTTTTCAGTGTGGTACCCCTTAAGGACCAGGGTTTTTTCCGTTTTTGCATTTTCATTTTTTGCTCCTTGCCTTTAAAAAATCATAACTCTTTCAATTTTGCACCTATAACTTTTTTATTTTTCCGTGTATGGGGCGGTATGAGGGCTCATTTTTTTGTGCCATGATCTGAAGTTTTTAACGGTACCATTTTTGCATTGATAGGACTTATTGATCGCTTTTTATTCATTTTTAAATGATATAAAAAGTGACCAAAAATGCACTATTTTGGACTTTGGAATTTTTTTGCGCGCACACCATTGACCAAGCGGTTTAATTAATGATATATTTTTATAATTCGGACATTTCCGCACGTGGTGATACCATATATGTTTATTTTTATTTTTATTTACACTGTGTTTTTTTTTATTGGAAAAGGGGGGTGATTCAAACTTTTAATAGGGGAGGAGTTAAATGATCTTTATTTACTTTTTTTTGCATAGGGACCTATAACACTGCACACACTGATCTTCATCATTGATCACTGGTTTCTCATAAGAAACCAGTGATCAACGATTCTGCCGCATGACTGCTCATGCCTGGATCTCAGGCACTGAGCAGTCATTCGGCGATCGGACAGCGAGGAGGCAGGTAGGGGCCCTCCCGCTGTCCTGTCAGCTGTTCGGGATGCCGCGATTAGCCGCGGCTATCCCGAACAGCCCGACTGAGCTAGCCGGCCACTTTCGGTTTCGCTTTTAGCCGGCTCAGCTCTGAGCGCGCGGCTAAAGGGTTAATAGCGCGCGGCGCCGCCATCGGCACTCCGCGCTATTAGAGGCGAGTCCCAGCTTCACTATAACGCCGGGCCCGCCGTGATATGATGCGGGGTTACTGTGTAACCCCATGTTATATCAGGAGAGCAGGACCAAGGACGTACCGGTACGTCCTTGGTCCTTAAGGGGTTAAAACTGTTATCCCAGTGAAAATAAATACATTCTATATATATATATATATATATATATATATATATATATATACACACACACACACATATCACAGTATTTGTCAAGCTACAACACTGAAGAATTGTGCTTGCAGTTAACAAGCAGGAGTGAAACATAAGCTGAGACATGTACCTGAAAGATAAGAGGAGGCTCATTCATTAGAAGCTGCTTTTGCAACACTATAACATGTTCTACTCTTGCAGTTTTGTCCTTTTCTGTTATCTCTGAATATAAATCAAGTGTGGACAGGGGATTAGTAAAGTGTTTTGCTGACATAACAAATATGTCCATAAAACCTTGCTCAGAATTCAGGATTTCATGAATAACAGATATCTACTATATATATATATATATATTGTAAGAATTCCTCCTTGGGGATAGCTCCGGGATCGTCCTGGACACTGCCACAGGACACGTTTCCACTCAATAAACCCGCAGACAACGGTTATTCATGCACGCCTGGCACCTTGCCAGCTTTATTTAGACAGGTTGCAGGGGAAAAACAAACATAATGCAGGAACAAAATAAAAACCTAGATAGTCTGGTCACTGACTACACATATCAGCATGCCCTGACTACTAGCTGGTGAGCTACCCTCAGCCAGTTAAACATGTGACTCCTGCAACTCACAGTTCACACCACTTCTTGGACCACTCGCAGCACCTTCTGCGTGTTACCTAAACAGGGTCCTTGTGTCTCCCCCTCTAACAGCCAGCATACTGTTTCCAAGGGAGAGCCCCAACTATTCTGTTTCCTTTCCTTTTAAACACACTTCCCCTTCCTGATACCTCATTAATCAGGCCACAGGTGGATTCTCCAGAGTTAGCAAGGGAAATACACCCTTTCCTTGCCACACTGCCACACTGCCACAATATATAGACTTAAAGAGGCACTGTCATTGTTAAAAACATTTTATATTTTGTAGAACTACTGATAAGATTACTTTTTTAAATATACATTTATTTAAAACAAAAATATGAAAATGTTACTAAAAAATGAAAATAGCCGCCACTAGGGGTCATCATCTATCTTTATGCAGACAGACTACTCTGTATTTTGCAGCATACTGGATACCAGCCGTAAAGTGTGCTGGTATCCAGTATAGGAGATCACCATTGCACCACTACAGCCTTCAGCTGTTCCTGAACTACAACTCCCATCATGGAAGTTGTAGTTTTACAACAGCTGAGGATACAATCTTTGTAAAACTCTGTTTTAGAGCTGTGCATTCTCTAGCCGTTTGCCTCCAGCTCTTGCAAAACTACAGACAAAGGATGTGTGGGCATGCTGGGAGTTGTAGTTTTGCTACAGCTAAAGGCAACACTGCTCCAACACAGTGCTTTATAAACACTGAAGCTCCAGCTGTTGAAATGCAAAACTACAACTCCCAGCATGCTTGAACAGCCAAAGCCTTCTGACTCCTGAATGACAAAGATAGACAAAGAAGTCAGGAGTCTGTGAAAGCTGAATGACACACATAGTGACAGCTATGTTGATTAGCATCCAGCTTCACTAGGAACAGATAGAAAATGTATGAATAAAAACTACTGTGCAGTGATTTGCAGACTGCCAGGCTGCTCCCAGACTCAGAGCAGATGAGTCATCCACAGTGAGGGGGAGAGATGGACATGCCCCCTTCATAAGGAAGAACAAAAAGCAAGTGGGCAACATATAAAGGCTACTTGTTAAGGATATATAGGTACTAGACACATAAAAATATGTACATGATCAGGATTAGTTACTGAGTAACATATCATTTTTTTTTTTTTTTTTACACTATGACAGGTATGCTTTAAGCAAAAAAAAAAAAAAAATGGCTGCACCCTGCAAACATTAGGATATACATGAGCACTGGATATATACATTTCTTTGAATTGCATTACTTCTATATTTACTACAGAAGAAATTAGGTTTCTTAGCGCACATTTTCACCAAATTGTGTGTACCCACTCGCCCTGACAGGGTGTCATACACTAAACAGATTTTCCTCACTGGGGCCTAGGCCAGGCATACAAATGGAAGGATCCAGCTATCTTTAACCTTCTCTGGGAAGATGGGTTCAAACAAGTTAATCAAAATGTATATTAAAAATCACAAATGTAAGTGTACAGTAAATATAGCAGTAATAAAATGAAAACTCATCTGTTCAGTGTTCACATATGCCAACAGCACGCTCCTGTGTTATTGTTGTTTTTATCTGTTGTTGTGTTTGCTTTTGTGTTGCAGTCATACTTTGGGCACCTTAGAAAGCTTGTCCTTGCCCTGGCTATACAGTACAAAAAGTTCAAGGGTTTTTCCAGGACTAAGGAGGCAGTCCTGCGTAGAACACTCCTCTCCGAAGGAATTGCATTGTTAGCAAACAAGAGGATGTCATATTGATCAAAGGGTCATGAAAATGGCAAGGAGAGGGAAACAAAATCTTTTCCATCTATCCCTCCTAACAAAGCACCATAAATCGTTTCTGCGTGGAAATGTCCTTATAAATTACTGAGAAAAACAGAAACAATGGATCATATTATAGGCAATTAAAATAAAGGTCAGGAATAATATTTGGCCTCAAAGTATACACCGTAATCCAAGGTTTTAACTTTGGCTGTGGAAGTCTGTGGAAATGTCCCTGTTCCTGTTTTCTCAGCCATGAAATGTCATGGGAAATATGTTTAAAATGTTGACAAGTACAGAGATAAGTACAATGAGACAGGTCACTATGGTTCCTGCCTCCTCCATATTTATGTGTCACAGGTCCAGAAATGAAACTTAGTATCTCACCCCTATACTCCAATGTCATAACAGAAAGGCTGTGCAATGTCAGAGGACAACATTTCCAGCATCAGCCAGCTTTCCAATGTGAGGACCTTGCCAAAGTAATTTCTTGCCTCTTACATTTGAGACTAACATGAGGAGAGTGGGATATTAAAGCTTAAAGGGGTTATCAACCATAAGTTGATTTTAATAGAATGTACCTGCAAGAACTGGGTATTTCCTGTTGATTTTCGTTCTACACATCCCATAATTCCATTGTTTGTAAGTATGAGGTCACTTTCCTCCCTCCCACACATCAGCCACCCCACCCATTGAAACACACCTGTGATCCCTTCAAAGCAATAAACCAGTGTTTTCTAACCAGGGTACCTACAGCTGTTGAAAAATTATCTCTCTTCCACCTAGCAGTCGCTCCACCCCTTGAAGCAGGGCAGACTCCCTCTTATCACCTGACCAGTGATGTCAGGTCTCGACGCACTGCAACCTGGAAAATCCCGAGACCTGATTAATTTTGTATGCTGTTAAAAATAAACATTGGGGCGATAATCACAGAAGAATTGTGAGACCACCGTCGCACACAGGTACAGACACTATATTATGAACTACACTACACTTTACAGCCCCAGAAGAAATTCCTGGAATAACCTTTTAAATTAAAGGGGTACTCCACCCCTGATCACAGGGGATTCACCGCTGGTGACCCCCGCAATCTCCCTGCTGCCCCCAGCGTTCGTATAGAACGTCGGGTGCAGCGCAGGAGGCTCATGACCCTCTCAATGCAAGTCTATGGGAGGGGGCATGATGGCTTTCCCATAGACTTGCATTGAGGAGGCATGGCCATGACGTCACAAGCCTCTGCTATGCATCACCAGTCATCCGGCATGGAGCAAAGTTCACTCCGTGCACCAGATGTCTGGGGTGCCTCAGCTGAGATCGCGGGGGTCCCCAGTGGCGGGACCCCCACGATCAGACATCTTATCCCCTATCCTTTGGATAGGGGATAAGATGTCTAGGGGCGGAGTACCCCTTTAAGTAACATCCATATGTTCTAGTGTTTGCTAGTTTTGTCTTTTCTTTGTGAAGTTGTCAGTAACAAGAGAGCATGTCGAGATTTCATGCTGCCCATGGTTCGAGCAGTAAAAATCCCCTGACAAACTTCCATTAAGCCACAATAGTGATAGGTTTATTTTGTTTGTCACGCAAGCCTACTGTACACCGATAGTCTTACCAAGTTCATTTTAGGAAACTGTTCTACTTGATTTAATACCAGGCAACAAAAATCAGATTTTGCAAGCATAGAAATAATTTGTGACTCCATATTTGTCCATGATATTTGATCATGTGCCAAATGGATGCTAAATCCTGTCAGGATTACTTACTCATCAATCTGGGAGACACATCTTTCCACCTCTGCCAGAGCTGAATGGAGTTTGCACAGTAATTTGTGATGGATATCTTGTGTTTCTAAATCTTCATTGCTAAGTAGATATCTCAGTCCGTGACCATCTCTTTGACCCAATGAATGTCCTGAAGGCGCAGCCATTGTGGTTATGGTGTGTTGTATGTATACCATAGGATTTAGTTTGCCTAAAACATATGAAGAAAAGTTAAAAATGGCAGCTGAATTATAATACATTTATGTGTATAAATAAGACACAAATCCAAAGATAGCAGATTCATCACTACATATATATTGTGGAAACGCAATGGAAACAGGTTTAAAGGGTTACTCCGGTGAAAAACTTTTTTTTAAAATGAACTGGTGCCAGAAAGTTAAACAGATTTGAAAATTTCTTCTATTAAAAAATCTTTTTCCTTACAGTACTTATTAGCAGCTGTATGCTACAGAGGAAATTCTTTGCTTTTTGAATTTCTTTTTTGTCTTGTCCACAGTGCTCTCTGCTGACACCTCTGTCCGTGCCAGGAACTGTCCAGAGCAGCATAGGTTTGCTATGAGGATTTGTCCTGCTCTGGACAGTCAGCAGAGAGCACTGTGGACAAGACAAAAAAGGAATTAAAAAATAAAAGAATTTCCTCTGTAGCATACAACTGCTAATAAGTACTGGAAGGATAAAGATTTTTTTTTTTAATAAAAGTAATTTACATATCTGTTTAACTTTCTTGCACCAGTTGATTTAAAAAAAAAAATATGTTTTCCACCAGAGTATCTCTTTAAGGGCCCTTCACATCTCTTTATTGTTTTGCTGTCTGTGAAGGTATATATTGTGATGATGGCAAAAAAGAATGTTGACACATACTGCAGAGCATTGAATGAATACTATTATTAACATCAGAGCTATTTTCTCTAGTGCCTATACCACCATCAGTTACAGAAAATTTCAAGATCATCACTATGGAGATATCAATATCTAGTGACAAAATGTATATTCCTTCTGGGAAGCCTTCACTGTTGTACATCTAATATATGATGTCTTATCATGGGCTTATCATGCCTTAAAGGGGTATTCCGGCCAAATACAGTACATCTTATCCCCTATCCAAAGGGCCATCCCACCCCCTCCCATAGACATGAATGGAGGGGGCGTGGTGTGATGTCATGAGGGGGTGTGGCGTGATGTCACATCTCCAGTCCGGGAAACAAAGAGGTTCCGAGACTGGAGACGCAGCCCCACATAGAATGGGGGTGCTGCATGGAGATCGTGGGGAGTCCCAGCGGCGGGCCCCCCACGATCAGACATCTTATCCCCCTATCCTTTGTATAGGAGATAAAATGTATTTGGCCGGAATACCCCTTTAAGTCACATAGACTGCAGTTCATAAGTAAGGCACTGGAATCCTGGATAAACAATTTCAATAAATATCGGTCTCCTATGAATTTCAAATATTAAAGAAGTCAAAAGGTCAGAATAAATCTAATTTTCATCCTCCAAGTGCAATATACTTTACTCGCAAAATCAATATGTACTTGGTTATGAATGGTAAAGGCAGACAGATGTTCACCAGAGTTCATGAATGTTTACAGGCCTACAGAACAATCTCTATAGATGTGAATTTTCTCCATACATTTACAAACATTCTTTCCTTTAAATATTTTCAAATATTAAAATGTAAAATTACCAAAATGAAAACTTACCTTGCTCTGTATTCTTATTCTCCTTGTCTTGGGATGGTTGCTTTCTGCTGTCTAACTGGACCCCAAAAGCGCTCCCAAGTGATGTCAAGGTTTTGGGGTATGACACCTCCATTACATTGAAATGGCAGTTTGTTGGGCAGAAATCACTGCTATGTAGAGGTGATATTTTTGACTTGGCTTGTTTAAATGTCGGCCATGCTCGGTTTTTCAGGACCCTTGAAAACTAAAAATTGCAAAGAAAAGATATAGAAAAATATTGAAGTCATTCCTTGTTCCCTGACACATCAGACCAACAGGAGCCACCAACTCAATCAAGCACTGATCCGAATAGTGACCTGCCAATGACTGGTTGAGCGGGCAGATCTTGAGGAATCAAATCATGACAGGAATCAGGAGCTTTTCTTTTTACTTTTTTAGCACCCCAACTTGCTTCTACGTTTTTATGGGGTGGGAATACCCTTTTAATCATGTGTAAATTCTTTTTCAGTAATATCCCTGCTTTTTATAGCGGGTCTCATCTCAATAATAACTTTCCATTTTCCCAATTAGGACATGGACATTGTAGAGATGGGTCTTCCTCAGAATTCCCCCTATAAGCCAGAGTGCAGTGCTAAGAAGCAATAGAGCTCTCTTTAAGTACCTGGTCTGTCATTGTATCACATGGACAGGCAGTAATTTGTAAAACTACATTCCCCTTTTGTGGCTGTTGCGATTGACAACAAGAAATCAGCTGACGATTGCAGCGGGTCTTATATATAAAAGGGGTTGTTTGTAAATACACAACATCTTTGGACACTACACAATGATATTGAAAATGCTAAATATTACTTGAAACCTTTCTTATATAAGACATTGTTACACATGAAAAAGTAGCAGTCACTGAGCTTTCCCAGACTCAGATATATTTATACTAGTTATGCTATGGTAATTACTTTCCATTATTACCACTATTAATGTCAGATATACTATTCGGGAAGCTGAAAAAGCTTGGTGACAATCACTATGGGAGTTGTAAAGGAGACTTCCGGAAACCAGGCAGGTGAGAAGCAGCTAAAACTAAGTAATGGATGAAAAGAACATAGAAAAGGACAATTCTTGATTACTAAGAATCCATTGTTTTATTTTGTCAGGAAATCTTCTCTAATAAATAGAAAAAACATCCTGATTTCAAAATACACACACATTCAAAATGACTATTGCATGCGCTGAGAAAAACACAGAGACACCAACATTGAAATGAGGACAATCTCGTAGAACCTTAGGAATGAAATATTTGCAAAACATTGTAAGTCTTGGAAAGATTTAGTAATCTCAGCTTTATAGTTTGTGCCTTCCTCCCGGTCCCCAGCATAAAGATTCATTTATATGTAGATTTTGTGTTCATGGTGCCCTATGGCAGAGAAAGAAATGCCCTATGGGTCTGCACTAAAATATTGATGTGCAAATGCATTTTCAGATTATGAATGGTTAAATTAAGCTCAAAATGTAGAAATCCTGAATCCTTACAATATGTAAATAAATAATTATTCTTCAATTTGCTTTTGAACATTTTTGAAAATAAAAAGTTAAAGGAGTAGAGTGGCCGGACTTTTTATGCTTCTATTGTGTCTGGGCTGCAAAAAGTAAAAAGGCCGCAGTGTGACAATCCAGTCACATGGAAGTAAGAACGGCGGAAGATGAGTTAATGTTTGTTTTTTTTACTTTTTGAAGCCCAGACACAATAGGAGCATAAAAAGTCCTGCCACAATACTCCTTTAATTATTTTGAAGGGTAACTGTAGTGTTGTAGTGGCTGCAGGATACTATGTAGCCTGCTGCTACAGTTAGAGGTCTACGGATTTACCCAAGCAAGGCAAGTTGCAACGAGTTTTAAATGTGTATCCTGCTGCTGCAACAACATGAGAGTTGCCCTTTAACCCCTTAAGGACACTGCAGGTTTTGGCCTTGAGGACACAGCCATTTTAATTTTTGCTTTTTTGTTTTTTCCTCCTTTGAAGAGACATCTCTTTTATTTTTCTTGCCACATATAAGGGCTTGCTTTGTGCATGATCAATTTTACTTTGTAAAGACACCTTTTATTTTACCATAAATTTTGGAAATTTGCGTAGATTTTGTTTTTTAATGCGGTGCACTTTATGGAAAACGGACACAGTATTTTAATTTTGTGGGTCAAAACAGTTCCAACTATACCCATATTTATATTTTATTGTACTACTTTTAACCCCTTAAAGAGGTTATCCAGGAATAGAAAAACTGAGAAAATTTCTTTCAAATTCCTCCCCATCTGTCTCCAGGTTGGGTGTGGTATTACAACTTGTCTCCATTTACTTAAATGGAACTGAGCTGCAAAACCACTCCCAACCTAGAGACAGATGGGGAGTGGTTTTTGAAAGAAATTTGCTCTGATTTTCTTTTTGTGGATTACCCCCTTAAGAACACAGCAGGTTTTGAGGACAAAGACAATTTTCATTTTTGCTATTTCATTGTTTCCTCCTCACCATGATCGCTGATGTTTGCCATTAGCTGTGTGTTGATAACAGATGGTACTCACCCGCTATGTAGTGCATTAAGTACCAGGCGGCCAGGGAGTACATATATGTCGTGTGTCATCTAGTGGTTAAAGGAAACCATATCACCACAAATCTTCTGACTACATAGCCTTAAAGCAGACCTTTCAGAGGTTAAATGGGGGTGTAAATAAGCCAGATAAAACTAGTCATCAGAATTCCAGACATATCTTTTTTAATTCCATAGCCATTTCCAGTACTAAGATTTAAGCCTCAAGTGCCCAGGGGGCTTTCCTTTGGATGGCAACAGTCCAGAGTTAGCCAGCCTTTTTATTCACTATTAACCACTGGATATCCATGGGCTCTTTGTGTGCTGGGTAACACCCCATGGGCAACTTGAGCCTCATTTAATAAACCAAAAGGCTTATATCTCAGTCCTGATGACTCATCCTATCTAGTCATGGGCTTATTTACACCCCTGTTTAGCTGCTGACCGGTCTGCTTTTAACATTGCCTTTATCTATATTCTATCATATCTGAATATACATAGGTCAGTATATGACAGTAGAGGGTAAACATTATTTGCTGTCTTTCTAAGTGATCTTGTTATTGGACTTTTGCTTGCTCTGCCTCTGAACAGACCACATTCCAGAATCTAATTTAGATCATTTGGGGAATTTCTATCTTGACCCAACAAACATCTGGAACATTTTAAGTGATGCATCACTACTAAAATGTGCACAGTATATGGATAAATTTACCTCACTTTGCCTATTTTTAGAATTCAACTTTCACACACAAAATGTTCAAGCATTCTAGGCAACTTTGGTTGCTATGGTTACATTCTACTGCTGAGCAGAAAGGACATGTGCACAGTGTTTTTGAAGCATTTAAAGAAAAACGGTCATCCTGTTCACCCACATTAAACCCAATATACTGCGTTACAGTGTGGGTTAACAGGAGACCGATAAGGGGTCAATGAGTTAAATACGTACCAGTAGTCCGGAGTTGTGTCCCTCCAAAGATCCTCTTCTATCCCTGCTGAATTGTGCACAGGAGGAAGGCCTGCTGGGTGAATTGCGCCTACTGAGTGCTCACATGACCAGTGCCAGTGAATATCAAATTCCCCCGGCGGGCCCGCCTCCTGTGTGCAATTCAGCAAGTATAGAAGAGGATCTTCGGAGGGACACAGCTCCGGACTACAGGTACGTATTTAACTTATTGACCCCTTATCGGTCTCCTGTTCACCCACACTGTAACCCAGTGTTTTGGGTTTAGTGTGGGTGAACAGGATGACCGTTTTCCTTTAACAACTGACAAAATCTATCACTTCCTGGTAATATTAACTTTTTGGTTTCCATTGAACTTAAAGTGTCCCCATCATAATAAAAATAACTTCTGAAATGTCACAGAGACATGTCAAATGTTTTGATAGGTCAGGGTCTTAGTGTTCAGACCCCGACAATCTCTGGACATAGCCAGGAGAAGCATGTGGTTATGTGCTTCATTCTTCGGATCACTGCTATTTGTGATCATTATTATAAGTCTATGGAGCTCATCTTGTGCAGTGAGATAGAGATCGCAGGGAGCAAGGGGATGATGTCATGTCAGGGACAATTTAAATAAAAAGAAGAATTAAAAAGTTGTCAAACAAATGTAGAGACTCAATTGTTATCAGTAGTATGTTGCAGCACTAAGAATCCAACCAAGGGCAACATCTGGAGAGCTGTGAGACTATGGAACTCTATGCCACATAATGTTGTGATGACTAATTCATTAACTCCATAACGACGAAGAACGTATATTTACATCCTGTGCCGGCTCCCGCGATATAACGCAGGGTCACGCGGTGACCCTGCGTCATATCGGGTTGGGACCCACTGCCAATACAGGACATCACCGATCGCTATCGTCTTGACCGCCACGTCTGAAGTGAAACTGAAAGTACCCTGGCAGCTCAGTCGGGCTGTTCGGGACCGCCGCGATTTCATTGCAGCGGTCCCGAACAGCCCGACTGAGCTGCTGGGATACTTTCAGTTTCACTTCAGACGCGGCAGTCAAATTTGAACAGCTTAAAGGACACTGGGAGGATCCCTACCTGCCTCCTCGGTGTCCAATCGGCGAATGACTGCTCCGTGCCTGAGATCCAGACAGGAGCAGTCAAGCGCCGATAACACTGATCAATAGCATGTTAATACAGTATAAGATCAGTGTGTGCAGTGTTTTAGTCCCCTATGAGAGCTATAACAAAAAACGAAAATACAAAAACTGAAAAATGCTGAGTCCTCAAGGGGTTAAACAAGTTCATGATGGACCTGGGTAACATTCTTGAAAAGTATAATATAAAAATGTATGGTTACTAGAGTCCTGAAGGTGGAAAATTGATCCAGGTATTTGTTCTTATATTCAAATTTGGCATCTGGCTTATAAAGGTGTTTTTTTGCCTTCCTCTGGATCAACATAGAAGAGTTATAGGTTGAAGTTGATAGACTCTTTTTCACAATTGCATTACCACAATAATCGGTTAATAAGGATCAATATGAATTCTGGCAATCTCTGTACAAATTGTTCTCCAAAATATGTTGGTGCTAAATTAATAGATTAGGGTTTCTGGTGGAATGCAAGAACATACAGTACAGACCAAAAGTTTGGACACACCTTCTCATTCAAAGAGTTTTCTTTATTTTCATGACTATGAAAATTGTAGATTCACACTGAAGGCATCAAAACTATGAATTAACACATGTGGAATTATAGACATAATAAAAAAGTGTGAAACAACTGAAAATATGTCATATTCTAGGTGGAAAATTTCCCCAAATGCAGTCACAAAAACCATCAAGAGCCACAAAGAAACTGGCTCACATGCACACCGCTCCCCAGGAAAGGAAGACCAAGAGTCACCTCTTCTGCGGAGGATAAGTTCATCCGAGTCTCCAGCCTCAGAAATCGTAGGTTAACAGAAGCTCAGATTAGAGACCAGGTCAATGCCACACAGAATTCTAGCAGCAGAAACATCTCTAGAACAACTGTTAAGAGGAGACTGTGTGAATCAGGCCTTCATGGTACAATATCTATTTATTTATTTTATTTATTTATTTTATTTATATAGCGCCTACAGATTCCGCAGCGCTTACAATTATGGGGTACAAACTGCTAGGAAACCACTGCTAAGGACAGGCAACAAGCAGAAGAGACTTGTTTGGGCTAAAGAACACATGGAATGGACATTAGACCAGTGGAAATCTGTGCTTTGGTCTGATGAGTCCAAATTTGAGATCCTTGGTTCTAACCACCGTGTCTTTGTGCGACGCAGAAAAGGTGAACGGATGGACTCTACATGCCTGGTTCCCACCGTGAAGCATGGATGAGGAGGCGTGATGGTGTAGGGGTGCTTTGCTGGTGACACTGTTGGGGATTTATTCAAAATTGAAGTCATACTGAACCAGCATGGCTACCACAGCATCTTGCAGCACCATGCTATTCCATCCGGTTTGCGTTTAGTTTGACCAACATTTCTTTTTCAACAGGACAATGACACAAACACACCTCCAGGCTGTGTAAGGGCTATTTGACCAAGAAGGAGAGTGATGGGGTGCTGTGCCAGATGAACTGGCCTCCACAGTCACCAGACCTGAACCCAATGAAGGCAAAAGGACCTACAAGTGCTAAGCATCTCTGGGAACTCCTTCAAGACTGTTGGAAGTCCATTTCAGGTGACTACCTCTTGAAGCTCATCAAGAGAATGCCAAGAGCAGTAATCAAAGCAAAAGGTGGCTAATTTGAAGAACCTAGAATATGACATATTTTCAGCTGTTTCACACTTTTTGGTTATGTCTATAATTCCACATGTGTTAATTCATAGTTTTGATGCCTTCAGTGTAAATCTACAATTTTCATAGTCATGAAAATAAAGAAAACTCTTTGAATGAGAAGGTGTGTCCAAACTTTTGGTCTGTACTGTATATACAGCTGAATGTGTCAGCCTCTGGTACTAAGAGATATTGGGTCCTAGAAAAAGACCTGGAGTATGCCCCAAATTATCATGCAACCACAATTTTGGGAAAATATTATTCTAAGAATTGAGCATTTAAATTTTTTAAGCATCATTCATGCAAGCAAATCACAAACTTGAAAGGACCTGGATTCCAGTAATGAAGCATGATATATTCATATTCTTAATTACCCAAAAAATCAATGCTCTTGGCTCTATAGATGTGTCAAATTCACTGCCATAAAATATGCTCTTTGAAAAATGAAACACTGCTTTACAGTAAATATGCCACACTATGATAAACCGAATAATCAAAGCCAATATTCTCTGCAAAACTTCTCAAGTGACAGTCAAAAGCTTCAAGGCAAAAAATCCCCAAAAGATATATTCACATAAACACATTACCAATTCTAGACTCAAAACCATTTCCTAGTGTTGATATTCTTTCAAAGAAGAGTGGTCTCCAACCTGTGGCTCCCTGATTGCTGTGAAACTACAACTATAAGCTTGATCTATGGATACCCACAGTTTGGAGAATGCTGCAGTATAATTTCATTTATTTGCACTATGACTTGCTCAACTCTGCCCACAACGCACATCAAAACCAACCAAATACACTAACCAACAAGTAGACTACTAGGAAATCTGATGGAATCTAAAAGCAACTCAACAATCTTATTAAATCTGGGCCAATATGTTTTTGCCGCTATTAGACCAGTATATGTGGTCTATCCAGGAAGGAAATGTTAGCTCACAACATGGTTGCCTTCAAGAGGAGTTAATTAAAATTTAAAATATGAAAATATAAAAAAATGATTTTTTTTTCTAATTTCTACATACATATATACATACAACAATTTAATAAAATATTAGACATTCCTTTAAAGTGTACCTGTCCTCAACAAAAATGTTTTATATAATGTAGATTATACCATTACTGTATATGTATATTTGTAATATACATTGATTAACCCTTTAATGACGCAGGACGTATATTTACGTCCTGCGGCGGCTCCTGCGATATGAAGCGGGGTCGCGCTGCGACCCCGCATCACATCGCGTCGGTCCCGGCACTCATCAACGGCCGGGACCCGCGGCTAATACCACACATCGCCGATCGCGGCGATGTGCGGTATTAAATGGGCACTGTTACCAACTTTTTTTTTTGATATGTTGTAGTACTTATGTACTACAACATATCTCTAATATAGTTTCATTATTTTTTATTTTTTTATTCATATGGTGTAATTTATGTTTGAAATCCAGCCACTAGGGGTCTCCCTCCTAGTGGCAGGCTGCAGCCTGGCGTGACGTCATGGCTGAAAAAGGACTGATGCGGCTGGGCATCGGTCCTTTTCATTCAGCCTGCGCTCGCTCCCTGCCTGTCAATCAGACAGGCAGGGAGCGAGCGCTGAGAGCACATTGGCTCCCTGGCCTCACACACCGGCCCCGCCTCCCATCATACGCCGCTTCTGCTGCCTCAGGAAGGACTCAGCACAGCACTTGGTTATGTCTGCTTGGGGTGGGGGTGGGGGGATTTTAGCGCCCGGGGTGGGTTGCATAGAGCCGCGGCCATAACAAATGTATTGCTGTCAGCAGGGCGGGTGGGGGTTAGCGCCGCGGCTACAGCGCTATGCAAAAACAAGTGTAATGCTTTCACCGGAGCGGGCGGGGGTTAGCGCCGCATGTATTGCTTTTAGCGGGGGGGGGGGGGGATGGGTTAGTGGATGCCTCCACTAGTTTCACCACTACAACTCCCAGCATGCCCTGACAGCCGATAGATGTCAGGGCAAGCTGGTAGTTGTAATGGTAAAACAGCTGGAGGCACCCTGTATAGGTAAACTAAGGGCGGAAGTGTCGGCCCCAGCAGGCATCAGTGACGTGGTGCCTGCTGGGGAAGTCTGCCTGGTAAGTGAGCACATAACCAGGCAGAGAAAAAGGCATTTCTAAAATAGTAAATAAAAAAATTTAAGGCAGGGAGGGGGTTAGGGAAAGATGGGCAATAGGCAGGGAAAGTAAAAAAAAAAAAAAAAAAAAAAAAAAGGATGGTGGGAGCTACCCTTTAACCCTTTAGACGCGGCGGTCAAAGCTGACCGCCGCTTCTACAGCGAAATTGAAAGTATCCCGGCTAGTCAGTCGGGCTGTTCGGGACCGCCGCGGTGAAATCGCGGCGTCCCGAACAGCTTGCAGGACACCGGGAGGGCCCTTACCTGCCTCCTCGGTGTCCGATCGACGAATGACTGCTCCGTGCCTGAGATCCAGGCAGGAGCAGTCAAGCGCCGATAACACTGATCACAGGCGTGTTAATACACGCCTGTGATCAGGATGAGAGATCAGTGTGTGCAGTGTTATAGGTCCCTATGGGACCTATAACACTGCAAAAAAAAAGTAAAAAAAAATGTGTTAATAAACGCGCAAAAAAAACGTATTTGGGTCACTTTTTATACCATTAAAAAATGAATAAAAAGTGATCAAAAAGTCCGATCAAAACAAATATCATACCGATAAAAACTTCAGATCATGGCACAAAAAATGAGCCCTCATACCGCCCTGTACGTGGAAAAATAAAAAAGTTATAGGGGTCAGAAGAGGACATTTTTAAACGTATAAATTTTCCTGCATGTAGTTATGATTTTTTCCAGAAGTACTACAAAATCAAACCTATATAAATAGGGTATCATTTTAACCGAATGAACCTACAGAATAATGATATGAGATTTTGTCGCACAATGATTTTTTTTTTTGTTTCGCCGTGAATTTTTGGGTAAAATGACTGATGTCACTGCAAAGTAGAATTGGAGACGCAAAAAATAAGCCATAATATGGATTTTTTAGGTGGAAAATTGAAAGGGTTATGATTTTTAAAAGGTAAGGAGGAAAAAACGAAAGTGCAAAAACGGAAAAACCCTGAGTCCTTAAGGGGTTAAAAAGTGAGTATAATTTTAGGTGAAAAAATGCTGTCCCTGCAGCTATTGCCAGCAGGGACGTGCACACATAGGGGTAAAAGGGGGCTGGAGCCCCTGCCCTTTTCCTCACCTGCCCCTCTAGTGCCCTCACAAAAGGAGCTACAGACTCAGGGTGACAGGTGCAGTAAAAAGGATCCATTGCTGGGGAGATTTGTATGTGGTTTAATGGAGGGTGCTGTGCCCTCCCTGCAGGAAGGGGGCACCACTCACTCTGTCATTATCTGCCATTTCTCTGCTTCTCTCCACACTGAGGAGACAGGAGGAGCAGAGGAGGCAGAGAGAAGCCCCGCCCACTGTCTGCCCGGCCACAAACTCCAGCCTGTGCAGAGAGGGATGGAGCCCTTACTTACTGTAAGTAACTGAAAATATAAGTGAGTGTATGTGTGTATATATTTTTATGTATGTGCCCTTGCAGAGAGGGATGGCTGGGGCCTTAGTGTGAGTGAGTGTGTATATATGAGTGATTGTATGTCAGTGTGTCTGTATGATGTGTGTGTATATATATATATATACACATCATACAGACACACTGACATACACATCATACAGACACACACATATAGATTCACTTGCTCACACACACACACACACACATATATATATATATATATATATAATGTGAGCAAGTGTATCTATGTATGTATGTGTGTACATATCTGTGAGTGATTGTATGTTTGTACCTGTATGTATGATGTGCCTGTTGGCTATATCTTTTAGTATATATTCCATGTTGTAAATATGTGTTAAAGTGTCTCTTTGTATGTGTGTATATGACCTATGTACTGTATATGTCTTTATGTTATGTGCTTGTATGTATTGTATGAAGCACATTATTAGGGAATTAATAGAGGAATGTAAGCACATTATATAGGGAATTTATGGAAGCAGAGAATATATTTTATTTATATTGGAACATTATATTTTTATGTATTTTGGCACTGTGTATAGATCCTTAACCTGTTAAGGACCCAGGGCGTAAACTTACGCCCTGAGTGCCGATACTGCGATATAACGCAGGGTCACACGGTGACCCCACATCATATCGCGTCATAGTGAAGCCGGGACCTACAGCTAATAGCGTGCGGCACTGATCGCGGTGCCGCGCACTATTAACCCTTTAGCCGCGCGCTCAAAGCTGAGCCACGCGGCTAAAAACGAAAGTAAAAGTGCCCGGCTAGCTCAGGGAGCTATAATCGCGGCATCCCGAACAGCTGTAGCACAGGAGGAGGTCTCTTACCTTCCTTCCTGCAGTCCGATCGCCGATTGAATGCTTCAAGCCTGAGATCCAATCTTGAGCATTCAATCGCCGAAAACACTGATTGATCCATTCCTATGGGGATGGATCAATCAGTGTTAAAGATCAGTTAATGCAATGTTATAGCCCCTGCATTGCCATGGAATGAGATTTGCCATAGAATGAGATGGTCCGCCTCCATCACATCCTATTGGCTCTCTCTTGTCACGTGACATATTTAAACGTCACGCATCGATGCGCACAGCAGTGTCAGTTTGGCTATCACAGGGAGAGGATCTCCTCACCCTGTGATAGCTGAAGGTGTACGGAGCTCTCGTGGCCCGACAGAAGTTCACACATGTACGCAGCTCATACGGCTGCCTCATATACATTTACTGTTGATCCACAGCGCTATCGGGATCCCGATGGCGCTGTCATCAGGATCCCCACGCCCGCAGCTCTACACCCCGTCCCCCGCATCTCTACTCCCCGTCCCCCGCAGCTCTACTCCCCGTCCCCCGCAGCTCTACTCCCTGTCCCCCGCATCTCTACTCCCCGTCCCCCGCATCTCTACTCCCCGTCCCCCGCATCTCTACTCCCCGTCCCCCGCAGCTCTACTCCCCGTCCTACGCAGCTGTACTCCCCGTCCCCCGCAGCTCTACTCCCCGTCCCGTTAACGCTCAGGGAGCGGGGAACAGAAAGTAGAGCATCGGGCGCAGGTAAAGTAGTACTGCGCATGCGCAGCACTACGCGAATAACTTAACCTGCACCCGATGCTCTACTTTCTGTCCCCCGCTCCCTGAGCGTTAACGGGACGGGGAGTAGAGCTGCGGGGGACGGGGGACGGGGACTAGAGCTGCGGGGGACGGGGACTAGAGCTGCGGGGGACGGGGAGTAGAGATGCGGGGGACGGGGAGTAGAGATGCGGGGGACGGGGTGTAGAGCTGCGGGCGTGGGGATCCTGATGACAGCGCCATCGGGATCCCGATAGCGCTGTGGATCAACAGTAAATGTATATGAGGCAGCCGTATGAGCTGCGTACATGTGTGAACTTCTGTCGGGCCACGAGAGCTCCGTACACCTTCAGCTATCACAGGGTGTGGAGATCCTCTCCCTGTGATAGCCAAACTGACACTGCTGTGCGCATCGATGCGTGACGTTTAAATATGTCACGTGACAAGAGAGAGCCAATAGGATGTGATGGAGGCGGACCATCTCATTCTATGGCAAATCTCATTCCACGGCAATGGACCCCCCCTATAGGAGCTATAATATTGCATAAAAAAAAGTGTTAAAAAAATCATTAACCCTTTCAATTATCCCTTCCCCTAATAAAAGTTTGAATCACCTGGCATTTCCAAGAATAAAAAAAAACACAGTGTAAATAAAAATAAACATATGTGGTATCGCCGCTTGCGGAAATGTCCGAATTAAAAAAATATACCGCTTTTTAAACCGCACATTAAATGGCATACGCGCAAAAAAAATTCCAGAGTCCAAAATAGCACATTTTTGATCACTTTTTATACCACAAAAAAGTGAATAAAAAGTGATCAAAAAGTCTGATCAGAACAAATATGGTACCGCTAAAAACTTCAGATCACGGCGCAAAAAATGAGCCCTCATAGCGCCCTGAACACAGAAAAATAAAAGTTATAGGGCTCAGAAAATGACAATTTTAAACGAATAAATTTTCCTGCATGTATTCATGATTTTTTTCTGAAGTGATACAAAATCAAACCTATAAATGTATCATTTTAACCGTATGGACCTACAGAATAAAGATAAGGTGTCATTTTTGCCGAAAAATGTACTGCGTAAAAACGGAACCCCCAAAACTTATAAAATAGTGTTTTTTTCATCAATTTTGTCCCACATTTTTTTTTCCTGTTTCACCGTAGACTTTTCGGTAAAATGACTAATGTCATGACAAATTAGAATTAGTGACACAAAAAATAAGCCATCATATAGAATTTTAGGTGAAAATTTTAAAGAGTTATGATTTTTTAAAGTTGAGGAGGAAAAATTGAAAATGAAAAAACGGAAAAAGCCCGGGTCCTTAAAGGAGTAGTCCAGTGGTGACCCAGTGGTGAACAACTTATCCCCTATCCTAAGGATAGGGGATAAGTTTGAGATCGCGGGGGGTCCGACCGCTGGGGCCCCCTGCAATCTCCTGTATGGAGCCCCGACAGCCCGCTGGAAGGGGGCGTGTCGACCTCCGCACGAAGTGGCGGCCGACACACCCCCTCAATACAACTCTATGGCAGAGCCGAAGCGCTGCCTTCGGCAATCTCCAGCTCTGCCATAGAGATGTATTGAGGGGGCGTGTAGGCCGCCGCTTCGTGCGGAGGTCAACACCCGCTATCTGGCCGGAGAGCCGTGGCCCCGTACAGAGAGATCGCAGGGGGCCCCAGCGGTCGGACCCAACGCGATCTTAAACTTATCCCCTATCCTTAGGATAGGGGATAAGTTTTTCACCACTGGACTACCCCTTTAAAGGGTTAATGGTGGCACAGTATAGTTAAATAATAGTGGCACAGTATATAGTTCATTAATGGTGGCACAGTATATAGGGAATTAATAGATGAATGGTGGCACAGTATATAGATCATTAAGGGGGGTACGGTAAATAATTAAATGGAAACTGACAGGCTGTTTACTGGCACTAAACCCAATACACTAGGTTACAGTGCAGGAGAACAGGAGAAAGATAATGTTATACTTACTAAATGTGGACCAGCCATTTTCTAGGTATTGCCCCACATTGCTAGTATGCAAATTCAGTCTTGTGCGCAATGGAGGCGGAGCTTCCCTGCCTCTATCCTGTATGCTGTGCTATGCCTGGACGTCTTTGTATATTTATAATTCTTTTTTGCCAACTTGTATATTGTAGCATGTAAGCATAAATTAGTGTGGTGTCCATCTCTTCAGTGTAAGAACCAGAGCTGTGTGGAGATTCCTGAATAAGGTGGGTGCTGGGTGATTGGGGATGGGTGCTGTGTGATTGGGGACTGGTAATTGGGTATGGGTGATTGGGGATGGGTGCTGTGTGATTGGGGACTGGTAATTGGGTATGGGTGATTGGGGATGGGTGCTGTGTGATTGGGGACTGGTAATTGGGGATGGGTGATTGGGGATGGGTGCTGGGTGATTGGGGATGGGTGCTGGGTGATTGGGGATGGGTGCTGGGTGAGGCCGGGTACAGTGCACATTCTGTCATATAGAGCTCAGACCGGGGCTTATAGGGGGAGATTTATTAAAACCTTTGCAGAGGAAAAGCCTTCTGCAAAATGAAAGCAGCGATCTGATTGGTTGCTATGGGCGACTGCACCGCTTTTTCTCTGCACAGGTTTTGTATAAATCTCCTCTATAATACAGTATATTATAGGGCAGCTGTCACATGTTTTCTGTAAATAAGACTGGTAGTACAGCCAAAGTGTATATACACATGGCAGACCTTCATAGAAACTGTTCTTGACTTTATTTTACAAAAGCACCAACTTTTATGGGACTAGGAATGTCAAGGGGGCCTGGCGGGAGTCCACTGTGTCCCTGGGCCGCAGCCCATTAAGTCTGGCAGACGTTTTTTTAAATGATAAGTGCCCTCTTTTTTAACTTGAGCCCCTGCCCTCTAAAATGTCTGTGCACGTCCCTGATTGCCAGTGTGTCTCTATAGTGAGTCCAAAAACAGGAAGTGAAGGCGGGAGTGTTGCGATCGCTTCAGTCTCAGCGGGTCCTGGCGAATGTCAGCAGCCGAGGACCCGCCAGTAATGACAAACATGAGCGATGACGCTGATGTCTGCCATTAACCCCTCAGATGCCGTGATCAATACAGATCACGGGATCTGTGGCAGTGCGGCATTTCAAATGGCTGATCTGATCGCCTGCGGGGATCAGATCAGCCACGATGGTGGACAGAGGTCCCCTCACCTGTCTCCGTCCATCTCCTGGGGTCCTCTGCAGTGATCTGCCTTCCAGCAGACCAGAGCAGAAGATCAACGATAATACTGATCAGTGCTATGCCCTATACATATGGCAATCTAATGATTGCTATAAATAGTCCCCTATGGGGACTAAAAAAGTGTCAAATAAATGTAAAAAAAAAGTTTACATTTTTTTTAAAAGCCCCTCCCCCAATAAAGTTTTAAATCACCCCTTTTCCCCATATGAATACATAAAAGCGTAAAAAAAAGATAAATAATAAACATATTTGGTATTCTCGCCTGCGTAATTGTCCGAACTATAAAAATATAATATTAATGATCCCCTACAGCGAATGGAGTAAATGTAGAAAAAAAACACATATACGCTAAAGTGGTACTAATACAAGCTACAGATCATGGCACAAAAAATTAGCCCTCCCACATCCCTGAATACGGAAAACTACGAAAGTTAGAGGTGGTCAAAATAGGGCAATTTTTTACATACTTATTTTGTAAAAAGAAGTTTGAGATCTTTTGAAAGCAGTACAATAATGCATATAGCCATGGGTATCATTTTAATCGTATTGACCCAAATAAAGAAAACATGTAATTTTTACCGTGAAGTGTACAGGGTGAAAACGTTTTTGTTTAAATTTCCTTACACAAAAAAAAAAATGTTTTGGGTTTGCCATACATTTTAGGGTAAAATGAGTGATGTCATTACAAAGTGCAACTGGTCACGCAAAAAACAAGCCCTCATATGGGTCTGTGAATGGAAATATAAAAGAGTTATGGATTTTAGAAGGCGAGGAGGAAAAAACAAATGTGCCAAAATAAAATTGGCTGTGTCCTTAAGGTTAAAATGGGCTGTGTATTTAAGGGGTTAAGGGTAGGGTTACATGTAGTGCATCCACAGCATATGTCACGCTGCGTATGTGCCAATGCCAGCCAGCTCTCTGCTGCGGGTGGGTAGCCTTGTTTGCTCATGGCAGCAGATTTTCTGCTGCAGATCTGCTACATGCAGACACACAGGGCTACCCGTGACCTGCAGATGCGCTACGTGTGACCCTACCCTAAAAGTACATTTGTTGCAAATATTTCTTCAATAACTCAACGTGTAAATATATTCTAAATAGATATTATCTAATAAAAAGTTAACTTTAGCACCAACACCATACAGGCTGCAGGGAACAGCTCTATGGATGTAGATTACCAAAACACACGGGACATTCACTGTAGACTTGTATCAATTTGGTGACATTACATAAGAGCACTAATATTGAATCTACAACCTTTCGTAAAAATAATAGAATAACCACACTCAGATGTTAACCCAACTTTCTTTTTTTTTTTTACTTCATAGCAAATAAACAAATTACAGATATGACACAAAACAAAAGTTAAATATATGAACATTCTGCCTTCATGAAACAAAAGGAAAAAAAAAAGGAATTGTCCTATAATTTGCATTCATAAAACAAACATCAGCACAAGTCTAAAAAGTTTGCAGTTAAAGGGAACCAATCATCAGATTTTACCGTCTATAACGCTTGGCAAAGCGTTATATAGGGTCAAATCTTTATCCTCACCATCCCCAGGGGACGCTCCTGCCCCAGGGATGGTGAGGATATAAACTTATAAACTAGTCACCACTGTGGCCATACGTAGTCCTCTGGGTGGGGATCTTCTCTCACCTAGTCCCGTTCTTCGGCTAGCAGTGACGCCCCCCTCCGCTTGATTGATGGGCCACGTCATCGGTCTGCTCACTGAACAGATGGAGCAAAGTGATGACACGGCCTGTCAATCAAGCGGAGGGAGCTTCTCAGCCGGCCAAAGAACGGAACCTGGTAAGAGAAGCTCCCCACCCAGGGGACTACTTACGGCTGTGGCGGTGACTAGTTTATAGGTTTATATCCTCACCATCCCTGGGGCAGGAGCCTTCCCCAGGGATGGTGAGGATAAAGATTTTACCCTATATAATGCTTTGCCAAGCGTTATATAGGTTAAAATCAGATGATTGGTTCCCTTTAAAAGTGCTTACAGACTGTACAAAGTTTTGAAGCTCAAACAAAAGAGCTGTCAATTGGAACAATATAAAGAATTATAACAAAGAAACAGAAGGTGTCAGCAGATAAGTACCATATGGCCCACCTAGTCTCCCATCTAGTCAAATATTCTGAATATTATTGAAGGCTATTCTAGGCATCCACTACTCTCTCAGTAAAGTAATACTTCCTCATATTACTACTATTACTACATAAATCTTTGCCCATCTAATTTAGAACTATGTCCTCTTGTGGTAGTTTTTATTCTTTGAATTATCCTCTCCTCCTTTACAAAGAAAGTGGCAAGGGATGTTAGTTGTTTGCAATCAGCTGTGTAAAAGATGGTGCAAGCCTAAACAAAATGGTTGCAAAGGCACAACATATGGGTAGACCATGGAAGACATCAAAGTGTCAGGTTAGGAAACTGAAATCAGTATGCATTGAAACTGCAAATAGATGGCAGACACATGAGAAGAAAAAGGAGTCAGGGCCTTTCACAGAACTGTGAGAATTTGGCTGATTAGGGTGAATAGGGACTGGCAGGGCTCCAATATGTTTGTATATGTGGTGCAGGGCATATGCAGCCCTGCTTAGCCCTGTGCAGGTTAGAGAAGAAGTTAAATTATGTTGGTTACTTTAGGGGGATGGACCTTTTTAGTCAGGGGCGTATCAGTACCCCTTCTTCCCCCTCCAATACCAGGCTATATAAGTTTGTTTCCCCCTTTTCCCTCCCTCTTGGTGTTCCCTCCCTTGTGTTTTCTTTTTTTCATTATGTAGTGTTCGGTTGCGAATCGAAGAGAAGTCACAGCTGGTGGTTTATTGGAGAAGTTATCTGGAGATAAGAGCTCGGAAGGAAGACTTGCCAGCAGGAGTCCTGCGACTGGTTTAATGAAGAAAAATGTGTTTTGATATGGAATGTGATACATGACTCCAAGACACCTCTATTGGCTGACATGCGCACACCCAACCCCTACCATTCTGCTTTTAAAAGCTCTGGTTTAAAGTTCAACTGATGATGGTTATTTATTTCTCTTGTTAAATTTAATAAAAGCATTGGTCGCCCATCACCCAGCAAAGAGTACAAGTGGTTTAGTGTGTTATTTTGTAAGAAATACAAATAGTTATAAGCAGGGAAAGGTTATGCCATATTTGGTAAAAGGTTACCTGCCCACAGTCTATCTGAGGCCAAAGGAAAACCAGTCTTAAAGGGGTACTCTGCCCCTAGATATCTTATCCCCCAAGCAAAGATGTCTGATCGCAGGGTTCCCGCTGCTGGGACCCCTGTGATCTCTGCTGTGGTACCCAGTCATCTGTTGCACGGAGCAAACTTTGCTCTGTGCCAGATGACTAGCGATGCGGTGCGGGAGGCTCGCAACGTCATGGCCATACCCCCTTATGATGTTAATGCAAGTCTATGGGAGGGGGCGTGATGTCACAAGGGGGCGTGGCCGTAACATCACGAGCCTTCAGTGCCGAATTGCTAGTCATCTGGCACAGAGCAAAGTTCACTCCATGCATGTATAGTGGCAAAGTACCCCCTTAAGGTAAATTTTATAAGATTCCCTTGTAAAAACATATCATTATAATAAAAATTATTTACTTTCATTTCTTTGAGGCATATTTAATGAAACCAGAATGTTCACCTAAGAAATAAATATTGTTTTATGTCACATCTGTGCAGAGGCGTAGCGTGGGGGGTGCAGGGGGGGCAGGCCGCACCGGGCGCAACATCTGGGGGGGCGCGCTCGCCCTGCATGGCTCACTCACTCTCTCTGCAGTGCTGGCTGTGCGAATCCGATCCGAGCTGCCGGGTCGCCGCCCACTGTGGAGGGGGGGGGGTGTCTGGCGTGTGGTGCGGTGGGTGTGAAGAGAGAGCGAGGGACTATCTGGGGGAGGGACAGTGCAGCGGCCGCCCAGCGCAGCGCTGAGCGCGGGAGAGAAGCACACCAGACCAGCCCAGGCAGCAAGAAGAAGCTGGCAGCAGCGGCAGGCAGGTGACACAGACCAGAGAGGAGAGAGGGAGCCAGTGGTGACAGACGCTGCAGGAGGAAAACCTAGGAGGACTTGGAGGAGAAAACCTAGCCTGCTGACTGCTGTGATCGGGTCCGGGACAGCCGGTGAAAAAAAAGGTAGGAGTCACGAGTGACAGGAGTCAGGACTGACTGGAGTAGTACTGGGCTCAGTGGGCTGGCTGTGTAGTGCTAGCAGAGCATCTCCAAAACTGAAGTTTCTTTGGGATGTTCCCGGTCTGCAGGTCAAGACTGGCATGTTGAGCTGACCAGATGGATTGAAGTTTGGTTGGTTTAACAGTGACGAGACAGATTTCGATCCATATGTAGCTGCTCCAGCTCAACATAAGTCTATGTAAGCCAGTGGGTCTAGCAACCTTTAATTTATTTTTATTTTTTTTGCTGAAAGAGTAAGGCAATAGACATGAAGGTGAATAAACATTATGTTAAGAGTAAAGAAATGGTTATACAATGAAGGGGTGCTAAAATCCACGGGTTAGGGGGTGCAAATTACTTGCCTTGCCCTGGGTGCTGACAACCCACGCTACGCCACTGCATCTGTGATTTGTATGAATTAAGATAACCTAATTGAGCATTCTGGTGAACACAGTTTTTTTTTTTTTTTTTTTGCCAGGGGTTGTATAAATGATAGATATAACTCAATACATGCATTAATGAATATATCACAATAAGTATGCAAGCTGGGAAATAGATATTTACAACAGTAGTTAACATAGCAAAGAAGTAAAACCTTAATTACCTTTCTATAGCTAGTGATCCGCCTGTAGATGTGTTCAATTTTCTCTCGACAAATGATGTTAAATTTATTGTGCAGCTCAGGAGGAATGACTTCATGTAAGGAATGAAGATTGCTGCAGTTTTGTACAAATTGTTCATCGCTTTTTGCAAGAGCATCTAAGATCTGTAAAAGGGAATAGAACGCATTGGTATAAAAAATTTGGAATAACATATATATGTTTAAAGAGCCTTAAACTTTAGACAGTTCTTTTCAGGGAATATGAGGGAAATAGATCCCTTTCTGTTAGAGAAGAGAGATGCTGCTAAAACGAAGAGGATGCCTTCCATCTTGGGATTAATAATGTTCAGCACGAATATTCGAAATGCAAATTTTTACTGCGAATATCGGCACCTCGCAATTTGGTGAATAATTAGAATACAGCGATATATATGACAAAAATGTTTTTTTCTTCACAGTACACGTCACAACAATGATATGTACTGTGTAAGAAAAAAGTGATCATCCCTCTCTGCTTCCAGCTTGTGGTCCAAAGAAGGCGCCAATATTATTTACTGTGTAAGTCAGTGTGGAGCGCAAATATTTATTTAGTTGTATTTATTTATTTATTATATATTTATAAATATTTATTTAGTAATATTACTTTATTTATTTAGTATATGCGAATATGCAAATTTTCGGGAATATCGGCGCTTCCAGAGGACACTGATCACCCCCCTTCTTTTAGGTGAAAGATATAATCGCGCATGCGCACTATGCGAATTTCATTACGAATTTTCGCATGGAAGAAAAAAGGGAACGAACATAGCGAATATGCGAATTTCGCGAACATACGATGAATATTTGTCCATTTATTTGGGCATCCTTGTATAGATTACAAGGATGCCCACTAATCTTACATAACACTGAAAAATGCTTTAGGTCAGTGGACCTCCAACGAGTTTCTACAACAAATGTACCCCTGTTAGACATAAAAAAGAAGAAAGCAGATTCCCGGTACTGGTTATACGGTCCTATCGGAACAATTGGAGTATGTGTAGGTGGTGAGGTAAACTCACTGGTATTGCTGCACGGGTGAACGCAAGTCCCAATAACAGATGTAATATAAAGAAAATTGGTCCGGAGCACTCACCACATTAACTTGATAGAGGAATCTTTATTTCAATGAAGAATACACAGCTAAAAACTCTGAAGCAGTGTGGAGCTCCACACTGCTACAGAGTTTTTCCTGTGTATTCTTCATTGAAATAGATTGATCTATCAAGTTAACCTGGTGAGTGCTCCGGACCAATTTTCTTTATATTGCATACCCCTGTTAGAGGTTGAGGTTAATAGACAAATTTAAAATAAAAGGCCCAAAGGCTCCACTTACACCCTAATACGTGACCTTAACCAAAAAACATAGCTTTTATAATTTATTAGTTATAAAAATAGATAAATATGTGACCAAACTAAAGTAAACAATATCTCCAAGCACCTATGTCCTTAGCTAAGCAGTAGCTGTGTGATAATATTATCTCTCATGAGAGTATGCTACAATGCTACTCATATGTAGAACCTATCCAATAATTATTATGTCGTTGACTGCAGCCCAGTAGCAACTCGGCTTAATGATATTTAAAAAGCAAACACACATAGACAACGTGACATGTTTCACCCTGTAGAGCTTCTTCAGAGGTCTAGGGGTAATGGCTAGATCTCTGTAGAAGCTCTATGGATTTCAGTTATGTTACTGCAAAAGGCTAGATGAATATTCATAAGGAGGTACTGTTTTATTATATCTATAAACATATACTGTAAATGTATTTTGTGATTGTATTATAAACTCACACTGTATAATCTACAGACAAGTAGAGCTAGTTAGTGATGGCTGGAAAATTTTAAGAATTGTAGGAATTTTTTTTTCTGGGTTCATTGTTCGTCTAAATTCTCAAAAACATTAACATTCTATGTAAATTATTTTCAGTGGTAAAATGAACTATGGGAACCAAGGAAATCCATAAGTCAACTTCAAACTCACTTGTTATCTGGCAACAGATATTATATATTTATTTTTTATGTCTAAAAGCTTTTGAATAAGCAGTGTGAATAATAATGAGCAAACCTCCAGAAAGCTGTTTTGGGAATTTTGATTAGATCAGTATTTTTAAAGGATTTCGGTGACCATGCACAACATCCCCATTTCCTTCTTTGAGCCAGACAGTAAGCAGCAATGCACAGTGCATCACTGCTTACTGTACAAGAGTAGGCACTAATGTCAAAATACCAGGGTTGCCATCTTCTCTATATATAATCTAAATGGGCACTGTCATTAAAATAATTTGTGTCACTGTCATGGCCTTATAAATCTGGCCACTAGGGGTCTCTCTTCTGGTCCAGACTACATTCTGTCTGCATAAAAGGACAGACTATGGTCTCCCGAAAGACTGTCAGGAGACCAAACTCAAGAAGTGCTGTCTGGCCATAGGCAATGAATAGCACTCGCTCTCCCTGTTTCATACACAGGTAGAAAGGTGCCATACCAACTATATACCAAGCAAGAAGCGTATGTTGTATGCCTGCTCAGTAATAATTTGCTGGGTAAGTAGCATTTGTACTTTTGCCACAATATGTTTTTTTTATTTTTATTCATTTAATAAAATACACATACAGTGGCCTACAATGCCCTCAAAATATGGCCCCCTTTCTTGTGTTACCATATGATAGATTATGTGAAGATATTGTACTGTACTGTACTGAAGTTGAGATAAGTTATCCTAACATGTTACACAAACCTTGTAGCTTGTAGCAATTCTTACCTTGGCACTTAAACTAAAAAAGCCCTTTGGTTCTACCATCTTCTCCACTACATGACATTTGATTCCGGCAGTGCTGTCATATTCATAAATAACTCCATACTCCAGATGAACGTTATCCACAGTGAGGCTTACATGATCCTTTTTCCCGTCTATTATTGCCATCGTACTAAACTTGTCAATAACCTCTTTGGAACAAAAACACACAAGAATGAATAATGTGCTGTCAGTAAAAGTCCAATTTATTTTAAAAAGAAGAATTTTGAGACATGAAACTTGACAGTACCTTCTACTTTGCAATCAAAACCATCCCCATCATTGTCTCCTATAGGTTTAGGATGTGTAGGCTTTAAGATGTCTTCCTTTGCGCTCTCAATACTGTCATATATCCATTGTATGGAATCTTGCTAAAAAAAGAAAAACATTTAAAATTTTATTTATTCAGTTTATTCAGGATATAGAGGTCATGCTTAGGTTCATATTGCACTTTGACTCTTCATTACAAGTATCCATCGACAGTAGGTTTCATTCATTTCAAGGACTATATATGCTATTTTAAAGGGTACTCTGCTGGAAAAAAAAATTGTTAAATCAACTGGTGCCAGAAAGTTAAACATATTTGTAAATTACTTCTATTTAAAAATGTTCACCCTTCCAGTATTTATCAGCTGTTGTATGCTCCACAAAAAGTTCTTTTTTAATTTTTTAATTTCCTTTTTGTGTTACCACAGTGCTCTCTGCTGACATTTCTGTCCATGTCAGGAACTGTCCGGAGTAGGAGCAAATCCCCATAGCAAGCCTATCCTGCTCTGGTCAGTTACTGACATGGACAAAGGTGTCAGCAGAGAGCACTGTGGGCAGACAGAAAGGAAATTCAAAAAAGAAAAGAACTTCATGTGGAGTAGTAATGGAAGGGTTAAGAATTTTTTTTTTTAATAGAAGTAATTTACAAATCTGTTTAACTTTCTGACACTAGTTTATAATTAAAAAAATGTTTTTTCCAGTAGAGTACCCCTTTAACTGAACTAGATATTTCAGCAGATCATGCTTTGAGTCTGGTTAAAATAGGGTATATGGCCCAAATGGAGTCACTAGATAAGGGTGGTTTCACACCACGTTTTGTACTTACGGTTCCCGTATACGGCTGGGAGGAGGGGGGCGGGGCTTAATTGTGGTGCCCGCACTCAGCCGTATAGGGGAACCGTATTTAATGCATGTCTATGAGCCGACCGGAGTGAACCGCAGTCTCCGGTCGGCTGTGTTTTTGGGCGTATGTGGTTTCCCGACCGTAGGCAAAAACGCGGTCGACCACGTTTTTGCCTGCGGTCGGGAAACCGCATACGGCCGAAAACGCAGCCGACCGGAGGCTGCGGTTCACTCCGGTCGGCTCATAGACATGCATTAAATACGGTTCCCCTATACGGCTGAGTGCGAGAGCCGCAATTAAGCCCCGCCCCCTCCTCCCAGCCGTATACGGGAACCGTAAGTACAAAACGCGATGTGAAACCACCCTAACTTTGTTTGGGCCACTAAAATGAATAGCTTGTGCTATTTTCTGCCACAATCTACACCAGCATACGGATCTCTGTCGGATGCTAACGTATACCTGTGATGGTGACTCAAAACACAATGTGAACCTACTCCTACTGGTTAAGGTTCAAAAATCCAGTTGCTATTAGAAGTCTATGGGAATTCACATTCAATGTGAATAACCAATATATGTAAAAAACTAAAACAAAAAACATTTTTGCTCTTTTCTAGTAGCATATGTGCAACATCATAAATTCAGGTTATTCAGACAGAAATCCAACCTGCATGGGGCGTCGGTACTTCCTGCATGCAGTCACATGGGCGATAACGCTGGCATGGCTCTCCTTGCTGACATTGATCCCATTCACTTTGATGATGCACTGTCCAGGGTAAAGACCAGCAGCTGCTGCCACTGTCCCTGCAGGACCCAATATGAGAAATTACCAATCTCAATTAAAAGTATGTTACTTCTGTTGATTTACAATCCAGCTGCTGATTAAGTTAAATATGTTGCTTTTAAGATGAGAAAAGCAATTTGGAAAGATGACACGCTGTCGAGATATATCAATTTAAGCACTCCGAAAAATAGTTCAAACCGGTGCACTATGGGTAAGGTCAGAACTGCTGCAATGACTGTTTTGAAACCCTCATGACACTGAGTAATTGGATTATTTTACCAAAACCCTGTGAAGCAATCTGAAATAAGTTGTATCTGTCTTCTGTAGAGAAGGAAAAATTCATCAATTTATCATCTGCAGAAACATACAGTGAATATTATTATCATCCTCTATCCTCTGACAATGAATAATAAACCACCATATTATGGAATCTGGAACAATGAAACAAATCTCATACCTGGTATAGTAGTTATAATGTTACTGCAGGAATACTTTGTAGGATGTATATTTACAACCACCATTAATGTTCCTTTAAAGGAATTGTAAAGGTAATGTTGCAGTATACCTTTAGTTATAAGGGTCATACAGTACATTAAAACTGTATGTATATAGTAATTAATGTAACTTTAAAGGGATGGATATACTTGTCCAACTTAGGGAAAGTGCTGTGCAGGTTACCAGGGCTCATCCTGTAATGATCGGATAGACCGCTGTTAAAGCTCTCTGCCTGATAGAACTGTGTGTTAAACCTCTTTAAATCGTCCCTCTCTAGGGGGCATGGCCTGGCAGCCGGAGCGGATGTTCGCACGTTAGATGAGCTCTGCTACAGAACCCGCCAAAGCAACTGTTAAACAGCTTCTCATTGCTCAAAAATGCCGACAACCACTCCTTATCAACTACCTGACATGCTGGTCTGAAAAAAGAAGTTGGTACGGCACAGATCCCTGGCTAAATTCAGCTTCAAGCCACGTGAAGCCCTGCTGCAAGATGGCGCCGGACGCACTTGCACTACTGCACCCTCGGGACAAAGGCAGCCACGCGACAAAAGGAGCGGCTCCCCCCCCCACTCATCTCTGCATCGCAGATCCACCTCAGACTCAGAGCTCCATTTATCACTGACTGCTTCCCAGTCACCTACCCAGCAGACGCAGACCTTGAACCCCGACAGTAACGGGGCAGAAGATCCTCCTGTTTTGCGCAGCACCTGCTCCATGCCAGGAGAGTTGCACAGATCCCCGGCTGGCTCTTCTTCTCCAAGCCCTGTAAAGCAGCGGCCGCGCCTCTCATCTCATGCATCTGGATCAGAGGTAAGACGCTGGGACTCTCCAAGCTCCTAGAGCGCTGCTACCCATTACCTCTGCTCTGCGGTCTGCAAAATCATATATCGCTGGAGCTTCCCTGTCCGTCTCCTTATCCGGCATGATGATTCTATTCATGTGGTCTGCTCTTTGGAATATGGGGTTACCTTGCTGAAATCTTGGAACATTTCTCCAATATACCCCGCTGGACCTCCACCAACTGATCGTCCCTCTCGTAAAGACTGGTCCACCACCTGATTTTACACCTGGTCACTTTAAAAATCACATACTTCTACAGCGGGCTCTGGATGTGTGCCCATGGTCTCTGGCTTCAGAGTGGACTCAGACCCCCACCCACATGAGGATGTCTCCTCCGAGGATAAGACGTCCTTTTCTCCACTGTCCTTGACACTGTTTATAAGTCTCTTTTGGTTGATGTTTAGTTTTCCTGTTTAGGATATCTCATCATTGAGTCTCTGGTACACACTCTGTATATGTCTGACGGATGCACGCTGGCTGGGAGGTGCGTTCTGTCTTACCGTTACATATGTCATGCTACTTATTTTTACAGCATTTTTGTTATAAATGATTATAACAATTGCTAGCATTAATGTAAATGGATTGAATGCTACGCATAAACGTTTCCACCTTTGGCGAGAGATCCAGTCTCTGAGATCCGATATTCTTTGCACTCAGGAGACTCACCACCTTCCTAAGGATGCTGCCTGCTTAAATCATCCTGCTTTCTCACATATCTATCATTCCCATTAAAGCACAAGGTCCAGAGGGGTCGCCATCGCAATTAAAAACTAGTGATGCTCGTGAATATTTGCAATGCAAATTTTATTCGCGAATATCATGAATTCGCGAATATTCGCGAATATAACACTATATATTCGCAATTACAAATATTCAGTATTTTTTTCACAGTACACATCACAGTGATCATCCTTCTCTGCTTCCAGCTTGTGTGGTGTAAAGAAGGCTCTAATACTACTGGCGTACGAATTTTCATTATACTAATTTTCGCATATGCTAATTTTCACATATGCAAAAATAAAACACGAATATTACAAATATGCGAATTTAGCGAATATATGACGAATATTCGTCCATATATTCACGAAATATCGCAAATTCGAATATGGCCTATGCCGCTCAACACTATTTAAAACTCGGTTGCCTTCACCTTGCAGGAATCTATCTCTGACCCTAATGGAAGGTATGTGATCCTTCGGTGTACTGTCAATGCTACACGCTTTACCATAGTATCGGTGTATGCCGCAAATGCAGGCCAACTCAAATTTTTTAAACGCCTGTTGGGTATTGTTGGTGGAATCACCTGGGGTTCCTTGGTCATCTGCGGGGACTTAAATACTCTCTCTGATGCTACTCTTGACTGTAACTCCACCTCTCACTTTCCCTCTACTACTCTAAGATTTATACGACATTTGGAGGATACAACACACTACAGAAGGAGACTTTACTTTTCATTCCGGGGTCCATAATATGTACTCTTGTATAGATATGTTTCTCTAAGATAGGTCCCTTTTATCCAACTCACTTAAAACTACCATAAAACAAATAAAATGGTCAGACCATGCAGCAGTGACCTTACAATTGCATGACTCTCTTCCACTCCCACCTTTACTTGGCGCAGTAACCCCTTCCTATGGTCTCACCCTCACTATGCCAAGTGCATGAAACAGGACCTTTTAGACTATTTTGCTCATAATGAACACTCGGTCTCTAACCCAATTACTCTATGGAACTGCCAGAAGGCTGTCGTATGAAGTTTTTGCATCAAATATGGTTCCATACTAAAAAAGGAAAGGGAAAGAAAAATTGAGGACATCTTATCAGCCCTACGTTTAGCGGAAGCTACTAATAAATCTTCTCCCTCTACGGATTCAGCCGATAAAGTGGCTGCTCTCCGCCGCGACTTACGATGCCTTTTACTATCTGCTTATTAAAAGTCATATAGAAAACTTCAAGCTAGATATTACTCACAAAACAATAAGGCAGGCAAACTTTTAACTAGCAGACTTAGGAAATGTCAGTTACAATCCCGAAAGCCATATTTGATGCATCCTCGCACGAATGCTAAACTATACACCCCACATGATATAGCAAACAGCTTTCAAGTCTTTTACTCTCAACTCTATCATTTTCTTTTTTCTTGGAGAATTTTCTGCTACACCTGCTCTTACCTATGCTTAACTAACCCGCCTCATTCTCCCACGCTAATCTGCCCCTCAATTGGCTTCTTTAAATAAAGAGAATACATGCGATGAAGTTTTACAAGTTATTAAATCTCTCTCTCCTGACAAAGCACCTGGCCCTGATGGCTTTATCACCTCTTATTATAAAACTTTTAAAGATATTCTCATCCCACATTTAAGAGCCTTTTGTCAAGCTGCAGCTTTAAGGGGCAATTTGCCTGCCGAAAATTTACAGGCTACTATTGTTACTGCTGGGTTCACATCACGTTTTTGACATACTGTTTTCAATCTGTTATTCTAAAGAAAACCGTATGGCAAAAAACGGATTGGAACAGTGTGGAAAAAAGTAAACAATATGCGTTTTTAAACTGTATACTGTTTTTAAAAGTGCATACAGTTCCGTCCGATTTTATAAAAACAAACAAACATATGTTTTTGATAATTTAGGATGCAAATGTACATGTGCAAAGTAAAAACCGTATATGGTTTCCCGTATTGAACCGTATACATGTGCGTTTCCTATTGATGTCCATGTTAAAAAAAATGTATGCGGTTGCAGTACGGTTTTTAAACCAGAGTCAAAACCTTGGTTGGACAACCGCATATGTTTTTTTTTTTAACATGGACGTCAATGGGAAACGCACATGTATACAGTTCCATACGGCAAACCGTATACGGTTTTTACTTTGCACATGCGCATTTTGCATCCTAAGGTCCCCACCCAACACCCCTCCCATAAAAAATGGACAACATTTTCAAAAACGTATGGTTTTTTTAAGAGTATAAAAACGGATGGAACTGTATGCACTTTTAAAAACAGTATACAGTTTAAAAACGCATACAGTTAACTTTTTCCCATACTGTTCCATCTGTTTTTTTGCCATACGGTTTTCTTTAGAAAAACTGATTGAAAACTGTATGGCAAAAACGTGATGTGAACCCAGCCTAACTGGGAAGTCTATGGATTTTCCCTAAAACTTGGCCAAAATATTAGCTTCCTGCATCTCTCTAATTCTACCATCCTTAATCAACCCCGACCAATCAGGTTTTGTAGCTGGCCTCCTGGCCTCTGACATCACCAAACGCCTTCTTAATGTGCTTTCCAATCTTGAGCACACTGGAGGCTCTGCTTTAATCCTGGCATTGGACGTCGAGAAGGCGTTTGAATGCCTCCGGTGGTCGTATGCCTTCTCAGTCCTAGAACACATGGGCTTTTCAGGCACGATAATTTCAGTTCTCACATCCCTTTATTCACACCCATCAGCTAGAGTGCTAGCTAACAGCTCACTTTCTGAAACATTTCCCATTACAAATGGCTCTTGTCAAGGTTGCCCCCTTTCCCCCCTCATATCTATATATTGTCCATGGAACCGCTGGCGAGAGGAGCGCACACCATCTCGCTGTACGCGAAAGATGTTATCTTGTCGCTTACCAATCCTTCTACCTCGCTACCGGCGGTCATGGACGATATATCAAGGTTTGGCACTATCTCCTACTATCACCTAAACGAAGCTAAAACTCAAGCCCTCCCTATTAATTTACCAACTACCCTCCTAACCTCTCTCAAGGCTCATTACCCTTTTGACTGGCAAGAGAGATATCTTAAATATCTCAGTATTCATTTATCTTTCCCCCATAAAACGCTATACAGAGAAAATTACGAACCTCTACTGGCCTACATGACTAACGAGGCTACTCAGCTAGCCAAATCTGACATTTTGTGGATGGGAAGGGTAGCTTCTTTTAAGATGTTTCTTTTACCTAAACTCCTGTACCTCTTCCGCACTCTCCCCATTTCACTTCCTTCCTCAATCTTTTGCAAAGCTCAGAAATGTCTCTCTTCCGTTATTTGGCAAGAAACAAACCCAGGTTGTCCATGACATATTGTCTATGGCATATTGTCCAAATCAAAATATGCAGGCGGATTGGGTTCTCCAGACCTAAGGCATTATTACACCGCTACACTGCAATCCATGATGAAGCATTGGTAGCGCAATCCGACAGATCTCCAATGGGTAACTATTGAAAATATATCAGTGTCCCCATATTCCACACAGGATCTCTTATATATTCCATTCTGGAGCATTGACCCTCCCATTTTACATAATCCCTTAGTCAAAGCTTCTTATGACGCATGGGTCTATTATATTACTCACTCATCCACCTCAGGGACATTAGGGAAGGGAGATTTCCCCCTTACATTTTTACAAGCCTCAATCCCTGAATTAGACTTGACAGATTGGATTTCTTGGGCGATGATGCATGTCTGCTTATTGGACACCTCCTCTATCTTTCATATATCCCAAATGTTCCAAGACAGGTACTGCCTTTCCAAACACGACTTCTACAAATACTTGAGAGTTTGACACTTCCAGCTGAGTTTAACACCTTCCAGACTAGGAGCTGATGAGTCTGCCCTTGGAAAACTATCTTCTCCTATCAAAGGTCTAAAACCGATATATTCAAATTTATTACACACTAAGACCATTTCCAGGTCGTATCAATTGTGACTTTGGGAAAGATCACTAAGAAAGATCTTAGCCATTCCTTTACTACTGAAGAGTGGTGTTGTGCTTCTAAAACACTACATATAGCTTTTTAATGTTACACTCATGTGGAATCCGCTCTTAAAACTATGCTCAGATGGTATTATACCCCTGATCGTTTGACTAGGATTTATCCCGGAGTATCTAATCAATGTTGGAGGGGTTGTGGTTCTCAGAGAAAATGATATCATATTCTATGGTCTTGCCCTGTAACCAGACCCTTCTGGACTTCCTGCAAACAATTGTTGAGAGAACTGCTTGGTAGACACATCCCCTAGACCCCTCAATCTAATAGTAATTAGTCTCAAAAGTGAAGGCCATAGCACTCAGAGGTAAGAGAAGGTTCCCATTCTGGAGATTGTGGGGGTTCCAGTGGTCGAACCCCCTGCAATCAGACACTTAGCCCCAATCCTGTGCATAAGGGAAATGTTTTTTTAATAAACAGACAACGCCTTTAATTGCAGCACACAGCTGCCCTTTATCTTTTACAAACAGCTCCCGATACCCCCAATCACAGACTGCTCCTTTCCTTCATCTTACAGACAGTTCCTTAAGTCCTCTTTCCTGCTGCTCCCCCTCTTTATTGACTACTTATGTTTGTAATAGAAAACCAAACACTGTTCAACTTTCTGTTCGTAAAATCGGATGCACACCATATGCATATATGTAAAGGAATATATGTCTGTTGTTTCTTTGGTATTTTTTTTTTAAATCTGATCACAAACAGTACATTTCCAAAATGGTTGTAACCTTTAACTAATTGGTGTCCTGCTTTAGCTGCTAGGCTACTCCATAGGATCCTACAATGTTTCCTCTGCACTTAAATGGCAGCCTAGAAAGAAGTTCAGGATGTTTTTAAATGCAGTTCGTAGCACCGGCTGGACCTTGCCATGGGTTAACAGTCAGAATTCCCTAAGGCAGTGATTTAAATAAACAATTATATATCAAAGTCCTGCACTACAATTGTTTTTCATATGAAACTTGATATACACTTAAAATGTTGCCAGCCATGTCCTTTAGGCTGGAATATATGCCCATTGCCCCAACCCTCATAGAAGGAATGGTAAGAAAAAGAACACACATAGGAAAGAAAGATAGATGTTCTCTTTGGACCCTATTAGACATCCCGCAAATCTTGTAAATCAACGCTCATTTACAGAGCCCATACATGGCTAAAGTGTTTTGCAGGTAGGACCCCATGAACGATCACTAGATTATTTGTGTGGTCCTTTATTGCAATCAGATGTTGGCGGCACATCCCCTATTACACCGGTAGATATGCGGCTGAAGGCTGATGATTCTTTGACAGGTTAAAATGAATCGATCAGCTAATGAACAAGCATTTGCTTAGTCGTCCGCTGATCAATGGCCCTATTACACTGGGTGATATAGACCTATTTGACCTATAATGGCCCCCATTTTAAATGTCCCTTACTTTCAGGCTCCCTTCTTATTTTCTCATGCTTGCATAAGCTAATTAATTAATAAACAGCATTATTAAAACTTAACTGTACCTCTACCCACAGCATGTACAACAGATGGTCCAAAACCCCTTATCTGGAATCCGAGTCCCTCTGGTGAATCTGGAATTTTTACTGTCCTGAAAAAAGGAATGTAACAGTGTAAATATTATCTGTTATGTGTAAGTACAAAACTCTTACAATATGACTAAGGTTAGTAATAGCTTGTCTACATAAAGTATATACAATAATCAACCATAACATTAAAGCAACTGGAAAGTTGAAGGGAATTACGTTGATTATATGGTATTTGTCTGTAGGGTAAACATAATGGGCAGCGAGGGAACAGTCAGTTCTATAAGTTAATCTGTTGTAAACAGGAAAAACTAGCAAGTGTAAAGATCTGAGTGACCACAACTAGGAACAAATTGTCATGGCTAGATGACTTGGTCTCCAAAATCTCAAGTCTTGTGGAATGTTCTCACTGTGCAATGGTCAATTCCTACCTAATGGGTCCAAAGAAGGACAATGGTGAATCAACAATGGGGTCATGGTTCATAGCCGAATGGGTCAGAGCTGCATGTGGGTGAATATGCAATATTAATATTATGGCTCATTGGTGTATATCAGAGCAAATGCAAATATTATGAAACATTTTACAAAAAATGAAATTATATCCACAATACATCAAACGAGCGTGTGCAGAAATGTTATTGAAATAGCATAGAAACACATAAAAAAAAAACTTAGATCAAAGGTTTTATGCATAAACCATAACACTGGAAGAAATTCAATCAAATGGTATGTATGGGAGGATTATTATAAAGCTGGAGAGTTTTTTTTTCTTTTCATTTTGATGTCTTATTATGCTGCATAACAATAATGCTGGCTGCATTTGAATAACATAAATTTGACATTTATATAAGACAGTTTTTTGTCATGAACAGTATATACCTTGGTTATATAGTTACCAGAAATGGAATGTACAAGTACAATGGCCATGACAGTAAGATAAAGAAATAGCAGGACTGTTATTTGACATGTCATGCACTATGTTGTGTTGTTTGGGCATAAGTCCCAAGGCATAGGCCCCCAACTAAAGTAGCATAAAATAAAAAAATTACTTTTACAACACAACAGGCTTAGATTCCCCCCATCATCACTACACTGTCTCCAGATGCTACTTTACCATGAAACATGTACCCATAGATACATCAGCCCCCATCCCAAATTATTTCCCCTGTAATAGGCACTAATGTTATATATAAGCATAACTCTGAATAATTCCGTACAGCATTTCGAACAATAGCAATATCTCTAGACCATTACCACATATTTCTACCACAAGGGCCAATGTATCCATTAGTATCACCATATAGTGCCTACCTATACAGTGGCCAGATACCAGCATTACATTGGCAAACTCAGGACCAGATGGGTAAGAATAGTTCCATGAGTGTCTGCCATGTGAGTAAGCTGTGATGCTTTTAGAGTGTCTACAGTAACAATTAAAGGGGTACTCCGGCGCTAAACATCTTATCCCCTATCAAAAGAATAGGAGATAAGATGTTTAAATGTGGGGATCCCGCCGCTGGGGACTCCCGCGATCTCTCCTGTAGCGCCCCTGTTTTTCCGCTGCACAAAGCGAGGATCGCTCTGTGGCTGATGATGGGCGGTGTAGGGGACAGAGTATTGTGACATCACAGCTCCGCCCCTAGTGATTTCACACCCCTTCTGTCAAGAAAGAGGTATGGTTGGAAGAAGGGGAAGGGACGTGATTTTATATTTCTGCATAAGCAGGAATGTATCTAGCCCTGTTTTGAAGGCTCCTGCTGTGACCAGTTCCTGAGGTAGACTGTTCCATAAATTCACAGTTCTTATGGTAAAGAAGGCGTGTCGCCCCTTAAGACTAATCCTTTTCTTCTTCAGACAGAGGGCGTGCCCCTTGTCTTTTGAGGGGTTTAAAAAGGGTACTCTTTTTATTAAATCAACTGGTGCCAGAAAGTTAAACGGATTTGTAAATTACTTCTATTTAAAAATCTTAATCCTTCCAGTACTTATCAGCTGCTGTATAATACAAAGGAAGTTATTTCCTTTTTCAATTTCTTTTCTGTCTGTCCACAGTGCTCTCTGCTGACACCTCTGTCCATGTCAGGAACTATCCAGCGTATGAGCAAATCCCCATAGCAAACCTCTCCTGCTCTGGACAGTTCCTAAAATGGACAGAGGTGTCAGCAGAGAGCACTGTGGTCAGACAGAAAGGAAATTCAAAAAGAAAAGAACTTCCTCTGTTTTATACTGCAGTTGATAAGTACTGGAAGGATTAAGATTTTTAAATAGAAGTAATTTACAAATCTTTTTCACTTTTGGGCACTAGTGGATTTCAATAAAATAAAAAAGTTTTGCCACCGAAGTACCCCTTTAACTTGGTACAGTTTTCCCCATATTTTTTGCATGGGTCATTTATATACTTATTCATGTTTGAAATGGTTTTTGCCAGTACATCATTATATAGGGTAGTAGTCTCCAAATTGTGGACCTCCAGCTGTTGCAACTCTACAACTCCCAGCATGCTGGGAGTTGTACAGTTGAAACAGCTGGAGGTTCACAGTTAAAAGATTACTGATATAAGGTTTGCAAAAAAAGCAGCTAACGGTCTATAGTGCAGTTTATATGTGAGAAAAAACATAGGATCTTGCAGAATTAAAGGGGTATTCCAGGCAAAAACTTTTTTTTTTTTATATATCAACTGGCTCCGGAAAGTTAAACAGAAGTGTAAATTACTTTTATTAAAAAATATTAATCCTTCCAATAGTTATTAGCTTCTGAAGTTTTCTGTCTAACTGCTCAATGATGATGTCACGTCCCGGGAGCTGTGCATGATGGGAGAATATCCCTTGCATGATGGGAAAATATCCCTATAGGAGCTGGACAGCTCCCAAGACATGAGTCATCAGAAAGCAGTTAGACAGAAAACAGCAACTCAACTTCAGAAGCTAATAACTATTGGAAGGATTAAGATTTTTTAATAGAAGTAATTTACAAATCTGCTTAACTTTTCGGAGCCAGTTGATATATATAAAAAAAAGTTTTTGCCTGGAATACCCCTTTAACCTCTTAACCTCTTAAGGACCCAGCCATTTTACACCTTAGGACCCGGCCATTTTTTTGAACATCTGACCACTGTCACTTTAAACATTAATAACTCTGGAATGCTTTTAGTTATCAATCTGATTCAGAGACTGTTTTTTCGTGACATATTCTACTTTAACATAGGGGTAAAAAAAAATTGTAACTTGCATCCTTTCTTGGTGAAAAATTAGAAAATTTTATGAAAAATTTGAAGCTCTCTGTTTGTAAGGAAAATGGATATTCAAAATATTTTTTTTTCACATATACAATATGTCTACTTTATGTTTGCATCATAAAATTGACAAGTTTTTACTTTTGGAAGACACCAGAGGGCTTCAAAGTTCAGCAGCAATTTTCCAATTTTTCACAAAATTTCCAAACTCACTATCTTTCAGGGACCAGTTCAGGTTTGAAGTGGATTTGAAGGGTCTTCATCTTAGAAATACCCCACAAATTACCCCATTATAAAAACTGCACCCCCCAAAGTATACAAAATGATATTCGGTCAGCCTTTTAACCCTTTAGGTGTTTCCCAGGAATAGCAGGAAAGTGAAGGAGAAAATTCACAATCTTCCTTTTTTACACTCGCATGTTCTTGTAGACCCAATTTTGGAATTTTTACGAGGGGTAAAAAGGAGAAAATGTATACTTATATTTGTAGCCCAATTTCTCTCGAGTAAGCACATACCTCATATGTCTATGTAAAGTGTTCTGTGGGCGCTGTAGAGGGCTCAGAACCGAAGGAGTGACGAGGGGATTTTGGAGAGTACGTTTTTCTGAAATGGTTTTTGGGGGGCATGTTGCATTTAGGAAGCCCCTATGGTGCCAGAACAGCAAAAAAACACACATGCCATACCATTTTGGAAACAAGACCCCTTGAGGAACGTAACAAGGAATTAAGTGAGCCTTAATACCCCACATGTGTTTCACGACTTTTGCATATGTAAAAAAATTAAATAAAATTTCACTAAAATGTGTGTTTCCCCCCAAATTTCACATTTTTGCAAGGGTTAATAGCAGAAAATACCCCCCAGAATTTGTAACCCCATTTCTTCTGAGTATGGAGGTACCCCATAAGTTGACCTGAAGTGCACTACGGGCGAACTACAATGCTCAGAAGAGAAGGAGTCATATTTGGCTTTTTGAGAGCAAATTTTGCTCGGGGGAATGTCCCATATAGGAAGCCCCTATGGTGCCAGAACAGCAAAAAATACCCACATGGCATACCATTTTGGAAACTAGACCCCTTGAGGAACGTAACAAGGAATTAAGTGAGCCTTAATACCCCACACGGGTTTCACGACTTTTGCATACGTAAAAAAAAAAAAATGTAATTAAAATGGGTGTTTCCCCCCAAATTTCACATTTTTGCCAGGGTTAATAGCACAAAATACCCCCCAAAATTTGAAACTCCATCTCTTCTGAGTATGGAGGTACCCCATAAATTGACCTGAAGTGCACTACGAGCGAACTACAATGCTCAGAAGAGAAAGAGTCATATTTGGCTTTTTGAGAGCAAATTTTGCTCGGGGGGGGGGATGTCGGAATTTAGGAAGCCCCTATGGTGCCAGGACTGCAAAATAACCCCCACATGGCAAACCATTTTGGAAATAGTCCCCTTGAGGAACGTAACAAGGGGTACAGTGAGCATTTACCCCCACTGGTGTCTGTCAGATCTTTGGAACAGTGGTCTGTACAACACTTTTAATTTGCACAGCCCACTGTTCCAAAGATCTGTCAGACACCAGTGGGGTGTAAATTCTCACTGCACCCCTTATTACATTCCGTGAGGGGTGTAGTTTCCAAAATGGTGTCACATGTGTTTTTTTTTTTTTTTTTGCGTTTGTCAAAACCGCTGTAACAATCAGCCACCCCTGTGCAAATCACCTCAAATGTACATGGTGCACTCTGCCTTCTGGGCCTTGTTGTGCGCCCCCAGAGCACTTTGCGCCCACATATGGGGTATCTCCGTAGTCGGGAGAAATTGCATTACAAATTTTGGGGGGCTTTTTTCCCTTTTACCTCTTGTCAAAATGAAAAGTATAGGGCAACACCAGCATGTTAGTGTAAAAAATTAATTTTTTTACACTAACATGCTGATGTAGACCCCAATTTCACATTTTCATAAGGGGTGAAAGGAGAAAAAGCCCCCCAAAATATGTTAGGCAATTTCTCCTGAGTACGGCGATACCCCATATGTGACCCAAAACTGTTGCCTTGAAATACGACAGGGCTCCAAAGTGAGAGCGCCATGCACATTTGAGGCCTAAATTAGGGATTTGCATAGGGGTGGACATAGGGGTATTCTACGCCAGTGATTACCAAACAGGGTGCCTCCAGCTGTTGCAAAACTCCCAGCATGCTTGGACAGTCAACGGCTGTCCAGCAATACTGGGAGTTGTTGTTTTGCAACAGCTGGAGGCTCCATCTTGGAAACAGTGGCGTACCAGATGTTTTTCATTTTTATTGGGGGGGGGGGAGGGGGGCTGTGTAGGGGTATGTGTATATGTAGTGTTTTTTACTTTTTATTTTATTTTGTGTTAGTGTAGTGTAGTGTTACAGCGAGTTTGAGCTGCCGCGCAAAATTTGCTGCATCGCAAACTTGCAGCCTGATACTCACTGTAAGCCCCCTGCCCATGTGAATGTATCCTGTACATTCACAGGGGGGGACCTCCAGCTGTTGCAAAACTACAACTCCCAGCATGCACAGTCTATCAGTGCATGCTGGTAGTTATAGTTTTGCAACAGCTGGAGGCACACGGGTTGGGAAACACTGAGTTAGGAAACAGACAATGTTTCCCAACCAGTGTGCCTCCAGTTGTTGCAAAACCACGACGCTCAGCATTCTCAAGCATCCTGGGAGTAATAGTTGGCAACATCTTTAGAGCCAGATGTTGCCGAACTACAACTCCCAGCATGCTTGGAGTTGTAGTTTTGCAACATCAGGAGGACTACAGTTTGCAGACCACTAATACAGTGGTTCCCAATCTGTGCCCTTCCAGATGTTGCAAAACTACAACTCCCAGTATGCCAAAACTGTCCAGGCATGCTGGGAGTTGTAGTTCTGCAACATCTGAAGGGCCAAATGTTACAGAACTACAACTCCCAGCATGCCTGGACAGTAAGGGCATGCTGAGAATGTGTAGTTTTGCAACATCTGGAAGGACACGGTGGTCTCCAAACTGTGGACCTCCAGATGTTGCAAAACTGCAACTCCCAGCATGTCCAGACGCCAAGGGCTGTCTGGGCATGCTGGGAGTTGTAGTTTACAGGGTCCCATTACAGCAATGCATGTCGCTTTACGGCGATGTGCATTGCTGTAAAGGGCCCGACCGCGGCTGAAGAGGAACTCATCTGTCGCCGCTGCTGCCGTCTCCGCCGCCAGGATCCGGGTCTTCGGGACGAGGTAAGTACCGGGGCCGTTCCCCAGCACACCCCCGTCCCCCGCCGCGTCCTCCAGTCTTCCTCCCGTCCTCTCCGGACTTTCAGGGGTCGGGCAGGATGGGAGGAAGTAACCGCCCCCCCCTCCTGCGATTGGTCGGTTAACTAACCGACAGATCGCAGGGGATCGGAGGAGGTGGCAGGCTTGCCACCTCGCTCCTATACATTAGCATGGTCCTGGCTGTCTGTGACAGCCGGGATCATGCGAAATTACCGGGCGATCGGGTCCCAGAGACCCGATCAGCCCGGTATCGCCGCAGATCGCAAGGGCGATTTCCTACATGGCCCCCCTCGGCGTTTGCCCTGGATGCCTGCTGAAGGATTTCAGCAGGCATCCAGTTCCGATCTCTGCCCGGCGCGCAGCAGAGACCGGAAAACGCCAGGGCATATGGATACGCCCTGGATCCTTAAGGCCCAGGGTGTGAGGGCGTATCCATACGACCTGGGTCCTTAAGAGGTTAAGGACATAGGACGTTCTCTAACGTCCCCACTACCTGGGCTTTAATGCCCAAGGACGTTAGAGAACGTCCTGTTGTATTTCCGGTCTCTGCCGCTCGCCGGGCAGAGATCGGAAGCGGATGCCTGCTGAAATCCTTCAGCAGGTATCCAGGGCAAACGCCGAGGGGGGCCATGTAGGCCCCCCATGTCGGCGATCGCCGCAAATCGCAAGGGAAATCGCCCTTGCGATCCGCGGCGATACCGGGCTGATCGGGTCTCTGGGACCCGACCGCCCGGAAATTTTGCATGATCCCGGCTGTCACAGAAAATCAGGACCATGCTGGAGTATAGGAGCGAGGTGGCAAACCTGCCACCTCCCCCTATTCCCTGCGATCCATCGGTTAACTAACCGACCAATCGAAGGGGGGGTTACTTCTTCTAGCCCTGCCCGGCCCCTGGAAGTCCGGAGAGGACGGGAGGAAGACCGGAGGACGCGGCGGGGGACAGGGGGGGTGCTGGGGCCCGGCCCCAGTACTTACCTTGTCCCTGAAGACCCGGATCCCGGCGATGAAGACGGCGGCAGCGGCGACAGATGAGTTCCTCTTCAGCCGCGGTCGGGCCCTTTACAGCAATGCACATCGCCGTAAAGCGACATGCATTGCTGTAATGGGACCCTGTATACTACAACTCCCAGCATGCCCAGCCAGCCCTTGGCATCTGGGCATGCTGGGAGTTGCAGTTTTGCAACATCTGGAGGTCCGCAGTTTGGAGACCACTGTGCCCTTCCAGATGTTGCAAAACTACACATCCTCAGCGTGCCCTTACTGTCCAGGCATGCTGGGAGTTGTAGTTCTGTAACATCTGGCCCTTCAGATGTTACAGAACTACAACTCCCAGCATGCCTGGACAGTTTTGGCATACTGGGAGTTGTAGTTTTGCAACATCTGGAAGGGCACAGATTGGGAACCACTGTATTAGTGGTCTGCAAACTGTAGTCCTCCAGATGTGGCAAAACTACAACTCCAAGCATGCTGGGAGTTGTAGTTCGGCAACATCTGGCTCTAAAGATGTTGCCGAACTACTACTTCCAGCATGCCTGAGAATGTTTGGAAGTTGTGGTTTGGCAACAACTGGAGGCACACTGGTTGGGAAACATTGTCTGTTTCCTAACTCAGTGTTTCCCAACCCGTGTGCCTCCAGCTGTTGTAAAACTATAACTACCAGCATGCACTGATAAACTGTGCATGCTGGGAGTTGTAGTTTTGCAACAGGGGGGGGCTTACAGTGAGTACACAGCCCCCCTCCCCCAATAAAAATGAAAAACGTCTGGTACGCCACTGTTTCCAAAATGGAGCCTCCAGCTGTTGCAAAACAACAACTCCCAGTATTGCCGGACAGCCGTTGACTGTCCAAGCATGCTGGGAGTTTTGAAACAGCTGGAGGCACCCTGTTTGGTAATCACTGGCGTAGAATACCCCTATGTCCACCCCTATGCAAATCCCTAATTCAGGCCTCAAATGCACATGGCACTCTCACTTTGGAGCCCTGTCGTATTTCAAGGCAACAGTTTAGGGTCACATATGGGGTATCACCGTACTCGGGAGAAATTGCCTAACAAATTTTGGGGGGCTTTTTCTCCTTTAACCCCTTATGAAAAGGTGAAGTTGGGGTCTACACCAGCATGTTAGTGTAAAAAAATACATTTTTTACACTAACACGCTGGTGTTGCCCTATACTGTTCATTTTGACAAGAGGTAAAAGGGAAAAAAGCCCAAAATTTGTAATGCAACTCCTCCCGACTACGGAGATACCCCATAAGTGGGCACAAAGTGCTCTGGGGGCGCACAACAAGGCCCAGAAGGGAGAGTGCACCATGTACATTTGAGGTGATTTGCACAGGGGTGGCTGATTGTTACAGCGGTTTTGACAAACGCAAAAAAAAACAAAAAAAAAAACACATGTGACCCCATTTTGAAAACTACACCCCTCACGGAATGTAATGAGGGGTTCAGTGATAATTTACACCCCACTGGTGTCTGACAGATCTTTGGAACAGTGGGCTGTACAAATTAAAAATTTTGTACAGCCCACTGTTCCAAAGATCTGACAGACACCAGTGGGGGGTAAATGCTCACTGTACACCTTGTTACGTTCCTCAAGGGGTCTCGTTTCCAAAATGGTATGCCATGTTGGGGTTATTTTGCTGTCCTGGCACCATAGGGGCTTCCTAAATGCAACATGCCCCCCAAGCAAAATTTGCTCTCCAAAAGCCAAATATGACTCCTTCTCTTCTGAGCATTGTAGTTTGCCCGTAGTGCACTTCAGGTCAACTTATGGGGTACCTTCATACTCAGAAGAGATGGGGTTACAAATTTTGGGGGGTCTTTTCTGCTATTAACCCTTGCAAAAATGTGAAATTTGAGGGGAAACACATTTTAATGATTTTTTTTTTTTTTTTTACATATGCAAAAGTCGTGAAACCCCTGTGGGGTATTAAGGCTCACTTTATTCCTTGTTACGTTCCTCAAGGGGTCTAGTTTCCAAAATGGTATGCCAAGTGTTTTTTTTTTTGCTGTTCTGGCACCATAGGGACTTCCTAAATGCGACATGCCCCCCCCCCCCCCCCCGACCAAAATTTGCTCTCAAAAAGCCAAATATGACTCCTTCTCTTCTGAGCATTGTAGTTTCCCCATAGTGCACTTCAGGTCAACTTATGGCGTACCTCCATACTCAGAAGAGATGGGGTTACAAATTTTAGGGGGTATGTTCTGCTATTAAGCCTTGCAAAAATGTGAAATTTGGGGGGAAACACACATTTTAGTGAAAAAAAAAATATTTTTACATATGCAAAAGTCGTGAAACCCCTGTGGGGTATTAAGGTTCACTTTACCCCTTGTTACGTTACCCAAGGGGTCTAGTTTCCAAAATGGTATGACATGTGGGGATTTTTTGCTGTTCTGGTACCATAGGGGCTTCCTAAATGCAACATGCCCCCCAAAAACCATTTCAGAAAAACGTACTCTCCAAAATCCCCTTGTCGCTCAAAAAATTGGGTCTACAAGAACATGCGAGTGTAAAAAATGAAGATTGTGAATTTTCTCCTTCACTGTGCTGCTATTCCTGTGAAACACCTAAAGGGTTAAAACGCTGACTGAATGTCATTTTGAATACTTTGGGGGGTGCCGTTTTTAGGTGCAGATTTTATAATGGGGTCATTTGTGGGGTATTTCTAAGATGAAGACCCTTCAAATCCACTTCAAACCTGAACTGGTCCCTGAAAAATAGTGAGTTTAAAATTTTGTGAAAAATTGTAAAATTGCTGCTGAACTTTGAAGCCCTCTGGTGTCTTCTAAAAGTAAAATCATGTCAATTTTATGATGCAAACATAAAGTAGACATTTTGTATTGGTGAATAATTTTTTTTTTTTATTTGGAATATGCATTTTCCTTACAAGCAGAGATCTTCAAAGTTAGAAAAATGCAAAATTTTCAAATTTTTCATCAAATTTTGGAATTTTTCACTAAGAAACGATGCAAGTATCGACAAAATTTTACCAATAACATAAAGTAGAATATGTCTCGAAAAAACTATCTCGGAATCAGAATGATAGGTAAAAGCATTCCAGAGTTATTAATGTTTAAAGTGACAGTGGTCAGATGTTCAAAAAACGCTCCGGTACTAAGGTGTAAAATGGCCTGGTCCTTAAGGGGTTAAATATAATTTTGTCCAATTTATGATTCAGTGACTGACTGTGACAGTCTAACAGTCCCCATACACAAGGTTTGCATTGGAGTTTCATAAACAAAAGTGAATTAAGCCTTTAACAAATCTAAATCTATATTCGCGAGGCTACTCCAGCCAGACCCATCCACGTGCCCTTGTTTTAAAAAGGACTGAATCTATTTGCTTTGGCTTTCTGGTCTCCTTCTGGTTTCAACGTGAATTAGGGATTCCTGTAAAATGTCTCACTACATCCCAAGTTGCTCCTTTGACATCAAAGTACCATTCTGTCTTTGTAGACCTTGGACTTAAAGTTTGAGTACTTTTCCAAAGGAAATAACTTTACAGGTAGAAATTGAATTTAGCAAAGCTATTGCAGAAACAATTAGACACAAGAGCCAACAAAGCTAGCGGCCATGGAAAATACAAGCCTGCACCAAAAACAGCAAGATATAAAGGAACAACAGGGGCTTGGTTGGAAAATATATTCTATTAAGTCAAGGTCTGGGAGAATGTAGGGCTTTAATATCCACTTTTTGTGTTATTATGGCTGAAACCCACAAGAGCTCTCGTATTCCTATGAAAATATTTGTAAACTTTTCATGTTCTGCTCCATTTCTTCTCCATATATCTCAGGAGATATCTTTCCACCTAATAATATCAGGCTGTGTGATAAATTGCGGCACTAGAAGCCTCCACCTGCGGTTTTACCTACTAAGAGATCAGTGCTATATTCTATGAATTAGCTAAGCCCTGTATAGTAGTGGGAGGAATAGGGCCACATGCTATGCCATGGACACTATCAGGGCAGGCTCTGCCTATAGGCAAAATAGGCAGCTGCCTACAGCGCCCTCTTGAGGGGGGTGCTGCTCTGCCTGCCGCAAGAAACTTAGCCAGCTAGCATACAAACCACCATACTATTATGTGTTGGGAGAGGTCTAGAAGAGAGGATAGAAAGCTGGTGCAGAGGTGGGGGCAGTAAATGGAGATGGGACTCCATAGCTGAGAGTGCGTGTGTCTGATGTGCCGTGACCAGCAAAGTTAAGCCTTTAAAGGGTACTCCAGTGGAAAAAAAAAATTCTAATCAACTGGCGCCAGAAAGTTAAACAAATCTGTAAATTACTTCTTTATAAAAATCGTAATTCTTCCAGTACTTATCAGATGATGTATGCTCCAGAGGAAGTTGTGTATTTCTAATCTGTCTGATCACAGCGCTCTCTGCTGCCACCTCTGTCCATGTCAGAAACTGTCCAGAGCAGGAAAGATTTGCTATGGGTATTTGCTCCTGCTCTTGACAGTTCCTGACATGGACAGAGGTGTCAGCAGAGAGCACTGTGGTCGGACAGAGAAGAACTACTGTCACGATTCGGCTGGCTGGAGGTGGATCCCAGAGAGGGATTGGCGTGGACCGTGTCGGTGGACCGGTTCTAAGTTGCTACTGGTATTCACCAGAGCCCGCCGCAAAGCGGGATGGTCTTGCAGCGGCGGTAGCAACCAGGTCGTATCCACCGGCAACGGCTCAACCTCTCTGACTGCTGAGATAAGCGCGGCACAAGGGAGTAGACATGAGCAAGGTCGGACGTAGCAGAAGGTCAGGGCAGGCAGCAAGGATCGTAGTCAGGGGCAACGGCAGGAGGTCTGGAACACAGGCTAGGAACACACAAGGAAACGCTTTCACTGGCACAATGGCAACAAGATCCGGCAAGAGAGTACAGGGGAAGTGAGGTTTAAGTAGGGAAGTGCACAGGTGAAGGTACTGATTAAAACCTCATGCGCCAATCAGTGGTGCACCGGCCCTTTAAATCGCAAAGACCCGGCGCGCGCGCGCCCTAAGGAGCGGGGCCGCGTGCACCGGGACAGCACAGACGGGGAACGGGTCTGGTAAGCGAGTCGGGATGCGCATCGCGAGCGGGCACGTCCGGCATTGCGAATCGCATCCCGGCTGGGAACATTATCGAATAGGAGAACATTATCGCTGCGAATAGGAGAACGCTGTGAGCGCTCCGGGGAGGAGCGGGGACCCGGAGCGCTCGGCGTAACAGTACCCCCCCCCCCCCTTGGGTCTCCCCCTCTTTTTTGGAACCTGAGAATTTGAGGACAAGATTCTTGTCCAGGATGTTGTCCTCTGGTTCCCATGATCTCTCCTCTGGGCCGCAATTCTCCCAATCAACCAAAAATTTTTTTTTACCTCTGACCGTCTTGGATGCCAGAATTTCTTTCACCGAAAAAAACGTCAGAGGACCCGGAAACTGGAGTGGGAGAAACAACTTTGGGAGAGAAGCGGTTAAGGATGAGTGGTTTAAGGAGAGAGACATGGAAAGCATTGGGAATACGGAGAGAAGGAGGAAGAAGGAGTTTGTAAGAGACAGGGTTGATTTGGCACTTGATTTTGAAAGGACCAAGATAACGTGGTCCCAGTTTATAACTGGGGACACGAAAGCTGACATACTTGGCGGAGAGCAATACTTTGTCTCCGGGAGAAAAAATGGGGGGAATTCTTCTTTTCCTATCGGCATGTTTTTTTCATCCGGGATGAGGCCTGTAAGAGAGAATTTTGAGTCTCTTTCCATATGGTGGAGAAGTCCCGAGTCACCTCATCAAAAGCGGGCAAACCAGAGGGCATGGGAGTGGGAAGGGGGGGAAGAGGGTGGCGGCCGTACACCACGAAGAATGGGGATTTAGCGGAAGATTCAGAGACTCTGAAATTGTACGAGAATTCGGCCCGTGGTAGAAGATCTGCCCAGTCATCCTGGCGGGAGGAAACAAAATGTCGCAAATAGTCGCCCAGAACCTGATTAATTCTTTCTACTTGCCCATTGGATTGGGGATGATAAGAAGACGAGAAGTTTAATTTGATTTTGAGCTGATTACAGAGGGCTCTCCAGAATTTAGACACAAATTGAACGCCTCTATCCGAGACGATATGCGTGGGCAGCCCGTGAAGGCGAAAAATGTGTATAAAAAATTGTTTCGCAGAGGCGCAGAAGGAAGACCTGGAAGAGGGATAAAATGTGCCATCTTGGAGAATCAATCAAAGACCACCCAAATAACTGTGTTGCCATGGGATAAAGGCAAGTCAGTAATAAAGTCCATACCAATCTGAGACCATGGTCGTTCAGGAACAGGCAGAGGATGGAGGAGACCAGCAGGCTTCTGGCGAGGGGTCTTGTCCCGGGCACAGACTGTACAAGCCTGCACGAAATCAACAACATCAGCTTCCAGGGTAGGCCTCCAATAAAATCGAGAGATGAGCTGGATGGATTTTTTGATGCCAGCATGGCCTGCGAGGTGTGAGGAGTGTCCCCACTTGAGAATCCTGAGGCGCTGGCGTGGAGAGACAAAGGTCTTCCCTGGAGGAGTTTGTCTGATGGAAGCTGGAGAAGTGGAGATCAGACAGTCCGGAGGAATAATGTGTTGCGGGGAAGCTTCCACTTCAGAGGCATCCGATGAACAAGAGAGGGCATCAGCCCTAATGTTCTTGTCAGCAGGGCGAAAATGAACTTCAAAGTTAAAACGGGCAAAGAACAACGACCACCTAGCCTGGCGAGGGTTCAGCCGTTGGGCAGACTGAAGATAAGAGAGATTCTTGTGATCAGTGTATATAATAACTGGATATTTGGATCCCTCCAGCAGATGCCTCCATTCCTCAAGCGACAATTTTATGGCCAGTAGTTCTCGATCACCAATGGAGTAGTTTTTCTCCGCCGGAGAGAAGGTCCTAGAAAAGAAACCACAAGTAACAGCATGCCCGGAAGAATTTTTTTGTAGGAGTACTGCTCCAGCTCCCACGAGGAGGCGTCTAGCTCCAGCGAGAAGGGCTTAGATGGATCAGGTCTGGAGAGTACGGGAGCAGAAGAAAAGGCAGTCTTGAGATGATTGAATGAGTCTTCCGCTTGAGGAGGCCAGGACTTAGGGTTGGCGTTTTTCTTGGTTAGGGCCACGATAGGAGCCACAATAGTGGAAAAGTGCGGAATAAATTGTCTGTAATAATTGGCAAACCCCAAAAAACGTTGGATAGCACGGAGTCTGGAGGGGCGTGGCCAATCCAATACGGCTGATAGTTTATCTGGGTCCATTTGTAGTCCCTGGCCAGAGACTAAGTATCCTAGGAAGGGAAGAGATTGACATTCAAAGAGACATTTTTCCATTTTGGCATATAATTGATTGTCCCGAAGTCTCTGAAGAACCATGCGGACATGCTGGCGGTGTTCTTCTAGGTTAGCAGAAAAAATCTGAATATCGTCTAGGTAAACCACAACACAGGTATATAGAAGATCACGAAAAATTTAATTTACAAAGGCTTGGAAGACGGCAGGGGCGTTGCAAAGCCCAAAGGGCATAACCAGATATTTAAAGTGTCCATCTCTGGTGTTAAATGCGGTCTTCCACTCGTCCCCCTCCCTGATGCGGATGAGATTATATGCACCTCTTAAGTCCAGCTTGGTAAAGATGTGGGCGCCTCGTAGGCGATCAAAGAGTTCTGAGATAAAAGGTAGGGGATAGCGGTTTTTTACAATGATTTCATTAAGTCCGCGGTAATCAATGCAAGGGCGTAAGGAGCCGTCTTTTTTGGAAACGAAAAAAAATCCAGCTCCGGCAGGGGAGGAAGACTTGCGGATAAACCCCTTTTTTAAATTCTCTTGGATGTACTCCGACATGGCTTGTGTTTCCGGAGCAGACAGAGGATAGATTCTGCCCCGGGGTGGAGTAGTACCAGGGAGGAGGTCAATAGGACAGTCATAAGGCCTGTGAGGAGGCAAAGTCTCTGCTTGTTTTTTGCAAAAAACATCAGCATAATCCAGATAGGCCTTGGGGAGACCAGATATCGGAGGAACCACAGGGTCTTGACTGACAGTACAGGGAGCAGGCTTAAGACAGTCCTTGTGGCAAGAAGTACCCCCAGTTCTTGATTTCCCTGGTGGTCCAATCGAGGGTTGGGGAATGGTGTTGAAGCCACGGTAATCCAAGAAGAATTTCCGAAGTGCAGTTAGAGAGGACCAGAAATTTAATTTTTTCGTGATGGGGTCCAATGCACATTAAGAGGGGTTCCGTGCGGTAACGCACAGTACAGTCCAATCTTTCATCATTAACAGAGGCAATGTAGAGGGGTCTGGCGAGACTGGTCACCGGGATGTTTAACCTGTTGATGAAAGAGGCCAAAATAAAATTTCCTGCAGATCCGGAATCCAAGAAGGCCATAGCTGAGAAGGAGAAGGTAGAAGAAGAAATCTGCACAGGCACAGTAAGACGTGGAGAAGCAGAGTTCACATCAAGAGCTGTCTCACCTTTGTGCGGAGTCAGCGTGCGTCTTTCCTGACGTGGAGGTCAGATAGGACAATCCTTCAAGAAATGTTCGGTACTGGCAAAGTACAGGCAAAGGTTCTCCCTGCGGCGTCGTGTCCTCTCTTGAGATGTCAAGCGAGACCGGTCAACTTGCATAGCCTCCACGGCGGAAGGCACAGAAACGGATTGCAGTGGACCAGAAGAGAGAGGAGCCGGGGAGAGAAACCGCCTCGTGCGAACAAAGTCCATATCCTGGCGGAGCTCCTGACGCCTTTCGGAAAAACGCATGTCAATGCGGGTGGCAAGATGAATAAGTTCATGCAGGTTAGCAGGGATTTCTCGTGCGGCCAGCACATCTTTGATGTTACTGGATAGGCCTTTTTTAAAGGTCGCGCAGAGGGCCTCGTTATTCCAGGACAATTCGGAGGCGAGAGTACGGAATTGGATGGCGTACTCACCAACAGAAGAATTACCCTGGACCAGGTTCAGCAGGGCAGTCTCGGCAGAAGAGGCTCGGGCAGGTTCCTCGAAGACACTTCGAATCTCCATGAAGAAAGAGTGTACAGAGGCAGTGACAGGATCATTGCGGTCCCAGAGCAGTGTGGCCCATGACAGGGCTTTCCCAGACAGAAGGCTGACTACGAAAGCCACCTTTAACCTTTCAGTAGGAAACTGGTCCGAGATCATCTCCAAATGCAGGGAACATTGTGAAAGAAAACCATGGCAAAATTTAGAGTCCCCATCAAATTTATCCGGCAAAGATAAACGGAGGCTGGAAGCGGCCACTCGCTGCGGAGGAGGTGATTGTTGAAGCTGTGGTAGTAGCTGCTGTAGCATCACGGTCAGTTGAGACAGCTGGTGGCCTTGTTGCGCTATCTGTTGCGACTGCTGGGCGACCACCGTCGTGAGGTCAGCGACAACTGGCAGCGGGACCTCAGCGGGATCCATGGCCGGATCTACTGTCACGATTCGGCTGGCTGGAGGTGGATCCTCTGTGCCAGAGAGGGATTGGCGTGGACCGTGTCGGTGGACCGGTTCTAAGTTTCTACTGGTATTCACCAGAGCCCACCGCAAAGCGGGATGGTCTTGCAGCGGCGGTAGCAACCAGGTCGTATCCACTGGCAATGGCTCAACCTCTCTGACTGCTGAGATAAGCGCGGTACAAGGGAGTAGACAAGAGCAAGGTCGGACGTAGCAGAAGGTCAGGGCAGGCAGCAAGGATCGTAGTCAGGGGCAACGGCAGGAGGTCTGGAACACAGGCTAGGAACACACAAGGAAACGCTTTCACTGGCACAATGGCAACAAGATCCGGCAAGGGAGTGCAGGGGAAGTGAGGTATAAGGAGTGAAGTGCACAGGTGAAGGTACTGATTAAAACCTCATGCGCCAATCAGTGGCGCACCGGCCCTTTAAATCGCAAAGACCCGGCGCGCGTGCGCCCTAAGGAGCGGGACAGCACAGACGGGGAACGGGTCTGGTAAGTGGGTCGGGATGCGCATCGCGAGCGGGCGGGTCCCACATCGTGAATCGCATCCCGGCTGGGAACATTATCGCAGCGCACCCGGTCGGCAGGTCTGACCGGGGTGCGGCGAATAGGAGAACGCTATGAGTGCTCCAGGGAGGAGCGGGGACCCGGAGCACTCGGCGTAACAACTACACAACTTCCTCTGGAGCATACAGCAGCTGATAAGTACTGGAAGGATTAAGATTTTTTAATAGAAGTCATTTACAAATCTAATAAACTTTTTGGCACCAGTGGATAAAAAAATTTTTTTTCCACCGCAGTACACCTTTAAATTAAAAATACAGTACTGGCCAAGTAAAAAGCCTTGAGTGAAACTGCTGGAACTCAGCTCATGACTGTGTAATCCTATAGGAAGAACTACCAAGAACTGTTGATTGAGTGTCCAGTAAGAGTTAATATTTACATCAGCACCTGGGTTCACCATTTCTTCACAAATTACCTGAGGACAGTTCTCCTGCAGGATGTTACTTCACCTGATACCTTTCCCCTATCTTTTCCCAGGGGGGGTGTCCAGCAGCACAAAATTCCCAGATCCTAAAGAACTTGCAGAAGTCTGACAATACATATTTTCTTCCTAACATAAAACAGGCTTCTAGTTTTGACTCTGCAGTAAGAGTTCATTGGGACTCATGAGGCGAGCAATACAGCGTCCTACTGGGATACACACAGGGTCTGCGGTTGGGTGTTGTATGTTTTATATCCCATTTTAAGTGTGCTCCTGATGTTTGTAATGTTTTATACCAATTCTTACTATGTTTTTTACTGTTATGCCAATGTAACTGTAATGTAATAGGAGGCGCTTGCTCTGGCCGTCTTTATACTGTGAGGAAGAGAGAGTTCGATAAAGACCAGCCTCTTGGAGGAGAGAAAGTATGGGAGTTGTTAGAGGAGAGCTTGGGCCAAGCTAGCTCCATCCATAATGCTACCCTAACCTAATCCTAAAGTGAGAGCAAGGGGGTAAGGGTGAGGTAAAAGCAAACTGTCTGTCCAGCAGGGACCAGTATACTAGGTTCACTTTTTTTCCCATGCTAAGATCATCTTTGGTAGGTACTAACCACTGCATACCATGGGCATACCATGGGCACTGGCATGGGCACTGGGCACGGGCATGGGCATACCATGGGCACTGCACAAGACCTGTCGTTTTGGAGATGCTCTGATTCAGTCTTCTGGTCCTTTATGCTGAGATCGTCACGCTTGCCCATGTTTTCTGCTTCCAGCACATAGGGGGAGATTTATCAAAACATGTGCAGAGGAAGAGCGTTGTAGTTGCCCATAGCAAACAATCAGATCTCTTCTTCCATTTGTAAAGAGAATTGTGTAAAATAAAAGAAGCGATCTGCACCACTTTTCCTCTACACAGGTTTTGATAAATCTCCCCCATTGACTTTGTGCTCAATACACCCCCCCCCCCCCCCCCCCCGCCTTTGGCAGGCTTCATTGTCATGAGATAATCAATGTCATTCACTTCACCTGTCAATGGTTTTAATGTGGCTAATCGATGGATAGGTATTACTTCTTTTATCATATCAGAGGACAAGTTACATTGATATCGTGATTATGTAGCTGTATCAGTTTCCTGTATCAGTCTTCCCACTAGTCCCTGAAGCACGGAAACACTGCATCCAATTATGATTTGCAGCAGGAAGCCACATCTGACCTTCCATATATTGGTTTTACTGGGGCTAAAATTAAAACCACACAAAATAATTAAGCATATTGTACACTATAACATTGCTTCCCTGCCAGACACCATTTACCCACACTGAGCCTTTTATAGTGTGCCAGTCACACACACATCAATGCAAGTATTCTACCCAAAGTCCTTTAAAGGCTGCAAGTTATTCAATAATGAAGGCAAGGATTACACACAGAGTCCTTTCAAGTGTGCCAATCACTAAGACAAGTATTTTGGGCACTCAGGGTTGGTCTACAAAAGTGTGACATCTGGAGCCATGTGACAGTCTGTGACTCAGCCCTTCATTATAATGTGTAAGAAGTGAGAGGATACTTGTTCCATTGAGTGGGCAAAAGTGTTTTTTGTGAGCATTCTGGTTATTTACTTTAAATCTACCTGACTCCCTGACCTGTGTTGTTTGTTTGCAACTGTAGATTAAAGTATCCGGCTGTATGGTGAGTGCCATCTTGTCCTTTATTATTTCTTTCATCTGTACTGCCACCCTGTAGACTGAGCACCATCTTGAGCAGGACAGTTGCGTTGCCAGTGCAGCATCCTCCACTCTGGGAAGAGCGTGGTACAGTGGCATTGCGACCCGGGTGCGGGGGGTGCGGCCCGCACCGGGTGACACCAACCTAATGGGGTGACACCAAGACGCTCCGCAGCACCCACACCCCCTCCCCAGCTACACTGACACCCCCCTATGTGCCCGACCGGCCTCCCATCCGTCAGCACACCCCCCTGTGCTGTGTGTGCGGTGCACCCGTCCATTAGCAACCCCCCCCCCCCCTTTCAGTGCGCCCGTCCGTCATCACGCCCCCCATCTCACCTTCACCAGTACTGTGCCCGGCCTCCGCTCCCACATCTGCGCCGGCCTGACGTCATACCGCATGGCCGCGCAGGGGGATGTCAGTTACGTCACTCGCATTGCGCCCGGTGAGAAGGATCGCTGCGCTGGATGGGTGAGTGTGTATATCTGTCTCTATCTATGTTTGTGTGTGTGACTCTGTGTGTGTGTGTGTGTGTGTGTGTGTGTGTGACTCTGTGTATTTGTGTGACTCTGTGTGTGTTTGTGTGACTCTCTGAGTGTGTGTGTGACTCTGTGTATTTGTGTGACTCTGTGTGTGACTGTGTGTTTGTGTGACTCTGTGTGACTGTGTGTCTGTCTGTGAGTGTGTGTCTCTCTGAGTGTGTGTGTGACTCTGTGTATTTGTGTGACTCTGTGTATTTGTGTGACTCTGTGTGTCTGTCTGTGAGTGTGTGTCTCTCTGAGTGTGTGTGTGACTCTGTGTATTTGTGTGACTCTGTTTGTGACTGTGTGTTTGTGTGACTGTGTGTGTGTGTGACTCTGTGTGACTCTGTATGTCTGTCTGTGAGTGTGTGTCTCTCTGACTGTGTGTGTTTGTGTGTGTGTGTGACTCTGTGTGTCTGTCTGTGAGTGTGTGTCTCTCTGACTGTGTGTGTTTGTGTGTGTGTCTCTCTGTGTTGTATGTGTTTTTTTTTTTTTTTGTGTGTGCGTGTGTGGGGAGACTTTGACGCATTGTGGGGAACCTGCAAGGGAACCTGCGGCCTAATGTGGGGAGTCTATGCTACCTAATGTGGGGAGTCTATGCTACCTAATGTGCGGAGTCTATGCTACCTAATGTGCGGAGTCTATGATACCTAATGTGCGGAGTCTATGATACCTAATGTTCGGAGTCTATGCTACCTAATGTGGGGAGTCTATGCTAGCTAATGTGGGGAATCTGTGCTACCGAATGTGGGGAAACTGATACCTAATGTGGGGAATCTGTGCTACCTAATATGGGGAAATTGCTACCTAATGTGGGGTAACTGGTACCTACCTAATGTGGGGAAACTGGTACCAAATGTGGGGAATCTATGCTGCCTAATGTGGGGAAAAGATGCTACCTAATGTGGGGAAACTGCTACCTACCTAATGTGGGGGAACTGCTGCCTACCTAATGCTCCCCCCCCTGGCAGTAGCACCCTCATCATCCGCCAGCAACTAACCCCCCCCAGCGGCACCTCCATCAGCAGATCCTGATGGTGGATGATGGCGGTGCTCCTGCCAGGAGGATGATCCTGCCGATGGATGATGGGGTGATACTGCCAGGGGGGATGGCCATTAGCACCCTCATCATCCTTCAGCAACACCCCCCCCCAGTAGTAGCACCCCGATCATCCACTAGCAACACCACCAATACCCCCCCCCCCAGTAGTAGCACCCCGATCATCCACTAGCAACACCACCAATACCCCCCTCCCGTGGTAATAGCATCAGCTAACGGATGTTGAGGGGTGTTACTGCGGTTGTGGTATTATATTCAGAGGGTGCACTGTATGGCAACGTTATATTCAGAGGGCGCAGTTTGTGGTAGTATTATATTCAGAGGGCACAGTGGGTGGTAGTGTTATATTCAGAGGGCACAGTGGGTGGTAGTATTATATTCAGAGGGCGCAGTTTGTGGTAGTATTATTAGAGATGAGCGAACTTACAGTAAATTCGATTCGTCACGAACTTGTCGGCTCAGCAGTTGATGACTTATCCTGCGTAAATTAGTTCAGCCTTCAGGTGCTCCGGTGGGCTGGAAAAGGTGGATACATTCATAGGAAAGATTCTCCTAGGACAATATCCACCTTTTCCAGCCCACGGGAGCACCTGAAAGCTGAACTAATTTATGCAGGAAAAGCCATCAACTGCCGAGCCGATAAGTTTGTGACGAGTTGAATTTACTGTAGTTTGCTCATCTCTAAGTATTATATTCAGAGGGCGCAGTGGGTGGTAGTAATATATTCAGAGTGTACAGTATGTGTTGGTATTATATTCAGAGTGTACAGTATGTGATAGTATTATATTCAGGGGTACAGTATGTGATAGTATTATATTCAGGGGTACAGTATGTGGCAGATTTATATTCAGAGGGTACAGTATATGGTAGTATTATATTCAGAGGGTACAGTATGTGATAGTATTATATTCAGGGGCACAGTATGTGGCAGATTTATATTCAGAGTGTACAGTATGTGTTGGTATTATATTCAGAATGTACAGTGTGTGGTAGTATTATATTCAGAGGGTACAGTATGTGATAGTATTATATTCAGGGGTACAGTATGTGGCAGATTTATATTCAGAGGGTACAGTATGTGTTGGTATTATATTCAGAATGTACAGTGTGTGGTAGTATTATATTCAGACGGTACAGTATGTGGTAGTATTATATTCAGTGGATACGGTGTGTGTATATTCAGAATGTACAGTGTGTGGTAGTATTATATTCAGGGGTACAGTATGTGGCAGATTTATATTCAGGGGTACAGTATGTGGCAGATTTATATTCAGAATGTACAGTATGTGTTGGTATTATATTCAGAATGTACAGTGTGTGGTAGTATTATATTCAGTGGGTATGGTGTATGGAAGGTTTATTATCAAAGAGTATAGTGTATAGTAGTATTATATTTAGAGGATACAGTGTCTGGCAGGTTTATAATAATAATTGTTTTCATATAGAGGATGAGAATGCGCTGACATAGTGAGGAGACGTCTGGGCGTCACATTCTATAGACAGAAGTTTTAGCTGGACCAGGCGGTATGTACCATCTGATTTAGATAAGGGAAGACTGTAGAGAAGACGTCACCTGTAGTCACTGATATCATTGTGTATTCTCCTTACTATAGAGAAGACGTCACCTGTAATCACTGATATCATTGTCCTCTCTATGTCCTATCAGAGCTGTAGTCGCTTGTCAGTTCTACAGTTATGGTCAGTGAAACTACAACTCCCAGCATAACCTCACCACTGCATAAAGGGGTACTCTACTGGAAAACATTTTTTTTAATCAACTGGTGCTACAAAGTTAAACAGATTTGTAAATTACTTCTATTTAAAAATCTTAATCCTTCCAGTACTTATTAGCTGCTGTATAAGCGATTCACAGGAAGTTATTTTCTTTTTAATTTCTTTTCTGTCTGACCACAGTGCTCTGTGCTGACACCTCTGTCCATGTCAAGAACTGTCCATAGTAGGAGCAAATCCCCATAGCAAACCTATCCTGCTCTGGACAGTTCCTGACATGGACAGAGGTGTCAGCAAATAGCACTGTGGTCAGATTGGAAAGAACTACGCAACTTCCTGTGGAGCATACACCAGCTTATAAGTACTGTAAGTATTAAGATTTTAAATAGAAGTAATTTAAAAATCTGTTTAACTTTCTGGCACCAGTTGATATAAAAGTAAATGTTTTCCAGTGGAGTACCCCTTTAAGTAATTCTGGGAGCTGTATATTTAAATGGTGAAAACTTCTTTAACACTTTCCCATTCTGTGGCAACTGGTATATCTGATTATTATACTGGAATTTCTCACAATGCCCTACAACAGTGGTGTCTGTCACAACAGGCTAAAAACTTACTGGGGGGAGGGGGGAGGTATGGGGGTGACACCATTTTCTACCGCACCGGGTGACACCAACCCTAGCAACGCCACTGGCGTGGTATCCGAATTACCAATTACCAGCTTCAGCAGTGCCGGTGAGCTGTTCTCTATATACTGCACTTTACCATTAATAATTACTAATTTCCTGTGATTTAAATGATCTATACTATGTGTATACATGTTACTGCAGCTGTAGGGGAACTGGTCTGACAGTTTTGTTAACTCTATCTAACCTGTTGCTTTGTATGTATGTATGTATTAGTGATGCTGTGTTTGGATGATTTTTACTACATTGCTTTGCTGCCCCTATTGGTTGAGTAGGATCTCTGTGCCATCTTGGGAAAATGTGACCAAGAACTTGACCGCTCCCCATGGAAAGGGGAAAAGGTTGATGTGTAACTTTGGAGGCTGCAGGACAGTTGTATTGGGGCACATATCCATTCATTCAATTTTGAAGGTGTTAGCAGAAAAGAACCATTTGGCTCATCTAGTCTGCCCCATAATATTGGGTACCATTTAGTATAACTTGTCTAGCATAGAAAATATTCAGTCCTGCACACGTCCATTAAAGGAATACACTGTGGTTGACATGTTTCTGGCTCAGATTATTGTCTCTAACCTGGTAAAACATTTCACCAGGCACAATGTGATGCTGCAGGGAAACCAGACACATGCTGGTTTTTTTTCCCTCCAAATTACAGCTGATATCAACGGGACAATCTTTAATCTGCTTATTGTCAAAGGGTCCGTCTATCAAAAAGCAGACAACCTCTCTACGATCCTGGTAATTGATACGTCTGATGTGTCATTCAGTGGGCTTTACTCCCAAACATATTTTTTATTTTAACCCTAACCCCACACACACTAAGGTATTTGCAGTAATATGACAATGGGTATGGATTGATATTAACTGTAAAGCAAAAGGTTTTCTAGATACAAGAGGGCTATAAATACAATCCAAACTCCATGAACTACCAAAGAAGACAACAACAATAACTAAAAGGCTGCTGCAGAACGGAAAAGTCAACAATATTTTAACTATAAACAATAAATCACCTGGACTCAATAATTCAGAGGCTATATATATATATATACATATATATATATATATATATATATATATATATATATATATATATATACTAATTAACCATATTAACCAATTATTACTATGGAGACTTCAAAAGAATGTAAAGACTCATAGACTACTTTTGTCGACATGCAGTGTATCTCAGCATGAAAGTAACATATTTGAGCCCCAAACACAGGCGTAACATAGCTCTTTTTTTGTGTCATTGTTGGGGATGCAAGACTTGGCCTGATGATCCGAACTAAATGTGGTTGGTTCTGGTCAACAGACCTGGGGTAAGGTTGTGACTTGTGACTGTAATATGATTACAAAAACACAGCTTTATTATTCCTGTGTGTGGGGACTAAAAGACTGACTTAATATATACAGGTAAGTACTGCTTTATGGAATCCAAAATAAAATGCAAAGCAATGCAAACATTAATGGGGTTTTTATACCATGATGCCATCACTTTCTGATTTGTGAAGGTCATGACCATCCAACTACCACAATACTTAGAATGAAAAAGATTCATCGCTGTGGTACTGTAAAGCACATGGCCACCTGTTGTATCATAGCAAATTTTAAAGGGGTATTCCAGTTTTATTTTCCAGCCTTTGAGCCCATGATGCCAAGTCATAATATTGTGTAAGATGCTTCTATTACCTCCATGTGCTGCTCTGTCCCATTTTCATGCACGGGACCCACACCCAGTGGCATAGTATTCAGAATTATAACTTGGCATCATGGGCTAAAAGGCTGAATAAGAAAAAATCCTGGATTACTCCTTTAAAATTTACAGCTTTTTTTTATTTTTTTTAGACATATGTTGTTTTTTTCTTTTCTCCTTTATTTTTTTTTGGGGGGTGGGGTGATTTTACACTGCAAGTCATGCAATTCCTTAGTGTAAGTTGGAAGGCAATTCCAAAGTTGGCACTCGTAGCTCGATAAAAGCTTCATCATCATTTGCAGTTCATGAAGAATTATGTCAGCTAAAGGGTTAAACATGGCGGGCATAAACAACATTGTAAGGAAATTGAAAGGTGTATCTGCATCCTAAAATAGAAAGGACAAGAGGTGACTTACTCCCTCGGTTTTGTGCTCATGAGAATCCTCAGAGGTTTTCTGCTGTTTAAGCAAGTCCTCAGAAAACAATCCACTTCTTGAAACGGCCTCAGGAAAACAAGGTCACCATTTACAGCATAGATTTTTTTTCCGACCGCCATTCCTGACAACTGGGAGCGAATGACAGAAATAGTTTTTATTAAAGCAAAGCTTTCTACCACAGAGGACATAAAATAAGAAATCTGGTGTCAGAACCACTAAGCATCTGCACATTCCTCAGCATATTAAGCACCATAGTAAGTGTCACCGTCCGGGTCCTCAAGATTAATCTGGAGAGTGAATTGTAAATGATATGATGGAAATGATTAAAGGGGTACTCCGGTGCTTACACATCTTATCCCCTATCCAAAGGATAGGGGATAAGATGCCTGATCGCGGGAGTCCCGCTGCTGGGGACCCCCGTGATTTTGCACTCGGCACCCCGTTTGTAATCAGTCCCCGGAGCGTGTTCGCTCCGGGTCTGATTACAGGCGACCCCCGGGCCGGCAGCGTGTGACGTCACGCTTCCGCCCCCGGGTGACGTCACGCTCCGCCCCTCAATGCAAGCCTACGGGAGGGGGCGTGACAGCTATCACCCCCCCTCCCATAGGCTTGCATTGAGGGGCGGAGCGTGACGTCACACGGGGCGGAGGCGTGTTCACTCCGGAAACTGATTACAAACGGGGTGCCGCGTGCAAGATCACGGGGGTCCCCAGCAGCGGGACTCCCGTGATCAGGCATCTTATCCCCTATCCTTTGGATAGGGGATAAGATGTCTAAGCACTGGAAAACCCCTTTAAGTATCAGGTAAGGGATACTATTCATAGCTCATGTACACCTTAGGGTGCATTCACACCACGTTTTTGCAATACAGTTCCCGTAACAGGTTTTTGAGGAAAAACGGATTCCTCAAAACCTGACTAAACTGTATCAAAACGTATGTACAAATTTTAACCCGCATACAGTTAAAAACTGTATACGGTTTGAAAAATGACATCCGGTTGCATCCGTTTTTTAAGAAAAAAAGTATACGTTTTTAACTTTTCACTCCATTTTGAAAAAAGTTTTACTTGTTTGATTGAAATTCCAAGAAAAAAAACTGTGCAAAGTCAAAAACCATATGGTGAAAACTAGAGATGAGCGAACTTACAGTAAATTCGATTCGTCACGAGCTTCTCGGCTCGGCAGTTGAAGACTTATCCTGCATAAATTAGTTCAGCTTTCAGGTGCTCCCGTGGGCTGGAAAAGGTGGATACAGTTCTAGGAGACTCTTTCCTAGGAATGTATCCACCTTTTCCAGCCCACCGGAACACCTGAAGGCTGAACTAATTTATGCAGGATAAGTCATCAACTGCCGAGCCGAGAAGTTCGTGACGAATCGAATTTACTGTAAGTTCGCTCATCTCTAGTGAAAACTGGATGAAACTGTATGCACTTACAGTTCTGTACGGTTCCCATTGACTCCCATGTTAAAAAAAAAAAAACGTATACGGATTAATGCAGTTTTTCAACCGGACCTAAAACCGTGGTAGGCTACGGTTTTGGGTACAGGAAAAAAACCTGACAAAACTGCACAGGATGCAAAACGGACACAACCTGATGCATCTTTTGGCATGCGGTTTTCAATGGAGAGTCAATGCATACGTTTTCCAGTATGGTTCCATACAGTTTTCACATAGAAAACGTATATGGGAACTGTATTGCAAAAATGTGGTGTGAATGCAGCCTTAAGCCTAATATATGTATCCATAGGTTCAATTTAATTCATAGTGTAATACAAAAGTGCTAATATATATAGTATATAAATGTTGTCTTGGCACAAACATACAATTCTATATAGTAGAGAGCAGTGGTCTTCAACCTGTGGACCTCCAGATGTTGCAAAACTACAACTCCCAGCATGCCCGGACAGCCATCGGCTGCTGGGAGTTGTAGTTTTGAAACATCTGGAGGTCTGCAGGTTGAAGACCACTGGTATAGAGTATAATAAATGGGCAATCACAAGAATAATGAAGTGTCATTCATACCGGGCCAATGTTTTATCTTTATTGTTATGTCTCATGAACAGGCCATATTAGATATAGATTTGTAATACAGAACCCTTAGGCTACTATGGCACATGGCTGGGATTTTATACAAAGACAAATGGGAGATTTATTATTATTTTTTTTTTGTTTATATGGAACCAGTGGGAAATAATTGTGGTATGTTGCATTGTATTATGGAGATAGTCTACAATTATCGCTGCTTCTAGAAAGAGAATAGTATGCCTCATGGCAACAATACCCAGTGCAATGACAGTGTAGTATGGGCCTAAAGGGGCTGCGTGCGTAGATGTGCAGGGATTGTGCATATAATATGTGAAAAAAAAACTAAAGGAATACATCTGATAATAGATTTAAAGGGGTATTCCAGGATTTTTTTTTTATATCAACTGGCTCCAGAAAGTTAAACAGATTTGTAAATTACTTCTATTAAAAAATCTTAATCCTTCCAATAATTATCAGCTGCTGAAGTTGAGTTGTTCTTTTCTGTCTGACAACAGTGCTCTCTGCTGACATCTCTGCTTGTCTCGGGAACTGCACAGAGTAGAAGTGGTTTGCTATGGGGATTTGCTTCTACTCTGGACAGTTCCCGAGACAGGTGTCATTAGAGAGCACTTAGACAGAAAAAAAAACAGCTCAACTACAGCAGCTCATAAGTACTGAAAGGATTAAGATTTTTTTAATAGAAGTAATTTACAAATCTGTTTAAGTTTCTGGAGCCAGTTGATATATAAATAAAAAAAAATTTTTTTTTCCTGGATAACCCCTTTAAAAGAAATTTCAAGATTATTTCCATTACAATCTGTTGCTTTTGCTACTTTAACCAAATATGCTCTGCTTTCTGCATATCATTTTTTTTTATAGATTTTTGTGGTTGTTGTTTGAATTATAATTACTTATTTCTTTTTTTTAAATGATAAAGGACAATAATTCACACAATGCATATATTCATTTCTTTGTTTTTCTTTTCTGTTGAGTTCAATGTTAAACAATAAATTCACTCGGGACAGTCTTACCTCTGCACTAGAACCTTTTTCAATGTATTTAACAATGGGGACTTTATTTTTATCTTCTAGAGCAAAACCATAGCTCCCATCATTGGGTTTTACCTGGAAAAGAAAGCTGTAGATTCTTATACCAGTAAATCCTTAGGACTATATTGTCCCATGACCAAAAATGCTATAACATCTGGACAATTACTTACCGACACATTAATGACTTACCGACACATTAAGGGATTTCTTTCTATACCCTTCATTCATTACCCAAGCTTCTTTTTCTTTTTTTGCAGGACTGAAACGCATGGTCAACCACGCTTTTGGATCCAGCAAAAAACAGTAAACACTCAACACAAATGTGCTAAACAAATGCACGTTTTGACTATGCTTTGTGAATTGAAATTAATAAATTGAGGGGAGAGCGTGGTGTAGTATAAATCGGACACCTGAGAGAATAAGACCACAAAATCTACTTTCTTTGTAATTATGCCCTAACATGGTAGTAGTTATAGGTAAAAGCTGATACAACACCTTGCCAGGGGCGCCAGGGGCATTAGCTACGTCTCTGATAATAAATCCTATCATTACTAAAATAAACATGGGAGGAAGGCTCCAAACAAGAAGTTAGAAGGATAGATTGAAGTCCAGGGGTCAGTTGGTATAATGCATGTTAGAAATAGAGAATGGAACACATATATAGTAGTGTTGCTCGCGAATATTCGCAATTCGAATTTTATTCGCGAATATGCGATATTCGCGAATAAAATTCGAATTGCGAATATTCGCGAATATAGCGCTATATATTCGTAATTACGAATATTCTTTTTTTTTTCACAGTACACATCACAGTGATCATCCCTCTCTGCTTCCAGCTTATGTGGTGTAAGAAGGCTCTAATACTACTGTGTAAGACCGGTGTGCGAATTTTCGCATATGCGAACATTTGCATATGTTAATTTTCGTATATGCGCATTTTCGCTTATGTTAATCTTTGTATATGCGAATTTTCGCACATGTTAATTTTCGCACACGCGAATATTCGCATATGCGAAAATAAAACGAGAATATTACGAATATGCGATTATTCGCGAATATGACGAATATTCGTCCATATATTCGCGAATATTCACGAATTCGAATATGGCCTATGCCGCTCAACACTAATATATAGTATGTCCTATAAGTGAGTACACCCCTAACATTTCTGTAAATATTTTTTTTTATCTTTTCATGTGACAACATTGTAGAAATGACAATTAGCTACAATGAGTACACAGCCTGTATAACAGTGCTTAATGTTGTGTCCCCTCAAAATAACCCAACACGCATCCATTAATGTTTAAACCTTGGCAACAAAAGTAAGTGCACTTTTTTCGATTTTTTCCCTCTACATAAAGAAGACCTAGGCTATAAGAGGAGTGCCAGGACCCTGAAACTGGGTTGCAGCACAGTGGGCAAGATTATACAGTGGTTTTACAGGACAGGTTTAACTCAGAACAGGCCTCGCCATAGTCAACCAAAGAGGTTAAAGGGTTATTCCAGGATTTTTATTTTTATTTGACTATGCTACAGGGGCTGTAAAGTTAGTGTATAATTTATATTGTTTGTACCTGTGTGTGACGGTTTTCTCACAATTTGTTTGGGATTTTCACCCCAATATTTATTTTTAACAGCATACAAAATGACTGTTGTCTCAGATTTTTCCCAGGTTACAATGCGGCTGAGACCTGACTCACTAGTCAGCTGATGACAGGGAGCCTGTCTGCTTCAATGGGTGGAGCGATCACTTGGTGGAAGAGAGATCAACTGCAACTAATGCAACAGCTGTAGGCACCCTGATTGAAAACCACAGGTCTTTTGAATGGATACAGCTCATTTATGTTTCAATGGGTGGGGTGGCTGATGTGTGGGAGGAAGAAAAATGGAATTATGGGATTTATAGTAAAAAAGAGAGAATTCTAACAGGAAATAACAGTTCACAAAAAGCTAGCCACAGTGTTATGGTAATTTCACAACATAGCCATTTAGCCCCAAGACAAGCGCAGATCCTTCCTAAGCATGTCCATTACTGTCTGCCAGGTACGTACTAAAATCACCTTATGGTGGATAACCCCTTTAAGTGAACGTGCTTAGTGTCATATCCAGAGTTTGTCTTTTGGAAATAGAGGTATGAGTGTGAAGGGGTTATACAGACTGTGCACTGACTACTTGAGTGTCATTTCTTCGGTGTTGACACATGAAAAGATATAGTAAAATAAAATAATAAAAATAATAAAAGAATTGGTAATGTACATAGAACAATTAATATAATAAAGATATGTTTTTAAAGGTATTGAGCTTTCATTTCCTCTTTAAGTGGGAACATCTGCTACATTTAGAAGAAAGAACGTTTCAACTAGAGTAGTGGAAATTGGTTCTGAATTAATGTATTTAGTTCTGAGTCTATGTTGATAGCATAGGACACCACAGGGAGTATGTACAGTAGCAGGGACTACTATCAAAGGCAAAACTTCCTCCTCCTATACACAAATTCATGGGGTCAGGTACAGAGCGCCACTGGCACTGTCTTGAAATCAGCATTAGATCTGATGACCGACTTGAGTGAATTGGACCCAAAATTATTAAATTTGATTATCTTTATTTTCTACACCAACATAAATGGAGATTCTTTACTGTAAGAACAGTGAGATTATCAATTTCTCTGGCAGAATACGTTTTCGTGGTAATCTCACTTTAATGTTCAAAAGGAAATCCTTTCATAAGTGTAATGGATGATATTCCAAATTATGGTTATCAGATTTCTGGAGATGGGACAGGTCAGGGATTATGGTGATAGCCCCATGTGGAGTTGGGGTGGAATCTATTCTCTAAAATGAGGAAAATTGGCTTCAACCTTGTTGGAGATTTTTCCTTCCTCTGGATCAACACTGCAGGAGAGAAGACTGAGTTTATAGTGGGGATCAAAAGTTTGAGCACCCCAGGTAAAAATTTGTATTAATGTGCATAAAGAAGCCAAGGAAAGATGGAAAAATCTCATAAGGCATCAAATTACAGATTAGACATTCTTATAATATGTCAACAAAAGTTAGATTTTATTTCCATCATTTGTACTTTCAAAATAACAAAAAACAAAACAATGGCGTCTGCAAAAGTTTGGGCACCCTGCAGAGTTAATATCTTGTACTGCCCCCTTTGGCGAGTATCACAGCTTGTAAACGCTTTTTGTAGCCAGCCAAGAGTCTTTCAATTCTTGTTTGAGGTATCTTTGCCCATTCTTCCTTACAAAATCTTCCAGTTCTTTGAGATTTCTGGGCTGTCTGTCACGCACTGCTCTTTTAAGGTGTATCCATAGTTTTTCAATTATGTTGAGGTAAGGAGATTGTGAAGGCCATGGCAAAACCTTCAGTTTACGCCTCTTGATGTAATTCCCCCCTGGATTTCGAGGTGTGTTTAGGATCATTATCCATTTGTAGCAGCCATCCTTTCTTTAACGTCAGCTTTTTCACACATGGCATCAAGTTAGAATCCAAAATTTGCTGACATTTTATTGAATCCATTTTTCCTTCAACTCGTGAGATGTTCCCTGTGCCTCTGGCTGCAATACAACCCCAAAGCATGATTGATCCACCCCCATGCTTAACAGTTGGACAGAGGTTCTTTTCATTAAATTCTGTTCCCCTTCTTCTCCAAACGTTCCTTTGCTCATACTGGCCAAAAAGTTCAATTTTAATCTCATCGGTCCACAGAACTTGTTTCCAAAATGGATCAGGCTTGTCTATATGTTCATTTGCAAAGTTCAAATGCTGATTTTTGTGGTGAGGATGTAGAAGAGGTTTTCTTCTGATGACTCTTCCATGAAGACCATATTTGTACAAGTATCTCTTTATAGAGGAATAGTGTACCACAACTCCAGTGTCTGCCAGATCTTTCTGGAGGGATTGTGCAGTCAAACGTGGGTTTTGAATAGTTTTTCTCACAATCATGCGAGCTGTTCTGTCTGATATTTTTCTTGGTCTTCCAGATCTTGCTTTAACTTCCACTGTTCCTGATGACTGCCATTTCTTAATTACATTCCGAACAGAGGATATTGACATCTGAAAAAGTTTTGCTATCTTCTTATAGCCTTCTCCAGCTTTGTGAGCGTCAACTATTTTCAGTTTCAGATTTCTAGTCAACTGCTTAGAAGAATCCATAGTGCTGATTGTTGGGGCAAGGTCAGATGAGTCTGGGCATTTAAAACCTTTGAGATTGACATCACCTTGTCTTCCCAGATGATGATTGAGAACAATCCATGACACTTGCAGGTCTCAGTTTTGCAAAGGGGGCAGTGCATGCTATAAATTCTGCAGGGTGCCCAAACTTTTGCAGATTCCATTTTTTTGTTTTCTGTTATTTTGAAAGTGTAAATGATGGAAATAAAATCTAACTTTTGTTGACATATTATAAGAATGTCTAATCTGTAATTTGATGCCTTTTGGAGATTTTTTCATCTTTCCTCGGCTTCTTTATGCACATTAATAAAATTTTTTACCTGGGTGCCCAAACTTTTGATCCCCACTGTAATAGACTTTTGTCTTTTTTTTTTTAAACTATAATACTACAAAACCTTGACATCTCCTTATAACATTTACACAGATCTGAACTCCACAATTACCTTGATTTTATTATTGTAGCTAAAATTTCATTTACGTGAAAATAAAATTGCAGTAAATATATTACATTATGCTTACTACTATCACCATCTCTGAGAATATCATTATTCAGGACATGGCATGACTATGTATTATTGTAACCTTATAACCTGGAATAATCTTTCAGGCAATGCATTTACCCAAAAATCTTTTTTAGATGTTACTGCTACAATAATTTACGTATCTCACTAGTCACTATCTAACTGAAGGGAACAGTTCACATTAATTTATGCATTGCAAAATTTTCTATTTTCAGTAAAATTAATTATCTGAGGTTATGTAAATACACTTACAAGATGTTCTGTAATTTCCTGGTGCCTGTAAAATCTGCTTCCTAAGTGCTGATCTCAGGGGCCAGGATTGTAGTTGTTTATATGCTTTTTGTTCATTGAAGTAAAAAAGGTAAAATACATTTTCGGTATGAATTAGACAAAGTGAGATTAGGCAGTGCCCATATGACCCAATTAATTACGGTTCTTGTTTCTTTTATTTGGACCATTTTGATTCATCATTGGTAGGATTGCCTAGTATAAAAAACTTACAATGCCATGGCTAAAGCATTTTCACAGCTCTTGGACATGCTCCCCACACCCTTGTAGCTTAATCCTTGCGTAAAACATTTTTGTTACTTTTTTTTATCTCTACCCAGCTGTTTATCGCCCATGTGGCTCCAGTCAGTCAGTGAAGTGTCTGTTACAGGAACTATAAGTCCAATATTCTGTTCATTCTGGGTAGAGCTTTATTCACTCATGAACAATATACTACATTCTTTTTCTTCTTAAACCATGTAGCCCAGTAAGGGGCACAGTGGATATCTGTCAGTAACAGATCTTTTTTCATGTTATGTTGCAGGCAGAAACAGACAAGTATTCTAACATTGCTCTAGTATTCAGACTTTATTAAAGGGGTATTCTAGGAAAAAACTTTTTTATATATATCCACTGGCTCCAGAAAGTTAAACAGATTTGTAAATTACTTCTATTAAAAAATCTTAATCCATTCCGTACTTATGAACTTCTGAAGTTAAGGTTGTTCTTTTCTGTCTAAGTGCTCTCTGATGACACCTGTCTCAGGAAACGCCCAGTTTAGAAGAGGTTTGCTATGGGGATTTGCTTCTAAACTGGGCGTTTCCCGAGACAGGTGTCATCAGAGAGGACTTAGACAAAAAAAGAACAACCTTAACTTCAGAAGCTCATAAGTACTGAAAGGATTAAGATTTTTTAATAGAAGTAATTTACAAATCTGTTTAACTTTCTGGAGCCAGTTGATATATATAAAAAAAAAAGGTTTTTCCTGGATAACCCCTTTAAGTCTAAGCCAAAATGCTTACAGATATATAAAAATAAATAAATAATAAAGTAATAAGTAACAGATAAGAATATTACTAAATACAAGGTAGGCAGCACAACCTTAGATATGTAGCTGAAATAATCAGGGGTGCAAGCGATGACTGTGGTCCCAGTCGCAGACCGCGTCCATCGATAAGAACTCCAAAGAAGTAGCAGCACACCCAGGTAGCATATGGTGCAAAATAAGTGAGCTTTTATTGGCCCATGCTATGCAAAGTTTCGATGGTATCACACCATTTTTATCAAGCATGGTATACAAGTGAATCAAGCAGCATTATATAGGGTGCAGCATATTACCCAGTAATTGTTCAATCAGTTATATATAAAGGTGTAAAAACATTTTAAAACAGTACAAAAATATCAATAATACAGTGCCTGTATAGTGCATTACAGAGCGGTGTGTCACATGTGCAGATCAAGTCCGCACATGCAACAGATCGCTTCTTACATTATCATAAAATAATATAGTGCCAGCTGTGCAAAGTGTTCACAGTGATTAAAAACAAGGTTGCCAGGGAAACGGATCCACCCTCACCTAAATCTAACTGTGCGCCATTACGGCGTTCACTTCCGTGTGTTGTGTCATGTGATGAGTCCCGCGGCACGCCTGGAGTCACGTGAGCCGCACAACATGCTCACGCATGCGCACTGGTCACTGTGATGCCGAAACTGCCATCTGATTAATTGGCAGGCCCAGGGACACAACACTATATGTTTAACAATTTAATAATTATTTAATAATTTAACTTGCTTATGCTCCTATTCACACACTGTGTTTTATATTTTTTTGTTCACTATATCTTTCCCCTTTCTTTTTCTTACATTCAACATACCTGCTATAACATTCACACCATCTTATACTTTTTTTATACATCCATCCTATTTAGGTTTGTCACTCTTTTTACACATTCAGACACATTTAAACACATGATATCAGTTGTTAAACATATAGTGTTGTGTCCCTGGGCCTGCCAATTAGTCAGATGGCAGTTTCGGCATCACAGTGACCATTTCGCATGCGAGAGCCTGTTGTGCCGCTCACGTGACTCCAGGCGTGCCGTGGGACTCATCACATGACACACGGAAGTGAACGCCGTAATGGCGCACAGTTAGATTTAGGTGAGGGTGGATCCGTTTCCCTGGCAACCTTGTTTTTAATCACTGTGAACACTTTGCACAGCTGGCACTATATTATTTTATGATAATGTAAGAAGCGATCTGTTGCATGTGCGGACTTGATCTGCACATGTGACACACCGCTCTGTAATGCACTATACAGGCACTGTATTATTGATATTTTTGTACTGTTTTAAAATGTTTTTACACCTTTATATATAACTGATTGAACAATTACTGGGTAATATGCTGCACCCTATATAATGCTGCTTGATTCCCTTGTATACCATGCTTGATAAAGATGGTGTGATACCATTGAAACTTTGCATAACATGGGCCAATAAAAGCTCACTTATTTTGCACCATATGCTACCTGGGTGTGCTGATACTTCTTTGGAATACTTAAGAATATTAATATCAACATAATAGCAGCATTTACTATGGACTAATAAATTATGATAATCACATTCACCTGCACAAGCTTCTCCAGCTTAAAGGGGTATTACGGTGGAAAACAACCAAGGATCTAATCATCTAAAGAATGACAATTTACTCTTTCGCCGGCTGTTCGTTGGTCATCTTACACAGCCAGATTACCAGGAATAAGTTTAACAAGGAATGCTCATATACCCTATTGTAGGTCCTTGTGAAAGGGCCTTAAAGAGGTACTCAGCTGGAAAATATATATATTTTTTTAAATCAACTGGTGCCAGAAAGTTAAACAGATTTGTAAATTACTTCTATTTAAATATCTTAATCCTTCCACTACTTATCATCCTGCTCCAGAGGAAGTGTTTTTCTTTTTGAATTTCCTTTCTGTCTGACCACAGTGCTCTCTGCTGATACCTCTGTCCTTGTCGGGAACTGTCCACAGAGGGATAGGTTTGCTATGGGGATTTACTTCCTACAGAAGCTGATAAGTACTGGAAGGGTTAAGATTTTTAAATAGAAGTCATTTACAAATCTGTTTAACTTTCTGGCACCAGTTAATTAAAAAAAAAAAAAATGTTTTCCAGGGGAGTACCCATTTAAGCCTCTTACATACAATTTAATAAACAGTAGTAGATTGTTTTTATGGCATTAATGGACCCACTTATCCACTGGTCCCCAGTGCATATTCACAGATTGCACATGGTATGTCTACACCTTTGCCTGGTCATTCAGGATTAAAGAAGAATTCTTTAAATACAATGGTTGTAAAAGCAGCTATGTAGAAGTAAGATGAACCTACCAAGAGAGATTTAGCTATAACATTCTCAACAATCTTCAAGTCATGTCTCATGAGTCTGTGCTTCATATTGGATCCTTCCATTTCTTCATCAGAGAAGAACCGAAATAACAGAGGTTCATCTTTGAACTCACTCTTCTCTAGCACTGCACCATACCCAAAAAAACAAATAAAAAATACCATTAAATAGGGACTGCTCTGATATATACAATTTCTTCATTCAAGATAACGTTTTGTCACACATCTCTGTGAGAGAAGGATGGTAAGAACGGAAGATGGATAGTATATTTTGGCAGTAAATGTAAATGTGCAATGGGTAGGTGCACTCATTGGTGCACCCGTGGTAGGTGCTTGTGGTATACATTGGAAAACAGGCCCTCCGGTAAGCCAATGTATATCACAATGTTGTAGCTGCAGGATCTATTTATTTCCATCTACAACATAGTCTGGTGACTATGTCTGACACATTTATAAGTGTACTGTGTTTTGTGGGCACAAAAGGGGCGACCACACATTATAATTCAACAAAAAAACAGTATATGCTTACAAATGTGCCGAGTATAGTCATGATTAGATTATGTTCAGTAAAATGTTCAGTATACTTAAAAGAAAAACTACCACAGAGGACATGGTTTTAAATATACATATACAAAATACACACTTTTGACAAAAGTCGCCGATGATAAATACATGACCACTGCATGGTCAAAAAAAAGGAAGAAAGAGTGAAACTGTCTATATCAAAAGATGCATAAAAATTGCTAAATATGCTGCTTTCGCCTGAACTGCGCCAAAACATAGACAAAAAAAATGCTCTAAAAGCAATGATAACTCTTCCCCTATGTTTCTTTGAAATGTCATGGTATATGTCTGCATACAGGCAGGGCTGTTTTCCAAACTATGCCAGTGGCAGAAGTCTATTTTCTAGTGTGAACCTACCCTTTCCCATGATTAAAAATTCTATATATTAAAAACTGCAAAGAGCCATAAAGTGTATATCGTACCATGGTGCATGAATCCGTTATCACAAAGTGCAACTCCAAGAATGATGGCTTCCTCTCTTGTGCGACAGTCCCCCTGTAAGTTTATATACATATTAAAATATTTTCTAGACAACTTGCTCCATTCAAGATACTAAAATTAGACATTTCCAAACCATTATAGAATACTATAAAATTACAGTTTAAGCCTGACATTAGTAAAGTCTGTGCACCAGAATAGTGCCTTATAGCTAAAAGACTTATAGCGTAAGTCCAAAGTTGTGAATTTGCGCAATCTTCAGCTCCAGTATGTGGAGACACAGGCCACACTGGATGGTACACGCTTAGCAACGTTCATTAGAAAAGAGGTTGAGCAAAAATCAAAACTACACAATGCCCAGCTATTATTCACCATGCCTTTATTTCCAAATGATGTAAAATAAATCAGAATAACCCATTCAGGCATTACAGCACAGGTGGAGAGAATGTTGAAAGGGAATGGGGCCACCTTCAGCTCCATGGCCACTATGGCTGCCTGTGCTGCACATATGCCTTTAGTATTGTGGGGTATTGTTATTCATACCTGAGCAATAAGCCAATCTATCAGCTTGTTTGCCATCACTACTGACTTGTACGTCCTAAGATGATAGTCTTTATCCCTATAAGAAAAATACACAAACATTTAAATCATAGCTATTATAAAAAAAAAAAAATATATATATATATATATATATATATATATATATGCTATACAATATATATTTTCCCAATTAAAGCAATACACACTTTGAGAATTGATCTATATACTAATACATTTCAAAGCTGCCCATTGAGAAATCTATACAGTAGTTCATTTTCCATAGGTTTTGCTCATGTTAGGGTCTTTATATGGGTGATTATTTTTCATTACTTCTACAAAAGTAACAAACTCTCTTTTATAAGAGGCTGGCACTTTAAGGCGGGTGTAACCTTCATTTTCCCCTTACATAAAATTATACTTGTTCCCCTTAAAAAGTTTATTGTTGCCCTGTATGTTATGTAATTGCCACATAGTACTGGGCAACCTGGTGTTTGTCGTATCTAATAACTTTTTCTGTACGCAATGGCACTGCCAAACCATAAGGCTGCTGTACACAATGGCTCTGCCAAACCAGGCCACTGTGAGCATGAGTCTAGAAATCAAACACTGGCCAACACTGTGGGAGAGATCAAAACCTGTGCAGAGTGAAATTGGACCAACTGCCTATAGCAACCAATCAGATTGCTTCTTTTATTTTTCTGATTGGTTGATATGAAAAACTGGTCAACTTTTCTTCAGCACAGGTTATGATAAACCTGTGTCTTTCAGCATTGCACCAAAATATATGAGGCCAGGAAAGTCTCTGTGGCAGCTAAGGACCATCTTCACTTGTGTGATCACTATGTTCTTAGCCATCAGTGGGCATTTGGGAAATATAATGATATACTAACCACAAGATGTAGTGGAGGTACATGGGAGCATCCATATTAAGTTACTGTTAAAAGCCCCTGTGTGGCATAATGGTGGGCATGATGGTAGCTTCCCAAAGACCCACAGAAGCACAGCCCTAGAGATGAGACCTGACAGATACTTCAGCATAACCCAACATTGGTGGGACCTCAGGCATACTTTGATGTATCTGATAGTTGCAGAGACCCCAAATTACAAAAATTCCATTTGCAAGAATTGAAGCATATTCTCTTTTGATTTTACACAGATTTGGGCATGGAATTCACACAAAAATTTATGTTAGGTCTGACATGAGCAAACAGGGTCATAAAAGTAAGGGTAAAATATGCCACAGCTGATACCAGGCTGATACTTTGCGGGACACAACATATTGATCATTGATATCAGATCATTGGGGTTCTGACAGCTGGCAACCTACTGATCAGCTGTTTGCCTGAGCTACAGTGCCCACATATACATGGTGAACAGGGCTCGAAACAGGCAGTTCCATTCATTGTGTAGTTACCGTGCTGGGTTCCTGCAGCTCAGCTCTTGACAGAGTATTTTTCATCAATTTTTTTTAAAATATATATATATATATATATATATATATATATATATATATATGCAATGGATAAAGGCAGCACACCACGATGATGTCATCCAAAAACTGTGAATTTATTCCATGATGTAGAAAACAACGTTTCGGCGATCTCTCACCGCCATTTTCAAGTTGAAAATGGCGGTGAGAGATCGCCGAAACGTTGTTTTCTACATCATGGAATAAATTCACAGTTTTTGGATTACATCATCGTGGTGTGCTGCCTTTATCCATTGCATATTTAGTAAGAACCGGAGCACCGAGGTTCAATAGGCTTGCACCCATTCCACTATTCTGGATGTGCTGCTTTTTATGGACTTTCTATATATATATATATATATATATATATATATATATATATATATGATAGATTAGTGAATAATAATCAACTTTCAAATTGGTTTTCATTACAAAATTTGCTTACTTTTATTTATTATTACTGTTTAAAAATTTACCACTAGGGATCTCCCTAGCAGTCCGGCCGCAAGCCTTTGTATAGATTTCAAACTCATGCCGGCCTGGCATGAGTCCGAAATCTCAGACTGCGGCTGGGACACGTGACCAGCACAGCACTGCTTCCTGCCTGTCAATCAGATAGGTTGGAGTGAGCGCTGTGCTCGTAGCAGCTCCGGAAGGGAGATCTGTGTACAGCTGTCAGCCCTGCACGCCAGTGACAGTCCCTGCGGCTGTGACCCCTGCTCTCCGCTCACTGCCGTGGGCACTGTAAACGGACAGTGGGGCTGTGCGGCTGGATGCAACGAGGATGAAAGCCGTCAGTTGTTGCAGTGAGTGTCAGTGTAGAGCAGGGGTGACATCTGTGCACACTGAGCAGAGAGCGGGGCTATGCAAGTGAGGTTGCAGGGGGACGGGAGTGAGAGCGAGGCAGCAGGGATGGCAGTTGCTCTAAGAGTGAGACTGCAGGGGGAGGGAGTGAGAGCGAGGCAGCAGGAATGGTAGGCGCTCTGCGCGTGAGCTAAGCATCTGGCTGTGAAATAATGAGTCTGCTGGCTCCTCCTCGGTGAAGTGTGGGTGGAATCAGTCCCCCCCAGCAGGCTTCAGTGACGTAGAGCCTGCTGGCAGCTCACACTATGTGAGCAAGAAGAAAGGTGAGATACAGAGTTTATTTTCTTTTTTTTAGAGCGAGGGGGGGGGGTGTTAGGTGTAGTTAGGGAACATTGCCTGGGTTAGTTTCGAAAAGTTTTCTTAGTGACAGGTAATCTTTAAAGTGAATGGAGCTGTCTGCTTCCAGCTACTCTGTTTCCCTGCATATGCTGGAATTGTAGTTTGGGTAAACAGCTGATCATCAGGGTGACGATTGTCAGAACCCAACCCATGTGATAATGATGACCTATTCTGAGAATAGATACAACTTGAACTTCAAGAGAGAACACATGATCATTCGACACTGGGAGGAACCACCACATTGACCAGTATAAAAAGGTAATTTATTCACCAATATGCAACGTGTTTCACTGCGCTTGCGCAGCTTCCTCAGGCATAGCTAATGTGATGGGGCTCACCAATTATAAAGCACAAGGTTAACCCCTTCATTCACAAATCATAAAATACAGTTATACTATTATACAAATGGAAGACCAGAAGGTACATAATTACAAATACAGATAAAATACATATACAAAAACCTGCATAAAAAAAACACATTATAGATAAATTATACAGCTTCTGGGATTCCATTTCTTTTTAGGGACAGGTTCAGTGATAACGTGGTAAGTAGTGGAAAATATTGTGTGATCTGGTGGTGAGTGGAGTTTAGAGGGGGAACAATTGGGAGTGCGATGGGGTCCAAGTGAGAACGGGAGCCTAAAAAGGTAGAAGATCCTGAAGATATGGACACAACAGATACCAACATATTATTCATAGAAGATTCCATGAGAGAAGAATTAGAAGAAGAAGTAAAGGATGTATCATGTACAGTGTAAAGAGATGATTCTAAAACAGAGGTAGGTTTAACAGAATTACATGAGGATAATTTAGATGAGGAGGAAGAAAAAGTATTAAACAAAGTAGAGAAAAGACCAGTAGAAGAGCCCAAATCAGAAGGATTAAAGTACTCCACCCCAAGACATCTTATCCCCTATCCAATGGATAGGAGTGGAGTACCCCTTTACTGCTAACAGAATCGCTAGTGGATGTATTGTGATCAGAATTAGTGCTAAACGAAGCACTAGTGAGTGTAACGTGATTAGTAAGTAAGTGGTTGTGAATTTTGTCCGATATAAATTACTATGAAATTTTGACAAATGATCCATCTAACAACTATTATGAGATGTATAAAATTCCGGAGAAGGGGGCCATGGATTTGTTTCTGTTGAATAAAAGGGAGCAGGCATTTTTGTGTATAAAAAATTATTCTCTTCCCATTTTTTATTTACCCAAACTTCATAAATGTTTAATAAACCCTCCCGGCCTCCCTATTATTTCTGGTATGAATTCAATAACTGCTATTTGTCCCCTCACATTGATTTATTTCTACAACCTTATGTTTTAGAACTACCTTCTTATCTTAACCCCTTAATGACACAGCATTTTAATTTTTTCCTCCTCATCTTTTAAAATCCATAACTCTTCCAATTTTTCATACATTTTTCATCTATAAGGCTTGTTGTTTGGGGACTTATTGTACTTATTGTATTTTGTAATGACATCACTCAATTTAACACAGAATTTTTTATTTTTTTTGTGTGGCACAATTGAGGATAGGTCATCAATATGTTGTCCCTATAAAACACCTTTTTAACAGATGCAATTGCATCCCCTAACATTTAGCGAGCAATGTTAGAGATAATATGCAACAGAATATAGGTTGGCCCGGCACTAGCAGGACTAAGGTAACAATGTCAGTGATGGGAAGCTTCGGTGGAGTGCATGTGTAACCCCGTAGAAGTGCCAATAATAGGAGGTGCAAGGTCCATATATAGAACGAAGTATGCGATATCAAGAGAAAAAGACTGCACTCACCATAGGCAACAGAGCTTTATTGCAGCATACCAGGTAACAAACACAGGTGGATGTTGGGAGATGGGGAACTTGCACGTCCCCCACCTCCCTCCATCCACCTGTGTTTGTTACCTGGTATGCTGCAATAAAGCTCCGTTGCCTATGGTGAGTGCAGTCTTTTTCTCTTGATATCGCAATGTTAGAGATAAGAGCCCTTCCTAAAAAATTCACCTCTACCAAGGTTATCAAAATGTGTATTTTGTATAAACTCTGGTCCATATTCATGAATAATCGCTGTTTGCAATTACTTTTTTACACTTGTGTCCCTTGTGAGCATCGAAATATTCCAAGAGTATTGTTATTTCACAGTTCATTAGATCCTCATAATGTGACTACACAAGTCAGGGAAAGGAAAGAAATGAAGTCTTATGCATAAGTCTCCTCGGCTCTAAATTCATGATTACATTTAAAATGTGTTCAATCAGAGAAGCGTCTGCTCCGCTGCGACTCTCTAGTCATTCACTGAAAAATGAGAAAACATAGCAATGTAACAAAACAAGAATTTATCTTTGTTACTTTTTTCTTTTTGTATAAATGAAAAAAAAAAATTATAATTTTTCCCGAAAGCCGAGTAATTTAGGCATGGTCAGAACTTAAGATTACAAGTTGCAGAATGGCTAAACTACTCTATTTGTATAATATGTAAATGCAGGCAGAGTGCTTACAGGAATCCTAGGGCATGACGGATAGGGAGATATTACATTTTTTTTTGTCTGACTTGACATTACACTGACTTGACATAATGTCTGGCAAAAGATTGCTGCTTGGAGGGAGGCAGAATAGATCCTTATTGCTTTATGCATAAGACAGCCGGCAGCTCATTCTTTCTCAGGCGGTATACAAGGCATTTATACTGCTAACGTTACATTTTAAGCTTTTGCATATGTTAATTCCCAGCACTTTGTACATTCAAGTAAATTATATATAACCTAATAAACATGCTCCTTTGCAATTTTAGGACATGCTATAGGCAGTTAAGATATAAGGCCTCAAGGCAGGACCTTTTGATGAAGAAAGTCAATCATGTTGCAGCCGCATCATGTTATTGTGCGCCTCACGTCTACCATTTTGTTGTAGGCAAACAATTTACATTTAGCAAATGTAACACTTCATTTAATATTAAACTAAATCTATAAAACTGCTAGTAAGTTCCTGTAGCAATTTGTTTTTCTATGTGTTGGACTATTTATGCTTCTAGTATATTGCATAAAATAAAATTGTGAAATAATATTATCTGGGGGTTAAATTTGAATGTGTTGTCCCTGTTCACAAACTTTGACTATTTGCCAGAGATGAGATTGGCTAGAGGGCCTTTCGCTTTAAAGGGCCTCGTAATCCATGTATATCATGAACAGCTCATTGAATTTAAAGGGAACTGTGTAATTCTGCACTTCTCCTGTGGTGGTGCGGTAGTAAATTTAAACACCAGCTGGAAGGTTCTGGTAAAGAATACACTAGTAAACATAGCAATGGGACATCCTGAAAGCGCCAGAAAGAGGCATCCTCGTAACAAAAAATTTAGTTTATACTACTGCAATGCACCCCTCACAAAATCTTTCTTCCACAGCCTTCCTTTTGTTCTTCCTTGGGGTTTATCAGCAAATAGACATAATTCTCTATATTAATGTGTACATTTTCTTTTCAGAAGGTGCCCTTTCCCCAGGATCCTCTATAGTTAAAGCCATACTGCACCTATAGCCTGCTAAATCTGGCTTTCTAATTAATGGCACTATCACTGAATGATCATTACATTAGGAACAGCTGGTACGTGGCATCTTGTGACCAATAACTCAACACTACGTGGTGGTCATGTCATGATTGGCTTTCAGATAATGTGTTGACCTCTTCTTGGATCAACTGAAAGCTACTTTTGTCAGACATAGATAAACGTGCTGACTTGAATGTCTTAGACCGTGGACAGATTTTTGGGGCCCAGAGGTGTAATGCCAGTATTTCAGAAACAGCTGCACTTGTTGGGTGTTGCCAAAACACAATTGCAAGACTGAATGAACCAAAACAGACATCAGACAAAAGATCACACAGCAGCAGGCCATGTGTGATTGATCCAAGGGGCAAGCACTGGGTAGCACATTTGATATCTAAGCAATAATGAACCACAGTGGACAAGTAAGACAAATTCCCACAACCACATGGCATACCTTTGCCATGCTGACCATCATCGTAAATAACACCTTGCATGACTCAAGGAAAAACAAGAATAAACTTGGGACACATGGCAGAAGTTTGCCTAAAGTGGCAAGTCCCATTTCTAACTGAACCATACAGATAGCTGGGTCCGCATCTGGAGCATGCTGAGATGTGTATTCTCCTATGAACAGACACAGTGCTGCAGTAAGGTTTAGAGGCAGGGCCTGCGTGCCCATGTGACTGTGACACATAGGCCCGCCTCCCAACCTTACTGTACACATAGGGTTGTCGTGGATAACCCTGTGTGTCCGCCCATAGGAAAATAAGCATTGTATTTCTTGCAATATAATTGATTTTGTGCAGCGTGAAATATGCTATGTATATGCTACATTTGACCCACACGGGGGCGGAGTTGTGACTTCACGGACTTCCATTCCGGTGGTCGGGACCCAGACCCTCCAGTGCTTCCGGAGCAGAAACAGGTGGGTGCCGCATGCTATATTGCGGGGGTCCCCAGCGGCGTGACCCCCTGCGATTAGACATCTTATCCCCTATCCTTTGGATAGGGGATAAGATGTCTAGGGGTAGAGTACCCCTTTAAAGCTTCTAGCAGCTGTTTCAGTCCATACATATTATATGTAAATGTTCACTTAATCTGTATTAGTTATCTTGCTATTTTTCTTTAATAAATATATATTTTTGGGTTTACATTATGAAGACTTTGAAACCGATTACCAGTTTTCCACAGAGTTTTGTTCTCAAGATTACATGGTCCCAAGCAGGGGCGGACATATCACCTGTTCAGCCGGTTCGACTGCACAGGGGCCCAGTGTGTCAGGGGCCCACCTAGTTGCCCAGGTCACAGCCTGGGCCTCACAGTCTGGGCCCCTGCAGGGCCCCCTGCCAGTACTTCTACTTCTACTATATGCTGCAGCAACAGGTCCCGGACCTGCCGCTGACAGCCGTAATTTACCTTTAAACCGGTCGGGCGAGACGGACAGGCCAGGGGCTGATGGGAACAGACGTGCCCCGCGCAGGCATGCACATCTGTTCCAAGCCCCTGACGTCACGTGTCATGGCCTCTGACCCCGGCAGAAGCGACAGGAGCAGAAAATCCTCCCGCCTCACACGGCCGCATCGCTGATTAGATGAGGTGAGGAGAGCGACGATCGGGTGCAGGGTGGTGGTGGTGGGGGGGATTTTAATGATGATGAAGAGGACAGGAGGGGTGTTAAAGAGGTTGGTGGTGTAATGATAAGGAGGACTGGGGGTCTGGGAGAGCGTAGTGTTGATAAGGAGGACCAGAAGGGGGGTCAGGGGTGTAGTGATTAGGGGGTTTAACGTTGATGAGAAGGACCAGGGGGGTGTCAGCTGTGTAATAATGATGAGGTGCTTAAGGTATATGGGGTGATGAGGAGACTGAGGATTGAGTGTGTGGGGTGTATGGGGTGATGAGGAGACTGAGGATGGAGTGCATGGGGTGTATGGGGTGATGAGGAGACTGAGGATGGAGTGCATGGGGTGATGAGGAGACTGAGGATGGAGTGCATGGGGTGATGAGGAGACTGAGGATGGAGTGCATGGAGTGTATGGGGTGATGAGGAGACTGAGGATGGAGTGCATGGGGTGTATCGGGTGATGAGGAGACTAAGGATGGAGTGCATGGGGTGTATGGGGTGATGAGGAGACTGAGGATGGAGTGCATGGGGTGATGAGGAGACTGAGGATGGAGTGCATGGGGTGATGAGGAGACTGAGGATGGAGTGCGTGGGGTGTATGGGGTGATGAGGAAACTGAGGATGGGGTGCGTGGGGTGTATGGGGTGATGAGAAGACTGAGAATGGGGTGCGTAGGGTGTATGTGGGTGATGAGGAGACTGAGGATGGAGTGCATGGGGTGATGACGAGACTGAGGATGGGGTCCGTGGGGTGTATGGGGTGATGAGGAGACTGAGGATGGGGTGTGTGGGGTGTATGGGGTGATTCAGTAGTTGGTACAGTGTTTAGCAGTAATATATTCATGGAGTACAGTGGTTGGCAGTATTATATTAATGGAGCACAGTGGTTGGCAGTATTATATTCAGGGGTACAGTATTTGGCAGTATTATATTCAGGGGTACAGTATTTGGCAGTATTATATTCAGGGGTACATTGGTTGCCAGTATTATATTCAGTGGTATAGTATTTGGCAGTATTATATTCATGGAGTACAGTGGCAGGGGTACAGTGGTTGGCAGTATTATATTCATGGAGTAAAGTGGTTGGCACTATTATATTCAGGGGGTACAGTGGTTGGCAGTATTATATTCATGGAGTACAGTGGTTGGCAGTATTATATTCAGGGGTACAGTGGTTGGCAGTATTATATTCATGGAGTACAGTGGTTGGCAGTATTGTATTCAGGGGTACAGTATTTGGAAGTATTATATTCAGGGGTACATTGGTTGGCAGTATTATATTCATTGATACAGTATTTGGCAGTATTATATTCATGGAGTACAGTGGTTGGCAGTATTATATTCATGGAGTACAGTGGTTGGCAGTATTATATTCATGGAGTACAGTGGGTGGCAGTATTATCTTCAGGGGTACAGTATTTGGCAGTATTATATTCAGGGGTACAGTGGTTGGCAGTACTCAGGGGGTACAGTGGTTGGCAGTATTATATTCAGGGGCTACAGTATTTGGCAAGGTTATAATGATTATTGTCATCATACAGAGGATGAGAATCTACTGACAAATTAAGGAACCAATGATGTCCAGGTGTCAGACTCTGCAGAGAAGATGGAAGGAATCCTGGTGTCTGGACCAGATGAAGAAGAAAAGTAAAGACAACAGAGAAGACGTCACTCAGGTCAGTGATATCATTGTGTATTTTCCTAACTGTCCCATCAGAGCTCTAGTCACTAATATCATTGTGTAGTCTCCTGATTGTCCCATCAGCTGTAGTCACTTCAGACATGATGGGAGTTGCAGCTTTCCAACATCTGGGGAGCCACTTGAAGCAAGGTGATTGGTGGGGGTCCCATGAGACCCCCACCATAAAAATGGGCTGTTTATTTTAAAATGCCTGGGCCTATTTTTGGTCCCAGTCTGGCCCTGCCTGTAAGTCACTTCTATCACTAAGGAGCCAAGAAACCAGGGGGTGCCAAGGGGTGTCGTGCTAAGTCCAGGGGTGCGAGTGTAAAGGGGAGCACTGCCCTCTGCCTCCCAGCTAGATACTGGACAGGCTGACCCGGGGAAGTACTCACCGGGCCTGGGCCGCACACTGAGAGGGACAGGGGCCACCCAGTGCCCACCTCAGGAGCCGTTCCATCCACCTGTGGTGGACAAGGCAAGTGGCGACACTACACACGCAGGGTAAGTGGAGGCACTCCGGTGGGGTCTAGGTACATGAGGGGGCACAGTGCTGGGGGGGGGGGGGGAGCCCAGGCACATTCTTTGCACAGGGGCCCTCTGCTGTCTGTGTCCGCCCCTGGTCCCAAGATACAATAGCCTCAATGTTGGAACCAATTAGTATTGTAACTGGAGGGATCACTGTATGCTGCCCGTAACATAAAACAATTGACAGGTCCCCTTTAAATACAACCTTATCGCTGACATAAGTAAATATATAATGTAAGTCACAATGTCTGCAATTGCTCATGTCTCTGATGGTCTGCAAGTCAATGAGAGGCACAGCTAATACATTTTCTTTATTTCTTTATATTTGTTCGTTCTATTTAAATGTAAATCCTGGGTTATGCAGCAAAGGACATTTATATGAATTATTATAACTATGCCAGGATAGTGCGAATGTTTTACATTACAGCTGATCTTCTTGAAAAAGAAAAATAGTGACTTATGAATTGGGTCAAATAAATGACTGCTTTGTAAGAGAATTAGAAGAAAATGTGTGCAGACAGCAAAATGCTCTCATGGATGTGCCATTGTCTGGTAGAGCTCGGATGAATTATACAGAACATCAGCAAAGTGCAAAAAAATCCACCTACTATTGCATTGCTTAGATAGTAAGTTGCCTCATTATTCTATGTATAGCTCATCATTATCACCCAGAGCCAAGGGCAATATTTAATAAATGAATCCAGTGGCAGCGCCAATTAGCTATAAAGCATCCATCATTGGAAGAAGATCAAGTATTATATGCCCTAGTTGTTCTTAATTGTAGCACTAGACCACATTGGCATCACGTAATTTGGATATTAGGAAAAAGCTCATCAATTTCTTTCATTTTATTTATTTTAGAGTGTCATTAGTTCCAGGGCACTGTACATCGGATAAGGGGGTTCATTTTCAAATATGGGGGAAGATTTATCAAAGGATTTAGACTGGCTTTTCCTGTCTAAATTTGTCGCACAGAAAGTGGCAGTGTAAATATGTGCGACTTTTTTGCGACTTTTGCTTTAGAGAATTTTTAGAACATGATGCATTCTAGTCTATTTTAGACGGAAAAATGTATTGGTGCTGACTTTATAAATAGCGACTTTTCAACGACAGGTCGAAACGGCTGAGAGTGCACTGAAATGTCAGACAATACTGGAGCAGGTTTAAATACAGTCTAAAGCATAGATACCGAAGTCTGTGCACAGAATTTATCAAGAGCCGAGCCCCTTTTGATACATTAGGTGCACAATAGACCAGCCTAACCCTCTGTAGTTTGGTCTATATTGATGTGGGACATAAACAGCTTTGATAAATCTCCCCCATGGTCCACGTTTATTAATTTCAATGCAAATAGTACAGACATATCGTACACACTTTTTATATACATCTGCACTAAAATTTAAAAACATTCAAAAGAAACTGATACATTTTTGTACACATTGTACTACATTGGCATCAACACTGATTATTCAGTTGCTTTTATGATGCTTTAGTAATATATTTACCATTTATTTATTAAAATTTTAATAAATATAAATATTTTAGACTGCTTCCAGAAGTGATTGGCTGAGCGGTCAGGTCCTGTTCTAAAGGTTCCCTGATGGTTTGCTTTGGGGGACAGCTTGTTGTATGAAAAAAGTGTGGTTTATATTCTAAATGCTGTGTTAGGGTAAATTCACAGTTTTTTGGGGGTTTACACACCATACACGCCATAGAGGCAGAGAAGGTAGCTACTATTGGGCCCTTAGAGGTCCCAATCACGTTGTCCCACAATTCTCTACCACACGTGTAAACTAACAAAAATAAAACATTATTAAAAAAGTGAGGGGAAGGGGGGCAGTTCAGGGACCATAACCCCTTTTAGTTTTGCAAAAGAATAGTTGAAGAATCAACAAATGCCTGACTGTGCTCTTATGATGATGGAAAGATGACATGAACCTGCCCATTTTGCTTTTTTTCCTCTATGCTCTTATCTGCCTAGGTAAAAGTAAATGGGGAGTGTAGGTGAATAATATTCACTTGAGTGAGAACTGGATTGAGGCGACCTTTATTTTGTTAGAAGAGCATTGAGTACCGTCTTGTTTTCACATTATTATCAAACCTGCAGAAAAGGTAGATACAACCACAGCAAATCTATTGTATACAACCAGCAGTCAATTTGGGGCTCACATTTGCCATAAATCCTGCACCCATGAGCCGAATAAGGCCAGTGAGCCTTACGATGTAAGTTTTTTCCCCATTAAACACTTCTTTACGGTATGTTCACATGTGCGTATTTTCTGCTGCAGATTTACTTCAGCAGATTTTGCTTCCCATTGTTGTCAATGGGCAGCCAAATCTTCAGCAGCAAATCTTAGGCAAAAATATGCATGTGTGAACGCTCCCTTAGGGTCTATTCACATGTACAGTCTTCTGCACAGATTTGATGCAGAGATTTGATGCGCAGGATTTCAAGCTGTGTTCAGTCATTCAGTTTACATTGAAATCTGCACAGAATACTGTACATGTGAATAGACCATAAAAGAAGAAAAAAAAAGTAAATTTACCCAATAACCATTTCTTACCCTCCCTTCTACCAGCTACAGCTCAATATTCCGCCATTAGGTTAATGCATGTATCATTGTCAAAGTACAAATGAAGGTTGGACATGACATCATATCACAGTAAACAACCACAATTCTCCCATACTTACCGAATAACTGGCGTAAACAGACTGTGCAGTCGGCAGTATAGTCTTACACCCTGAAAAGTAAAGATACATTTTTATTTTAATGTGTAATACAATGGCCTGTTCATTTTCTGCAACATCATGTATTAAGACAATTAGATAACTAAGCTATTTTCTAGGCACATGTCCTACCCTAGGAGAACTACCTTACTTAATAAACCATAATGAAAGGGCAACAGGAAACAGAAAATAGTCTTAGTGTCGAATCCCAACTGGTGGCCATAACTTGTGCTACTGGTGGTTGCCTCCTCCGCTTCAGTAATGGTTCCTGATTCCTTTGATTTAACTACGACATGGAAGAAGAACCACAGACAAGAAGGATAAAAGCAACACAATCCAGTATTGTATGGTTGTAATCTTTCTTTATTGTCCACATGGGGGCATTTGGTTGCCAGGGCAATGAGTATCCAAAAATGATCAAGCCCTGTTGAGCCCAGCTTTTGTATCCTGGGGAAAGTTTAAAGTGGTTCTCCGGTGCTTACACATCTTTTCCCCTATCCAAAGGATAGGGGGTAAGATGTTTGATCGCGGGAGTCCTGCCGCTTGGGACCCCCGGGATCTTGCACGCGGCACCCCGTTTGTAATCAGTCCCCGGAGCGTGTTCACTCCGGGTCTGATTACAGGTGACCACCGGGCCAGCGGCATGTGACGACACGCCTCCACCCCCGTGTGATGTCACGCTCCGCCCCTCAATGCAAGCCTACGGGAGGGGGTGTGACAGCTATCACGCCCCCTCCCGTAGGCTTGCATTTAGGGGCGGAGCGTGATGTCACACGGGGGTGGAGGTGTGTGAGAAACCTTGGCGTGGTGTGCGGGCTCAGGTATGTCCTTCATATAAGGATATACTGGCTAATGTCTCATTTTTACATCAGTTTTGAGGATTAGCTAATATCATTGTATAGATTTACCACAGGATTGAAACCCCACTCTGGTCCATAGGTGCGGGTCCTCTACCCCTTTGTATGTGTGCACAATTGCACTTGGGGTTGAGCACCTGTTATCACCTGGAGACTATGTTGTTTTGTTTTTTTGCACCCTTAACTTAGTATTTGGTTGCACACCATTTGGAAAAAATAACTGAAATCAGTCGCTTCCTATAACCATTAATAAGCTTCTTACACCTCTCAGCCGGAATGTTCGACCACTCTTCCTTTAGACATATAAAGGAGGGCTCAACCTATCTATAAAGATACTTGCGGGTGCAGCTATTCAGTAATTGAAAACATCATTACAAAAAAAGCAGTAACTACTGCAAAGAAGCGCACACCAATAATGGTGTGCGCTTCTTTGCAGTAGTTACTGCTTTTTTGTAAGGACCACTCTTCCTTTGCAAACTGCTCCAGGTCTCCAGGCACCTTCTCCCAACAGCAATTTTAAGATCTCTCCATAGGTGTTCAATGGGCTTTAGATCTGGACTCATTGCTGGCCTCTTCAGAACTCTCCAGCGCTTAGTTGCCATCCATTTCTGGGTGCTTTTTAAAATATGTTTGGGGTCATTGTCCTGCTGGAAGATCCAAGATCTCAGACGCAAACCCAGCTTTCTGACACTGGGCTGTACAGTGCGACCAAAAATCTGTTGGTAATCCTCAGATTTCTTGATGCCTTGCACACATTCAAGGCACCCAGTGCCAGAGGCAGCAAATCAACCCCAAAACATTATTGAACCTCCACCATATTTCACTGTAGGTACTGTGTTCTTTTCTTTGTAGGCCTCATTCCATTGTTGGTAAACAGTAGAATGATGTGCTTTACCAAAAAGCTTTATCTTGGTCTCATCTCTCCACAAGATGGTTTCCCAGAAGGATTTTGGCTTACTCAAGTTCATTTTGGCAAAATGTAGTCTTGTTTTTTCATGTCTCTGTGTCAGCAGTGGGGTCCTCCTGGGTCTCCTGCCATTGCGTTTAATTTCTTTAAATGTTGACAGATAGTTCGCGCTGACGCTGATGCTCCCTGAGCCTGCAGCTTGAATATCTTTGGAATTTGTTTGGGGCTGCTTCTCCACCATCCGGACTATCCTGCATTGACACCTTTCATCAATTTTTCTCTTCTGTCCACGCCCAGGGAGATTAGCTACAGTGCCATGGGTTGCAAACTTCTTGATAATGTTGCACACTATTGACAAAGATAAATCTAGGTCTCTGGAGATGGACTTGTAACCTTGAGATTGTTGATATTTTTCCACAATTTTGGTTCTCAAGTCCTCAGACATTTATCTTCTCCTCTTTCTGTTGTCCATGCTTAGTGTGGTACACACAGACACACAATGCAAATACTAAGTGAACGTCTCTCCTTTTTATCTACTTTCAGGTGTGATTTTTATATTCCCCACACCTGTTACTTGTCCCAGGTGAGTTTAAAGGAGCATCACATGCTTGAAACAATCTTATTTTTCAACAATTTTAAAAGGGTGCCAATCATTTTATCCAGCCCATTTTTGGAGTTTGGTGTGACATTATGTCCAATTTGCTTTTTTTCCTCCCTTTTTGGTTTAGTTCCAATACACACAAAGGGAATAAACATGTGTATAGCAAAAAAAAAAAAATAGCCTAAAGCCTACCACGCAGTCACCCATCCAAAAGTCCACTGCCCCACAGGTGAACTTCAAAACCTGGTAAGCTACAAACGGTGTAAAGTCTGTCTAGTCAATCTCAGTCAAGTCAGTCAAGATTAATCTGTGTCAAGTCAGCATGGCCCTGCATCAAATTGTCCAAGTCCACTACAAGTCCAAGTCCACTACAGGTCCTAAAGTCTCTGAAGTCTTTGGTCACCTCCTTGGGCATGGCTAAACTGTTCAGGCTGTTACACCTGTCTAACTCAGTAAAGCTGTCGATGTTCTGTAACTTGGCATCAGAGTAATTATTTGCCCCTGTGCCTACCGTGCCTAGCTCAGGATCCAGCGGTATACCTTCGGGTGGTGAAGAAGTTAAACCATGCCCTGGCATCACAAACACAAGGGGTTTATGTCATCTGCCCCATGGGTAATTCCATCAACCCTCATCACACCCTCAACACAATATATATACATATATACACATATATATATATATATATATATATATATATATATATCCGAAAAAATAGCATAAAATCTCAAAGACACAACTCAGAAACCATCTTCCTGTGCCCACTGATCCATCTGTCATTTGAATGTACTGCTTAAACAGACCTCATCGTGCACATCTGCTACATAATGTGTTTGTAAAGCATTCAGTGAAGGAATAGGCAACATTTAATCAAAATCATGTAAAAATAATAAGACATTCTAAATTTAGCAGAAAATGTAAAGTAGAAATAGACTATTAACATTCATAGGAAAGCTCCTTTTTAGGCTCCACTTCTACCTGGCAGGCTCTTTGAATGTCTATGCACCTTCCTGTACTCATGACAATAATAATAATGATGTGCCAGATGTTACCACATCACACCTTCTAGTAGCTTTCTAACATAAAAGTGCATAAAAGCAGGTGTGAGCATAATGTCCCTACATATTCTCTTACACCTAGACAATGATTTGCATACATAATGGCCCTCATTTACTAACAGGATTCTGACTCTTTTTGTTGGGTTCTGCGTCTAAATTCAGAATGTGCGCAGAACCTGAAAAAAAAAAACTAAAAAAAATCTTCAAAATGGGTGTTGTTTTCGGAAAAAGGGGCGTGTTCCCTACATTTCATCCAAAATCACTCGTCTTTTCTAAAAAAAAAAACTCTGAAAATCATGTGAATTTTCTGGGAAGAAAACCCTACACTTTATAGTGTGGTAGCCCTTGGGGGGTGTATGGTAATTGGGGTGTTGTTTCGGTAGATGAGGGGTTAATGTTAACCCTATAGTTCGTGACGCCAGGCTGAGGGCTAGGATGCTGAGGTAATTCTCCGGCCTATCGCCACCCTTCCCAGTAACGATAGGTGCATGCATAAAATGACTGAAGGTCCACAAGGTACTTGAACTTGGATAACTTTACTTAAGTGCTTGCGATACATACAATGAACAGTAACAGTCTCTGGAATACAGTCTCTATCTAGTGCAATAACTGACAGTTATTGCGGACCTTGACTTCTCATAAAAGTCTCTGAATTAGGGAAAATTGCAAAGATCCGTCCGGATTTAGGGGATAGATAAGGTCCGGTGATCTTGCAGAGTGTTTAGGGATTGACACACTCACAATTTAGCAGATATCAGCCGTCGCTGCAAGGCTCAGGCCTAAACTCACTGATGACAGCAGCGCAGATCCTTCTCCATCAACAGCCCACGAGGAAAGAGAGTGAACAATGGCCGCCGCTCCCTTATATGGGCATGGGCAGGGCCGTTTTTACTGGTCTAATTAACTGTCACTCACCGTTACAAGCAGTGAAGGGAGATAAACGTCATAGGGACCTCCAAAGGTCCTTAAACACAAAACCATAGAGTTTACCTGATCACGTGACCCGCAGGTCCTGTTACGCTATGCATAGGTAATTAACCATTTATATACACTTGTACAATCCTATATATATATATATATATATATATATATATATATATATATATACGAATCCTAAATAATTATTATATAACTAATACCTAGATGAGAGGTGACTAGGGGCAGGCTAGTTAAGAAGAACCCCGACGTCCTAGGGACTCTGGCTATGGGGACTTATATACACAGGTACCGGATAGGATGTGGTACCGGGACACCACAATAGCATATATAAAGTTTCAGAAAGTGGAGTAAATTCTCTGGCTGTTTGCTCCTTTGCCTGCCTTGTCTTTTTCAAGTGATTCTGTTAAATTTTTTTTACACAATTTATTTTTTAAACAATGTTTTAGCTTTGTTTTCACATTTTTTTCTATTGTTTCAGTAATAATGGTGAATCATAAATATATATATATATATATATATATATATATACTCATTTCAATACATCTGTCTATATGTGTGTATGTACATATATGTATAAAAAATATATATGTATATACAGATAGATAGATAGACTATTTTATTAAATTTACTAATCTCTCTCTCTCTCTCTCTCTCTCTCTCTCTCTCTCTCTCTCTATATATATATATATATATATATATACCTATATTTTCACAAATTATTATTTTTTTCTTTTCCAGGTTTTGATTTTAAAAATCTGTCGCACTGCGACAGAATTTTCATTGAGATACATTTATGCATGCACCAGATTTTAATGTGAGACAGTATTAACCCTGCGACAGATTTTGAAGGCTGTCCGGCCATACTAGGAATTGTAGTTTTTCAACAGCTGGAGACACGATGTTTGGAGAACACTGGATTTTGGATACCTTTAGGATTGGAGAATGCATCCTAGCCTACCACAAGATCAAGCACATAATTAGGTAACTGATCTATCCATCTTTCCAGCTATAGACATAAATTCAAGAATAAGTATTAAATAGATAAAAATTCTTTAAATTGCACTCATTTGGTCTTATTTATCACTTAGGCTCAATTACCTTTGATATCATATCCTGCATTTCATTTCTAGGGTAGTAGGTGCCATCATCATACCGGAATCTATACAACATCTGCTCCGATTTGAACTGGTGTTTATCTGAAACTAAAAAAAAGAAAACATTTTTCATATTAGTAGGTTTCGCACTTATTCTCAAAAGTTATGGGACTATTTTCAAATTTGTGCCCCAGGTTGCCTTGAAATCAGGACGGTCCAACATTCAAAATCCAGTAATAAGGCTAAAATAGGAAGAGATCTCCTCCCCTGGTCTGTCCCAGGTAATCTGAATATTCCCATACTTTGCTAGGATATCTGCTAGGATATTCCTGCAAACTGGGCCACAAGAAGGGCAAGATTTTTGTAAACCTTGACCAAAAAGGGGGATTTTTGGTGCATTTTTAGGCATATATTACTTACTGTAAATGTCTTAATCTGAGCATTTCAAATGTTTGGAACTATATATTCCCCATTTCTCTTATTGCTTCTAGTTTTGGGACACTAGATTAAAGGGGTACTCCACTGAAAAACCTATTTTTTTAAATTAACTGGTGCCAGAAAATTTTACGGATTTGTAAATCACTTCTATTAAAAAAAAAATCTTAATCCTTCCAGTACTTATCAGCTGCTGTATGTTCCACAGAAAGTTATTTTCTTTTGGAATTTCCTTTCTGCCTGACCACAGTGCTCTCTGCTGACACCTCTGTCCATTTTAGGAACTGTCCAGAGTAGGAGCTAATCCCCACAGAAAACCTCTCCTGCTCTGGACAGTTCCTAAAATGGACAGAGGTGTCAGCAGAGAGCACTGTGTTCAGACAGAAAGGAAATTCAAAAAGAAAAGAACCTCCTGTGGATCATAACATCAGCTGATAAGTACTGGAAGGATTAAGATTTTTTTAATAGAAGTCATTTACAAATCTTTTTAACTTTCTGGCACAAGTTGATTTAAAAAAAAAAAAAATGTTTTCCAGTGGAGCACCCCTTTAAGAGTAATACACCAGTGCTAAATCTGAGTAAAAAAATATTTCATTGCCACCAACCACAAATATGCATACAATGTCACAATACATATCATTGCTTGAGAAAGTTGCTGTTTGTCATTGAAACCTTATAGTCCTGGACCCTATGGGGGAGATTTACCAAAACCTGTCCAGAGGAGAAGTTGCTGAGTTGCCTATAGCAACCAATCAGATCGCTTTTTTCATTTCTGAAAAGGCCTCTAAAAAATGAAAGACGCGATCTGATTGGTTGCTATGGGCAACTCAGCAACGTTTCTTCTGGACGGGTTTTGATAAATCTCCCCTTTGTCAATGGCCAGGCCTGCCTGCATGTCAGATTTGATATGCAATTGTTGGAAATACACAGACGAATGTCTGGAAATGTGTATGGAAATCTATTGGCTGTTATATTCTATTAAGAGACTGTTTTAATAAACAGATGGGTACCAGATAATAGAGCTTGTGAATGATGCCCCCATCATTATAGATGCTTAACATTTTAACAAAAAGCTATTTCCTAAGATGTTATCAATGATCTCAGTTATCAATGAACGTGTTGGAAAATTCAAGGGAAATTAAAACTCAGGGTTTAAGGTTCTATTAATATTCTCCCTGTACAGTTGTTAGTTTACATTAATCTTTTATATTTAAAGGGATAGCAAAATTTACCCTCATGGCCAGACCAACTGTATTGTAATATATACTTATTACCTGTAATGGGCTGTTTTCCCTGTTGAAATATGGTGTTACCGGCAGAAAGTAGAGAAAACCTTTCATCCTCTGTCCACTTTGTCTCCCCCCTCCCCCCCCCCCCCCAACTCAAACAGAGATGATCAGACACTTTGTGGGAGATTTATCAAAACCTGTCAAGAGGAAAAGTTACTGAGTTGCCCATAGCAACCAATCAGATTGTTTCTTTCATTTTTCAGAGGCCAATTCACAAATGAAAGAAGCAATCTGATTGGTTGGTCTGGGCAACGCAACAACTTTCCCCCAGGACAGGTTTTGATATCTCTCCTCATCTTGTAAGCTACACCCCTTTCTGGCATCACACAGATAAGCCCCACCCCCTTTCTAGCATCGATCACAAGTCACTCCCCTCTCTATCATGGCTCATCAAGCCACACCCCTTTTCCACAGGTCTCAGCGGTGAGGACAGCTGGGAAATGTAGTTTTAAAAGGTTGTACTGGAGGAAGGAGCAGCAAAAAAATAGAGCAGTGGGCAAAGGATGACTGTGCATCGGGGAGCAGTAAATGGTGCCAGGAACAACTCAAGGGGACTATGTAAGTACATTCCACACCACGTGGAGAACTTAATTTATTTATTTTTTTAGGTTCCCGGATAACCCCTTTAAGTATTTGGAAAATGCATGTACTATTTACTTTTTACATAAGGTACCAAAATCCAAAAGTTGGGTATCATCATGCATTAAGCTCATACATGTGTATTTTACAAGTTAGAGTTCCCTTAAGTCAAAACATCCACTTGGTGTCCGTCCTCTGGCTGCTGTGTAGGATTCCTGGGCAGGACACAGATTTTCTGCTGATATACTGACTGCAGTAACAATGATATGACAAAACAAAGCTGTTCACAACATTCTGACCTACATCCGCAATTAATTCTTTTGATCGCTGGCAGTTATTTCTTCCAGCTGTTAATAGCATGTTATGTAGTACAACATTCACCAAAACATAGCTTTCTGCACTAAAAAGAATGACTGGCTGGAAAGACAGATTAGAGACGTGATGAACGCATTTCACTCCGGAGGACAGCACTAAAGGGGTATTCCGGGCAAAAACATTTTTTCTCCTATCTAAAAGGATAGGGGATAAGATGTCTGTTCGTGCGGGGCCCGCTGCTGAGACCCCCGCGATCTCCCTGACGGCCGCCACGCCCCCTCCCATAGACATGAATGGAGGGGGCATGGCGTGACATCACGTCCCCAGTCCCGGAAACACGGAGGTTTTCGAAACTGGAGATTCAGCACCCGCATAAAATGCGGGTGCTGCAGGGAGACCGTGGGGGGTCTCAGCAGTGGGCCCCCCGCGATCAGACATCTTATCCCCTATCCTTTGGATAGGGGATAAAATATTTTTGCCCGGAATACCGCTTTAAATTTATCAGCCCACTTGTTATCTCATAATTTCCATACCCAGCCCTCCCATTTCCATCTATCTAGGCATAGCATTACCTTACTCTTTAGACTTATTATATAAACTGTATTATCTACCCTTATATTTAACCAATTAAGTACTCAGCCCATTTTCACCTAATGGGGTACTCAGGCCCTAATACATCTTATTCCAGGGGTCACGCCCCCTCCCATAGACTTGCATTGAGAGGGCGGAGCGTGATGTCAAACGGAGGAAGAGTCGTAACGTCACGATACTCCGTCCCCATGGTTGTCACGCTACACACTCAGAGCCTGCATCGCTACGGAGAGCTCACAAAGGTGGGTATGCAATGACAGATTGCGGGTATCCCCAGCGGAGGGACCCCCGCGATCATACATCTTATCCCATATCCTTTGGATAGGGGATAAGATGTACTAGGGACGGAGTACCCCTTTAAGGACTTAAAACTATTTTATAACATCATTTTATAACATAATCTGCGGGGAAAAAAAGAAAATTATTTGCGGGGTGAAATGGAGAAAAAAAACAAACACCATTTTGCAACTTTTTTGAGCTTCCGTTTCTACGCAGTGCATTTTTTGCAAAAATTACACCTTATCTTTATTCTGTAGGTCCATATGGTTACAGGGATACCCACTTTATGTAGGTTTTATTTATTTTACTACTTAAAAAAATTATAACTACATGCACCAAAATTAGTATGTTTAAAATTGTCATCTTCTGCAAATTTTTGGCACCGTGGTTTGTAGTTTTTATTGGTACCATTTTTGTTTTGATGGGACTTTTTGATCGCTTGTTATTAATATTTTTATGGTATATGAACTGATCAAAAATGCACAATTTTGGACTTTGGTATTTTTTTATGTGTATGCCATCGACTGTGTGGTTTAGCTAACCCTATATTTTAATAGGTTAGACATTTACACACGTAGCGGTACCACACATGTTTTTTTTATTTTTTTATTACATTATTGTATTTTTATTATACTTTTATTTTTATCCCCCACAGGGGGCTATACCATGCAATATTTTGATTGCATACACTGATCAATGCTATGCCATAGCATAGCATTGATCCGTGTTATCGGCACTCCAGTCTTCTCAGCAGGCTTGGAGTAGTAGATCGACAATCGAATGACAAGGAGGCAGGTGAGGACCCTTCTGTCATCCAGTAAGCTGATCGGGACATCGCGATTCTGTCGCAATAGTCCCGATCAGCTCCGCTAAGCTGCCGGGATAGTTTTACTTTCACTTTAGATGCCACAATCAACTTCGATCACAGCATTTAAAGGGTTAATGCTGGGAATTGGCCCAATCGGTGGTGCCCAGCATTAACCCTGGGTCCTGGCTGCTGATAGCAGTTGGGACCCACGGGGTTTGAAGCATTCTCTGCCCTTGAGAACGCTTTAAACCCCAGTAACAAGGCTCAGGACATAAAGGTATGCCCTGAGTCGGACTTGCAAATGGAGTTGTACCTGTCACCAAACTAAACTTTTAATATATTGTTTCTTATGTAATTATAAGACTTTTCTATTTACTTGATTTTAAAATTCTCAACCCATATATGTTTTTTTATGTGATTGAAAAATGGTCACTAGTTGGCTCTGTTCTGTTCCCTGTGCAAATCAAATAGTTAGTTTGGTCTCCTCCTGGCCTGGCAGAAGAGACCAAACTCAGGAAGTGCGTGTGGGGCATGGCGAGGCATAGCTCTCACAGGATTCAGTGACGTTGTGCCTGCTGGGGATCAACCACTTTCTCCTGCCGGGAGTTCACACAATGTGAGCAAGGGAAAAGGTATGATACACAGCTTTTTAAAGCTTGGAACAAAATGTTAAGGGCAGGAGGGATGTTAGGAGTAGTTAGGGAATATATCTAAGTAAGTTTAAAAACTATGATTTGATGACAGGTACTCTTTAAAGCAGGGGTCTCAAACTGGTGGACAAGTTGTCATCAGTTGTATTACATCCGACGTCCATTGTTTCTGCATGGCGGACAGGGGAACGCAGCTTGTCCGGTGCCCTCCATTGTGTCCAACCATCCAGAGTCAGAAATGAGATGCTGGATGATTGGGAACTGTTCAATACAATGGATTGGATCAGTTTCCCCGGAGGGGGAGACTATGCCGGACACCTGATATATGTGAACCCAGTCTTACAGATCAGAAGGTCTTGCAGTACAAGATATTCAAGTTTTTAATTTCCTGCTCTATATGAAGCTCTTTTGATCTTCTTAGCCTTCATCTGTGCAAGAATTATGACATCTGTGATAAAAAGGACTTGTCTACAGACTATAATAGTATTGTATATGAGATGAAAGTCAGTCATGGAGATGTTGTCACCTTTAAGAAAGCCTTTTTTTTATAATACATAATGAAACACTACCTCAATTTTTTTTTTAAATAACCTACATGTGTCATCAAAATTGTTATGATACAAAAATATTTGAACAAGTATTATTTAATAGATTCATTATTCTTTACCAAGTGAAGCATAAAGCATGGTGTGAACATTAATAACAGTATATGTCTTGTGCTTTGTCATTTGTAATTGTCCTGTTATGTGTCAGGAAATGGAATGATAGGAGTAGTCACACCTAACAAAGACGGCATTAATTAAGATTTCACAAATGAAACAAAAGCGCGATTATCCTCACTCCAGTAGAGTGCACCAACCCTAGATAAAAGCAATTGCATTTCAATATATTTGTGTACAACCTTCATTAAAACATCAGCCAAGCGAGAAAGAACGCGCTACTAAAAGAATGAACATATTATTCTGTAAACCAGCGAAGCTCGTATCAAGACAGCTCATAAAAACAGGCACGTCCTTTCAGAATTACATAATTTTTGGTATGCAGCAAGTCATTAAAATGTTATAAAGCTATTTTGTGAAGAGTTTAGAACATCTGTGCACATTGCTTAGATGCATTTTACAGAGTAAATAGTTTTACCCCCTTCGTTGTTATGGATTTATACTTCAGCCAATAAAAATTTTTTAAATCAATTTTCTGTAATTATAAAAACTGTTGTTTCTATTTCTGGCCATATGACCCATCAACTAAGCCAAATGGCCTCTTACCATGAGTCCTGGTCAACCACATTTTGAGTCATACACAAACACAGGATATGTTTGGGAAATAGTCCAACTGTAGTCACAATTAGACTATGTTCAAGCCATTAAAGTCAATAGGCTGGTTGGCAGCACATTGGGCTTCAGCATCCCTTTTTTGACAGATTGCCAACTTAAAGCCCAGCATATGGTCTGAAATGTGATAAGGCCAAAAAAGTGCAAAAAAATACTTTTTTTTATTCATAAGGCCTAATTCATTATTTTATCAAACTGAATGTGGTTTCATATAAAAGGTGAATATTCTATAACAGGGATCCTGTTTATGATAATATTTATTATACTTTGAACGTGTCCATTTTACTTTGTTCTATAAACATTTACATATGGGACATCCCACATTATACTTGAGGAAGTTTGTGTCATATATTACACTATTTACCATGATGGATTATTCCATTCTCCAGTAATGCTTGGCCAAGGTTAACACCTTCTTCTGGTTTGTGAATTTCTCCAATCTCCAGTAGCCATTCCACAAATTCACTGCAAGGAATCAGAAATACATGACAAAACAATGGTTGTTGGTTCTTTTCAAAACTGTGGGTTTGTTACTACAAACCTAAAATATTGGCCCAGATTTATCAAACCTTGTAAGAGAAAAAGTGGAGAGATTTTTCCACAGCAACCAATCACAGCTCAGCTAACGAGCTGTAGTAAAGTGAGACCTGAGCTGTGATTGGTTGCTTTGGGGAAATTTCTCCACTTTTTCTCTCACACAGTTTGATAAATCTGGGCCATGTACAAAAAAGAGTATCCTGAAAACCATAAATTCTTGGACAATCCCTAAAAAATAGAGGACTTTTTTCAGTGCCCATGGGAAAAATAAGAGATGCACCACTAAATGAGGACAGGAACTTAAAGGGGTATTCCACAGCTCAGCGTTTGGAACAAACTGTTCGGAAAGCTGGATCCGGCGCCAGGAGCTTGTGACGTCATAGCCACGCCCCCTCATGATGTCATGCCCCCTCCCATAGACTTGTATTGAGGGGGTGGGGTGTGACATCGTGAGGGGGCAGGGTTATGACATCACAAGCCCCCAGCACTGGCTCCAGCATTTGGATCAGTTTGTTCCAAACACTGAGTAGTGGAGTACCCCTTTAAGCAGTGCATGAAACATGATGATGACTGCACTTATTCCTTGTGTTGACAGTTATAATGGTTTATCCAAAGGATAGGGGATAAGATGTCTGTTCGCGGGGGGTCCCGCCGTTGGGACCCCCGCAATATAGCATGCGGCACCCACCTGTTTCTTGTCCGGAAGCGCTCTGTGGTCGGGACCCAGACCCTCCAGCGCTTCCGGACAAGAAACAGGTGGGTGCCGCATGCTATATTGCGGGGGTCCCCAGCGGTGGATAGGGGATAAGATGTCTAGGGGTGGAGTACCCCTTTAAATGGGCACTCCCATCTTTATTTATAGTATTTCCATGGGACTGATAGATGTGGATATCACCTATCAGGAGATCAAAGGCCCCTGCTGTCCCTCTCCAGCTTGGTTGTAGCCACAGAAGGTGGTCAGGAAGCCAAAAACTGCCAAGTTGTCCATTTTACACAGTTTGTGTTACTCCTTCTGCAGTTCAGAATTCATGGTTCTTACAGAGGTCCCATCTCTGGCTCTGCATATGCTATAAGAGTACCCATTTATTTAATCCCATTAGCAGAATTTAATTGTTGACTATCATTTTTACTAGTTTTTCGAGCTAAATGATTTTTTTAAATCATATTTTGACATTAGCCTTTTTTCTTATACCAGCTTTTTTTTTGTTGCTAAAGTTAAAACAGGAAGTGCAGGTATATTAGTTGGTTAGTTTCCCAGAAAATCTTATTTTAAGAGAAGCTAATCCAAAAGAAATCGCCAGCACAACAAAGCTTTGACTGCAGATTTGCTAGTATTTGGCCATTATTTACATTTGAGTAGAAATCTCTGTCTTTTTTTGTTATTATAATACAATTACATCATATTCTTGGCTTGACTTTCGGCAACCAGCAGACCAAGCATAGATGCCTAACCAAACAGAACAAATATTTTGAAGAAAATGTTAATACAAGATGTTATTTATCTTAATATATTGTAATACATGAAAGCAGGACAATTTACGTTGAATGCTGCATTCACACCTCATTTTCAGCCTACAGTTGCCGGATCCGGCTGGGGGAGGGGAAAACCGGGCGGCCCCGTAACCCAGCTGGAACGGCGCTGAAATCCATTTACTTTAATGAGTCGAACGGAGTCAAACGGTGACTCCGGTCGGCTAATTTTTGACCCGTATCCGGATTGGTGACTGGACCTAAAACCATAGGCAACTGTAGGCTGAAAACGAGGTGTGAATGCAGCCTAACAATGTAAAGAACAAATAACAATATATAGATTGTGATACATGGTTACATGTTTACCTGCCAAGAAAACATTTTGGGATTGTTGTCAGTTTCTTCTTTCGGTCTTTGATAAGGTTTCCTTGCTTACACATCATTTTATAGAGTTTTTCTCCTTGCTCTGATATCATCATCCAGGTGTCCTGCTCCATACCTAGTGTCAGACCTGCGTCAATCACATCAATCATTGTTAGTAACATCACTGTATTATTAAATATAGGTGTCTCAGATAACAAATGACAATTGTCTACATCACCAAAATAACTCACTTGCTGTAGCATATTGTCTAATGGATATGGCAGGGATGTTCTCATTGAACCTTTGTGACAACACACATTGGGGAGGGGTATTCAAAAGTAAATTTGCTATTTTTTTGTAAACTGCAGCAGATTGGTTTAAAAAGTGGCGCAGCACACATTTGTAAAGGAATTTTGGCTTGTTTGCACCATGTACACCTTGTTTTTTTTTTAAAGGGCATGTCCTTAAAAAAGGACAGAGAAAGGGTCAGAATTAAGTATACCTCAGAGGTGGTGTAGACTGAATGCACAGTGTAAAATGTGTCATATTTTTAAACAGCCTTAGTCACTGCTCAAAATCTGGCACAAATCTTAGACTTAGTCCTAGTTGTTACGCCGAGCGCTCCGGGTCCCCGCTCCTCCCCGGAGCGCTCACTTCACTCTCCCCGCGGCAGCGCTCCGGTCACGTCCTCTGACCCGGGGCGCTGCGATTCCGCTGCCAGCCGGGATGCGATTCGCGATGCGGGTAGCGCCCGCTCGCGATGCGCACCCCGGCTCCCCTACCTGACTCGCTCTCCGTCTGTTCTGTCCCGGCGCGCGCGGCCCCGCTCCCTAGGGCGCGCGCGTGCCGGGTCTCTGCGATTTAAAGGGCCACTGCGCCGCTGATTGGCGCAGTGGTTCCAATTAGTGTGTTCACCTGTGCACTTCCCTATATCACCTCACTTCCCCTGCACTCCCTTGCCGGATCTTGTTGCCTTAGTGCCAGTGAAAGCGTTCCTTGTGTGTTCCTTGCCTGTGTTTCCAGACCTTCTGCCGTTGCCCCTGACTACGATCCTTGCTGCCTGCCCCGACCTTCTGCTACGTCCGACCTTGCTTGTGCCTACTCCCTTGTACCGCGCCTATCTTCAGCAGCCAGAGAGGTGAGCCGTTGCTAGTGGATACGACCTGGTCACTACCGCCGCAGCAAGACCATCCCGCTTTGCGGCGGGCTCTGGTGAAAACCAGTAGTGGCTTAGAACCGGTCCACTAGCACGGTCCACGCCAATCCCTCTCTGGCACAGAGGATCCACTACCTGCCAGCCGGCATCGTGACAGTAGATCCGGCCATGGATCCCGCTGAAGTTCCTCTGCCAGTTGTCGCTGACCTCACCACGGTGGTCGCCCAGCAGTCACAACAGATAGCGCAACAAGGCCAACAGCTGTCTCAACTGACCATTATGCTACAACAGTTACTACCACAGCTTCAGCAGTCATCTCCTCCGCCAGCTCCTGCACCTCCTCCGCAGCGAGTGGCCGCTCCTGGGATACGCTTATCCTTGCCGGAGAAATTTGATGGGGACTCTAAGTTTTGCCGTGGCTTTCTTTCCCAATGTTCCCTGCATCTGGAGATGATGTCGGACCTGTTTCCCACTGAAAGGTCTAAGGTGGCTTTCCTAGTCAGCCTTCTGTCCGGAAAAGCCCTGTCATGGGCCACACCGCTCTGGGACCGCAATGACCCCGTCACTGCCTCTGTACACTCCTTCTTCTCGGAAATCCGAAGTGTCTTTGAGGAACCTGCCCGAGCCTCTTCTGCTGAGACTGCCCTGTTGAACCTGGTCCAGGGTAATTCTTCCGTTGGCGAGTATGCCGTACAATTCCGTACTCTTGCTTCAGAATTGTCCTGGAATAATGAGGCCCTCTGCGCGACCTTCAAAAAAGGCCTATCCAGCAACATTAAAGATGTTCTGGCCGCACGAGAAATTCCTGCTAATCTACATGAACTTATTCACCTAGCCACTCGCATTGACATGCGTTTTTCCGAAAGGCGTCAGGAACTCCGCCAAGATATGGACTCTGTTCGCACGAGGCGTTTCTTCTCCTCGGCTCCTCTCTCCTCTGGTCCCCTGCAATCTGTTCCTGTGCCTCCCGCCGTGGAGGCTATGCAGGTCGACCGGTCTCGCCTGACACCTCAAGAGAGGACACGACGCCGTATGGAGAACCTCTGCCTGTACTGTGCTAGTACCGAACACTTCCTGAGAGATTGTCCTATCCGTCCTCCCCGCCTGGAAAGACGTACGCTGACTCCGCACAAAGGTGAGACAGTCCTTGATGTCTACTCTGCTTCTCCACGTCTTACTGTGCCTGTGCGGATGTCTGCCTCTGCCTTCTCCTTCTCTACAGTGGCCTTCTTGGACTCTGGATCTGCAGGAAATTTTATTTTGGCCTCTCTCGTCAACAGGTTCAACATCCCGGTGACCAGTCTCGCCAGACCCCTCTACATCAATTGTGTAAATAATGAAAGATTGGACTGTACCATACGTTTCCGCACGGAGCCCCTTCTTATGAGCATCGGATCTCATCATGAGAGGATTGAACTTTTGGTCCTCCCCAATTGCACCTCGGAAATTCTCCTTGGACTTCCCTGGCTTCAACTTCATTCCCCTACCCTGGATTGGTCCACTGGGGAGATCAAGAGTTGGGGGTCCTCTTGTTCCAAGAACTGTCTAAAACCGGTTCCCAGTAACCCTTGCCGTAACTCTGTGGTTCCTCCAGTAACCGGTCTCCCTAAGGCCTATACGGACTTCGCGGATGTTTTCTGCAAAAAACAAGCTGAGACTCTACCTCCTCACAGGCCTTATGATTGCCCTATCGACCTCCTCCCGGGCACTACTCCACCCCGGGGCAGAATTTATCCTCTCTCTGCCCCAGAGACTCTTGCCATGTCCGAATACGTCCAGGAGAATCTAAAAAAGGGCTTTATCCGTAAATCCTCCTCTCCTGCCGGAGCCGGATTTTTCTTTGTGTCCAAAAAAGATGGCTCCCTACGTCCTTGCATTGACTACCGCGGTCTTAATAAAATCACGGTTAAGAACCGCTACCCCTTACCCCTCATCTCTGAACTCTTTGATCGCCTCCAAGGTGCCCACATCTTCACTAAATTGGACTTAAGAGGCGCCTATAACCTCATCCGCATCAGAGAGGGGGACGAGTGGAAAACGGCATTTAACACCAGAGATGGACACTTTGAGTATCTGGTCATGCCCTTTGGACTGTGCAACGCCCCTGCCGTCTTCCAAGACTTTGTCAATGAAATTTTTCGTGATCTGTTATACTCCTGTGTTGTTGTATATCTGGACGATATCCTAATTTTTTCTGCCAATCTAGAAGAACACCGCCAGCATGTCCGTATGGTTCTTCAGAGACTTCGTGACAACCAACTCTATGCCAAAATTGAGAAATGTCTGTTTGAATGCCAATCTCTTCCTTTTCTAGGATATTTGGTCTCTGGCCAGGGACTACAGATGGATCCAGACAAACTCTCTGCCGTCTTAGATTGGCCACGCCCCTCCGGACTCCGTGCTATCCAACGCTTTTTGGGGTTCGCCAATTATTACAGGCAATTTATTCCACATTTTTCTACCATTGTGGCTCCTATCGTGGCTTTAACCAAAAAAAATGCTGATCCCAAGTCCTGGCCTCCTCAAGCAGAAGACGCCTTTAAACGACTCAAGTCTGCCTTTTCTTCGGCTCCCGTCCTCTCCAGACCTGACCCTTCCAAACCCTTCCTATTGGAGGTTGATGCCTCCTCAGTGGGAGCTGGAGCTGTTCTTCTACAAAAAAATTCTTCCGGGCATGCTGTCACTTGTGGTTTTTTCTCTAGGACCTTCTCTCCAGCGGAGAGGAACTACTCCATCGGGGATCGAGAGCTTCTAGCCATTAAATTAGCACTTGAGGAATGGAGGCATCTGCTGGAGGGATCAAGTTCTCCTGTTATTATCTACACCGACCACAAGAACCTCTCCTACCTCCAGTCTGCCCAACGGCTGAATCCTCGCCAGGCCCGGTGGTCTCTGTTCTTTGCCCGATTTAATTTTGAGATTCACTTTCGTCCTGCCGATAAGAACATTAGGGCCGATGCTCTCTCTCGTTCCTCGGATGCCTCAGAAGTTGAACTCTCTCCGCAACACATCATTCCACCTGACTGCCTGATCTCCACTTCTCCTGCCTCCATCAGGCAGACTCCTCCAGGAAAGACCTTTGTTTCTCCTCGCCAACGCCTCGGAATCCTCAAATGGGGTCACTCCTCCCATCTCGCAGGTCATGCGGGTATCAAGAAATCTGTGCAACTCATCTCCCGCTTCTATTGGTGGCCGACTCTGGAGACGGATGTTGTGGACTTTGTGCGAGCCTGCACTATCTGTGCCCGGGATAAGACTCCTCGCCAGAAGCCCGCTGGTTTTCTTCATCCTCTGCCTGTCCCCGAACAGCCTTGGTCTCTGATTGGTATGGATTTTATTACTGATTTACCCCCTTCCCGTGGCAACACTGTTATTTGGGTGGTCGTTGATCGATTCTCCAAAATGGCACATTTCATCCCTCTTCCTGGTCTTCCTTCTGCGCCTCAGTTGGCTAAACAATTTTTTGTACACATTTTTCGTCTTCACGGGTTGCCTACGCAGATTGTCTCGGATAGAGGCGTCCAATTCGTGTCTAAAATCTGGAGGGCTCTCTGTAAACAACTCAAGATTAAATTAAATTTTTCTTCTGCATATCATCCCCAGTCCAATGGACAAGTAGAAAGGATTAACCAGATCTTGGGTGATTATTTGCGACATTTTGTTTCCTCCCGCCAGGATGACTGGGCAGATCTCCTCCCATGGGCCGAATTCTCGTATAACTTCAGGGTCTCTGAGTCTTCCTCCAAATCCCCATTTTTCGTGGTGTACGGCCGTCACCCTCTTCCCCCCCTCCCTACTCCCTTGCCCTCTGGTCTGCCCGCTGTGGATGAAATTTCTCGTGACCTTTCCATCATATGGAGAGAGACCCAAAAATCTCTCTTACAGGCTTCATCACGCATGAAGAAGTTCGCGGATAAGAAAAGAAGAGCCCCCCCCGTTTTTTCCCCTGGAGACAAGGTATGGCTCTCCGCTAAATATGTCCGCTTCCGTGTCCCTAGCTACAAGTTGGGACCACGCTATCTTGGTCCTTTCAAAATTTTGTGTCAAATTAATCCTGTCTCTTATAAACTTCTTCTTCCTCCCTCTCTTCGTATCCCTAATGCCTTTCACGTCTCTCTTCTCAAACCACTCATCCTCAACCGTTTTTCTCCCAAATCTGTTCCTCCCACTCCTGTTTCCGGCTCCTCGGACATCTTCTCGGTCAAAGAAATTTTAGCTGCCAAAAAGGTCAGAGGGAAAAAATTTTTTTTAGTGGACTGGGAGGGTTGTGGTCCTGAAGAGAGATCCTGGGAACCTGAGGACAACATCCTAGACAAAAGTCTGCTCCTCAGGTTCTCAGGCTCTAAGAAGAGGGGGAGACCCAAGGGGGGGGGTACTGTTACGCCGAGCGCTCCGGGTCCCCGCTCCTCCCCGGAGCGCTCGCTTCACTCTCCCCGCGGCAGCGCTCCGGTCACGTCCTCTGACCCGGGGCGCTGCGATTCCGCTGCCAGCCGGGATGCGATTCGCGATGCGGGTAGCGCCCGCTCGCGATGCGCACCCCGGCTCCCCTACCTGACTCGCTCTCCGTCTGTTCTGTCCCGGCGCGCGCGGCCCCGCTCCCTAGGGCGCGCGCGCGCCGGGTCTCTGCGATTTAAAGGGCCACTGCGCCGCTGATTGGCGCAGTGGTTCCAATTAGTGTGTTCACCTGTGCACTTCCCTATATCACCTCACTTCCCCTGCACTCCCTTGCCGGATCTTGTTGCCTTAGTGCCAGTGAAAGCGTTCCTTGTGTGTTCCTTGCCTGTGTTTCCAGACCTTCTGCCGTTGCCCCTGACTACGATCCTTGCTGCCTGCCCCGACCTTCTGCTACGTCCGACCTTGCTTGTGCCTACTCCCTTGTACCGCGCCTATCTTCAGCAGCCAGAGAGGTGAGCCGTTGCTAGTGGATACGACCTGGTCACTACCGCCGCAGCAAGACCATCCCGCTTTGCGGCGGGCTCTGGTGAAAACCAGTAGTGGCTTAGAACCGGTCCACTAGCACGGTCCACGCCAATCCCTCTCTGGCACAGAGGATCCACTACCTGCCAGCCGGCATCGTGACACTAGTCTAAGTAAATCTTAGCGCATTTTTAAATATGACCCCCTATGTTGCCTCCATGTTCCTTATTCCTCCCTAAGAACAATACTTCTAGGGGAGAACAGTTTGAAAGGAGGAACATGGAGGTACAATCTGGGCCCCTAGGTCCTCTGTTGTATACTGTATATATGCTTAAACCTGTTCTCATCTAAATTCATTTAAATTTTGGGGTAAAAATTGTCTTTAAAGAGGTTGTTAGATCATTAACACCTATTCCATATTCACAGGATAGGGGATAAGTGTAACATGTTGCAGGGCTTGACTTCTGGGACCCCCATGAGATCACAAATGGGCTCCCAAGTCTCCCATCGGAGGAAAGCAGTGGCCTTGCTTGTGCACTGTGGTTCCCTTCATTGCCTATGGGAGCTTCCAGGGATAGCCAAACAATGGGAGACCTGGGATTGCGTTTTCAATCTTTTGATGGGTGTGAGCAGTCAGGCCCCCCCAATCATACACTTATTCCAACAATTTCTGCTGGCAGAAACAAGAATCCGACATCCTGGATTTCAACCTTTCAAGTCCTATCATTTTCTTGTTCAAGTAGCACCATAGATATTGCCATTTACTTAACAAACACTTACAGTAAGTCTGTGTTCAACGTTGAGCAAAATATAAGATGGAACTTGTTAAGTCAGTTTCAGTGTTATATGCCTATTTTTTTTTTTTTTTTCAATAATGGGAAATCGTCTCCTAAGGGAAAGGTTTTTTGTTATCTGACAGTTTTTAGGTTCATCCCAGTTTTAAAACTTGACTAGTCAAATCCATGTGGGAATAATGGCTCAGACATTCAGTTCATGGAAAAGGAGTAAATCTACACGTAAAGTATCATTATCATTTGGAGTCAGCAACTTAATTTAGATGGAACATGGCTCCCGGATGCATCTAGTGCTTAGTGGAATTTTACAGAATATGATGTCCGTTTTTTACAGTAGGTTGTCATGGACATTGTTTACTGGCCACTACGTGCAATGGAAGTTTAACAATGCAGAATACAGTAGGTGGCATGATCTTGCATGAGGCATACCTAATTTAGGGAGACTGTTTACAACTGTTCCGCTATTTACAAGAGGCTATTTTAGCAATGACTCAGATTGCATCCTGTGCTGAATGAAGCACATACTTAAAAATATCACTTAAATAGGGATTACAGGAACACAGAAGAAACATGTTAAACAGAGCAAGCATAGGTCTAGACTTTCCTTTTAGGACCATATCCTTTATATCAGGAAACTCACAGTCAAAACTACTCTTTGCATAACTTGCCTCAGGTATGTGACAACTGAGTCGTGCTACTAAAACCCCAAGTTATAGTCTTGTTTATATCCAGGAGCAGGAAGCAGACATAATGCAGACTGAGCAAATACTTCCCTTAACTCATTTTGGTCTCAAACACCTTTCAATCACTTTGGACAATTATTATTTTAAATCATTAACTTTTTTTTTAAGGTTTCCATGGACATCATGATGGCCATAAGCTAAAACTACCAATCGACTGCCACATTTTATGTATGAAACTAGAGGCAATAGAATTGCTATAGAACATTTATCAATTCCATAACCATAGAGAAATCTATGTTATATTGACCACAGTGGTAATATGTGATGTCATGTCAACACCAAAGGCAAAATCCGCCAAGGGGTGAGAGAAGCGCTGTCTACTGAGCACTCAGGGAGGTAAGTATTGTGTTTGCCTTCAAGCTCAGTGAAGTGTTTTGTTTTGTTTTTATTTAATTTTTTTCTGGATCCACGAGTAATCTGCATCAAAATCAGCAACAAATGAGTTTTGTTGAAGATTTTGTCCTCCCCATTATATTGAATGGAAAAAAATCTGTCACAAATCTGTATCAAATCTGCAACAAGTCAATCCATGTTAGAAACTTGCATACCATGTATTTGGAAATCTGAACCACCTGTCAATTTCTGAACAGGGAAACTCATAAGTGTGTGAAAAAGATCCATTTTGCTGCTTCTGTATTTTCCTTCTTAAAATCTGGACAAAGAGAATACAGCAAACCAATCCAAAGGTATGGCCATGTGTAGTGATAATGCTGATTTAATTTCTACAATGGAAAATGCACACCAAATAGTGCAGATATTGGTGTGGAAATTGTTCAAATTTTCGCCAGAAGACTTTAGTAGTTTAAAATAAATATATAAAAAATAAAATAAAAATGCAGTGGGGGACTTATCCAAAGCAGTCTGCACTATTTCACCCACTAAATAAATGGAGACCTTACAAAAACCACTTGAACAGAGGTCAAAATCAGTCTTTTGACCTCCATCGGGTAGCTGGGATATGTAGACTTGGTGTGAAAAGAGCCATACTGCGGCATGTTATGTACTCACTTTTTCTCTTCTCCCTCTCTTTCAGAATGGCTTCCAGCCACTTCTGTTTGTCCTCTGGGGTCTTTGCCATACACACAAACCACTTGTTCTTTGCTGTGTTGTGTATCTTCCAGCCATTGACTACAAGATTACCACTGCTATGGAAATCAGCTAAAAAAGACAAGAATATATATCATTCTTATAAAGACTTATAAAGACAATAATACCTTGAGCATATCAGTAACACATGGTACATGGCAATAAACATACATTAAAGTTGAAAAGACTGCTTACCAAAACAAAGATATAACCTGTAAAAATTTAAAGGGGTATTACAGCACTTAAAAGGAGAGTGGGTAAGTGTCTGATCATGGGGGAACCATCGAAGGGACCCAATGAACTCCAGAATGGGGCTTTGGCTCTCCATACTGCATTGACTGGTGTGCATTGTCTGTTGTCTACAGTCTATTGTCTACAGTGCTCAGGTATCTCCAGTGACAATGCATGGAGGGTGTGCTGACAGTGCTTCATGCAGCGGAGAGAGCTGGGGCCCCGTTCTGGAGATTACAAGGTCCCAACAATCGGACCCCTTGTGATCAGGCACGCGATAGGGGATACATTTTTAAATGCTGGAATACTTCTTTAAGTTTTTGGTCACCAGCATATCAAGGGTTGTATTACACTAAATACACAATGAGAGGAATTTATTAAATATTTAATTCAGATTTAATCTAGTACTTAATGCAAACTTAGACTACACAGTTTTTAAATGCACCAAATTTACAAAATAGAAAAATAAATTAGGATATAAAATACTAAAATACTACCACAAATTGTTACAAAATTAATAATAGTAACTGCATGGAAAATAGTCACTGTATCACAATTGTATCACTGTTTGTCTGACACTTTTGTGATACAGTGGCTCTTTTTGATACATTAACAATTTATGGTGGTCTAATAAGCATGTTATATTTTTATTTTTCTATTTTATATTGTTTTACCTTTAGCGGGTATTGTATATAAGCATGGTGCTGTTAACTTGCAGGATTATGGGGTTACTAGAGTTCTTCCTAATATCTACTCTAAAGTATGAAAGGAGTCGGGTGTTTTAGTTTTCAATAGATTTGTAAAGAACAGCAAGATCCCAGTGAAACAAGCCAGAAGTGCTAATTAAAATGGTCGGCGGTAAGAAGCTGACATTACAAGGAGAGAACTTCTTTCATTTTATTTATCAGACATTATAACAGCTAATAGGTTGACATCTTTGAAAGAATAATAAAATGGGAGAAAAAAATATTACATAAAACCTTGAAGATCAGCCTCAGAGAATGTACCAAAAATCATAACATCTTGGATACAAAGCAATCCATAATTTCATTGCGTTATATACATTTCAATTCTCAACATACTCCTTCTTACCAGTGACACTAGGACCATGCGATCAGTGACTTGATGTGCCTAATGGTGTTTTATATTTTGTATTGCTATTTTGCTGCTGTTAAAGGGATATTCCTGTTATTAAAGGTTAGGGGATAACTACTGGGACCCCACCATTCCCAAGAAAGGAGGACAAATGTCCTCTGAATGAATGGTGTAACAGTGCGCAGGTGCTGCCAGTGCTCCATACATTCTCTATGAGGCTTCCAAATATTGCCTTGCACTAAGCTGGTGCTGGCCAGGATAGGAACAACAGGAGCCCAGGATCATTGGGATGAATGCTTTATTGCAACGTGTTTCGCTGCGCATCCTGTTGTTCCTATCCTGGTCAGCGCCGGCTAATTCCTGAGCTCCTCTGAAGTCTTGGTTTACAATATATGTTCACATCAGGAAGGCAGCAGACGGGATATTTGCTTCCCATACAAACACTCTCCATTGTTGTGTATGCAGGTACACAAACCAAGTTGGTAAGCAACTGCCTATCCCCTCTACTAGATTACTGGTGATACTCGACATGGACCACCTCTGCTTTTCTTTTTAGCACTAGGCTGGTCAATTTTCTTTGCTCTTGAGATCAGTTGGGACCCCACCAATAAGGCTGAGTTCACATATATCAGTGCCCGGAATAGTTTCTCTCCGGCGTGCACTGGAGGGATACTTACAAAAGTAGTGATCCCATTTATTTGAATGGGACAGTTCACAATTATCCAGCACCACAATTTGGACGCCGGATGCCATACAACTGATGATAACTGATGCACATTGTCATTAGTTGTGGCAACAGTTGCATGCATCGAGATCTAGGCTGAGTTCACCTATGCCAGATGCCAGACATCTGAACCCAGCCTGAGTTATCTTGTATCCTATATTTTTTGTTTATTTGTGTAAAATAAGTCTGAAACTTGGATAATGAGAAGAGCCCTTCAAGGCGTGTGATATATCTTACAAAAACGTGTGTAAAAATTAAAGTAGCCTTGTACATACGCTGTATTCATGATTATTACTGATCCTGAGTTACAGCATGTAACATAGTCCAGAACTGTGCTAACTTCAGAGCTGAAATCTTGCTGCGTTCTCTGCTTGTCTGTGTAGAGCTTGTTTTGGCGATTTATTGCGAAAAAATATCTAACTGTCCAGCCTCTCATTTAAACTGTTTTGATCAAATCTGCCAGAAGACAATATTGATGACTGTGTTCCAATGGCAACCAGGAGAATTCTGAATGCACCACTGGGTTCTAATAAAGACTGTAATTCATGACCAATGCAATATAAATAAGGCAAATACTGTATGTACAGTAGATTCCACTATATACATATGCTATACGCTGTAAAAGTCTAAACTTACTAGACTATTTCTTTCTCTACCATTTCTTAAATTCATTCAAATATATATAGTTCTGAAAGAAAGCAAGGGCTTTGGGCAAGAAAACACTTTATTTTACAAAAATATTAGCTTGTTGATCTTCTCGACTATGTAATGAAGGCCGGTTATGGATATTAATGAAGTGATTTCAAGCCATGTTTAATATTCCAGAATTGTTTCCTGGAAGATTCCCGAGAACATATTCTTCTTAGGCACCTTAGTACATGTATTTCCTTAACTTTTTTTTTTAAAGTATTCTATTTATATTTAAAGTCAATCTGTCAGCAGAAAAATTCAGGTATTAACTGCTGAAAGTATTAGGGAGGCATTAGAGCCAGGAGACCTATGTAACCTTTGTGGCCTCAAACTGCTACAAATATCTTTTTTTTAATGCTGCCAAGTGTCAAGGAGGCTTTCCTAAGACCCTGCAGTGCCTGGGCTGGACTCCTTCCCACATCTTGACAGACAGGGCTTTGCTTCCAGTGCCGAGCCCTGTCAGAATCTTGCTTACGTGCCATGTTTTCAGTCAAGAGCACTATACTGTGTCAAGATTCTTACAGATTGTGATTTTCCTGCTGACTGATTCACTTCTTTCTTTTATATCCAACTGCAATAAAAATATTCTTTAAAATGTGTTCAAGTATGTGTTCAAAATTGAAAGACAATGTAACCAGTATCACTGTCTTAAGTGACATTAAGGGTAAATAAAGTGAAAGGGTCATTAGATCACCGGTTTCCATAACTATTATCCCTACTATAGTTTAGGGATATTATAAGATACCTTTATATTATAATATATATATATATATATATATATATATATATATATATATATATATATATATATATAATAAAATAATAATAATATAATATATTATAAGATACCTTTAGGGCCTATGGAATATATTTTGTACAGCTAACAGGTAGTAAGGTTAATGGAGCACAACGGGGCAGCTTTAATATTTCAAATGTATCAGAATTCTGGCTTTATTTGTGGCAAAAGGAAATTGTTACACATGCCTTATAAAAAAATGATTTGTTATTATTATATTGTGAGTTTTAGACACTTTTTGCCCCTTATTAACAAGGCAATGTGCTATGCTTTGCAAAGAGGGTGTGATTTAGTGACACAGGGCATTGATTCTGGAACAGAATATTGCCATAATGTAAATAATCAGAGGCACAGTGTGACAATATTATAGTCAGGGGCATGTTGTGTTGCAGTATTATATTCAGGGGTACAGAGTGTGGCAGTATTATATTCAGGGGTACAGTGTGTGGTACTATTAAAGTCAAGGGTACAGGGTGTGGCAGTTTTTAGTCCATTCAGGGACAGTAGATTTATATCCTCCACACTATAGTCACATATTTTACCCTGTGACTTATTAAGGTAATAATAATGTTCTACAACAGGCAGCACCTCTTTCTTTCTTTGCACTGCGGCCACTAGGCGAACCAGGTCGTAGCATTCAGCTCAGACCTTCACCTGATGGCTTATGACCTGAATACGTGAAGGACCCCTGGTTAAGGGCACTGGAGAAGGTCTGATCTCTGTATGATATGTCAAGAGATTTTCTGGTGGATTTCCTTTTAAAAATAGAAAAAGCAAAGGCTTCTGGGCCCCAAAGCAACATCAATAATAGGGTGTGGCCCCTTAATAATAATGCAAACCCATCTGTCATTTATAATATTTGGCAAAAAGACCTTTGGGATCCGGTGTGACTGCTACCTTGGCACATCCTAGAGCTACCCTTTCTGAGCAAAGGTAACATGTAAAGCAATTTTTTTCTGTGTGTATTTATGTACTGTACAGTATATACAGTGGGGATCAAAAGTTTGGGCACCCCAGGTAAAAATTTGTATTAATGTGCATACAGAAGCCAAGGAAAGATGGAAAAATCTAAAAATTACAGATTAGACATTCCTAGAGTAGGTCAACAAAAGTTAGATTTTATTTCCATCATTTACACTTTCAAAATAACAGAAAACAAAAAAAAATGGTGTCTGCAAAAGTTTGGGCACCCTGCAGAATTTATAGCATGACCTGCCCCCTTTGCAAAGCTGAGACCTGCCAGTGTCATGGATTGTTCTCAATCATCATCTGGAAAGACAAGGTGATGTCAATCTCAAAGGTTTTAAATGCCCAGGCTCATCTGACCTTGCCCCAACAATCAGCACCATGGTTTCTTCTAAGCTGTTGTCTAGAAATCTGAAACTGAAAATAGTTGACGCTCACAAAGCTGGAGAAGGCTATAAGAAGATAGCAAAATGTTTTCAGATGTCAATATCCTCTGTTCGGAATGTAATTAAGAAATGGCAGTCATCAGGAAAAGTTAAAGCAAGATTTGGAAGACCAAGAAAAATATCGGACAAAATATCAGTTGTGGTACACTATTCCACTATAAAAGATACTTGTACAAATATGGTCTTCATGGAAGAGTCATCAGAAGAAAACCTCTTCTACGTCCTCACCACAAAAATCAGCGTTCGAACTTTGCAAATGAACATATAGACAAGCCTGATGCATTTTGGAACAAGTTATGTGGACCAATGAGCTTAAAATTGAACTTTTTGGCCGGAATGAGCAAAGGTACGTTTGGAGAAGAATGAGAACATAATTTAATGAAAAGAACCGCTGTCCAACTGTTAAGCATGGGGGTAGATCAATCATTCTTTGGGGTTGTATTTCAGCCAGTGGCACAGGGAACATCTCAGGAGTAGAAGCAAATTTTGTATGCTAACTTGATGCCATCTGTGAAAAAGCTGAAGTTAAAGAGACGATGGCTTCTACAAATGGATAATGATCCTAAACACACCTCGAAATCCACGGGGGATTACATCAAGAGACGTAAACTGAAGGTTTTGCCATGGCCTTCACAATCTCCTGATCTCAACATAATTGAAAATCTATGGATAGACCTTAAAAGAGCAGTGCGTGACAGACAGCCCAGAAATCAGAAAGAACTGGGCGCTCGCCTTCCACTGACATGGCTGCTGGGGAGGGATGGGGTGGCAGGAGCAGTACCAGCTCCATCAGCAGCAGCCTGAGTCTACAGTCGCTGATGAGTAGCTTTCTTCACCTTCATAGTGAAGCAACTCATCAGCAGCAGGTAGACCTGGAGCAGGACTTGAACCAGCAGGTGATGGCATACCTTGACATGACCATGCCAACACACCTTGAAGATCCGCTGGACTTCTGGGCAGCCAAACTTGATTTGTGGCCACAACTAGCAGAGTTTACTCTGGAAAATCTGTCCTGTCTCGCCAGTGGTGTACCATCAGATCAGGTGTTTAGTGTGGCAGGGGCCATAGTAATCCTAAGGAGAACTCGTCTGTCCATGATGTGGAGAGACTGACCTTTGTGAAGATGAATCAGGCATGGATCAGCTAGGATTTCCACCCACCAATGCCTGATACATTAGAGTAGATTAACTATGGTGCCAATGCTCCCCAGTTACAGACATTCTTCGCCATGAGACACCAAGTAAGTACTGAGGAAATGAATTAGCTAAAACGTAACTTTTCTTAGGATAAAATATATGTACTCAAGATTTTTTTTTTATCAAAAGGAAAGGTGAGCAAAAAACACCATGTGCCACCTATACCACCAAGTATTGATGTGATGCAAAGATCTCTAAAATGTGGAAGGGAACAATGTATGGTCCACTGTAACCGGTGGGGGTAAAAACTTCTCCTGTAAGGCCCTACTCTCGCCCTATTAATTCCCTTCTAGGCAAGTGTCACTCGTCCAAAAAAGGATGGCCCCACACAGGAACATCTCCCTATTTCCCCCTACAAACACTGCCATTTCTCAGGGTTTTTAAGTGGAAATAGAGAGAGTTTTCTGTGTGGGGCCGCCCTTTTTAGGGTGAGTAGCACTTGCCAATAAGGGAATTAATAGGGCGAGAGTAGAGCCTTACACTGGAAGTTTTTACCCCTACCGGTTACAATGGTCCATACGCTGTTCCCTTCCATCTTTTAGAGGTCTTTGCATCACATCAATACTTGGTGGTGTAGGTGGCACATGGTGTTTTTGCACACCTTTCCTTTTGTTTGATTTAAAAAAAAAAATTGGGGCCATATATTTTATCCTAAGCATATTATTAAAAGTTAAGTTTTATGTAATGCATATCCTCAATAATTACTTGTGCACACTAACACTTTTACAAATGAGACCGTTTTCTTCTGCCTACCTTCCTCAGCTACTATTCTGATCCTGCCACCCACCTGATGCCACACATCTGATGCCAAGTTCTCCTTTTTTCACACACCTTCATCACCGGGTACTGGTATTGCCACCCACCGCACCGCTCTGTCACCGGGTCACTTTCAGGCCTCCTGATGCTGCTGCCCCCTCCAGGCTGTCTCATTTTGCCACCATATGTTCTCCTCATGCTGATACCACCTCCAGGCTGGCTCATTCTGCCACCATATGTTCTCCTCATGCTGATGCCAGCTCCAGGTTGTCTCATTCTGCCACCATATGTTCTCCTAATGCTGCTGCCAACTCCAGGCTGTGTCATTAAGCCACTATTTGTTCTCCGCATGCTGTTGCCACCTCCAGGCTGTGTCATTCAGCCACTATATGCAGCCGCTTACTCAATGCTGTTTCCTTCAGGCACTATATGGTCTCCTTATGCTGCTGTCATCTCCACGCTGTGTCATTCAGCCACTATATGTTCTCCTCAGGCTGCCGCCAACTCCTTGCTGTGTCATTCAGCCACTATCTGTTCTCCTCATGCTGCTGCAAACTCCAGGCTGTGTCATTCAGCCACTATGTGGTCTCCTCATGCTTCCGCCAACTCCACACTGTGTCATTCAGCCACTATATGGTCTCCTCATGCTGCCAACACCTCCACACTGTGTAATTCAGCCACTATATATTTTCCTCATGCTGCTGCGATCTCCACGCTGTGTCATTCAGCCACTATATGGTCTCCTCCTACTGATGCCACCTCCAGGCTCTGTCATTGTGCCGCTCTGCAACAGTGATTCTAATAGCGACACCTCTGATCTGCATGTCATACTGAATAACAGTATTATTTCACTAACCGAGCACACACCCTTTGCGTGTTACAACAAGAAAAAGCATTCTACACCCCTATTGAGGTTTTCTGTAGGCCAGAAATAGCCGTCTTTAATAGTGATTCGCCGCGAATCGAACCAAACTAAATTTTTTCAGCCAAATCCAATTTTTCTAAATATTTGCTCATCTCTAGTATATTTCTAACATACATTGGTTACAAAAAGGGAATTTTTTTTGTCCCTGCAGCTACTGCCTGTGTGTCTCTGTGAGGAGACCAAATACAGGACATGAGGGTGGACAAGCAGGGCTCTGTGCAGTGAAGACAACCAGAGCTCTGTGCAGTGAGGACAAGAAGGTCTCTGTACACTAAGGACAAGCGGGGCTCTGTACACTGAGAACAAGCAGGGCTCTGTGCACAGAGGACAAGAAGGGCTCTGTGCACTGAGGACAATCACAGCTCTGTGCACTGAGGACAAGCAGGGCTCTGTACACTGAGGACAAGCAGGGCTCTGTACACTAAGGAGAAGCAGGGCTCTGTACACAGAGGACAAGCAGGGCTCTGTACACTGAGGACAAGCAGGGCTCTATACACTGAGGACAAGCAGGGCTCTGTACACTGAGGACAAGCAGGGCTCTGTACACTGACGACAAGCAGGGCTCTGTACACTAAAGAGAAGCAGGGCTCTGTGTACTGAGGACAAGCAGGGCTCTGTACACTGAGGACAAGCAGGGCTATGTACACTAAGGAGATGCAGGGCTCTGTGCACTGAGGACAAGCAGGGCTATGTACACTAAGGAGAAGCAGGGCTCTGTGCACTGAGGACAAGCAGGGCTCTGTGTACTGAGGACAAGCAGGGCTCTGTGTACTGAGGACAAGCAGGGCTCTGTGCACTGAGGACAAGTAGGGCTCTGTACACTGAGGACAAGCAGGGCTCTGTACACTAAAGAGAAGCAGGGCTCTGTGTACTGAGGACAAGCAGGGCTCTGTGCACTGAGGACAAGCAGGGCTCTGTACACCGAGGACAAGCAGGGCTCTGTGCAGTGAGGCTCTGAGACATGCTCCCCGCTCACAAATCAGGATGATTGACATGCCAGGAGTTTGCACAGTGCACTGCTTGTTCCACCCTAACTTCCTGTATTTGGTCTCCTCACAAAGACACACAGACAAAAGCTGCAGGAACAGCATTTTTTCACCCAAAAATATACAATTTTTTTTTTAACCAATGTATATTACAATGATACATATAATAGTATTATCTACATTATATAACAAGTGTTTGCTAACGACAGGTACACTTTAAGATCTAAAAGTCTATAGACATGCTTATAGGTGTAACAATGGTTATCTTTAGTGCATGAACCTGATAGATCAGTGTGTCGTGTCGAGATAACGTAATGCACTAGGGTTCAAGATAAGGCCAGTAATTGAGAAGCAATGTTAAACTTAGCTCAGTGTAATGCATTTTGATAATGTAAAGCTCTCCTGAAGTCGGTTTAAGTTATCCCAAGGGATAAGACATGCAATGTCTGTAAGCTAAATACACATGGTCCAGAAGACAGAAGCCATATACAACATATTTAGGACCCCTTTAACTTTTTAAATTCTGGACATACTGTAGTGTTATAGAATAGAGAAATGAGGGCTAACAATATTCACTAGAAGAAGCCAGAATGCAGGCGCTTCTTGTATGCTCAAGCTGGGAAGTGTCAGCTTCTTCCAGAATTTATTAGCAAGTCTATCAGGAAATGGATGACTAAATGTTCCATCTCCAAGCCATTCTCCTGTTTCCAACAGATGTGTGTTTGTATGTTTCCAGGGAGAAAAATTAACAATTGTCTGCCCTATTGTGCAGCCACATTCCTGAATTCAAAGGCAGAATATTTGCTATTGGAGCATTAGTTACATTAGCACTTAATACGTTATCCACAAAGGCAATAGGCAAATAAATATATACATTAGGCTATCGGAAATCACAAAGTTGCTGTCCATTTGATAACATAGATATATTTAACCTTTTTTTTAATCAAAAACGTATATTGCCCTATTTGAGTGTGTGCAGTATGGATAGTGCAGCATAGAATAAGATTATACAGGTATTGAGAGAGAGCACATGCTATCTAGGCATATATTCTGTTGACTTTCTAGTATAGTTGTTGAAATTAGATCCTTAAACTTAAGTGATCAACCAGTAATATCCTGTAATGCTGGGTTCACATGCAGTATTTTAGTTAGTATTTAGTCATCATTTTAAGCTGTATTTTAACCTGAAACCAGGAGTAAAACTGACAGGAAAGAAAATTATAATTTAAAGATTTCAACTTTTTTTTTTTGGTGTTGACTAAAATACTGCCCCTAAACATCTTATCCCCTAGCAGGCTCCGCCCCCTCGTGATGTCCCACCCCGCCCCCTCAATGCATTAAGGGGCGGGGATTGATGTCATGAGGGGGCAGGGCCATGACATCACGATCCTCCGGACCCTGCATCGCCAATCATCAGGCATGGGGCGAAGCTCCCTCCGTGCACCAGATAACACGGGGTGCTGCAGGAGAGATCGCGGGGGTTTCTGGTGGCAGGACCTCCGTGATCAGACATCTTTTCCCCTATCCTTTGGATAAGGGATAAGATGTCTAGGGTCAGAGTACCTCTTTAAGACTGAAGGGAATTCAATCATCTGATGAAGTCTACTAACTTTTAAGGGTGCATTCACATAACGATTGGGGCAAATGGCAGCCGGATCTGGCTGTCCTATGCTCCAATCATGATGTGAATAGTGTTGCTCGCAAATATTCGCAATGCAAATTTTATTCGCGAATATAGCACTATATATTCGTAATTACGAATATCCTTTTTTTTTTTTCACAGTACACATCATAGTGATCATCCCTCTCTGCTTCCAACTTGTGTGGTGTAAAGAAGGCTCTAATACTACTGTGTGAGACTGGCGTGCGAATTTTCGCATATGCTAACCTTCGCATATGCAAATTTGTGTGTGCGCTAATTTTCGCATATGCGAAAATTAGCATATGCGAAAATAAAACACGAATATTACGAATATGCGAATTTAGCAAATATATGACGAATATTCGTCCATATATTCGCGAAATATCGCGAATTCAAATATGGCCTATGCAGCTTAAAGTATTTTTTTTTATATGTAACTCAGTACCTAATCCTGACCATGTACATCAAATTTTTATTTCTATATTACCTATATTTATTATAAAAATACCTCTTTCCATTAGCTCACAGTGTTAGAAATCCTCTCGGGGAAAGGGGTGCGTCTTTCCTTGTGGTTTTGAGAGGTGATTGGTGGGTCTGCTCGTGCAGCCGTCCATGAGTCATCTCTGCTGCAGGACTGGTTAGTGTCTCAGTAGGTATGGGGACCCCTAGTGGTGGGATTTTCAGGAGACATTGGCCCCGATTTACTATTGTAAACCCGACATGTTTTGTCGGGTTGTGCGCCAGATTCTGAAAACCCGACCAACTCTCTATTTTACTGAGAAAACCCAAAAGAGGGGTGTGGCCACAAAAAAGGGTGCGTGTACGCAACATTTTCACAAAAAATCTACATATTTACTAAGGTTTCCACAGAAAATGTGGTGCATTTGAGCTGAGGAAAATCCTACATATCAGAGCATGTGTAAAAAAAGCAAAGTGTAAGGAAAAGTGTAAAATATAGGGAAACCTTAGTAAATACTGTGGGAAAAAATTTTAGGGAATTAAAACCCACAAAGAAAACTACACTCCACTCTTAGTAAATTGGGGCCAAAATATAAATAAATAAATAAACAACCATATTACAAAAGGTCTTTAATTTTCATACATAATAACATATAAAGAGTTTATGGATTTACAGTGCCCATTTAACACTGATATTAACAGATCTTTAGTCCATGTAAAGATCTACAAATCCAAATTTCCATAAGAGAGGTTGTATAAGTTATGGAAGGTGAAATTTCTAAGTTTAGAAAACCAAAGTTTTTAAAAATATAAGTAGACTAATCTGGTCCGTGTCGGTGGACCGATTCTAGGTTGCTACTAGTATTCACCAGAGCCCGCCGCAACCGGCAACGGCTCAACCTCGCTGACTGCTGAGAAGGCGTGGGACAGAAGGACTAGGCAGAGGCAAGGTCAGACGTAGCAGAAGGTCGGGGCGGCAAGGTTCGTAGTCAATGGAGATAGCAGAAGGTCTGGAACACAGGCTTTGGACAACACTGAACACTTTCTCTGGCACAAGGCAACAAGATCCGGCAAGGAAGGGAAGGGGAAGTGAGGTTATATAGACAGGGAGTAAGTGGAAGCTAGTTAGACTGATTGGGCCAGGCACCAATCATTGGTGCACTGGCCCTTTAAATGTTAGAGAGCTGGCGCGCGCGCGCCCTAGAGAGCGGAGCCGCATGCGCCAGAATGTGACAGCGGGGACCGGGACGGGTAAGTGGCTTGGGATGCGATTCACGAGCGGGCGCGTCCCGCTATGCGAATCGCATCCCTGTCGTCAATGACAGTGCAGCACTCCCGGTCAGCGGGTCTGACCGGGGCGCTGCAGAGAGGAGAACGCCGTGAGCGCTCCGGGGAGGAGCAGGGACCCGGAGCGCACGGCGTAACAGTACCCCCCCCCTTAGGTCTCCCCCTCTTTTTGTCTCCTTGTCCCTTCAAATGAGACGAGAACATAGGGGACGCCTCTTAAGTTTCCTTCCGGAACAAAAAGAAGTCCTGGGTAGCTATATCAGCGGCAGGTAATCCAGAAGAAGTGGGAATGGGGAGGGGGGGCAGAGGGTGAAGATTGTCACGGGGCAGATTGCTACCAGGAAGGGGGCTATGAGGAGCAGATGTGAGGCATCGTTTGTGACAAGCAGGACCCCAATTCTTGATCTCCCCGGTGGTCCAGTCAAGGGTAGGAGAATGGCGTTGGAGCCATGGCAGACCGAGGAGGACTTCAGAGGTGCAGTTGGGCAAAACAAATAATTCAATTTTTTTGTGATGCAGTCCAATGCTCATAAGCAGGGGTTCTGTGCGGTAACGCACAGTGCAGTCCAATTTTGCTCCGTTGATGGAAGAAATGTAGAGCGGCTTGACGAGACGGGTCACTGGGATGCTGAACCTATTGACAAAAGAGGCCAGAATAAAATTTCCAGCAGAACCAGAGTCCAAGAAGGTCACAGCTGAGAAGGAGGAGTTGGCAGAAGGAGAAATCCGGACGGGTACAGTGAGACGTGGAGAAGCAGAATTCACACCAAGGGACGCCACTCCCATTTGAACAGGGTGCGTGCGTGCGTTTCCCAGACGTGGAGGACGAATAGGGCAATCCACCAAGAAATGTTCGGTACTAGCGCAGTACAGACATAAATTTTTATCTCTGCGGCGAGTCCTCTCTTCATGGGTCAGACGAGACCGATCCACTTGCATAGCCTCCTCGGCAGGAGGCACAGGGGTAGATTGCAAAGAATACTGGGAGAGAGGTGCCCAGACATCAAGGTCCTTTTTCTGGCAGAGCTCCTGGTGTCTTTCAGAAAAACGCTTGTCGATGCGGGTGGCCAAAAGGATAAGTTCTGACAGGTTAGCTGGAATTTCTCGTGCGGCAAGTACATCTTTGATGTTGCTGGATAGGCCTTTTTTAAAGGTCGCGCAGAGGGCCTCGTTGTTCCAAGATAATTCAGAGGTGAGGGTACGAAATTGGATGGTGTATTCGCCTACTGAAGAATTACGCTGGACCAGGTTCAGCAGAGCAGTCTCGGCAGAAGAAGGTCGGGCTGGTTCCTCGAAGACACTACGGACTTCAGCGAAGAAGGACTGGACTGAGGCTGTGGCAGGATCATTGCGGTCCCAGAGCGGTGTGGCCCAAGACAAGGCCTTTCCAGAGAGAAGACTAACTACGAACGCCACCTTAGACCGTTCTGTAGGAAATTGGTCCGACAACATCTCCATATGTAGGGAACATTGAGACAGGAAACCACGGCAGAGTCTAGAGTCCCCATCAAATTTGTCCGGCAGGGACAAGCGGAGGCTAGGAGCGGCCACTCGCTGCGGAGGAGGTGCAGGAGCTGGCGGAGGAGATGGTTGCTGCTGTAGCAGTGGCAGAAGTTGCTGTAACATGGCGGTCAACTGCGACAGCTGCTGTCCTTGTTGGGCAATTTGCTGAGATTGCTGGCCGACCACCGTGGGTAGGTCAGCGAGACTTGGCAGCTGCACCTCAGCGGGATCCATGGCCAGATCTACTGTTATGATTCGGCAAGCTGGATGTGGATCCTCTGTGTCAGCGAGGGATTGGCGTGGACCGTGTCGGTGGACCGGTTCTAGCTACGTCTGAAAGCTTTAGGGTGCATTCAGACGTAGCGACTAGCACATCGCTTCAGTGTGTCTGCTCGTAGCTCTGAGCAGGCACATCTAAAGGCACCATGCAGCGGTCCTTCAGAGACAGATCCACAGCGTAAAATAAGCTGTGAATCTACTTGTCTGAACGGACGAGCAGACACACTGCGATGTGAGAGTTGCCGTGCGCATGTGTATACCGCGCATGCGCAGTGACCTACGCATCGCTTTAGTTTGTCTGCTTGTAGAGGTGTATTGCCATTCCAAGCAGGCACCTGTAAAGGAAGCATACAGCGGTCCTTCAGTGGCGGATCCACAGCATAATACGCGCTGGGGATCCGCTCGTGTGAACGTAGCCTTAGAGTACATTCACACGTGCGTATTTTTGCTGCAGATCTGCTGCTGCAGATTTTGCTGCCTATTTACTTTAATGGGAAGCAAAATCTGCTGAAGCAAATCTGTTGCAGATCTGCAAATATGCAGGTGTTAACGCACCCTTAAAATGTAATTTGCCCTTAGCTGATGAATTACAAAGCCAAAAAGAAGCCATGCAAATGGTATTTGTCGATTGTGTAATTGGCAACTAGTACACCTATGATCTTGTTTGCTGTGGTAACTGTTATCATTCGGCAAGCTGTAGGTGGATCCTCTGTGTCAGCGAGGGATTGGCGTGGACCGTGTCGGTGGACCGGTTCTAGGTTGCTACTGGTATTCACCAGAGCCCGCCGCAAAGCGGGATGGTCTTTCTGCGGCGGTAGCAACCAGGTTGTATCCACCGACAACGGCTCAACCTCGCTGACTGCTGAGAAGGCGTGGGACAGAAGGACTAGGCAGAGGCAAGGTCAGACGTAGCAGAAGGTTGGGGCAGGCGGCAAGGTTCGTAGTCAATGGAGATAGCAGAAGGTCTGGAAAACAGGCTTTGGACAACACTAAACGCTTTCTCTGGCACAAGGCAACAAGATCCGGCAAGGAAGGGAAGGGGAAGTGAGGTTATATAGACAGGGAGCAGGTGGAAGCTAGTTAGACTGATTGGGCCAGGCACCAATCATTGGTGCACTGGCCCTTTAAATCTTAGAGAGCTGGCGCGCGCATGCCCTAGAAAGCGGAGCCGCGCACGCCAGAACGTGACAGCCGGGGACCGGGACGGGTAAGTGGCTTGTGATGCGATTCGTGAGCGGGCGTGTCCCGCTATGCGAATCGCATCCCCATCGTCAATGTCAGTGGAGCGCTCCCGGTCAGCGGGCGCTGCAGAGAGGAGAACGCCGCAAGCGCTCCGGGGAGGAGCAGGGACCCGGAGCGCTCGGCGTAACAGTAACTCAAGAAACCACCATGAAGACATAAAGTTGTACATGATAATCACCCCCAAAATGTGGCAGCAGTGTCATGTAAAAGAGCAGTTGTAATGTGCTCTACTTTAAAGGGGTACTCCACCGCTAAACAGCTTATCCACTATCCCTTTGGATAGATGTTTGATTGCAGGGATCTCCCCGCTGAGACCCCATTACGATCTCCATGCAGCACCTGGCATTTTAAACAGTATCTTTAGATCGCTGGGTTCCCGCGGCAGGAGATGTGACATCAGGCCATGCCCCCTCATGACGTCACGCCAAGCACCCTCCATTCACGTCTATGGGAGGGAGCATGACGGCCATATTGTTTAAGGGCACGTTCCCACGTGCCGTATTTTGCTGCTGCATATCAGCTGCATATTTTGCTACCCATTGACTTCAATGGGAAAGAAAATATGCAGCAAAAAATATGCAGCAGCAAATACGCTGCAAAATACGGCACGTGGGAACGTGCCCTTAAACAGTATGGCCGTCATGCTCCCTCCCATAGACGTGAATGGATACGGCACGTGGGAACGTGCCCTAAAATGCCGGGTGCTGCATGGAGAGGATCCCATTGGCGGTACCCCTACGATAAGGCATCTTTTCCCCTACCCAAAGGATGTCTAGGGGAGGGGTACCCCTTTAAGGTTGTCTACTGTTCTATTAGAAAAGAGTTGTATGAGATTATTTCCAGAAACAGCATCATTGTCCATAGGTTGATTGTACTAATATTGTTACTAAGACTCACTTACTTAAAGGGAGCCTGTCACCATTAAAATGTCATCTAATATATCCATATCATGTTGTAGAGCAGGAGGAGCTGAGCAGATTCATATAAATCTTTGTGGGAAAAGATTTAGCATAATTTATTACTTATTAACTGCAATGCCTGTTCTTTCTATTTTCAGGAGTCTAGTGGAAAGTGTCAACCAATGATAGGACCACCCACTGGACTCCTATCCATACAAATCAGAGGGAAAAAAAGGGTGACAGGTTACTTTTAAAATTGGCTGAGCTGTAAAAAAAAAAGCATAATTTAGGAGTTGTTTCAAGGGGGAAAAAAAAAGAAGATACCTTCTTAGCATTTTGGACACAGCATGTGCCATTAGATTTTTTTTTGGCACCTTGCTCATCTCTATGGTTCCATTCACTTAATGTTCAAACAGCACCACACCTGTGCTTAGGTTGTGTGTGGTATTACAACTTAGCTCCATTCAATTGAATGAATGAGCTGCAATACCTCAACCAATCTAAGAACAGGGGTCGTAATTTTTTTTAAAAGAAATGTTATTTTTCTAATCCTGAACCACTTAACCTAGTAAGAATCTGCAAAGAATTTAGAACTGAAAACCACCGGTAATAGAATTATAATCACTAGACAAGGACAAATGTACATCTATTAAATAGATAAATATTGGAATTGATTTCAGCAAATTGTGTAACAACAGAATATCAATGGAATTTGTGTTAATTGTTTTTAAGTAAAAAATGTTGTTTTATCCAGTATATTCCCTATCCATATTTAGTCTAATAGGAAATGAAGTGGTGAAAATTGAGTGGTCAGTATTGAAAAAGTGACCACATGTCAAAGATCAGGACTATTTGTACGCTCTCAGAGCTACTGTAATCCTCTGTGTGGTAAGTAATACAATTTATAAGTAACAGCATCAATATGCAATTTGTAATACAGATGAAGCACCCAGAGCAAAAACGTTAATAATGTCGCAGTCAAGTCATATTTCCAATTATTAATACATCAATAAATAAGACTTTACTAGCTGCTGCATAAAGTGACATAAATTGTGCTGTAAGTACAGCAATGAAACATCTCTGTTTATTCAGCCATTTGTTTTGTTATACAGTAGTTGATTTGTATAGGTAAAGAGAGTATATGACCAACTATACGTATGCCAGTGTTACATAATGCACAACAGAATGAGAGAAATGCTTCAATTGTTTACTAGAATTTATTTACTTTTTTATTTGACTTTTAAGTTTAAAGGGGTACTCCGACGCTAAGACATCTTATCCCCTATCCAAAAGATAGGGGATAAGATGCCTGATCTCGGGGGGCCCGCCGCTGGGGACCCCCGTGATCTTCCACGCTGCACCCCGTTAGAATCAGCCCCCAGAGCGTGCTCGCTCCGGGTCTGATTACTAGCGATCACGGGGACAGAGCATAGTGACGTCACGGCTCCGCCCCCGTGTGACATCACGCTCCGCCCCCTCAATGCAAGGGGAATTTTTTCCGAATTTTTTTGGAAACATTTTTTTAAAGGTGTCCATAGTCTTTAACAATATGAGGGTCTGATATCGCACATTACACACACACATACACACACATATTTTTACAAATAAATAAGTAAAAAAATAAAATAAAATATATATATATATATATATATATATATATATATATATAATAAACTGATATTAATAAACATTAAGAGTACCTGTCATCAAACCATATTTTCCAAACTAGCTCAGATTATATTCCCTAACTACTCCTAACACCCCTCCTGCCCTAAAAAAAAATTCCGAACTTTAAATAGCTCTGTATCATACCTTTCCCCAGCAAGCACATCACTGAAGCCTGCGCCATACCCCGCCATCTGCCTCGCCATGCCCCGCACTCACATCCTGCCAGGCCGGGAGGAGACTAAACTAACTGTTGGACTTGCGGTAGGCAACAGAACAGAGCCACCTAGTCGCCGTTTTTTCAATCACATTAAAAACATATAAATGTTGAGAATTTTAAAGCAAGTAAATAGCAAAGTGTCTTGTAATTACATAAGGAAAAATATATTAAAAGTTTAGTTTGGTGACAGGTACTCTTTAAAGGGAACCTGTCATCACCTTCATGCTGCCTAAACCACAAGTGATTTAGGCAGTCCCTGGAGGCTTTTCCCTGCTCCCCACAACCCTGATTAATAGATCCCTCCTGTTTGGGTATAGGGAGAAATATCAAGCAAGGCTGGAGTGTCAGGCAGAAGCCAATGTCAACCACTGTGTTGACTTGATGACTCAGTGTTCATGCAGCATAAAAGTGACGACAGGTTCCAAGAAAAATGGATAAGGGTAGGTAAGAGATGACCGGGTTGGAGCAGTATGGTAATGTCTTGGTGCCAGATACAATAGAAAATTTTCAGAGATGCTGTAGAGTCCATGTCTCAGTTTTGGTGGCACAAGGAGGACCTACACAACATTAGGCTTTAAAACACAAGCTTTTTAAGAAATTAGTGTTCTTAAATACAGTGGTCCTTCAACATACGATGGTAACCTGTTCCAAATGGACCATCGTATGTTGAGGGATCCGTGCAATGTAAAGTATAGGAAAGTGGTCTACAACCTGCGCACCTCCAGATGTTGCAAAACTACAACACCCAGCATGCCCGGACAGCCAACGGCTGTCCGGGCATGCTGGGAGTTGTAGTTTTGCAACATCTGGAGGTCCGCAGGTTGAAGACCACTGGTATTGGAGGTCATACTCCCGTGTCCCCACCGTTCCCGACCGTCACCGCTCGTCACCGCTGCCCTGGATGTCGCCTTTCATCACTGTCGCTCCGGCAAGGCCTCAGCTTCCCCGGCATCCTCGCTCTCCGTCGACGCCATCACGTCGCTACGCACGCCGCTCCTATTGGATGACGGGACGGCGTGCGCAGTGACGTGATGTCGACGATGGAGAGCGCTGACAATGCAGGGAATCCCAAAGAGGACGCGCCGGAGCCCCGAGGACAGTAAGTGATCGTCACCGGAGCTCACGAGGCACCATAAACGGCTATCCGGTGGCAGCTGAAGCAGTCTGCGCTGCCGGATAGCCGTTTATGCGATGGCCCCGACATACAAAAGCATCGTATGTTGATGCTGCCTTCAACATGCAATGGCCTCTGAGAGGCCATCGTATGTTGAAATGATCGTATGTCGGGGCCATCGTAGGTCGGGGGGTCACTGTATACATTTCCCTTTGACAGATATCATAGTCACAAAATATTCAGTGCTATTCATTTCACCTCTTATGGCTGATCAGTGTTTGCCAAGTGAAAGCCTAGTATAAAGAGAACTGAAATGAATGTGTAACCATTCCTGCACATGGAGATTCTAGGACTGTACGTGCTAAGTTTATTCACTCGCCAGCTTGCACAGTGGGAAATCATTGGTTTGTCAGCAATGACAATTATTTTTCTGGGATTATTTTAGATACACACCTGTTCCATCATCAACATTTTCAACCTCCATCACTTCTGTGTTAATCCGGCCTCGGAAGAGGTAGCGGAGCCCATCTGTAGATGCTTTGCTGTTCTTCAGACGCCTTCAAATGAAAGAAAATGAAAGAAAAATGAAGGTAATTGTTCAAAGAGAAAACAGTGTATGCTTGTCCACATAATGCACCTAATATAGCAACACCATTAAAAACATGATTTTGCTGCTTGTATCGTTACATTTAAAGGGGTACTCCACTGGAAAACATTTTTTTTTTAAATCAACTAGTGCCAGAAAGTTAAACATATTTGTAAATTATTTCTATTAAAATCTTAATCCTTACAGTATTTATCAGCTGTTGTATGATCCACAGGAAGTTCTTTTCTTTTTTAATTTCTTTTCTGTCTAACCACAGTGCTCTCTGCTGACACCTTTGTCCATTTTAGGAACTGTCCAAAGTAGGAGCAAAACCTATCCTGCTCTGTACAGTTCCTGACATAGACAGAGGTGTCAGCAGAGAGCACTGTGGTCAGACAGAAAGGAAATTCAAAAAGAAAAGAACTTCCTGCTGAGAAGTACTAGAAGGATTAAGATTTAGCCCTTTATATTCATTCACATATTTTCCAGATAGAATACTGAAGGTTAATTTTAGTGTCTGCATTACCCAGCCCTTCTGTGGTTCTATTGAGCCAAACCTCGATCTTCAAAGGTTAGGTCTGGTTCAGTAGAAACATTTGACTTTCTGTCTTATCTCAGAAGAAGAGTTACCATTTATTTTTGTGGGAATCTTTTAAAGGGATAAGATGTCTGATCATGGGGGTCCCTACGCCGGGGCCCCCCGCGATCTCCCGCAGCATCTGGCATTCTAAACAAATGCCGGGATGCGGTGTCAGTGGTAGTGACGTCATGACCACACCCCTCTTGATGTCATGTTACGCCCCCTCCATTCTTGTCTATGGGAGAGGGCGTGAAGGCCGACACACCCCCTCCCATAGACATGAATGGAGGGGGCGTTGCATGACGTCAGGATCATGGCCGCCCGCTTTAACCCCTTAAGGACCAAGGACGTACCGGTACGTCCTTGGTCCTGCTCTTCTGATATAACGCGGGGTTACACAGTAACCCCGCGTCATATCATGGCGGGCCCGGCGTCATAGTGAAGCCGGGACCCGCCTCTAATAGCGCGCAGCGCCGATCGCGGCGCCGCGCGCTATTAACCCTTTAGCCGCGCGCTCAAAGCTGAGCTGCGCGGCTAAAAGTGAAAGTGAAAGTTCCCGGCTAGCTCAGTCGGGCTGTTCGGGATAGCCGCGGCTAATCGCGGCATCCCGAACAGCTGACAGGACAGCGGGAGGGCCCCTTCCTGCCTCCTCGCTGTCCGATCGCCGAATGACTGCTCAGTGCCTGAGATCCAGGCATGAGCAGTCATCCGGCAGAATCGTTGATCACTGGTTTCTTATGAGAAACCAGTGATCAACATAGAAGATCAGTGTGTGCAGTGTTATAGGTCCCTATGGGACCTATAACACTGCAAAAAAAAAGTGAAAAAAAAAAGTGAATAAAGATCATTTAACTCCTCCCCTATTAAAAGTTTGAATCACCCCCCTTTTCCAATAAAAAAAAAAACACAGTGTAAATAAAAATAAAAATAAACATATGTGGTATCACCGCGTGCGGAAATGTCCGAATTATAAAAATATATCATTAATTAAACCGCTCGGTCAATGGCGTGCGCGCAAAAAAATTCCAAAGTCCAAAATAGTGCATTTTTGGTCACTTTTTATATCATTTAAAAATGAATAAAAAGTGATCAATAAGTCCTATCAATGCAAAAATGGTACCGTTAAAAACTTCAGATCACGGCGCAAAAAATGAGCGCTCATACCGCCCCATACACGGAAAAATAAAAAAGTTATAGGGGTCAGAAGATGACAATTTTAAACGTATTAATTTTCCTGCATGTAGTTATGATTTTTTCCAGAAGTCCGACAAAATCAAACCTATATAAGTATTTTAATCGTATGGACCTACAGAATACATATCAGGTGTCATTTTTACCGAAAAATGTACTACGTAGAAACGGAAGCCCCCAAAAGTTACAAAACTGCTTTTTTTTTTCAATTTTGTCGCACAATGATTTTTTCTCCCGCTTCACCATAGATTTTTGGGCAAAATGACTTATGTCATTACAAAGTAGAATTGGTGGCGCAAAAAATAAGCCATCATATGGATTTTTAGGTGTAAATTTGAAAGAGTTATGATTTTTTAAAGGCAAGGAGCAAAAAACGAAAATGCAAAAACGGAAAAACCTCCGGTCCTTAAGGGGTTAAGCGTTCTGAACAAAATGTTCAGAACGCTTGGACATGGGAGTACCCTTTTAAACAAATGCCCATCGAGAGGTTTTTCATTAAAATTAGATGTAATATTTTCTGTATAAGGTCGTAATCCCCAGTTTCCCAACTGGACAAACTGACTCTTCTCTAAAAAGGTTGGATTTCAACCATCTGATGCTATTGTTTTAATTACCACATTTTCTTCTGTCTGTCCATCAAACGGGTATATTATATTATCGGTAAAGAAAGGAACCATTGACTATATTGGATAGATATGGCTCACTGCTACAGCCTATTGATTCCTAGTAGCAGACATTCCACCAACAGCTGATCTCCGGCCGAACATGCCCGCTCTAGGGCTGCTCTGAAATGACTATTTTTTCTGCCAGAAATATCTAGCGCAGAATTTCTGTAATGTGAACAGAGCAGCAGAATCCCACTGAAATCAAAAGGACATCGCTGCTGTGGAATTCCATGGTGTTAACATAGCTCGAAAGCAGTGGTTCTTAACCTTGTTGGAGGTACTGAACCCCACCAGTTTCATATGCGCAGTCGCCGAACCCCTCTTAATTGGAAAAATAAAATATGATTTTTTTCAAATTCAAAACATAGGAGGTATATATTTAAGTATATATTTATACATAGGTGCACAAAATGAACAAAACCATTAAGAACAAAGAACAAAACCATGAAAACGTGATTTTCACACAAAAACAAAAACATAATGAATATTTACTGCAAATCAGTGTGACTTCTGCTGTTGTCTTTCAGAGACCAGTTCAGAAATGCGCGACTTTACCTTGGCAAGTGCCACTCTCATGTCATTTTCACAACAATGGCAGTGTTCCCCCACATTAGGCAGGCAGTGTTCCCCCACATTAGGCAGACAGTGTTCCCCCACATTATGTAGGCCAGTGGTCTTCAACCAGCAGACCTCCAGATGTTGCAAAACTACAACTCCCAGCATGCCTGGACAGCCGTTGGCTGTCCGGGCATGCTGGGAGTTGTAGTTTTGCAACATCTGGAGGTCCGCAGGTTGAAGACCACTGATGTAGGCAGTGTTCCCCCACAGACATACAGCCTCAAGCTATATACAGTGTATGGCTGGGGGCTGTATGCCTGTGTACTGCCCACTTCAGTGCTCTGATCCCACCGCTCTGGCTACAGCAGTAGGTCTCGGGACCGGTGGTAGGAGCACTGAATATGACATGCCGCTGATCACATACCAAGCTGGCCAGCGCACGTCTTCCTCCTTCTCTATTCTCCGGTCCTCGGCGCCGTCGTTTCCATGGGCGCACGCACGGGACGTCAGCAACTTCCCGGCGTGCGCTATGTCCCGGCGGCCCTGCGTTTTTAAACTTAACGCGGGGCCACAGGGAGTTAATAGTGCTGGGGGGAATTGCCCCGTCTCTACAGGACGGGCAAACACCGTCTCTGCTCGGGGCCCCAAGCAATTGCTTGGTTTGCCTGTCCTGTTGCAACCTCCCCCGCCGAACCCCCGGGACTGACTCACCGAATCCCTGGGGTTCGAACGAACCAAGGCTAAGAACCCCTGCTCTAAAGGAAAGAGATGTAGAGGAAGAAAAAATGGATTCCTCCTGGATCGCATATTGATTTATACATTTTTGTTCCATTTGTTTTATAATTTGGAGCAATAACATTTTCATCTTTTTGTGTGCTTTTTTCCAGTATGTTAGTCTTTAACCTCAGCATCCCTATTAAACAAGCTATTAATGTTTTTACCAGTGAGCAAACTGTGGCCAAGCCTTTTTAATGAAGCAACATCCCAACCTCACAGATTATTCACCATTGTGACATGGTCAGTGTAACTTACACTATATACTGTATACAGCGAAAGAAAGAACAGTATTTTTTATATTGTTTGGATTTTTCTGTCAGCAACTTTACTTGCTATCAATATCCCTTGTTTCCCTAAGGAAACACAGGAATGTAGATTATTTATCTAAAGATAAGTAGCAGGCCAAATGAACAAATGCAAACAATTTACATAACTCTAGAGACTTCCACATGACTTCCTTAAAGGGGTACTCCACTGGAATTTTTTTTTTAATCAACTGGTGCCAGAAAGTTAAACAGATTTGTAAATTACTTTTATTAAAAAATCTTAATCCTTCCAGTACTTATCAGCTGCTGTATGATCCACAGGAAGTTATTTCCTTTCTGCCTGACCACAGTGCTCTCTGCTGACACCTCTGTCCATTTTACGAACTGTCCAGCGTAGGAGCAAATCCCCATAGAAAACCTATCCTACTCTGGACAGTTGCTGACATGGACAGAGGTGTCAGCAGAGAGCACTGTGGTCAGACTGAAAAAGAAAAAAAAAAAACTTCCCGTGGATCATAACAGCAGCTGATAAGTTCTGGAAGGATTAAGATGTTTTAATAGAAGTAATTTACACATCTGTTTAACTTTCTGGCACCAGTTGATTTAAAAAAAATGTTTTCCAGTGGAGTACCCCTTTAATGTTATAGTCTTACATATACTATATCTGGAATTGTACATGGAACTAGTTAAGTATATACTGGTAAGTGCTAAATTAATTCTGTATTGAAACTTCAGCTAAATTCTTATTTACAAACAATAAAAAACAAGGTTAACAAAAAAAATAAACAAATAAATATAATTAAATGTGAATTGACTTCTGCAAGGAAACTTCTGTATAACATGACACTAGGGCAATGCTTCCCAACCAGGGTGCCTCCAGCTGTTGCAAAACTACAACTCCCAGCATGCCCGGACAGCCAAAGGCTGTCCGGGCATGCTGGGAGTTGTAGTTTTGCAAAAGCTGGAGGCACCCTGGTTTGGAACCACTGCACTAGAGCATAACTATAGGAAATATATAGAAGTAGCAGTTGTACTATGCCCCTTGGCCACATAAGTATTATCAATGGCACATGGTAGATGCTGGGCCCTGTAACAGATTTTGCATTGGGTACTAAAAGTTATGGCCACTGAATGCCACTGAGTCAAATGGTGGCCAGCCCTCCAGCACAGGGGTGGTCTTTACAGTGAGTCCCCACTCTATTCGATGGGATTCTTGAGTATCTTAACCCCACTGTATGACCTCCTTATCATATGATAGTTTTCCCAATATTTTTCCTGATGGGAAAATATGATGTTCAGAAGTATAACCTCACACAGTATTTTTTTCCATGTCTATAGAATAGTTGTACATTGGACCTGGATTGATGACATTCTTAGGCTAGAAAATAATAATTTAGGACTTCTGTCTATAGTATTAAAGGGTACCTCTCATCAAAAAAACTTTTGATACATTATAGATTAATGTATGCAGAATAACTTTACAATTGCATGTTATTAAAAAATATGCTTCTTTCTAATTAATTTTCCACTTTGAAGAAATGACCACTAGGGGTCTCCCTATCAGTCCTGGCAGCAAGCATTTCAGACTCATGCAGGAGTCCTAAACACTACGAGCTGCCAATCTGCTTTGTTCACAAAGAACACTCAGAGCTGCCAGCCTGCTTTGTTCACAGCCTGTTTGGCTGTGAACAAAGCAGGCTGGCAGCTCTGATTGTTTAGGACTCCAGCATGAGTCAGAAATGCTTGCTGACAGGACTGATCGGGAAAAATACAATTAGAAAGAAGCATATTTTTCATTAACATGCTATTGGAAAATTGTTCAACATTCATTAATCTAAAATATATCAAAAGTTTATTTGATGAGAGGTACCCTTTAATGTTTTACAGGTACAGACAAGCACGTTTTCATGTTTCCCTAAGGAACCATCATGAGAAAACAGAAGAGAATTGAACAAGCTGTAAATAAATGAAGTAACACCTCTTATCGACACTTCCTGAGTATATGAAAAAATTGTTAGGTAGTCAAAAACATAAGTACTATGGGGGAGATTTATCAGAGGATTTAGAAAGTTTTTTCCTGTCTAAATTTGTCGCACAGAAAGTCGCAGTCTAAATATGTGCGACTTTTTAGCGACTTTTGCTTTAGAGGATTTTTAGAACATGATGTATTCTAGTCTTTTTTAGACGGAAAAATGCATTGGTGCTGAATTTATCAAAAACGACTTTTCAGCGACAAGTCACATTGGCTAAAAGTGCGCCGAAATGTCAGACTGTGCTGGAGCAGGTTTTAATACAGTCTAAAGTATAGATCCTGAAGTCTGTGCACGGAATTTATCAAGAGCCGTGCGCCTTTTGATAAATTAGGTAGGTGCACAATAGACCGGCCTAACCCTCTGTAGTTTGGTCTATATTGATGCGGGACATAGACAACTTTGACAAGTTTCTGCACAATACAGTGGTCCCTCAACATACGATGGTAATCCGTTCCAAATGGACCATCATTTGTTGAAACCATCGTATGTTGAGGGATCCGTGCAATGTAAAGTATAGGACAGTGGTCTACAACCTGCGGACCTCCAGATGTTGCAAAACTACAACACCCAGCATGCCCGGACAGCCAACGGCTGTCCGGGCATACTGGGAGTTGTAGTTTTGCAACATCTGGAGGTCCGCAGGTTGAAGACCAATGGTATTAAAGGTTGTACTTACCTGTCCCCGCCGCTCCGGACCGTCACCGCTCGTCACCGCTGCCCTGGATGTCGCCGTCCATCTCTGTCGCCGCGTCCCTGGGGTGTCCCTGAAGCTCCAGCAAGGCCTCTGCTTCCCCGGCATCCTCACTCTCCGTCGCCGCCATCACGTCATTACGCACGCCGCTCCTATTGGATGACGGGATGGCATGCGCAGCGACGTGATGACGTTGGAGGAGAGCGCCGACGATGCAGGGAACCCAAAGAGGACGCGCCGGACCACCGAGGACAGGTAAGTGATCGTCACGGGGCACCGTAAACGGCTATCTGGTGGCAGCTGAAGCAGTCTGCGCTGCCGGATAGCCCTTTATGCGATGGCCCTGACATACAAAAGCATCGTATGTTGATGCCGCCTTCAACATGCGATGGCCTCTGAGAGGCCATCGTATTTTGAAATAATCGTATGTCGGGGCCATCGTAGGTCGGGGGGGTCACTGTAATGGTGCCTACAGCTTCTATGCAGGTATTGTATACGAATATAATCTAAAGCATTGTAGTCTATCATTACTGTTACATTCTCTTCACCCATTCCAGTACTGTGGGAAATGAACCACATTTGAATAAGACATCTAAAGGAAGCACTCCACTTTGGTTACTTCTCTATATGCCACAGGGTTCTGAGATGACTTATCACTTGGTACCGCCAAAATGACTACTTAGCCCAGAATTAGAATAGATTTACATGAATGAATACGGAATGCAGTCAACCATAATTTTCATGTGACAGGTTCCCTTTAAAGGGGTATTCCAGCTTTATGTATCTTATCCCCTATCCAATGTATAGGGGATAAGATGTATGATCACAGGGGTCCCGCCGCTGGGGACCCCTGCGATCTCAGTGCAGCCCCCGGCATTCTGTGCCGGGCGCTGCCTCTAAGACGAGGACGTGACATCACGGCCACACCCCATAGTGACCTCACACCATGCCCCCCCATTCATGTCTATGGGAGGGGGCGTGACGGCCGTCACGCTCCCTCCCATAGACATGAATGGAGAGGGTATGACATGAAGATACTAGGGGGATGGGCGAACAGAATGCCGGGGGCTGCCCCGAGATCACGGGGGTCAGTGGCGGGACCCCTGAGATCATACATCTTAAGGATGTATAAAGCCAGAATACCCCTTTAACATCCCTTTTTTTCTGTACTTTTTTTTTTATTACACAAGCCAAAAGTATACTGCAACAAATATTAGCCTAAAAGCATATTTAATGTCCTAGAAAATGAATAATAAACCTTTAGAATTACTTGACTTTTTATGCTGTTTGCTAAGACTTACCGATGTTTTCTTTTGCAATACACTAAAAGGTTATCAAAGAGAAAGAAAATCCGCTCCTGGATATTCCCAGAGGAAATTTTTAAAAGGATTCCCTGCATCAGCATTTCAGTGCAAGTATCTGTTATGTTGGACCCCTAACAAAGCAGAGAAAAAGAGAGAAAACATATTAGCTGCTGCATAGAAACACTATTGTTGTATCAGTAAATGGCATTTTTATCATAGCTATCAGCACAGCTAAACAAGAGAATAAAAGATCTCATCGGCAGTAAGCTCTCCTAGAACATCACACATTTCTTTGTTATGTTTCTTGGCATACTTGAGAGAAGAAGCTGACAATGCTCAATTTAAATAATAAAAGCAGAAAGAATAATATAATATAGACAAGCGTTAATAAAGCGTGAAGATATGGGATGCATACAGCATCGTCCTGGGGTAACTATATAAAATGGATTTGTATCATATCATGAATTCTATTAATTTATACCATCATTTTTTTAAATAGTTTTTCTATGCTTAACATAAAAAAATTATAAATACCTGACAGTTTTGCATCAAAATGATAAGGCATTTTATCTAGTCTAGTTTTGTTAGTTGGGTCTCTAGATAATAAGCTTGTAAGGGGTAAATGTTTGATAAAGCCCTTGCAGATCATGGCTGATAAATGGTTATGGGGCCCTGTAACCCTGGACAAACAAATAAGAATCTTCAGGGAGGTGGCTGCTGGAGAAGGTCTGGAGGTGGGGCTGTGCCCAGGGGAATCCAGGTATTGGGAGAAAAAATTGAGGGTGGTGATGAGGATGCAACCACGTTGTGAGGTAGGGATGGTAAGGAGGAGGTTTGGCACCAATTGAGGAGAGCATAATGCTGGACCTGACTTCTGTGGGATTACAATTCATTTCTTCTGCAGTGGGCTCAGTGCATCTCATAAATCACTGTAGGCCCATGGCTTACTAGAAGAAATGGTGAGGAAGGAAACCAATAGTTCCATTCAGTACCAATGTCCGTATGGATGCATATACAGTTGAATGTTGCAGGTCAACAGACCACAAAGTGCTAGCCAGTGCTAGCCATGCCCCTGGAGCAGTGGCGTACCTAGGGGGGGCCGCCCCGGGTGCCACTCACAAGGGGGGTGCCATGACGGAATCACCCCCCCCCCCAAATCCAGTGGCGTAGCGGCTGGGGTGCGGACCGAACCGGGCGACACCAGCCTGATGGGGTGACACCATGCCGCTCAGTGACCGGGGTGCCCCCCTCGTCTTCAGCTGCGCTCGCTCCAATCCGTTAGCACCCCATTTCCTCTCTCCGCCGACCCCCGTTTGCAGCTGTGTTGGTGGCCGGCCAGGGTCTGATGAGGGACGTCGCACATGTGACGTCCCTCCGCAGACGCGCGCAGGAGGACGTCAGTGACGTCACTCGTCTGGCCGCCACCGGAGAGAAGAAACACTGCCAGGTAAGTGTGTCTATGTGTGTGTGTGTGTCTATGTCTATGTGTGTGTGTGTGTGTGTGTGTCTGTCTTTGTGTGTATCTGTCTATGTCTGTCTGTGTGTGTGTCTGTCTGTGTGTGTGTGTCTGTCTATGTGTGTGTGTCTGTCTATGTGTGTGTGTGTGTCTGTCTATGTGTGTGTGTGTCTATGTGTGTCTGTCTATGTGTGTGTGTGTCTGTCTATATGTGTGTCTGTGTCTGTCTATATGATGGCTTATTTTTTGCGCCACCAATTCTACTTTGTAATGACATCAGTCAATTTACCCAAAAATCCACGGCGAAACGGGAAAAAAAATCATTGTGCGACAAAATAGAAAAAAAAAATGCCATTTTGTAACTTTTAGGGGCTTCCGTTTCTACGTAGTAGATTTTTCCATAAGAATGACACCTTATCTTTATTCTCTAGGTCCATACGGTTAAAATGATACCCTACTTGTATAGGTTTGATTTTGTATTACCACTGAAAAAAATCATAAATACATGCAGAAAAATTTAAACGTCTGAAATTGTAATTTTCTGAGCCCTATAACTTTTTTATTTTTCCATGTTCAGGGAGCTATAAGGAATCATTTTTTGCGCCGTGATCTGAAGTTTTTGTCGGTACCATTTTTGCATTGATCGGACTTTTTGATCGCTTTTTATTCATCTTTTCATGATATAAAAAGTGACCCAAAAAACACTATTTTGGACTTTGGAATTTTTTTGCACGTACGCCATTGAACGTGCGGTTTAAAAAGTGGTTTATTTTTATAACTCGGACATTTCCGCACGCGGCGATACCACATACCGTATATACTCGAGTATAAGCCGACCCGAGATTAAGCCGAGACCCCTAATTTCAACCCAAAATCCCAGGAAAAGTTATTGACTCGAGTATAAGCCTAGGGTGGGAAATACATCATCCCCCCTGTCATCATTCAGACCCGTCATTAACATCCTCATCATCATCACCGCCTGTCATCATCCAGACCCTCATTATCATCACCTGTCATCATCCCAACCCCCTTCATCATCCCCTTGTCATCATCCCCACCCCCCTTCATCATCATCCCACACACCCCCCTTCATCATCCCCACCCCCCTTCATCATCCCCTTGTCATCATCCCCACCCCCTTCATCATCCCCTTGTAATCATCCCACACACACCCCCTTCATCATCCCCTTGTCATCATCCCACACACCCCCCTTCATCATCCCATACCCCCCCTTCATCATCCCACACCCCCCCCTTCATCATCCTCTTGTCATCATGCACCCGCAGTGGTCTTCAACCTGCGGACCTCCAGAGGTTTCAAAACTACAACTCCCAGCAAGCCCGGGCAGCCATCGGCTGTCCGGGCTTGCTGGGAGTTGTAGTTTTGAAACCTCCAGAGGTCCGCAGGTTGAAGACCACTGCGGCCTTCGACATCATCAAGCCCCCTCTCGCCCCCCTTTAGTTCTGTACAGTACTCACCTCCGCTCGGCGCTGGTCCGGTCCTGCAGGACTGTCCGGTGAGGAGGTGGTCCGGTGGGATAGTGGTTCCGGGCTGCTATCTTCACTGGGGGCGCCTCTTCTCCCCGCTTCCGGCCCGGAATAGAGGCGTTGCCTTGACAATGACGCAGAAGTACGTTGGCAATGAACGTACCTCTGCGTCGTTGTCAAGGCAACGTGACTAATCTGGGGCCGGGCCCGAAGCGCTTAGAAGAGGCCTCCCCGGTGAAGATAGCAGCCCGGAACCACTATCCCACCGGACGACCTACTCACCGGACAGCCCTGCAGCACCGGACCAGCGCCGAGCGGAGGTGAGTACTGTACAGAACTAAAGGGGGGTGAGAGGGGGCTGGATGATGTCGAAGGCCGCAGTGGTCTTCAACCTGCGGACCTCCGGAGGTTTCAAAACTACAACTCCCAGCAAGCCCGGACAGCCGATGGCTGCTCGGGCTTGCTGGGAGTTGTAGTTTTGAAACCTCTGGAGGTCCGCAGGTTGAAGACCACTGCGGGTGGAGAGTTCACTCGAGTATAAGCCGAGGGGGGTGTTTTCAGCACGAAAAATCGTGCTGAAAAACTCGGCTTATACTCGAGTATATACGGTATGTTTATTTTTATTTTTATTTACACAGTTTTTTTTTTATTCTTGGAAATGCCGGTTGATTCAAACTTTTATTAGGGGAAGGGATCATTGAAAGGGTTAGGGATTTTTTTACACTTTTCTTATGCCATATTATAGCCCCTAGGGGGGGCTATAACATTGCATGTACTGATCTTTAACAATGATTGATGCATCTCCTTAGGAATGGATCTCAGGCTTGAATCATTCAATTGGCGATCGGACTTCAGGAAGCAAGGTAAGAGACCTTCCTCCTGAAGTATAGCTGTTCGGGAATGCCGCGATTTTACCGCAGCGATCCCGAACAGCTCCCTGAGCTAACCGGCACATTTTACTTTCACTTTTAGCCGCTCAGCTTTTTAGGCTCAGCTTTGAGCGCGCGGCTAAAAGGTTAATAGCTATTATCGGCGGGTCCCGGCTTCACTATGACGCTGGGCCCGCCGTGATATGATGTGGGGTTACCGTGTAACCCCGCATTATATCACGGGAGCGGGACCAAGGGCGTAAGTTTACGCCCTTGGTCCTTAAGGGGTTAAAGGAGTGGAAGCATCCATCACCAGCGGTCGGACGGAGGCATCATCTAAATGTAAGTAAATAATTATATGTGAAGGGAGGGGGTGTAATTAAGGGTAGGGAGGGTGGGGTGTAATTAAGGGGAGGGAGGGCGGGGGAAGTAGGGGGTGTAATTAAGGGGAGGTAATTGGGGGGAGGGAGTTGGGTGTAATTAAGGGGGGTACGGGTGGGGGGCTGTAATTAAGGAGGGGTGTGGGTGAGGGGGGGCAAAAACAATGGGTCCGCCCCGGGTGCCAAATTCTCTAGGTAAACCCCTGCCCTGGAGTTAACTATTGGGGAGGGAGGGTCTAGTACTGTAGGACCATTCACGGAGGGTCATATTTCAACAGATGCTCCCTTATTGCCAGGATGTTCGTGCTCATAAACTGTCTCAGCGTATTGTTAGCAATGGGAATTTAAGCCTGGCTTTGATCCCCACTGATTCTAAAAATAACCTCTTCTATTTCTTGGAAAGCCATGCTCCCCCCCTCGTTAAACATTTCCTTCACTTTGTTTTTTCATACCACTATGTGAAGCACAAGTGAAATGCAGCTGTTTACTAAATGGAGTTCAATGTGATAGAATGGCAAAGATTTTTTTTGTTAAATGTTGTTAAATATAATTTCACTAGTGTGTGTGTGATGTACAGTGACCCCCCGACCTACGATGGCCCCGACATACGATCATTTCAACATACGATGACCTCTCAGAGGCCATCGTATGTTGAAGGCAGCATCAACATACGATGCTTTTTTATGTCGGCTTCAGCTGCTGCCGGATAGCCATTTAAGGTGCCCTGTGTGGTCTGGTGGGTGTCACTCACCTGTACCGGCGCTCCGGACCGTCCTCTTCGTGATCCCCGGCATCGCCGGCGCTCTCCATCGTCGTCATCACATCGCTGCGCACGCCGTCCCGTCATCCAATAGGAGTGGCATGTGCAGCGACGTGATGACGGCGATGAAGAGATGCAGCAGAGACGGTCCAGGGACGCGGCGACAGCGATGGAGGGCGACATCCAGGGCAGCGGTGAGTGGCGGGGACAGGTGAGTACTGTATAACCTCCTATACCAGTGGTCTTCAACCTGCGGACTACCAGATGTTGCAAAACTACAACTCCCAGCATGCCCTGACAGCCGTTGGTTGTCCGGGCATACAGGGAGTTGTAGTTTTGCAAGATCTGGAGGTCCGCAGGTTGGAGACCACTGTCCTATACTTTACATTGCACGGATCCCTCAACATATGATAGTTTCAACAAACTAACATTTGCTGGGTCCTGTGACCAACCTGGACCAGCAAAAGTTAACTGAGCACTGAGGCATGCAGTGTCATTGTACAGGGGCAAGGACTCCTGCCAGGTTTAAAGGGGTTCTCCACCATGAGGTGATTTTAGTACGTACCTGCCAGATAGTAATGGACATGCTTAGGAAGGATCTGCACTTGTCTTGGGGCTAAATGACTATGTTGTGAGATTACCATATCACTGTGGATAGCTTTTTGTGAACTGGTATTTCTTGTTTCAGTTTTCTTTTTTTTTTTTACTTCAAATCCCATAATTAAATTTTCCTCCCTCCCACACATCAGCCACCCCCCCCCCCCCCATTGAAACACAAATGAACTGCATCCATTCAGGTGGCTACAGCTGTTGCATTAGTTGCAGATTGATCTCTCTCCCACCAAGCGATCCCTCCACCCATTGAAGCAGACAGGCTCCCTGTCATCAGCTGACTAGTGAGTCAGGTCTTGGCCGCATTACAACCTGGGAAAAATCTGAGACAACAGTAATTTTGTATGCTGGTAAAAATAAATATTGGGGTGCAAATCACAGAAGAATTGTGAGAAAACCGTCACACACAGGTACAGACACTATATTATGAACTACACTAACTTTACAGCCACTGTAGTATAGTCAAATAAAAAAAAAAAATCCTGGAATACCGCTTTAATAGAAAAAGTCTGTACAGGAGCAGGGAGTCCTGTGAAAGACAGGACTCTCTGCTCCTATGCTTACTGATCAGTACACTGAATGAAATTTGTTTATTTCAAGAAATTACTATTGTGAAAGTAGGACTGTATAAGCGATCAATGGATCATTCGTGTGGCCCTTTGTCTACCATTAATTGGCACACACATTCATTATCACACATTATGATAAATGAGGACCTGTCAAAATGATACGATTAGCCAACAAATAAGCATTTGCTTGTTTGCCGGCTGGACGCTCAACATCTTACAAAGGGCGACATTAGCCCGTTTGGTCAATAATTGCCCTGTGTAATAGGGCTCTTACACTTACTAATACAGTCATTGGATCCGGTGCTCTCTATGAAGCCCAGTCAGTGTTCACCTGAATCCAAATCCTCCATTAAATCTGAATCGAATAAATGGCCAATTAGGGGTAATTCTCTAAACAATCTCTAACCAATACATCTCTCCATAAACACACCATAGACAGGTAAGAATAGTAACTGGGTTCTTTACTTCTATAAGTTATATGCTGTAAACACCAGTAATACAATGGTACAATGGCTGTCAAGCAAGGTCAATCAATTAGGTTTGCTGAGTGCTGAGATCTCTGTAGTATAATGGTTTTCCATGAACAGGGGTTGTTTCACCCCTGATATTAATGGGATATTTTTTTTAGGAAATGCCTTTAATGTTCAATAAGCAGGTTTCTAGAATATAATGGCTTTCTATTGACCAGGGTTCATACATTTGTTGTGAAATATTCAGGGTACAGCACTTGTCTAAAGTTGGGAGTAGCAGCAAAAGTTTTACTTCCTGGCTCTGTATGAGTCGTTTTTTACCTGTAGTGATGTGGGAAACAGCAGCCAATCACAGCTCAGCTTTCACTTTACCAGAACTCGTTAGCTGAGCTGTGATTGGCTGCTGGGGTAAAATCACTCAATTTTTTCTCTCACACAGTATGATAAATCTGGGTCATTGTTTTTTTTTTTTTAACTAAAACTGTCATACAATGAGCAAGTCCACATCTTATCCCTCAATCCACCAAGATCATTTGTTTACTGGTTATTGGATCATGACATTTTCTGTTGTATTTTTGGTGAATATGTGCTGATATGTTTCAGAAATTGAATATTGTCCTTGCAGTCGAAGGGTTAAAACTCAAACCTAAACAGAGGCCAGAGAGGCCGTTTTCTTCTAGAAATCAATGGGGGCTGACAGAAGTTGAACCCATTAGTAGTGTATCCTAATATTGTGCCACCAATGTGTTTCTGTCCAAAGCCAATCCATTTAGAATAAGGGAGACTGTAATTCAGAGGCACTAAACAATATAAATGGCACTAATAATCTCTGCAGCTGGTACCTGGGTTGAAGAAAAATAAAAATCTATGAATTTCATGAAAATAATCTATGACTGAGCAGTGTGATACTATTATAACACTATTAGCCAGTGATTCACCTCCCATCCCTCTATATGGCTCTGCCATTCCTCCAGCACTTCTAGTTTTTCCATCTGTCTCTTAGCCTCATTGATGTTGGAGCACACAGCCTTCATTGCCTGCAAAGCCTCCACCACAGACGTGAAATCACGATGTCTCTTTGGGGTCCTCTTCAGTAATTCCTGTTGAAAAATGAAGGCAAAAATTAAAGCTTCTCCATCTGTCAAAGTGTGAATTCCCAAGGAATATTCAGAATGGCCAGCGTTTTTTAGGAAAGTAAGAGATGTCTGGTTTTATTATTTCATTATGCTATATACTTTCCCTAGACATTGTATATAAAGTATACCTAGGCAGAATACAGAAAGACAATCACTATTAAGGCAAGGTATAAAAATATGTCATGAAAAGGCCTTTACTGGAAAGGCATCTATTGACTGTAACATATACACACACAGGAAGGTATAGGAATACGTCCATAATATGGGTGTGTAAGGCTGGGTTCACATATGAACATACACACACACACACGAGGGTATGGGAATACGTCCATAATACAGGTCTGTAAGGCTGGGTTCACATATGAACATATACACACATGAGGGTATAGGAATACGTCCATGACACAGGTCTGTAAGGCTGGGTTCACATATGAACATATACACACAAGGGTATAGGAATACATCCATAATACGGGTCTGTAAGGCTGGGTTCACATATGAACATATACACACAAGGGTATAGGAATACATCCATAATACGGATCTGTAAGGCTGGGTTCACATATGAACATATACACATACAAGGGTATAGGAATACATCCATAATACGGGTCTGTAAGGCTGGGTTCACCTATGTCCATCATCCGGCATAGGTGAACTCAGCCTAAATCTCAATGCAACTTATGACAACATGCACCAGTTGTCATCAGTTGTATGACATCCAGCGTCCATTGATTCTGGCACTGAACAGGGTAACGCAGCAAGCTGCGTTCCCCTGTCCAGTGCCAGTATCAATGGACGCTGCATACCACACAACTGATGCACGTTGTCCGGTGCCGTCCGGCATGTCCAACCACCCGGCGTCAAAATTGAGACGCTGGATGATTGTGAACTGTCCCATTCAAATGAATGGGATCAGTTCTAGCACCAGTTTCCCTCCGGTGCACGCCAGAGGGAAACTGTGCGGGACAACTGATATATGTGAATCCAGACTAATATGGATATATTTCAGATAATATCCCATCAGTATGTCATCAGTATTTCATCCATATCTTACAGTACAGTTAATTACTGATGGACCGTCTTCTAGTCAGGAAATTGTATTACATTTTGAAAAAACGTATGATAAAATAAATGGAAATGATGACAAAATACAGAGCAATATGAAACATTTACAGATGCATCCATATTTTAATCCCTCTCAGCAGAATTCCAAAGCAGCACATGAGAAATTTTTAAAGTACAGGGGGAAATTTATTAAAACCTGTCCATAGGAAAAGTGGACCAGTTGCCCTTGTAACCAATCAGCTTGCTTCTTTTATTTTTCAGATGCCTTTTTAAAAATGAAAGAAGCGATCAGATTGGTTGCTTTGGGCAACTGGTCAACTTTTCCTCTGCACGACTTTTGATAACTCTCCCCCAATGTGTATTTTATATGGCTACGTAAACAGCGCTAAAAACATTAACTGCTAAAAATGGGAATACTATTGATGCAAAATACACTTAGGTATAAGAGGCCTTAAAGAAGCACGTTGTTTCTTTTTTCTTGTTGCCCATAGTATGCACCATCATTAGTTGTACAGCACCATTTGTTTCACTCCAACACGGCTGCATGCGTTTCCTACTCTAACTTGGTTGGTCATGTGATCACAAGTTTAAAAGTTACCAAGCTTATAGGGGAACCCCAGTGGGAAACATTTCTTTTTTTTTTTTTTTTTTTTTTTTCAAATCAACTGGTGGCAGAAAGTTAAACAGATTTGTAAATTACTTCAATTAAAAAATCGTAATACTTCCAGTACTTATCAGCTGCTGTATGCTCCAGAGGGAGTTGTGAATTTCTTTTCAGTCTGACCATAGTGCTCTCTGTTGACACTTCTGTCCATGTCAGGAACTGTCCAGAGTAGGAGCAAACCCCCCTAGCAATCCAGACACAGACAGGAGTACCCGGAGTATCTCTTTAATGTGTGTCAGTTGATGTCTGTCTTGGGTCAAACAGGTATGCACAAGGCATACACAAAAAATGAGTGTTTTTTTAAAGGAATTTTTCAGTCTTACAAATGTATGGCATATTTGACACCTGAATCATGTGTCATCAAGCAAAATAGCTGACACATGCAAACAAGAGTGAATGAATAGCTAATCACCTTATTTAACCCCTTAAGGACGCAGGACGTAAATGTACGTCCTGGTAAGGTGGTACTTAACGCACCAGGACGTACATTTACGTCCTGTGCATAACCGCGGGCATCGGAGCGATGCTCGTGTCATGCGCGGCTGATCCCGGCTGCTGATCGCAGCCAGGGACCCGCCGGCAATGGCCGACACTCGCGATCTCGCGGGAGCCCGCCATTAACCCCTCAGATGCCGGGATCAATACAGATCCCGGCATCTGCGGCAGTTCACGATTTAAATGAACGATTGGATCGCCCGCAGCGCTGCTGCGGGCATCCGATCATTCAGGACGCCGGACGGAGGTCCCCTCTCCTTCCTCCGTCCAGCTCCCAGCGTCTCCTGCTCTGGTCTGTGATCGAGCAGACCAGAGCAGGAGATGACCGATAATAGTGATCTGTTCTATGTCCTATACATAGAACAGATCAGTATTAGCAATCATGGTATTGCTATGAATAGTCCCCTATGGGGACTATTCAAGTGTAAAAAAAAGTGTAAAAAAATGTAAAAGTAAAAGTAAAAAAAAAAGTGAAAAATCCCCTCCCCCAATAAAAAAGTAAAACGTCCGTTTTTTCCTATTTTACCCCCAAAAAGCGTAAAAAACATTTTTTATAGACATATTTGGTATCGCCGCGTGCGTAAATGTCTGAACTATTAAAATAAAATGTTAATGATCCCATATGGTGAACGGCGTGAACGAAAAAAAAAAAAAAGTCCAAAATTCCTACTTTTTTTATACATTTTATTTAAAAAAAAATTATAAAAGATGTATTAAAAGTTTTTTATATGCAAATGTGGTATAAAAAAAAAGTACAAATCATGGCGCAAAAAATGAGCCCCAATACTGCCACTTATACGGAAAAATAAAAAAGTTAGAGGTCATCAAAATAAAGGGATTATAAACGTACTAATTTGGTTAAAAAGTTTGTGATTTTTTTTAAGCACAACAATAATATAAAAGTATATAATAATGGGTATCATTTTAATCGTATTGACCTTCAGAATAAAGAACACATGTCATTTTTACCATAAATTGTACGGCGTGAAAACAAAACCTTCCAAAATTAGCAAAATTGCGTTTTTCGTTTTAATTTCCCCACAAAAATAGTGTTTTTTGGTTGCGCCATACATTTTATGATATAATGAGTGATGTCATTACAAAGGACAACTGGTCGCGCAAAAAACAAGCCCTCATACTAGTCTGTGGATGACAATATAAAAGAGTTATGATTTTTAGAAGGCGAGGAGGAAAAAATGAAAAAGTAAAAAGTCCTTAAGACCAAAATGGGCTGAGTCCTTAAGGGGTTAAAGGGGTACTCCCCTGGAAAAAAAATTTTTTTATCAACTGGTGCCAGAAAGTAAAACAAATGTGTAAATTACTTCTATTTAAAAATCGTAATCCTTCCAGTACTTATCAGCTGCTGTATGCTCCACAGGAAGTTATTTTCTTTTTGAATTTCCTTTCTGTCTGACCACAGTGCTCTCTGCTGACACCTCCTGTCCATTTTAGAAACTGTCCAGAGCAGGAGAGGTTTGCTATGGGGATTTTCTCCTACTCTTGACAGTTCAAAATGGACAGAGGTGTCAGCAGAGAGCACTGTGGTCAGACAGAAATGAAATTCAAAAAGAAAGAACTTCCTCTGGAACATACAGCAGCTGATAAGTACTGGAAGGATTAATATTTTTAAATAGAAGTCATTTACAAATCTTTTTAACGTAATGTCATCTGTTGATTTAAAAAAGAAAAAAAGAAAAATTCCAGTGAAGTACCCCTTTAAATCTACGGAAGTTCTAAAAATAGTTGAGTAACCTTGTCTTTTCAGTCTTGATGTGGGCATAGATAGTCACTCCACCCTTGATCAGATATATCGGGGGTCTCCAAATTGTGGATGTTGCAAAGATACAACTCCAAGCACGCTCAAGATAAGAGAACCCTTAAATGGGCACTGTCAGATTCAAAAACTCTTTATATGTTGTACATTTTGGCAAAACATTAACCTTTCTAATATACTTCATAAGACAATTTTATTTATTTTTTATAGAACTCATGACTTGTAAAAAAAATAACAACGAGGGTCCCTATAGCATCAAGAAAATAATCCAGTGCCGCATCATCTTTATCCAAGCTGAAGCACAAGCTGGGACAAAGTTCAGGAAGTGAGGGCAGAACTAGCACTCCTCTGTGCTCACTCCTGTCCTATCAGACTATAGCATGGAAACAGAAGAGGAGGTAACAGAGCAGCCTGCAGTGATTGGATTAAGAGACCCAGCACAGCACAGCAGACTTAGGGAGGAAGATGAGTCGTGCAGAGTGAGAACACGCCCCCTTTAAAGCACAGGAGGACAAACTAAGTGAGCAACAGAAAGAAGGTATTTATTAGAGAAATATAGGTTCCTAGACACAAAAAAATATATACATAAATAATCAGGATTAGGTACTAAGTAAAATTATTATAGGTACTTTTCAAGTTTTTTCTATTTGTTTCGTGAATTATAAATATGAAATGTAACACAACATAAATCTTTAAAACACACAGTCCACATGGGCAAGACGTATTCTAAGGTATGCAGATGAAGAAGCCGAATATAAAGGTGGGCTTTGCATTGATGAGATGGCACCACAATGGTCAAGGCTAGATGCAACCCCTTTGTGCCAAGTTTTGCTCGGCATAATACATGGCCTGTTATAAAGAAGGGAAGCGATCGCATGAAAGAGATTTAAATAGACTGAGCAACATGCTCCTCGTGTCTAATATCATCCCCTAGCAACTAATGCGTACTTACTCTCAAAAGAAGTGGGTACTTGCATATTCTCTGGATTGGTGCAACTAAATATCCTTCCAGTGGAACATCTGTGTTTTTCCGTCCACCCAGGAGCATGCAGTTCTGAAAGCACAAAAACACATCCAGTTTTCAGGCAAATCTTTAGCCTTGTCATTCACTTTTTCCATGCTATGATATTAAACCATGGGCGTCTGCAATGTGTGCTTGCAGGATGCTTTTATGTTTATATGTGGTTTACTGGTCTAACAGTAACTATTTGCTAACAAATGCTAAAAAGGAATGTGTTTATTATATGCATATCTTATTTCACATGAAAATAAAAACAATAGAAGCAAATTGTCTTCAGATCGGTTCTGCAATGAAGACTGTGTAGGGTTATTGCAATCTGCCACTATAGATTGCATTGGAAGGTTGGATTTATTATGTACACTGTATATACTTGCGTATAAGCCGAGTTTTTCAGCACAATTTTTTGTGCTGAAAACGCCCCCCCCCCCCCCTCGGCTTATACTCGAGTGAACTCTCCGCCTGTCAATCCCTTCTCAGTGGTCTTCAACCTGCGGACCTCCAAATCCGCCATCGGCTGTCCGGGCATGCTGGGAGTTGTAGTTTTGAAACCTCTGGAGGTCTGCAGGTTGAAGACCACTGAGGCATTCGTCATCATCCAGATACCCCCTTTAGTTTTCTACTCACCTCCCCTTGGTGGGAAGGAAGGGTGAGCTGATCAGGGCCATCTATGCTGCAGGGACCGTCCGGTAGGTAGGGTTAGTCGTTCCGGGCTGTCCATTTTCACCGGGGAGGGCCCTCTTCTCCACGCTCCGGGCCCGGCCTTGACGACGACGCACAGGGACGTTCATGTGCGTCCCTGTGCGTCGTCAAGGTAACGTCACTAGTCCGAGGCCGAGCCCGGAGAGTGGAGAAGAGCCCCCCCCCGGTGAAAATGGACAGCCCGGAACGACTAACCCTCCCCACCGGACGGTCCCTGCAGCATAGATGGCCCGGACCAGCTCACCCTTCCTTCCCACCGAGGGGAGGTGAGTAGAAAACTAAAGGGGGTGATGACAAAGGGGGGGGGGGATGATGATGGGGGTCTGGATGATGACGGGGGGGGGGGTTGTGATGACATGGGGGGATGATGTATTTTCCACCCTAGGCTTATAGTCAATAACTTTTCCTGGGTTTTTGGGGAGAAGTTAGGGGCCTCGGCTTATATTCGGGTCGGCTTATACTCAAGTATATACAGTATTAATGTCCTCCTGTTGTTACATACATTCTTGTATATCTGGGATGCGGCTATGGCCGGCAGCGGATGCCGACAAAGATGCCAGCAGTGTGACCGCTCGGAAATCTGCCATCCCCATAGACAGCAATGCATTTTGGAGTGGATTCCGCAGAAAGAATTGACAAGTCAGTTCTTTCTGTGGAGACCAGAATCGAAATTTCCGCAGCAGATATTTCTGCTGCCGAAATTTCATTGTGTGCACAGTGCAGCAGAATCCCATTGAAAACAGTGGGACTTTGCTCCAACTGAAATTGTGTGCAGAATTTCTTCACTGAATTCTGCTAGAAAATCCCACCTTGTGAAGAAGGCCTTACTACACAGGCAAGAGCAGATATATTATGTTCCCACACTGTTTTTACCAGTCAGTTTTTGAGTCTCACAAAAAAAAAAATAATAATAATAATTTTAAATTTTTTTTTAAAACTGACTAAAAACTGACCAACTGATTTGATTCATTCTTTTTTTTTCAGTCAATCCTTGCATTTGACAAATTTTTGGTCAATTTTTTTAGCCATTTTATGACCAATTTTTGAGCCGTAAAACAACCATTGTACCGCTAAAAAAAACAGCTCTAGTTCTTTTGACAATACAAGTACACTTTAAAGGGAATGTTAGTCACCAAAATAATAAATTACCAAATCATTGTAAGTGGGTGTGTATACTGGAAATATATAACCACAGTTTTTTTTTCTTCAAAAACAGCACCACACCTGTCCTCAGGTTGAGCGTGATATTACAACATGTCTCTATTCACTTTAATGGAACTGAGCTGAAATACAACACACACCCTGAGGACAGGTGTGACACTCTTTTTGGAAGAAATCAGCTCTGTTTGTCAAATCCTGGATAACTTCTGAATGGGCCCCTTCTATGAGCCAAAGCAGAGAGCAGCTATATTTGAATCAAGGCATCCATGTGTTATTCTAGATGTCTTCCATACAACCCCCAGCTGCCAATGACTCACCCAACAGCTCCAACTCCATTAATACAGCATATAGTGGGGATCAAAAGTTTGGGCACTCCAGGCAAAAATTTGTATTAATGTGCATAAAGAAGCCAAGGAAAGATGGAAAAATCTCCAAAAGGCATCAAATTACAGATTAGACATTCTTATAATATGTCAACAAAAGTTAGATTTTATTTCCATCATTTACACTTTCAAAATAACAGAAAACAAAAAAATGGCGTCTGCAAAAGTTTGGGCACCCTGCAGAACTTATAGCATGTGCTGCCCCCTTTAGAAAGCTGAGACCTGCCAGTGTCATGGATTGTTCTCAATCATCATCTGGGAAGACCAGGTGATGTCAATCTCAAAGGTTTTAAATGCCCAGACTCATCTGACCTTGCCCCAACAATCAGCACCATGGGTTCTTCTAAGCAGTTGTCTAGAAATCTTAAACTGAAAATAGTTGATGCTCACAAAGCTGGAGAAGGCTATAAGAAGATAGCAAAACGTTTTCAGATGTCAATATCCTCTGTTCAGAATGCAATTAAGAAATGGCAGTCATCAGGAACAGTGGAAGTTGAAGCAAGATCTGGAAGACCAATAAAAATATCAGACAGAACAGCTCGCAGGATTGTGAGAAAAACTGTTCAAAACCCACGTTTGACTGCACAATCCCTCCAGAAAGATCTGGCAGACACTGGAGTTGTGGTACACTATTCCCCTATAAAGAGATACTTGTACAAATATGGTCTTCATGGAAGAGTCATCAGAAGAAAACCTCTTCTAAGTCCTCACCACAAAAATCAGCGTTTGAACTTTGCAAATGAACATATAGACAAGCCTGATGCATTTTGGAAACCAGTACTGTGGACCGATGAGGTTAAAATTTAACTTTTTGGCAGGAATGAGCAAAGGTACGTTTGGAGAAGAAGGGGAACAGAATTTAATGAAAAGAACTTCTGTCCAACTGTTAAGCATTGGGGTGGATCAATCATGCTTTGGGGTTGTATTGCAGCCAGTGGCACAGGGAACATCTCACGAGTAGAATGAAAAATGGATTCAATAAAATTTCAGCAAATTTTGGATCCTAACTTGATGCCATCTGTGAAAAAGCTGAAGTTAAAGAGAGAATGGCTTCTACAAATGGATAATGATCCTAAACACACTTCAAAATCCACGGGGGATTACATCAAGTGGTGTAAACTGAAGGTTTTGCCATGGCCTTCACAATCTCCTGACCTCAACATAATTGAAAATCTATGGATAGACCTTAAAAGAGCAGTGCGTGACAGACAGCCCAGAAATCTCAAAGAACTAGAAGACTTTTGTAAGGAAGAATGGGCAAAGATACCTCAAGCAAGAATTGAAAGACTCTTGGCTGGTTACAAAAAGCGTTTACAAGCTGTGATACTTGCCAAAGGGGGCAGTACAAGATATTAACTCTACAGGGTGCCCAAACTTTTGCAGACGCCATTTTTTTGTTTTCTGTTATTTTGAAAGTGTAAATGATGGAAATAAAATATAACTTTTGTTGACATATAAGAATGTCTAATCTGTAATTTGATGCCTTTTGGAGATTTTTCCATCTTTCCTTGGCTTCTTTATGCACATGAATACATTTTTTTACCTGGGGTGCCCAAACTTTTGATCCCCACTGTATAAAAATATAGTGAAACCACTCCAAAAGATCACCTCTTTGATGAGACCACCTCCATATCCAGACCAGATTTTCTGTGACAGATTGGGTGGTCATCTCAAAGAGGTTTCACTGTGTACATATTTACAAGAACTACTTAATAGTATAGATAAAAATTAATATGGTGTTCAAATGGGTTATGTGCATCCCAAACTAGTGAGGCAATTCTCCATGACAGGAACCAGACATGCAGCTGATCAAGAATGCTGTATACTTTCTATGTGGTGTCCCAGAGTAGAGTCACCATTTGCTTCTCTGAACACTGTTCGGGTGGGTGCAGCCTCAAATGCTTCCAGCTTTGCCTCAGGTCTATCTCTCTGAGGGTATTACAATGGGGGAGGAACCTGAAGCACATGTTAGAATAGTTCTGGCCCCATAGCACAAGTCAAACAACGAGAGTAGAAAGCCTCTGGCAGCTACGGTCCAAAAGTCAAAGTTTACCACTGGCAGTGAGCAATTCCTTGGATGTAGCATGGAGTACCCCAAGTCTGTGTTAGTTGTCTCCCAAGTCAGCCTAAAGTCCAGTTAAGCCAAGTTAAGTCATCATAGCTGCACCACAACTATAAGTCCCAGAGTGCTCAGTGACCTAAAGTGACATCCTATGCAACTTTACCCCATTTATTGCACTACCAAAGTTTGCTGTTATACTGCATGGACTGCAACATCTGCCAGCAAGACCTTTTCCAGGAAACTGTTCATCTAGGAATGCTCGGACCTGACACCCATAATGTGGTGGTGCACCATCTTGCTGAAAAAACTCAGGGAACGTGCCAGCTTCAGTGCATAAAGAGGGAAACACATCATCATGTAACAGTTTCCTGGAAAGTGGATTGGTCGTCGTGGGCCAGTTGAATGGCCCCCAAGGTCTCCCGATCTGACCCCCTTGGACTTTTATCTTTGGGGTCATCTGAAAGCAATTGTCTATGCTGTGAAGATATGAGATGTGCAGCACCTGAAACTACGGATACTGGAAGCCTGTGCTAGCATTTCACCTGCGGTGTTGCTATCAGTGTGTGAAGAGTGGGAGAAGAGGGTTGCATTGACAATCCAACACAATGGGCAGCACATTGAACACATTTTATAAGTGGTCAGAAACTTGTAAATAACTCATGAAAGAATAAAGTTATGTTAAAACCAAGCACATCATTGTTTTTCTTGTGAAATTTCCAATAAGTTTGATATGTCACATGATCCTCTTCCTATTGAAAAAACAAAAGTTGGATTCAAAATGACCGACTTCAAAATGGCCGCCATGGTCACTACCCATCTTGAAAAGTTCCCCCCCTCACATATACTAATGTGCCACAAACAGGAAGTTCATATCACCAACCATTCCCATTTTATTAAGGTGTATCCATATAAATGGCCCACCCTGTAGTTTTTGCAACCCTGCACCTCTGGTCTTTAGTACCCCAGCGCTTGGCCCAGGAAGCTACTTATCCTTGGCGTTTGGAGGTTAACACTACCCTGGTGTCACATACTCTATTTCAGTCATAACAACCTGTCAATACCAGCTACTGCAAATCTTAAACTCCCAGCATGCCTGGACAGTCAATGGAAGTCCAGGCATGCTGGGAGTTGTAGTTATGAACTGCTGGAGGTCTACAGTTTGGAGACCACTGCTATAGAGCTTTACTGTTTATTATTTACCAAATGCCAACCAGTGTGCATTCTATTGCATTCCGGAGCAATTTTTCAGCTGTTAGTAAAATAGTGTAATAACTTTTAAAAGTATTTTACAAAAACGGTATCACTCGTGGATAGAATCAATCATGATAATCAATCATAAATACAGTTATGGGCGTAAATGTTGGCACCCCTGAAATATTTCAAGAAAATTAGGTATTTCTCACAGAAAAGGATTGCAGTAACACATGTTTTGTTATACACATGTTTATTCCCTTTGTGTGTACTGGAACTAAACCAAAAAAGTGAGGAAAAAAAGAAAATTGGAGATAATGTCACACCAAACTCCAAAAATGGGCTGGACAAAATTATTGGCACCCTTTCAAAATTGTAGAAAAATAAGATTTTTCAAGCATGTGATGCTCCTTTACACCTGAAAGCAGATAAATATGAGATAAGTTCACTCTGCATTGTGTGTCTGTGTGTGCCACACTAAGTATGGGCAACAGAAAGAGAAGAGAACTGTCTGAGGACTTAAGAACCAAAATTGTGGAAAAAGATCAACAATCTCATGGTTACAAGTCTATCTCCAGAGATTTGAATTTACCTTTGTCCACAGTGCGCAACATTATCAAGAAGTTTGCAACCCATGGCACCGTAGTTAATCTCCCTGGGCATGGACGGAAGAGAAAAATTGGTGAAAGTTGTCAATGCAGGATAGTCCGAATAGTGGATAAGCAGCCCCAAACAAGTTCCAAAGATATTCAAGCTGTCCTGCAGGCTCAGGAAGCATCAGTGTCAGCGCAAACTATCCTTCCACATTTAAATTAAATGAAACGCTATGGCCGGAGACCCAGGATGACCCCACTGCTGACACAGAGACATAAAAAAACAAGACTACATTTTGCCAAAATTAACTTGAGTAATCCAAAATCCTTCTGGGAAAACATCTTGTGGACAGATGAGACCAAGATAGAGCTTTTTGGTAAAGCACATCATTCTACTGTTTACCGAAAACAGAATGAGGCCTACAAAGAAAAGAACACAGTACCTACAGTGACATATGGTGGAGGTTCAATGATGTTTTGGGGTTGTTTTGCTGCTTCTGGCACTGGGTGCCTTGAATGTGTACAAGGCATCATGAAATCTGAGGATTACCAATGGATTTTTCGAACTGTACAGCGCAGTGTCAGAAAGCTGGGTTTGCGTCTGACATCTTGGGTCTTCCAGCAGGACAATGACCCCAAACATATGTCAAAAAGCACCCAGAAATGGATGGCAACAAAGCACTGGAGAGTTCTGAAGTGGCAGCAATGAGTCCAGATCTAAATCCCATTGAACACCTATTTTTTCCAAAGGGTTTGCATTCAAATATTAAGTTAAGGGTGCCAATAATTTTGTCTATACCATTTTTGGAGTTTGGTGTGACATTATGTCCAATTTGCTTTTTCCCCTCCCTTTTTTGGTTTAGTTCCAATACACACAAAGGGAATAAACATGTGTATAGCAAAAGAAAATGTGTTACTGCCATCCTTTTCTGTGAGAAATACTTAATTTGCTTGAAAAATTTCAGGGGTGTCAACATTTAAAGCCACGACTGTTTATTTCATGTTCCAAGTCTCAAAGATGGTAATACACTTAGTACACTCTGAGGTCTAACCTTTATCCATGATAAACAATGATTTCATAAGGTGGAAAATGTGCTGACAACGCGCTGTAAATCTAAGCGCATGAAACTGAGATTTATGCCCACTATTAAGATGAAGTATTAACTTGCACAATGATAAAGCTTTGCCTACTACATTTAGTTTGTCATCTAGCTCTATCTTAAGATATTTTATGGATTGCCTTTTATAAAAAAGTTTTTTGTAGTACTAATATGCAAACCAGTTACATTTGCTCTAGACCGCTCTTTTAAGTATAATGTCATGCAGATAATTGTATAATAGTGAAATATTCAAAAACATGTCCACTTTGCAAACATTTATCTTTTCAAATTAAATAAAATAAAAAGAAAAGTAACTTTGCATAATAGTCTTGATCAGGGGCATAGCTGTGGGGGCTGGTAGGACACGTGCCTGGTGTGCAAGGTCTCGTGACAAGGGTATTAAGATTCAGGGATGGGGCACAAACCAAATTTTCGCTGGAGGCAAAGGAAAGCCACAACTTGGGTCTTGATTAAAAATAGAAAGTCATTTTGTGTATACAGTTGTTATGCAGACTTTTGTGGCTCCATGGTTAGAGACATCACACAAACCCTATGTTGTCTGAAGTCATATTCATCTTCACCAAAGATGTAGGGAAGAGATGAACAGGAGTATGCATGGACAGCATGATCAGACTACAGTGTTTGTAAGGGTGTAGTCTGTAACCATGGAGATGCATGGGAGCTGTATCAACAAAATAGTAGGATATAATGAATCAAAACTATCTGCAAAGTCATCTTTTTTATTTTACCTACATTACAAAAAAAGTGCTTAAAAATGTCTACACAAACCTTAAATCTTCAAAAATCTTCAAAAAACAGCATCACACCTGTCCTTAGGTTGTGTGTGAAATTGCAGCACAGTTCAATTGAAGTGAATGGAGCAAAGATGTAATACTACACAAAATCTGCAGACAGGTGTGGTGCTGTTTTTTCTTTTTTCATAAATAAGCTCTGTTGAACCCCTCAAGGGATACTTTGCTGCTCAGCGTTTGGAACAAACTGTTCCGAATGCTGGAGACGGCGTCGGGAGCTTGTGATGTCATAGCCCCGCCCCCTCATGATGTCACGCCCAGCACCCTCAATGCAAGTCTATGGGAGGGGGCGTGACAGCCGTAAAGCCCCCTCCCATAGACTTGCATTGAGACGACGGGGTGGGAAATCATGAGGGGGTGGGGCTATGATATCACAGGCTCAAGCGTTTGGAACAGTTTGTTCCAAATGCTAAGCAGCGGAGTACCCATTTAAGGTATGACAAAGTGTAAGAGTGGGTCTGAAATCCCAAATACAGTTTTGGGTGCATTTTTGAGTCAAAGGTTGGATCTATTCATAGTTTTGACTTTCAAAATAAAGCTTAATTAGGCTACATTCACACTTCCGTAAAGAACGGCTGTCATACTCTCGTTTTTTTTTTCTGAGTTTGACGGACGTCATTTTGACGGGGCGCAACGGGCAGGCCGGTTAAACGGTGACTCATTGGAAATGTAGTTTGAGTCACTGCGCTCTTTGCCTGCAGAGATCAAGAAGTGGTGATCAAATGTAACACTGTAAAGGCGGTACAGGGGTGCCCAGACAACAACGAAGGAAAGTGGAAGGAAACCTGCTGCATAGTGGAATTTTAGTAGGATTTAGTAGGATTTTAGATTTCAACCCATGCATCACCACATAACTCTTTTAGAAAAAAAAAGGTAAAGTGCGTCCGATACAAATAACTATTTGATCTTTCAGATAAGTGAACAAAATGAATAGTGAAACTGTATGATAAAAAACAAAGAAAAGAACAATGGTATACTGTAGTCATATAATCTGTCCCAGGAGTAAATCTAGTGCTGTAAGTAGTACGCGCTTTTACAAGTTTTACAACAGGCTTTAAATAATAAAAAAAATATATATAACAGACAGCATAACATTTCCAACCTGCCATAGACCTGAACTGAAAATACTGCAAATACCCGCAGAAGAATAAAATGAAATCACCCAGATAGAAGATGAGCCCATAATTCAGCAGCCTATGTATCAGAAGCAGAACTCCTTACCAGCAGGAAGGTCCGCACTGTTCTTATCTTGTTAAGTTCTAGAAGAAGTTTCTGTGCCTTTTCGTGGTTGCTGCAGTATTCATCATAAATGGCAAAACGATCTTTCTACAATTCACAAGGATAGAATGATAGGTTATATTATATATTAATATAATATTTTTACATTTTTTATTATTGTTTTTATTATTGTTTCTATTATATTGTTCTATTAACATCAATCAGCATAACATTGTGCCAAGGATGTAACATATTCAAGATAGATCTACTGAAGAAATCTGGAGAAGTAAGGCTGGGTTCACATATGTCCAGCATTCGGCATAGGTGAACTCAGCCAAGATCTGGACGCAACTGATAACACAACTGATGACAAGTTGTCATCAGTTGTATGGCATCCGGCGTCCATTATTTCTGGACGGCGGACAGGGGAACGCAGCAAGCTGTCCGGTGCCCTCTGGCTTGTCCAACCATCCGGCGTCAAAATTGAGACGCTGGATGATTGTGAACTGTCCCATTCAAATGAATGTGATCAGTTCTAGCATCGGTTTCCCTCCGGTGCACGCCAGAGGGAAACTATGCCCGACGCCTGATATATGTGAACCCATAAACCGTCTGTTTTCTAGTTAATACATTTTACAAAGTCATAAGCATTTGAACAGCCCTAGCACAATATATTTCTTTGTATAGTGCATATGGATCAATAAATCTACACGATTTTGCATCATTGGTGAGAGCTTTGTATTTCTTCTATATTCCTTGTTTCCATACACTCCGGCACAAATGGTCAAAAGCCTCCACTATAACTCAAGTTAGGGTGAGGTTCCAAACATGTTTCAACTCTACATTTGGTGTATGTGCTGGGAAATCCTCCCAAAATGGGTTCACAAACCATTTTTAGACAAACTAATTCCATGAGTGAAATTACGTGCTGTGAACATAGCATCAGTATGAATGGGTCTTCCGCAAGACTGGACAATTCCGCCGCTGAAATTCTTCCACGCAAAGAAGGAGCATGTTCATTCTTTGCGCGGAAGTCCGCGAGCACTGCATAGCCGTCAATGGTGAGGGCACAGTGCTGTGCCGTCCTACTGCCAAAGTATTTTCGGTGGCGGCCACCAGATGGAATCTCCTCTGCAAGCAGAGATTCCGCAGTGTGAACATACGGCACTGCATATAAAATATGGAAAAATTAAGCAGGGAAATGACTCTGCTTCTAGATTTCTACAATACTGTTTTTACAGGATCTCAAAGAAGCCCTAGCAAATTGAATGATGTGTTTGTTTTACTTTTAAATTTTTTTAGTTTTCTCCTTTATTTCTGGGATTTATAGTTCTTTAAGAACACATTAACTGTGCACATTACAAGGTGTCAATTAGTTGTTCTATGTTGTCTATGTTTGTGCTCCATTTTCTTAGTTCAAGTTAAGCATATTGCTTGTGAGATTATGCCACCTCTTTGTTCATCTCTGTACACCTGCCATGATGCTCAGCTTTCCAAAATGAAAAATGTTTGATGAAATTTGGCAGTCAATACAAGGTAAATAAATATCATAACCTCATTGCCAATCTCACAAAGTAAAGCAAGAACATAAACCAGTAAATATGCAGATTGTCATCATGAAACATGGAAATCTATTCAGCATAAGTCATTAGAGAACACACACTGCAAACTAAATCTTCCTTACTGAAGCTCTACAATTTTTTCAGTGTTTGCAAAAAATAAATCAGGAACTGTAACTTCTATCAGAGATATCCTGGCCATGTACATCAATTCTGCATATTACAGTGGGGAAAAAAGTATTTAGTCATCTACCAATTGTGCAAGTTCCCCCACTTAAAAAGATGAGAGAGGCCTGTAAGTTTCATTATAGGTATACCTCAACTATGAGAGACATAATGAGAAAAAAAAAATCCATAAAATCCCATGGTCTGATTTTTAAAGAATTTATTTGCAAATTATGTTGAAAAATAAGTATTTGGTCACCTACAAACAAGCAAGATTTCTGGCTCTCACAGACCTGTAACTTCTTCTTTAAGAGTCTCCCCTGTCCTCCACTCGTTACCTGTATTAATGGCACCTGTTTGAACTTGTTATCAGTATAAAAGACACCTGTCCCACAACCTCAAACAGTCACACTCCTGCTTAAGCCAGTACATGTCAGGGCCCATCTAAAGTTTTCTAGATAGCATTTGGATGATCCAGAAGAGAATTGGGAGAATGTCATATGGGCAGATGAAACCAAAGTAGAACTTTTTGGTAAAAACTCAACTCATTGGCCCTCATTTACTAAGAAAATCGGGTTGTAAGTCTATGTTGCTTTCTTACCCGACTGCTTTTTTCCCCTGGTATTTATTATTATGTCGCATCCTGTTTGTCGCACATGGGTTTTGTTGGTTTTGGTTTCCAACTCCTCTGAGCTGTAGGGAAAAAATCCACAACAATACAACAAATTCGGGTTGGAAACCATTATAAATACGTGGGAAAGCTCAGAAATGTCGAGTTACGCCCCTTTTTCGGGTTTGGGAGAATCCACATCGGGTCCGTTGGGAAAAAACGTTGCATCGTGTCGCAGACTGGCGCACGATGTCTGCGACATGGCGCAGACAAAGATGCGACAAAAAAACCCGACAAAAGAGGTCGGGTTTAGAATAGTAAATGAGGGCCATTGTGTTTGTGGGAGAAAGAATGCTGAGTTGCATCCAAAGAACACCATACCAACTGTGAAGAATTGGGTTGGAAACATCATGCTTTGCTTTTTTTCTGCAAAGGGACAAGGACAACTGATCCGTGTAAAGGAAAGAATGAATGGAGCCATGTATCGTGAGATTTTGAGTGAAAACCTCCTTCCATCAGCAAGGGCATTGAAGATGAAATGTGGCTGGGTCTTTCAGCATGACAATGATCCCAAACACACCACCCAGGCAACGAAGGAGTGGCTTTGTAAGAAGCATTTCAAGGTCCTGGAGTGGCCTAGCCAGTCTCCAGATCTCAACCCCATAGAAAACCTTTGGAGGGAGTTGAAAGTCTGCGTTGCCCAGCAACAGCCCCAAAACATCACTGCTCTAGAGGATATCTGCATGGAGGAATGGGCCAAAATACCAGCAACAGTGTGTGAAAACCTTGAGAAGACTTACAGAAAACGTTTGACCTCTGTCATTGCCAACAAAGGGTATATAAGAAAGTTTTGAGATGAACTTTTGTTATCAGCCAAATAATTATTGTCCACCATAATTTGCAAAAATTCTTTAAAAATCGGACAATGTGATTTTATGGATTTTTTTTTTCTCATTATGTCTCTCATAGTTGAGGTATACCTATGACAAAAATTATAGGCCTCTAATCTTTTTAAGTGGGAGAACTTGCACAATTGGTGGCTGACTAAATACTTTTTTGCCCCATTGTATATGCATAGCCTTTACAGCCAAAACATTAAACCAGTTGCCTAATACTGTGTAGGTCCTGCTCCTGCTACAAAATAGCTCTGAGCACTATGCCACCATTTTACAGATATGCCATTTGGTAAATTTTCCATAAACTCAGTAATATCTGAGATGTATGGTGTAAGTTACCAACTTTTCATAACAACAAAAATTTGTGACACTCTATCATGAAATGTACAGGGGATAAACAAAAAAACTACAACACCCCTATTTTTACCTAGTTGACCTTTTGACACACCTGCCATCGCCAGTAACACCCCTTTTATTCTCAGTCATGTATCTTATATTACTATTGTGTGGACAGTCAGCAATTGTTAAGTAAATGAAGTATTTTGAGTGTTCTCACAGCAAGTTGTGTCATTGTATTGTCTACCGTGTGTGTACATAAAGAGAAGCATTATACTCCATATCTCCTTTTCCCTCCCTAGTTACTTGAGCAGTGTTATTGGTTATCTAGACTTGCACCATGACTATGAATGTTAATAGTCATACTTCCATATTTTTCAAGTGCATAATTTCTTTATTATGATACTTTTTGCTCACATATGGTCACACATTTGCTCTTCCCTCCCTTCATACTCTAGTTGCCACATTGCATATTTGGGACTTTTGTTTTCCAACACCCCATACTGGTTCTAACCCCCCATACTGGTCCCTATTGTGGAACTGTTGTTTGCTTAGTCACCTTATATGCCTATTTATATCTTGCACTACCTGTTTGGGAAGATTGCATGTGACACTGCTCCACCATCTATGGATGTCTCCTATGTGGCCATTTTGCCTTGTTTGTATTTGTTCTATACAAAAAATAAACATTTACTTTGAAAAAGGCTTTATCTCTAATTTGCAGTTCTCCCAGAACTGGTGGGTCGAGCTCCCTCTTCCCCCCTCCATAAATATGTACTACTTGTTTTGCAGACACAGGACAAAAAATGAGCTGATTTTCAGAGGGGAATACAGTCTCACAGGAGAGGAGAGGAGGGAAGAAGCTTGATAACAGGAGAAAGAAGCCTTTTCGCCTAATAAGATATATTACAAAGTTTCTTATATTCGCTTGTACTATTGATCAATGCAAAGTTTGTTCAAATGGCAGTGCCAATTTAACTATTCTAAACAAGAGGCCACAGTTTGGAGATCAGTGATCTCCAAACTGTGGCCCTTCAGATGTTGAAAAACTACAACTCTCAACATTCCCGGACAGCCAACGGCTGTCTGGGCATGCTGGGAGTCGTAGTTTTTGCAACATTTGAAAGGCCACAGTTTGGAGACCACTGATCTAAATAAAGTATTAGAAAAAATAAGGATGCTAACACAGCCTATTTTAAAGATTGAGCATTAAAACTTGCTGCCATGAGAATAACAAGAGACAACGCACAGTGGTGTTGCTGGCCCGGGGAGCTCACCTCTCGTCTCTGCCCAGTGGTTATCAGCCAACCCACCCGCAACCACTGTATTCTCCTGAGCCTTGAGGTGTCCATCCATATCTGTCCCATAAGTTATTCATTTCTGCATTTAGCAGAATTTTACTTATACATATCACACATCGTTTTTATTGATTTTGATACTTTTTGTGGGTCACTAATTAATTAGTTATTAGCCGATTGGCCATTTTTACCTTGTAAAAAGAAAGGTTAAGTTTTAATGCTCAGTCCTCAAAAGTTTTGCAATGCGGATGATACAATGAATGGTAATGGCACCCATCAGACCTTATTCCTGTATATTCCAAATAATAAGGATGCATGATTATAAAGGAAAGAATTAGCATTATATAAATACAAAATTCAACGTACAAATAGTAGAAAACAGCTTCCTGCTTCTTGATGGGCGTTAGGTTCCGGGTGCAAACATTCTTCAATGAGGGATAGAAAGTCTCTGTGTACCACAAGAATGTCCTCAATGTTGGAGAATAACATCTAGAAAGATCAATTAAATATTTAATTAGCAGATTGGATCCAAATAATTCTATTTAATGGTCGTTTCTCAGTTCCCCATAATATACTTTATACCGTATCCTAGTAAATTTGTTCTTTTTTAAGTCTCTTACAATTTGTATACAGCGTTGTTTTTATAAGTGTGAGAAAAAGCACCTCTTAGGATAAAATAAGAACACACAATGGCCCTGATTTACTTTTGTAAACCTGACATGTTTTGATGGGTTGTGCGCCAGATTCTGGCGCATTGCGCAACAAATTCTGTCTGTGCCCGGAGTGTGCACCAGAATTTTGTCTCATTGTGCCAGAATTCTGTCTGAGCCAGAAATGAAAAACCCGAACAACTCTCCATTTTACTGAGAAAGCCCAACATATTTACTAAAACCCTCATTTTCACAAAAACCCAACATATTTACTAAGGTTTCCACATAAAATGTGGTGTATTTGAGCTGAAGAAAACCCGACAGATCAGAGCATGTGTAAAAAAAGGAAAATGTAGGGAAAAGTGGAAAATGTAGGGAAACCTTAGTAAATATGGTGGAAAAAAAATTGTAGGGAATTAAAACCCACAAAGAAACCTACACTCCACTCTTAGTAAATCAGGGCCAATGTTATAGTTATTTTGTGTTATTCATCTTGTAGTATTTTTATTGTTAAATCATATGTAATAATATTGCCTTATTTCTGATCTTTGTGCTCTACAATGAAACAAAGTTTACAAAATGATAATAATAATCATAATAAAATTATCTAGTTAAAAGAAAAAAAACATTAATGTTATACAGTTATGCAAGTATATCATTGTAAAAATGTGCTAGGCACTTACAAAGCAGTTCCTAAAAAGAACAAGTTATACAGAACAATGCAACTTTAACGCTGGAATTCCACTAAGGTTTTTCACTCAAAAACTTCCCAAAAAATGCCCATTCTGCCGCACTGCGGCCAGATGTTAGCTGCAAGTCAATAGGGAACTGCAAAATGCCATATCCACTTGGCATTTTTCAGTTTGGCATTTTTTAAATCCTTTTGGCATTTTACAGCTATTTTTGGCTGCTTGGTTTTTCAAAACGACCTCTTGTTGAGACTTTGTCAAGATGTTTTTTTCTGGAAAATCTTGGCGTTTTTCTATCATGGAAGTCTATGAAAGTGAAAAAACACCAAGAAAAACGCCATGTGGGTTTTAACGTTGAAGTTTTTGTAGGCAGTTTTTATTCTTTTTTGGACTTCAGCGATGCACAAAAGGGATGGAAATACCTTTTTTAATTAAAATTTCGTAGGGTACCATTAAAAAATTATAAAAAAAAGATACAGTAGTGATGGAAAAAAATGTATTTAATGGAATATACATTTTATATAACAAAATTGCTATACATTTTTAAACAGGGATTAATTTATGTGGGCGGAAAGGGAACTAAAAATGTAGCTGACAATAATACAAATGTAGAAAGGGGCCATTTAAATGTAAAAATAATATATATTTTTTTATTTATTTTGTTAAACTTTTTTATTAGTAATGTATTTTAATAATGTGTTTAATAAAGTGTGTGTGCTTTTAACTTTTTAAACTTTTATTTTCTTAGTTTTTAATTTTTTTTAGGTAGTACTACTACTCCCAGCATGGAACACACTGTTCAATGATGGGAGTAGTAGTACCTATACTAATAGACAAATCGCCCCAGGTGTCACTTCTGACACCCGTTGCGATCCTCATATATAATGTATAGATGCGGGCAGCCAGCTGCTCTTCTCCACTATCCTGCACTATGTTCTGCGATGTTTAGTTATTCACATCACAGATTCAAATTTGAATATATGAATAAATATATATTTATACATGGCAGTGCAGGGGACCAGAGAAGAGTTGCCAGCCGTCCGCATCTATACATTATACAGGAGGATCACAGCGGGTGTCAGGAGTGACACTTGCTGTAATGTGTCCCTTACTGCAGGTACCACTGCTCCCAACATGGAGCACACTCTGCTCCATGCAGGGAGCTGTAGTACCTGCATTAATAGACATATTGCAAGGGTGTCAGAAGTGACACTCAGGCCATCTGTCTATTAGTACAGATACTACAACTCCCAGCATGGAGCACTCCTGACTTCTGTTGCGATCATCCTGATGTGAATTTCAGGACTCAGCTGTGTTCAAGACTACAGGGCCGAGAGAACAGCTGATGCTGAGCAGTAGATATACAGCAAGAACTTATAGTGCCCAGCAAGAACTTATAGTGAGTCTGCAATATGTATACAGTATACACATTGCTGGTTCCCTTAAGTCCTTGCTGAGCTGTGCGCTATGCACCAGCCCCGCAAGGAAAGAGTTTACTTACACTGCTGTACAGTGTAGGTTTACCCTTTGGGCGGTATACAGAATATACATCTATCTATAGATAGCTGTATATAGTGTATACAGAAGACAAAGTCTGCTTTCCTCCCTCGCTCCAGTCCCGACTGGGTCCGTGTAGCTCTGCCCCTGTCAATAATGTCATTAGGGGGCGGAGCTACAGATGGGAGCCAGGCTGGCTAGCCTGAAGCTCTGTTCACATTGTACATTTTGTATAATGTGAACAGACCCTTCTGACAGTGTCTTCCCAGACAGGGAGACCCCAGCTGTTGCTAAACTACAACTCCCAGCATTCTGGGAGTTGTAGTTTTGCAACAATTGGAGGCTCTCTGTTTGGGAAGACATTGCATTATGGGTGCTCTCCCTAGCAGAGAGCGGCAAAAATGTCCTAACCCATTTTTTGTTTTCTTTTTTCTTCTCGTTTCAGATTTGTGTATGCAGAAGATTATATTGGATTCAGTGGATTACTGCAGATGAACTGGATTTTTTTCTTTCAATAAAATGGTTAACGAGGGCTGTGGGGGAGTGTTTTTTTTTTTAAATAAAATAACTTTTCCAGTGTGTCGTTTTTTTTTTTTATTGAATTTTCTGTTTAGTAGTGGAAGCCGTCCTATTGATGGAATCCTTTACTAAACCGGGGCTTAGAATTAGCACCAAAAACAGCTAGAACTAACCCAAATATTACCCTGGTACCCACCGCCATAGGGATACCGGGAAGAACCGGTACAAACAAGAGCCAATGCAAACAGGCCCGGAGTGTCAAAAATGGCGCTCCTGGGCCTAGGCGGTAACAGGTTGGCATTATTTAGGCTGGGGAGGGGCAGGGGGAGTAACAATGCATTTTTTTTTTCAGATATAAATACATTTTCAAAAATGCATACAGTTCCCAATATTTTACATTCTCAGCCAGATACCAACCAAGCAGCAACAGCCTGACATTACCAGGGTGGGCGAGGACCATTGTTACTATCCTCCCCAGCCTAAATAATGGCAGCCTGTTACCGCCTAGGTCCAGGAGTGCCATTTTTGACGCTCTGGGCCTGCTGGTACTGGCTTTTCCTGGCACCCCTGTGACGGTGGGTACCAGGGTAATATTTGGGGGTTAGCGCTAGCTGTTTTTGGTGCTAATGCAAGCCCCGGCTTAGTAATGGATTCTGTCAATTAGACAGCTTCCACTACTAAGCCTGAAAATTCAATTTAAAAAAAACACAACACATTGGAAAAAAATGTTATCTTAAAAAACACTCCCCCACAGCCCTCGTTAACCATTTTGTTAAAAGTAAAAAATCCAGTTAATCCGCAGTAATCCACTGAATCTGCTGTAATACTTAGCATACACGAATGTGAAACGAGAAGAAAAAATAAACACAAAAAATGGGTTAGGACATTTTTGGCGCTCTCTGTTGGGAAGAGCGCCCATAGTGCAAAGTCTTCCCAAACAGAGAGCCTCCAATTGTTGCAAAACTGCAGTTTAGCAACAGCTGGAGTCTCCCTGTCTGGGAAGACACTAGCAGAAGGGTCTGTTCACATTATACGAAATGTACAATGTGAGCAGAGCCTCACACCCTTACTAGCCTTGCTCCTGTCTGTAGCTCAACCCCCTAATGATTTTGTCACTAGAGGCGGAGCTACACAGACCCAGCAGGGACAGGAAGCAAGGGAGGTAAGTGGACCTCGTGTTCTGTATACACTATATACAGCTATCTATAGATAGCTGTGTATAGTGTATACCGCCCAAAGTGGCTATAGGATCAGGGAGTCCTGTCAGTCCTGTGACAGGATTCCTGGCTCCTGTATAGTATACATGGGTACACTATGCACCCCTGTATACTATACGGCCTCACCTCCTTACACTCTGTGGACTGGGAGCTCAGGATCCGACCCACAGAGTGGTACCCTGAAGGCAGTGAATAAACTGCCACAGGGGACAAAACTGTCTGTTTCCACACACCAGAAAAAAACGGCAGAAAAACTGCCAAAATGCTAGAAAAAGCTGTGGCAGTTTTTTGGGTGTTTTTGCTGGCTTTTTTTAGGTGTAAAAAAAAAAAAAAACAAGTGGAAACTTAGCCTAAGGATGGGCCAAAAGCATAATTATGTCCATTCTTTAAGTGGAGGCCAGGTGAACGCCGAGTGCTGCACAGATATTGTTGGGGTCCCAGCAGCAGGAACCCTACGATCAGACATCTTATCCCCTATCCTTTTGATAAGGGATAAAATGTCTAGGGGCAGAGTACCGCTTTAAATTAAAGATGGCTACATGGTAAATTTGGCTGTGACACAGGTTGCGTGGCCAAAGATCCCAGTGTTACGTGCCTTGATGACTGTCAGGTCACAGCCACAGTGACCTGCTTGTCTAGCATAAGTTGCAATTCAGATGCACTATACTGTGATCTAGAAATAGTGCCATGCCTATCAATGGGCTGTGTCTGGTATTGCATTTCAGCCAATTCACTTGCTCTGACGTCACACAACCCCTTTATAATTTGCTGCTACTTATGAATGATTGGCAAAAAAAATGACACAAAATAATCAAATTTGAGCAGTTTTAGGCAAATGACTTTCCAGATATAACTCAGGAAATACTTTTTATATTTATGGAAATCATCCAGCAAGTACTAAACACATAAATATCTCATAATAAACTAACATTTAATGACTCCAATCTAAGGTAGCTCAGGTCACTCCTGTAAATTGAGTATACTTTCCATATATCTGGTTTCTAATGGGCTGTATTTTGAGTCTCAGAAGTACTTTATATCCCCTGCGGTTCTTTATTTCCCCTTTCCTTTTAGACACAAATAGTTAAGCATAACATTGTACATGTATATCCTTTGTATCAAATTGTGTCAAAAAAAACACCTCAGTATCCTAACTGGGCTCCCCTGAGTCCTGATTCTGCCTGGAGGACGTGATATGTGTCTGTGCTGGATATAGAGCTCTGTAGAGGCCGCATCACAATCAGATAAAAAGATTAATGCTTTGGAAGCTAAAATGTATTCTGCGCTTAGCTGAGAAATGTTTACACAGAGCATTATGTGCTGAGGGCAGGCAGCATTTTAGTGAATACTAAGCATAGTAAAGAAAGAAAACATTTCTGCTCTTTGGGTAAAAAAAAATTCAATATTGTCAAATTACTACCCTCAGGTTCTCTGATTACAATGTTTGTTTTTTTTATACCTTTTTTTTTGTTTGTTTGTTTTTTGTTTTGTTTCCAGGAATGTTCCCGAGATATAGGAATTTTACTTTTTGGCTACAAATCTGTACATTTCCCCCAATAGCAGCTATGTGCTAATTTTGCTTCAGAATGGGTGTGATTTTTAAAGGGAAGCTGACAGTAGAGTCACCTGCGCTAACCTCAATGTATAGGTACACCCTGTTTCTAATGTCGTTTACCAGGTGAAATTCCGTGCAGTCAATCAGTAGATAACTCTGTCCCCTTCATGGACATGCTGAGAAAAAGGGGATGATATTTTTGAAAGGGGCAAAGTTATTGACTAAAGGGGTGGGAGCAGGGCAGGCAAAATAGGCAGCCGCCTAGAGCTCCCTCTTGATGGAGGCACCACTCTGCCTGCTGCAAGAAAGTTAGTAGCCAGCCAGCCAGCATCCAAAGCACCCACCCTGCCAGCACCACCCCCCCCTAACCGAACACCCCCTCCCCCCCATACCATAATAATCTGCATTCCTCAGCCTGCTGGAGGAGCGCAGTGCCCCCTGCGAGGCACACAGGCAGGTCAGGTCCGTCCAGCATGCTGACATTGCATGCTCCTCCATACATCTGCCTCAACTCCCTCACCTCTCCTATGCGATCATGTCTGGAGGAGTACTGCTTTCAGCGGCAACATGCTCCTCAAAGGCAGACAGACATAATCGTTGATGTCCTCTGTCTCCTCCTTTCTGCCACCGCTCGAGCTATGGAGGACAATGATGGCACTACTGACAGTCAATGAGGGCTTATGTGCGGATTCCCACAGCATGTGTAAGTGCCCCCAGTAGTGAATAGATTACATGAAGAGGAAGTTTGTTACAGTGAGTCACCCCAAAAGTAATAAGATTACACAAGGAGGAGCTTGTTACAGTGTGTCACCCAGTAGTAAGGAGATAACATGAGAAGGAGGTTTGTTAAAGTGTGTCACCCCAGTAGTAAGGAGGGGAGTGTCAAAGGGAGGGGCAAAGGGTGGGGCCAAGGGGGAGGCAAAATTAGCTTTTGCCTACAGTGGCAAAAACCCTTACACCAGCCTTGGGTGGGAGAAACCATTGCACTTACAGCAGCAGCCCACCTCCATTGCACATAAAGGGAATCTGATATCTGTTTTACCCACACTTAACCTAATACATAGGGTTATATATCAAAATCTGTGTAGAGGAAGAGTGGTGCATTTGCCCATGGCAACCAATCAGCTCTTTTATATTTATGGGGCCTTTTTAAAAATGAAAGAAGCAATCTGATTGGTTGCTATGGGCAACTGCAATGCATGTGACACTGCTGTCAGTTTAACTTTAAAGGGGCATTCATATCTCAGATTGCTATTCCCTACCCATAGAATAGGAGATAACAAGCTAATTGAGGGGTAGTCAGACTGCTGGGACGTTCACCGATCCCAAAAATGGGGACAATGTAATTATCTATGGGGTTACCAAACATTTCAGAACAGGCTGAGATTAACAAGCTGAGATGGAAATATCGCTTTAGGTTCAGGAGGAATGAGTCTGAGTCTGTGGGTGTGAATCTAAGGCTCAGGGAATGTGATCCCCTGTGTCATGTCTGTATTGGCTTGTGTTCACACACAGCTATTGGATTGCTTGTGTGTGAACAGTTTTCTGTTCCCTGGCCAGGGAATAGTTAATGCCTCTGGCTTTTTCAGCGAATAGCTCCTAGGTTGTGTCTAGATAAGGATCAGCTCAGCCTAGCCTCAGGGCTGGTGATTGACTTCATTATATCCTGACTTGCTAAGATGCTGGACATGCTGCATGGAGCGCTTGGTTAAACACTCCTTGTTTGAGCTTTTATCTACTATCTCTGCTTTAGCATGCACTTTGTATTTTCTGGTTTTAGCAATGGTTAGGTGGCATGCTTATAGTATGTTTTAAGCTGTGTTTGTTTAGTCGGTTTTAGGATTTATATGTTCTTTTTGCTGTGTGTCTGTTCACACTGTGTTTTCTCTTGTATCCGTTTATATGAAGTTCGGTGTTTCATATTTCTGTTTTCCTACTGGGTCAGCTTCTGACCACAATGTGGAGTGTGTCCTGCTGGCCAGTAGTCTATTTGGATTTATTATTAACCCCTTAAGGACGGACCCATTTTTGACCTCAATGACCAGGCTCTTATTTTTTAAATTTGACATGTATCTCTTTAAATGGTAATAACTTTAGAACGCTTTTTCTGAGTGGAGCGATTCTGAGATAGTTTTTTTCTTGACAAATTGTACTTTATATAAGTGGTGCATTTTTGTTGACACATGCAGCATTTTTTGTGAAAAACTTCAAAATATTGTGAAAAACTGGAAAATTTCTGGCGTTTTTAACATTTTTTTTATAGTGTACACTGTGCGGTAAAAGTGATGTTATATTTATTCTGTCGGTCAGTACAATTATGGTGATACCCATTTTATATAGCTTTCTATGTTCTTTTTCCTTTGCTGAGCAAAATTCTTTTTCTGCCATTCATTTTCCAACAACCGTAACTTTTATATTGAGTAAGGGCTTATTTTTTGCGGGATGAGCTGTACTTTTCATTGGTATAACTTTTGCGATATGTGCTACCTTTTGATCTTTTTTATTCCGCTATTTGTACCAAAATTGGCGAATTTTGTGCTTTTTTTTTTGTTTTTTACGGCGTTCACTGTGCGGGATAATTTACATTATAGTTTTATAGTACATGTCATTACGGATGGGGCAATACCTATTATGTAAATGATTTGTGTTTTTGATCTTTTTTGGTAATAATACAGGGGCATTTTTTTTTATTTATTTTTTTACACTTCATACTTTTATTGAACAACTTTTTATTTAATTTTTTAAATTTTTTACAGGTAATACTATGCTGCAATACATTTGTACTGCAGCACAGTATGACCTGATGAGTTGCAGACACTACAGCCTGTGCTATCCAGCCTCTGGCTGGATCTTACAGGCTTCCGTAGCAGGCATACAGGAGGCCATGATCTGATCTTCTGCTGCCATAGCAACCAACGGCGACCCGCGATCATATAGCGGCACCGCCGTTGGAGAACAGAGGGAGAGCGCTCCCCCTGTCAACACCATAGATGCCGTGATCAGGACTGATCACGGCACCTAGGGGGATAATGCTGCCGGGACCGGCGTGATCGTGGCTCCGGCAGCTGCGGCGGGACTCCAGCTGTGATTAACAGCTGGGTCCCGTCCCCGATCTCCTGCACTGCCCGCGGCAGTGGAGGAGATCGATGTGACGTATGCATACGTCCAATTGTGCGAATGTGTCAGATGATTGGACGTATGCATATGTCCTATAGCGGGAAGGGGTTAATGGCTACTTCCTTATGTGGAGTGGAGTGTCCAGTGTGAACAGTGTCCGGCGCCCGGTTAGGGTGGATTGACAAGTAGGCAGGGAGAGACAGTTTTAGGGTCAGTTTAGGGCTCCCTTTCCCTGTCCCCCGGGTTGGTTCCTGACACCCTGAGCCTCAAGAATTGTAAATCTCACAAGATTCATATCCCCCCAAGTTTAAGATGACAACAGTGTTTGTCATGTACTTAATACATTTTACAATAATGATAAGGTGTGAAAAACAAACTACTAAAACATGTATATGTGGAGGCCCAGTATGGGATGGTGTGTCCCCGTACATTTTTCCTGCCCTGTCAGGCAGATTCCCTCCATGTCCCCAGGGACCCCCTTACAGTGTAACCCCTATTGTATATATGTTTTTATTAATAGTGTACTGTTGCTTTAAGTATTATACCATGTGCTTGTTACCCAGGAAGCACTAGTGACCAGGTGACCCCCCAAGTGAACTATGGGATCCTTGCTAAGCAGGGAGAGGAGGCTGCAATCTCTCTCTTGGAGCTCTTAACTCTTGTTCCTCAGGTCCAGTTCAGTCAAGATATCTCAGAATGTGTCCAGAGCACTGGAGGACTCAAGCCTAAAGTCTGCAGCCACAAAGTCAGCTCAAGTAAGCGCTAAGTCATCTTCATGTCAATTGTCAAGTCAGTCAAGTTAAGTCTTCTATATTGTTACCGTGGCCTGCACTAAAGTGTCTCTACATTCTGCAAGTCCCAGCAAGCCTGCAAGGTCCCCCTGTGTCACTGATCACCTCCTTGGGATATTGGCTGGACTGTATAGACTGTATCACCTGTCTACCCTCAGTAAAGCTCAGTAAATGGTAAAGCTACCATTGTCCTTAGAAGGGGTTAAAAACATCTGCTCCCAGGGTTACAACATCTGCCCTGCATTTCCCCTTGCTATACCACATATATAAACATTGATAGATAGTATAAAAACAAATAAAATACATTCAATCAAAACTGTAATTTATATGTAAAGTCATGTTAAAGGGGTACTCCAGTGGAAATTTTTTTTTTTTCAAATCAACTGGTGCCCGAAAGTTAAACAGATTTGTAAATTACTTCTATTAAAATATCTTAATTCTTCCAGTACTTAGCTGCTGTATGCTCCAGAGGAAGTGGTGTAGTTCTTTTCAGTCTGACCACAGTGCTCTCTGCTGACACCTCTGTCTATGTCAGGAATAGTCCGGAGCAGAATAGGTTTGCTATGGGGATTTGCTCCTGCTCTGGACGGTTCCTGACATGGACAGAGGTCTCAGTAGAGAGCACTGTGGTCAGACAGAAAAGAACAACTCAACTTCCTCTATAGTATACAGTAACTGATAAGTACTGGAAGGATTAATATTTTTTTAATAGAAGTAATTTTCAAATCTGTTTAACTTTCTGGAGCCAGTTGATATGAATTTTTTTTTTCCCCACCGGAGAACCCCTTTAAGAGTTTTTCCTAGAGGCCACAGACCTTAGTGAGAATGAATTCCTAAGTTGTGTAGATGTCCTGTCTTCAGACTAACTAAATATGTCAGGACTCCTGCTGTTTTATATAAATCTATTATTCTAAACACATCCACATGTCCTGAAAATAGACTGACACCAGCAAGAATTTTGGGACTAACCTTTACGGTTTCCTCTGTGACATTTTTATCAGATTTTGAAGCAGCATATTGCATCATTCGGTGGAGAAACGCCTAGGAAAAAAGAGAGAGATGTCTTGTTACAATCCATGTTATTGTTACCTGAAAGGAAAAACACAGTCTCATAGTAATTAACTTTTCCCCAATGTTCTGATGATAATCCAAATCCTTTTAGGAAAACATAATATTAGAAAAATATGGAACTATTCCTGAGGACAGGAGTTTATTTGAGACAGACAATATGACTAAATGTCTTCTAAACTGATTTGGAAAAGTGAACTTTTTGGGATTATTTTTGTGACAGAATGGTCATCAAACATAAAAACAAGACCTAATGGCCAAAATAAAGCTCCAAACAATAAGTGATTAAATAATAGTGCCATACAACATCCTAATAATACTTCTGTATAATGAATATTAGAATCAATAGTGGTGTAGATGGTAGTCTAAGGCACTAGGCCATCTGTGGTCTTGTATATTTATTCTTATTCTAGGCCAGTGTTTCCTATCCAGGGTGCCTCCAGCTGTTGCAAAACTACAACTCCCGGCATGCTGGGAGTTGAAGTTTTGCAACAGCTGGAGGCACACTGGTTGGAAAACACTGCTTTAAGTCATCTGTGTTGCTCTCTCCAATGGAGGCAGCTGATGCACCTTGTGTGACTTCACAAACTAAAATAGGTTCCAGAAAACATATATTCACTGTATTTTGTTCCCATCTGGATATTTATGGCATAAACACAGGTCCAATCTAGACACCAAAGCCCCCCCTTGGCTTGCTTGTTGCCACTGGAAGTGATCAGGAAGCTGAATATAGCCAAATGGCTATTTTGCTCAGAGAGACAATCGGCCGTTAAATGGCAGTTACAAAATCCCTTACGGACATTACAAAATCCCATTATAGTCTATGGGATTTTTACATTATCAGTTTTAAAGGAGTAGTCCAGTGCTGAAAAACATCCCCTATCCTAAAGATAGGGGATAATTTTCAGATCGCGGGGGGTCCAACCGCTGGGGCCCCCCGCAATCTACTGTACGGGGCCCCGGCAGCCCGCGGGAAGGGGGCGTGTTGACCACCCCACGAAGCGGCAGCTGACACGCCCCTTCTGCAATCTCCGGCTCTGCCATAGCATTGTATTAAGGGGGCGCATCGGCCACCGCATTGTGCGGTGGTCGCCACCCGCTATCTGGCCTGCGAGCCGTGGCCCCGTACAGAAGATCGGGGGGGTCCAAGCGGTCAGACCCCCTTGTGATCTGAAACTTATCCCCTATCTTTAGGATAGGGGATAAGTTTTTCAGCACTGGACTACTCCTTTAACCCCTTAGGGACTAAGCCTATTTTCACCTTAAAAATGTTCGTTTTTGCATTTTCGTTATTTCCTCCTTCCCTTCTAAAAATCATAACACTTTCAATTTTGCACTTACAGACCCTTATAAGGGCTTGTTTTTTGTGTCACCAATTGAACTTTGTAATGACATCACTTATTTTATAATATAACCTGCAGCAAAACCCCCCAAAAAATATTTGTGGGGATAAACGAAAAAAGAAACGCCATTTTGTAAATGTTGGGGGCTCCCGTTTCTATGCAGTGCACTTTTCGGTAAAAAGGACACCTTATTTTTATTCTGTATGTCCATACAGTTACAAGGATACCAAATGTATATAGGTTTTATTTTATTTTAATACTTAAAAAAATTATGAACTACATGGGCCAAAATTACAATGTAAGCTAGAAACCTTTGTCGAGGTTGATCCCAAAACACCGGGTTGGGGTCGTGTCACGCCGCTCCCTGGTTATGTATGTACTGCTCATTGTGGTTATGTATGTACTGGCACAACTAATGGATACTTGTACCTGATTAATATGTAGCACTATTTCTATGCACAGGATACATGCAGTATATATGTTTTAATAACCTTAGCTTGTAAGGTGTTATGCCAGGGTCCGGTGTGACACTTTTTGGTGTCTTTTCCCCCACTTGTGGAATTCTCTATGTGTTTTTAACCCCTTAAGGACTCAGCCCATTTTGGCCTTAAGGACTCAGACAATTTAATTTTTACATTTTCATTTTTTCCTCCTCGCCTTCTAAAAATCATAACTCTTTTATATTTTCATCCACAGACTAGTATGAGGACTTGTTTTTTGCGCGACCAGTTGTCCTTTGTAATGACATTACTCATTATATCATAAAATGTATGGCGCAACCAAAAAACACTATTTTTGTGGGGAAATTAAAACGAAAAATGCAATTTTGCTAATTTTGGAAGGTTTTGTTTTCATGTCGTACAATTTATGGTAAAAATGACATGTGTTATTTATTCTGAGGGTCAATACGATTAAAATGATACCCATTATTATATACTTTTATATTATTGTTGCGCTTAAAAAAAATCACAAACTTTTTAACCAAATTAGTACGTTTATAATCCCTTTATTTTGATGACCTCTAACTTTTTTATTTTTCCGTATAAGGGGCGGTATGGGGGCTCATTTTTTGCGCCATGATCTGTACTTTTTTTTGATACCACATTTGCATATAAAAAACTTTTAATACATTTTTTATAATTTTTTTTAATAAAATGTATTAAAAAAGTAGGAATTTTGGACTTTTTTTATTTTTTTTCGTTCACGCCGTTCACCGTACGGGATCATTAACATTTTATTTTAATAGTTCGGACATTTACGCACGCGGCGATACCAAATATGTCTATAAAAAATGTTTTTTACGCTTTTTGGGGGTAAAATAGGAAAAAACGGACGTTTTACTTTTTTATTGGGGGAGGGGATTTTTCACTTTTTTTTTACTTTTACTTTTACATTTTTTTACATTTTTTTTACACTTGAATAGTCCCCATAGGGGACTATTCATAGCAATACCATGATTGCTAATACTGATCTGTTCTATGTATAGGACATAGAACAGATCAGTATTATCGGTCATCTCCTGCTCTGGTCTGCTCGATCACAGACCAGAGCAGGAGACGCCGGGAGCCGCACGGAGGAAGGAGAGGGGACCTCCCTGCGGTGTTATGAATGATCGGATCCCCGCAGCAGCGCTGCGGGCGATCCGATCGTTCATTTAAATCGCGAACTGCCGCAGATGCCGGGATCTGTATTGATCCCGGCACCTGAGGGGTTAATGGCGGACGCCCGCGAGATCGCGGGCGTCGGCCATTGCCGGCGGGTCCCTGGCTGCGATCAGCAGCCGGGATCAGCCGCGCATGACACGGGCATCGCTCCGATGCCCGCGGTTATGCTTAGGACGTAAATGTACGTCCTGGTGCGTTAAGTACCACCTCACCAGGACGCACATTTACGTCCTGCGTCCTTAAGGAGTTAAACAAATGTATTAATAAATATTATGTTTTTTTGTATTTCGAGTAAATGACTCAATTTTTTTCTAGCTTACATTGTGATTAGTGGGAGTTCATGGTAGCAGTGGTATTGGGGCTAATTCTGTGTTATTGCTTTGTTATATATTAGGGTTTGGTACCCAGTGCATTAGTATTTTTATGCTTCAATCTAACACTTATACCCTATATGTGTTTGAGGTTTACACATGCACCAAAATTAGTATGTTTAAAATTGGCATCTTCTGACCCCTATAACTTTTTTATTTTTCCGTGTATGGGGCAGTATGAGGGCTCATTTTTTGTCTGTAGTTTTTATCGGTACCATTTTTGTTTTGATGGGACTTTTTGATCACTTTTATTAATATTTTTATAGTATATGAAGTGACCAAAAATGCACAATTTTGGACTTTGGTATTTTTTTACAAGTACGCCCTAGGCCGTGCGGTTTAGCTAACATTATAAGTTAATAGTTCTGACATTTACGCACACTGCAGTAACACATATGATTATTTTTATTCTTTATTACACTATTTTATTTAAAAAATGGGAAAACGGGGTGACTTAAATTTTTAATAGGGAAGGGGTTAATTAACTTATTACATTCCTTTTTTTTTTTTTTTTTTGAGCCCATAGGGGGCTACAACATGCAATCTTCTGATTGCATACACTGTTCAATGCTCTGCCATTGCACAGCATTGATCAGTGTAACCGGCGCTCTACTGCTCTAGCCTGCTGCGCAGGCATGGAGAAATAGATCGCCGATCGGACGACGGAGAGGCAGGTGAGGACCCTCCCGTTGTCCAGTAAGCTGATCGGAACATCGCGATTTTGTTGTGATAGTCCCGGTCAGCATCGCTGAGCTACGGGGATTCTTTTACTTTTGCTTTAGATGCCGCAATCAACTTAGATTGCGGCATCTAAAGGGTTAATGCCTGGCATCAGGCCGATTGGCCATGCCCGGCATTAGATGTGGGTCCTGGCTGCCCGTAGCAACTGGGACCCACCAGATTTAACCCGTTCTCCACCGGTGAGAACGGTTTAAACCCGTTATACTGGACCAGGGTATACAGGTAGGCCCTGAGTCCTTAAGGATCGGGGATACAGGGCATATGCATATGTCCTGCGTCACCTAGAGGTTAACCAGTCATAGCCTGTTATTAATAACGGACATTATTTTTTGATGGGAGAAAGTAACGGGAGAAATAGTGCATGCACTATTTCTTCCGTCCTTTCTCCCGTCACAAAATAATGTCCGTTACTAATAACAGGCTATGACGGGTTAAAACGGATAATGTAAAAATCCCATAGACTATAATGGGATTTTGTAATGGCCGTTTAACGGACGATTTTAGGGGTGTTCATGACGGAACATTAAACGGATCTTTAAAACGGATTTTATAGTGTGAAAGGAGCCTTACAGAGCCAGCATAGCTTGTGGTGCTACACTGTTTACATAAATTCTATTAAAGTCAATGTCTGGCATTTATGATTGTAGGTGTAAGTGAAGCATTTTTCTACACAATTTTTTTTGTGTGTGCTGGTAATGTGTAGGAGCACCACATTTATTAAATGGTAGCAGAGCATTTGATACATTTTGTGCAGGTCACATTTTTCTAAAATTTCACTCTTCACATACCCCAAAAAGCTAAGCTAAGTCTTGGCTGGTGTAGTTTTAGAGACTTTTTTGTGGTTTTGCACCTTTTTTGCGCCTTTTCACAAAAAGGCGCAGTTCATAAAACCCGTCCATATCATGTGTATTGCCAAAATTAGTGGATTGCAACTCAAAATCAGCAGAAATGTGTAAACCAAAAGGTGCAAAAAAGGCGCAAATAAATCCTGCTTGCTCCTTTTTTTGTGCCTTTTCTAGACACAAAAATCTGTCTAAAGACAATGATAAATGTCAGCCAATGGGATTAATGCAAGCTGTGCAAAACAGCCAACTCTGCTGCCATTGCTTTCCTGAAGACTTCCAGTGGCTGCAACCTAGCTGGCAGAAATTCAGAGGTGTGGTCCAAGAGGCCACAAATGTTCAAGTTGGGACTAGACCTTTAACAGGCAGATATTTAGGGTATATATTTACACGGTGGAATGTCCATGCAGAATTCAGCAGAATTTATTTCAATTGGATTCTGCAGCAATGTGCACACGGTGAAATTTGTGCAGCAGATGTTTCTGCCACAGAAATCCCAATTCCGGCATTCGCAGAACATTCCGCACAATTTCCAACTGTGAACCTACCCGTAGGCTTTAGGCCAAATGTCCACAGTATGTTAAACCCAAACTACTCAACTAGTTACTTGTATGAACGGGGTACCCTGGAGAAAAAGAAATTATCAACTGGTGACAGAAAGTTAAACAGATTTGTAAATTGCTTCTATTTAAAAATCTCAATCCTTCCAGTACTTATTAGCTGCATACAGCCAGTACCTATAACCTGCAAGAAGTTGTTTAGTCTTTCAGTCAGACATAGTGCTCATTGCTGCCACCTCTGTCCATGTCAGGAACTGTCCAGAACAGGAGAGGTTTGCTATGGGGATTTGCTCATGCTTTGGACAGTTCATGACATGGAAACAAATGGCAGCAGCGAGCAGAATGTCTGACTAGAAAGACTACAATACTTCCTCCAGCTGATAATAACTACTTAAATGCTTGAGATTAAAATGTAAGTAATTTGCATTATGTTGTATGTCACAGTTGATTTGAAAACATTTTATAACTAAAAGTAATTTGCATAATTGTGTGTCACCAGTTGATTTGAAAACATTTTATTCCTTGGAATACCCTTTTAAAGGGGTACTCCACCCCTAGACATCTTATCCCCTATCCAAAGGATAGGGGATAAGATGTCTGATCGCAGGGTCCAGCCGCTGGGGACCCCCGCAATATAGCATGCAGCACCCACCTGTATCTGCTTCCGGCAGTGTTGGAGGTTCTGGCTCCCGACCACGGGAACGGAAGATTGTGACGTCATGACTCCGCCCTGTGTGACGTCATGTCCCGCCCCCTCAATGCAAGTCTATGGGAGGGGGCGTGACAGCTGTCACGCCCCCTCCCATAGACTTGCATTGAGGGGCGGGGCATCACATCACGACTCAGCCTCCGTGTGACATCACGCCCCAACCCCTCAATGCAAGTCTTTCCCGTAGTCAGGAGCCAGAACCTCCAGCGCTGCCGGAAGCAGATAAAGGTGGGTGCTGCATGCTGTATTGCGGGGGTCCCCAGCGGCGGGACCCCCACGATCAGACATCTTATTCCCTATTCTTTGGATAGGGGATAAGATGTCTAGGGGTGGAGTACCCCTTTAAGATCTTCTTAGGACAGAGTCCCCAAACACCTGCAGATCCTGCAGAGTCAGCATTTTGTTCTGATGTCTGTAGAGCTGATACATGGAGAGATAGTAAATGCTTCTCAGACATGGCTAGCCTTAGGATGGATGGCACACTAGATAATGGGCACCAGGTGTAACATAATGCATAGAGATTTCATGTAAAAAAAAATGTGTTACTTTGCCCGGAACAATAATAAAATAGTCAAAAGCAAAGACAATTACAGTGAATTTCATACATATAAACATTAATATAATAAACACAGGTGAGTTCTATGCAGCATTGTCATGTTTCAGATTATTTTGTTTATTTTTTTGTAAAAATATCCGGCATACTGTGAGTAGGTATGGTCAAATGGGGTTTTAATAACTCTTACAGAATATGAAAACAGTAGTAGAGGTACATGCACTGTATATGTTCCATTGTTTTGTGGCCTTTCTGCTTTTCAGTTATTACTTTCATAATATAGGTCAATGGTTCAGCCTTACTGTTGTGAAAACAAACATATAAATTGCAAGTGCTTGAATGATTTGTGGGAGCACTATGGCCTGTGCACGTGACGTGGACTGACCATTAATCATGAGCTTCCTTTTATATGAGCGTGTTTGCAATAGGTCATTGTCAATAGGCCGAGGCAGAAAATATAGTGATGTTTTAGGAATAGTCAATAGGAATACATAGGTTATGATGTGCAGGATGGCCTCAGACCTTATCAGCTTTATTAGGGCTAAAATAGAAACAATTATTAAACGTAAATGTTGCTAAATGTCCGTTCATGAACGTTCATACGAAGATAATGGTGTTTGTTTCCTTTCGTCTCACACAGAAATGGATAATAAATCCATACAGACTCTTGTAAAAATCACATCCATATGGATGAGAGGTGTGAAGACAGATTTATTATTTCTGGAAAATGGAATACTGATGTGTAGTTAATGTGGATGAGAATGGCACACCAAAGAAATGGAATATTTGGCTACAATGAACTGTCTGCAGTTTCTCAAGATGTAAAAAAAATAAAAAAAATTGTTTTTATTTTCCATCTCAAAGTGTTCTGATAATATTATAGCTCATATTTACTTTAGCGCGGAAGGTTAGACATTTTAGAAACAGCAGCGTGAGTACATGTAACTGCTGGGACTTCCTGTTGTATAGTGGTAGAAAGAGCTTTTTGTTAAAGGGGTACTCCACCCCTAGACATCTCATCTAATTTACTTGTTGTATATTAAATCATTTCTCACAATACTATGTAACACCCTGCTCAGCTCCTTTGGCTCTGTGACATGATGTCTGCAGATTAGACTGCATATACAATGTGACAGGTTCTCTTTAAAGGGGTACTCCCCTGCTCCAGCATTTGGAACATTTTGATGTCTGGGGTTCCGCAGATGGGACCCCCACGATCTATGTGCAGCACCCAGCCTTCACGCCCCCTCCCATAGACTTGCATTGAGGGGGCATGGTGTGACATCACGAGGGGGCATGGGCATGATTTCACAACCCCCACCTCCTGCCCCCAGCATTCGGAACAAAATGTTCCGAACACTGGGGCAGGGGAGTAACCCTTTAACCCCTTAAGGACTCAGGGTTTTTCCGTTTTTGCACTTTAGTTTTTTCCTCCTTACCTTTTAAAAATCATAATCCTTTCAATTTTCCACCTAAAAATCCATATTATGGCTTATTTTTTGCGTCACCAATTCTACTTTGCAGTGACATCAGTCATTTTACCCCAAAATTCACGACGAAACGGAAAAAAAAATCATTGTGCGACAAAATCGAAGAAAAAACGCCATTTTGTAACTTTTGGGGGCTTCCGTTTCTACGCAGTGCATATGTCGGTAAAAATGACACCATATCATTATTTTGTAGGTCCATACGGTTAAAATGATACCCTACTTATATAGGTTTGATTTTGTCGTACTTCTGGAAAAAATCATAACTACATGCAGGAAAATTTATAAGTTTTAAAATGTCCTCTTCTGACCCCTATAACTTTTTTATTCTTCCACGTACAGGGCGGTATGAGGGCTCATTTTTTGCGCCGTGATCTGAAGTTTTTATCGGTATGATTTTTGTTTTGATCGGACTTTTTTTATCACTTTTTATTCATTTTTTAATGGTATAAAAAGTGACCAAAATACGCCTTTTTGGACTTTGGAATTTTTTTGCACGTACGCCATTGACCGTGTGGTTTAATTAATGATATATTTTTATAGTTCGGACATTTACGCACGCGGCGATACCACATATGTTTGTTTTTATTTTTTTTACACTGTTTTATTTTTTTTTATGGGAAAAGGGGGGTGATTCAAACTTTTATTAGGGAAGGGGTTAAATGACCTTTATTAACACTTTTTTTTTACTTTTTTTTTGCAGTGTTATAGGTCCCATAGGGACCTATAACACTGCACACACTGATCTCTCATCCTGATCACAGACGTGTATTAACACGCCTGTGATCAGTGTTATCGGCGCTTGACTGCTCCTGCCTGGATCTCAGGCACGAAGCAGTCATTCGTCGATCGGACACCGAGGAGGCAGGTAAGGGCCCTCCCGGTGTCCTGCAAGCTGTTCGGGATGCCGCGATTTCACCGCAGCGGTCCCGAACAGCCCGACTGACTAGCCGGGATACTTTCACTTTCGCTTTAATACCGTGATCGGCGATGTGTGGCATTAGCCGCGGGTCCCGGCCGTTGATGAGCGCCGGGACCGACGCGATGTGATGCGGGGTCGCAGCGCGACCCCGCTTGATATCGCGGGAGCCGGCGCAGGACGTAAATATACGTCCTGCGTCGTTAAAGGGTTAAAGAGAACCTGTCACATTGTATATGCAGTCCAATCTGCAGACATTATGTCACAGAGCCAGAGGAGCTCAGCAGGGTGTTACATAGTATTGTGAGAAAATATTTAATATATAACTAGTAATTTTGTAACCTAAGATCAGGGTCACATGAGGCACATCCGCAGCATATTTCACAATGCACATGCACCGACAGCAGTCACCGGGGGTCTCCAGAGGACAGGTAGCTCTGTGTGTCCTCTAGTAGTGGCAGATTTCCTACTGTGTACCCCCGACAGCACTCTTTTGTATGCAAACTAGTATAGAGAAGGCTATTAATCACTGAGTAGGACCGCCCACTGGACTCCTTTACCCAGGATGAGCAGAGTTTTATATTTATACTTTAAAATTAAAAGTTCCACTGAATCTTTTCCACAAGCATGTATAACAATATGCTCAGCCCTTCCTGCTCTATAACATGATGTCTACAGATGAACTACATTTTCAATGTGATGGGTTCCCTTTTCATGTTGTGAAATACTGTTAAATGAAACGAAAAAAACTGTCTTTCTGCAAAATAATTTGTGGTGTCCCGGTACTGCATCTTATACGGTACCTATGTATGTGTGGGTCCCCATAGCCAGAGTCCCTAGCACGTAGGGATCCCTGTTGTGTAGCCTACCCCTTGTCGCCTCAATAGTTCAGTAATTTATGTAAGGTTGATGTAAATATAGTAATATATATGTAAATAAATGGTTAATTACCTGTTCCATAGCGTTGCAGGACCTGCGGGTCACGTGACTAGGTAAACTCTATGGTATTCTGCTTAAGGACCTTTGGAGGCCCTATGACGTATGCAATCGCATTACTCTGTGTAATGGTGAATGACAGATGTTCGGACCAATCGTATTCACCCTCTCCCCTGCCTATATAAGGGAGTGGTGGCCATCTTTTCTCTCTCTTGTTCCTGGGGTGTCAAACAAGAAGGATCTGCGCAACAACTATCGCAGTGAGTTAGGCCCGAGCCTTGCGGCAACGGCTGAGTAATTCAAAATAGATAGTGTATCAATCCCCAGACACTCTGTCTGCAGCATCACCGGACCTAATATAACCCCTAAATCCGGACGGATCTGCAAATATCTACCCTAAATTCAGAGACTTTCTAAATAGCTCAAGGTCCGCAACAACTGTCAGTCACTGAGCGATATAAGGACTGTTTGTATGAGACTGTTACTGTGCCTTGGATGTATCGCAAGCACTTAAGTAAAGTTGTTCAAGTTCAAGTTCAATTTCCTTGTGGACCTTCAGTCATTTCATGCACCTATCGTTACTGGGAAGGGCGGTGATAGGCCGGAGCATTACTTCAGCATACCAGCCCTCAGCCTGGCGTCACAAACTATAGGGTTAATATTAACCCCTCATATACCGATACCATACCACCACTACCATACACCCCCCAAGGGCTACCACAAATTTGACCCTTAAAAATATAAGGGGTCATTTATCAAGGCCATAATTGGTCTATATAAGTCCCTGCACAAAGCATCCATCATATTTATAATGTGACTTTCGCCAGCGTATATGGCTTTTTATTCTGGTGAATCCAGTGGTCGTTGTGTGGGCAAAGTTAGGATGTGGTTTTCTAGGTGCACAGTTTACACCCTGATTTATGATATAAAACATTTGTCCAATGGACACTGCAGCTGGCACCAGATACAGGCATTCGCACCGGGCTGACTGACAAGTGTGCACCACGTTAGCTCCGTAAACATTAGGTAAAATGTGCACCACACAGATGAAAAAAAGATCGCCCTAGTTTTTATAAAACCCCCATAGTTTTTTGCAATAGCAGTTTGCATTCAACAAAATAAAAATAATCAGCTTTTAGCCATTCATATATAGGTTTACTTGCTCTAAAAGCCATATGACATTAAAAGGACATATCCCATATTTGTGAACTCAACAAGTATGCCCCTTCCTCTGGGACAAATGGCTAACAAGGGCTGTTGGGGAGTTAATTTTTTTCCGAAGTGTTGTGTTTTTTTAAATCTTATTTTCAGGCATAGAGTATAAGCATTATCAAGCCGGGGCTTAGCGTTAGCCGCCAAAACCGCTAGCACTAACCCCCAAATATTACAGGGGTACCGTGAAGAGCCAGTACCAACAGGCCTGGTGGCGCACCTGGGCCTAGCCAGTAATAGGCTGGCGTTTTTAGACTGTAGAGGGCCAGTAACAATAGTCCTCGCCCACCCTGGTAACATGAGGCTGTCACTGCTTGCTTGGTATCTGGCTGAGACAAAAAATATAGGGAACCCTTTATTTATTCATTTTTGGGAAAAAAAATTAAAAATAACACAGCCAGATACCAACCAAGCAGCAACAGCCTGACGTTACCAGGGTGGCTGAGGACAATTGTTATTGGCCCTCTACAGCCTAAATAATGCCAGCCTGTTACCAAATAGGACAAGGAGCGCCATTTTTGACGCTCCAGACATGTTGGTACTGGCTCTTCCCAGAACCTCTGTGGTGCTTGAAAATGCTGTATGGCTGTGGAGGGAAGTGCTTAAACAAACACCATAGTCTCAGCATGCTGCAATTTGGCAAAACTGTCAGATCACAGCAAAATGCCTGGGTCAGGGGAAAAAATGCCAAAAAACACGTTTTGCGTTTCCCTATTGATTCCCTGGTAACATCTGGCATCAAAGTTTTTCCTGTGGAAAAACAATGTACAGTGACCTCCCGACCTACGATGGCCCCGACATACGATCATTTCAACATACGATGGCCTCTCAGAGGCCATCGCATGTTGAAGGCAGCATCAACATACGATGCTTTTGTATGTCGGGGCCATCGCATAAACGGCTATCTGGCAGCGCAGACTGCTTCAGCTGCCACCGGATAGCCGTTTACGGTGCCCCGTGTGCTCCGCTGACGATCACTTACCTGTCCTCGGGGCTCCGGCACGTACTCCTCGGGATCCCCTGCTTTGTCGGCGCTCTCCGTCGTCATTACGTCGCCACGCATGCCATCCCGTCATCCAATAGGAGCGGCGTGCGTAGCGACGTGATGGCGGCGTTGGAGAGCGACGTTCCCAGGCAGCAGAGACCTTCCCGGAGCGTCGGGGAAACCCCGGGGACGCGGCGAAAGCGATGGAGGGCGACATCCAGGGCAGCGATGACGGGTGCTGATGGTCCAGAGCGGCGGGGACACGTAAGTATAACCTCCAATACCAGTGGTCTTCAACCTGCGGACCTCCAGATGTTGCAAAACTACAACTCCCAGCATGCCCGGACAGCCGTTGGCTGTTCGGGCATGCTGGGAGTTGTAGTTTTGCAACATCTGGAGGTCCGCAGGTTGGAGACCACTGTCCTATACTTTACATTGCACGGATCCCTCAACATACGATGGTTTCAAAAAAACGATGGTTCATTTAGAACGGATTACCATCGTATGTAGAGGGACCACTGTACGACCATTTTGGAAACATAGCCTAAGGGGCATTTATGACGGCATCCTTATTTGTCTAATTATGTCATATGATATCTCAATGGATGATATGCTGATATGTCATCACCAATGAGCATAAAACAGAGAGGCAGTAATTGACCTATATAGGGGCAGTAACAGACAAATTAATTAAAAAAGCACAGCTAATTTTTCTCCAACAAAGGATCCCTTTTATACATGTTGGAAATGTCATCTTCTGTCAAGGGTTAGGTTTTCCCAATGAAAATAACTTAGCCATCATCAATTAATCCTTCCATTTTAAATGAGTATATAGATACATTATACTGAAGAATCCTTATACAATATACAGTACTAGGTAACTAGTATCCCATGCATGTACTGACAGGCTGCAGCATGTTTTACCCAGAGAACTGATTTATGTTTCTGACAATTCATTCCATTTGGGAATCTACCCCATGGACCTATAAAGATTTATGTAAGAAGAATCTATTACATTTTGTCCATTAGAGAAATAACTAGAGATCAGGGGGAGATTTATCAAAACCTGTGAAGAGGAAAAGTTGCCCAGTTGCCCATAGCAACCAATCAGATCGCTACTTTCATTTTGCCGAGGACTTGTTAAAAATGAAAGAAGCGATCTGATTGGTTGCTATGGGCAACTCAGCAACTTTTCCTCTGCACAGGTTTTGATAAATATCCCCCTGTGTCCTCCAGTATTATGTTGCATGGGCCCATCTAGAAAGTCAGGTATGTTAGGTATACATGATGGCGGAGATTTATCAAGCCTGTCCAGAGGAAAAGTTGCTGAGTTGCCCATAGCAACCAATCAGCTCAAATTCTGCTCAAATTCCACTCTGCAAAGATTGCTGCCGAATATTAGCAGTTTTGCAGAATTTGAGCGGAATTTCGGCGGAATTTTTGTGTGCTCAAAAAACAGAATTCTGCCGAAATTCGAAGCCCCATTGAGTTCAAAGGGATTTTACCAGAATGCTGTAAAATTTAAAGACATGTTCAATCTCGGAAGCAGAATATCTGAGGCGGAATTTCCACAGCGGAAATTCTGCCGTGTGAATGGGACAGTGGAATCCTCATGTACTTTAATAGGGTTGATTTACTAAGAGTCGAGTGTAGTTTCCTGTGTGGTATATTTTTTTTTCCCCTACAGGTATTTTTCAATGGTATTTACAAATTTTTTCCTACATTTTGCCTTTTTTAAAAAATTTTTACAACAGTTCTAGACTATCAGGTTTTCCAGAGCTCAAATCCACCACATTATATGGGGAAACCCACGATACAGGTTATCACTCAGAGGGTGTGATCTTTCCCAGCTGAAACAGGAGAATGCCGGTCACCTAATCGCAGCCGGTTAGAATCACTTTGGCTCCCCGCCACTGCGGGTTGCGCACCTCCCGGGATCCTGTGATCGGCACTTAGACCAGCTGACAGTGTCCGGAACCACGGCAAGGACTGTCGTGTCGGCATTCTCCTGTTTCAGCTGGGAAAGATCACACCCTCTGAATGATAACCTGTATCGTGGGTCACTCAGTAATACCATGTTTATTTAAATGTGATACTCTTATTATCTCTATTATTCTGATATTCTCCTGAGGACACTCTTGATTGGAGTAGAAACGCGTTAAGAATTATATTTCTTATTAGAGATTCATGACTAAATATGTGTATCTACACATTAGATTCATGATAAATCCACCAGATGGGTGGTGATCCTAACAGATCCTGTGTCGCATGATTTTATTTTTATGTGGGTATAATCACTTTGCACATATTGGTGTGTTTTAGTAAGCATATATTAAAAGTTATGTCTTAAATAGCACTTCCCCCACACCTTTATATTTATTTAGAGGTTTTTTCATAATAAATATTTCGGGGACATGCACCTTTTGTCGGGGTGGCACCCCTTATGCGTGGACATGCCCCTTTCCCTGGACAGACACACCACCTCTTTTTAAAAAAAAATTTTAACATTTTTTTTTTCTATGAAGTGATGGTTGGGTTTTATAGCAAAAAATTTTGGCGCACCTCACATGTTTAAATTCATTCACAAAAAACATCGGAAACACATTAGTAAATAACCCCCGATGTGCATTAAACTTAACAGAATATCCTAGCTGAATTCTTCCAGAAGATTCCGCTAGGAAATTCTACTGTGTGTGTGAACATAGCCAAATAGCAGGAATGGCCAGAGCTCAAATATGGTTTTATTTTAGCCTTCTACTAACTTAGCTTCAAACCAGGACTGTATTTGCCACTAGGCACCTGTGGGCCTATGCCTAGGGCGGCAGTGTTGAGGCGGACAACACTTCAATGTGTAAAATAATAAGGATAAATAGTTTCAATGTGGTTGATGTTGCCATGTTGAATCCACATGGGTCAAAACTGCTGCAAAACTTTCCTGCAGATTTGCAGGGGCTCATTATGTCGCAAATTGGTGACTGAGTTACGTTCTGTTTGTAGAGGGTGAGGTATATAATGCATCTGCAACAAATTCCACATGTAACACATGCAGTTTAAAGGGGTATTCCAGGAAAAACTTTTATATATATATATATATATATATATATATATATATATATATATATATATCTCAACCGGCTGCAGAAAGTTAAACAGATTTCTAAATTACTTCTATTAAAAAATCTTAATCTTTTCAGCACTTATGAGCTGCTGAAGTTGAGTTGTTCTTTTCTGTCTGGCAACAGTGCTCTCTGCTTGTCTCGGGAATTGCACAGAGTAGTAGAGATTTGCTATGGGGATTTGCTTCTACTCTGGACAGTTCCCGAGACAGGTGTCATCAGAGAGCACTTAGAAAGAAAAGAACAACTCAACTTCAGCAGCTCATAAGTACTGCAAAGATTAAGATTTTTTAATAGAAGTAATTTAGAAATCTGTTTAACTTTCTGCAGCCAGTTGATATATAAAAAAAAGTTTTTCCTGGACAGCCCCTTTAACCCCTTAACGACGCAGGACGTATATTTACGTCCTGCGCCGGCTCCCGCGATATGAAGCGGGATCGCGCCGCCATCCCGCATCATATCGCGTCGGTCCCGGCGTTAATCAAAGGCCGGGACCCGCGGCTAATACCACACATCGCCGATCGCGGCGATGTGCGGTATTAACCCTTTAGAAGCGGCGGTCAAAGCTGACCGCCGCTTCTAAAGTGAAACTGAAAGTGACCCGGCTGCTCAGTCAGGCTGTTCGGGACCGCCGTGGTGAAATCGCGGCGTCCCGAACAGCTGACCGGACACCGGGAGGGCCCTTACCTGCCTCCCCGGTGTCCGATCGGCGAATGACTGCTCCGTGCCTGAGATCCAGGCAGGAGCAGTCAAGCGCCGATGACACTGATCACAGGCGTGTTAATACACGCCTGTGATCTGTGTAAGAGATCAGTGTGTGCAGTGTTATAGGTCCCTATGGGACCTATAACACTGCAAAAAAAATGTAAAAAAAAAGTGTTAATAAAGGTCATTTAACCCCTTCCCTAATAAAAGTTTGAATCACCCCCCTTTTCCCATAAAAAAAATAAAACAGTGTAAAAAAAATAAAAAATAAACATATGTGGTATCGCCGCGTGCGTAAATGTCCAAACTATAAAAATATATAATTAATTAAGCCGTACGGTCAATGGCGTATGCGCAAAAAAATTCCAAAGTCCAAAAAAGCGTATTTTGGTCACTTTTTATACCATTAAAAAATGAATAAAAAGTGATCAAAAAGTCCGATCAAAACAAAAATCATACCGATAAAAACTTCAGATCACGGCGCAAAAAAATAGTCCTCATACCGCCCCGTATGTGGAAAAATAAAAAAGTTATAGGGGTCAGAAGATGACATTTTTAAACGTATACATTTTCCTGCATGTAGTTATGATTTTTTCCAGAAGTGAGACAAAATCAAACCTATATAAGTAGGGTATCATTTTAACCGTATAGACCTACAGAATAATGATAAGGTGTAATTTTTACCGAAATATGCACTGCATAGAAACGGAAGCCCCAAAAAGTTGCAAAATGGCGTTTTTTTTTTCAATTTTGTCGCACAATGATTTTTTTTCCAGTTCACCGTGCATTTTTGGGTAAAATGACTAATGTCACTGCAAAGTAGAATTGGTGACGCAAAAAATAAGCCATAATATGGATTTTTAGGTGGAAAATTGAAAGGGTTATGATTTTTAAAAGGTAAGGAGGAAAAAACGAAAGTGCAAAAACGGAAAAACCCTGAGTCCTTAAGGGGTTAAGCTGTGTATTTGTGACAAATCTGTTTGAAAAAATTCTTATGCTAATAGGGTTATTCAGTCCGAGTGTCTAGGGCAGTATTTTTCAACTGGTGTCCCACCAGCTGTTTCGAAACTACAACTTCCAACATGCCCGGACAGCCAACGGCTGTCCGGGCATGCTGGGAGTTGTAGCTTTGCAACAGCTGGAGGCACACTGATTAAAAAACACTGGCCCAGGGATTCTGCTGGCACCAGCATTTCGAAAACACTTGAACATTTTACTATGGCATAATTCCGTTCTCAGCTTTCCCTTCGCAGTAATCGCTGCAGCCATCATTGTGACACGACTGCACGGCATGTTCTCCAAGTTTCAATACGATCAGCACAATTCATGCTGAAGTGAACAATATAAAAATATATTCTTATTAACCTCTGGAGGGTGCAGCTATTTTGGGCCTTGTTTGTTTATCAATGCATTCTGGAAAGACAGAACTTGTATTTCCCTGTCGCCCCTCAGCAGCACAATATGGGGTGTTTCTGCTCCTGTGAGCTAATAGGACAGGGTATTTTCTAATAAAATCAAAGAAAAAAACCTATAGGCACCTCCATCTTTGCCTATATAAATGTCCACTACACAACAGGACACTGAGTTTTTATTTTCTGTCCTGAAGTGAGCGTGGACGTCAGGCTGTCCCCTTAATCCTTCTCTCAAAATTTCTTTCTAGGCTACCTGGTCATCCTGTTCCAGTCTGGGGGTAGCTCTGGTGTTTTGCGCCATTTTGGTTAGCCTGTTAGGCTGCAATCCCTAGAATTTGCGTTGCATGCGTGCATAACGTGTGCGTCACTTCTGGTGACGTCACCGGAAGTCTTCAGAAGGCCGAGAAGAGAAGATTTCTGGGGGCAGCTGCAGGGAACCAAAGGAGGTTCCCTGCGTTCTTATTACATTTATAATGTTTTAATCTAAATTATCTTCTATTATTCTTGTTTCTTGGGTAAATTTGCTTTCTCTCATCTAATGTCACCGGAAGTGGGTGGGGCTTAATTTATTGGAGCCAGTGCACCTTATTTAAACCCTTCCTTTTGTTCTGCTCAGTCTCTTTGAGCTTATCTGCATTCCAGTGGTGTTTGTGTTTACAGTACACTGCCTTCTTGAATTGTTTGCATTTTTTGCTATCTTAATAGCTAATTCAATCCTTCGATGTACGTTTGTTTCTACAGATCCTGCTCTGCCTTTATTTTCTTATACTTGCTTATGTTTTGTTATGTATATTTTAGATGTCATCTGTGGAGTCTGGCAACTCTGGAGGACGCACAGAGTCACGTGGAAAGTCTGCACATAATTGCGGACACTTTGAGTATCTTTTAAACTCCTCTCCCAGATGGATATGAGTACTCAATTTGCCCCTCATGTTGTCCCAGTCTTCCGCCTAATCAGGAGCCATCCATGCAGGATATGTTTGTGTGGATTATGGAATTCATTTTTGAATCCATTAAAGAGAGTTCAAGATGATATTGACTCTGAGTTCAGTAGGAAGGATATATTGAAGTCCTTCAAATATATGAATTTAGGTATGGACTACCTTTATGATGCCAACTGCCAACAGGTTAAACTGTCCGCCCGTAACATGTCCCTCTCCTCTGCTGCTAGAAGGGCTTTATGTCTTAGACACTGGCCTGGTGAAAACTCTTCTAAGTATACATTATGCAACTTATACAATTATGGAGGAACTCTCTGATAAGAAAGGGAAGAGTCTTCCCTTATCCAACAGATCCTTTCAAGGATGTTATAATCAACAGAGATCCAGGCAAAGCAGAAATTCTGGATGAGGTAGAGGATCAGGATCTGCTAGAAGAGAATCCTCTAGAGCCAGAGGCGCCAAGAAGCCAGACTTCTGACTCGGACAACATACCTGTTGGCGGTCATCTCCAGTCTTATCTCCCAGCTTGGTAAAGTCTCATAAGCGACAAGTGGGTTCTAGATATTGTAAAAAGAGGTTATGCAATCTCTCTTGTTTCTCATCCTCCAGAAAGCTTCCTTATATCCTCCATCCTCAAATCACCAAAACAGGACTTTTTGGAGCAGTCAATTCTAGATCTTATCACCATTGCTGCAGTAGAATCCTTCCCTCCAGCCAAGAGAGGCAAAGGAGTATATTCTCCTGTGTTTCTTGTCCCCAAGCAGGGAGGGAAGTTGAGACTAATAATAGACCTAAGATACCTAAACAGATTTATTGTAAAGCAAAAATTCCGCATGGAAACAATAAAATCTATGAAAGACTACTATATGGTGTCTTTGCATCTCAAGGACGCATTCTTTCACATACGTATTTTCAAGAACCACAGGAAGGGTTCTCAAAGGAGTTCTTCATCATCTCCAATTTCGAGTCCTTCCTTTCGGGATCACAACCACCCCGTTTGTCTTCACAAAAGTAGTGTCTTCCATGATGGTGATACTCAGAGTTCAAGGGATCAGAATTATACCGTACCTAGACGATTGTCTGATTCTAGCCAGATCCCAGGATAAACTCCATCTCCACACAGTCTGACTTTAGACTTACATCACAAGCTCGGATGGGTGGTAAATATAGAAAAGTCTCATTTAATTCTGGACAAGGTAAGAACTTTTCTGGGGTTCTGCCTAGATTCTCACAATATGAGAATTTATCTATCTCCAGCAAGAAAGGAAAGGATATCCAAGGGATCTCATTTCCTTCGGATACCTCACAGGGTATCCCTGAGGACACTCATGAAATTTCTAGGTCTCCTATCATCCTCAGCAGAAGCAGTCCCATGTGGCATATGAGACCCCTACAAGCAAAAGTTCTGCAATCCTGGGAAAGGAAGATTTCCTCCCTGAACTCTCTTCTCAGACTTTCTTCCTCAGTTTGCAGGTCCCTGAGGTGGTGGGCTGTACCCCGGGACAGGATATCCCTTCTAGAACCACGTTGGTTAGTCTTGACAACAGATGCTTCAGGGTCCGGATGGGGCGCTCATATTCTACTTCTATCTTCCAATATCAAGGAACTGAGAGCAATCTACTATGCACTCCTTCATTTCTCCCCTCTCCTCATGGGAGAAGCTGTTAAGGTGAGAACAGACAATATGGCAGCAGTTTATTATATAAATAAACAGGGAGGAACAAGATCTGTTACACTACTTCAAGAAGTGGCATAGATCTTCAGTTGGGCAGAGTCCAGAATACCCAAGTTATCTGCCGCCCACATAAAGGGAGTTCATAATGTCATTGCGGACCGCCTGAGCAGAGATCTGACAGTTCCTGGGGAATGGATGCTGGACCAGATGTCTACAAGAGCCAATCGCAAGTTAGACAATTTCTGCTCCCTTTATCCGGCAGACAATCCTTTTTGGATAGATGTCATGACAATTCCTTGCACAGCAAAGAAAAAAAAAAATGGCTCCCTCTGTAGCCGTGCATCCCCTCCCCTATTTTCACAGGAGGTGGTTTGGATCGTTAGTGGATCCAACATGTCACCCAGCCTGAGGTAGGTGAGTGTTTAGGGACCCATCCGATAAGAGGCCACCTCCGCGTGGTGGATGGGGGACACGTTTTGATCAAAAAGTGCGCTAAGAGCCTCCATTTTGTTGACCAAGTGTGCTGCTGCCATTTTCTTTTTTTACATGACAATTCCTTGCAGATTCAAGCTTGCATACATCTTTCCGCCAACTTCCATGATGCCCAGGGTATTGATGAAGATCAGATAGGATCAGGCCTCAGTGAAAGCAATCATTCCACTTTGGCCCAAGAGATCCTGGTTCTCCCAGCTCATTCAGATGAGCAGAGAAGTTTATTGGAGACTTTTCACCAAGCAGAACCTGGTGTCTCAGGGCACTCAGCTCTTCCACAACCTCAGACCATTCAATCTAACTGCATGGAGGTCCCTATTGAAAGTCAGAGGTTTTTCGGACCGCATACTTCAGACACTATCTCACTTTAGGGGTGAGGCGACTAACAGGACTTACGCCTGAGTTAGAAGAATTTTTCACAAGTGGTGTGCTGTCAAGAAGATTGACCCCTCCTCTCCTTCTGTTCCATCAATTCTGGAATTCCTACAGGATGGATTTGACAAAGGCTTTTCTCCTAACTCTATCAAGGTACAGTTAGCAGCTTTATCAGCGTTCCTTCACAGACAACTCACTCAAGAGTTAGTAGTCAAATCCTTTATTAAAACTTTGTGGAATTCGTCCAAGATCTGTAAAACCTGTGGCCCCATGGGATTTGGTGTTAGTCCTGCAACAACTTTGTGCTTAACCCTTTGAACCCTTAGAGGAAGTAGAACTTAGGCTCCTCACACTCAAACTGGTCTTGTTGTTGGCTGTTACTACTGCCAAGAGGGTTAGTAAATTTCAAGCTTTGGCTTCAGTTGAACCTTATACCACTTTCTTACCTAGGAAAGTCCTTCTGAGATTCCTTCCATCTTTCATGCCTAAAGTTGCTTCCTTTGCAAACATTAATCAAGTAATTTCTCTTCCACAGTTTTCTCCTGAGTCTGGATCTTCTCAGTGGGATTTTGCTACCCTAGATTAGGTAAGATGTTTAAAAAATGTATTTGGAAAGAACTAAATGCTTTCGAAAGTCTGAAAACAGATTTATTTTACATCATAGTCCAAAGAAGCGTTCAAAAGCATCAAAACCTTCTATTTCCCAGTGGATTTGTGAGTGTATTAATCTTTGTTACACTTCTAAGGGTTTGAAGGCACCAGAGTTCACTAGAGCACACTCTACAAGGTATATTTCAACCTCTTGGGCTGAATTCTGTCCATTTGGAACATATCTGCCATTCTGCAACTTGGAGTACACCATTGACTTTTCTAAAACACTATAATGTTGACACTTTTCTATCTAGTGAAACTATTTTCGCTAGAACTATGCTGAATTCTGCACAGCAGGAGTGCCCTCCCTAGGGGTTATACTTGCTAAATCCCCATATTGTGCTGCTGAGGGACGACAGGGAAGACTAAATGTTGTTTGTTAATTTGTTTTCCCTTAGTCTCCTCAGCAGCACAAGCTCCCTCCCTTTATACTTACCTTTTTTTTTGTTACTTGAAAATGTACCCACTGTCCTGTAGTGTAGTGAACATTTCTAAAAAGCAAAGGCAAAAGGGTAGGTGCCTATAGTTTTTTTTGTTTGATTTCATAAAAAAATCCCCTGTCCTATTAGCTCACAAGGGCGAAAACACCCCATATTGTGCTGCTCAGGAGACTAAGGAAAAACAAACAAAATAGTAATTTTTTCATCAGTGTAGCCATGTAGGGATTGTTTTTTGCATTACCAGTTGTATTTTTTTTTTTTTTTACGGCACAATATAGTAATTATTTTGTTTTGTTTTGTATTTTTCCCTTCGTGGTATAAATGACATAGAGATGTAGCAACTGGCAGCATAATTGGAGGCACACTACTCTGTCTCCAAGTCATGCTGCACTATTGGCGTAACGTACCACAGGATGTTCACTGCCTGCTGCATCACTTCACATTTACCAATGAGTGTACAGTGTACAAGAGTGAGCGGTGATGCATACACTGCATGCATCTTCGCTCATGTACACATTTGAAGGGATTGGACCCACCTGGCAATGAATAATGCTACATCTGCAACAACTTTATTCTGTGGGTCAACATAATAAATCTTTTATGGTATATTTATATTTCACTATTATGTAAAATATAAATTATATTTATGTTATGTTTATAATATTACTATTGCACACAAAAAATACACACACACACACACACACACACATATATATATATATATATATATATATATATATATACACACACACACACAGTGCACCTATTGTGCAAGTTCTCCCACTCAAAAAGATGAGAGGCTTGTCATTTTCATCATAGTTATACCTCAACTATGAGAGACATAGTGAGAAAAAAAATCCATAAAATCAAATTTTACAGACCTGTAACTTCTTCTTTAACCCCTTAAGGACCTAGGGTGTATGGATATGCCCTGGCTTCCTGGGACCGGACCGGGGTGACTGCTGATATCGATCATCAGGCACCCTGCACAAATGCCCAGGGGGAGTCATTAGACCCCCCCCCCCCCCCATGTCGGTGATCGGCGCAAATTGCAAGTGAATTCACACTTGCGATTTGCGCCTATTCCGGGTCATAAGGGTCTATGGTGACCCGGAATATAAGGGGGATTGCGGTTGTCTAAGACACCTACGATCTCCCTGAAGGGATAGGAGTGAGGTGGCAGGGGTGCCACCACTCCTATCCCTGCTATTGGTCATCAAAAGCGACGACCAATAGCAGTTTTCCCCGGCCTGCCCACCCACAATAGGACGGGCAGAACGGGGAAACAGAAGAGGACCGACAGCAGAAGACTTACCCATCCGGAGGCAGTGGGCGACGGTGATCGGCGGTGATGTCGTGTGGCAGAAGAGGACCTGGATCCTGGATACTACGGAAGCAGGTAAGTTGCCTAGCAACATCTGGACGGTTACAGTCTGAGACCACTATACAGTGGTCTCTAACCTGTAGCCCTCCAGATGTTGCAAAACTACAACTCCCAGCATGCCCAGACAGCTGTTTGCTGTCTGGGCATGCTGGGATTTGTAGTTTTGCAACATCTAGAGCACCACAGTTTGGAGATCATTGTGCAGTGGTCTATGAACTGTAGCCCACCAGATGTTGCAAAACTGCAAATCCCAGCATGCCCAAACAGCTGTCTCGGCATGCTGGGAGTTGTAGTTGCGTACCTCCAGCTGTTGCATAACTACATCTCTCAGCATGCACTTCGGTGATCAGTACATGCTGGGAGTTGTAGATTTGCAACAGCTGGAGACACACTGGTTGGAAAATACTGAGCTAGCTAACAGAACCTAACTGAAGGTTTTCCAACCAGTGTGCCTCCAGCTGTTGCAAAAGTACAACTCCCAGCATGCACGGTCTGTCAGTACATGATGGGAGTTTTAGTTTTGAAACAGCTGGAGGTTTGCCCCCCCCCCCCCCCCATGTGAACTTACAGGGTACATTCACACGGGCAGGTTTACAGTAAGTTTCCTGCTTCAAGTTTGGTCTGCAGCAAATTTTTTGCCGCAGCGCAAACTCCTAGCGAGAAACTCACCGTAATACGCCAGTGCAAATGTACCCTAAAAACACTACACTACACTACACTAACACAAAATAACGGGTAAAACACTACATAAACACCCTCTTACACTGTCCCCCCAATAAAAATGAAAAACTTATTGTACAGCAGTGTTTCCAAAACGAAGCCTCCAGCTGTTGCAAAGCAACAACTCCCAGCATTTCTGGACAGCCACTGACTGTCCAGGCATGCTGGGAGTTTAGCAACAGCTGGAGGCACCCTTTTTGGGAATCACTGGCGTAGAATACCCCTATGTCCACCCCTATGCAATCCCCAATTTAGTCCTCAAATGTGCATGGCGCTCTCTCACTGTCGTATTTCAAGGAAACAGTTTAGGGTCACATATGGGGTATTTCCGTACTTGGGAGAAATTGCACTACAAATTTTGGGGGGCTTTTTCTCCTTTTACCCCTTATGAAAAGGAAAAGTTGGGGGCTACACCAGCCTGTTAGTGTAAAAATTATTATTATTTTTTTTACACTAACATGTTGGTGTTGCCCCATACTTTTTATTTTCACAAGCGGTAAAAGGTAAAAAAGACCCCGAGTACGGAAATACCCCGTATGTGGGCGTAACATGCTCTGCGGGGGCACAACAAGGCTCAGGAATGAGAGCGCACCATGTACATTTGAGGCCTAAATTGGTGATTTGCACAGGGGTGGCTGATTTTACAGCAGTTCTGACATAAACGTAAAAAAATAAATACCCACATGTGACCCCATTTTGGATACTACACCCCTAACGGAACGTAACAAGGGTTACAGTGAGCCTTAACACCCCACAGGTGTTTGACGAATTTTCATTAAAGTTGGATGGGAAAATGAAAAAAAAAATTTTCACTAAAATGCTGGCGTTACCCAAAATTTTTCATTTTCACAAGGGAAAATAGGAAAAAAGCCCCCCAAAATTTTGGGGGCATTTTCTCCCATTACTCTTTGTAAAAATTGTAAATTTGGGGGAAAAAACTGCACTTTAGTGAAAATATTTATTTTTTCATTTACACATCCGATTTTAACGAAAAGTCATCAAACACCTGTGAGGTGTTAAGGCTAACTGGACCCCTTGTTACGTGCCTTGAGGGATGTAGTTTCCAAAATGGTATGCCTTGTGGTGTTTTCTGCTGTTCTGGCACCATAGGGGCATTCTAAATGTGACATGCTTCCCAAAAACCATTTCAGCTAAATTCACTCTCCAAAATCCTATTGTAGCTCCTTCTCTTCTGAGCCCTCTACTGCGCCCGCCGAACACTTGACATACACATATGAGGTATTTCATTACTCGAGAGAAATTGGGTTACAATTTTTGGGGGGCTTTTCCTCCTATTACCACTTGTAAAAATTCAAAAACTGGGTCTTCAAGAACATGCGAGTGTAAAAAATTAAGATTTAAAATTTTCTCCTTCACTTTGCTGCTATTCCTGTGAAACACCTAAAGTGTTAACACACTTACTGAATGTCATTTTGGATACTTTGAGGGGTGCAGTTTTTTTTTATAATTTGGTCATTTGTGGGGTATTTCTAATATGAAGGCCCTTCAAATCCACTTCAAAACTGAACTGGTCCCTGAAAAATTCCGATTTTGAAAATTTTGTGAAAAATTGGAAAATTGCTGCTGAAATTTGAAGCCCCCTGATGTCTTCCAAAAGTAAAAACGTCTACTTTAAAGTAAAAAAAAAAATGCAAAATTTTTCATCAAATTTTGGAATTTTTCACCAAGAAATGATGCAAGTATCGACAAAATTTTATCACTAACATAAAGTAGAATATGTCACGAAAAAACTATCTCGGAATCAGAATGAAAAGTAAAAGCATGCCAGAGTTATTAATGCTTAAAGTGACAGTGGTCAGATGTTCAAAAAATGGTCGGGTCCTTAAAGGGGTAGTCCAGTGGTGAAAAACTTATCCCCTATCCTAAGGATAGGGGATAAGTTTGAGATCGCGGGGGGTCCGACCGCTGGGGCCCCCTGCGATCTCTCTGTACGGGGCCCCGGCTCTCCGCCGAGATAGCGGGTGTCGACCCCCGCACGAGGCGGCGGCCGACACGCCCCCTCAATACATCTCTATGGCAGACCGGAGATTGCCGAAGGCAGCGCTTCGGCTCTGCCATAGAGTTGTATTGAGGGGGCGTGTCGGCCGCCGCCTCGTGCGGAGGTCGACACGCCCCCTTCCCGCGGGCTGTCGGGGCTCCGTACAGGAGATCGCAGGGGGCCCCAGCGGTCGGACCCCCCGCGATCTGCAACTTATCCCCTATCCTTAGGATAGGGGATAAGTTGCTCACCACTGAATCACCACTGGACTACTCCTTTAAGGTATAAATGGGCTGGGTCCTTAAAGGGGTACTACGGTGAAAAACTTTTTTTTTTTAAATCAACTGGTGCCAGGAAGTTGAACAGATTTGTAAATTACTTCTATTAAAAAATCTTAATCCTTCCTGTACTTATTAGCTGCTGAATACTACAGCGGAAATTATTTTCTTTTTGAAACACAGAACTGTCTGCTGACATCATGAGCACAGTGCTCTCTGCTGACATCTCTGTCCATTTTATGAACTGTCCAGAACAGCATATGTTTGCTATGGGGATTTCCTTTTACCCTGGACAGTTCCTAAAAATGGACAGAGATGTCAGCAGAGAGCACTGTGCTCACTATGGCCAAGACCAAAGAGCTGTCGAAGGACACCAGAAACAAAATTGTAGACCTGCACCAGGCTGGGAAGACTGAATCTGCAATAGGCAAGCAGCTTGGTGTGAAGAAATCAACTGTGGGAGCAATTATTAGAAAATGGAAGACATACAAGACCACTGATAATCTCCCTCGATCTGGGGCTCCATGCAAGATCTCACTCCATGGGGTCAAAATGATCACAAGAACGGTGTGCAAAAATCCCAGAACTACAGGGAGGGCCTAGTGAATGACCTGCAGAGAACTGGGATCAAAGTAACAAAGGCTGCCATCAGTAACACAATACGCCGCCAGGGACACAATACGCCGCTGCAGTGCCAGACGTGTCCCCCTGCTTAAGCCAGTACATGTCCGGGCCCCTCTGAAAATTTGGATGATCCAGAAGAGTAGTGGGAGAATGTCATATGGTCAGATGAAACCAAAGTATAACTTTTTGGTAAAAATTCAACACGTCGTGTTTGCAGGAGAAAGAATGCTGAGTTGCATCCAAAGATCACTATACCTACTGTGAAGCATGGGTTGGAAACATCATGTTTTTGGGCTGTTTTTATGCTAAGGGTCCAAGATGACTGGTCCATGGTCATGTATTGTGAGATTTTGAGTGAAAATCTCCTTCCATCAGCAAGGGCATTGAAGATGAAACGTGGCTGGATCTTTCAGCATGACAATGATGCCAAACACACGCCCAGACAACGAAGTAGTGGCTTCGTAAGAAGCATTTCAAGGTCCCAGAGTGGCCTAGCCAGTCTCCAGATCTCAACCCCATAGAAAACATTTGAAGGGAGTTGAAAGTCCATGTTGCTCAGCGAGAGCCCCAAAACATCACTGCTCTAGAGGAGATCTGCATGGAGGAATGGGCCAAAATATCAGCAATAGTTTGTGAAAACCTTGTGAAGACTTACAGAAAACGTTTGACCTCTGTCATTGCCAACAAAGGGTATATAACAAAGTATTGAGATTAACTTTTGTTATTGACCAAATACTGATTTTCCATCATAATTTGCAAATAAATTCTTTAAGAATCAGACATTGTGATTTAATGGATTTTTTTTCTCATTATGCCTCTCGCAGTTGCAGTATACCTATGATGAAAATTACAGGCCTCTCTCATCGTTTTAAGTGGGAGAACTTGCACAATTGGTGGCTGACTAAATACTTTTTTGCACCACTGTGTGTTTGTAAATCTTTGTGTTGCCATATATTTTTCCATTGACAGAGCTGTGTCTGCTATATTTTCATTGGTGCCTTTCAGGATGTTTTTTGTTGTTTTTTAATTTTTATTTCTTTTCACACCATTGATCATATAGGATAAATGGCACATTCATTTCAATAGTAAAGCATTACATAAAAAGGAATTTATTTTGTTTTTACATTAGCATTCTTTCTATTTCATAGCATAAAAGAATTGACCATGCGATTGCTTGATTACTTATATAATATGCTTCAAAACCTTTGTATTGCATTGCAATATTCCTGTCAGTATGATAATGACAGACAACTTTTTAGGCCCTGCCTCTGCCATACAGAGATGGCATACCTGGAATACTGCCACTGCAGTTTTTGAGCCAAAGTCAGAAGGGGGTCCATGAGGAAGGAGAAGTTAAAGTCCTTCCTTCATATTTCCCATTACCTTTGAATATACTTCTGGCTTTGGCTCAAAAACTGCAGTGGCGGTTTTCCCAAAAAACACCAGAAAAAACCTGTGTGGAAACCTGGCCTTACTATACATGCCTCTCAGTAAATTCAATCACTCTGTGCTTGCTCTTGTGCCCAATGCACAAATATATACGAGCTACACCACCTGGTGTATATTTCTGCAAAAGTCGTAAGTCAGCCTTAAAGGGGTATTCCAGGATTTTTTTTATTTGACTATGCTACAGAGGCTGTAAAGTTAGTGTAGTTCATAATATAGTGTCTGTACCTGTGTGTGACGGTTTTCTCACAATTCTTCTGTGATTTTCCCCCCACTATTTATTTTTAACAGCATACAAAATTACTGTTGTCTCAGATTTTTCCCAGCTTGCAATGCGGCCGAGACCTGACTCACTAGTCAGCTGATGACAGGGAGCCTGTCTGCTTCAATGGCTGGAGGGATCGCTTGGTGGGAGAGAGATCATCTGCAACTAATGCAACAGCTGTAGGCACCCTGATTGAAAACCACAGATCTTTTGATGGATGCAGCTCATTTATGTTTCAATGGGTGGGGTGGCTGATGTGTGGGGGGGGGAGGAAAATGGAATTGTGGAATTTGTAGTCAAAAAAAGAAAAGTCAAACAGGAAATACCAATACAAAAAGCTAGTCACAGTATGGTGGTAATCTCACAGCATAGCCATTTAGCCCCAAGACAAACGCAGACCCTTCCTAAGCATGTCCATTACTGTCTGCCAGGTACGTACTAAAATCACCTTATGGTGGATAACCCCTTTAAAGTCACATGTGAGGACTCCATATAAGTCCATTCCCCCTTCCAGCCTCCCTCATGCTTCCTTCACACCCTCTTAGAGTGAGTGGTGTAAATGCTACAAAGTAACACATTTTTGTGAAGAAATTGTGAATTTGAGGATTTGCGCTGGCTTGATAAATTCCCCCATTGACCCTAGACATATTGCAAATGCTGTACAAGAATTCATAAAAAAGAGCAATGTTCAGGTCCAGTAGGGACCAAGTAAAGGTAGTAACATAAATTCAAATGTAAATTGTTGCCAAAAAATAATTGTAAGCTCATATGGGGAGATTTATGAAAACCTGTGCAGGGGAAAAGTTGACCCGTTGCCCATAGCAAACAATCAGATCGCTTCTTTCAATATTCAGAGGCCTTTTTAAAAACTAAAAAGGCGATTTGATCGGTTGCCACAGGAAACTGGTCAGCTTTTCTTTTGCACAGGTTTTGATAAATCTCCCCCATAGCATTCAAGACTCATAACTGATAGGGAGCCCTGTGACAGATTTTGCATTGGAACCTAGAAGCTTAAAGGTACTCCACCCCTAGACATCTTATCCCCTATCCAAAGGTAAAGCATTCTATAATTATCGCTCAGTGCTAAAATTTGGCTTAGATTTGTTTAGTACAGGACATTGCAATGCATCGTTAAACAGGCAGAAAGCAGTTGCTTTCTCTATTTTATAAGAGACAGAACTTGTTGTTTCATAGGAAACTAATGATCAGGACTCAATAAGCCCTGGGATACATGGTTTGGAAACACTGGTCTAAACAGATTAGGCTGGGTTCACATATATCAGGCATCCAGCACAGTTTCCTTCCGGCATGCACTGGAGGGAAACTGATGCTAGAACTGATCCCATTAATTTGAATGGGACAGTTCACAATCATCCAGCATCTCAGTTTTGACGCTGGATGGTTGGACACGCCGGAGGGCACCGGACATGGGAACGGAGTTGCTGCGTTCCCCTGTCCGCTGTGCAAAAACAATGAATGCCGGATGCCATACAACTGATGATAACTTGTCATCAGTTGTGGCATCAGTTGTGTGTAGATTTAAGCTGAGTTCACCTATGCTGGATGCCGGACATGTGTGAACCCAGCCTCACAAGTAGAGTGAATTTGTGGACAGAAAACCCATTGACTCGCATGTACATTTTAGTAAGCAGGATTTCTGTCTGCAATTTCAAAGCGGAATTGCAGCCTTAAAGGACAACTGCAGCGGTATGACACTTATCCCCTATCCACAGGATAGGGGATAAGTGTTTGATTGCGGGGGGTCTGACTGCTGGGACCCCCTGGGATCTCCTGTACAGGGCGCCACCATTAGCGCTCATGGTGAGCGCTAAGGCGCGTAGTGTCGACCTAGAGGTCGACGATGATGCCCCGTCTCCTCCCCGTCCCCCATGCAGTTCTATGGGGGAGGCGAGGAGGCACGAACGCTGCCTCCCCGCCTCTCCCATAGAGATGTATATAGGAGGTGTGCCGGCTGCAATGTCATGCTGCGGCCGGCACGCCCCCTGCATGGGACAGCCGCGGCCCCATACAGGAGATCACAGGGGGTCCCAGCGGTCGGACCCCCTGCGATCAAACACTTATCCCCTATCCTGTGGATTGGGGATAAGTGTTAATCACGCTGCAGATGTCCTTTAAATTCCATAGTGTGAACCTAGTCTTAGGGTCTACTCACATTTAAAGCCCATAGACTTCTATGGGATTCCGCACTCATATTCACACTTCTGAACTTCCGTTTGCGGAATTCTGCCTCAAATTAAAGCAAATAGACTGTAACCCCGAGCGCTCTGGGTCCCGCATCCATCCTGGAGCGCTCACGGCGTATCTCCTCCTGCAGCCCCCGGTCTGTCCCTCTGACCGGGAGCGCTGCCACAGTGCCGCCGGCGGGGATGCGATCCGCGTGGCGGCACAAGTCCGCCCGCGGGTCACATCCCATTCCTCTTACTTCCCTCTGCCCTCTGTGTCCTCCCGGCACGCGTGGCCCCGCTCTCTAGGGGGCGCGTGTGACGGCTCTCTTAAATTTAAAGGGCCAGTGCACCATTAATTGGTGCCTGGCCCAATTACCGTGTTTCCTATAAAACATCACTTCCCCTTCCTGTCCTTGCCGGATCTTGTTGCCTTAGTGCCCTGTGAAAGCGTTTAGTGTGTTCCCAAGCCTGTGTACCCAGACCTTCTGCTGTTGCCCCTGACTACAACTCTTGCTGCCTGCCCTGACCTTCTGCTACGTCCGACCTTGCTCTTGCCTTGTCCCTGTGTACCGTGCCTGTCTCAGCTGTCAGTTGGGGTTGAGTCGCTATCGGGTGGAACGACCTGGGGGTTACTTGCCGCTGCAAGTCCATCCCGCTTTGCGGTGGGCTCTGATGAAAACCAGTAACCCCTTAGACTCTGTTCCCCTGGTACAGCCCACGCCATCACCCCACTGACACAGAGGATCCACCTCCAGTGTCCTCGCTGCATACCAGTCCGGATCCTGACCTAGACTTTTATGGTATTCTGCACTTCCATTCACACTTCTGAATTTCCGCTTGCGTAATTCCACCTCAAATAAAAGCCCAATGACTTTTATGGGGTTCCGCACTCCCATTCACACTTTTGAATTTCAGAAGTGTGGATGGGAGTGCGGAATCCCATAAAAGTCTATAGGCTTTAATTTGAGGTGGAAATTTTGCCGTGTGAAAAGACCCTTATTTCCTCCATAGTGGCAAGCTCCTAGTTACAAGCCTCATTTCTTACTGGTCTGGAGGTGTCTGTAACATCTGTGGTTTATCCTGTGCCAGACAGGAGAGACTAATGGCCATTAGGAAAAGAAAGAGGATACGCGTGTTTGGGTCAGTCTACAGTTCTCGATTCTGATAGTTCTATACTATCTAGTAAAAAACTGTTAAATGTTGAGTTTAACATCAGAAAAATATTTCTATAACCTGGAAATCAAACAAACCTCACACATGAGCACCGCAGCATGCACATAGCTGGTATCAGGTGCTTAGACTTTGAACTATGTTTTGCTGGCAATGAAGCAAGATGTGACGAGAGTCAATCCAGTGACTGTCAGATGTGTCTTCCTTTATACGCACTGACAAACTGCTTTGAAACGGAATAGCAATAATTGGCTTGGCAGCACATACCCATAAACCAACGCTTTACTAAACTGCTCGGGTTGCATTAAAGCCAACTCTTCATTAGAAGCTGTTAAAAATGCCATTTGGGCAGATCGCATGCAGCTGTTAGCTTTGTTTCAGTAGTTTATGTCTCTCCCATGGCCCTCACTTCTTTTCAAAAGGTGGCAGAATAAATTATATGCCACAAATAAAAAGTAACATTCCCATCAGTGTCACATTTTAAGAGTTTGTGAGCACCATTCAGCCCTTCAGGAATCAAGTGCCAAGCCTTCTGTTTACCCTCTGACTACTATGCAGATCTGTCAAAGTTTCCACCATTTTATTGGTGTACTCTGAGGCATGAGTAATGCAATGAATTGAGGTATTAAGCTCCCAAGTGCATTACTACTGTTTTAAAGTTAGACTTTGCTTTAGCTACTACCATATGTCAAATTCTATGAAAGTGTGATCATCTATCATCATCCATGAGCACAGACAACGCCTTGCCACAAATTTCTGACACTGCTAGTCTTCAGATCTTAGAGATGTTACTTGAGGCTCCTGGGTTCCAATGCAAGAGATATAACAGGAGCATTCACCAATGATTTTTCAGTTACAATACTGGTGTTTTCCTATGTGACATACACTGCTCAAAAAACTAAAGGGAACACTAAAATAACACATCCTAGATCTGAATGAATGAACTAATCATATGAAATACTTTCGTCTTTACATAGTTGAATGTGCTGACAACAAAATCACACAAAATTTTCAATGGAAATCCAATTTATCAACCCATGGACTTCTGAATATGGAGTCACACTCAAAATCAAAGTGGAAAACCACACTATAGTCTGATCCAACTTTGATGTAATGTCCTTAAAACAAGTCAAAATGAGGCTCAATAGTGTGTGGCCTCCACGTGCCCGTAAGACCTTCCTACAATGCCTGGGCCAACTCCTGGACAGTCCGTGGCACAATGTGGAATTGGTGGATTGAGCGAGAAATGATGTCCCAGATGTGCTCAATCGGATGCAGGTCTGGTGAACGGACGGGCCACTCCATAACATCAATGCCATTCTCCTGCAGAACCTGCTGACACACTCCAGCCACATGAGGTCTAGCATTGTCTTGCATTAGGAGAAACCCAGGGCCAACCGCACCAGCATATGGTCTCACAAGTGGTCTGAGGATCTCATCTCAGTACCTAACGGCAGTCAGGCTACCTCTGGCAACACATGGAGGGCTGTGCGGCCCCCCAAAGAAATGCCACCCCACACCATTACTGACCCAAGGCCAAATTGGTCATGCTGTAGGATGTTACAGGCAGAAGAATGTTCTCCACGGTGTCTCCAGAGTCTGACACATCTGTCACATGTGCCCAGTGTGAACTTGCTTTAATCTGTGAAGAGCACAGGGCGCCAATGGCAAATTTGCCAATCTTGGTGCTATCTGGCAAATGCCAAATGTCCTGCACGGTGTTGGGCAGTAAGAACAACCCCCACCTGTTGACATCGGGCCCTCAAACTACTCTCATGGAGTCTGTTTCTGACCATTTGAGTGGATACATGCACATTTGTGGCCTGCTGGAGGTCATTTTGCAGGGCTCTGACAGTGCTCCTCCTGCTCCTCCTTGCACAATGGCGAAGGTAGCGGTTCTGCTGTTGGGTTGTTGCCCTCCTACGGCCTCCTCCACGTCTCCTGATGTACTGGCCTGTCTCCTGGTAGCGCCTCCATGCTCTGGACACTACCCTGACCGACACAGCAAACCTTGCCACAGCTTGCATTGATGTGCCATCCTGGATTAGCTGCACTACCTGAGCCACTTGTGTGGGTTACTTGGAACAATAAGACAGTATTGTCCGGCACCGCTAATACTGGTATATGGAGATAATTAATATATCCACTTTAAAGGCAAATAGAATTTATAACTGTATGTAGCCGAGAAGTCTCAACTGAAGGTGCTCTTATCCAAGAACAAAACAGCAATGTAAATCAAATCAAGGAACGGAGAAGTGAAAAGATAACACACTCACCAGGATTCTTGCCTGGGTGAACTTCAAGCTTTATTTGGCTAGTTGTGAATCATACAGACAGGTACAAAGAGAGCTTGTGATGGAAAGGCAGGGGGTGTGCAGGAGCGGCAACTAGTTTTACGCACTAAGGCGCTTCCTCTGGCCTGCACTGACGCAAAAACGCAATAATACCACAAGAACAACAACCTATAGTGGGGCTTAGAGGAGTAAGGCACCCATCTAATTTTTCTCATTGAGTCCCAGGAGCCCCAATGCTTTCAATCGGATTATCCACCTGGCTTCTTTCTTTTAAAGAGAATGGTGCCTATCTCCTCCATTCGACGGGATATCGATTTTTTTCAATTCCAGCTATTTTTACATTTGTAGGATCCGCATTATGACTGGTGCGGATATGCACTATAAATCGTGAGGCTCCTACCCCAGTGTGAAAAGAGAGCAAATGCTCCTTGACACGCATCTGGAGTTTCCTGATCGTTTTGCCAATATAAAAATAGCCACATGGGCATATTAAACAGTGGACAACATCATTTTCCCTTTCAGTTTCACTAATAAGACGGCTGATTTCATCACTTTATTCAGTGAAGCTTTAAGGTTTATTTTGACAAACAATGCATTCCAATATAACAATAATTGGTACACTCAAAAACAGGGGACCGTGATGGGGACCCCTGTATCTTGCATTTACGCTAATGTGTTTCTAGCAATGTTTGAGAGTGAATTCATCTTCACCTCCAAAAATCCCTTTGTTCGCTAAATTAAACTTTTTTTGAGATTTGTAGACGATATTTTTGTCATTTTGGATGAAGGTGAAGACAAATTTGTTGTGTTTGTTTAGTATCTTAACTCTGCAAACGATAGGTACATGCTGTTCACTTATCAATGACCAACAGTTGGAGTTCCTCGATGTTAAAATTATTGCCTCAGAAAACACATTAATTACTACTTATGGTAAAAATGCATCCCATAACGCCTTATTAGATTTTGACAGCTCCCATCCTGTACATACCAACCAAAATATTCCGTACAGACAATTCGTCCGATAAAAACGAATTAACAATAATTTAGAAATCTTTCGAAAAGAAGCAAAAAATTTATCGGCAAGATTAGCAACATGGTTATACCCCAAAATAATAGTAAAGAAGGCCTTTGATAAGGTCGAATTAAAAACAAGGGAGGAATTATTGTTTAAAAAGAAATCGCTACAGTCTGTCAAAAATGTTAGTAATCACAGGTTTACATTCACGTTCAAAAATTCCCCTATTAATCATACCATCAGCCATATTATTAGGAAGAATTGGTTTATTTTACAGGAAGATGAGTCTTTGAAAACAATAACGGTTATTAATCCTATGATAACCTAGAAACTAAACAAAATATTAGGTAATTTATTAAAAACACTGAAGTCCAAATCCCAATCTGAACAGCGACAAACTAATTGGTTAACCAGTATGTCACCCAAGGGCAATTTTAAGTGCCTTAATTGTACCATCTGCCACCAGAATATGGCTCAGCAAGTGTTCCGTTTAGGGGATACCCAAATAATAGCCCAACAATACAATAACCTGTCAAACCAATGCCCATGCGGCTATTTTTATATTGGCAAAACGATCAGGAGACTCCAGACACTTGTCAAGGAGCATTTGTGCTCCATTCACACTGGGGTAGGAGACTTACGATTTATAGCGCATATCCGCACCAGTCATAATGCGGATCCTACAAGTGTTAAAGGGGTATTCCATGCAAGGGATATTCTCCCATCATGCACAGCTCCCGGGACGTGACATCATCATTGAGCAGTTAGACAGAAAACTTCAGAAGCTAATTACTATTGGAAGGATTAAGATTTTTTTAATAGAAGTAATTTACAAATCTGTTTAACTTTCCGGAGCCAGTTGATATATAAAAAAAAGTTTTTGCCTGGAATACCCCTTTAAATTAGCTGGAATTGAAAAAATGTATATCGCGTCGAATGGAGGAGATAGGCATGGGTGCCTTTCTCCTCTAAGCCCCACTATAGGTTGTTGTTCTTGTGGTATTATTGTTTTAATGTAATTTTTATGCACGTTACTTTTCACTCACTTTTGTTTGTGTTGTTGTTATTGTAACGCTGGCCGATCCAGTCCATAAGAACCCTTTCCTGATATTTTTGCATCGGTGCGGGCAAGAGGAAGCGCCTTAGTGCGTGAAACTAGTTGCTACCCCCTGCATGCCTCCTGCCTTTCCATCATGAGCTCCGTGTGCCTGTCTGTATGATGCACGACTAGCCGAATAAAGCTTGAAGTTCATCCGGCAAGAATCCTGGTGAGTGTGTTATCTTTTCACTTCTCCCTTCCTTGATGTCACTTTTGTGGGTTGTAGACTCCATCTCATGCTACCACTAGAATGAAAGCATCCCCATCATTCAAAAGTGACTAAAACACCAGCCAGGAAGTATAGAAACTGAGAAGTGGTCTGTGGTCACCACCTTCAGAACCACTCCTTTATTGGGGGTGTCTTGCTAATTGCCTATAATTTCCACCTGTTGTCTGTTCCATTTGCACAACAGCATGTGAAATTGATCGTCAATCAGTGTTGCTTCCTGAGTGGACAGTGTGATTTCACAGAAGTGTGATTGACTTTATTTTTCTGAGCAGTGTATAATAGCTATATAACAGCCTTATATTATAGTAATATGTTAATAAATGGGAAATACTACAGGAATCTTATTGTCAGAAATAAAAATGAGTGGTTCTCCAGAAATCAATTTTGAGAGGTTATGCTCAAATGTGGCTGTCAAATTCATTTTAGATTTCATGGTGATTTGGATTCCGCACCACAAACCCTGGGCAATGTCCAGAGTACATGTTCCATGGCATAAAAGGAGCTAGATTTTACTGTTGGCATTGGTACTTACCATCATGGGCAATAAAGTTAAAATAAATCACTGCTTACTGTAGAGAAGCTGGAGTTCATCATCCAAACGATAGAAGTCCCTGCTCTCTATGTTGCTTCAGTGGTGCCCTACAGTAGATCGTTATGAAAATCACATACTAGGTAGGAGGTATGCACTGTATGTCCTGCTCAGTGAATTCTCACTTAAAGTGTACCTGTCATCAACAAAAACTTTTTTATAATGTAGATAATACCATTATATGTAGATTTGTAATATACATTGGTTAAAAAACATGTATATTTTTGTCCCTGCAGCTATTGCCTGTGTGTCTCTATGAGGAGTCCAAATACAGGAAGGAAGGGTGAACAAGCAGGGCTCTGTGCAGTGAGGCTCTGTGACATGCTATAGGCTCACACGAGGATGACTGACAAGCCAGGAGCCTGCACAGAGCCCTGCTTGTCCTGTCCTCACTTCCTGTATTTGGACTGCTCAAAGGCAATAGCTGCAGGGACAGTACTTTTTCACCGTTAAATATACACATCATTTTTAAACCAATGTATATTACAAATATACATATAATTGTATTATCTACATTATATAAAAAAGTATTTGTTGATGACAGGTACACTTTAACTCTTAACAACTCTTTATGTCCAAAGACAGTAAGCAGCTATATATATATATATATATATATATATATATATATATATATACACCTCTGCACCTACCTCCTCTCCAAAAGACAACCTAATAACCTAATTAAGAGGACCATTTATCAAGACCAAATTTCATGTGAAAGATTTTCAGTCACCATCAACATCACCATATACAAAGTGTCAATTTTCTTTGAGAAGACCATCCCACTAGAAGACCACTTTTCAATGCAACTTTGGGTAATGTTCTTTAACAGATTATTAAGAAGTCCATACTCCTCTATTAGGTAGTATGAGAGTACTGAACCACTCCTCGATCCTTTATTTGGTCAGACCTGGATCAGTATTCTCCTCTGAATATGCTAGTGACCAATAAGTGATCACTAGAGCGGACAGCGGAAAACCCAGATCCGGACCTGGCCAAAGACAGGAGTGGAAAGCCGGTGAGTATTTATACAATGTATACAATGCCACTAAGGGACTGAGTGTTCAGACATACAGGGCATGCCTAGCTGCTCAACAACTCCCAAAGCAGATCCCAAGCAATATCAGTAGACCTTGCTCATTGATGTACCACAGATAGGACAACGCGTATTGCATATATCACTATTTGGGAGCCGTACATCACTCATGTGGCTCCAGGTTACTCAACAATAGGGCAAGCCATTATACAGGTTCCAGTGACATCCACAATTTCGGCCTGTCTTCACAGCCTGTCTTCTTATCTCCTTTTACTGCTATGAAATTGCTGATTGGTTGCATATGTTTATTAGGGGAATATAGTCTTTCTGTATAGGATATTGTGTCTCTGGCATATTTGTGGACAAATATAGGGTGAAAGCATCTGTATGGGAATTGCTGTGTTGCGCACATTTGTATGCTATTATTGTAGCAATAAGAGTAATTGTATAATAATACAATAACAATGGTAAATAATGGATACTGCTTGTGACTAGCACAATATTATGGGTTAATCTATACAAACAAGCTGTGTAGCTGCTGGATAGTTTGTGATAATAATGTGGCTATTTAACTATTCATTTGCATTACAAGTTCTAAACACTTTAAATTGGAGGTTTATGACCAGGATTATTTTGTTGAGCTGTGGCCAGAATAATAAAGACTGAGTGAGGTTAAGGTGAGGCTAAGATCTACATGGCAAATAGCCATAATTACTGCTCTCAAAAAGCAGTTTTCTGGCCGCCCCAGGTATAAATCTTGAACTTGCACCTCCCTTTGATCTGGATCTACAAACGTTCTGCCAATTATATCAAAAAGAAAAATCTCTGCACAGAATTTAAATAAAACAAAAGGTTTTTATTGTATTATTTTTGTACAATGAAAAGTTGTTACATTTTGTAATATACTGTATGTGTTCTGATTCATTTCTTAACCACTTGCTTGCTGACATGAATGAAAATATTTTGCATACAAAGGGTGAATACCCGCTCACAATGGTACTTACCATTTTCTGATGTGTGGCTCTCTGTTGCTCCGTTATTCCTGGTTTTGTGATTATGCAAATTAAGTTCCCAAGCCCCGATAGCATCATGACGTCTGGCATGGATCTTCAGAGTTAGGCTATGTTCACAATTCACATGGTGGAATGTTCTCATGGAAAATCTCTGTGTGGACATTCTACCGACAGCGGAACACTGGCATAACATGCCGGCGCTAGGACCACTTGGAAATTTGCTGTCTCATAGATGGCAATGCATTCCCATGTGAACTTTGCAGTAAGAATAGGTATGACTTTTCTTTCTGCGGATGCCGGAATCTAAATTTCCGCCTCAGATGTTTTGGCCATGTGAACAGTGCAGCAGAATCCAACTGAAATCAATCGTGTGAACATATCCTTAACCCCTTAAGGACCGGGGGTTTTTCCGTTTTTGCATTTTGTTTTTTGCTCCTTGCCTTTAAAAAAATCATAACTCTTTCAATTTTGCACCTAAAAATCCATACGATGGCTTATTTTTTGCGCCACCAATTCCAATTTGTAATGACATCAGTCATTTTGCCCAAAAATCTACGGTGAAACGGAAAAAAAAATCAATGTGCGACAAAATTGAAAAAAAAAACGCAGTTTTGTAACTTTTGGGGGCTTCCGTTTCTACGTAGTACATTTTTCGGTAAAAATGACACCTTATCTTTATTCTGTAGGTCCATACGATTAAAATGATATCCTACTTATATAGATTTGATTTTTTTCGGACTTCTGGAAAAAATCATAACTACATGCAGGAAAATTAATACGTTTAAAATTGTCATCTTCTGACCCCTATAACTTTTTTATTTTTCCGTGTATAGGGCAGTATGAGGGCTCATTTTTTGCGCCGTGATCTGAAGTTTTTAACGGTACATTTTTTGCATTGATAGGACTTATTGATCGCTTTTTATTCATTTTTAAATTATATAAAAAGTGACCAAAAATGCACTATTTTGGACTTTGGAATTTTTTTGCGCGCACGCCATTGACCGAGCGGTTTAATTAATGATATATTTTTATAATTCAGACATTTAACACTGCAAAAAAAAAGTGAAAAAAAAAAGTGAATAAAGATCATTTAACTCCTTCCCTATTAAAAGTTTGAATCACCCCCCTTTTCTTTTTATTTACACTGTGTTTGTTTTTTTATTGGAAAAGGGGGGTGATTCAAACTTTTAATAGGGGAGGAGTTAAATGATCTTTATTCACTTTTTTTTTTTCACTTTTTTTTGCAGTGTTATAGGTCCCATAGGGTTTCACTTTTAGCCGCGTGGCTCAGCTCTGAGCGCGCGGCTAAAGGGTTAATAGCGCGCGGTGCCGCGATCTGCACTGCGCGCTATTAGAGGCGGGTCCCGGCTTCACTATGACGCCGGGCCCGCCGTGATATGACGCGGGGTTACTGTGTAACCCCGCGTTATATCAGTAGAGCAGGTCCAAGGGCGTACCTGTATGCCCTTGGTCCTTAAGGGGTTAAAGGGAAAATCCGGTGGAAATAAGTAAAAAACTAATGTTTTCAAATCAACTGGTGCCTGAAAGTTCAACAGATTTCTAAATCACTTCTATTTAAAAAAGTACATCCAGTACTTATCAGCTGCTGTATACTACAGATGTACTACAGAGAAATTTGTGAAGTTCTTTTCTGCTGACAACAGTGCTCTCTGCTGACAACAGTGCTCTCTGCTGACACCTCTGTCTGTGTCAGGAACTGTCCAGAGCAAGAGAGGTTTTCTATGGGGATATGATTCTAATCTGGACAGTTCCTGACACGGACAGGGGTGTCAGCAGAGAGCACTGTTGTTAGACATAAAAAAAATTCACAGATACTGGAAGGGTTAAGATTTTTTAATATAAGTAATTCAAAAATCTCTTTAACTTTCAGGCACCAGTTGATTTAAAAACATTTGTTTTCTACTTGTTTCCACCAGAGTTCCCCTTTAATGCCCTCCCTGTGCTAGCTTTCACAGGGGAGGAGGATCAGCACAGGGGAGAGGGTGCACTTAGGGCATGGGAATGCCCGAGTGCACTGAGCCACCTAATTTGCATCATCACAAAACTGGGAATAAAGGAGCAACAGAGCCATGCATGAGAAAACAGTAAGTACCATTGTCATCAACGTCATCAGCATGACAAGCCTATGCCAGCTGGTTATCGTAGATGATGCAGATTTACTTCACAATTATTAAAATCTACACTATGTTTTTTTTTTTGTTTTTTTTTTCACTGTATCCAAAGGAAAGAGTAAGTATGAAAATAGCTTTGATCTTAAGCTTTGGCTGCCAAACTTAAAAAATCACCATTTTATTTCTCAGCCAAGTGTTATCAAGGTGAGACCAAGATGCTTAAGTACCACAGCCTAGCACATTCCCGTGCTTGCTTTATTGCTTACTGCATCAAATGAAAAAAAATAATTTTGCAAATAGATTTGATCTAAAAGTTTGGTTCACAATCTCTACCTTCAATCAAAATCCCCTTTTTATTCCTCAACCAAGTTTCTAAAAGGTGGAGCCAAGATGCTCAAGTGCCACAGCCTGGCACACACACTGGCAGGGCTCTGTACATCATTTAAGGAGGTGCTAGGAGGTGAGGATGAGCGAGAAGTATGTCAGGCTATGGGACCTGAGCTCATCTGCCCCGCCTCCTAGACACTTTGGTATCTCTGATGCTTCCATAAAACTGAACAAATGATGTGGAGTCTGCAGATCCAGAAGATGTAGAGAGACAGGGGCCTGTACCTATAGATAAGTTGTTTCATACTAGACCCCCCCTTTAAAAATTACCTGTCACCAAATAAACTGTTCTAAACTAACTCAAGTTATGTTCCAAAACAACTCCTAAAACCCCTATAGTTCTTTAAAAAAAAATTTCAGAGCTTTAAAAAGCTCTGTATCTTACCTTTCTTCTTGCTGAAATAGTGCAATTTCCCAGCAGGAGAAAGTAGGTGTTTCCGAGTAGGCATGACATCACTGAAGCCTGCTGGGTGACCACTTCCGCCCTCACATGGTTGCAGTGCTGTGATGAACAGAAGACCTCAGGCTCTGTGCAGCAGCTTTCAGTCCGTGTTGCTATCAGTGAGGCTCTCCTGCATGATTCAGTCTGTGCAGATTTCAGGGAGGCTTTCGTTCAGCTTTCAGTCTATGCAGCTTTCTGTGAGAATCTGTGGAGCTTTCACTTTCTGTGCAGCTGTCAATCAAGCTCTGTGCAGAAAAAGACTTCCTGAGTTTGGTCTTTTGCCAGGAGGGAGGAGACCAAACTCACTGTATTCACTGTGGCAAGGAACAGAACAGGGCCACCTAATGACCGTTTCTTATATTACATTTTAAACATATTTATGTTGATAATTTTAAAAGCAAGTGAATGGGAAAGTACAGACGCAGAGGAGCAGCCTCACAGCGACAGACTGTTTCCTGCGCCCTAGACGCACTTCCTCGGGCTGCTAATCAAGGAAGTGCGTCTAGGGCACAGGAAAAAGTCTGTCGCTGCGAGGCTGCTCCTCTGCGTCTGCCCACTATACCTGACTTTTATGGATCTGGAATAAATAATTCGTCTGGCAATCTGAGTGAGTGCATCCACTTTTTTCTTCTTCATTGTACCAGTCATTGCCTATTTAGGAGTGCACCCTCAGTATAGCCCCACTGGTTTATGTGCCGGGTTGTGCTGTCCGTGACGGGACATTAGGTGGATTGCAGTGCCGGACCTGTCTTTCTTTGGCTTGTGCAATGAATGGGAAAGTGTCTGCTAATTACATAATGAACACTATATTAAAAGTTTTATTTGGTGACAGGTGCTCTTTAAGTAATGTGTCCCCTCTTCTTACTGACATATAAATACACTGCTCAAAAAAATAAAAAGAAACACTAAGATAACACATCCTAGATCTGAATAAATGAACTAATCGTATGAAATACTTTTGTCTTTACAAAGTTGAATGTGTTGACAACAAAATCACACAAAAATGATCAATGGAAATCAAATTTCTCAACCCATGGAGGTCTAGATATGGAGTCACACTCAAAATCAAAGGGGAAAACCACATTACAGGCTGATCCAACTTTATGTAATGTCCTTAGAACAAGTCAAAATGAGGCTCCGTAGTGTGTGTGGCCTCCATGGGCCTGTATGACCCCCCTATAATGCCTGGGCATGCTCCTGATGAGGCATGCTCCTGTCTCCTGAGGGATGTCCTCCCAGACCTGGAATAAAGCATCTGCCAACTCCTGGACAGTCTGTGGTGCAACGTGGTGTTGGTGGATGGAGGGAGACATGATGTCCAGATGTGCTCAATCGGATTCAGGTCTGGGGAACGAGCGGGCCAGTCTATAGCATCAATGCCTTCCTCTTGCAGGAACTGCTGACACACTCCAGCCACATGAGGTCTAGCTTTGTATTGCATTAGGAGGAACCCAGGGCCAACCGCACCAGCATTTGGTGTCACAAGGTGTCTGAGGATCTCATCTCGGTACCTATTGGCAGTCAGGCTACCTCTGGCAAGCACATGAAGTGCTGTGCGGCCCCCCAAAGAAATGCCACCCCACACCATTACTGACCCACCGCCAACTCCATCTCATGCTACCCCTAGAGTGAAAGCACTGCCAGCATTCAAAACATGACCAAAACATCAGCCAGGAAGCATAGAAACTGAGAAGTGATCTGAGGTCACCACTTGCAGACCCACTCCTTTATTGGGGAGTGTCTTGCTGATTGCCTATAATTTCCACCTGTTGTCAATCAGTGTTGCTTCCTGAGTGGACAGTGTGATATCACAGAAGTGTGATTGACTTGGAGTTAAATTGTGTTTTTTTTTTTTGAGCAGTGTAGTATAAGTATCACATGACCAGTTTAAAAACACAGATTATTTTTATTCTTTGGTAGTTTTTTTTTATTTTATTAAGATTATTGTTTGAATAGAAATGGTTGCAAAAGTACAGATATTACAACAAATACAAAACTTTTTCTCTGTATTCTAAAAGCTACTGAATTTAAAAGCTGGTGCTTGTGATGGTCCCTAAACTATAATGTCAGCAGAAACATTTTGTAAAGCAATAAAAGAATGTTGTTGTACAGTCCTTATCACGTTATGATCTGTAACCCTGGAGAGCACCAGCCAGACAATCCTCTCCCCAGATCACACATACATGGTCTCTTGCTGGCTCAGATCCACTAAATGTCAAACAGAAATTCAATACGTCTCTAGTGAGTATGTCACTTTCAGCACTGTTACGCCTACTCAGTTAGCAAAGGAGCTGTTCTACATTGAGCTGCCAGGATCACCATTATAAACAAGGTACATCTAATGGAAAACAAGAGCTACATTACAAATCACACAAGAATATCGAGGAAGCTCAGAAAATGTGAAGCTTCCTATAAAAGACATCAACAATAATATCAATGCTGCATAATGGAACCTGAATGAATGGTTGTATGATTGATCTGCTGGATAGACTGATTAAAGGAGAAGTATCATGCCCAAAAACGTATCCCCTATCTTCAAATTAGGGGATAGGCTTTAGATAGCAGGGGGTCCCAGCGATCTCCTGTATGCGGCCTTGGCTCTCTCCAGGAATAGAATGTGTTGACCTCCGGGGAGAGACTAAGATAGCCGAATGGATCTCCCATAAAGGTATACTGTCACGATGCCGGCTGGCAGGAGGTGGATCCTCTGTGCCAGAGAGGGATTGGCGTGGACCGTGCTAGTGGACCGGTTCTAAGTCACTACTGGTGTTCACCAGAGCCCGCCGCAAAGCGGGATGGTCTTGCTGCGGCGGTAGTGACCAGGTCGTATCCACTAGCAACGGCTCAACCTCTCTGACTGCTGAAGATAGGCACGGTACAAGGGAGTAGACAGAAGCAAGGTCGGACGTAGCAGAAGGTCGGGGCAGGCAGCAAGGATCGTAGTCAATAAGGTAATAGCAGGAGGTCAAGTACACAGTATGGACAAACACAGTAACGCTTTCACTAGGCTCAAAGGCAGCAAGATCCGGCAAGGGAGTGCAGGGGCAGTGAGCAGATATAGTCTGGGAGCAGGTGGGAGCCAATTAAGCTAATTGGGCCAGGCACCAATCATTGGTGCACTGGCCCTTTAAGTCTCAGGGAGCTGGCGCGCGCGCGCGCCCTAGAGAGCGGAGCCGCGCGCGCCAGCACATGACAGCAGGGGACGGGAACGGGTAAGTGACCTGGGATGCGATTCGCGAGCGGGCGCGTCCCGCTGTGCGAATCGCATCCCCGACGGCCATGACAGTGCAGCGCTCCCGGTCAGCGGGACCGACCGGGGCGCTGCGGAGAGAGAGACGCCGTAAGCGCTCCGGGGAGGAGCGGGGACCCGGAGCGCTAGGCGTAACAGTACCCCCCCCCCCCTTAGGTCTCCCCTTCTCTTTGTCCGGTAACTGCCTCCCCTGGGATGAGGACACCGGGAAAGAATGGAGGGATTCCTCAACGGCAGGCAGTACAGCAGGAGTGGGAATGGGGAGGGAGGGCAGAGGGCGAGGCCTGGCACGGGGCAGTGTGACACCAGGACGGGAGCCATGAGGAGGCACCGAGGCTTGCCTGACTGGACTGGGAGGGGGGGAGAGGCACTTCTTATGGCAGGCAGAGTCCATAAAGACCTTAGGGAGACTGGATACAGGGGGAACCACAGGGTCACGGCAGGGAGTACTGGGAACCGGTTTAAGGCAGTCCTTGAAACAAGAGGTACCCCAGCTCTTGATCTCCCCTGTGGACCAATCCAGGGTTGGGGAATGGTGTTGAAGCCAGGGTAGTCCAAGGAGAATTTCGGAAGTGCAATTGGAGAGGACCAAAAACTAAATTTTTTCGTGATGAGGTCCGATGCACATTAGGAGGGGCTCCGTGCGGTAACGCACGGTGCAATCCAACCTGACTCCGTTGACCGCGGAAATGTAGAGTGGCTTGACGAGACGGGTCACCGGGATGCGGAATTTATTCACCAAGGACTCCCGAATAAAATTCCCAGAGGCACCAGAGTCCAGGCAGGCCACGGCTGAGAGGGAGGAGTTGGCTGAAGGAGAAATCCGCACGGGCACCGTGAGACGTGGAGAAGCCGACTTTGAATCAAGAGACGCCACACCCACGAGAGCTGGGTGCGAGCGTGCGTTTCCCAGACGTGGAGGACGGATAGGACAATCCACCAGGAAATGTTCGGTACTGGCACAGTACAGACAAAGATTTTCTTCCCTACGGCGATTCCTCTCCTCCTGGGTCAGGCGAGACCGATCCACTTGCATGGCCTCCTCGGCGGGAGGCCTAGGCGTAGACTGCAACGGAGACTGTGGGAGAGGTGCCCAGAGATCTAAGTCTTTTTCCTGGCGGAACTCTTGATGTCTCTCAGAAAAACGCATGTCAATGCGAGTGGCTAGATGAATGAGTTCATGCAGGTTAGCAGGAATTTCTCGTGCGGCCAGAACATCTTTAATGTTGCTGGATAGGCCTTTTTTAAAGGTCGCGCAGAGGGCCTCATTATTCCAGGATAGTTCAGAAGCAAGAGTACGGAATTGTATGGCGTACTCGCCAACGGAAGAATTACCCTGGACCAGGTTCAGCAGGGCAGTCTCAGCAGAAGAGGCTCGGGCAGGTTCCTCAAAGACACTTCGAATTTCCGAGAAGGAGTGTACAGAGGCAGTGACGGGGTCATCGCGGTCCCAGAGTGGTGTGGCCCATGACAGGGCTTTTCCAGACAGAAGGCTGACTACGAAAGCCACCTTAGACCTTTCAGTAGGAAACTGGTCCGACATCATCTCCAAGTGCAGGGAACATTGCGAAAGAAAGCCACGGCAAAACTTAGAGTCCCCATCAAATTTGTCCGGCAGAGACAAGCGGAGGCTAGGAGTGGCCACTCGCTGCGGAAGGGGTGCAGGAGCTGGCGGAGGAGATGGTTGCTGCTGTAGCAGAGGCAGAAGTTGCGACTGAAGTTGCTGCACCATGGTGGACACTTCCGACAGCTGGTGGGTTAGATGGGCGATCTGTCGGGATCGCTGGGCGACCACCGTGGTGAGATCAGAGATAGAAGGCAGGGGAACCTCAGCGGGATCCATGGCCGGATCTACTGTCACGATGCCGGCTGGCAGGAGGTGGATCCTCTGTGCCAGAGAGGGATTGGCGTGGACCGTGCTAGTGGACCGGTTCTAAGTCACTACTGGTGTTCACCAGAGCCCGCCGCAAAGCGGGATGGTCTTGCTGCGGCGGTAGTGACCAGGTCGTATCCACTAGCAACGGCTCAACCTCTCTGACTGCTGAAGATAGGCACGGTACAAGGGAGTAGACAGAAGCAAGGTCGGACGTAGCAGAAGGTCGGGGCAGGCAGCAAGGATCGTAGTCAATAAGGTAATAGCAGGAGGTCAAGTACACAGTATGGACAAACACAGTAACGCTTTCACTAGGCTCAAAGGCAGCAAGATCCGGCAAGGGAGTGCAGGGGCAGTGAGCAGATATAGTCTGGGAGCAGGTGGGAGCCAATTAAGCTAATTGGGCCAGGCACCAATCATTGGTGCACTGGCCCTTTAAGTCTCAGGGAGCTGGCGCGCGCGCGCGCCCTAGAGAGCGGAGCCGCGCGCGCCAGCACATGACAGCAGGGGACGGGAACGGGTAAGTGACCTGGGATGCGATTCGCGAGCGGGCGCGTCCCGCTGTGCGAATCGCATCCCCGACGGCCATGACAGTGCAGCGCTCCCGGTCAGCGGGACCGACCGGGGCGCTGCGGAGAGAGAGACGCCGTAAGCGCTCCGGGGAGGAGCGGGGACCCGGAGCGCTAGGCGTAACAGTACCCCCCCCCCCTTAGGTCTCCCCTTCTCTTTGTCCGGTAACTGCCTCCCCTGGGATGAGGACACCGGGAAAGAATGGAGGGATTCCTCAACGGCAGGCAGTACAGCAGGAGTGGGAATGGGGAGGGAGGGCAGAGGGCGAGGCCTGGCACGGGGCAGTGTGACACCAGGACGGGGGCCATGAGGAGGCACCGAGGCTTGCCTGACTGGACTGGGAGGGGGGGAGAGGCACTTCTTATGGCAGGCAGAGTCCATAAAGACCTTAGGGAGACTGGATACAGGGGGAACCACAGGGTCACGGCAGGGAGTACTGGGAACCGGTTTAAGGCAGTCCTTGAAACAAGAGGTACCCCAGCTCTTGATCTCCCCTGTGGACCAATCCAGGGTTGGGGAATGGTGTTGAAGCCAGGGTAGTCCAAGGAGAATTTCGGAAGTGCAATTGGAGAGGACCAAAAACTCAATTTTTTCGTGATGAGGTCCGATGCACATTAGGAGGGGCTCCGTGCGGTAACGCACGGTGCAATCCAACCTGACTCCGTTGACCGCGGAAATGTAGAGTGGCTTGACGAGACGGGTCACCGGGATGCGGAATTTATTCACCAAGGACTCCCGAATAAAATTCCCAGAGGCACCAGAGTCCAGGCAGGCCACGGCTGAGAGGGAGGAGTTGGCTGAAGGAGAAATCCGCACGGGCACCGTGAGACGTGGAGAAGCCGACTTTGAATCAAGAGACGCCACACCCACGAGAGCTGGGTGCGAGCGTGTGTTTCCCAGACGTGGAGGACGGATAGGACAATCCACCAGGAAATGTTCGGTACTGGCACAGTACAGACAAAGATTTTCTTCCCTACGGCGATTCCTCTCCTCCTGGGTCAGGCGAGACCGATCCACTTGCATGGCCTCCTCGGCGGGAGGCCTAGGCGTAGACTGCAACGGAGACTGTGGGAGAGGTGCCCAGAGATCTAAGTCTTTTTCCTGGCGGAACTCTTGATGTCTCTCAGAAAAACGCATGTCAATGCGAGTGGCTAGATGAATGAGTTCATGCAGGTTAGCAGGAATTTCTCGTGCGGCCAGAACATCTTTAATGTTGCTGGATAGGCCTTTTTTAAAGGTCGCGCAGAGGGCCTCATTATTCCAGGATAGTTCAGAAGCAAGAGTACGGAATTGTATGGCGTACTCGCCAACGGAAGAATTACCCTGGACCAGGTTCAGCAGGGCAGTCTCAGCAGAAGAGGCTCGGGCAGGTTCCTCAAAGACACTTCGAATTTCCGAGAAGGAGTGTACAGAGGCAGTGACGGGGTCATCGCGGTCCCAGAGTGGTGTGGCCCATGACAGGGCTTTTCCAGACAGAAGGCTGACTACGAAAGCCACCTTAGACCTTTCAGTAGGAAACTGGTCCGACATCATCTCCAAGTGCAGGGAACATTGCGAAAGAAAGCCACGGCAAAACTTAGAGTCCCCATCAAATTTGTCCGGCAGAGACAAGCGGAGGCTAGGAGTGGCCACTCGCTGCGGAAGGGGTGCAGGAGCTGGCGGAGGAGATGGTTGCTGCTGTAGCAGAGGCAGAAGTTGTGACTGAAGTTGCTGCACCATGGTGGACACTTCCGACAGCTGGTGGGTTAGATGGGCGATCTGTCGGGATTGCTGGGCGACCACCGTGGTGAGATCAGAGATAGAAGGCAGGGGAACCTCAGCGGGATCCATGGCCGGATCTACTGTCACGATGCCGGCTGGCAGGAGGTGGATCCTCTGTGCCAGAGAGGGATTGGCGTGGACCGTGCTAGTGGACCGGTTCTAAGTCACTACTGGTGTTCACCAGAGCCCGCCGCAAAGCGGGATGGTCTTGCTGCGGCGGTAGTGACCAGGTCGTATCCACTAGCAACGGCTCAACCTCTCTGACTGCTGAAGATAGGCACGGTACAAGGGAGTAGACAGAAGCAAGGTCGAACATAGCAGAAGGTCGGGGCAGGCAGCAAGGATCATAGTCAATAAGGTAATAGCAGGAGGTCAAGTACACAGTATGGACAAACACAGTAACGCTTTCACTAGGCTCAAAGGCAACAAGATCCGGCAAGGGAGTGCAGGGGCAGTGAGCAGATATAGTCTGGGAGCAGGTGGGAGCCAATTAAGCTAATTGGGCCAGGCACCAATCATTGGTGCACTGGCCCTTTAAGTCTCAGGGAGCTGGCGCGCGCGCGCGCCCTAGAGAGCGGAGCCGCGCGCGCCAGCACATGACAGCAGGGGACGGGAACGGGTAAGTGACCTGGGATGCGATTCGCGAGCGGGCGCGTCCCGCTGTGCGAATCGCATCCCCGACGGCCATGACAGTGCAGCGCTCCCGGTCAGCGGGACCGACCGGGGCGCTGCGGAGAGAGAGACGCCGTAAGCGCTCCGGGGAGGAGCGGGGACCCGGAGCGCTAGGCGTAACATATACAGGAAGCATGAAACAGCGGCCGACACACCCCATTCCCAGGGAGAGTGGGGGCCCAGTACAGGAGATCGCAGATAGGGTATTCATTTTTGGGCATGCTATTTCTCCTTTAAGGCTATAATTTGACGCAGGATGGTTGGGCACGCTGGACAGCACCGGACACGCAGCTTGTTGCATTCCCCTGTCCAGTGCCAGAAACAATGGACGCCGGATGCCATACAACTGGTGACAACTGATGCACGTTGTCACCGGTTATGGCATCAGATCTAAGTTGAGTTAACCTTTGTCGAATGCCGGACATATGTGGACCCAGCCTTATCAAATGTTATCATGGTGACTAGGACAAGATGCAACCAGTGACTGATAATCTGCTAATGCAGTGTTTTCCATCCAGTGTGAATCTCGCTGTTGCAAAACTACTACTCCCAGCATGCCCGGACAGCCAAAGTGGTAGTGGTAGTTTTGAACAGCGGGAGGCACACTGGTTGGGAAACACTGTGCTAATGCTATATCTGGCTGGACAGCTACTTTTTTATTTTGAGGGAGATTTTAACTTTATTATAAGCCATGAATTCTAATCACTGTATAATAAAAAGTTGTAAAAATACTCTTTGTTTCAATTCTACAGAATTTCTGAGATTTGTGCTTGGTGTCAGGACCCTTTGTGCAGCGGAGCTAAAGAAGAGCAGTAAGTCATATTTTTTATGTCTGATTTGGGGTCTAAAGATCAGACAACTTTATGGTTCGAATTTTCCAGTTTCTTACATCTCATTCAGGAGCAAGATATCTGACAGGAAACACTTGGTGTGAATTTGTCCAACCTGTATACAATCAGCCCCTGCTATTAAATAAAGAAAGTATGTGGGAAATACTCATCTAAACCAAAGGATGAAACAAAGTGGTTTCTCTGGACTTTTTTTTTATTGATAGCTTATCCCCACTTCACTGCGAGCTAAACTGCAGTACCCAGCACAGCCACTACACAATGAATGGAGGTGTCTGCTTCCAGATCTTTTCCATTCGTATATGAAGAAGCAGGTGCAGAGACCAGGAAAAAGGCTGGGACATGGAGGCGGGATCCATATGTAGATATTAAGACAGCGATCCAGGAGTAAGATCTATAACTTTATTTGCCAACACCAGATGCATTTCGAGATGTCAGTCTCTTTATCAATGATCAAATGGTTATGAGGTCATAGCCATTTGAACATTGATAAAGAGACTGACGTCTCGAAACGCGTCTGATGTGGGCAAATAAAGTTACTGGCCCAGATTTATCAAACTGTGTGAGCGAAAAAGTGGAGTGATTTTCTCACAATGATCAATCACAGCTCAGATTTCACTTTACCAGAGCTTGTCAGCTGAGCTGTGGTTGGTTGCTGTGGGAAAATCACTATTTTTTCTCTCACGTAGTTTGATAAATTTGGGCCATAGATCTTACTCCTGGTTCACTGTTTTAATATCTACATATGGATAGCGCCTCCATGTCCTGGCCTTTTTCCTGGTCTCTGCATCTGCTTCTACAAGTACATTGATCGACATGGATGCCCCACAGTTCGATTCCCGGCAGTCTGCACCATTCTCCATTTGAGTCAAGTGCTTATGGTAGTTATGTATCCAACACAACTCTAAAAGGTGAACATGCATGTTTTCCTGTACTCTCATCGTAAGTATAACCTTATGCAAACATACCGTCCCATGGGAAGCTCTGCTCTCTGTTTTTCTTAACTAGTTATATCCACTCGTATATGTGGGAGCAGCAGCTCGGGGAAAACAGCCGATTGTTGGGGTACCCATATTGTTATATAGAACCCTACTACCTTTCCATTAACAAGACCCACACTTTGCTTCTTCAGGGATTTTAGATCTTTTAGATTGGTTTTCCACTTGGCACTTTTGATGAATACCACTACAGTTTTTTTTAGCCAAAGCCATAAGAGTATTCAAAAGGAATGGAAATATAAAGGAAGGACTTATCCATCTTCTTCTTCATGGATCCACTTTCTGCTTTGGCTTTTGTTGATAAATACAAGACTCAATAACTGAGATTGCTGGATATTAGCTTCTGGCCCAAAGCCTGAGAGTTTATCGCAATAGTCTGTGGTTTTTGTTTGTCCATCCACTTTTTGACGATTAACCACAGTTTCTCAATGGGCTTGAGATCTGTTTACCAAGCCACTTAGTTATTGCTTTTGTCTTGTGACCTGGTGCTCCATCATGCTAGCAAAAGCATTGTTCATCACCAAGTTGCTCTTGGATGGTTGGGTGAAGTTGCTTGAAGATAGATGGTTGGGACAAGTTACTTTAAATACCATTCTTTATTCATGGAAGTTTCTTAGGCATAATTGTGAGTGAACCCATTACCTAGGATAAAGAGCAACCCCAAACATGAATGTTCTCAGGATGCTTTACTGTTAGCAAGATACAAACAGGACTCATGGTAGCGCTCACCTTTTCCTTTCAAAAAATCATTCTTCCAGGCAGAGGCGGCTCTTCCATTAGGCAACTTAGGCCACCACTTAAGGCCTTGCGATGTTGGGGGCCTCACTCTGGCCTTGGCCCCGACCCCTCTGCAAGTACAATAGGCCAGGGCTTCCGATCAGCCCGAGGCATAATCATGGAAGGGCAGCGGCTGCCTCTGAGCCCCTCTGCCACTTTAAGAAACAAGTGGCTGCTGGGGTTGGGAGTGTGCCGCCGCACAGGCATGTCTCCCGTGTCCCTGCCCTGGAGTGCAGGGGGAAAAAGAAGCACCAGGCCACTTTGCCACTGCCCCCTTCCTACGAGGCCCCACAGGAGTCTCGCTCTGGGCCTGCCATTAGTGTCGCTATATTGGGCAGAGACACTGAGATGCAGAGGGACCACTTGGAGCAGGCATGCTCAGCATGGGAACACATGTCTGCTCCAAGCCCCTGACTTGCCTGCCTCTGAGTTTGCTGTACCTCTGGACTGTACCTTCTTCCAAGCTAGCTTTTTCCTTGGACACCAGCACAGCACCTGCAGAAAAAGCGGCATCCTCTGCTGTGCTCCATCCCTTGCAGTCCCTTGAACTGCATGATCTCCACTGCCTCACTCGGACCCCGATGCATCCCTGGCACCTGGTGAGTGGCAGGCCGTGGAGGGTGAGAGAATAGAGATGGGGGATCTGTGTATGTATGCTTGATGTGTGTATGTATTCTGGATGGGTGTATTTATGCTGGATGTGTGTATGTATGATGTGTGTATGTTTGCTGGATGTGTGTGTATGTATGATAGATGTATATATGTATGATAGACAGGTATTTAAACACACTGTTCTAAATCATTATGCAAATTATATTTTTTTCATTTACCTAAATAATTGATGTAAATAACAGTCAGCATAATTCTCATAGTATCAACTATTAAGAGTACCATTCAAATGTTATTGAACAAACCTCCTAATGATAACTGTATTTTTTTTAAACATAAAAAACTTACAATGCTCTGTTCCGAATTATTACGCACAGTAAGTTTCAAAACACTTTATAGGTTGCAAAGAACTAAAAATTGTCATTTGTTGTGTGTGCAGCATATTTACTGAAATCAAAAGCTATTTCAATCAAACTTTTAACAACTTTTTAACTATTTTAACAGGTCACGTTACATTTTAACATAGGACCCTTATTTGATAGCAGATTCACAAGTCTTGCATCCATTGAACTTGTGAGTTTTTGGACAGTTTCTGCTTGAATTTGTTTGCAAGATCTTTTGCTTGAGGATGCTTCAAAGATTCTCATTGGATTGAGGTCAGGAGAGGATGGAGGCCACACCATGACTTTCTCTCCTTTTATCCCCATAGCAGCCACTGATGCAGAGGTATTCTTTGCAGCATGAGATGGTGCATTGTCATGCATGAAGATTATTTTTTTTCAGAAAGGATAGTTCTTGCTTCTGTACCAGGGAAGAAAGTGGTCAGTCAGAAACTCCACCTACTTTACATAGGTCATCGTTACACCTTGAGGGACGCTAAAGGGGCCAACCAGCTCTCTGCGCATGATTCTGGCCCAAAACATGACTCCACCACTGCCTTACTGACACCGCAGCCTTGTTGGAACAGGGTGGCCATCCACCAACCATCCACTACTTCATCCATCTGGACCATCCAGGGTTGCAATGCACTCATCAGTGAACAGGACTGTTTGAAAAATAGTCTTTGTGTATTTTTGTGCCCAGTGCAGCCATTTCTGCTTGTGAGCATTGGTTAGTGATGGCCGAATAGAAAGTATATGCACAGTTGCAACTCTGGAGGACTCTACACCTTGATGTCCATGGGACTCCAAAAAAGTGTAAGTCGAACAGGCACAAAAAACAACTCTAAAGACAATGATAAATGTCCCCAAATATCCTTGCATGTAAAGTACTTTTGATGCAAAACAATGATAATGACATATTTAACCATAGTTTCCAAAAGAAGACAATGATTTTGAGCACCATTCCCCTTTTTAAAGCAATCAGTCTTCTCTTATAATTTAATCAGCATGACAAAGTGATATGAGCGACCTTGTCCCCAGTTACATCCACTGAGCAAACAAGAAGATCACTGAGATGATGATATCAGGTCATTATGTGACAAGGCTAAAATAGCAGGTTTTTGTGATAAAGTTAATTTTCAGTGCAAGAAAGGACTTTGCAATTTACTGCTGTTGATCTGATCACTTTTTTTTAAAATAATAATCTAGAGTTAATGGTGTTTTTTGGAAAACCAAAATTTGTGTCAGTCTCAAAAGCTTTTGCCACTACTGTATGTTACTGTAATGGAAATTGTTGAGCAGTGCAGTGACAATAGGACTGAACTTCTACATAATTTAGAGGACTGATCTAGGGCCTGATCTTATTAGTGGTCTAAAATAATATTTGGGTCTTGTCTGGGGTCTGACTTAAAGGAGTACTCTGGTGTAGAGTTTTCCTGCTCCGTCCTGCCCGGGCTGCCCCGGACTGCAAAAAAAATGAAAATGAACCATCTCTCACCCTCCTGAGTTCCCGCGGAGCGCCACTACAGCTGATCGGTCCTCTGGTCCATCTTCTTCATACTTCCGTGTGTAACGAAGCGTCACATGGCGCTCAGCCTATCGCCGGCCGCCACGATGTTCTGCCTCGGCTGGCCATAGGCTTAGCGTCATGTGACCCTTTGTTCACACGGAAGTATGAAGAAGACCGGAGGACCGATCAGCTGTAGTGACGCTCCGCGGGAACCCAGGAAGGTGAGTGATGGTTTATTTTCATTTTTTTTGCAGCCCGGGCAGGACGGAGCAGGAGTAGTCTGCTCCAGAGTACTCCTTTAATGTCATGCTGGTGTCTGAATTTATTATGGGGTCTAATCCAGGCTCTGAATAAATTAAAGTGCTGAAATAATTTAGGGGGTTCGTCAGGGTCTTTAATAATTTAGATACCTCTACTTTCAACTGTACCTGTAGCCCCAGAATACTATTACTGACACTGGGTAGCATTTGTGGCACCTGGGGCACCAGCAGGGACATTAGCACCAGCAAAGAGTTTTTTAATGCTATAGAAGGTAGGGATGGGCTGCAGAAGTGGGGGGCAAAATTGTTGAAGCAGCAAACACTGCACCCATAAGGAAGGTCTGCAGTCATCATAAAGATCTAGTAATTGATTTTAATAAAAGAAAACATCACATTTAGATGGCAGGGTGTGGCCTGTTATGTATGCTGCTTGTGCTTTCATCTGTACAATGCAGCCTGCAATCTATTTAATGCAAGCTAGACTGCAGTTATCAATCTAGGTAATCCTCTCTGACCTAAACGCCCTAGATGCCATATTGATACAAACTAATACCAAACTGTTCACATTTTAGCTCATTTTAGCTCATCCACTTGTAACAAACTGTCATGATCTTGATAGTTGCTTCCTTGTATAAAGGAAAGGCTCAGTTGTTACATTAAATAATATACAGGGGTCCCTCAAGTTACAATATTATTCGGTTCCAGGACGACCATTGTATGTTGAAACCATTGTATGTTGAGACCATAACTCTATGGAAACCTGGTAATTGGCTCTGAAGTCACCAAAATGTCATAGAAAAATAGGAAAAAGTGAGGATTAAAGAAAAATAAGTAGATAACTAATATACATAAAGCAAATCCTTACATATAAAAGTAAGAAAGATCTGCTGGGAGCTGTAAATCACTGTCTGTCAGTGTTTCCCCACCAGAGTGCCTCCAGCTGTTTCAAAACTACAACTCCCAGCCTGCCCGGACAGCCGTTGGCTGTCCGGGCAGGCTGGGAGTTGTAGTTTTGCAACAGCTGTAGGCACCCTGGTTGGGAAACAATGGTTTATGTAGAGGAAAGGAGCTTCTGCAGGGTCCTATACAGTACACAGGGTCCCAAATGGAGCCACCCTTACTTGGTGTCCAAAGGAGCAGGTAAGGAGTAGTACAGAACTTGTAGTTCCTCCCTGTACTGTAGGGGGCGCTACCAGACAGCCAGTCAGTGCATACACTTCAGTAATACAGGGGTTTTACCAGTAAAATGTCCATTCTGATTGGTCAGATCTTCCAGCCATTGACACGTTTCACAGATCTGGACTGTCTGTAGTATTGTATGTTGAGTCTGGTTTCAAGTTACAATGGTCCAGAAAAAAACATTGTATGTTTAAACTATTGTATGTTGAGGCCATTGTAAGTTGAGGGATCACTGTATTGGGAGAGACCCAGAGAGAGAATAATATTTTTAATCAGATACCATTAGTGACCAGAAGATCTGAGCAAACATATCCAACATTTCCAGCATCATGCATTGTATACTGATGTTTCGGTAACTTCCCTAGGATGACGGTGCTGAATGGTTTACTCTACTTGTAATAGCACTTTTATCTCTTGCCTACAAATAAATTCCATATTGCAGGCCAGCTCTATCTTGCTTGCTTGTCATTGGGGGACCTTATTGACATGAGTGAATGTATTAATCACATAGCGGTGTCCCACAGTACAGTGTATGCCAATATTCTTTAAAATGTTGAGTACCATGAAGCTAGGTTCACACTACAGAATTTCTGTCTGGAATTTTGCTTAGGAATTTCAGTTGGAAATGCAGATGCAGCAGAATCCCATTGCTGGCAAAGGGATTTCTCTGCAGAATGCACACTAAGGAATCTCAGCCGATATTCTTTTTATAGAAATCACGGCTTATGAAAAAGATAACTAGGGGTCCCCATACCATCTAGCCTATCCGACTGCATCATCTTTGTCGCAGATGAAGCTCAGGCTAGGAAAAAATCCAGTAGGTGAGGGTGGGACTAGCATTCCTCTCTGCTCACTCCTGTTTTGTCTATCAGACTGCAGAATGAAAACAGAGAAAAGGGGGTTACAGAGCAGTCTGCAGTGATTGGATGAAGAGACCCAGCACAGCGTAGCAGACTCAGGGAGGAAGTGAATGGTGAGTGAAGGCGGGCTCAGTGCCTTCCTGGCACATGCCCCTTCCTGAGCAGTGGATTTCAGAATGAATAAGCAGCAGAACAGAGGGATTTGTGGACAAAATAGAGAAACTAGACACATAAAAAAGCATCTGTATGACCTCATGAGAAACATATATAAGAACAATTTTTTTCTGTCATATGACAGGTACACTTTAAGTGAGATTAATGGAAGTAGCTTATCTTTCTCTTCTTAAACACATACATTCAGCCACATCAGGACCAAACACTCTTTTGGTCTACAGTAACTATATGTTAGCTTACAGCTTCAGAGCTATTACCATTGTCTCTTATATTCATGTTTCAGAGGAGTGTAACTCGGCCTTAGGCTGCATTCACATCACATTTGCAGCCTACGGCTACCGGATCCGGCTGGGGGATGGGAAAACCAGGCGCTCCTGTACCCCAGGACCGGCGCTGAAACCCATTCATTTTAATGAGCTGACCGGAGTCAAACAGTGACTCCGGTCGGCTCATTTTTGCCCTGTATCCAGTTTTGTGACCGGGCTTAAAACCATATTGACCGGTCCGGCTGGGGTACGAGAGCGCTCGGTTTTCCCATCTCCCAGCCGGATCCAGCAGACGTAGGCTGCAAATGGGATGTGAATGCAGCCTTATACCCGCTAAAAATTCCCAAGAAAATTAAGCAATTAAAAACTACTCAATGAAGGCAAATGTACTCATTAACTAGATTTACTAGGCTTGATTTTAAGCATAAACCTTTGGACATATTCTAATTCTAATTTATGATTTTGTTGTTATTGTTCGTTATTTTGGACGCATAAATAATGCTCACAACAGATACAACACTTTCATATGGAATAAGAATTGGAGTAAATGTACTGTGAAAAAAAAATGAAATATGTGCTGAGCTTTAAACAACTCAAAATGTTCTGTTCCTCAGAGACTAATCTTTGGAAACTTGTAACTAGCAGTGAATAAAGACTTTAGTGGAACACTGCAGAGATAATTTCTCAATAAATATACAAAGGAAATGTATTGATTTAGCAGAACTTGCCGACAGAAGAATGTATGTAAAGCATTTCTGGAGGAATTCAAATCAAACTTTCCTTATGGATGTTAATAGTCTTACTGACAGAGCATAAAATATGTAGTAAATACCATATAAAAATGTATTGTGTGCATATTTTCAAAGAACAAACCAAATAGACTGTGGACAAATCCGCACTTAACAAGAATGTATTGTCAGAAAATGTTCTACTGTTTAAATCAAAAGTTTATGTTAAACATAATTTAAGCATTTTTGGTAATTTTTTTACAGTTTACATTTTACTATCTATTTAATAAAATAATCCTGAAATCCTGCAAGTTTTAAGTCTGGCCCCTGACCCTAATATTAGGCTGTGACTTGCACAAATCAATTTCCAGCAGTGCTCTCTTATCATCACAGACAGAGGAACAGTGAGAGGTTTACTGTATATTGTGCCTAGGTTTCTATGCAAAACATATTGTTTAATGCTCAGGCAAGATGGCTGTCCTCATAATAATATACCAAAAATGAAAATAAATAAATTAATAAATAAGAATAGTCGCTCCTCCAGTGCACAGATATTGCTCTCCCATCTTCTGGGCCCCTAGTCTTCTTCCACATTTGAGGGCCCTACACGTCACTCTTCACTTATCACCAGCCACAGAGATGGTCCGCCTTAATGATACGACCAAGCAACAGTGTGATGTAATGGACCAGAAAGAAGCCTGGGCCCATTACATGACGCTGCGCTCAGCATATCACCGGCCGAGGCGTAACAGTGTTGCGGCTGACGATAAGCTCAGTGCAGTCTGATCGAGCCCAGGAATGCAGAAGAAGATGGGGGCCCAGAAGATGGGAGAATGGGAGATTTTAAACAGCGATCTTTTGCTTCTTTACGTACATTACAAAAATAGCATATGTAATGCATGTTCAACAGCATAGCCTTACGCTTATGATTATGTAATTTTATCATGTGGCCTGAAAGAGAAAAAGGTAGGTGTTTTTTTTTTATTTATTTTTAAAGTACCTATCAAGGCTTTACCTATCTGGGGGCATATGTAACCTTGACCTACCTGGGGTATGATCTACCTGGGAACACTACCTACTGGGGGGCATTATCCACCTAGGGACAGTACGTACTGGGGCATTATCTACTGGGGGCATTTCCTACCGGGGGGGCACTATGTACTGAGGGCATTACCTACCTGGGGGCACTACCTATTAGAGGTATTACCTACCTGGGGAAATTACCTACTGGGGGCATCACCTACTACCTACCTACAGCCCTTATGTGGTCATAATGGTAGTGGTCATTGTGTGGTCATTTTATTTTCACTTGTGTACTGGTATTATTATTGGTAATATTGGTCTCAGTATACAGGATTTGGTAAGTAACAGTATGATGGTAACATGTATGGTGATATTTACTCCTTCCTTCCTTATTGAACTAAAGGGCTCCTGTTTTTCTTGTCCTGTGTTTTAAAATATTTTTTTGATAGACGATGGGGAAGATAGTGGGTGGGCCCTGGGGGCAGACTTGGGGGCAGGCCATCAGGCCTTGAGCTACGTAAGGGACTCCACAATTTCTGATGGCAGCCCTGATTACATAGCTAGTATACAGTAATCAGGACTTTATTAACCTCTTAAGGACGCAGGGCGTATGGATACGCCCTGCATCCCGAGTCCTTAAGGACGCAGGGCGTATCCATACGCTCGTGGGAATTCCGGTCCCCACCGCTAGCCGGTTGGGGACCGGAGCCGGATGCCTGCTGAAATCGTTCAGCAGGCATCCCGGCATATCGCCCAGGGGGGTCATTATGCCCCCCCATGTCGGCAATCGCTGCAGATCGCTGGACAATTCAGTCCAGCGATCTGCGGCGATTCCGGGTCAATCGGGTCTCCAGTGACCCGGTGACCCGGAATTACTGGCTGTTCGGGGCCGTCAACAGCCAGAGCCTGCAGGGGTGAGGTGGCACTGGTGCCACCTCACGATCGCCCTGATTCGTCGGCCGGATTACCGGCCCACCAATCAGGGCGCCTGCTGCGGGTGTCACTCCCGCACCCGCTCCGCCCCTCTTCCGGAGGGCGTGAGCGGGTGCGGGAAGACAACCCCCGGTGCTGGGGACCCCGATCCCCGGCGTCAATGTTGGGATCGGGGCCCCAGGAGCGACGGCGGCGGCGAGGGACAGCCTGCGATGGAGCAGCAGCAGGAGGTGAGTTACAGCCTCCTGCTGTTGCTTAGCAACAGCTCCCAGCATGCAAAAGGGGCATGCTGGGAGCTGTAGTTATGCAACAGCAGGAGGCAGACCACCACAACTCCCAGCATTCCCTTATGGGCATGCTGGGACTTATGGTTTTGCAACAGCTGGAGGCACATTTTTTCTATGGAAAAGTGTACCTTCAGCTGTTGTATAACTACAACTCCCAGCTTGCACAAACAGCTAAAGTGCATGCTGGGAGTTGTAGTGGTGCATCTGCTGGTTGCATAACTACAACTCCCAGCATGCCCGTTGGCTGTCGGTGACTGCTGAGAGTTGTAGTTTTGCAACAGCTGAAGGCACACTGGTTGTGAAACTTAGAGTTTTTTTTTTACCTAACTCAGTGTTTCACGACCGGTGTGCCTCCAGCTGTTGCAAACTACAACTCCCAGCAGTCACCTTACACCATGCACCGTACATGCTGGGAGTTGTAGTTTTGCAACAGCTGGAGGCACACTGGTTTTGAAACACTGAGTAAGGTCACAAACTCCGTGATACATAACCAGTGTGCCTACAGCTGTTGCAAAACTAAAACTCTCAGCATCTACAGTCTGTCAGCGCATGCTGGGAGTTGTAGTTTTGCAACAGCTGGATGTCCCCCCCAATGTGAATGTACAGGGTACACTCACATGGGCGGAGGCTTAGAGTAAGTATCGGGCTGCAAGTTTGAGCTGCAGCAAATTTTCTGCAACAGCTCAAACTGCCAGCGAGAAACTACTGTGAACCCCCCGCCCATGCGACTGTACCCTAAAAACACTACACTACACTACCACAAAAATTAAAATAAAAAGTAAAAAACACTACATATACACATACCCCTACACAGCCCCCCTCCCCTCCCCAATAAAAATGAAAAACGTCTGGTACGCCACGGTTTCCAAAACGGAGCCTCCAGCTGTTGCAAAACAACTCCCAGTATTGTCGGACAGCCGTTGACTGTCCAGGCAAGCTGGGAGTTTTGCAACAGCTGGAGGCACCCTGTTAGGGGTATTCTACGCCAGTGATTCCCAATGTCCACCCCTATGCAATCCCTAATTTAGGCCTCAAATGCGCATGGCGCTCTCACTTTGGAGCCCTGTCGTATTTCAAGGCAACAGTTAAGGGTCACATATGGGGTATCGCCGTACTCGGGAGAAATTGGGCTTCAAATTTTGGGGGGTATTTTCTGCTTTTACCCTTTTTAAAAATTTAAAGTTTTTGGGAAAAGAAGCATTTTAGGTAAAAATTTTTTTTTATTTTTTTTACATATGCAATAGTCGTGAAACGCCTGTGGGGTATTAAGGTTCATTTAACCCCTTGTTACATTTCCCGAGGGCTCTAGTTTACAAAATGGTATGCCATGTGGGTTTTTTTTGCGGTCCTGGCACCATAGGGGCTTCCTAAATGCGGCATGCCCCCAGAGCAAAATTTGCTTTCGAAAAGCCAAATGTGACTCCTTCTCTTCTGAGACCTGTAGTGCGCCAACAGAGCACTTTTCACCCCCATATGGGGTGTTTTCTGAATCGGGAGAAATTGGGCTTCAAATTTTGGGGGGTATTTTCTGCTTTAACCCTTTGTATAAATGTACATTTTTTGGGAAACCAAGCATTTTAGGTACATTTTTTTAATTTTTTTTTTACATATGCAAAAGTCGTGAAACACCTGTAGGGTATTAAGGTTCACTTTACCCCTTGTTACGTTCCCCGAGGGGTCTAGTTTCCAAAATGGCATGCCATGTGTTTTTTTTTGCTGTCCTGGCACCATAGGGGCTTCCTAAATGCGGCATGCCCCCAGAGCAAAATTTCCTTCAAAAAAGCCAAATGTGACTCCTTCTCTTCTGAGACCTGTAGTGCGCCAGCAGAGCACTTTTCACCCCCATATGTGGTGTTTTCTGAATCGGGAGAAATTGGGCTTCAAATTTTGGGGGATATTTTCTGCTATTACCCTTTTTAAAAATGTAAAACTTTAGGGAAACCAAGCATTTTAAGTAAAAAATTTTTTTTTTTTTTACATATGCAAAAGTCGTGAATCACCTGTGGGGTATTAAGGTTCACATTACCCCTTGTTACGTTCCCCGAGGGGTCTAGTTTCCAAAATGGTATGCCATGTGGGGTTTTTTGCTGTTCTGGCACCATAGGGGCTTCCTAAAGGTGACATGCCCCCCAAAAACCATTTGACGCTCCTTCCCTTCTGAGCCCTCTACTGCGCCCGCCGAACACTTTACATAGACATATGAGGTATGTGCTTACTCGAGAGAAATTGGGTTTCAAATACAAGTAAAAATTTTCTCCTTTTTACCCCTTGCAAAAATTCAAAAATTGGGTCTACAAGAACATGCGAGTGTAAAAAATGAAGATTGTGAATTTTCTCCTTCACTTTGCTGCTATTCCTGTGAAACCCGTAAAGGGTTAAAACACTTACTGAATGTCATTTTGAATACTTTCGGGGGTGTAGACATATTGTATATGTGAATAAAAAAAATTATTTGGAATATCCATTTTCCTTACAAGCAGAGAGCTTCAAAGTTAGAAAAATGCAAAATTTTCAAATTTTTCATAAAATTTTGGGATTTTTCACCAAGAAAGGATGCAAGTTACCAAAAAATTTTACCACTAAGTTAAAGTAGAATATGTCACGAAAAAACAATCTCGGAATCAGAATGATAACTAAAAGCATTCCAGAGTTATTAATGTTTAAAGTGACAGTGGTCAGATTTGCAAAAAATGGCCGAGTCCTTAAGGTGAAAAGGGGCTCAGTCCTTAAGGGGTTAAAGTTATGACATCAGGATTCTGATGGAGAAAGTGTTGAACGCATGGTCGCTTGTAGAACTCTAGCCATAAATCACTTCCCTGAGTGGAAGTAAGCATTTAAAATGACAGCAGCACCAATGACAGACACTCTATCTCTCTCTCTCTCTCTCTCTGAAGGCTACAATATGCTTTTGTACTTCTCACAGTGGGCTTCCCGCTCTTCATTATTTATTACAACACAAAAAACTCCAGCAGAAAATGTGATTTTCTCCTAGATGTGGGCATCTTAAAGAAGAGGATCGAAGGAGAAAACCTGAGAACAGCTCTGTTAGAATCTGGCATATCTGATTATGTTCTTTTTACAAAGACATCACAAAAGCTGGCATGTGAAATTTTGGATTATAATATAAAACTAAAATGTGGCCTGAATTTAATTTAGATGTAACATTTAGGTGAAGGAAATGGCTTAATCTAGCTTAAAAGTTCACTCACTTTTCTCAGGATATGATCAGTGTGAATGTATGGGATTGGAACTTGTCCTTAAAGGGGTACTTCGCCCCTAGACATTTTATTCCATATCCAAAGCATAGGGCATGAGATGTTTGATCGCAGGGGTCCCGCCGCTGGGGACCCCTGTGATTTCGGCTGCGGCACCGCAGACATCCAGTGCACGGAGCGAACCTCGCTCCGTGCCGCATGACTGTCGATGCGGGGCAGAGACTTGTGACATCATGGCCGCGCCCTGCTCATGATGTCACAGTCATACCCCCTCAATGGAAGTCTATGGGAGGGGGCGTGAGGCCCTCGATCCGACATCGTGACGCCCTTGATCAGACATCTTATCCCCTATCCTATGGATGGGGGATAAGATGTCTAGGGGCGGATTACCCCTTTAAGAATTCTACAATGCCTTTAATATGCCTCCATAAGATATTTTTCAGAAGCATACACAAGGGTGCAGTTTTTCAGTTTTTACTGTCCACTTGAGCCCCTTTCCGTCCTCCCTCAGAACGTCCATACAGTTGTATGATGGATTACTTGTGGGCCCGCTTTTAAAGCACTTCCTAGGGACAAACACTATGGGGGAAATTTATCAAAACCTGTCCAGAGGAAAAGTTGTCCATCAGCTCACTTCTTTCATTTTTAACAAAGCCTCTGCAAAATGAATGCAAGGATTAGGAGAAAAAGACCTTTAAACCGGCGCTGCTGATTCACCACATCAGAGACAGGAATAGGGTTCAGGAACCACTTGGGATCCACTTTTATTAAGATTACACGTTTCTAGGGGAACCCCCTCTTCTTCAGATCCCTGATCTGAAGAAGAGGGGGCTCCCCTCGAAACGCATAATCTTAATAAAAGTGGATCCCAAGTGGTTCCTGAACCCCTATTCCTGTCTCTGATGTGGTAAATCAGCAGCGCCGGTTTTAAGGTCTTTTTCTCCTAATCCTCGCATCTCTATCAGGACCCTCTCTGAGCCCAGCGACCTGCGGCACAGCAGCTGACCTCCCATCCTGTACCCCCCTCCCCCCCGCCTACTGGGAGTTGGGTGATACGCCTTTATTCTTCTATATCAAGGTGAGCGGCCATCTGAAGGGGGCATTATACTGCCCCAGCTGCTGTATCTCATACCCACCTTTGTTTCCACTGGGGTAATACACGAGGCGCCGTATACGGTTGTCCCCTTTTTTCTATTTATTCCAGGTCTGCAAAAGGAAAGAAGCAATCTGATTGGTTGCTATGGGCAACTGGGCAAGTTTTCCTTTTCCTCTGCACAGGTTTTGATAAATCTCCTTCATATATAAGTGCAAGCTGAAGACAATAATATCTGGAGATAACTAGGTTACTGCTTGTAAGAAATCGAGAGAAGACCTTTATTTGGTGTCTACAGAGGACACATTGTGCATCCTTGGAAACCTGTGAAGCCACTGGCTAAGAGTTGCAGCTTCCTTTCTTCAAACATAGGGATTCTTCTAGGTACTTCAGTTTCATCCCTTACTAAATTTATTTTTTTTTAATCAGACTGGCTCTGGGGTGTGTATGTGTGTCTACGATGGGGAATGAGATTATGAGCCCCAATTGGGACAAGTGACTGGTGTGACTGGTGCCGTCAATGCAAAATGCTATGGAACATGTTTACACTATAAAGACATCCAGAAACAAAGTAAATTTATCAGCTGTTATTTTTTTTTTTTTATAATCTTACATACAATAAAATAATCAGAATAGAGTAGGGTCCTTCATGAGTGTGCTAGACCTTCCCTGTTCTGTCTTACAGACAGTTATGAGCAAGTGAATAGTGTTTCATTTAGCGCTAAGATTAGAGACCGTGGAACAGTTGGAGCCTCTTGGGACCTTGGCTGTACTGGAACAGTGCATCCAAGGTAAAAGACATTTCCTCTTTCAAATTCACTCTTTGAACCAAAGCCAAATTTTACTTTCTTCTTCATCAATGTGCTCTACTTACCATAGCAAAAAATAAAAATAAAAAAAAATAACAAACAGTGGAACAAATAAAACAAGACGCCTAGAATAAACCCTTAACATGAGAAGTAGTGCTCACTAGAGTATCATATATTAATAATGGGAAGAAATGTTCTTATTGACTCCACATTGGGAATAATCATATTCATATAGATCTTAAAAACCAAGCTTTTAGCATGAGACCATAGTTACATACTCTTCCCGATACGCAGGAGGAATGTGCACAAGCTTGATGTTCTTGCTTGTAACACTTTTGTCAGACATGAACTGAATGGAGCCCATTATTGTATAGTAATTGTGTTTGCACTTCCTTTCCACTTCTCCTGACGTCCATTGACCACTTTACATAGGAAAGGAAGAGGAAATCACACAGCCTTATCGTTCATTACAGCGAGCCAAGGCCCTTCCCTTCTATTCACTGGATGTTTTGAAATCTGTAATTATTCCCCCAATTCTTTTTAGAGTTCCAAATGTGTATAAAAGTTTAAGCAAAGTTTATTTAGGCTGAGCAGGGAGTGTCATTGGTGTCAGAGATGTTGTGGCATTAGAATACATCCTATTTTGGTTTGAGTGTCATCGCTTTGTCTATCAAGTAATAGAAGCCTTCTGGGTAAGACTTGGGATTGGAAACAATAAAGGTCATTGAGAGGAAATGTACAACCTTCGGAAAACTGCAGTACTAAGTCAATTAAACACATGCTGTGTTGCAGGATGGGTTTCAGCTTCTCTTGCCTTACATTATTATTTGATTGTTCTTCACAGACTGAGGGCTGGGGAACTGTGTTCAAGAAGATGTTCCAAGCTAAAACTTTCATGACAGTTAAAAGAAATGTAATCTGATACTTGTTCCTCTGCCAGTTGTATTTACTTCAAATGTATTGTGTGAACTGTAAGCTCCTCTAGGGCGGGGCTTGGGGGTTGATAAAATGGTATTTATGCAGCACAATAGATTAAATACATTGTTAAAGCATTCCTTTCATCATCACTTTTTCAATCTTACACAGGCACAGTATAGTGTATGTATGAAGTATAACCACCAGTAGCCCAAGTGTCAGGCAGATGCATCCAGATATTAACGGATGTTGGCAAGCACAGCAGAAAGGAGGATTACAGATCAGAAGTGTGGTAAAATAATCATGATGGGAACTATTTTTGTAAGATAAAGAGCAGAGAACTACTTTACAGTCTGTTAAAGGGGTTCTCCGGTGCTTAAACATCTTATCCCCTACAGGGCGGGCGGCGTGTGACGTCACGCCTGCGCCGGCGTGTGACGTCACGCTCTGCCCCTCAATGCAAGCCTACGGGAGGGGGCGTGATAGCTATCATGCCCCCTCCCGTAGGCTTGCATTGCGGGGCGGAGTGTGATGTCACACACTGGCGCAGGCGTGACGTCACACGCCGCCCGTCCTGTAGTCGCCGGTAATCGGTCCCGAAGCGAACACGCTCCGGGGACTGATTACAAACAGGGTGCCACGTGCATGATCCCGGGGGTCCCCAGCGGCGGGACTCCCGCAATCAGGCATCGTATCCCCTATCCTTTGGATAGGGGATAAGATGTTTAAGCACCGGAGAACCCCTTTAAAATGGCCAAGAGCTGACAAAAAAAAGGCTAGCCTACTTATTATAAAAGGGCCTAATAATTGTATCTATTATTGTGACACCTCTATAATTACTGTATTAGGTAAGCTGTGTGAAAACACTTGTCAAAGGTATAAATGGAACACACTAAATAAGTAAATAAGGTAAAAAGAAATAATTTTTACAAACTTGGCAACTCAAAGGGGCAGATTTACTAACCCTATCAATTAGACAGCATAACTTTAAATGGGCACTGTCACATGAAAAAACTTTTGACATGTCGAAAGAAAAACCTCCCCCCCCTCCCCCCCTGGAGAACTTGGAACAGTGAGACAAAGATGGCTAAGAGACGAGGAGTAAAGCTCTCTACCACTTGCTTATCCTCGTTCATTCTTCTAACCAGCACTGAGACCCCGACTAATCAAAAGTTTTGACATGTCTACAGTGACAGGGACTACAGTGGTTCTCGATGTATGAAAATTTGGTGCATCTTGCAAGACACTTTAGTCTACCTTTACATTACCTACAGGTTCCCAAACCTTATGTCACAATTTTAGACCATGTTGTGGCATTTCACGTCTCTCACCCTCAACAGGTATCAGTTTTCAAAATCATTTTAAAAGGCAAATTGATTTAGAACATTGAAGAATGACTTCTTACTCACTTCATTGAAGTATTTTTATAACCACAAGAGGACATTTGCAGAGTTTTGTATTTTTCTTGGCACAGACTCATTCCAGGAAAACCACTATATCCTGGGTCATGAAAAAGAAGTTCAGCTTCAGATGAGCTACCATATGTTTTCCAGATGAAATATATAAAAATGAATGTAGCATAACAATATTTGCATAAAAGATGTTGAGAAGTAGATCAGAGAGAGCTGTGTGTAATTGTCAAAATGCAAACAGACAGTAGACTTTTTTTTTTTTTTTTTTTTTTACAATGTAAGACCCCAACATAATGTTCTGGCAGCTTGTTCTGCATTCAAAGCAAGTAATCTATATTTCTCTCTCCTATAGATAGTATCAGCTGCATATGACAGTACTTCCAGTGTGGCTGTTCTTTGGATCTGTCATCTCATGCTGCCGAGCCTCAGTGTAAAGGGTTTTTCCAGGATTTACTTTTCTTCAGCCCTTGAGCCCATGATGGCCAGTTATAATACTGTGTAATATGCTTCTATTACCTCCATGCACCTTTTTTTCCTCTTTTTATGCACATCATCCACATCTAGAAGTGCTGTACTCTTTTTATTCTCCTGTTGTCTTTGATCTTTTTCAGCATTCCATGTGGCCAGAGAAAATGTGTTACAAGTAACAAGGTCTCCAGGGGGCGTGGCTATGCCATAGTGGGTAGGTGGATAGCATGGGCAAAGGGATTTACTGAAGTAATGTTATCCACCCACCAACTGCAGCATAGCCAAGCCCCCTGAAAACCATGTGATATAGTGTCTTTGGCCGCATTTGAATGCTGGGAAAGGTCAGAGAGACCACCGTAAAATAAAAAGACTTGGACTACTGCACTCCTGAATATGGGTTCTAAGCATGAAAACAGGACAAAGTGGGGTATGGAGCTAATAGAAGCAAATTACACAGAATTGTAACTTGGCATAATGGGCTTAAAGGCAAACCAGCAATAGTTAGAAAAAGCCAATGGCAATACAAGAAACCTCTCTACAGATTCCTTATACCAGCGGCATCAGTAGAAGAGGGAGCCCCTGGTAGCTTCCAGTATGAGACAGCAATGCACAAGCAGTATGGGTGAATGAATTAAGAAACACCTGGGCTCCAAGCCCCCAACTTTTGCAATTTTGTTGCCTCCCCTTTCCTCTGGCCCATTTCAAACTGACGTTGCTCCCCGTCAAGAACGGTCGTCAAAGTCTCTTTTTTTTTCCTGACTTGAACGGCCGTTCTCATGACGGGGAGCAACGAGCAACAACGGGTCCCGGCGGCTCCCATTTACTATTATGGGGGCACCGTTATGAATAGCGAGTGAAAAAAACGGCACATGCAGTAATTTTTCTCTCCCGACGGCCATCACACTGCGGTGTACTAACGTCAGTGTGAAAGAAGCCTTACAAGCATAAGTGGGAAGGACATTTCCTATGTATATCTAAAAGAACTGCAATTTCCCCACTTGCCCCCTGGGTCTCAGTGTAAAAAAAAACAGTGTAACAGTGTACAATTATAATATACCCAAACAACTATGTAGACATTAAAGTCCAATTTTTTATTGTTTTATTAGCTTTTCAATAAAAATTTAAACATGACTATATACTACACACCTCCTTTCTCTGCCCCCTCTTCTTGATAACCTATAGGCTGCTTGTAGAGTAAATTATGATTATATTGCAACAACAACAAATAATAGATCACGTTTGGTCAAAAAGAAACTTTCTATATGTCAAAGACATGCTCATATGTGTAATATTGAGCCATTGTGGTACAAGCAGTGAAGAAATTCAATTAAAAGTGAAATAACGAAGTACATTTAAAAATACTTTTAAGGAAAGTCGATTTACACCAGTATTTTAGTGGAAAATAGTTGTAGGCTTAGTGATAGGAAACATGGAATTAGGTTAGTTTTACCCCTGCGGCCTGACCCATTTACTGAAATTTACACCAGAAACTGGCATAAATCGTAACGGTACTTTGTGTCAGCTCATAACTGTGGTAGTTTTTTTGGTTTGAAGTGTAAAAGACACAAATTCCCTAAATTTATGAAGAGGCATGCACCCCTGATAGATCTAACTAAAATGCTAGCCTTACACAAATGCCCCACTTTATGTATTTTTACAATACTATTTCCATATCAAGTGACTTTTATTTCCATGACAAATTTTCTAAGGTGCATACAGTCATGTGACAATTGTAATATTTAAAAAGCTCAGTTGGGAATGCTTTTTTTTACTGTTTGGGGGGCAGGGGGGGGGCACTGTAATATTATACTTGGGCTTACAATGAAGACATGTACTCCATGGCAGAATTTACATATCAGTAATATTTTGCTATTGGGTTTCAAGGTGTTTTGGGTACCATTACTAATGGCACTGATTATTCTAATAGGGGGTATGATTAAAAAGGAGCTGTCAGCAGGTGGATGGGTGTAAATAAGCCCATTGCTATAAAGGGATAGTCATTATGATTCTACATATACCTTTTTTAAATTTATTTCAATAGTTCTCATCACGTTAGATTTAAAACCTTTTTGTTAATATGCACATGAGGCTCACGTGCCCAGAGGGCGTTCCCCAGCATGACAAAAGCTCCTACCCTGTTAAATAGCCAACAGATAAAGAGGACATGGACTTTACTGGAACTCCCTCTGGACACTTAAGCCTAATTTGCATATTAGCAAAAATGCTTCTATTTCGCTGAGAGGACTATGCCCAGACTCTTCATGAGAATCCCTATCTAGACAAGGGCTTATTTACACCATTGGTTTCTTATGACAGGTCTACTTTAAGAACCAATGCAGGACTATGTTCTATTTTGTTCTGGGCCTTCCTGTCCTACCCATTTAATGCATCTTGGGTACGCTCCCCCTCCCTGCACAATTACCTCTGTACAAGTCACAGAACATGTCTTGAAACCTCTCCTATAGAAATTAATATGGTTTGCTTCAGTCTATTGCATCTATATAGAAGTTATATAGGGGGAAATTAAATAATAATCGCTTCTCGGCCTTTTGGCTAAGATCAAGTGTAGTATCTGTTCTTATCAGTTTTCATGCTGGTGGGGATGGGTGCTGCATGGAGGATGCAGGTGTACCAGGGCTTTCCGGGGCTGGTTCTGAGGAATCAGCTCGACGGCTGCCCCGATGTGACCTGTTCCCTCCGGGTCTCGCCATGAGGCTGAGAGGGTCTAGAGCCGAGGTACTTTTGTGCCTCGGGGAGTGGTGACCCCGAGGTGCCGAAACTCACTGGGAGGATGGGCTCACTGAGTTGAAGCACGGGCACCATAATCTCTTCACCTTGTGGCACTCACCTCTTGATTCCCGGCCTTCTGGCTAGGATCAGAGAAATTTTTATAGATCCGGCCGGATGTCCGGGCAGTATATCTGCACACATTCACTTATTTATTTCTTTTTGTCTCACTGTGTCACTTTTTGCATGTTGTATGTTCACAGGATTTGTCAGGATGCGGTAGCCCTTCTGGGTGTCCCTCCTGGCGGTCTAGGGGAGGTGTGTGTGGCCATTAGGCTCCGCACCTCCCTGCAAACACCCCGGGTACTCCTGCTTTGGCAGGGTACCTACCATTATCGGCTCTGCGGGCAGATACCTTGGCTAACGCCAAGGGGGATGCCGGGAGCATTTGTGGTCCCCTAATAGCTTCGGCGAAAAGGGACATCGAACCTGGAACCTCGCAGGTACCTTTTGGTCCGGAGGCGAAGGGTAAGGTTTGTTGGGGGGCCTCTCTCCTATCGGAGAAGGGCTTGCGATAGACCGCATCCTTTGTGCACGTTTTTTTTAGTGTAACACGTTTGCACTTTTTCTTGCACTTTGGGTGAATCGAGAGCACGTTCCTCGGCTTTAGATTAAAAAAAAAAAAATTAAATAATGGAATAACTATTTTGGGCAGTGTTAAGTTGGCCTTACCCATTAGGTAAGTGTAAACGGCAACAAAAAGAACCAATTATGTGAAATATTAAATTGTATTTAACACATATCAAAGATACAATACATACATTTAAAATGACAGTAGGAAAGATAAAACCAAGGCACTGAAATGACAAATACAGAGAAGGAGAAGTGGTACAGGAGGCAAATACACATGAAATACAGGGAATGATGATCTGTAAATCAGATGACATGTAAATCACTCAAAATAATCATAGGTGAAAGCATGTTCCCATAAACAAGAAGAGAAGTCAACACAGTAAGAGCAGATCAAAGACAGAGGCCAAACATAAGGGATACTAGCCAAAAAACCATAAGTCATCCTGCCATGTGTGCTGCCAACCTACCAGCTTCAACCCCAACGTACGTTTCGTGTTGTGCTTTGTCAGGGGTCTCCGCCTCTGGGATAAGATGTCTAGGCGCAGATACCCCTTTAAGGGTATCAATTATTGTTACTTATGTTTTTTTGGCTGGTATCCCTTATGTTTGGCCTCTGACTTTGATCTGCTCTGACTGTGTTAACTTCTTACATCACTCTCTTCATGTTTATGTGAACATACTTTCACCTATGATTATTTTGAGTGATTTACATGTCCTCTGATTTACGGATCATCATTCCCTGTATTTCATGTGTATATGCCTCCTGTATCACCTCCCCTTCTCTGTAGTTGTCATTTCAGTGCCTTGGTTTTATCTTTACTACTGTCTTTTTAAATGTATGTATTGTATCTTTGATATGTGTTAAATAAAATTTAATATTTTACATAATTGGTTCTTTTTGTTGGCATATATCTTTGGAGTGAACCAATTGGGGCTGTGTTCTGATTGCCAGCCTGTTTGGTGGTGATATAACATTAGATAAGTGTTAGCTTAACCTGACAATTTCAGCTGGATCAGATGCCCATCTAATGTGTTTGTCAGCCTCCTGACTTTGCCCGGATGGTGGATATCAGAGGAGTGAAGGATCAGGCATAGTTTATTTCAACTACTGGGTCATTTGTTCTTAGGGAAATTGGCCACCCCAGAGGCTGTTTGCCTATAGCTTTCTCCCCTTGCCCTATTTAAAAATAAATAAAAAAGCACGCTCAACCTAGCCATATGTACAGAGATTGAAGAGTTCTGTTGACAGCTACCTTACGTGTTTGGCCAGCTTTGAGGTGCCTGTGCAGCACACCTTCAATAGTATTCATCCTTGACTATTCACCCATCAACTTACTTTTATCTAATGTGTATGCAACATTAAAGAGGCACTCAAGTGCTTTAAAACTTATCCCCTATATGCAGCATATTGGTCTGATCACAGGCCGTCTGACGGCTGGGATACCCCTGCGATATCCAGAACGGATCCCTGGCCATCCCCTACACGGAACAGTGGAGTCATCCCACGCTCTATGCACTATACAGTATTCATGTATCTCCAGCTCTCCTATAGACAGTGCATGAAACATTGTGCTAACCCCACTGCTCCATGAGGCCCCTTTCTGGAGATAGAGCAAGAACCCAGCAATCGGATAACCCAAGATTTGACACTTATCCCCTATCCCATAGATAAGTTTTAAAGTATTTAAGTACCCCTTTAATACTACTGTATACACTACTAAGGCATTCACTGATAATACCTACAGACAGATGTGCTACTGCTAATAATAATATGCCTGCATTTACATTTTCTTGTTTGCTGGGATATCATTCCTTAGAAAATAAGGCCCAGAAGATTTCACACTGTGCTTAGAAAAGACATGTCAAGAACAACTGTTCAGCCTTGTGAATAGGAACCAGAACAGGACAATCCACACCCACTTAATGAATGTATTCCTTGCTGAATGGAGCCAGAGACATAAATGTCATTTGAGTCCTCCAGTGCTGGCAAAGAGCTAATTTTCCAGAGGACAATGCCGGCCCAATTAGCCGGAATACCTGACCAGGCAAAGAACCGCCACGTAATTAAAGAACACGGTTAACGCTTTCATTGCTAGCTGAGAAACGTTATATATCCAATGTACCAGAACCCAAATTCTGTTGACTGTGGTTAGCTATAAAATATGAGCTATTAACCACATTTAATGATGCAATAAAGTAACAAATGATTCATGAGGGATTATTAGAAATAATAGAAAGCGTCTTATGTAAAACTTGAGTGTTAAAGTGTGAAAAAGTAGGAAAAATCTAAGCAGTACAAATCTGAATGGATAATGTATACACAGTAGGAAAAGGGAATTATTTGTTTTTAAAAAAAACTCTATTTTTGCACTATACACGTAAAAAAAGCATCAAACACTGCAGGATATTCTATTTTAGATAATTATAAAAGATTTAGTAACATTATTTAAACAGAATTCAAAAAAGACTGGACAATCCCTGCTTAGATTGCTGGTCCCCAAGGGACACAATGATCACTGGGGGTGTTGGCGCAGGTAGCCCCTCACAATCATTTGGTTCCACTAGAGCAGTGTCCTGCAACCTGTGGCTTTCCGTTTAGTGCAAAACTTTAACTTCCAGCAAAAGGCTGTCTAGGTACAGTGGGAGTTGTGGTTTTGTGACAGTTTGAGAGTCACAGGTTGGAAAGTGGTGCACTGGAGGAACAACAATAAACATGATACATCATGATAAGGGGTACTCCGCCCCTAGACATCGTATTCCCTTTCTAAAGGATAGAGGATAAGATTTCTTATTGTGGGGGTCCCGCCACTGGGAACCCCCACGATCTCTCCTGCAGCACCCCAGACATCCAGTGCACGGAGCAAAGTTTTCTCCACTCACCAGATGACAGGGGGTGCTGCAGGAGAGATCGCGGGGGTTTCCAGCGGCGGGACCCCCGTGATCATACATCTTATCCCCTATCCTTTGGATAGGGGATAAGATGTCTAGGGGCTCAGTACCCCTTTAAGGGTATCAATTATTGTTTCATTTTAAGAGCAGTTCTCCCATGTCACAGAAAATATAGATACAGTTGATGGTTATAGAGCTTATAGGAAAGTATTACAATACTCTTATAGGAAAGTATTACAACAGCTCTATTTAAAACGTAATATTTATTGGGCATACTCTAAAAAAAAAAAAAAAAAAAAAAAAGACAATTTCTTCAGCACTATGGGCTAATAATCATTAGGAAACCAATAATACACAAAGGCTCAGGCACAAAAGCTAATATCACTCTAACACCTGCCAAACAGTGACAATGCCAAACAATTCCTGCTATGAAACATAAACATATGTCCCAAATGTTCTGACAGTTTTCCCCTTGTTTAATTCCCAACCATGACCATGTTCATCAGGGGACCAGTAAATCAGAATTAGACAATCCTGCAGCAGCGAGCCGCTCCTAGAAGAAAAGTCAGACTGCTCTTTGTAAATCCCTATGCATTACACAGTGTACTCAAAGGTCAATTTTGGATCTCAGCGAGTGGTCCATATTTTGACCTTAGTATTACTCCTGCTTTGTGGCTATTTTGTAGTTTGTTTTTTATGCAGCCATTATCCTCTGATGATGATCTAATCCTGTTTTACTGGTCCCCTGATTAACCCGGTTATTCTTGTGAATCAAACAAGGGGGAAACACGTCGGGACATATGTCTATGTTTCATAGCAGGAATTGTTTGGCATTTTTACTCTGGCAGCTATTAGGGTGGTATTAACCTTATTTGCTCGACTCATACATTGCATCTTACTTCAACTTGCCTGAGCCTTTGTGTAAAATGTATTTGCTTCTTAATATTATTATTATGAGCACAGAGTGCTGAAGGAAATAAATACCCAATAAATGTTACATTTTAAAAATGGTTGTTTCGCACTGTGATGGTTCCACCAATTAACTTGCACAACATGTAGAGTATTTCTATAGGGCTCTGAAAGGGTTTTCCCTATTAAATAGTGCTTTAAGGAAAGTATTTGAATTGGGAAAAGAACAATGAAAAACATAAAGTAAAAACCATAGGCAGGTAGTTTCATCTCATGTTCTCAAGTCATATACTCAGTTGCTTTCAGGTTATAGCCACTTAGCTCTTTGACATCTGGAGCCCCGCTGCCTTGTAGAAATAAGAGACCACCAAAATTCTGAGCACAGATGGAGCATAAGTAGAGCAGTAGGCATTATGTAACTTAAACTCTGGAAAGGCATATGTGAAGCAAAGGAAATCTTTCTGAACCTTTTATGTGAATTTTAGGTGTTGCTTAAAAGATTGACTATTTACTGGACATCTGTAGAAATGCACAAAAGCCGTCAGCAACATCATTATCATTACATTGCAAATAAACCATGTGACCCCAGGTGGGGGACTCATACTTACATATTACAGCTCTGATATGCTGTATGCAGTCATAATAGAGTTAGCATGAGGGATGTGATGTACTATAATTCCTCAATTTCTCCCCTTTTCCTAGTGAATTAAAATGTATTTCTCCATCATAGTCATGAATGGGGTTTCACATGTTTTTTAATCTTTTCTGCATCAGAAAAGTGCCAAAGTGCACCAAACTGTACCAACATTTTTAACCTCCTCTTTGAAAAATGCCAAAAACGGTGCCAAATTTCATAGGTTTCAGAAATAACGGAATGTTAATAAATATTGTGAAATCCATTTCCCCTTACTTTTTAAAAATTTACACAGAAAAACTGTCTGAACGTTCTACGTTTACCGCATATGTACATTAAGAGTCCTATGGAATCACTATGGCATGCATTAAGGCTGTGTAGGAATTGGGCTGTATGGGCTTTGTACACTTCCATTCAGGCTCCATTCACAGGGTTCTGCCATGTGCATAAGGACTCTGACACCATTCACATGACATTTTCTTTCTCCACTACCGGAATATGTTGAGGTATGCCGCAATGTAACGCCGGAATAGCTATAGGCTTTATTAGACCAACAGTAATCTACTTGTGACTATGTGTTTTGTCTGCTTAACACTGGTATACGTTTTATGCAGAGGACTTTACTCCTTAAAGGGGTACTCTGCCCCTAGACATCTTATCCCCTATCCAAAGGAGCCTCCGGCGCTGCAGCAGGGAGATCGCGGGGGTCCCCAGTAGCGGGACCCCCGCGATCTCCCTGCTGCAGCACTGGAGGCTCGTGATGTTATGGTCACGCCAAGCTCGTGACATCACGGCCACGCCCCCTCAATGCATGTCTGTGGGAGGGAGCCTGATGTGGCTGTGACGTCACGAGCAGGGCATAGCTGTGATGTCACGAGCCTCCGACCCGCATCGCCAGTTATCCAGCACGGAGCAAAGTTCTCTCCGTGCACCGGATGTCTGGGGTGCCGCAGCTAAGATTGCAGGGGTCCCCAACAGCGGGACCCCCGCGATCAGACATCTTATCCTATATCCTTTGGATAGGGGATAAGATGTTTAGGGGTGGAGTACCTCTTTAAGGACACCCAGCCAATGGCTGGTTGTCTGGACATGCTGGCAATTTTTGTTTTGTAACATCCACAGTTTGAAGACCACTGCCCTAAGTGTACACCAATACAAGATCTAGAAAACTTTTTATATATGCCAAAAAAAAGTCAGACAGAAACAAGATAGGGTAATAGGTGTGTAATGCTATATAACACTACTGTAACACCCCAATAAAAATAATGTCCAAAAGCAATCATGCAACTCCTAACTTAGCACAAAACCAAAAAGAGAGAAAACAATGGAGTCGTTGTGGAGCATAAAAAAAAACAGTTTATTGGTATACATTAAAAACCGAACACACATGTATGAGGAGGAAACAGTACATGAATAAATGCGGCATCACCGGACACAATGCACCGAAGATGTCAATCATGGGATAAGACACATGCTGCTATGACAATAGTAATGGATGTACATAAACACCGGCAAAAAAGTACAGTATATCTAGATACAAATAAGTATACATGCATACAGTGCATATCAGAATTAAGGTGCTATGTGATAGCAGGCACATATAATAGCTAAAAAAAGCTGTAAAAAAAAGACAATACTCACACAGGACCGAGTGGTCACTACTGGAATGCAGGGGTCGGGAGGACGCCACTCCCAGTGCGCGTTTCAGCACGCTGACCTTTGTCTGAGAGGTCTGCGTGCCGAAATGCGCATTGTAGTAACGTCATCCCGGCCCCTGCATTCCAGTAGTGACCACTCGGTCCTGTGTCGGTATTGTCTTTTTTGTACTGCCATTTATTACCTTTTTTTAGCTATTATGTGTGACTGCTAGCACATGGCACCTTAATTCTGATATGCACTGTAACATAGTAACATAGTTCATAAGGTTAAAAAAAGACCAGAGTTCATCTAGTTCAACCTATAACCATAATGAGTCCCTACTGAGTTGATCCAAAGGAAGGCAAAAAAACCCTCATACTAGAGGTAAAAAATTCCTTCCCGAATGCATGTATACTTATTTGTATGTAGATTTACTTTTTTGCCGGTGTTTATGCACCTCCATTACTAATGTCATAGCCGCATGTGTCTTGCCCCATGATTAGCATCTCCGGTGCAGGGTGTACGGTGATGCCACATTTTTTGATGTACTGTTTCCTCCTCGTACATGTCTGTTTGGTTTTTAATGTATACCAATAAACTGTTTTATGCTTCCACAACGACTCTATTGTCTTCTTCTCTTTTTTTGGTTATATATATATATATATATATATATATATATATATATATATATATACAATGCTTTATGGAATTCGAGGAAGTCAACCAGTGGAAAGTGAACTTTATCCTTGGCATTGTTAAAAATAGCAGTTATCAATGGTGAGGAAAAGCATATCACCATGTGAGGCAGACAGCAAGGGAAATTTTAAGGAAGTTTACAATCCAGTCTCTAAGGAGCCAGAAGTGCAGATTTCAGAGTCTATATTCCATTATTTGGTCGTTTCCTACATTTCTCCTGTAGCTCTTTTTTTTTTTTTTTTTTTTTTTTTTTTTTTATTCAACATACAATTATGTTACCCAACCCCCATCCAAAACACTCAGGGGAACTATCCCCTGTGGCTAACTTCCTGCCTAGGTTGCTGCCTTTTATTAACTTGTACTGTGATACAATGTTTCTGTTTCTGGTAAACACTCTCTTGTATTGGTAAATAGTATGCTATTAGTAGTACTTATCCATGCAACTAATTGGTGGGATGATTAGACACATATATCAGTAAATGTCATGTATATAGTAGGTTTTTTTAAGGAAATGATTACTATAACAGAGTTGACTACTCATCTCTCCTTGGCACTGAACACCCTTTGAGAATGTGCAGAGAATTTAACCTTTGTTTCTTCTCTCATCAGTATGCAAGCACGGTGCCCACTACTCTTAGCTTGTCTTTGACCAATGCATGTAGAACTCATTAGACCGGATGAAAGAGATACTACAGGCACGGTTCCCTGAGAAAGAGAGACAGCCATCAAACCTAAACCACAAGGGCAGTGTTTTTACACCTGGAACATTCCACACTATTAAAGGCTTATCCTGTACAATTCCTGAAGGACATCTCCAATGAAACACAAAAAAAAATTTAAAGTGACTCCATTAACATCCCAATATATAAGAACCCCAACTCTATTTACCATTAACATATATTTAAAAAAAACAGAACGTACATGTGTGTGCAGTGGTCCCTCAACATATGATGGTAATCCGTTCCAACCGGACCATCGTTTGTTGAAACCATGGTATGTTGAGAGATCCATGCAATGTAAAGTATAGGACAGTGGTCTACAACCTGCGGACATCGAGATGTTGCAAAACTACAACTCCCAGCATGCCCGGACAGCCAACGGCTGTCCGGGCATGCTGGGAGTTGTAGTTTTGCAACATCTGGAGGTCCGCAGGTTGAAGATCACTGGTATAGGAAGTTGTACTCACCTGTCCCCGCCGCTCCGGACCATCACTGCTCGCCACCGCTGCCCTGGATGTCGCCTTCCATTGCTGTCGCCGCACCCCGGGGTGTCCCCGACGCTCTGGCAAGGCCTCTGCTTCCCCGGCATCCTCGCTCTCCGTCACCGCTATCACGTCGCTATGCGCGCCGCTTCTATTGGATGACGGGACGGCGTGCGCAGTGACGTGATGACGACGATGGAGAGCACCGACGATGGAGGGGATCCCGAAGAGGATGTGCCGGAGCCCAGAGGACAGGTAAGTGATCGTCAGCGAACCACACAGGGCACCGTAAACGGCTATCCGGTGGCAGCTGAAGGAGTCTGCGCTGCCGGATAGCCGTTTATGCGATGGCCCCGACATAAAAAAGCATTGTATGTTGATGCTGCCTTCAACATGTGATGGCCTCTGAGAGGCCATCGCATGTGGAAATTATCATATGTCGGGGCCATAGTAGGTCGGGGGGTCACTGTATTTGATATTAACGTTTACATCAGTTGGAAATCATCAAATGGAAAAACATTTCTCTTTTCCTTTAAGCCAATGTCAAACGCTTCTCCCCCGGCCAATGAGCACCCTGCCCTATACTTACAAGGGGTTAAACCCTTAAAGAGGTGCTCCAGTGTTCTGAACATTTTGTTCAGAACGCTGGGAGCCGGAGGCTGTGATTGTTACGTCATGTCACACCCCCTCCATTCATGTCTATGGGAGGGGGCGTGTCAGCTGACATGCCCCCTCCCATAGACATGAAAGGAGGGGGCGTGACATGATGTCACAATGGGCGTGATCATGACATCACAACCACTGCCGCTGGAACCCAGCGCTTGTTTAGAATGTCAAGTGCTGTGAATAAGAGGTCTAGCAGTGGAGTACCCCTTTAAAGAGCTGTCTACTAATGAGTCATTTTCATTTTGGAAGATGTTTCAAGGCTCTTTTCTGGGTCCCACATTGCCTTAGAAGAGGGAAGCTACAGTACCTTCAATAGTTGTCACTAGTAACACAGCTTTCTTTTTTCTGAATAAAAGATCTTAAGACGCCTTAGAACAGTTGAAGATATCTTTAGACTTGCGTATATGTTGTGCGATATTGAAAAATATATTCATGAACTATTTAGGACAGATTATATTTTATTATTCATGTACTCAATCATTCATTCATTTTATTTCCAATAGCGTGTATAGTGTCATCTCATTCTGCAGCTGTATATAGAGACTATTAACATTAATTAACACTCCCTGTCCCCAGTGCGGCTCCCAATCTAATTTCCCCATCTCAGAAACACACAAACTAGGGCTAATTTAAAATCCATAATATATCAGTATGTTTTTGGAGAATGAGAGAAAAACAGAAGAACCAGAAGAGACCCAATGAATGGGAGGAACATTCATACTGCATGCAGATATTGTCCTTGGTCAGATTCAATGCTAACCACTGATCCACAATGCTTTGTTACATGAGGATGGGAAATATACTTTAATTAAATGGATATATCAATATATACATTTACACACATCCTATTTACACTGGACATTTGTCATTACTAAGCAATCAAACAATAATAACCAGTGTCAATAAGAATAAAAAGTTTTTTTTTACCATAGGCCATCTCTAAGGCTACTTTCACACTGCCGTTATGACATGGCAGTGTGACGGGCGTCAGGGGAGCTGGGGAGAATAGTGGGAGAAGGATTACTGTAAGAGCCTTCTTTTTCTCCTGCTATTCCCATAAAAAAACAGCAGGTCCTGGCGGCCCCGATAATAGTAAATGGAAGCTGCCGGGACCCGTTGTTACCCGTTGCTCCCCATCACAAGAACGGCCATTAAAGTAAAAAAAAAGAAAGAGAGAGACTTTAACTGCCGTTCTTGCTTCAAACTGTGGCCCTCGAGACATCCCATCATTCCTGGACAGTCATTGGCTCTCTGGGCATGCTTAAAATTGTAGTTTTGCAAATTTTTTGAAAGGCCACAGTTTGGAGACCACAGACCTAGCGGGTATGGATGTCTCTCGAATCACTGTCAACAGCACATGTAAAAGGAGAGAAGGAAGGTACATTGTGGATGTCAGCATGTCTGATCGTTCGTTTGTACCTGAAGCCACCGCCAGAGGTGTCTGTCTCCCATTTATTCTACACATGTTTTTTGAGAACACATGTACGTTCATATGATTTAAGCATCCATATGTATAGCTGGTATAAATAGCTGTCAGCAGAACAAGCATTCAGCTGATATGGTTACCTTAAAAGGAAAATTCTCAAAATGCTAAGTTATCCACTGTCCACAGGAAATAATAATAATATGATCGGTGGGGGTACAACCTCTGGGATCCCCATTGTTCACAAGAACCGAGGAAAACTGTCCCCTATATGAATGGAGTGCATCATGAGTATGCTACGAACACTACATTTATATCCAGATTTCATTTTAAATTTAGGAACATTGCTTAGCTCGGCAGTGTGTGGAAGCCCAATCATGAATGACTGGATTACTTTTCACGCAATAACAGTGAGCAGCTTGTTATCCTCTAGCCTATGGGTAGTTTGGAATACTCTTTTAGGTTAGGGTAACCTGTGCCATATTTTTCTGTGTATTTTGCTGTGTATTTGCTGCTGTATATTTTCCTACCCAAAGCAACAAATCAGCTGCAGAAAATATGCCGCAAAATATGGCACATGTGAACCTACCCTTAAATGACATCTGCAGCAAAAAACAACTTATCCCCTAGCCACAGGACAGGGATAAGTGTTTGATTGTGGGGGGTCCGACCGCTGGGAGCCCCTGCGATCTCCTAAATGGGGTCCCACATTGCTGCTTTATGTGAGCAGCTAATGCGCATAGCGTCGACTTCTCTGAGGTCGACGGTACACCCCTTCCACGCCCCCTCCCTATACAGTTCTATAGGAGAGGCGAGGCGACAAGAACGCTTCCTCCCCGCTCTCCCATAGAACTACATGGAGGAGGCATGTTGGCCACAACATCATAATGCGGCCAGCACGCCTCGATCGTGCAGGCGATCGCGGTTTTCCTAGCGTTCGGACCCCCCCAATCAAACACTTATCCTTTATCCTGTATATAGGGGATAAGTTGTTTTTGCTGCATATATCCTTTAAGCATAGGGTCACACATGCCACATTTTGATGCACAATTTTCCTACCCATTGAAGTCAATGGGTAGCAAAATACACAGCTGATTTTGCTACCCATTGACTTCAATGGGTAGAAAAATATGCAGCAGGAAATATGCAGCAAAATACGCATACTCTTAGCGTTATTTGCAGCCACACTGTACTAAAACTGTAGACCATGGATATCTAAGGAGCAGGATATCATGCTTTGCCTGCACAAACAAAGTGCAATATATTATTAAGTAAAATGAGGCCCAAAAACTTTTGAACTTCCAGATTAACAATAGCCAGTCTCATATGTATAATTTGGGTTATAAAATGTAGTATGAATAATAGAGATCCAAAATATCTGAGAAAATAACCATGTCCCAGTGCATTAAAGAAAATAAATGAACAATGGCGGCACATATTTTCATCATCCCCCAGGGTCTATGGTAATTTCAATTACACACTGTCCATGGAGGAGAACTAATGACAAGATATTTAGTCCTCTATAATGGGGAACAGGATGTGGTTTGTATGGGTCTTTTCCATGTCCATTTCTTTTGAGATGCAAAAAACTCATCAAGTAAAATCTTTTAGAATCCAATATATGGCAGACAGGAGGCAGACAGGGGCACCGCATAAAAGGTTTCAATAAATCTGAAACAGACACGAAAAAATCCACAATAGGAATTTTATTTTATTTTATCTCAGTTTTATATAAAAATAAATAAATAACTGAATAAAATAATCAAATAAAATGATGGTAAGATTTGTTCTTTAGTGTAATAGTTCCATTTGGGAAGCTAAACTTTGTTACTATTTGTGACCTATATCAAAACTATTTTGCTGTCCAAACTTTGTACTTGAGTGTAATGGCTGTAGTGTAGGGGAAAACTACATTTCCTATTTACTTTAATGTTCTATGGTTTGTTAGAAATAGATGGCATTGTGTTACGCTGAGCGCTCCGGGTCCCCGCTCCTCCCCGGAGCGCTCGCTACACTCTCCTCACTGCAGCGCTCCGGTCAGATCCACTGACCCGGGGCGCTGCGATACCGCCTCCAGCCGGGATGCGATTCGCGATGCGGGTGGCGCCCGCTCGCGATGCGCACCCCGGCTCCCGTACCTGACTCGCTCTCCGTCGGTCCTGTCCCGGCGCGCGCGGCCCCGCTCCCTAGGGCGCGCGCGCGCCGGGTCTTTGCGATTTAAAGGGCCACTGCGCCGCTGATTGGCGCAGTGGTTCCAATTAGTGTGTTCACCTGTGCACTTCCCTATATTACCTCACTTCCCCTGCACTTCCTTGCCGGATCTTGTTGCCATTGTGCCAGTGAAAGCGTTTCCTTGTGTGTTCCTAGCCTGTGTTCCAGACCTCCTGCCGTTGCCCCTGACTACGATCCTTGCTGCCTGCCCCGACCTTCTGCTACGTCCGACCTTGCTTCTGTCTACTCCCTTGTACCGCGCCTATCTTCAGCAGTCAGAGAGGTTGAGCCGTTGCTAGTGGATACGACCTGGTCACTACCGCCGCAGCAAGACCATCCCGCTTTGCGGCGGGCTCTGGTGAAAACCAGTAGTGACTTAGAACCGATCCACTAGCACGGTCCACGCCAATCCCTCTCTGGCACAGAGGATCCACTACCTGCCAGCCGGCATCGTGACACATTGTTTATTAATATACCGACTATGCATTCATAAACAGCTGTCTATTGCTAGGTTATATCCATAAATACCAGTAGTTTCCAGCCGGTAGCTCTCTAGCAATTGTAAAACTATAATTTAATGCAGCTGAAGAGCCACAGGCTGGAGACCACTGATATGCAGCAATGTAGGTGTAAAAGACATATAGAGCCAGCTACATGAACTTTCCTGAGGAAAGGGCAAAAAACAACATCTTTCTAACCTTGCAGACACAATTAATGATGTTAGCCCATGAGAGACTAAAGGTGGCCATACATTTTTAATAGCAACAACAATCTGTCCCGTTTACCCTATTCACATGAAAGTTTGGTCCAGCAAAGTGTTCTTTTGTTCTGTGTAAGCAGAGGGGTGGTAAGCCACAGACAGACACCTCTAGCAATGGCTTATCTCCCAGAGGTTCGGGCAGTTAAAATCCAACATGCCTGGTCCTTATTCTCCTAATTTCATCTGTGAGGAAGCCTCCGGACACATAAGCTTATCACCTGGTGCTGCCAAAATTGGTTCAGCTGAAGGTCTCTTGACTCTCACCCAATGGTAGTTGTCAGGAAAGAGAAGGATGGAGCATGTTGGATTTCAACTGCACAGTCTTTTTATTCTCGGGGTGGTAGGTGAGCACCTAGTGTCTCCCTCAGTGGTTGTCTACCTCTACCTGACAAGCATGACAAACTGATTTATTTCCTTAGTTCTTGTATCAAATCCACATCCCTTGTAGATTTTTAGGGATAATCAGCAACACTTCCATACACTACCGAACATATGTAAGCAATAATGACACACAATCCAGATGAAAGAAAACTTCATCACAACTCAAGTCTAAAGTTTTTGAGGCTGGCATTGACTTCTGCTTTTAATATAAGAATCAGTTTTGTCTTGAGGCAATAAAAGTGTGTAGTATGTCAAGACACAGTGACTACAAGTTAAAGACCTAGAAATCAGCAATTTTTTCATGAAAATGGCAAAAAGCTCTGAATACATAATATCAACAATCCCCCCCCCCCAAGATATGAACTAAAAAAAAGAATATGGTCTTGAAAAGTACTAATAATATAAATCAGTAACACACAGTGTATTGCTTTTTTTCTTGTGTTCTTTGAAGTGGACCTTTCAGCAGGAGTAAATAGGCACATGGCTAATTAAGGCTTTGAATTTCTGGGCATACCTTTTTCATTATAATAGTGCTTTACTTCAGTGAGATGTTAGGGTGCATTCACATCACATTTTTGCTATACGGTTGCAGTATATGTTCTCTATTAGAAAACCGTATGCAACCATATCGCAAACTGTATTCACTAACCACCTATACAAAAACTTATACAACTAGATGTATCCATTTTTTTCCTGTACTGTTTTTCTATACTGCAGCGCTGCTGTACTACTCCTACTCCCATCATGGAACAGACTCTGTTCCATGATGGAAGTAGTAGTACTGCAGCGCTGAGGGACGACATTTGCACATCCCCTGTCTGTGGGCGGCTGTAGTGACTGCTGTAGCGCTTGTACTACTACTCCCATCATGGAACAGAGTCTTAGTATATCCTTTTCTATCAGCTATTGATGTCAGAAGTAAAATTCCAATTGTGTATTCTTCAGCATCTCATACAAATTTACCAAGTCCAAACCTAAACCCAGAGTCAAGTAATAAATCAGAACCATCATGCTGTAAACTATAGGCATACACTGGATTTCATTCCAATGTGTATTGACTTAATTTATTATAGTTATACAATGAGGCTCTAAATGTGTAGTAACACCAAAATCATGAATGAAGATGGCAAATGGCTCAGGAAATCCAACAAACTCTATAACTTTTCCTTCCACAAGACTTTAAGGAATCAATATACCAAGAAGTCAATTGAACAATTATTGAGTTGGTTTTAAGCTGGGAAATGTCATGCAAATCTAGGTAATAAAAGTGTCATAAAGTAGAAATGTAATAATAGGTGTGCCAGTGAAGGGGGGGATCAGCACGTATCTGTCCTTCAGAAAAGCATGACAAGGTACATACTTAAGTCAGCACTCAATGGATGCCTGTGGCCTTCCAGAAACAATGGATATCCTGTACTTGACTCTTGACTATAAAATACAATGTATATATATATGCAAGATAATAATATATTTACGATCCATCAATGTTGTCATGCAAGTTAGAAAAACTTGAAGTGTTATCCTCTGTATAATAGCCTAGTGTCAATATAAACATAAGCTGCATATATTACAGAATAGCAGTGTGAGAATACAATAATCCCATTTTCTGGTCTTCTATAAATAAATATGTATTTATTTTCTTTAGGACAACCATAATGAACAATGCTCAGCGCTAAAAAAAAAAAAAAAAAAAAAAAAAAGTATCTCTATAATCTAGTACCCACTTTGGGCTTTTTGTTCACAGGTTTTATTGGTGTTTTATTTGTTTTTTTAATGTCACTCCTGCTCATCTCTGAAGGAAGGGGCTGGAGCGATCCAGGGACTGGTGAGTACAATGGCGAGAACCAGGACTCATACAGGAGATCTCGTGGGTCCCAGCGTTTGGACCCTTGCTATCAGACACTTAAACCCTATCATGTAGATCATTTTTTATGCAGGATTTACATTAAAAGTCTCCATTGACTTTAATATCCCAAACATAGTCAAGTAGTCACTACATTTGATCACTGCAACCATCAAAGCAACTGCATGTAAAGGACTAAGCCAAAGTATTTAATGGTCACTATTATTGGTGAATTGTCCTAGAGACATCTGTGGGTGCTCGTAGAGGCTATTATAGAGTAAGAGGCCTGTATACTGCTCCTGCACCAGATCATTTAGCTGCCTGTGTCCACTTTTGCTCTATGTATAGCTTACACTCTAGTTTCTGGAGCTGCAGCTGGAGAGAAGCCTGACTGCCTCCAATGTCAGACATCAGAAGAAACCAAGATTAGATGTGAAATGCTCATCCTTAGTTTTCCCAAGAGATATATGCTATCAGATGTGTCTGCAAGGGACAGGGTGTGCGACAATGGTGTGCCCCCAAAGAAAGCATGCATTCAACGTCAATCCAAGCAGGCATGTTTATAGGTCTGCTTCCTCATGAGCTTGACACTTTTAAGGGCCTATAACACAGGCCAATTATCAGCTGAATGGGCCACTATTAGGGTGCATTCACACCACGTTTTGAGGGGTAAACCGGGCGCTCCCTTCCCCCGGCCGGATCACCCCTTGACTCCATTTACGTTAATGACCGACCGGAGTCAAACGGTGACTCCGGTCGGCTCAGTTCTGACCCGTATGCGGTTTTGGACCGGACCTAAAACCGTAGTAAACTACGGTTTTATGTCCGGTCAGCAAACCACATACGGGTCAAAACTGAGCCGACCGGAGTCACCGTTTGACTCCGGTCGGCTCATTAAAGTAAATGGAGTTCAGCACTGGTCCGGCTGGGGTACGGGAGAGCCCGGTTTGCCCCTCCCTCCGCCTGATCCGGCACCCGTATGAACAAAACGTGGTGTGAATGCACCCTTAGCCTAAGTAATAGACCCAGTCAACAAACAACCAAACAAACACTCATCTGACAGTTGATCACATCTTTTTTGCAGGTCTTCAAACCAATTTTAAGTGGCTTCATATTTCCCTGTGTGTGTGGCCAACAATGATGTAGGTAAAGGGAGCTTTAAGACTGGGTCCATACATATCCTGGGTTTCTCAGTTGTAAGTTTATTCAAAAATATGTAATGAAATAATGCAGCACGAAACGCAACTAACCTCACTAAAGTCGTTGGGGTTCATTGGGTGCTGTTCATTTCTGGCATGTACCAGATCTTTTTTCCATTGTTTTGCTCCACTTAGTGGTACAACAGAAAATATGACCAAAATCTTAGGCGACCAGTCAAATTATGATAGAACTCCATGCAATGGATGAAAGTCCTCGTTCAGAAGAAGCCAGAAGAACTGAATTTTTACTTTTGCCACTCAGGTCTAATAATTAATACATACTATAGTACAGTGGTCCCTCAAGTTACAATATTAATTGGTTCCAGGACGACCATTGTATGTTGAGACCATTGTATGTTGAGACCAGAACTCTATGGGAACCTGGTAATTGGTTCTAAAGCCACCAAAATGTCATCCAAAAATAGGAAAAAGTGAGAATTAAAGAAAAATAAGTAGATAACTAATATAGATAAAGCAAGTCCTTACATATAAAAGTAATAAAGATCTGCTGGGAGCTGTAAATCACTGTCTATGTCAGTGTTTCCCAAGCAGGGAGCCTCCAGCTGTTGCAAAACTACAACTCCCAGCATGCCCGGACAGCCAAAGGCTGTCCGGGCATGCTGGGAGTTGTAGTTTTGCAACAGCTGGGGGCACCCTGCTTGGGGAAACACTGGTCTATGTAGAGGATAGGAGCTTCTTCAGGGTCCTGTATAGTACATGCAATTTCCTAAAAAAGTAAAATGGAGTCGCCTTTACCTGGTGTCCAAAGGAGCAGGTAACCCTGGTACAGGTAAAGTGTACAGAACATGTAATACCTCCCTGTACTGTAGGGGGCGCTACCAGACATCAGTCAGTGCATACGCTTCAGTAATACAGGGGTTTTACCAGTAAATTGCCCTTTCTGATTGGGCGGTTCTTCCGGCCATTGACACGTTGCACAGATCTGGACTGTTTGTACAATGTATGTTGAGTCTGGTTTCAACTTACAATGGTCCAGAAAAGACCACTGTATGTTGAAACTATTGTATGTTGAGGCCATTGTAGGTTGAGGGATCACTGTATAAGGCAATAAACATTCCAAACAAATAAGCAGTTCCAATACATAATCTTTTCGCAGAACCACCTTGAGACTAACATCCTTGAACTTTTAAAAATTCCTCAAAACTGTACGTAAAAGCAATAACTGGCACAATACCTGTACAACCATAACCTTTCATAGACTAAAAGAACTAACATCAAACCACCAATAGTACAGAATCACACACTGGTATTGAGCAATCCCATAAAGCATGTGACCTGCAGATTTGTGTGGGAAATAGACTCCAGACCTATTCAGCAGGAAAAGCTCCATTGAGATGTACTGTATATATTTACATCCTTTTAATAGCCCCTGTTCCAGAAGTGTCCAGGATGAGGTTCTGCCCAGGCATGCATGTATCACAGCCGTCACACTGTCTCTTTATTCTCCTCAGCACAATTGGGCACTGTGTGCTTTGTGTTACACAGGGACAAGGCATCACAACACATTCTCAGTCCATAAAACAATCAGGTTAAAAAGGTGAAAGCTGATGATATATCTATTTTGACTCAACTTTTATTCCATTTCAGGAGTCAACTTGACTCTACAGTAAGACGTTTCATGGACATTGATAGAAAACAACTTAAGAGGGTTGAATGTCAGAAGAACACATTTAGGAGTATAGGCTACCTGTCTCCAAGGATATGTCCAACCTTGCCTAAAGACATTTAGGCTGGGTTCACACTGTGGAATCTCTGGGCAGAATTTCTGCCAAAGATCAAGCCGGCGGCACAAGAACCACGCAGACTGCATTGCTGTCTGCATAGATGTCAATGCATTACTGAGCAGATCTCCCAAAAGATCCACCCAGAAATGCATTGCCGTCTATGGTATTAACCCTAGGCTGAGACCGAGACCGAGCCTGCGGCAATAGCACCGCAAGAGAAATGAGTAAGGGTCGGCACCCAAGTCCCTTGGTGGTGCACGTGGAATACATGGCAATGGTAGAAAGAACAATCCCGGCACTCACTGTAGTCTTCTGCCAAGTGAAAATGTGTTTATTGAAACACCGTGCAAACACAATGTAACGCGTTTCGGCCAAAGCCTTTATCAGACTGATACAGTGAGTGCCGGGATTGTTCTTTCTACCATAGCACCGCAAGGACTGCATTGCCGTCTCTATAGATGTTAATACATTTCTAAACAGATCTCCCAAAATCTCCACCCAGAAATGCATTGCCATCTATGGGGACGGCAATGCAGTCCGTGCGGTCTTAGTGCCGCCGGCTAAATCTCCAGCAGAAATTCTGCTCAGAGATTCCGTAGTGTGAACCTAGCTTTAGGGTCTATTCACACAGCAGAATTTCTGCTTGCGGAATTCCGGCTCAGATTAATGCACAGAGACTTCTATTGGATTCCACACTCCCATTCACACTTCTGAATTTCTGCTTGCGGAATTCCGGCTCAGATTAATGCGCAGAGACTTCTATGGGATTCCACACTCCCATTTACACTTCTGAATTTCTGCAAGCGGAATTCCGCTCTGGGCTTTAATTTAAGGTGGAATTCTGCCGTATGAATGACCCTCACAGTGGTGTACCCATGACAATAGCATTCACTTTAATGGACACAACATAGAGAAAACTTTTAAGTGTCACAAAATAATAGTTATCAAGAAAAAGCACTTGGCATACTTTGTTACATTCTGTCCACTAATGGGCTATGGTACACCTCAAACAAAGACAACTTTTTTAATGTGAACCCAGCCTTATACCATCATGGCTTGGGGTCTGAAGAGGGTATTCACCAGTATTACTGAACACTAGGAGGTAATGTGAATAGAGACGTCCGTGTTTATCTGTGCAGAATCATATGTAGTATTAAATACTTTTGTGTATAAAGGAGTGATACTTTTATTGGTTAACATGCAAAAAACTTTTTCTGAAGGATGCTGCATTAATATAAATAAATAAAAAATGCTACTAAACTCAACCAGAATAGATTTCGGTTTGATACTCCAGCTTAGAGCAACGTGAAGTATTACATAATAGTCCCAATGATATAATGTTATTATCAGGATCCCTTCCATGCTGCCTCTCTGCTTCTCTTCCCTCATCCGCAGGACAGACACCCCACACACCTGTGAACGGCCTGATCATTGGAGAATGACAATATCTGCTCCTTATAAACCTTAGGCCACGTTTACACAGCATTTCAATTGGCATTCTGCACTAGTATCCCAAAACTTGGGAATACAGTGAAAAAACATTTGCTGTTCTTGTTCTGGACCCGCTCCTGGTTGTGTCTCACATATACTGATGTACAACAGTGACCAAAATATTGACATGTCAAAGTATCCAACATGTATTTTGTTGACATCATCTTTTTTGTTTGAGTTTACTACAGTCCTGCAAACTATTTACATAGATAAAGTTGATACATGCAAAAATAAACACAGAAATAAATGTTTACATAAATAGATACTAGAGCACCAGGAAACTTCTAGCCCTGTGTTTCCCAATCAGGGTGCCTCCAGCTGTGGCAAAACTACAATTCCCAGCATGCCCGGACAGCCGAAGGCTGTCCGGGCATGCTGGGAATTGTATTTTTGCCACAGCTGGAGGCACCCTGGTTGGGAAACACTGCCCTAGTCTGTAGATTACATAATATACATAATTCCACCTTATGGTCCCCCCTGTACTGTGGATGACTATTATGCCAAGTCTTTACCTATTGTTGTGGTTTCTTTTGTGGTTTCCAATAATCCAGTTACTCAGGCTGGCTGAGCAGTGATAGAAGAAACCCCCTCCCCCATCTCCCCATCACACAACTCACCGAGACAAGGAACTCCAAGGTCCCCACATAGTCCCTCTCAGTCTTAAGGAGTTCGCTGAGAACACAGACCCTAAGACGAAGCTGCCTCTCCAGGTCCTTGCTGCTCTCCACCTTTCCATCAGGCTTATGTTCCTCTGTCATGTTATATCCCAGGACTCTGATCCTCCAGCTCTCACCTTCTGGATCTCAGTGCAGAAAAGTTCTCCAGAGTTTGGCGGATCCTCCCGGACTAGTAGTAGTGCACTGCTGGCCCCTTCACATGCAGCAGGCTCATCTTGCTCTCATCAAATACAATCAATCCAGATGTAAGAGGAAAGTTCCCCTGTGTCTGCAAATCTCCAGTCAGAGGTTTGGGAGCAGAGCAAGTAATTTGGACATTAATCAAAAGATTGTCTCCATGTGACTCCAGCCCCTTCATCCTGGAACCAGCCCCCATCACCCACCCTCTGCTCCAGTGTTGTCCCCTCCTTCATCCTCCAATGAATGGCAGGAAAGAGAGCAGAAACCTTGGGAAGTAGAATGTGCCAACAATGCCCTCTGTGCACAATCCCAAAGCACAGTGCTAACAGGGGGCATGGGTCTGAGTAGGACAGTGTTTCAAAACCAGGGTGCCTCCAGCTGTTGCAAAACTACAACTCCCTGCATGCATGCTGGGAGTTGTAGTTTTGCAACAGCTGGAGGCACTCTGGTTGGGAAACACTGGGTTGGGATGTCAGCAGACTAAGGGTGGATGTACACCGCGTTTTTGCTATACAGTTCCCGTATACGGGTTTAAGTTAAAAACCGTATGGAACTGTATAGAAAACTGTATGCATTGACTTAACATTGTAAACTGTATGTCAAACGCATCATCCGATTTAGGCTGGGTTCCCATTACGTTTTCCCCCATATGGGAGCGCATACGGCAGGGGAGAACTAAAAACGTGTGCTGGATGACCACAGTTTTAGGTCCGGGTAAAAAGCGCATACGGCGCAAAAATGAGCCGACCGAACGTTTCACTCCGGCCGGCTCATTGAAATTAATTACATACGGGAGTGCATACGAAAGCATACGGGAGCGCGAGGTTTTAGCTCCCCCTGCCATATGAGTTCCCATATAGGAGAAAACGTGATGTGAACCCAGCCTTAGTCCGTTTTGCATCTCATATGGTTTTGTCAAGTTTTTTACCCAAAACCATAGTCTACCACGTTTTTTGATCCGGGTGAAAAACTGTATTAAACAGTATACGTTTTTTTTTGTTTTAACATGGGAGTCAATGGGAACCGTACAGAACTGTATGTGCGTACTGTACCATTAGGTTTTCACCATACGTTTTTTGACTTTGCACAGTTTTTTCTTGCAATTTCAATCAAACAAGTGAAACTTTTTTTTTTCCTAAAAACGGATGCGGACATCATTTTTCAAACCGTATACGGGTTAAAATTTGTACACACTTTTTGATACAGTTTAGTCAGGTTTTGAGGAATCAGTTTTTCATCAAAAACCTGATACGGGAACTGTATTGCAAAAACGTGGTGTGCATGCACCCTAACTCCAAGTGTGGGGCAGACCTGCAGCCCTTCTTCCTCCAGCACACACTCTGCCTCCATAAAACAGACTTGTAAAGTTGTGCAGGAACCTGATTTTACTTCTCCAGATTCATCACTTCTGTAAATGTCATTAAACACAGGAAAGAGAAGTCATTTGTTGTGCACTGTGCTCAGCCCTGATACTTACCTCCCTGAGATGGAATCATTCATGCTGGCAAATGTAAGGGAGAACAGCAACTTTAAAGCTTTTCAACCTCTAAATATTCACAGTTTTGTCCTTGGGAAATCTGTGCGGCAACTCCTATGGCTCCCACAGGGAATGTCACACATCTTTTCTAGAATTGCTAAAATCAATTCTGCCAGATTATCCAACAAATGTATTTTTGCATTCCCAGGCAGATTTGCCTCTCAGGGTACTGGGAAAGCTAGGTGACAAAGCACCCCAGAGATCAATAATGGTTGAATTGGTTGTTTACTAAGTTTTTACTGTACAATATAATTGTATCTGAATAAAATGTTTACAGAAGACAATTTAATACTTTTTTAATACAAGAGTATTCCCAATTTACAAAGTATAGGGCATAATAAGCTGATTGATGGGGCCTGACCACTGGGACACTTGCCTATCATGAGAATGGATGAAAGCGTCTCCCAAATTAATGGAGCACACCGCATGGCAATGTTCGGAAGCCCCATAAAGTATAAATGGAGTGCTGGCTGCACACATTCGGTGCACTGCACTCATTAGCAGACAGTTTTCCTCTGTTATCGTCATCATTTGGGGGCCCCAGCATTCGGACCCCCCACTGATCAGTTTTTTATCCCCTATCCATCGGATTTTCTGAGTTAAAGGGGTATTCCAAGAAAAAAACTTTTTTTTATATATCAACTGGCTCCAGAAAGTTAAACAGATTTGTAAATTACTTCTATTAAAAAATCTTAATCCTTCCAATCATTATCAGCTGCTGAATTTGAGTTGTTGTTTTCTGTCTGGCAACAGAGCTCTCTCCTGACATCTCTGCTTGTCTCGGGAACTGCACAGAATAGAAGAAGTTTGCTAATGGGATTTGCTTCTAAACAGGGCGGTTCCCGAGACACGTGTCATCAGAGAGCACTTAGACAGAAAAGAACAACTCAACTTCAGAAGCTCATAAGTACTGAAAGGATTTAGATTTGTTAATAGAAGTCATTTACAAATCTGTTTAACTTTCTGGAGCCAGTTTATTTATAAAAAAAAAAAAAAAAAAAAGTTTTTTCCTGGCTAACCCCTTTAAAAATAACTCTTTAAAAGGGATAAAGGATTCAATATGGAAGGAATACAGGCAAAAAAAGGAAAAAAATTATAGATATTTCTACTTTTTTACTACTTTACCAAAATAAAAGTATATAATCACATCTAGCAATATATCCTCATAACTGTTCATAGACAGCAATACTGTAGACCAACCCAGTGTGTCTCCAGCTGCTGCAAAAATACAACTCCCAGCATGCCAGGAAAGCCTAAAAGGCTGTCCGAGTATGCTGGGAGTTGTAGTTTTGCAACAGCTGGAGGCACACTACTCGGAAAACACTGATGTAGACTTTTTGATTATTAACAAGAGATTGCTGTGATAATTGCTCACTTATGGTGACAAAACGAAGAATGATCATATTCTCACATAGCGGCATGCTGTTAAAGCTTATTATTTAAGCTTATTATATTCTGTAATGTGTATATATCTGTTAAAAGCAACATCAGGACCTTTTAAATATGGTATTACCATTATGTACTATATATAATAATAATAATAATAATAATAATAATAATAATTCTTGATTTGATATAGTGCACACAGATTCTGTAGCACTGTTAGACCAGGTTTCCACAAAGGTTTTTTTTTCTGGTGTATTTTTAATATCTACCACAAAAGCAAGAAGTGGATTTAAAAGGAAGGACTTCTACTTCTCCTTCCTACTCGATCCACTTCTGGCTTTGGCTCAAAAACTACAGTGGCATTTTTCCCCAAAACACCAGAAAAAAAAACTATGTGGAAACATCCTAGAGCAGTGGTCTTCAACCTGCGGACCTTCAGATGTTGCAAAACTACAACTCCCAGCATGCCCGGACAGCCGTTGGCTGTCCGGGCATGCTGGGAGTTGTAGTTTTGCAACATCTGGAGGTCCGCAGGCTGGAGACCACTGTCCTAGAGTATACATCTAGAGTTGAATGTCAATGTGCTGTATCCCTCTACACTGTCTTGTGGCTCTACACAGAGAAAAAGTTAAAGGGGGGCAGTAGGTGCAATGGGGCTAATATTAGGAGGCCAATTAATGGTTAGACAGGGGCGTAACTATAGGAGGTGCAGAGGTAGCAATCACACTGGGGCCTATGGGTGCCCCCAATTCACATCTGCCCCATAAAAGACAAGTATTTTGCATTGGGCCCAGAAGCTACAAGTTATGCCACTGTATTTTGACAAGATTGGGCAATGGAAAATTAAATACAGCATGTGCCCCATTCACATCACATTTTTGGGGCTATGTTGCTAGTATACATAGGCAAAAAGGCATTCCGACACATACCATGACATACTCATGGCATGCCTTACTATAGACCAAACATTGTCTGCAAAAAAGTATACTCAATTAATGGTAGACTACATTTGGTCTGAAAAAGTCAATGGGTATCCCATGGTGTGCTTCAGAATAACCTTTTTCTGGTATCTATAAGTATACCTGTGAAAATGTGATGTTAATAGGGCCTCAGGAAAAAGGTTAAAGAATGAATGCTTAAAGGGGTACTCCGGTGGAAAATGTTTTATTTTTTAAATCAACTGGTGCCAGAAAGTTAAACAGATTTGTAAATTACTTCTATAAAAAAAATCTTAATCCTTCCAGTACTTATCAGCTGCTGTATAATACAGAGGAAATTCTTTTTTGGGGGCGGATTTCTTTTCTGTCTGACCACAGTGCTCATAGCAATCCCCATAGCAAATCTCTCCTGCTCTGGAAGTTCCTAAAATGGACAGAGGTGTCAGCAGAGAGCACTGTGCTCGTGACAGAAATGAAATCCCAAAAGAAAAGAATTTCCTCTGTAGTATGCAGCTGCTAATAAGTACTGGAAGGATTAAGAATTTTTAATAGAAGTAATTTACAAATCTGTTTAACTTTCTGGCACCAGTTGATTTAAAAAATAAAAAAATAAAAAGTTTTCTTAAAGAGTACCCCTTTAAAATGATCATAAGCTTTTCCTGTCTCGAACTCTCTTGCTGCTGAAGATATCATGAAAGAGTAGGAGTTTTATTAAATGCCCTATGACATTTTATTTTGTTATACCCCTTGGTATGTGTCTGCACAATAGAAGTAAATGGGTATTGTACAGTATAGGTATGGATACTACTTTACAGTAGTGACAGAACATGGTGTCAATGTCTTCTAATATTTATCAGAACACTAATTTGTTCCCAAACAGTAAAATCCCTAGAAAGCAGGGCTGGTGCAAGGATTTTGCCACCCTAAGCGAAAGCTAATTTTGTTGTCCCTTGACTCTTCCCTATCACATGCCCCACCTTACTACTGGGGTGACACACTGTAACAAACCTCCTCCTCATATAATCACCTTGCTACTGGGGTGACACACTGTAACAAACCTCCTCCTCATGTAATCACCTAACTACTGGGGTGACACACTGTAACAAACCTCCTCCTCATGTAATCTCCTTACTACTGGGGTGACACACTGTAACAAACCTCCTCCTCATGTAATCACCTAACTACTGGGGTGACACACTGTAATAAACCTCCTCCTTATATAATCACCTTACTACTGGGGGTGACACATTGTAACAAACCACCTCCTCATGTAATCACCTTACTACTGGGGTGACACACTGTAACAAACCTCCTCCTTATGTAATCACCTTACTACTGGGGGTGACATATTGTAACAAACCTCCTCCTCATGTAATCCCTTACTACTGGGGGTGACACACTATAACAAACCTCCTCCTTATGAAATTACCTTACTACTGGGGGTGACACACTGTAACAAACCTCCTCCTTATGTAATCACCTTACTACTGGAGGTGACACACTGTAACAAACCTCCTCCTCAAGTAATCACCTTACTACTGGGGGTGACACACTGTAACAAACCTCCTTCTCATGTAATTACCATACTACTGGAGGTGACACACTGTAACAAACCTCCTCCTCAAGTAATCACCTTACTACTGGGGTGACACACTGTAACAAACCTCCTCCTCAAGTAATATCCTTACTACTGGGGCTGACACACTGTAACAAACCTCCTCCTCAAGTAATCACCTTACTGCTGGAGGTGACACACTGTAACAAACCTCCTCCTCAAGTAATATCCTTACTACTGGGGGTGACACACTGTAACAAACCTCCTCCTCAAGTAATCACCTTACTACTGGGGTGACACACTGTAACAAACCTCCTCCTCAAGTAACATCCTTACTACTGGGGGTGACACACTGTAACAAACCTCCTCCTCAAGTAATCACCTTACTACTGGGGGTGACACACTGTAACAAACCTCCTCCTCAAGTAATATCCTTACTACTGGGGGTGACACACTGTAACAAACCTCCTCCTCAAGTAATCACCTTACTACTGGGGGTGACACACTGTAACTAACTGTAACTGGCTGGTTACTAACTTTCTTGCAGCGAGCAGAGCGGCGCCCCATCAAGAGGGCGCTCTAGGCGGCTGCCTATTTTGCCTTCAGGCAGAACCGGCCCTGATAGAAAATGTTGTAAATATTTAAAACAATAGTAACATGTCCTACTGTGCAAACACTTCTAGAATGCAAATAAACGGGTTACTGCTATAGAAAGACATGATAAGAGGTTATTCCTTGGTTTATCAGTAATGAAAAGGTTAAAGTGATCTAACAGATTTTGGTTTAATGAAGCCAAGGAGTATTCCATTGTCTCTTCTCATGACCCCTCGATTACGGAGTGTGCCCCCATGGAGGAGAATTGACTTTGTCTAATGTTAAACAGTAAAGGTTTTTGTTTTTCTGTGGTGGTTGTTAATGTCCCGGTCCTTTTAAGGCAGGTCATATGGCATTCTTTGAAGATATCTTACAGGATAAACAAAAAAACAGATGCCAGAAAGCAGGACAGACCAAAGCGTTCTTGGTTTAGTCTGCTACTCAGTGCATGATGTAACCTGAATTCTCCAGATTAAAAAATTTAGGGAATACGCCAGAAAATAACAATAAACTATCATTTAATGTATTATCATCTGTGAAAAATGTATGGAGGGCGATAGAAAAGGCATGATACCAATGATTTTCCAGTGAGGTCTGAAACTCTGCAGAAAGTTTACAATACAAATGGCAGTGTTTCCCAACCAGGGTGCCTCCAGCTGTTGCAAAACTACAACTCCCAGCATGCCCGGACAGCCTTCGGCTGTCCGGGCATACTGGGAGTTGTAGTTTTGCAACAGCTGGAGGCACCCTGGCTGGGAAACACTGTGCTATGGAAATATTTTTGAAATATGTGAGTATCAGAAAATCTGTATAAAGAAATTGGGCGAGATTTATCAAAACCTGTCCAAAGGAAAAGTTGCTGAGTTGCCCATAGCGACCAATCAGATCGCTTCTTTCAGTTTTCAAAAATGAAAGACGCAATCTGATTGGTAGCTATGGGCAACTAAGTAACTTGTTGTCTGGACAGGTTTTGATAAATCTCCCCCATAGAGCTGCAGTGCGGATTTTAACCCCTTAAGGACGGAGCCCATTTTCACCTCTAAGACGAAGCCCTTTTTTGCAAATCTGACCACTGTCACTTTAAACATTAATAACTCTGGAATGCTTTTAGTTATCATTCTGATTCAGAGATTGTTTTTTCGTGACATATTCTACTTTAACATAGTGGTAAAATTTTATGGTAAATTGCATCCTTTCTTGGTGAAAAATCCCAAAATTTGATGAAAAAATTTAAAATTTTGCATTTTTCTAACTTTGAAGCTTTCTGCTTGTAGGGAAAATGGATATTCCAAATAATTTTTTTTTTTGGATTCACATATACAATATGTCTACTTTATGTTTGCATCATAAAATTGACGAGTTTTTACTTTTGGAAGACACCAGAGGGCTTCAAAGTTCAGCAGCAATTTTCCAATTTTTCACAAAATTTTCAAACTCACAATTTTTCATGGACCAGTTCAGGTTTGAAGTGGATTTGAAGGGTCTTCATTTTAGAAATACCCCACAAATGACCCCATTATAAAAACTGCACCCCCCAAAGTATTCAAAATGACATTCAGTCCGCGTTTTAACCCTTTAGGTGTTTCACAGGAATAACAGCAAAGTGAAGGAGAAAATTCACAATCTCCATTTTTTACACTCGCATGTTCTTGTAGACCCAATGTTTGAATTTTTACAAGGGGAAAAAGGAGAAAATGTATACTTATATTTGTAGCCCAATTTCTCTCGAGTAAGCACATACCTCATATGTCTATGTAAAGTGTTCGGCGGGCGCAGTAGAGGGCTCAGAAGCGACAAGGGGATTTTGGAGAGTACGTTTTTTTTAAATGGTTTTTGGGGGGCATGTTGCATTTAGGAAACCCCTATGGTGCTAGAACAGCAAAAATCCCCCACATGGCATACCATTTTGGAAACTAGACCCCTTGAGGTACGTAACAAGGAATAAAGTGAGCCTTAATACCCCACAGGTGTTTCACGACTTTTGCATATGTAAAAAAATAAAAATAAAATTTCACTAAAATGTGTGTTTCCCCCCAAATTTCACATTTTTCCAAGGGTTAATAGCAGAAAATACCCCCCAAACATTGTGACCCCATCTCTTCTGAGTCTGAAGGTACCCCATAAGTTGACCTGAGGTGTACTATGGGTGAACTACAATGCTCAGAAGAGTAGGAGTCATATTTGGCTTTTTGAGAGCAAATTTTGCTCGGGGGCATGTCGCATTTAGGAAGCCCCTATGGTGCCAGGACAGCAAAAAAAAAAAACACATGGCATACCATTTTGGAAACTAGACCCCTCGGGGAACGTAACAAGAAATAAAGTGAGCCTTAATACCCCACAGGGGTTTCACGACTTTTGCATACGTAAAAAAAAAATTTAAAAAAATCACTAAAAGGTGTGTTTCCCCCCCAAATTTCACATTTTTGCAAGGGTTAATAGCAGAAAATACCCCCCCAAAATTTGTAACCACATCTCTTCTGAGTATGGAGGTACCCCAAAAGTTGACCTGAAGTGCACTACGGGCAAACTACAATGCTCAGAAGAGAAGGAGTCATATTTGGCTTTTTGAGAGCAAATTTTGCTCGGGGGGCATGTCGCATTTAGGAAACCTAAATGGTGCCAGGACAGCAAAATAACCCCCACATGGCATACCATTTTGGAAACTAGACCCCTTGAGGAACGTAAGAAGGCGTAAAGTGAGCATTTACCCCCACTGGTGTCTGTCATATCTTTGGAACAGTGGGCTGTACAACATTTTTAATTTGCACAGCCCACTCTTCCAAAGATCCGTCAGACACCAGTGGGGTGTAAATTCTCACTGCACCCCTCATTACATTCCGTGAGGGGTGTAGTTTCCGAAATGGGGTCACATGTGTTTTTTTTTTTTTTTTTTGCGTTTGTCAAAACCGCTGTAACAATCAGCCACCCCTGTGCAAATCACCTCAAATGTACATGGCGCACTCTCCCTTCTGGGCCTTGTTGTGCTCCCCCAGAGCAGTTTGCGCCCACATATGGGGTATCTCCGTACTCGGGAGAAATTGCGTTACAAATTTTGGGGGGCTTTTTTCCCCTTTACCTCTTGTCAAAATGAAAAGTATAGGGCAACACCAGCATGTTAGTGTAAAAAGTTTATTTTTTTTTACACTAACATGCTGGTGTAGACCCCAACTTCACCTTTTCATAAGGGGTGAAAGGAGAAAAAGACCCCCAAGATTTGTTAGTCAATTTCTCCCGAGTACGGTGATACCCCATATGTGGCCCTAAACTGTTGCCTTGAAATACGACAGGGCTCCAAAGTGAGAGCGCCCTGCGCATTTGAGGCCTGAATTAGGGATTTGCATAGGGGTGGACATAGGGGTATTCTACGCCAGTGATTCCCAAACAGGGTGCCTCCAGCTGTTGCAAAACTCCCAGCATGCCTGGACAGTCAACGGCTGTCCGGCAATACTGGGAGTTGTTGTTTTGCAACAGCTGGAGGCTCCATTTTGGAAAGAGTGGCGTACCAGGCGTTTTCATTTTTATTGGGGAGGGAGGGGGGCTGTGTAGGGGTATGTGTATATGTAGTGTTTTTTACTTTTTATTTTATTTTGTGTTAGTGTAGTGTAGTGTTTTTAGGGTACAGTCGCACGGGCAGGGGATTACAGCGAGTTTGAGCTGCCGCGCAAAATTTGCTGCATTGCAAACTTGCAGCCCGATACTCACTGTAAGCCCCTGCCCATGTGAATGTACCCTGTACATTCACAGGGGGGGGACCTCCAGCTGTTGCAAAACTACTACTCCCAGCATGCCTGAGAATGTTTGGGAGTTGTGGTTTTGCAACAGCTGGAGGCACACGGGTTGGGAAACACTGAGTTAGGAAACAATGTTTCCCAACCAGTGTGCCTCCAGCTGTTGCAAAACCACAACTCCCAAACATTCACAGGCATGCTGGGAGTAGTAGTTCGGCAACATCTTTAGAGCCAGATGTTGTCGAACTACAACTCCCAGCATGCTTGGAGTTGTAGTTTTGCAACATCTGGAGGACTAGTTTGCAGACCACTAATACAGTGGTTCCCAATCTGTGCCCTTCCAGTTGCAAAACTACAACCCCCAGTATGCCAAAACTGTCCAGGCATGCTGAGAGTTGTAGTTCTGCAACATCTGAAGGGCCAGATGTTACAGCACTACAACTCCCAGCATGCCTGGACAGTAAGGGCATGCTGAGGATGTGTAGTTTTGCAACATCTGGAAGGGCACAGTGGTCCAAAAACTGTGGACCTCCAGATGTTGCAAAACTGCAACTCCCAGCATGCCCAGATGCCAAGGGCTGTCTGGGCATGCTGGGAGTTGTAGTTTACAGGGTCCTATTACAGCAATGCATGTCGCTTTACGGCGATGTTCATTGCTGTAAAGGGCCCGACCGCGGCTGAAGATCTACTCACCTGTCGCCGCTGCCGCAGTCTCCGCCGCCATTATCCGGGTCTTCAGGGACGAGGTAAGTACTGGGGCCGGTCCCCAGCAGTCCCCTGTCCCCCGCCGCGTCCTCCGGTCTTCCTCCCTTCCTCTCCGGACTTTCAGGGGCCGGGCAGGACGGGAGGAAGTAACCGCCCCCCCTCCTGCGATTGGTCGGTCAACTAACCGACAGATCGCAGGGTGTAGGAGGAGGTGGCAGGTTTGCCACCTCGCTCCTATACGTTAGCATGGTCCTGGCTGTCTGTGACAGCCGGGATCATGCGAAATTACCGGGCGGTCGGGTCCCAGAGACCCGATCAGCCCGGTATCGCCGCAGATCGCAAGGGCGATTTCCCTTGCGATTTGCGACGATCGCCGACATGGGGGGCCTACATGGCCCCCCTCGGCGTTTGCCCTGGATGCCTGCTGAAGGATTTCAGCAGGCATCCAGTTCCGATCTCTGCCCGGTGAGCAACAGAGACCAGAAAACGCCAGGACGTACGGGGACATCCTGGGTCCTTAAGGCCCAGGGTGCGGGGACGTCCCCGTACGTCCTGGGTCCTTAAGAGGTTAAAGGGTCACTGAGGTTTTAAAAATTAAACAAAATATGGGCATGTGAAAAGTTCAGATTGGTCGAATTCTAGGTGTTCTGACCCCCACCAATCGCTAGAATGAGCTGTGAGAGGTCTGCTCTAACCTTGTTCTCTTCCAGCCCTGTGTCAAGTAGTCTTAAGCTATGTTCACGCAGTGGAATATTTGTGAAATGTCCGCTCGGAAAACACAGCAATGCATTATCGATTGTCTATTGAAAATGCAAACACTATAGGGCTATGTTCACAAGGCGGAATTTCTAAGCAGAATACCATGAAAAAATATTCCGCTCAGAAATTCCGCTGCAGTAGAGTCCCATTGATTTCATCGGGATTCTGCTGCACCGTGCACATAGTGGAATTTCCATGGCAGAAACATCTGCCGCAGAGATTCCTATTTCGGAACATCGACATGTAATTGTTTCTGTGGACGCCCAAATAGGAATCTCTGCGGTAAATGTTTCCGCCATAGAAATTCCACTATATGCAGGGTGCAGCAGAATTCCAATGAAATCAATGGGACTCTACTGCAGTGGAATTTCTGAGCGGAATATTTTCACGGAATTCTGCTCAGAAGTTCACCTTGTAGACTTAGCCCAATAGTGTTAATCTGTGGGAACATCTCAGGTTATGTGCATGGAGAGCAGGGAGACGAGTGGTCCGCCATGTAATTCTGCCTGAAAGTTCTAGCAAACAGCAGCCTCGTGAAAAAGAGCTAAACCTCCCTAGGACATGTAAGAAGCTTTTTGAACACTCCGGTATCTTTTAAATCCACAATATATCAATTTAAGTAGCGGTTATTCTGCTGAATTATTACAGATTTTTCACTTTGACTTCAAAGGGGAAGGCAAAATCCACAATAAATCTAAAGTTTAGTAGAATGTTCAATAAAAACTAAAATCTAAAAGAGAAACTGTCTCTCTTGCCCATCGCAACCCATCACAGCTCAGCTTTAAATGGGAACAGCCCCTTTAGCGATATGTCAAAAGTTTTGGTCGGTCGAGGTCTGAGTGTTCAGACCACGACCGATAGTTAAAACTAGCTGGGAAAAAAATGCTCTAAGTGGGAAGGCTAAAGCAATTAGCCTGTATTTGTGGGAGGGGCTTATGAGGCATACATATTCAGGGCCCGGACCTCACATCCAGGCGTCCGGCACTGTCCTCTTCAGCGTGGGTGCCAGGCTTCAGTGGTCTCCAAGCATCATGTGGTGGCAGAGTACAGGAGTTGTCCTTATGTACACTTAACCGTCCTGTGTGGCGGGTCCTCTGTCAGTGTCCCCTGGGTCCACATCCCTTTAGGATTGTCAAGTATTATTTATAAAATATTTTCTTACCCCACCAAATTGCTCCCTTATATAGCAGGGAGAAGCTAGCCTAGTCAGTCGAATTCCAGTCTTAGCTGAGCTACAAGTCCCAGTGAGCCAACAAGTCTCCTAAAGTCCACTGATCATCTCCTTGGGACTAAACTGAGCTGTAAAGACTTTAACATCTGTCTGCTTAAGTAAAATTCCATTGTTCCGTAACCTTGCATCGGAGTGATTATTTGCCTCACGCCTGGCCCAGGAACCAGTGGGGATACCTTAGGTGGTGTAGAGGATAACCACGCCCTGGCATCACAAATACCAAGGGTTAATAACATCTGCCCTAAGGGATACAACATCTCCCCATCATCACACCTCGCACCACAATCAGCTCTCTGCCTCCTTCATTCTTTCAGTCGGAAGTGTCAGGTCACGTGTAAGCTGGCGTCACGTGAGGTGGAACAGTCCGGGGAGCCGGAGTCTGCAGCACGCTAGTCGCTCGTCAGCACTGGAGTTTGCCATTCAGGTAAGCCTTCTTTGCGGTTTAGGTTTTCCGGTGCTGGCATGACCTCCACTAGGTAAGGGGGAGGCCGGTGCACCGGGCACAAACTTCAGGCGGCCCTCATATCTGGCTTCCACGTGCAGCGCGATTTGGGATCAGGAGTATCTGCACTCCTCCACACATTAACACAGGGGGAGGGGGAGTGAGCATTGCCTTCAGGACGCCTTATGTTCCGGCATTTATTACAGTTTACTTAGCAACAGTTCAGGAGTAACAAGGAGGGCGCATGCTGGCTCCAGGTGTGCTGATGGTGTTTTATTGTTTGTTCACAGGTCTTTTTCTTCCTGGTTTGGTCAGATTGTCTTTACACTACCAGATACATACACCTCTGGGGTGATTTTCAGAGGGGACAGTTTGAAGGGTTCTAATGACTATACTTTCTAACAGGTGCAGGACGTTGTTTCAGTGGTTCAATCGGTCCCACAATTCTCCCTTGTGGCAAGTTTTTCAGGTATAAATCGGGGCATGATGGGAGTAGCAGTTTCAACAGCTGCAGGCACCCTGGTTGGTAAACACTGCTGTTGGTAGATTAGGTAGACCCTGATTCTCATGGCAGTATATTTTTCAGTGGGAATCCGTACTGGATCAATTTTGCATTTATTTGTACCTTTGTCTATCAGGTATGTGATATAATCAGTTCATGATCAGTTGCGCATGCTAATTAACCTTCACTCACTGGCATTTATTCAAGGGGTGTCAGGTGTATCATTTCTCATCATCCCATGTTTCACGGTGTATAGTGGGAAGCATTAGCAGGTATGTTCTGTAGCAATGCCGTTTTTTTTTTACACTCATCTGAGGCTTATTACTCACGTATTGCATTTTACTTTCTTAGACTGTCAGTAAATAAAAAGTTGCTTTGGTATCAGGTTAGCATAGGTGGTTTAGTTGTAGTTTAGTCACCTTTAGTCCAGATACTAGTGGTAATTTTATTTTGCTTAGATCTCGCTTGGATATCACTTCTGTGTCGGGGTCCTTTTTCCTTCACGGTACTGGGTCAAGTTGTTCAATTGCAGGGTCTCAAAGTTCCAGCATAGCAAGGTGGGTGTGCGCTACTATGTTATGCACTACTACGCATAGAAATAGCGCTTCATTCAATTTCGTATGCTTTTCCACATGAATTTCCTGTGTATTCTCTGGTTCATGGGGATCTAATCTGGATGAGCTAGGTAAGAAATGCTGTTTTTCCTGTCACGCCTACAGGTTACTACGATGCACATTGTAAAAATAAAAAAAGGAGAGGGGCATATATATATATATATATATAGATAGAGAGAGAGAGAGAGAGAGAGAGAGAGAGAGAGAGAGAGAGAGAGAGAGAGAGAGAGAGAGAGAGAGAGAGAAATAGGAGCAACTACAGCACAGAATACATGCGTATGTAGTCAGGGATAGACGTATTCATATATTTATAAATTTTTCACAAATCACATTCGTATGTTGGTTGGTTACCCTCTCTTTTTAGGTGCGGCTGCGCAGTACACATTTTGATACTTTCGCTCCATATTTTCTGCGATAATTGTGTTTCCGCTTTGTTGTAAGTTATCTCCCTCTCAGTTAGGGTTGTGATACTTGGCTTTCTATGGGTAATTTGGTCATGCTTCACCTGAGGTTCTTCCAGTAGTTTAAGTGATTGGTCATTGGGTTATTTTAGTTCACACTCTTTGGTGGGTCAATGTAGATGCATTTTCTGGGGCCTAGACCAGAATTTGAATTTAGTTTTTTATGATTGACCATCTACTTTGTCTCATACATCGGATATAGAAGACTCAGCATCTTTGGTAGAGAATACAACCAGGATGTCAGATCATGGTAGCATCCCTGTGCACCTGGACTATTCCCAAACTGACATCAGAATTGTCAAGGAAAGGGTTTCCATTCCCGGCTACTGCAAGAAAAGCGGAATTGTACAGACTTTTGATATCCGAGTCAGCCAATACTAGCCAGGATGACGTATCTAGACAGACCATTCAAACATCACTTACTCAGTTACATTCCATGTTGAAAAACATCACCATTTCAATCACAGGCATTCGGTCCAGATCGTAATCTGTAGTAGCTAGAAACTATACAGTACACCTCTTATTGTCACATTTTATCTCTGTGAATATTAAGAGAGATATATTGGAAGGTAGGGACATCAATCTGGCGTCTCTGTTAATTGCCACCCAGGACTTCTCAGACAATAAGGTTGTTGCATGTGGCGAAGTTGCGGTCAAAAGCAGAGATGTCAGATTGAGTAAGAAGTTAACCATTAAAGAATTTGTTCTAGCTTTCAGTCTACTTAGTGTTACGCTATGCGCACCTGTGTCTTGTTGATAAATTCCTCCACCCTCCTCAGTTCTCTGCCGGATCTTTGTTGCCTTGTGCCTAGTGAAAGCGTTCCATAGTATTGCCTTGCCGTGTACCAGATCTCCTGCTCTTGTTACCTTGACCTTGCTTCTCTGCTGCCTGCCTACTGAACTTCTGCTACGTCCCTACTACGCTACTGTGCTGCCTGCCCTGACCTACAGCTATCCTGACTATGAGTTGTCTCATCCCTTCTGTGCTTCGCATCTCCTCAGCCGTCTGTGTGGTTGAGCCGTGTCGGGGGGTAGCGACCTGGGTGTAGCCTGCAGCTGCAAGCGCATCCTGCTTTGCGGTGGGCTCTGGTGAAAACCAGTGGCACCTTAGACTCCACTCCCTGGCATGGTCCGAGTCATCTGCCACACAGGTTCAGCGGATCCACATACACCGGAGTTCCTCTCTTCAGAAACGTGAGTGTTACACTTAGGGATGTAATATGCTCAGTTCGCCCTGATAGAAGGGAAGAGCTTGATTTATATCTATTCCAACTAACAGATCTAGCACACAAATATGAAGGCTTATATGATTATCATAGAACATTTTCAGCGAAAGAGGCGGCAGCTCTTAGCCAATTTCAGTACACCACCAATTGGGCGAACATAGACACTGAAATATTTTGTTGCCACTTCGTGGGTCTCAAGGCCCCAACATGCACATCATGTCAATCCATTACGCATACCGTAGGTTCTCTTCCTAAGCAAACTACAGTAGCATCCACATCATATTCTAGAAGCAACGTTACAGTGGATAAATTGGGCAGAGCTATCCGTTACTTAGGCAAATCACAAATTTGTAACAATTACAATTTTTCCACTTGTCATTTCAACCAATACCGCTTACTCCATGTCTGTGTTAACTGCTTTAGAGCACACCGAAGATAGCCTGCCCACTAAAATCTGACAAAACCTCCTTGAGTGTCATTGATACCGATTATTTGTGTTTATGTCTTTAGGCTCATCATGATGAGTCTTTTGCTCAGTTTTTGTTCACAGGGTTTGTACAGGTTTTTCATACTGGGTTAGTCACCCTCCCAGACAGAACCCATGAGTATAGGGACCTCCTGTTGGCCTTCAGTGAGTCATCTATGGATGATTCCCCGATTCAAATTGAGATCGATAAGGGGTTTCTGTTGGGACCATTTACCACTCCTCCTTTCAACTCCTGGAGAGTAAGTCCGATTGGAGTAGTCACGGGGAAATTCAGTAACAAAAAAAGACTGATTTATGACCTTTTCGGCCCTCACATCCCTAGTCTCAATTCATCGATTCCCTCGGAAGAGGTTTCAATGAATTATTCTTCCATTGACCAAGCCATCACCATCATAATGCAATCAAGCTCGAGCTCCATGTTGTTAAAAGCTGATATAAATGATGCATTCAAATTCCTTCCCATTATGCTGGAACTCTGGTGCTGACATGGTATAAGATGGAGATAACACCTAACAAAGGGGAAGGTCCAGCTACGACTCTCACCTTTTTAGGTATCATCTTAGATTCCGAACTCATGGTGGCTATATTGCCTGAGGTTAAGCTGCATAGGATCAGGGAAGTCATCAATAATTTCACTAAGTCACTGGTTTGTACAAAAGGGGATCTGCAATCTTTACTAGAGATGTTGAATGTCGCCATGAGAATAATTCCTCAGGGCATAACTTTAATTTCATGGTTACTTCAACTATTACTGTCATGTATGGGCAGGGAAGGTGTGCACACTATTCTCGCCCACTCCCCTATCCCTGCCTCCTTACATACCTCAAAAAAACGTGGTCTCAAATGGCTGGAGGTGCTCATCCCCAAATGCGGTTGTGCATTTATACTGGGGGAGCAGATCCTGCCCTTGTAGTCCGTTGCTAAGGGCGATCCCCAGCATAAAAATGCATACAATGGAGGATGCCTGCAGCGGACTACAAGTGCCACAATAGAATCCTACACCAGATAAACGGTGTGGATGTGTAACAATTAGAATACAATACAGGAATATGGGTGCACTACTGTGGTTAATGTAAACAATACATTGGCTATCCCTCAACACTGATGTTAAAATTGAGACATTCGCCAGTGTATCCTTATATGAAGGACACACCAGAGCCCGCACACCAACGCCAAGGTTTCTCAAATTGGTGCGAGACCTAACGCTAATCCTACCTGTGCTTGATAAGCAAAACAGGGGCCAGTGGGCAATTACGGCAGCATTCGGTTGACTCACAACTTCCTCCCAGATACCCTCCAGCGTGACTGTCACGATGCCGGCTGGCAGGTAGTGGATCCTCTGTGCCAGAGAGGGATGGCGAGGACCGCGCTAGTGGACCGGTTCTAAGCCACTACAGGTTTTCACCAGAGCCCGCCGCAAAGCGGGATGGTCTTGCTGCGGCGGTAGTGACCAGGTCGTATCCACTAGCAACGGCTCACCTCTCTGACTGCTGAAGATAGGCGAGGTACAAGGGAGTAGGCAGAAGCAAGGTCGGACGTAGCAGAAGGTCGGGGGCAGGCGGCAAGGATCGTAGTCAGGGGCAACGGCAGGAGGTCAGGAACACAGGCTAGGAACAAACAAGGGAACGCTTTCACTAGGCACAAGTGCAACAAGATCCGGCAAGGGAGTGCAGGGGAAGTGAGGTGATATAGGGAAGTGCACAGGTGGAAACTAATTAAGCTAATTGGAAGATTGGGCCAGGCACCATCATAGGTGCACTGGCCCTTTAAATCGCAGAGACCCGGCGCGCGCGCGCCCTAGGGAGCGGGGCCGCGCGCGCCGGGACAGGACCGACAGAGAGCGAGTCAGGTACGGGGACCGGGGTGCGCATCGCGAGCGGGCGCCACCCGCATCGCGAATCGCATCCCGGCTGGAGGCGGGACCGCAGCGCACCCGGTCAGTGGATCTGACCGGGGCGCTGCAGCAACGAGGGTGAGGCGAGCGCTCCGGGGAGGAACGGGGACCCGGAGCGCTCGGCGTAACAGTACCCCCCCCCTTGGGTCTCCCCCTCTTCTTGGGGCCAAAGAACCTGAGGAAAAAAAAGTCAATTTTTCCGTGATGAGGTCCGATGCACATTAGGAGGGGTCTGGCGAGACTGGTCACAGGGACGTAGAACCTGTTGATAAGAGAGGCCAAAAAAATTTTTCCTGCAGATCCGGAATCCCAGAAGACCATAGTAGAGAAGGAGAAGGTAGAGGCAGATATCCGCACAGGCACAGTAAGGCGTGGAGAAGCAGAGTTGACATCAAGAACTGTGTCACCTTTGTGCGGAGTCAGCGTACGTCTTTCCAGGCGGGGAGGACGGATAGGACAATCCTTCAGGAAGTGTTCGGTACCGGCATAGTACAGGCAAAGATTCTCCATGCGGCGTCGTGTCCTCTCTTGAGGTGTCAAGCGAGACCGGTCAACTTGCATAGCCTCCGCGGCAGGAAGCACAGGAACGGATTGCAGAGGACCAGAGGAGAGAGGAGCCGGGGAGAAAAAACGCCTCGTGCGAACAAAGTCCATATCCAGGCGGAGCTCCAGACGCCATCCGGAAGAACGCATGTCAATGCGAGTGGCAAGATGAATGAGTTCATGCAGGTTAGCAGGAGTTTCTCGTGCGGCCAGAACATCTTTAATGTTGCTGGATAGGCCTTTTTTAAAGGTCGCGCAGAGAATCTCACTATTCCAGGACAACTCGGAAGCAAGAGCACGGAACTGAATGGCGTACTCGCCAACGGAAGAAACACCCTGGACCAGGTTCAGCAGGGCAGTCTTGGCAGAAGAGGCTCGGGCAGGCTCCTCGAAGACACCACGGACCTCAGCGAAGTAGGACTGGACTGTGGCTGTGGCAGGATCATTGCGGACCCCATCAAATTTGTCCGGCAGGGACAAGCAGGGGTTAGGAGCGGCCGGTTGCTGCGGAGGAGTTGCAGGAGCCGGCGGAGGAGATGGTTGTTGCAGCTGTAGCTGTGACTGAATTTGCTGTATCTGTGACTGAAGATGCAGTGTCACGGAGGTCAAGTATGCCAGCTGTTGATTTCGTTGGGCGATCTTTAGGGCTTGCTGGGCGACCAGTGTAGGGAGGTCGGTGACAACTGGCAGAGGAACTTCAGCGGGATCCATGGCCGGATCTACTGTCACGATGCCGGCTGGCAGGTAGTGGATCCTCTGTGCCAGAGAGGGATGGCGAGGACCGCGCTAGTGGACCGGTTCTAAGCCACTACAGGTTTTCACCAGAGCCCGCCGCAAAGCGGGATGGTCTTGCTGCGGCGGTAGTGACCAGGTCGTATCCACTAGCAACGGCTCACCTCTCTGACTGCTGAAGATAGGCGAGGTACAAGGGAGTAGGCAGAAGCAAGGTCGGACGTAGCAGAAGGTCGGGGGCAGGCGGCAAGGATCGTAGTCAGGGGCAACGGCAGGAGGTCAGGAACACAGGCTAGGAACAAACAAGGGAACGCTTTCACTAGGCACAAGTGCAACAAGATCCGGCAAGGGAGTGCAGGGGAAGTGAGGTGATATAGGGAAGTGCACAGGTGGAAACTAATTAAGCTAATTGGAAGATTGGGCCAGGCACCATCATAGGTGCACTGGCCCTTTAAATCGCAGAGACCCGGCGCGCGCGCGCCCTAGGGAGCGGGGCCGCGCGCGCCGGGACAGGACCGACAGAGAGCGAGTCAGGTACGGGGACCGGGGTGCGCATCGCGAGCGGGCGCCACCCGCATCGCGAATCGCATCCCGGCTGGAGGCGGGACCGCAGCGCACCCGGTCAGTGGATCTGACCGGGGCGCTGCAGCAACGAGGGTGAGGCGAGCGCTCCGGGGAGGAACGGGGACCCGGAGCGCTCGGCGTAACAGTGACTGAGCACACATGAAGTTGTGAGTCAACCGAATGCTGCCGTAATTGCCCACTGGCCCCTGTTTTGCTTATCAAGCACAGGTAGGATTAGCGTTAGGTCTCTCACCAATTTGAGAAACTTTGGCGTTGGTGTGCGGGCTCTGGTGTGTCCTTCATATAAGGATACACTGGCGAATGTCTAGATTTTAACATCAGTGTTGAGGGATAGCCAATGTATTGTTTACATTTACCACAGTAGTGCACCCATATTCCTGTATTGTATTCTCCTTACATACCTGCCCTAGGCGACAGGTCCATAACCACGGTGACAGTCCCTCCTTAGACAAGTGAGGGCGTAATTGTCAAAATAATAAAATACAATAATACAGACTCAGGTCAAGGAGCAGTAGGGAACAGACAGACCAACAAAGCAAAACTAACACACTCACACAATAAGTCCAAGTCCACTATCTGCGTCAAAAGCCAGGAGTTTGTCAAAAATCATTAATACCCGAGAGTAGAGTCAGAGAGTGGGGCCAAAGGGTCAAAATGCCAGCTATAACAGATACAGTAGAAAGCTAGCTAGGAATACACACTGAGCTCTATAGCAGGCAGCAATTGGAAGTAGACTGCCAGTTTTAATAGGCCTAGACCAGGTGCTCACATCAAGGTCAGCTGACCAGTCCAGACAGCTGGGCATAACCCAAGGCAAAACAAAACAGAGTGAGAGCTGTCAGAACCATTTAACCCCATGGCTCCTGACAATTACCTTTGGCCCCTCAACAAGATAGTGTGCTCAATCTCGATAGTCAGGCCATGGAAGATTTAGTAATGTGGGATGAGTTCATTCACAATTGGAAGGGGGTCTCTTTTTTCATCCCTGGGGCAGATAGGAGGTTACCCATTATTTTTTCTGATGCGTCTTCACAGGTGGTTTTCGCAGCAATTTTTGGCACACATTGACTAGCTGATTTATGGCCTAGGGAAGTCAGGTTAATTCCTGGGTTTTGCCAGTCTTCAGCTCTGTTTGAATTATATCCGACACTAGAGGCTGCTTCAGTTTGGGGACATACATGGTCCAACACCACCATAGTTTTTGTTTCGGACAATGTGGCCACGGTAGACATCCTGCTAAACGGGAGATCCATGTCATCCAGGGTTATGTCTTTTGCTAGGAGACTGGTGCAGTTGTCCCTGCAGCATAACTTCCACTTCATGTGCTCACATATCAGAGGTGTACAGAACGTTGCTGCAGATGCCCTGTCACGTAACAAATTGTCACTCTTTTTCCAGGTCATGAAAGAGATTTGATCAAATACATGTTAGCTTTCATTGAGTTTTTCCACTTAGCACTAAAATTATCCCAGAACACCATCAAGACCTACTTACACACACTTTCAGACAGTTGTCTAACATGCTCTGTAATCTGCCCAGTCTTGTACTTAGAGCTGCAATTTAATTGGGTTTCCCTGGGTTTTTAAGACCCCATGAATTCACCAGTTTCAACAATAGGGTAGCGTTACTAAAAGGTAAACAGCTGAAATAGGAAAGGGACCATTTTGTACTGTCATTGCCTGTAACTAAAACCTCACAATCAGATCTTCCTACTGAAATCAAGTACTACCCTACCAAGCATGCCTGGTGCCCTGTCCAAGTTCTCAATGAACTATCTCTCGCTTTAGGAGGAAATGGACCTGAGGAACCTTTGCTGCCATTCCCTACTGCTGCATTTACCACATCTAAGTTCCTTTGTCATATGCGCATTCTGGTCGCTGACTTCGGTCTAAATCCGGTTTGTGTTTCGGGACAATCTTTCAAAATGGGAGCAGCCTTGGCAGACTCTAGGCAAAAGGCCTGGAAACTTGGCCGTTGGTGCTCATCTTGCTTTAATCAATATATAACTCAACTGAATCAGGAAATGTATGATGCTTTCAAAATATTGGTTTTGTAATCACTGTCAAATAAAGCTTTGTGAAACGTACTTCTGTCTTGTGTTTTTACCCCCTTAAGGCATATTCCATTTGCGGAAAATTCAAGTCGCATAGCTTTAGTGGTAGGTGGGTAGGGTCCACTATCAAGTTAGCCACGACCACAAGTGGCAAGGCTAAGGCAATTAGCCTGTATTTGTGGGAGGGGCTTATGGGGCATACATATACAGGGCTGGACCTCACATCCAGGCGTCTGGCTCTGTACTCTTGCCTCCCTCCCAACCTCCCCCCCCCTTTTTTTACACTACATCACTACACAGAGTATGCCCCCTTAAGGCATATTCCCTTCGCGGTGGTTAAGGCACAATTCAAGCCACATAGCTTTAATTGTAGGTAGGTAGAGTCCACTATCAAGTTAGCCACGACCACAAGTAAGACAGTCTTAGTAAGTCCATAAGATTGTCTCAGTCAGCTGTACTTTTCTCCAGGCTCCTTCTAGCAATTGGTCGAGGTATGAACACCCAGACCCCGACCGATACAAACTTTTGACACATTTATAGGACAAGTCAAAAGTTTTTCAGAGACAGGTACACTTTAATTTTTAGCTGTGATTGGTTGCAATAGGCAACAGAAACAGTTTCTCCTTTAGACAGTTTTTTTTTTCCAAATTAAGATTTTTGCTGCCTTTTACTTTGCATTTTCACATGCGCCAAAGCAAATTTTAATTTTTTGTGACTTTTGGCTCAAAGCAAAAAGCTATAAATGATCTTGCAAACTTAAATTTCCGTTTTCTTTTTGCAGTGGTAACAGATTAATCAAACACACACACAACCACTCCCCCTGGTAGTATTATAAATATGCTGCACATAAGCAAAACCAAAGAAAATATAATGACTTCAAAACACACTTTCCAAAGACATATAATGATAAATCTCCCCTATATGTATTCCTTATTGAATTAAATATGCATGGTAAGCCTAGCCCAAGTGTACTTTATATGAGGGAATTTGGGAATATAAGGCTGTTTATTGGTATCATTTAACATGCTATTTTTTTTGTTTCCATTCAAGGAATACTTATTTTAAGGAAAACTTCTGTATGCAATTTGTTTTTTATTGACTTACATTATGAAAAGGCAGACCATAATGTTCACTATTTCTGGTGTACACAATAGTATAGTTGACCATATTTTTGCATATAGCAAAATAAATTGTACTGTGCACCCAGCCGTATTAATGAGATACCCACTGTTAACGATGATACGTGCTGAATGTAAATACACAACAATAAAGCTTAATGAATGTATTGTTTCACATTGATGAAAACTGGTCATTCAAAGCATAATATCAATAACTATAATAATAATAGTAGTAGTAGTTGTTGTTGTTATTGTTGTTGTTATTTCCATGGATTCATCATGGATTGTAACTTTACCTTATTGATTGTATTGCTAACATGGTAACATGGTTTAATTGTTTAATTTACAGTTAAATTAGATCTCTATAATAGATATAATGGTATTTAAGATATGCATATTTTATTATTATTACTACTATTAATATTAGTTTTGGTTTCTTCATTGATTGTAACTTTTCCTCATTGATTGTGTTGCTAACAGGGTTTAATTTACAGTTAAAATAGATCTCTATAACAAATATAATGTTATTTACGATATGTCTATCAGTTTAGAAGTCATGTATCATTAAATAATGATTTAGAAAAATGTAAACATTCTGTCTCTTCTGGCCAGTTTATTTGTTTCTGATAATAGTGGCTTTATCTACAAAGATTGTAAAAGAATACCATCATTTGATCTTTGTGTACAATGACGTTGTGGGGTCTGTGTCTTCAGTTCTCTTTTATGTTGTTTCCTTCATTATCACATGTTTATTTGGCATACTAATTGTGTAAATGAGGCGCTATTATGTATACAAAGTATCTAAGTGTAGGTAACATGGTGTTGCAATCCTGTCTCCTCTTCAAAGTAAAGTGTGTGTGTATTTAAAAAGCATCCACTAAATATCCTTCTGTCTAGTGCTGTCTGCGTCTACAGTCAGGTCTGTAACCATGTAATGAGTATAGTAAACCCTTCCTTTGAGAGCTATTATTTTGTTATCTAAATGTATTCACATTTATACTCAAACCATTGTGTGAGATTATGAGGGATATAAAAGCATAAAATAATATAGAAAATAACAATTTGGCTGCTTTTGTCCACAAACTACACCGCTCTTGTCCATGGCTGGTATAGTCTCTTTATTAGTGTTGAGATGTAAGGCCAGATTTAGCCAATGGATGGAATAGCACTGTTTGGCTATGTTCACACTGCAGAATGCCCAGGGCAGTAACATCTGCTGTGGAAATCTTGCTTCCGGCATCCACAAAAACATTGAACCTGTTCAATTTTTTTGTGGATTCTGCTCAGAAATGCATTGCTGTCTATGAGACGGCGCATTTCAGACCAGCCCTAGTACTGTTTTGCCAGTGCTCTGTGGATATTCCACCATGTGAACATACCCTTTCTGGGACAAAGCAGCCATATTTTCCTAAATACAACCGCTTTACACACAGCTTTTTGTGGCAGTTATTCATTGAGTCTTATCAGCAAAAGCCAAAAGTGGATTCAAAATGAATAAAAAATATAATGGAAGGACTTTTACTTTTCCTTCCTGCTGGATCCACAAGAAGAAAAAAAGAAAAAGAAAAACTGCTGTAAAAAGCCAAATAACACCCCGAACATATTGTTTTTTTCCTAACAGTTCACAAAAATGACCTGCAAGCTGTTACAGGCATAAAAAATAAACAAATAAATAATAATAATAATAATAAAAAAAACTTTACACACCGCTGAACTTTCTTCTGTTCCAGTGCCACTGCCCCCTTTGGTGTCCTCCACCAGAAGTGTTGCAATGACATCCTATACATTGTGCATGTGATGCTGCAGTCAAACACTGACGTCGCACATGCACAACCTATAACCACTACCCCTCCACAAAATTTTTAAATGACTACATAACATGTAGTAATTCATTTTATTATTCTACACATAGGTAGATAACAAGGAAGACCCATCCCTTCCCATTAAAATCATATACCCCAATCAGGATCCCCCATATACAGCATCTAGATAACAGTTAGAGATGAGCGAACTTTTGAAAAAATCGATTCAGCCGAATCAAATTTTTTGAAAAAATTTGGTTCGATCCAAATTTATTCGCGTCAAATTTATTCTGGCCTACAGAGAGCCTATATAGCGGAATAGAACACTTTGCTGTGTTCTAACACACATATGGAGTGTGCTGAAGTAGAGAAATAATACTGTTATTCAGTATGACATTCAGATTGCAGGCATCGGTTTTAGAATCACTGCCACAGAGCAGCACAATGACAGAGCCTGGAGGTAGCATCAGTATGAGGAGACCATATAGCGGCTGAATGACACAGCGTGGAGGTGTTGGCAGCATGAGGAGACCATATAGTGGCTGAATGACACAGCGAAGAGGTGTTGGCAGCATGAGGAGACCATATAGTGTGTGAATGACACAGCATGGATGAGGCTGAAGCATGAGGAGACCACATAGTGGATGAATGACAAAGTGGAGGTGTTGGTAGCATGAGGAGACCATATAGTGGCTAAATGATAAAGCCTGGAGCTGGCAGCAGCATGAGTAGACACTAGGGCTTTACAATCCCTAAGATTAAAAGATGAATTCTGAAATTTAAACTGAAGATTTTGGGTAGTTAGTGCTACCATAACACAATTTTTATTCACAGACCAAGGCCCAGCAGCATCAGTAAACCATATATTGCCTGAATGACATAGCCTGGAGTTGGCTGAAGCATGAGGAGACCATACAGTGTCTGAATGGCACAGCCTGGAGTTGGCAGAAGCATGAGATTTTGAAATTTAAATTGAGGGTTTTGAAATTGAACTTTTAACTCCCATGTTTTAGTGTCCCGAGCCCCGGCGTGTGGGTTTAAAGACCAAATCTAACAAGGAGTCACATGTCACAAGGCAGCACAATGACAGAGCCTGGAGGTGGCATCAGTAGGTGGAGACTATATAGTGGCTGAATGGCACAGCCCGGAGTTGGCTGAAGCATGAGAAGAGACCATATAGTGGCTGAATGAGACAGCCTGGAGGTGGACTCAGTATGAGGAGACCATATGGTGGCTGAATGACTGCCTGGAGTTTGTGGCAGCATGGGGACACCATATAGTGTCTGAATGGCACAGCCTGGAGTTGGCGGCAGATGAGGAGACAATAGGGCCTCATAATCTCGCAGAATAAAAGATGAACTTTGAAATTTCCATTGAAGATGTATGGTACCTAGTGCTACTATAAACATATATAGGTAATGTCCTAGGCCCAGCAGCATCACTAAACCATGTAGTCACAAATCAGACTATGTTGGGGGATACCGTTCGGACGCTGCAGCTCAAGGAGTGTGGCTGAAGTGCATGCAAAGTTTCCTTCCCATTATTAGGATGTCTTGCAAATGGAGGAAACACTTCAGGAACTGCTTCACAACCAGATTGAACACGTATGCCATGCAGGGCGCATGGCTCAGCCTTCTCAGTCGCAGCGCATGCAAGATGTTCTTCCCATTGTCAGTCAACATGGTTCCTATTTCCAGTTTTCGTGGAGTAAGCCATGCTCCGATTTCTTTACGAATGCCTTTTAGCAGTTCCTCCCCTGTGTGACTCTTTTCGTCAAGGCAAACCATGTGAAGAACAGCCTGATACCGCAGTGCCCTGCACACCTGGTATGCTGAAGGGCCACTGAGACTTGTCTGGACAGTGGAGGATGAGGAGGAGGAGTCGCACACTGTCACAGGACCAATGGCACTGTCACAGGACCAAAGAGCATGGAGGAGGAAGCGGCGTGACCTGTCCAAGTTGGGGTTGTGGCTGTGCAGGAACCTCATTCACCCAGTGAGCCATAAAGGACATGTATTGTCCCTGACCATAGTTACAGCTCCATAGGTCAGTGCACTTTGGTGCACACCGACAGGCTCAAGGACTGGACAACCTTCTCCTCCACAAAATTGTGCAGGGCTGGTACTACCTTCACAAAGAAATGACGGCTTGCCACTCTCCAACTCATCTCGGCACAAGCCATCAGTTCTCTGAAAGGTGCAGAGTCCACCACTTGAAAAGGGAGGGACTGCAGCACCAGCAACTTAGTCAGGAGCACATTCAGCTTCTGTGCCGTTGGATGAGTGGGCGCATACTGTTGTCTCTTGGACATAGCTTTGCCAATGGATTGTTGGCTGACTAAAAGTGGGAGGAGCAGGAACATCTGGAGCGACAGAAGGAGGGTATGACACACAGCTCCCTTCGGCTGATGTGGTGGAGCCTTGGCTGGCTGAAAGAGGGAGCGGCATGCCACTGGGTGATGCAGGAGGCTGGACCACTACATCGGACCCACGGTTCTCCCAGGCCGCTTTATGGTGGTGAAGCATATGTTGACGCAGGGCGGTGATGCCAACATTGGGACGCTGGCCACGCTTCACCTTCTGAGACATATCTTGCATGTGACTATATTAACCTCCTCCGGATGCTTGATGAAAAACTGCCACACCGCCAAATGGCTGATTTTCCCACCGCACTAACAGTCCACACTAATTGACTGCTACTGCTGCTGTCTCCAGGAACCCCTGTTCCACTACTTCCTGGGAAGGTAGGCTGCTGCAAAGCAGGTGGTCTCCCCCGGGCACATTTGGCTCCAGAATTTCCACTCCTGCCCCCATGCTGACTGCAACCATGCTACCGCCTTGCTGGCTCAGGGGCAGCCTGCAACTCTCTTCTCCTGATGATGATGAAGCCCCTTCTACACCCGGCTCCCAATTTCGATGATCGGCTTTATCATCATTAACAAGTGTCTGCACATCACTGATGTCCTCCTCAGATTCCTCAACAGTTTCTGCTTCAGGACCCTGAACCCTGGCAACACTGCCTCCCACGTCACTCTCCTCATCACTACTTGCCCACCTAGCGGGGGAAGCGGCGGATGTCTCCTCCACTTCTTGGCTGGTGAGTAGCTGCTGACTGTCCTTTATTAGATCGTTCTCAGTGGATAGTGGAGCTGAACCCATATCATAAGATACTTCTTTAGTGGAGAGAACAGCATAGGACAGAGGCAGTGGGAGGACATGGACTGCTCCCGGGCCATGCCAACTGAGGGTTGTGTCTGAGGAACCCACTGACTGTTGACTGGGGGGTGTCAGATGTCACTTGTGATGAAGTGGATGACCGAGTTAACCAAGCGGCGATGGCAGATGGGTTGCTGGTTGAGACCGCTAGCTGATAACGGGAGCTCAGGCCTCTCACTGCGACTCCTGCTGCCACTCGCCCCTAGTCTGCTGCGATCTCTGCCTGAAGGATTTAGGCCTCTGCCACTCCTCTGTGCATGTCCTGGCACTTCTCTGCCTGACATACTTAGTTCGTATGTGAGGGAAGTACAATATGCTTCACTATGCTTAAAACAGTATTTGTCTAGAACAGCAGCATGTGGGCACTTTTGGCTGGCCTTTCACAGTATCTAGGTCCTTGACAGATCAACAGATACACGATAGTACACTTCTTAGATGTAGGCATGTGGTATGCACTGATGAGGGCAGAAAAATGCTCTACAGTACACTTAAAAAAGTATCTGAGTACAACACCAGCCGGTGTTTACCTTTGTCTATCCTTTCACAGTATGTGGCCCTTGACAGATTAATAAGTAAAAAATAGTACACTACTTAGGTGTAGATATGCGGTATGCACTGATGAGGGCAGAAAAATGCTCTACAGTACACTTAAAAAAGTGCTGTAACACACACACACACACAGGCTCTGCGTCCTATGATCCTTCTGCACTGTATTGTAATGAAGTGAGGAGCCGGAATTATGGCTGCCAATTATATAGGGCTGTGACATCACAGGGGTGACTGGCTGCGGATAGGCTGCATCCACCATGTGATTCAGGGTCATCCCGCCTACTTCCCTTCCAGCCTTGCCTTCCCACCTTCCCAGCGTTCCTTGCCCCAGGTACTGACATGTGGATCCGCCATTTTAGATGCCCTGGAGCCTGCACCGCAGTAAATTAATTTTAATGAAGCGATTTGGCGATATTTGCATTTGTTGCAAATCGAAAATTTCCTGAAATTCATAACAAATTCGGGTTCATCAGCTTCGATTCGCTCATCTTTAATAACAGTACTTCAGCCTCAGTACAATAAAAAAAAAAAAAAAATTTATATATATTATATATATATATATATATATATATATATATATATATGGATTATTGCACTTTGCCCAAAAAGCATTGCATAATACAGAAGTATGGACTATTCAAATGATCAAATAGTTTAACTATTGATGTAAGGATGACTGTACTTCAGTTCTGGAATTAATCACTTCCTTCAGCAGTCACATGCACGATGTACAAAACTTTGGGATGCAGCTATGCTGGGATGACACAGATAACACTGCTAAAATATTTCTGGTGAGTTAACAGTATATGTAAGAGAAGAATGCATAATATTCCTTTAAGAAGCACCCCACGTTGATAATGGTGAATTTCTCATTTTCGGAAGGCCTGTGAAGACTGAAAAAAGCAGGTTGACTAGGGAGTTATCTTTTGTGTAATTTATTATTTCTGATGAAATTCCTGGTACATATAACATATGTTCAATGTAAATTTTAAGATTTAATCTCATTCAAAGTTCCATATTATACTGGCCCAGTGCCATTCTGCTCTAACCAGCAGACATGGTGAGAAAACATGACAGGAATCAGACAGGTTAGACTGACTAGTCTCATTAATTCCTTTGCTCTTTGGGGCACCCTGAGGTTGTCTGACAACCACCATTGAGATTGTTGGCCGATCCCACCAGACACAGCAGGCACTGCAGACAACAACTTGATGCCTATGGACAGATTTACATGTAAATAACACATTTGACACTTTAATACCATAAATAGACACTTTTGACACTTTAATACATGTAAATAGTGTCACACAAACACATGATGATAGTTTATTCTAAATGCTGTACATTCTAAATAGAATACAATCTGTAGTTATTAGGAAACACATTTAATTAACCTTTATTACTGTCACGATGCCGGCTGGCAGGTAGTGGATCCTCTGTGCCAGAGAGGGATTGGCGTGGTACAAGGGAGTAGGCAGAAGCAAGGTCGGACGTAGCAGAAGGTCGGGGCAGGCAGCAAGGATCGTAGTCAGGGGCAACGGCAGAAGGTCTGGAAACACAGGCAAGGAACACACAAGGAACGCTTTCACTGGCACTAAGGCAACAAGATCCGGCAAGGGAGTGCAAGGGAAGTGAGGTAATATAGGGAAGTGCACAGGTGATTACCCTAATTGGAACCACTGCGCCAATCAGCGGCGCAGTGGCCCTTTAAATCGTAGAGACCCGGCGCGCGCGCGCCCTAGGGAGCGGGGCCGCGCGCGCCGGGACAGAACAGACGGGGAGCGAGTCAGGTAGGGGAGCCGGGGTGCGCATCGCGAGCGGGCGCTACCCGCATCGCGAATCGCATCCCGGCTGGCAGCGGGATCGCAGCGCCCCGGGTCAGAGGACGTGACCGGAGCGCTGCAGCGGAGAGAGTGAAGCGAGCGCTCCGGGGAGGAGCGGGGACCCGGAGCGCTCGGCGTAACAGTACCCCCCCCCTTGGGTCTCCCCCTCTTCTTGGAGCCTGAGAACCTGAGGAGCAGACTTTTGTCAAGGATGTTGTCCTCAGGTTCCCAGGATCTCTCTTCAGGACCACAACCCTCCCAGTCTACTAAAAAAAAATTTTTCCCTCTGACCTTTTTGGCAGCCAAAATTTCCTTGACCGAGAAGACGTCCGAGGAGCCGGAAACAGGAGTGGGAGGAACAGATTTGGGAGAAAAACGGTTGAGGATGAGTGGTTTGAGAAGAGAGACGTGAAAGGCATTAGGGATACGAAGAGAAGGAGGAAGAAGAAGTTTATAAGAGACAGGATTAATTTGACACAAAATTTTGAAAGGACCAAGATAGCGTGGTCCCAACTTGTAGCTAGGGACACGGAAGCGGACATATTTAGCGGAGAGCCATACCTTGTCTCCAGGGGAAAAAACGGGGGGAGCTCTTCTTTTCTTATCCGCGAACCTCTTCATGCGTGAAGAAGCCTGTAAGAGAGAATTTTGGGTCTCTCTCCATATAATGGAAAGGTCACGAGAAATTTCATCCACAGCGGGCAGACCAGAGGGCAAGGGGGTAGGGAGGGGGGGAAGAGGGTGACGGCCGTACACCACGAAAAATGGGGATTTGGAGGAAGATTCAGAGACCCTGAAGTTATACGAGAATTCGGCCCATGGAAGGAGATCTGCCCAGTCATCCTGGCGGGAGGAAACAAAATGTCGCAAATAATCACCCAAGATCTGGTTAATTCTTTCTACTTGTCCATTGGACTGGGGATGATATGCAGAGGAAAAATTTAATTTAATCTTGAGTTGTTTACAGAGAGCCCTCCAGAATTTAGACACGAATTGGACACCTCTATCCGAGACAATCTGCGTAGGCAACCCGTGAAGACGAAAAATGTGTACAAAAAATTGTTTAGCCAACTGAGGCGCAGAAGGAAGACCAGGAAGAGGGATGAAATGTGCCATTTTGGAGAATCGATCAACGACCACCCAAATAACAGTGTTGCCACGGGAAGGGGGTAAATCAGTAATAAAATCCATACCAATCAGAGACCAAGGCTGTTCGGGGACAGGCAGAGGATGAAGAAAACCAGCGGGCTTCTGGCGAGGAGTCTTATCCCGGGCACAGATAGTGCAGGCTCGCACAAAGTCCCCAACATCCGTCTCCAGAGTCGGCCACCAATAGAAGCGGGAGATGAGTTGCACAGATTTCTTGATGCCCGCATGACCTGCGAGATGGGAGGAGTGACCCCATTTGAGGATTCCGAGGCGTTGGCGTGGAGAAACAAAGGTCTTTCCTGGAGGAGTCTGCCTGATGGAGGCAGGAGAAGTGGAGATCAGGCAGTCAGGTGGAATGATGTGTTGCGGAGGGAGATCAACTTCTGAGGCATCCGAGGAACGAGAGAGAGCATCGGCCCTAATGTTCTTATCGGCAGGACGAAAGTGAATCTCAAAATTAAATCGGGCAAAGAACAGAGACCACCGGGCCTGGCGAGGATTCAGCCGTTGGGCAGACTGGAGGTAGGAGAGGTTCTTGTGGTCGGTGTAGATAATAACAGGAAATCTTGATCCCTCCAGCAGATGCCTCCATTCCTCAAGTGCTAATTTAATGGCTAGAAGCTCTCGATCCCCGATGGAGTAGTTCCTCTCCGCTGGAGAGAAGGTCCTAGAGAAAAAACCACAAGTGACAGCATGCCCGGAAGAATTTTTTTGTAGAAGAACAGCTCCAGCTCCCACTGAGGAGGCATCAACCTCCAATAGGAAGGGTTTGGAAGGGTCAGGTCTGGAGAGCACGGGAGCCGAAGAAAAGGCAGACTTGAGTCGTTTAAAGGCGTCTTCTGCTTGAGGAGGCCAGGACTTGGGATCAGCATTTTTTTTGGTTAAAGCCACGATAGGAGCCACAATGGTAGAAAAATGTGGAATAAATTGCCTGTAATAATTGGCGAACCCCAAAAAGCGTTGGATAGCACGGAGTCCGGAGGGGCGTGGCCAATCTAAGACGGCAGAGAGTTTGTCTGGATCCATCTGTAGTCCCTGGCCAGAGACCAAATATCCTAGAAAAGGAAGAGATTGGCATTCAAACAGACATTTCTCAATTTTGGCATAGAGTTGGTTGTCACGAAGTCTCTGAAGAACCATACGGACATGCTGGCGGTGTTCTTCTAGATTGGCAGAAAAAATTAGGATATCGTCCAGATATACAACAACACAGGAGTATAACAGATCACGAAAAATTTCATTGACAAAGTCTTGGAAGACGGCAGGGGCATTGCACAGTCCAAAGGGCATGACCAGATACTCAAAGTGTCCATCTCTGGTGTTAAATGCCGTTTTCCACTCGTCCCCCTCTCTGATGCGGATGAGGTTATAGGCGCCTCTTAAGTCCAATTTAGTGAAGATGTGGGCACCTTGGAGGCGATCAAAGAGTTCAGAGATGAGGGGTAAGGGGTAGCGGTTCTTAACCGTGATTTTATTAAGACCGCGGTAGTCAATGCAAGGACGTAGGGAGCCATCTTTTTTGGACACAAAGAAAAATCCGGCTCCGGCAGGAGAGGAGGATTTACGGATAAAGCCCTTTTTTAGATTCTCCTGGACGTATTCGGACATGGCAAGAGTCTCTGGGGCAGAGAGAGGATAAATTCTGCCCCGGGGTGGAGTAGTGCCCGGGAGGAGGTCGATAGGGCAATCATAAGGCCTGTGAGGAGGTAGAGTCTCAGCTTGTTTTTTGCAGAAAACATCCGCGAAGTCCATATAGGCCTTAGGGAGACCGGTTACTGGAGGAACCACAGGGTTACGGCAAGGGTTACTGGGAACCGGTTTTAGACAGTTCTTGGAACAAGAGGACCCCCAACTCTTGATCTCCCCAGTGGACCAATCCAGGGTTGGGGAATGAAGTTGAAGCCAGGGAAGTCCAAGGAGAATTTCTGAGGTGCAATTGGAGAGGACAAAAAGTTCAATCCTCTCATGATGAGATCCGATGCTCATAAGAAGGGGCTCCGTGCGGAAACGTATGGTACAGTCCAATCTTTCATTATTTACACAATTGATGTAGAGGGGTCTGGCGAGACTGGTCACCGGGATGTTGAACCTGTTGACGAGAGAGGCCAAAATAAAATTTCCTGCAGATCCAGAGTCCAAGAAGGCCACAGCAGGGAAGGAGAAGGCAGAGGCAGACATCCGCACAGGCACTGTAAGACGTGGAGAAGCAGAGTAGACATCAAGGACTGTCTCACCTTTGTGCGGAGTCAGCGTACGTCTTTCCAGGCGGGGAGGACGGATAGGACAATCCCTCAGGAAGTGTTCGGTACTAGCACAGTACAGGCAGAGGTTCTCCATACGGCGTCGTGTCCTCTCTTGAGGTGTCAGGCGAGACCGGTCGACCTGCATAGCCTCCACGGCGGAAGGCACAAGAACAGATTGCAGGGGACCAGAGGAGAGAGGAGCCGAGGAGGAGAAACGCCTCGTGCGAACAGAGTCCATATCTTGGCGGAGTTCCTGACGCCTTTCGGAAAAACGCATGTCAATGCGAGTGGCTAGGTGAATAAGTTCATGTAGATTAGCAGGAATTTCTCGTGCGGCCAGAACATCTTTAATGTTGCTGGATAGGCCTTTTTTGAAGGTCGCGCAGAGGGCCTCATTATTCCAGGACAATTCTGAAGCAAGAGTACGGAATTGTACGGCATACTCGCCAACGGAAGAATTACCCTGGACCAGGTTCAAGAGGGCAGTCTCAGCAGAAGAGGCTCGGGCAGGTTCCTCAAAGACACTTCGGATTTCCGAGAAGAAGGAGTGTACAGAGGCAGTGACGGGGTCATTGCGGTCCCAGAGCGGTGTGGCCCATGACAGGGCTTTTCCGGACAGAAGGCTGACTACGAAAGCCACCTTAGACCTTTCAGTGGGAAACAGGTCCGACATCATCTCCAGATGCAGGGAACATTGGGAAAGAAAGCCACGGCAAAACTTAGAGTCCCCATCAAATTTATCCGGCAAGGATAGGCGTAGCCCAGGAGCGGCCACTCGCTGCGGAGGAGGTGCAGGAGCTGGCGGCGGAGATGACTGCTGAAGCTGTGGTAGTAACTGTTGTAGCATAACGGTCAGTTGAGACAGCTGTTGGCCTTGTTGCGCTATCTGTTGTGACTGCTGGGCGACCACCGTGGTGAGGTCAGCGACAACTGGCAGAGGAACTTCAGCGGGATCCATGGCCGGATCTACTGTCACGATGCCGGCTGGCAGGTAGTGGATCCTCTGTGCCAGAGAGGGATTGGCGTGGTACAAGGGAGTAGGCAGAAGCAAGGTCGGACGTAGCAGAAGGTCGGGGCAGGCAGCAAGGATCGTAGTCAGGGGCAACGGCAGAAGGTCTGGAAACACAGGCAAGGAACACACAAGGAACGCTTTCACTGGCACTAAGGCAACAAGATCCGGCAAGGGAGTGCAAGGGAAGTGAGGTAATATAGGGAAGTGCACAGGTGATTACCCTAATTGGAACCACTGCGCCAATCAGCGGCGCAGTGGCCCTTTAAATCGTAGAGACCCGGCGCGCGCGCGCCCTAGGGAGCGGGGCCGCGCGCGCCGGGACAGAACAGACGGGGAGCGAGTCAGGTAGGGGAGCCGGGGTGCGCATCGCGAGCGGGCGCTACCCGCATCGCGAATCGCATCCCGGCTGGCAGCGGGATCGCAGCGCCCCGGGTCAGAGGACGTGACCGGAGCGCTGCAGCGGAGAGAGTGAAGCGAGCGCTCCGGGGAGGAGCGGGGACCCGGAGCGCTCGGCGTAACAATTACATCCAACCTCGCAGTGTGCAAAATTAGATGAAACATCATATATCCACCTAACATTGAGTACAGGACAATATTACGGTTGTTATGGTACAATACTTCATGTATTTAATCTATCATTGTATATTCACTTGATGGGTGCCATAGATTGTTGCATACAGTCAATGAAAGCATTGGACGTCAACTGAAAATCCCATAAAAGCTATATTTTCCACTATGGGTGTTTTATGTAAGACAGTCTGTCAAATGAATGGTTGCATAGGAACACTAAACCTAGAAAGCAGTGGTAAAGGTTAAACCTACATGTTTTGTTAATTTAGCCATAACACCAAAAGAGTGGTGATAGGGTGATTTTAGTACTCTTATTGCTGTTTTTGTGCTGTTTTAAAGCAACTCTGATGTCTGATGTTGGCTCCATGCTCCTCATCAGCTTTTCCACCATGATGCCTTACAGTATCCCCACCACACCTACCACAACCAGTCCCACTAGTGCTATTCTCTGCCACTGCTTCACACAACTTTTGACTGTCCTCACACAACTCCTCCTTGTGGCTAAAGCTATCCTTCTGCTTAGCATGGTGGTTGTGTGTGAGGGGGGGGGGGAGGGGGCAAAGACAGAGATCATGAAACAGGTTGTCTAAAAAGGACCCCCCCACACACCATGTAATTGTAGATGATGAGTTATCCACTGACATATCAGACTCTTCTTCCTCACTACAAAAAAAACTGTAAGAGTCAACCAGTCCACAGGGGCTTTACTATCCTCCGAAACCACACAACAGTGACAACTTTTGCTTGCTGATGCTGCTGCTACTACTACTATGCACCTGGCTGCTGCTGCTACCTGTACTGGCACTGGTACTGCCACCCACATTCCTACAGGCAGAGGACATGACAGGGGTGCTTTGTCTCCTACTCCATACAACAATTCTTTTACCAAACATATTATTTTATTGAAAAAGGTTTGAAGATTATTTTTATGTTTTTGGGGTGATTAGTCAACTTTCCTTCCCAATGATAGATATGCGTATTTATGTTAAACCCAGCTACAAATTTTATGTATTTTTTTATTATTATTATTATTATTATTATTATTAAACCTAGAAAATGCATGTAACTTGGCTTGAAATGCCTATTCCAGTTTCTCTCTCAGTGCTTCTAATGCATATGCATGTAATACCCAGGTAGAAATATAGTATTTTTGATTAAACTCAGAAAATAAAAGGCAACTTGGCCTAAAATGCGTATTCTGCATTCACTTTCAACACTGTTGCATATTTATGTTAAACACAGGTAGAAATACGATATGTTAGATTAGACCCAGAAAATACAGGCAACTTGGCCTAAATGCATAATCCATGTTCAATCTCAACACTTTCATACATGTCAGCTCCCTTGTGGTTGGCATCTCTGTTTCCAGCCACTGAAATCTGATATGGTGGTGCTGATAGATACTGTGGATGTAACATGCCTCCAGTGCATAAGAACAATGTGTAATGCACATGTGCATGGGGGTATTCCCCATTATTTTTACTTGTAAATAAGTCACTTTAGCTGCTATACATCCCACACAAATGTGAGTGGGACAGCTATTTTGAGGCTGCAACTGGGTATACATAGCTCAGACAGAGGGTACCCAGTATTGGTAGACTATTGGTAGACTGGTTCTATTTTATTGCTTTTATTTCCTCACTGATATATTGTTTATAGGTACAGTTTTCCCTTTTCTCCTCTTTTGATATTGGGTTTACATTTTATTTGCACTTGCATTTTATGTGCACAGTCTCAGATTTTTATTTCTTATAATTCCTTGAGGTTTATTATCCTCATACTTCCACACTGGCATGAGGAATAGGTTTTCCTGAACCACTGTTTTAATATATTCTTATATGATTTCTTAGTAATTTTATTGTATTTGTAATAAAGATATATACTTGTTTGTACAAATGCACATTTATATATTTTTTGCTTTATGTATTTGGTTGGTGTGTGACAACAATTTTGTTAGTGTTAAAGAAAATACATGGGTAGCTCTATATCAGCATAAAGTACACTGCTATCCACAACAGCCAAAAAACTGTATCAGATAAAATAACTACCTGCTCTAGATGTCTTATAGGGTAGGAAAAAAACATATTTTAATGTAATCCTTGTAATTTCATGCAGTTTAATAAAATATTTAATCTGTGCTACCTGCCAGCACAGCGCAAAACAAAATAAAATTAAATCAATGCCACGATAAAACTGTCTCTTGACAAATGGTAACAAATACATGTGAGCAAACTAAATCTTATGCCCTAAGTAGTATCCTGAATAGACTCAAGATGTAGGTAGAGGAAATGGCATTGCCCCCATTTCAGTAAACTACATGCAGTGTGAGCAACATAAACAAGGGAATTAGGAGCCATAAAAGGATGAAAACCAAGATTTAAGCACACAGAAAGGATCTGCACCAGAGTGTGTCTGGAGTATTTTTTATATTTTTAAATCTTATGATAGGTACACTTTAAAGAACAGGATTCCTCTTCTAGGTGAAATCTATGGATCTTAGATTTTACACTAAATGGTACTTTCCTAAATATCGTGAAAAAAAAAAAGTTCTGTAACATCCTTATAAAGATTGATGCTTTCTTAGAAATACTTTTTATACTATGTCTTTTTAGGCTGAAAATGCCACTAGAAATGCCCCTTTTATAATCCCCCCATGATGCAGATGGATTTCTTGTGACTGTCAGTTCACAGTCACTCGTGGGTCACAACATGACCCCACTCCAAACATTTTTATCAAGATGCTCCAAAATAGCATCTCTTAGAAAACCCTCAAACAATTTACATACAACGGAGGTTAAACTAACAGGCCTATAATTCCCCGGGTCACCTTTTGACCCCTTTTTAAATATTGGCACATATTTGCCACGCGCCAGTCCTGGGGAACAGTCTCTGTTACTATAAAGTCCCTAAATATTAAAAATATTGGTCTGTCTATTACATTACTCAATTCCTTTAGAACTCAGGGTTGAATGCCATCTGGGCTTGGTGATTTGTCTATTTAGATTTTTTGTAGGCGGCACTGTACTTCTTTCTGGGTTAGACAGGTGACCTGTACTGGGGAGTTTACCTTATATCGCTGTATTTCACCTGGCATTTTATTTTCCTCGGTAAATACAGTGGAGAAGAATTTGTTAAATATATTTGCTTTTTCCTGATCCCAGTTTATAATTTCTTCTTTATCATTTTTTAAAGGGCCAACACTTTAAATGTTGACCTTTTTGCTATTTATATAGTTAAAGAACATTTTGGGGTTAATTTTACTCTCTTTGGCAATGAGTCTTTCTGTCTCTATTTTTTATCTGTTTTTTTTTTTACATACCGTATTTATCGGGGTATACCACGCACCGGCCTATAATACGCACCCTCATTTTACAAGGATATTTGGGTAAAAAAACTTTTTTACCCAAATATCCATGGTAAAATGAAGGTGCGTGTGTGTGCGCGTGTATACCTCGATACACCCCCAGGAAAGGCAGGGGGAGAGAGGCCGTCGCTGCCCGCTTCTCTCCCCCTGCCTTTCCTGGGGTCTAGAGCCCTGCTGCCGCTGCTTCTCTCCCGCTGGCTATCTGCGCCGCTGCCCGTTCTCTCCCCCTGACTATAGTGCCGGCGCCGATAGCCAGGGGGAGAGAAGCGGCGCCGGCAATGGGGCAGCGGCGCCGACAGTCAGGGGGAGAGAAGGGGCAGCGGCACCCATTGCCGGTGCCGCTGCCCCGTTGCCTCCCCCCATCCCTGGTTGCATAATTACCTGTTGCCGGGGTCGGGTCCGCGCTGCTTCAGGCCTCCGGTGTGCGTCCCCTGCGTCGTTGCTATGCACTGCACGGCGCGGCGCACTGACGTCATGCGCCGTGCAGCGCATAGCAATGGGGCGCCGGCACCGATAGTCAGGGGGAGAGAACGGGCAGCGACGCCGATAGCCAGGGGCAGAGAAGGGCCGGCAGCAGGGCTCTAGACCCCAGGGCAGGCAGGGGCAGAGAAGCCGGCAGCGCTGGCTGTCTCTGCACCTGCAAAGCCGCTGCAGTTCATTGATTTAAAGTGCCCGCTTTAAATCATTGAACTGCAGCGGCTTATTGGCGTATAACACGCACATAGACTTTAGGCTAAAAATTTTAGCCTAAAAAGTGCATGTTATACGCCGATAAATACAGTATTTTATATTTTTCTCTATAGCTTTTTAGTGCTTCTTCACTGCCGTCTTGTTTTAGTAGTTGAAATGATTTATTTTTGTCATTTATTGCCCCCTTAACGTTTTTATTCAACCATATTGGTTTTCTTTTATTTCTGACCCTTTTATTCCCATAAGGCATATACATCTTACAGTGAGAATTGAAGATATTTTTAATAGTCTCCCATTTTGTGTCAGTATTCTTGTTTATGAGGACATTATCCCATTTTATATTGTTAAGGGCTTCTCTGAGTTGATCAAACTTTGCCTTCCTAAAGTTCATTGTTTTTGTGGCTCTTCGAGAGATTTCCTTATTGAAGAACAAGTTATAATGTATTATATTATGATCACTTTTCCCTAGGTGCCATTCTACCTGCACATTAGTTACTCTGTCAGGCCTGTTGGTTAATATTAAGTCTAGTAGGGTGCCCTCTCTGGTCGGGCCCTGGTTGGGACAGATAATTGTCTTTAGCTATAGTCAGAAACCTGTTTCATTTATGAGATTCACAGGTCTCAGTCTCCCAGTTTAAATCAGGATAGTTAAAATCCCCCATTATTATCACCTCATTCTGATTTGCTGCCTTGTTTATTTGCCTCAGCAATTGATCTTCTGCCTCTTCCATTATGTTTGGTTGCTTATAGCAAACCCCTATCAGAATTTTTAATTGTTATCTCCATATATTTCTACCCATAGTGACTCCACATTATCGTTTCCCTGCCATACAGAATATCCTCCCGCAGTGCAGCCTTCAGTCTCGATTTCACATAAAGACAAACTCCTCCCCCTTTCCGTTTTTGCCGATCCTTTCTGAATTGACTATAACCCTGTATGTTGACCGCTAAGTCACAGCTATTGTCCAACCAAGTCTCTGTTGTACCCACTATGTCATAATTTTCCTCAGACATCAACCACTCCAGTTCCTCTGTTTTAGACAGACTTCTGGCATTAGTCAACATGCAATGCAAAGGTGTATGTTTTTTCTTCCTATGAAGCCTATCCCTATTATCTATTCTAACCCCCTCCCTCTGCTCCACCCCCAAGTACATTAATAAGTCCCCCTTCTCTATCTACACTATCTTCCCTCTCTACGTTGTAGGTTCTCTCCCCCCAGTACCTAGTTTAAACAATAGGTAAAAGAATCCTGGCACTCACGATATATGCTTAATCACCTCAAGTGTTTATTCACTTTATTTAAACACTCCTCCACCCTTCTGGCCATCTTCTCCCCAAGCACAGCTGCACAGGTGCAGCCCGATCCTACGGTAGAGCTGGTATCCGACAGCGAGGTCAGACCAATTCTCCATGAACCCAAATCCCTCCTTCCTACACCAGCTTCTGAGCCACTTGTTTACCTCCTTAATCTCCCGCTGCCTCTCTGGTGTGGCTCGTGGTACAGGTAATATTTCAGAAAATATTACCTTAGAGGTCCTTGCCTTAAGCCTAAATCTCTGAAATCATTTTTAAGGACACTCCACCTACCTCTTTGTCATTGGTGCCAATATGTACCATGACCACTGGGTCCTCTAGCCCCACCCAGCAACCTGTCAACCCGATCTGTCAACTCGAGCACCAAGCAGACAGCACACTGTTTGGAGATGCCGGTCTTTGTGACAGATCTCTCTGTCTGTTCCCCTAATAATTGAGTCCCCCCCACTACCAGTACCTGTCTGGCCTGCCCAGCACTCCTCCCTCCTCCTTTCTGGAGCAGACACCCCCCTGAAGGTCAGAAGCAGAGTCCTGCTAGCTCTGAAATGGCATCCCACTCATCTGCCAACTGGGAAAACTTGTTGGGGTGTGACAGATCAGGACTAGCCTCCCTGACACTTTTCCCTCTACCCATTTTTCTAACTGTAATCCAGCTAGCTGCCTGACTGTTCTGCACCTTCGCCCCACTATCCTCCCCCACCTCTCTCCCAGAGAGTACTTGCTCAGTGAGCAGGAGAGGAGTCAATGCAACTCAGTGTTGACAGCTGCTCCTCTAGATCCAGGATCTGGGCTTCCAAATGAACAACTTGCACACATCTTACACAACAATATGCACCCTCAAACTGCTGTTCAAGGATTGCATTCATTGTGCAAGATGCACACTGGACTGCCTTTTCCAACATGGAGGCCATACTAAATTTGTGGATTGCAAAAACTAACAGTAAAAAACAATCAAATATTCAATTAAACTCCCTTAATTTAAAATCCCTTAATTTTAAGTCCCTCTCACTTTTATACTTACACTCACTTGTATACTTCACACTCTTGTATACAGACACAGAATCACTAGCTCAGACTATTGTTTAGTATACTTTCTTTTATAGTTACCAGACACCACCTCTCTCATCCACTGCCTGGAAGTGAATGCAATAGTAAAAGTGAATGCAAAGGTGAGAAGGAAAAAACGAAAATGCAAAAAACATTAACCTTTCTAATATACTTCATAAGAAAATGTTATTTCCTTTTTATAGAAATCATAGTTTGGTCGCCCAGTACAGGAGTTGCACCCCTGTACCATTGCTGCCCTGTCAAGTGGACTCTATTTCAGTGACCCCTGGACCTCCCTTTTGTTTATGTTCCACAAACAGTACTAAGTGCCTATGTTATCTAATGTAATGTGTATATATTGTTATGTACCTTAAAATACTGTTGTCATGTGTTGTAACCAAAGAAGGTACCAGTGATCACGTGACAAATAGGGTCTCCCCCATGTAAACCCTTGGAGGAGCTAGCTAGGCAGAGTAGAGTAAAGTCCTGAAAGAGTGTCTCAGGTCCTGAGGAGGCCCAAGGCCTTCCAGCCACACTTCCACTAATCCAGTGCCCCACAGGTGAACATCAAAATGTGGTAAGCTACATACAGGGTGAAGTCAGTCTAGTCAAGTCAGTCAAGATAAGTCTGTACCAAGTCAGCAAGAGCCTGCAGCAAATTGCTCAAATCCACTACAAGTCCCAGTGAGCCCTTGAGTCTCTGAAGTCACTGGTCAGCTCCTTGGGCCTAACTGAACGTTCAAGACTATTACACCTGTCTACCTCAGTAAAGCTGCCATTGTTCCGTAACTTGGCGTTGGAGTCATTATTTGCCCTGTGCCTAGCCCAGAATCCAGAGGTATTCCTTCGGGTGGTGAAGAGGTTAAACCACAAGGGGTTAATGCCATCTGCCCCTAGGCTGCAGCACTTCACATCTGCCCTCATCACACCCTCACCACAACTTTTGACATTCTATGAACAGGATACGGGTGTATGCCTTATGCAAAAAGTACCCCCCCCCCCAGTCTGAACTGCATCCAATATTGCAGAGTAAAACGCACGAGTGTGCAACAAAAACTGCGCCAGAAAGTGTACAGAACTTTGTCAGTGAAATCTGTTTATTGCAAGGCTCTTGTGAAATAGAGGGGGAGATAAAGAAAAGTCTGTTATCTGCCATTGTGAACTGTGTAAAGGTTGTACCTGAAAGAGTTACTCCGGTCCAGAGCTTCCCGCACACGCGAGCAGTCACAGCTCTGCCCACATCAGCCCCCAGCAGTGATGCCTCTTCAGTCCAGCGAGGAGGAACCAAAAGATCACCTTGTGTTGCACAGGGGAAGACTTTCCTGACCGGACCCAAACAGGAAGTTCCCTGGGCGCAGTCATCTTGGAAGTTTCAGCTGCTGAGCTCATCTCCGGCTGTCACTCGCAAAGTCAGCACTGCAGTGCAAACTCTGCAAACACCACCAATCATCAAAACCATGTCTCCGGTACCTTAATTTGTCACTACTGTCTTCTTATTGTCCACAAGTCTATGCGTAAGGCTGTTTGCCACCGGGTACCTGCAAAATAGAGAGGGAGTGTCTGCTGTAGTACCCCCATCATTCAAACCGGAGGCGCTGCAGCACATCACCAGCTCTCTTAAAGGGGAATGCACATCATTCTTCTTAAAGCGACAGCGCACTCAAAAATCAACGACTTGTCTGAACCCAGTAGCACAGATCAACCAGGCACCATCGCCCCTTCATCTCCAGCAGCGAGGTCATCACCTGCTCCAGCAGCCAGGGTCCTGCCCCCCCTGCCTCCAGCAAGCATCAACATCTGCACCGGTATTCATGGTGAACCCTTTCTTTCCTAACTACAATGGAGACCCCTTCACCCTGAGGGATTTCAAATAGAGGCTTGTTTGTCTTTTACTCTTTCCCTCCTAATCAACAGTGCAACTGCTAACAGGACAACTCCAGGGACCGGCACTAGAGGAAGTCTGCACCTGGCCAGCATCTGAGAAGGCAACGGTGGAGCAGATCTTTGAGGGACTGTACCAGGTATTCAAGTCACATTCTCCATCAGAGGTATGTCTCCGGCTGTATGAAAGGCGACAGAAGCCAGGTGAGAGCATATACTTTAGCCCTACAGAATGCTCTAGAGACTGGCCAAAAGTTACATGGTATAACTCCCGATCATGGCAACAAAGTGTAAATGGACAGATTTATTGATGGAGCCCATAACAAATAGGACAAGGCCCAACTGAGAATGTTAGCAGTCTAAAACCCCAATATGTAATTTCCTGCTTTTGAAAGACTGGCTATCCAATTGATTGAGTCTGGGACTAAATTAAAGGAAGTTTGTACTCCCCTTATACCTACTCCAGAACCACCAGATCCAACCCTTGAACGACCAAAATCAGGACTCTCACTTTATGTCGCCTCCTGCCCCCTTATAACAGTTATTGTAGAAGGTGTACCTCTAGAGGTGTTAATAGATATGGGGTCACAAGTGTCTACCAGATATAAAAGTGTTTTTACCAGCATTGGGATGCTAGTTAATTGTGTGAGCCTAAGGATGTTAATTTCAGAGTAGTTGCAAGGTGATGGGCAACCAGTCCCCAGGCATGGATACTGGGAGACAACCATTCAATTGGGTGAACATGTCCTTGAAGGGCAGGGAGTGATTGTAACCAATGTGACAGATAAGGGGTCAGCTGAACTTATATTGGGGATGAAGATTATGAGTAGGGTTGTTGAACACTTTGCCTTGCTGTAACACGCATAGGGTGTGTGCTGGGTTAGTGAAATAAAACTGTTATTCAGTATGACATGGCATCAGCATGAGGAGACCATATAGTGTCGGAATGACACAGCGTGGAGGTGGTGACAGCATAAGGAGACCATATAGTGGCTGAATGACCATGCCTGGAGGTGGCAGCAGCCTGACGAGACCATAGGGCCTCACAATTGAAAAGATTAAAGATATTTTTTTATATTTAAATTGAAGATTTCAAATAGATGAACCTAAGTTTTATTTAATATACCAGCAGCATGAGGAGACCACATGGCAGTCAGTGACTCAGCCTGGAGTTGAAGGCAGCAAAAGCTGATCATAGAGCTGCTGAATGACACAGCATGGAGGTGGCGGAATCATGAGAAGACCATATAGTGGCTGAATTTGCGCAGCCTGGAGTTGGCGGCAGCAAGAGGAGACCATATAGTGGCTGTATGGCACAGCTGGGAGTTGGTGGCAGCAAGAGGAGACCGTATAGTTGCAGAATGACACAGCCTGGAGTTGGTGGCTGCATGAGGAGACCATATGGTGGCAGAATGAGACAGCCTGGAGCTGGCATCAGCTTGAGGAAAACATCAGGTGGCAGAATGACACAGCCTGGAGCTGGCATCAGCATGAGGAGAAGATATGGTGGCAGTATGAGACAACCTGGAGCTGGCAGCAGCATTAGGAGAACATTTGGTGGCAGAATGAGACAGCCTGGAGATGGCATCAGCATGAAGAGAAAATATGGTGGCAGTATGAAACAACCTGGAGCTGGCAGCAGCATGAGGAGAACATATGGTGGCAGTATGAGACAGGATGGAGCTGGCAGCAGCATGAGGAGAACATATGGTGGCAGAATGAGACAGCCTCGAGGTGGCATCAGCAGCATCAGGAGTCCTGAAAGTGACCCGGTGACATAGTGGGGCAGTGGGTGGCAATACCAGTACCCGGTGATGAAGGTGGGTGAAAAAAGGAGAACTTGGCATCAGATGTGTGGCATCAGGCGGGTGGCAGGATCAGAATAGTAGCTGAGGCAGGTAGGCAGAAGAAAATGGTCTCTTTTGTAAAAGTGTTAGTGTGCACAAGTAAGTATTGAGGATATGCATTACGTCAAACTTAACTTTTAACCCCTTAAGGGCATGCATTTAGAGCGCTCGCTTCATTTGCGGTGGATCCCGGCAGCTGTCAGCTACCGTGGACCCGCCGGTAATGGCAGACATCAGCGATCCCCTGCCTCAGTCCATCTCCCGGGGTCTTCTGCACTGATCTGCCTTCCAGCAGACCAGAGCAGAAGATTGCCTATGTGGACTAAAAAAGTGTAAAATAAATGTAAAAAAAAAGTTTTTAAAAAAGTGAAAATAAATTGTGAAAAAGCCCCTACCCCAATAAAGTTCTAAATCACCCTTTTTCCCCATATTAATACACAAAAGCTTAAAAAAAGGGCAATTTTAAACGTACTGATTTTGTAAAAAAATTTTTGGGATTTTTTAAAAGCAGTACAATAATAGAAATGTATGTAACTATGGGTATCATTTAAATCATATTGACCCAGAGAATGGAGAAAACATGAAAACTTTATCATAAAGTGTATAGCGTGTAAACGAAAAAAAAATTTATTAGCAAAATAATGATTTTTCTTACATTTTTTTGGGGGGGGGTTTATCATACATTTAGGGAAAAATAAGTGATGTAATTACAAAATGCAACTTGCCACACAAAAAAGGGGTACTCCGATGCTTAGACATCTTATCCCCTATCCAAAGGATAGGGGATAAGATGCCTGATCGCGGGAGTCCCGCCACTGGGGACCATGTTCGCTCTGGGTCTGATTACCCGCGACCACAGGGCCGACGCCTCCGCCCCGTGTGACGTCACGCTTCGCCCCTCAATGCAAACCTATGGGAGGGGGCGTGATAGCCCCTCCCGTAGGCTTGCATTGAGGGGCGGAGCGTGATGTCACACGGGGGCGGAGGCTTGACAACAATCGCCGTCGGCCTTGTGGTCGCGGGAATCAGACCCGGAGCGAACATGCTTCGGTGACTGATTATAAACAGGGTGCCGCATGCAAGATCACGGGGGTACCCAGCGGCAGGACACCCGCGATCAGGCATCTTAACCCCTATCCTTTGGATAGGGGATAAGATGTCTAAGCATTGGAGAACCCCTTTAAAGGGGTATTCCAGGCCAAAACTTTTTTTTATATATCAACTGGCTCCGGAAAGTTAAACAGATTTGTAAATTATCAGTACATTAGAGAATTAGAAAAACATCGGCACTCACCAGTCTTCTCTTTAAAAGCTTCTTTATTGGTACATACTCACAACATGAAATGCAGTAAGGGAGAGGGATCCGTGCAGGGGGGTAAGTATTAGGCAACAGACTGTTTCACTCGTTACACGAGCTTCATCCGGGCAAATCTACCTGGAATTCTGTGCTGCTTCTTATACAGGTGGGCGGCCAATCGCCGATGCTCAGGACCGCCCTCCTCACCTGACGCACCTGACGAGTTCTCGTTAGAGTCTCATCATTGGCTAACCGTAGCCATTTTTGTAAGTGCATCAGTATAAGAAAGCCTATGCAAAGAAACATCTGCATATTAAAAACTAAATATTTAAAAACATGGTGCATAATCTACTTTTTCATTCAAACCGAGAGGACCTGCTGCTGCTGTTTGTACGATCCAGTATGTTTCTCTTTGCAATAGGTATTGATCCAAGCTTATCCCCGGTTTGGGTTTAACTCTTTCTATCCCAGAAAATTTTAGATGATCCAATTGTCCTTTGTGGGCTTCCATCATATGGGCAATAAGACGCGGTGCTCCCTTTAAGGTACTGAACGAATATAGGTGTTCCCTTATCCGAGCACATAACTGTCTTCTAGTTTTGCCGATATAGTAGAACCCACAGGGGCAATATATGACATTCAACAAACAAATTACAACAAATTTAGTTCTACATGTGATGAGGTCGGTTACCGTGTGCGTAATTGCACCCAATCTCATAGTTTTTAACTCAGCATTATATTTACAGAAATTACATGACTTACATGCAAAATTCCCTTTCGGGGTATACTTCTCTAGCCATGTGTTCTCTGTATTTATCTTTGTTCTTACTTGTTTTTTCAAAATATCACCTATAGTTTTGTTCTTTCTGTATGAAATTAATGTTTTTTTACTAGCGACTTCTTTCAATTCTGCATCACTTTCTATTATGTGCCAATTACGTCTAACTGCCTGTTCTATAGTTTTATTCAGGGGAGTATTCTGGAAGGTGAAGGTGAATCTTTTCTGTTCTAATGTGTACGTCTTATTCTTATTTTTCAGAAAATTAACTTGTTGTTACGCCGAGCGCTCCGGGTCCCCGCTCCTCCCCGGAGCGCTCGCTACACTCTCGCTACTGCAGCGCCCCGGTCAGATCCACTGACCCGGTGCGCTGCGATACCGCCTCCAGCCGGGATGCGATTCGCGATGCGGGTGGCGCCCGCTCGTGATGCGCACCCCGGCTCCCGTACCTGACTCGCTCTCCATCGGTCCTGTCCCGGCGCGCGCGGCCCCGCTCCCTAGGGCGCGCGCGCGCCGGGTCTCTGCGATTTAAAGGGCCACTGCGCCGCTGATTGGCGCAGTGGTTCTAATTAGTGTGTTCACCTGTGCACTCCCTATGTATACCTCACTTCCCCTGCACTCCCTCGCCGGATCTTGTTGCCATCGTGCCAGTGAAAGCGTTTCCTTGTGTGTTCCTAGCCTGTGTTCCAGACCTCCTGCCGTTGCCCCTGACTACGATCCTTGCTGCCTGCCCCGACCTTCTGCTACGTCCGACCTTGCTTCTGTCTACTCCCTTGTACCGCGCCTATCTTCAGCAGTCAGAGAGGTTGAGCCGTTGCTAGTCGATACGACCTGGTCACTACCGCCGCAGCAAGACCATCCCGCTTTGCGGCGGGCTCTGGTGAACACCAGTAGTGACTTAGAACCGGTCCACTAGCACGGTCCACGCCAATCCCTCTCTGGCACAGAGGATCCACCTCCTGCCAGCCGGCATCATGACAGTAGATCCGGCCATGGATCCCGCTGAAGTTCCTCTGCCAGTTGTCGCCGACCTCACCACGGTGGTCGCCCAGCAGTCACAACAGATAGCGCAACAAGGCCACCAGCTGTCTCAACTGACCGTGATGCTACAGCAGCTACTACCACAGCTTCAGCAATCATCTCCTCCGCCAGCTCCTGCACCTCCTCCGCAGCGAGTGGCTGCTTCAGGCCTACGACTATCCTTGCCGGATAAATTTGATGGGGACTCTAAGTTTTGCCGTGGCTTTCTTTCACAATGTTCCCTGCACTTGGAGATGATGTCGGACCAGTTTCCTACTGAAAGGTCTAAGGTGGCTTTCGTAGTCAGCCTTCTGTCTGGAAAAGCTCTGTCATGGTCCACACCGCTCTGGGACCGCAATGACCCCGTCACTGCCTCCGTACACTCCTTCTTCTCGGAAATTCGAAGTGTCTTTGAGGAACCTGCCCGAGCCTCTTCTGCTGAGACTGCCCTGCTGAACCTGGTCCAGGGTAATTCTTCCGTTGGCGAGTACGCCGTACAATTCCGTACTCTTGCTTCAGAACTATCCTGGAATAATGAGGCCCTCTGCGCGACCTTTAAAAAAGGCCTATCCAGCAACATTAAAGATGTTCTGGCCGCACGAGAAATCCCTGCTAACCTACATGAACTCATTCATCTAGCCACTCGCATTGACATGCGTTTTTCCGAAAGGCGTCAGGAGCTCCGCCAGGATATGGACTTTGTTCGCATGAGGCGTTTTTTCTCCCCGGCTCCTCTCTCCTCTGGTCCTCTGCAATCCGTTCCTGTGCCTCCCGCCGTGGAGGCTATGCAAGTTGACCGGTCTCGCCTGACACCTCAAGAGAGGACACGACGCCGCATGGAGAATCTCTGCCTGTACTGTGCCGGTACCGAACACTTCCTGAAGGATTGTCCTATCCGTCCTCCCCGCCTGGAAAGACGTACGCTGACTCCGCACAAAGGCGAGACAGTCCTTGATGTCAACTCTGCTTCTCCACGTCTTACTGTGCCTGTGCGGATATCTGCCTCTACCTTCTCCTTCTCTACTATGGCCTTCTTGGATTCCGGATCTGCAGGAAATTTTATTTTGGCCTCTCTCATCAACAGGTTCAACATCCCGGTGACCAGTCTCGCCAGACCCCTCTACATCAATTGTGTTAACAATGAAAGATTGGACTGTACCATACGTTACCGCACGGAGCCCCTCCTAATGTGCATCGGACCTCATCACGAAAAAATTGAGTTTTTGGTCCTCCCCAATTGCACTTCCGAAATTCTCCTTGGACTACCCTGGCTTCAACACCATTCCCCAACCCTGGATTGGTCCACAGGGGAGATCAAGAGCTGGGGTACCTCTTGTTTCAAGGACTGCCTTAAACCGGTTCCCAGTACTCCCTGCCGTGACCCTGTGGTTCCCCCTGTAACCGGTCTCCCTAAGGCCTATATGGACTTTGCTGATGTATTTTGCAAAAAACAAGCTGAGACTCTACCTCCTCACAGGCCTTATGACTGTCCTATTGACCTCCTCCCGGGCACTACTCCACCCCGGGGCAGAATTTATCCTCTGTCCGCCCCAGAGACTCTTGCTATGTCTGAGTACATCCAGGAAAATTTAAAAAAGGGCTTTATCCGCAAATCCTCCTCTCCTGCCGGAGCTGGATTTTTCTTTGTGTCCAAAAAAGATGGCTCCCTACGTCCTTGCATTGACTACCGCGGTCTTAATAAAATCACGGTAAAGAACTGCTACCCCCTACCTCTTATCTCTGAACTCTTTGATCGCCTCCAAGGTGCCCACATCTTTACCAAACTGGACTTAAGAGGTGCTTATAATCTCATCCGCATCAGGGAGGGGGATGAATGGAAAACGGCATTTAACACTAGAGATGGACACTTTGAGTATCTGGTCATGCCCTTTGGCCTGTGCAACGCCCCTGCCGTCTTCCAAGACTTTGTTAATGAAATTTTTCGTGATCTCTTATATTCCTGTGTTGTTGTGTATCTGGACGATATTCTGATTTTTTCTGCCAACCTAGAAGAACACCGCCAGCATGTCCGTATGGTTCTTCAGAGACTTCGTGACAATCAACTTTATGCCAAAATGGAGAAATGTCTGTTTCAATGTCAATCTCTTCCTTTCCTAGGATACTTGGTCTCTGGCCAGGGACTACAAATGGATCCAGACAAACTCTCTGCCGTCTTAGATTGGCCACGCCCCTCCGGACTCCGTGCTATCCAACGTTTTTTGGGGTTCGCCAATTATTACAGACAATTTATTCCACATTTTTCCACCATTGTGGCTCCTATCGTGGCTTTAACCAAAAAGAATGCCAATCCTAAGTCATGGCCTCCTCAAGCGGAAGACGCCTTTAAACGGCTCAAGTCTGCCTTTTCTTCTGCTCCCGTGCTCTCCAGACCTGTCCCATCTAAACCCTTCCTATTGGAGGTTGATGACTCCTCAGTAGGAGCTGGAGCGGTTCTTCTACAAAAAAATTCTTCCGGGCATGCTGTTACTTGTGGTTTTTTCTCTCCGGCGGAGAGGAACTACTCCATCGGGGATCGAGAGCTACTGGCCATTAAATTAGCACTTGAGGAATGGAGGCATCTGCTGGAGGGATCAAAATTTCCAGTTATTATTTACACCGATCACAAGAATCTCTCCTATCTCCAGTCTGCCCAACGGCTGAATCCTCGCCAGGCCAGGTGGTCTCTGTTCTTTGCCCGGTTTAATTTTGAAATTCACTTTCGCCCTGTCGATAAGAACATTAGGGCCGATGCTCTCTCTCGTTCCTCGGATGCCTCGGAAGTAGAGCTCTCTCCGCAACACATCATTCCTCCTGACTGCCTGATCTCCACTTCTCCAGCCTCCATCAGGCAAACTCCTCCAGGGAAGACCTTCGTCTCTCCACGCCAACGCCTCGGAATCCTCAAATGGGGTCACTCCTCCCATCTCGCAGGCCATGCGGGCATCAAGAAATCCGTGCAACTCATCTCTCGTTTCTATTGGTGGCCGACTCTGGAGACGGATGTTGTTGATTTTGTGCGGGCCTGCACTGTCTGTGCCCGGGATAAGACTCCTCGCCAGAAGCCCGCTGGTCTTCTTCATCCTCTGCCTGTCCCCGAACAGCCTTGGTCTCTGATTGGTATGGACTTTATTACAGACTTACCCCCATCCCGTGGCAACACTGTTGTTTGGGTGGTCGTTGATCGATTTTCCAAGATGGCACATTTTATTCCTCTTCCTGGTCTTCCTTCAGCGCCTCAGTTGGCAAAACAATTTTTTGTACACATTTTTCGTCTTCACGGGTTGCCCATGCAGATTGTCTCGGATAGAGGCGTCCAATTCATGTCAAAATTCTGGAGGGCTCTCTGTAAACAACTCAAGATTAAATTAAACTTTTCTTCTGCTTATCATCCTCAATCCAATGGGCAAGTAGAAAGAATTAACCAGGTCCTGGGTGATTATTTACGGCATTTTGTTTCCTCCCGCCAGGATGACTGGGCAGATCTTCTACCATGGGCCGAGTTCTCGTACAACTTCAGAGTCTCTGAATCTTCTTCCAAATCCCCATTTTTCGTGGTGTACGGCCGTCACCCTCTTCCCCCCCTCCCTACTCCCTTGCCCTCTGGTTTGCCCAGTGTGGATGAAATAACTCGTGATCTTTCCACCATATGGAAAGAGACCCAAAATTCTCTCTTACAGGCTTCATCACGCATGAAGAAGTTTGCTGATAAGAAAAGAAGAGCTCCCCCCATTTTTTCTCTCGGAGACAAGGTATGGCTCTCCGCTAAATATGTCCGCTTCCGTGTTCCCAGCTACAAATTGGGACCACGCTATCTTGGTCCTTTCAAAATTTTGTGCCAGATTAATCCTGTCTCTTACAAACTTCTTCTTCCTCCTTCTCTTCGTATTCCTAATGCCTTTCACGTTTCTCTTCTTAAACCACTCATCATCAACCGTTTCTCTCCCAAACTTGTTTCTCCCACTCCTGTTTCCGGCTCTTCGGACATCTTCTCCGTAAAGGAGATACTGGCCTCCAAGAAGGTCAGAGGGAAAACCTTTTTTTTGGTCGATTGGGAGGGCTGTGGTCCTGAAGAGAGATCCTGGGAACCTGAGGACAATATCCTAGACAAAAGTCTGGTCCTCAGGTTCTCAGGCTCCAAGAAGAGGGGGAGACCCAAGGGGGGGGGTACTGTTACGCCGAGCGCTCCGGGTCCCCGCTCCTCCCCGGAGCGCTCGCTACACTCTCGCTACTGCAGCGCCCCGGTCAGATCCACTGACCCGGTGCGCTGCGATACCGCCTCCAGCCGGGATGCGATTCGCGATGCGGGTGGCGCCCGCTCGCGATGCGCACCCCGGCTCCCGTACCTGACTCGCTCTCCGTCGGTCCTGTCCCGGCGCGCGCGGCCCCGCTCCCTAGGGCGCGCGCGCGCCGGGTCTCTGCGATTTAAAGGGCCACTGCGCCGCTGATTGGCGCAGTGGTTCTAATTAGTGTGTTCACCTGTGCACTCCCTATGTATACCTCACTTCCTCTGCACTCCCTCGCCGGATCTTGTTGCCATCGTGCCAGTGAAAGCGTTTCCTAGTGTGTTCCTAGCCTGTGTTCCAGACCTCCTGCCGTTGCCCCTGACTACGATCCTTGCTGCCTGCCCCGACCTTCTGCTACGTCCGACCTTGCTTCTGTCTACTCCCTTGTACCGCGCCTATCTTCAGCAGTCAGAGAGGTTGAGCCGTTGCTAGTCGATACGACCTGGTCACTACCGCCGCAGCAAGACCATCCCGCTTTGCGGCGGGCTCTGGTGAACACCAGTAGTGACTTAGAACCGGTCCACTAGCACGGTACACGCCAATCCCTCTCTGGCACAGAGGATCCACCTCCTGCCAGCCGGCATCGTGACACTCGTTGCATTTCTGTTGTTCTTTTTCTACCTTCTTTTATTAATTGTATTGGATATTGTCTCTCTACGAGTCTTTTTTGTAAATCATCGGCTTGTTTGTTAAATGTCTCATCTCATGCATTATCTAAGACGAATAAATTGTCCATAAGGAATACCCTTCTTCACTGATGCTGGGTGGGAGCTATGATAGTGAAGAAGGGTGTTCCTGGACATAGCTTTTCTATACCCTTCGCTCCCAATCTTATTATCATTAACTAACAACTTCACATTTAAAAATTCGATGGATGATCCTCCAAATTGAGATGTGAAAGCAAGATTCATTTTATTCACTTTGTTTAGATGTCTGACAAAGCTGACAAATTGTGACTCGGTCCCAGCCCAAGCTATTAGTATGTCATCCACATAACGGGCATAAAATTTAAAATGCCCGATATATGGATTCGTAGAGGAGTAGATATACTGCCTCTCAAATTCCGCCAAGAAGAGGTTTGCATATGTACAGGACACCGGGGTACCCATCGGGGTCCCGGTGTCCTGTTTATACCAGCGATCTCCAAACATAAATGTACTGTTAGTTAGTACGAAAGAAAGTGCATCAATTATGAACCCAATAAACTCTTCAGACTTATTGGACCTTCTTAGTCCTTCCTTGACAGCCTGTACACCCGTATCGTGTGGTATACGGGTGTACAGGCTGACTACATCTATTGAACACAGCTTCCACTCCCTCTCCCAATTCAAATCTTCCATCATCTGTAAAAGATGCAAAGTATCCTTTATGTACGCAGGTATGACCACGAGCATTGGACTCAATAGCCATTCCAAATAATGAGAAAGGTGTTCAGTGACAGATCCCACCCCCGAGACGATGGGTCGTCCCGGGGGGGGGGGGGGGGGGGGGGATCTGTCCCTTATGAACTTTTGGTAAATGATACCAGATGGCTGGCTTAGGTGTTTCTGGAATCAGACGTTCTGCATTCTTTTTAGATAAAGTACCCTTCTCTACTGCTGAGTGGAGAAAAGAGGTTAGTTTAGAGAGGATTTTACTTGTGGGGTCAGATTTTAACATAGTATAAGTGGCTGTATCCTGAAGTTGCCTTTCGGCTTCGGCTATATACATAGACTTATACATTACAACTACTGCCCCACCTTTGTCCGTTCGAACCACCTGTAAGTCCTCCCTATTTTTTAAAGTATTAAGTGCTATAGTTTCAACTGCCGATAAATTCTGTGGGGCTTCTTTGTATATTATAGACTTAACGTCTTGCATTACTGCATTCTGGAATAGATCCAGGCTACTCCCCGGGAAAATCGGGGGGTTAAACCTGGATCTCTTTCCTTTAGAAAAACAAACGACTTTAGACCCATATTCATTATTCGGTTCGCTGAATTCATTAGCTAACATCTCTAAACATTCTATTTCTACTTGGGTACATTCTTTTGGAAAAAAAAACTAAATTATTGGTCTCTACCGGTAAGTCTGCTTCACAATGATCATGCTCAAATATTTTTTTATTTTGGAAAAATTTGAAAAGGTTGATATCTCTAAGAGATCGCGCTAAGTCAATCTCAAAGGAGACTGGATTAAATTTCTCAACCAGTCCATAACTTAAACCTTTAGAAAGGAGAGTGTCCATTGCTGGATCGAGAGTCTCTGACGTGTGATTAATGACATTGGATTCAATACATGTATCTGTCCCGTTTAAACTATGGTTTTTCTCTTCTTTGGATCCTTGAGATTTTTTAGATCTCCCTCTTCTTGTGTGTTTATTTCTTCTAAAGGGACTGCTTCGTTTTTGTTTTTAGAAGGTTGTTCTTGCTGTTTCTTGTAGGTCTTCTCCTTATTCACATTCTCGGTGCGTTTTTTGATAGGTTGTTGCGATGATCTTCTCTGTGAATAGGATCTAGTTGCACTATAAGGTACATTTTTCTTCATGTGCCATTGAAATTTGTTATCTTGATCATAGTCCGTTTTATCACGCAAGAATTTCTCTCGCTTCTTGTTCTTGACTTCTTCTTGTAATGCAGTAAGTTTCACTTGTATCTTAGAATAGAAAGAGCTTTTTTGTTCATCTGTGGCTCTTTTAGTATATTCACTTTTCACCTTAACCAGATCTTCATTAATTTTATCCTGTTCGATTCTGCTTCTCGTTAGAACAATCTGTAGGAGTTTCATAGAATGCTCGTGGTGAGCTTGTTTCCAGATATTGATAAAAATGGGATCATCATTAAATTGTGCCGTGACTTTATAGGCTTTAAGTCCTCTTGGTGACCTATCGCAATGGACGTACGACTGCAGCGAGTTAATCGTCCAGAAGATGGTAATTTCCTTCTCGGGTAGGTTAGTTATGCGATGCTCCAGGGACTTCACATCTATTAGCTCGATGTCATCCTTGGTATTGCATTCCAGGAAATACCCCCCCGGATCCTCTCTCCCAGTGAGTATTAGGTTTTCCAGGTAAGTCAACATCCCGTCTGATTCCATGTCCATGTTTTGTGGCGTGGTTTCTGCCATGGAAGCGTGCTCTGAATACAAAGGAATTCACAATCAAAAGGCACAGCGAAGATGTGATATTCGCCACTGCTCCTACTGGCTGAGCTGGACTACTAGACGGGCGTACGACAAGGACAAACCAATAGAGATGTGGTGGTGCTCTGACGTAGTAGCAAAGTTCAAATCTTCAGTACATTAGAGAATTAGAAAAACATCGGCACTAATTCTCTAATGTACTGAAGATTTGAACTTTGCTACTACGTCAGAGCACCACCACATCTCTATTGGTTTGTCCTTGTCGTACGCCCGTCTAGTAGTCCAGCTCAGCCAGTAGGAGCAGTGCCGAATATCACATCTTTGCTGTGAGATTTGTAAATTACTTCTATTAAAAAATCTTAATCCTTCCAATAGTTATTAACTTCTGAAGTTGAGTTGTTGTTTTCTGTCTAACTGCTCTCTGATGACTCACGTCCCGGGAGCTGTGCAGTTCCTATGGGGATATTCTCCCATCATGCACAGCTCCCGTGACGTGACATCATCATTGAGCAGTTAGACAGAAAACTTCAGAAGCTAATAACTATTGGAAGGATTAAGATTTTTTAATAGAAGTAATATACAAATCTGTTTAACTTTCCGGAGTCAGTTGATATATATAAAAAAAGATTTTGCCTGGAATACCCCTTTAAGGACCAGAGCGTTTTTTGCACATCTGACCATTGTCAATTTAAGCATTAATAACTCTGGGATGCTTTTACCTTTCATTCTGATTCCGAGACAGTTTTTTTGTGACATTTTCTACTTTATGTTAGTTGTAAAATTTCATCAATACTTACATCATTTCCTGGGCAAAAATTCAAAAATTTGATGAAAAAATAGAAAATTTAGCATTTTTATAACTTTGAAGCTCTCTGCTTATCAGGAAAATAGACATTCCAAATAAATTATATATTGATCCACATACACAATATGTCTACTTTATGATTACATCAGAGGGCTTCAAAGTACAGCAGCAATTTTCCAATTTTTCACAACATTTTCAAAATCAGAATTTTTCAGGAACCAGTTCTGTTTTGAAGTGGATTTGAAGGGACTTCATATTAGAAATACCCCATAAATGACCCCATTATAAAAACTGCACCCCTCAAAGTATTCAAAATGACATTCAGTAAGTGTGTTAACCCTTTAGGTGTTTCACAGGAATAGCATCAAAGTGAAGGAGAAAATTCAAAATCTTCATTTTTTACACTTGCATGTTCTTGTAACCCCAGTTTTTGAATTTTTACAAGGGATAAAAGGAGAGAAATCTTCCTAAAATTTGTAACCCAATTTCTCTCGAGTAAGCAAATACCTCATATGTGTATGTTAAGTGTTCGGCGGGTGCATTAGAGGGCTCAGAAGGGAAGGAGCGACACTGGGATTTTGGAGAGTGAGTTTTTCTGAAATGATTTTTTGGGGGCATGTCACATTTAGGAAGCCCCTATGGTGCCAGGACAGCAAAAAAAAAAACACATGGCATACTATTTTGGAAACTACACCCCTCAAGGAATGTAACAAGGGGTCCAGTGAGCCATAACACCCCACAGGTGTTTGACGACTTATCGTTAAAGTTGGATGTGTAAATGAATTTTTTTTTCACTAAAATGCTGCTTTTCCCCCAAAATTTACATTTTTACAAGGGGTAATAGGACCAAAATTTGTAACCCCATTTCTTCTGAGTATGGAAATACCCTATGTGTGGACGTCAAGTGCTCTGCTGGCGCACTACAATGCTCAGAAGAGAAGGAGCGCCATTGAGCTTTCAGAGAGTGAATTTGTTTGGAATGGGAGTCAGGGGCCATGTGTGTTTACAAAGCCCCCGTAGTGCCAGAACCGTGGACCCCCCCCCACATGTGACCCCATTTTGGAAACTACACCCCTCACAGAAATTAATAAGGGGTGCAGTGAGTATTTACACCCCACTGGCGTTTGACAGATCTTTGTAACAGTGGGCTGTGCAAAGGAAAAATTTAATTTTTCATTTTCACGGACGACTGTTTCAAAAATCTGTCAGACACCTGTGGGGTGTAAATGCTCACTGTACCCCTTATTACATTACATGAGGGCTGTAGTTTCCAAAATGGGGTCACATGTGGGGGGAGTCCATTGTTATGGCACTATGGGGGCTTTTTAAACACACATGGCCTTCAATTTCAGACACATTTTCTCTCCAGAATCCCAATGGTGCTCCTTCTCTTCTGAGCATTGTAGTTCACCACAGAGCACTTTACATCCACATATGGGGTATTTTCTTACTCAGAAGAAATGGAGTTACAAATTTTAGGGGGCTTTTTTCCTATTTTCCCTTGTGAAAATTAAAAATTTAGAGTAACATCAGCATTTTAGTGAAGATTTTTTTTTTCATTTTCCCATCCAACTTTAATGAAAATTCTTCAAACACCTGTGGGGTGTTCAGGCTCACTATAACCCTTGTTACGTTCCGTGAGGGGTGTAGTTTCCAAAATGGGGTCACATGTGGGTATTTATTTTTTGGTTGTGCGTCCGCAGAGCATTTTACGCCCACATATGGGGTATTTCCGTACTCAAGAGAAATTGCGTTACAAATTTTGAGGGTCTTTTGTTGCTTTTACTGCTTGTGAAAATATAAAACTGGTGTAGCCCCCAACTGGTAAAAGGAGAAAAAGCACCCCAAAATTTGTAGTGCAATTTCTCCCGAGTACGGAAATACCCCATATGTGGCCCTAAACTGTTTCCTTGAAATACGACAGGGCTCTGAAGTGAGAGAGCGCCATGCACATATGAGGACTAAATTAGGGATTCCATAGGGGTGGACACAAGAGTATTCTACACTAGTGATTCCCAAATCACCAGCATGCCTGGACAGTCAGTAGCTGGAGGCTCCGTGTTGGAAACACTGCCGTACGATAAGTTTTTCATTTTTATTGGGGGGGACAGTGTAAGGGGGTGCTGTAGTGTTTTACCCTTTATTATGCGTTAGTGTAGTGTAGTGTAGTGTTTTTAGGGTACATTCGCACTGGCTGAGGTTTACGGTGAGTATCCCGCTAGGAGTTTGTGCTTCGGCGAAAAAAGGGCAAACCTCTAGCTGTTTCAAAACTACAACTCCCAGCATGTACTGACAGACCGTGCATGCTGGGAGAACTTTTGCTACAGCTGGAGGCACACTTGTTGGAAAACCTTCAGTTAGGTTCTGTTACCTAACTCAGTATTTTTCAACAAGTGTGCCTCCAGCTGTTGCAAAACTACAACTCCCAGCATGTACTGATCATAGAAGTGCATGCTGGGAGATGTAGTTATGCAACGGCTGGAGGTACGCAACTACAACTCTCAGCATGCTGAGACAGCTGTTTGCTGTTTGGGCATGCTGGGATTTGCAGTTTTGCAACATCTGGAGGGCTACAGTTTAGAGACCACTGCACAGTGATCTCCAAACTGTGGTCCTCCAGATGTTGCAAAACTACAAATCCCAGCATGCCCAGACAGCAAACTGCTGTGTGTGCATGCTAGGAGTTGTAGTTTTGCAAGATCTAGAGTGCTAGAGTGCTACAGTATAGAGATCACTGTGCAGTGGTCTCTAAACTGTAGATCTCCAGCTGTTGCAAAACTACAACTCCCAGCATGCCCAAACAGCTGTCTGGGCATGCTGGGAGTTGTAGTTTTGCAACATCTGGAGGGCTACAGTATAGAGACCTGTATAGTGGTCTCAGACTGTAGCCCTCCAGATGTTGCTTGGCAACTCACCGGCTTCCGTACGATCCAGGGAGCCGTCCTCTTCTGCCGCCTGCTGCCACCGCCAATTGCGTCTCACTGCCATCACCGACGGATAAGTGGACTTCGGCGCCCGGTCCTCTGTCATTTCCCCATTTTGCCCCGCCTATTGTGGGTGGGCAGGACGGGGAAAGCGAAAGTTAACCCCCCCACCCCCATCTGCTATTGGTCGTCACTTCTGATGATCAGTAGCAGGGATAGGAGGGGTGGCAACCCTGCCACCTCACTCCTATCCCTTCAGGGGGATCGTGGGTGTCTTAGACAACCGCGATCCCCCTTATATTCCGGGTCATCGGGTCACCATAGACCCGTCTGACCCGGAATCAGCGCAAATCGCAAGTGTGAATTCACTTGCGATTTGCTCCGATCGCCGACATGGGGGGTCTGATGACCCCCCTGGGCATTTGCGCGGGGTGCCTGCTGATCGATATCAGCAGTCACCCCGGTCCGGTCCCCGCCAGGCGCGTGGCAGGGACCGAAATTGTCCATGACGTACGCGTACGTCCTTGGTCCTTAACAGGTTAAAGAGGTACTCCGGTGAAAAACATATTTTTTTTCAGATCAACTGATGTCAGAAAGTTAAACAAATTTGTAAATTTCACATTAAAAATAAATCTTAATCCTTCCAGTACTTATTAGCGGTTGTATACTACAGAGGAAATTCTTTTCTTTTTGGATTTCTTTTCTGTCACGACCACTGTGTTCTCTGCTGACACCTCTATCCATGTCAGAAGAAAATCCCCATAGCAGGAGAAAATCCCCATAGCAAACATAAGCTGTAAAGCAGAGCAGATGTATTAAAAATAATACATGTCAACATAGAAAAGAAAAAAAAAAAAAAAAGGGGAGGTATGAACCCATGGGACACAACTATAATTTCAAGTATGAAATCTATTAAGAAAATCAAAAATGTATATATATAAAAATCATCCACCATGAATGTCTTCTATAACACATTCTATAACACATTTACTTGATATTATAGTTATGTCCCATGGGTTCATACCTCCCCCTTTTTTTTTTCTTTTCTATGTTGACATGTATTATTTTTACATGTTCACATTTCTCCTCTTTTATATACCAGTCCTGACTGTTTGTGTGCTCCTATTCATTTATAGTATTCCATCTATTTTCCACTGATAGAATATATATCTTTTTTTTATATATATATTTATTTGTATATCTATTCAAATAATGATATTCTTTTTCTCTTTCTCCTTTTTATTCCCAGTTTTCTTTCTCTCTCTTGTGAGTAGCGCACAGGGGCATACTATTCCTGGATTTTCCCTAACATGGACATTTGGAATATTTTTCTGATATTATTCAGCATGAAGAAAAAGGAAGAAAGCATACATAAAACAAAAAATTATAATTTTTTCTTTTTTTCATATGCTCATGTGCGATATCGGAAAAGACAGAGAAGAAAACGGAGGGAACGTTCAAATCTAATATCCAGATCGATTTTTCAAGTATTGAAGATAACATATTAAATTATGCTGTTTGATATATAAAAATGTTTCTCTTTTTTTTATACATTTTATATTTAAGATGTTTATACTCATGTTCACATTGCAAGATACTATTCCCTTGCGTTTTTATTGTTATCTTGGTTTGTTAGGGAGGGAGGGGGTTAAACACCTGGGCCAAGCCCCGTGGTAATTTCATCCCCTTCCTCTATAAATAACATCCACCTATGTCTGTTAATTGTACGACTAAGGCTACGTATTGTGGCCGAAACGCGTCACCTGTCTTCCATGTTGGCTGATTGCTAAATAAAGTACCAAGTATTGCTGGAATTGCCACGTTGGACTTTTTCTTCATTTCTCCTGCATTTGCTGGACTGGGCTCCGGTCCTGTCCGTGTCGTGGCGAGGGCACCAGGGTGAGCTGTGTCAATTCTGCTCTGCTTTATCTCTTCTGGGACCCAGACAACGTGCTCCCCAATATGGCATCTCCTTCTAAGAAAGAAGGTAAGACAGACTCAATTCATGCTGTGGATTTATGTCTGATACCATTACAAGATGGCCAAGCCCGTTCAAGCCGCATGATAGAAATTTTCAGCAAAAATAATGCCAACATGGATGAAACTGTAGACATTAAAGTGACTAAATTGTGGTGGGATGCCTCTACTTTGAAAAAATACGTAGAGAGGGAAATGGTTCCACGTGGACTGAGAATTTAAAAATTCCCCACCACAATATTCTCAGAAGAATTTAAAAGCGAATGGGAAATTCTATTGAATGAATCATCATTAAAATTCATTCAACTGATTATAAAACATGAAGAAAGAGAATTGAAGGAAATGAACACCAAAATTACAGATTTACAAGCATCCATTACCAAGTATGACCAACATCCAACTTACTTGGAATTAAATAAAAAAAAATCAGTGGAAACCTGGTGAAATTGGAAACCACAATTTCACAAATTAATGAGGATAAGTTCAAAAGGGATCTACAGGACTACAAGTCTAGAAATGTTTTTGAATGGCCTAATAGTAGAAGTGCCAACCCCACTCCAAGATTTATATTGAAGAGTCAGCGCAACAGAAGATATGGTAACAATACCAAAAACATCAAACCTGCCAGAGTAAGCTTCAATGAGACCGATGCAGAGTCCATTTCAGGTGTTGAATCAGCAGATATGTCCGCCAGTCCGTACACTCCAAATGCCGCCTCTTCATCAGTATGAGAGGGTCGCAATAATAAGATGACATCATCAAAAAACGACGTGGCAGTCGGAAGCATCGCGCCTCCAAGAAAAACCACGAGGAGGCAAAATACAAAGAGGAATTCGACACTGTCCCTGTATTCAATCTATCGGCGAGGACTCTGACTGATTATCAACTCCAGGTACTGTCTATGGGATTAACCTTTTCCCCAGCCTGTTCATTTAACTTTTACAGAACGATGTTAGATGTAAACAAGTTTGTTCGCTCCATTACTGTTCGAAAACATTTTTCCAATATGAACTCAGATAATACTTCCAATTGCGATATGGGGGACATGAATTCCCAGAGTGAGATAGATGGAGAGATGTCTGATGACTTTGTTCAAACTCCAAATTTTTCTGATGTGTTTTCACGTAGTGATCATACAATCCTTTCTGACAGGGTGGAGGGGCTCTCTTTCCATGAGCTCTCTACCCTTTCAGAGTTGCAACATTTAGGTGATCAAAAACCTGAGATTCTACCACAATTTTGTTTGCCGAACCCCAGGTTTTATCCTATCATGTCTAGAACCCCAGTTCTGGAACATTTCCAGACACTGGTTGAAAAAAAGTTGTACAACCTCTCTAAAAATACACCTCCGGTTAAACATAATTTATGTTACCGGGAGAGAATGGCCTTACAGGAACTGGTGGAAAGCAGGGATATTGTGATCCGCAGTGCGGATAAGGGGGGAGCAATCGTAGTGTTGGATGACGGACTCTACTATAAATTAAATATGGATATTTTATCCGATAATACTACATATACTAAATTGAGTTCGAATCCAACACCGCGATTTAAAGATATCATGTTTGATCTTATTGAGTATGGGGTTAAAGAGGGGCACATCACTGGTAAAGAAGCAGACTATATGAAGGTGTCTGATCCGATTATGGCAATTTTTCACTCATTGCCTAAAATACATAAAAAAAATTTCCTCCCCCTATGCGCCAGATTGTAGCAGGCATAGGCTCTTTGAATGAAAAATTATGTGAATGGGTGGATTCGAGGCTTCAGCCGTTGGTCCCTCCGATGCCCGGCTTCCTCCAGGACACCAGAGATGTTCTGGTTGCCATGGACAACATCGGGTGGAAGCCGGGCATGAGATGGATTAAGGCTGACGTCACGTCACTATATTCTGTGATACCTCATGATAAGGCAATTCTTTCGTTAAAATGGTTTTTGACCACCTATGCCCCATACTCCGGTGATCTGCAGGAATACATTATATTAGTGGTTAATTATCTTTTGAAACACAATTTTTTTATGTTTGACAAATGTTATTTACTGCAGATCACCGGAGCTTCTATGGGAGCTAAATTCTCACCATCCCTTGCGAACATTTACATGGCGTGGTGGGAAAAAGAGTATCTTTTCTCCCTTAGCAACGTCTTTGCGGACCACATAGTTTGGTATGGCCGGTACATAGACGACCTCCTGTTTATCGGGGGGTCGTCTATGCCGGCCATACATGAGTTTGGTGCTTTTCTTAATGATAATCCCTATGAATGAAAATTTACAATAAATTGTGAGCATGAGGAAATTTGTTTTCTAGATTTGACACTGAGTGGTAACCTGGAACTGGCTAAAGTCGTTACCAGGACATTTCGCAAGGAGCTGGCAGCTAATTCTATATTGCAGGCCGAGTCATGCCACCCGCCTCATGTAATTTCTAATCTCCCGGTTGGAGAAATGATAAGAGCTAAACTAGTTGTTCCTCGGAAATTCTATTTGAAAAAGAGGCGGGTGACATCACTAATCGCCTATTAGCCAGGGGCTATAAAAAATGGACCCTGAAGAGGGCCAAAAACATTGCTAGACTAAAAAATAGAAACACTCTCATCCATGGGGAAAATTCCAGTATTGTCCACAAGAACACCAACAAACAATTGGTTTTCTCCACTATCTATAGTCAAAATTACAGGGCAGTTTGCAACATTGTACATAAATATATTCCCATGATATCTAATGATAATCAATATGCAAAAGTGTTTGAAAACGGGTACAAATGTGTTGCCAGACGAGCCAAAACAATAGGACAATCTGTTTCCCCGAGTCTTTACATTTCACAAACATCATCCACCAGAACATGGCTTGACACCAATGGCAGTTTCAAATGTGGACATAATAAATGTATTGTTTGTGACATTATGAAAAACAGTAAAACCTTTAATTCTATGGTTACCAAACAACAATACAATATTAAACATTTTATTAATTGTAATACGGCGAATGTTATATATTTATTAACCTGTGAAAAATGCCATGTGCAATATGTGGGTTGCACCTCGAATGCTCTTAACCTCCTGAGCGGTATTCCCGAGCGTGACTCGGGGTTAATTTACCCTGCTAGGATCGGTAACCCCGAGTCACGCTCGGGGTAGAATTGCAGAGTTCCCGGCCGGGCTGCACGATATATCGCAAAAGCAATGCGATATAGCGATGCGGCCCCCGGGAAAACATGCGATTATCTGCTCGGGTCGGCTCCCGTGGCGGGGGCCGGCCAGAGCAGGTAAAGAAAAATACTAAAAGTCAGTGTTTCCCTACCAGGGGGCCTCCAGCTGTTGCAAAACTACAACTCTCAGCATGCCCGAACAGCCAAAGGCTGTCCGGACATGCTGGGAGTAGTAGTTTCACAACAGCTGGAGGCCCCCTGTTAGAAAAACACTGAGCTAAGTGTAAAAGGAAGAAGTAGTAAAATAAAAAAAAACCTTTTGCTCACCTAATCCCGGTCCCTGCAGATGCCGTTCCCCTCCGTGCGGTCCGGGGTGTCCTCTCTTCACTATTCATCTTCTAGGACCTTTCACTTTTCAGCCAATCACAGGCTGCAGTGGTGTAAAGCCTGTGATTGGCTGAATGGGAAAGGACTTGTTCTGCAGGAAATACACTAGGTTTGAAATCTGCCCGGCAAACCTAGTGTAATTGCTGCAGGACAAGACAAGGTGACAAGGGGGGGGGGGGGAATGTGACAAGGGGGGGAATGTGACAGGGGGGGGAATGTGACAAGGGGGGGAATGTGACAAGGGGGGGGGGAATGTGACAGGGGGGGGGATGTGACAAGGGGGGGAATGTGACAGGGGGGGAATGTGACAAGGGGGAAGAATGTGACAAGGAGGGGGGAGAATGTGACAAGGAGGGGGGAGAATGTGACAAGGAGGGGGGAGAATGTGACAAGGAGGGGGGAGAATGTGACGGGGGATGTGACAAGGGAGAGGGGGAATGTGACAGGGGAGATGTGAAATGGGCGGAGGGAGATGTGAAATTCAGTTAAAAAAATTGTACCGCTTTTGGTACAAATTTCCAGACAGAATCATACCGCCAGGAAGGTTAAAGTTCGGATTAGAAAGCATCTGTCAGACATCCCACACTTTTTGTCTCGCCATGTTTCTATGGCCACTAAACATTGTGTTGAGAAACACGGGGGGGATTTCTCCTCCTTGTCTCTCCTCGGCATTGAAAAAATTACTAACCCTATGAGGGGAGGGGGTGGTGTCAGGCAGAAATTATTGGACAGGGAAGTTTTCTGGATCATAGAGCTTCAAACTAGATATCCGAACGGTATGAACATAAGACAAGATGTCATTCTCCACTATTAGTGTCTTCAACTCATTTAAATTAGTTTTTTCATATTTATACATGTATTATTTTTGTATATTTTTTGTGTTATAGAAGACATTCATGATGGATGATTTTTATATATATACATTTTTGATTTTCTTAATAGATTTCATACTTGAAATTATAGTTGTGTCCCATGGGTTCATACCTCCTCTTTTTTTTTTTTTTTATCTATGTTGACGTGTATTATTTTACATGTTCACATTTCTCCTCTTTTATATACTAGTCCTGACTGTTCGTGTGCTCCTATTCATTTATAGTATTCCATCTATTTTCCACTGATAGAATTTATACCTTTTTTTTTATATATATATATATATTTATTTGTATATCTATTCAAATAATAAAAAAAGCAAAATCATCGGTAGTTGCAGTATCTTGTAATACCTTTTTTATTGGACTAACAAGATTTTGTAGAGACAAACTTTCGGGATTCCTCCCTTTATCAAGTCATAAGCATTTCTGGAGGTATTACAAGATACTGCAACTACCGATGATTTTGCTTTTTGCATCACTGGACTAATACGGCTATTCCTAACTAATCTATTCAAATAATGATATTCTTTTTCTCTTTCTCCTTTTTATTTCATTTTTTTCCTTTCTCTCTCTTGCGAGTAGCGCACATGGGCATACTATTCCTGGATTTTCCCTAACATGGACATTTGTAATATTTTTCTGATATTATTCAGCATGAAGAAAAAGGAAGAAAGCATCCATAAAACAAAAAATTATCATTTTTTCTTTTTTTCATATGCTCATGTGCGATATCGGAAAAGACAGAGAAGAAAACGGAGGGAACGTTCAAATCTAATATCCAGATCGATTTTTCAAGTATTGAAGATAACATATTAAATTATGCTGTTTGATATATAAAATGTTTTTCTCTTTTTTTATACATTTTATATTTAAGATGTTTATACTCATGTTCACATTGCAAGATACTATTCCCTTGCGTTTTTATTGTTATCTTGGTTTGTTAGGGAGGGAGGGGGTTAAACACCTGGGCCAAGCCCCGTGGTAAATTCATCCCCTTCCTCTATAAATAACATCCACCTATGTCTGTTAATTGTACGACTAAGGCTACGTATTGTGGCCGAAACGCGTCACCTGTCTTCCATGTTGGCTGATTGCTAAATAAAGTACCAAGTATTGCTTGACTTGCCACGCTGGACTTTTTCTTCATTTCCCAAACATAAGCTGCTCTGGACAGTTAGTAAAATGGACAGAGGTGTCGTGACAGAAAATAAATCCAAAAAGAAAAGAATTTCCGCTGTAGTATACAGCCGCTAATGAGTACTGGAAGGATTAAGAATTTTTTATAGAATTAATTTACAAATCTTTTTAACTTTCTGGCACCAATTGATTTAAAAAAAAAATCGTCATGACACCCCCACCCGTGTACCGGACGGGGATCGGACCGGGATGCCTGCTGAAATCATTCAGCAGGCATCCTGTGCAAACGCCCAGGGGGTCATAAGACCCCCCCCATATCGGCGATCGCGGCAAATCGCAAGTGAATTCATACTTGAGATTTGCGCGATTCCGGGTCATTACGGGTCTATAGTGACCCGATGACCCGGAATATAAGGGGGATTGCGGTTGTCTAAGACACCCACGATCCCCCTGAATGCATAGGAGTCAGGTGGCAGGGGTGCCACCACTCCTATCCCTACTATTGGTGGTCTAGACTCGACCACCAATAGCAGATCGGGGGCAGGGGGGTTAACTTTCGTTTTCCCTGTCCTGCCCACCCACAATAGGCGGAGCAGGACGGGGAAATGACGGGGACCGGCGCCGAAGATCCACTTACCGATCCGGGCGGGTGACGCAGTAAGGGTACAGGGTACATTCACACAGGCAGGCTTACAGTAAGTTTCCTGCTTCAAGTTTGGGCTGCGGCAAATTTTTCACCGCAGCGCAAACTCCTAGCGGGAAACTCACCGTAACACGCCAGTGCGAATGTACCCTAAAAACACTACACTACACTACACTAGACTAACACATAATAAAGAGTAAAGCACTATATATACACCCCCTTATACTGTCTCCCCAATATAAATGAAAACCGTATTGTTCTGCAGTGTTTCCAAAACGGAGCCTCCAGCTGTTGCAAAACAACAACTCCCAGCATTTCCGGATAGCCACTGACTGTCCAGGCATGCTGGAAATTTAGCAACAGCTGGTGGCACCCTGTTTGGGAATCACTGGCGTAAAATACCCCTATATCCACCCCTATGCGATCCCTAATTTAGTCCTAATTTACAGCGGGTTTGACATAAACGCAAAAAAATTAATACCAACATGTGACCCCATTTTGGAAACTACACCCCTCACGTAATGTTATAAGGGGTACAGTGAGCATTTACGCCCCACAGGGGTCTGGCAGATTTTTGGAACAGTGGTCCATGAAAATGAAAAATTTAATTTTTCATTTGCACAGCCCACTGTTCCAAAGATCTGTCAAACGCCAGTGGGGTGTAAATACTCACTGCACCCCTTATTAAATTCTGTGAGGGGTGTAGTTTCCAAAATAGGGCCACATATGGGGGTTCCTCTGTTCTGGCACCACAGGGGGCTTTGTAAACGCACATGGCCCCTGACTTCCATTCCAAACATTTTTTTCCCCCAAAAGCTAAATTGCGCTCCTTCTCTTCTGAGCATTGTAGTTTGCCCGCAAAGCATTTTACGTCCTATCATGGGGTATTTCCATACTCAGAAGAGATGGGGTTACAAATTTTGGGGGTCATTTTGTCCTATTATCCCTTGTAAAAATTTTAAATTTGAGGGAAAACTAGCATTTTAGTGAAAAAAAAAAATAATTTTCACATCCAACTTTAACGAAACGTCGTCAAACACCCGTGGGGTGTTAAGGCTCACTGGACCCCTTGTTACGTGCCTTGAGGGGTGTAGTTTCCAAAATAGTATGCCAAGTGGATTTTTTTTTGCTGTTCTGGCACCATAGGGCTTCCGAAATGTGACATGCCCCCCAAAAACCATTTCAGAAAAACTCACTCTCCAAAATCCCACTGTCGCTCCTTCCCTTTTGAGCCCTCTACTGCACCCGCCGAACACTTGACATACACATATGAGATATTTTCTTACTCAAGAGAAATTGGGTTACACATTTTAGGAAGATTTCTCTCCTTTTACCCCTTGTAAAAATTCAATAACTGGGTCTACAAGAACATGCAAGTGTAAAAAAATGAAGATTCTGAATTTTCTCCTTCAATTTGTTGCTATTCCTGTGAAACACCTAAAGGGTTAACAAACCTTTTAAATTCCATTTGCATACTTTCAGGGGTGCAGTTTTTATAATTGGGTCATTTGTGGGGTATTTCTAATAAGAAGGCCCTTCAAATCCACTTTAAAACAGAACTGGTCCCTGAAAAATGTAGATTTTGAAAATTTTGTTAAAAATTGGAAAATTGCTGCTATACTTTGAAGCTTTCTAATGTCTTCCAAAAGTAAAAACATGTCAACTTTATGATGGAAACATAAAGTAGACATATTGTATATGTGAATCAATATATAATTTATTTGGAATATTCATTTTCCTTATAAGCAGAGAGCTTCAAAAAAAATGCTACATTTTCAATTTTTTTATCAAATTTTGGAATTTTTCACCAAGAAATTATGCAAGTATCGACAAAATTTTACCACTAACATAAAGTAGAATATGTCCCGAAAAAACAATCTCGGAATCAGAATGAAAGGTTAAAGTATCACAGAGTTATTAATGCTTGAAGTGACAGTGGTCAGATGTGCAAAAAATGGCCGTGTCCTACAGTGAAAATTGGCTGGGTCCTTAAGGGGTTAAGGTCAAAATGGGCTGTGTCCTTAAGGGGTTAATAATATTCTTAGGATAATATATATGTACCAAAAAAATTTTTTTAAATCAAACAAAAGGAAAGGTGTGCAAAAAATCTCCATGTGCCACCTACACCACCAAGTATTGATGCTATGCAAAGACCTCTAAAAGGTGGAAGGAAACAACGTATGGTCCATTGTAACCGGTGGGGGTAGAAACTTGGCATGTAAGGCCCTACTCTCTTATTATTAATTCCCTTGGCAAGTGTTACTCGCCCTAAAAAAAAGGGGTGGCCCCACACAGGAACCTCTCCCTAATTCCACCTACAAACACTGCCATTTCCCAGGGTTTTTAGGTGGAAATAGGGAGAGATTCCTGTTTGGGCCGCCATAAGACGAGTAAGACTTTCCTCGAAAAGGTAGAAGGGAACAACGTATTGTCCATTGTAGCAATTGGGGGGGGGGGGGAAATCCCCTGTAAAACTCTCCCTATTTCCAACTAAAAATCGTGGGAAATGGCAGTGTTTGTAGGTGGAAATAGGGAGAAGTTTCCGTGTGGAGCCACCCTTTTTATGGCGAAAAACACTTGCCTAGAAGGGAATTAATAATTCGAGAGTGGGGCCTTACAGGGGAAGTTTTTACCCCCCACCGGTTACAATGGACCATACGTTGTTCCCTTCCACCTTTTTGAGGTCTTTGCATCACATCAATACTTGGTGGTGTAGGTGGTACATGGTGTTTTTTGCACACCTTTCCTTTTGTTTGATTTTAAAAAATGGGTACATATCCTCAATACTTACTTGTGGTCTGATGTGGAGGAATGTCTGTAACTGGGAAGCAGCACCTTAAATATGTTTTGCACTATCCATATTTGTGAAGTGTTGGTGTGGCATCATGGTCAATTTATTATGATGCATCAGGCATTGGTGGGTGGAAATCCTGGCTGATCCATGCCTGATTCATCTTCACAAAGGTCAGTCTCTCCACATTTTTTGTGAACAGATGAGTTCTCAGTTACTATGGCCCCAGCTATAGATGAGCGAACTTTTGAAAAATTTGATTCAGGCAATTCGCCGAATTTTCCGGAAAAATTTGGTTTGATCCGAATTTATTTGGGTCGAATCTATACTAAAAACAGCTATTTCTTGACTACAGAGAGCCTAGAGAGGGGTGTAGAACACTTTTCTTTGTTCTAACACGCATATGGAGTGTGCTGGGGTAGTAAAATAATACTGTTATTCAGAATGACATGCAGATTACAGGCATCGCTTTTAGAATGAATTGACAGAGCCTGGAGGTGGCAGAATGACATGCAGATTACAGGCATCGCTTTTAGAATCAATTGACAGAGCCTGGAGGTGGCATCAGTATGAGGAGACCATATAGTGGCTGAATGACACAGCGTGGCGGTGTTGGCAGCATGAGGAGACCATATAGTGGCTGAATGACACAGCTTGGGTGTGGCTGAAGCATGAAGAGACCATATAGTGGCTGAATAGCACAGCGTGGAGGAGGTGTTGGCAGCATGAGGAGACCATATAGTGGCTGAATGACACAGCTCGGATGTGGCTGAAGCATGAGGTGACCATATAGTGTCTGAGTGGCACAGCCTGGAGTTGGCAGCAGCATGAGTAGACACTTGGGCTTCACAATCCCTAAGATTAAAAGACGAATTTTGAAATTTACATTGAAGATTTAGGGTAGCTAGTGCTACAATAAAAAAATTTTAGGCCCAGCAGCATCGGTAAACCATATATTGGCTGAATGGCACAGCCTGGAGTTGGCAGCAGCATGAGTAGACACTAGGGCTTCACAATCCCTAAGATGAAAAGACAAATTTTGAAATTTAAATTGAAGATTTAGGGTAGCTAATGCTACCATAAAAAAATGTTGGGCCCAGACCCAGGCTCAGCAGCATCAGTAAACCATATATTGGCTGAATGGCACAGCCTGGAGTTGGCAGCAGCATGAATAGACACCAGGGCTTCACAATCCCTAATAATAAAAGATGAATTTTGAAATTTAAATTGAGCATTTAGGGTAGCTAGTGCTACCATAAAAAATGTTTAGGCCCAGACCCAGCAGCATCAGTAAACCATATATTGGCTGAATGACAGAGTCTGGAGTTGACTGAAGCATTAGGAGACCATATAGCTTCTGAATGGCACAGCCTGTCGTTGGCAGCAGCGTGAGTAGACACCAGGGCTTCACAATCCCTAAGAATAAAAGATGAATTTAGAAATTTAAATTCAGGATTTAGGGTAGCTAGTGCTACCATAAAAAAAAGTTTAGGCCCAGACCCAGGCCCAGCAGCATCAGTAAACCATATATTGGCTGAATGACTCAGCCTGGAGTTCCCTGAAGCATGAGGAGACCATATAGTGTCTGAATGGCACAGCCTGGAGTTGGTATCAGTAAACCATATATTGGATGACGCAGTGTTCCTCTGTCTCCAACCTCCAGCAGGGCCAGGATTTGCATCGCGGGACGCGCACCCATGCGAATCCCGGCCCATCACTCACCACGTCCCGCTCCTGCAGCTCTCTCTCTCTCTCTGCCCATACATCTTCAATGGAAATGTCAAAATTAATTACCATAAACATATATAAGTATTAGACCCAGCAGCATCACTAAACCATATAGTTGCTGAATGACACAGACTAGAGCTGGCTGAAGCATCAGTAAACCATATATTGGATGAATTGCACAGCCTGGAGGTGGCTGAAGCATGAGGATACCATATAGTGGCTGAATGAGAAAGCCTGGAGGTGGCATCAGGAGTCATGAAAGTGACCCTAATACGAGGAATTTTTTTAACTGGGGACCAGCACCTTATTATGTTTTGCAGTATCCATGGCAGCACAATGAGAGAGCCTGGAGGTGATAACATCAGCATGAGGAGACCAAAGAGCAGCACATTTAGAGAGCCTGGAAGTGGCAGCATCAATATGAGGAGACCATATGGCAGCATAAAGACAGTACCTGGGAGGTGGTAGCATCAGCATGAGGAGACCATGTGAAGGCGGTAGCATCATCATGAGGAGATCATAGAGCAGCACAAAGAGAGAGCCTGGAGGTGGCAGCATCAGCATGAGGAGACCATAGAGCAGCACAATTAGAGAGCCTGGAGGTGGCAGCAGCAGCATGAGGAGTCCATATGGCGGCACAATGACAGAGCCTGGAGATTGTAGCATTAGCATGAGGAGACCATATGGCTGCACAATGACAGAGCCGGGAGGTTGTAGCATCAGCATGAGGAGATTATATGGTGGCACAATGACAGAGCCTGGAGGTTGTAGCATCAGCATGAGGAGACTATATGGTGGCACAATGACAGAGCGTGGAGGTGGTAGCATTAGCATGAGGAGACCATACAGTAGAGCAGCAGAATGAGAGAGCCTGGAGGTGGCAGCATCAGCATGAGGAGACCATAGAGCAGCACAATGACAGAGCCTGGAGGTGGTAACATTAGCATGAGTAGACCATAGAGCAGCACAATGACAGAGCCTGGAGGTGGCAGCAGCAGCATGAGGGCCATGCCAACTGAGGGTTGAGTCTGACGAACCCACCAACTGTTGACTGGTGGATGTCACTTAGGATGAAGTGGGTGACCGAGTGAACATCACTTGGGATGAAGTGGATGACTGAGTGAATCTCAGTAGTACACTACTTAGATATACATATAGGGTATGCACAGAAAAATGCGGTACAGTACACTTAAAAAAAGCATATTTTTACACAACAGTGCTGCAGCACAAAAAAGCTGTGTACTAAGCACAAAATGTAACTATGTCAAAGACTATTAGGAATGGACGTCTGGATAATATACCATCTACGGACTAGTATAACCAGCAGATGAATTGTTGTGGAACAAAAACACAGAATTACATTGAAAAATTCTTCCTGCCTCCTCTGCTAAGGTTTATGAAGTCGAGGCAGCTTGTTGAAATGTATGAGGCAACACACAGCTCTTTGCCCCTCTCTGTAAGACAATGCTGAAGAAAGTAACTGGGAGGTTAATGACTGCAGTAAAAATCCTTTTAAGTGAAAAAAAAAACACTGTTCTCTGTCCACCAGAACGCTGATGTGATTAGGATGTGAAACACTGCTGGAATGAGCTTTTCGGTGTAACGCACACACAGCGATGTCCGTCCTATCTGTATGCAGTGTAATGAATGATATGACGAGCCGCAAAATGGCTGCCGATTATATAGGGCTGTGACATCATAGGGGTGACTGGCTGCTGATAGGCTGCATCCCACATGTGATTCAGGGTCATCCCGCCTACTTCCCTTCCCGCCTTGCCTTCCCAGCGTTACTTGCCCCATGTACTGACGTGTGGATCCGCCATTTTAGATGCTTTGGAGCCTGGACCGTAGGAAATGTAGTTTAATGAAGCGATTCTCGCAATAGAATCGCGGCGATATTCGCATTCGTTGCGAATCAAATATTTCTTGAAATTCGTAAAGAATTCGAGTACATCAGTTTCCATTTGCACATCTCTAGCCCCATCCCCATCTCTAACACCCACTCTGACGGTACACTACTGGCCGAGCAGGACAGCTTTTCCAGGGCAAACTCTGCTATTTGTGGCCACAAATCAAGTTTGGCTGCCCAGAAGTCCAGCGGATCTTCAAGGTGTGTTGGCATGGTCATGTCAAGGTATGCCACCACCTGCTAGTTCAGGTCCTGCTCAAGGTCTACCTGCTGCTGATGAGTTGCTTCACTATGCGGGTGAAGAAAGCTACTCATCAGCGACTGTAGACTCAGGCTGCTGCTGATTGAGCTGATACTGCCACCCCTCCCCAGCAGCCATGGCAGTGGAAAGTGAGCGCAGAGGTTCCCCTGAGTCAGACCTGCGAGAGGATGGACGATGGCGCAGATAGGCTCACTGTACCCATTTTTACGTTCCTTGAGGGGTGTAGTTTCCAAAATAGTATGCCATGTGTTTTTTTTTGTTTGTTTTTTGCGTAGGGCATAGGGGCTTCCTAAATGTGACATGCCCCCAAAAACCATTTCAGCAAAATTCAGTCTCCAAAATCCCATTGTCGCTCCTTCCCTTCTGAACCCTCCAGTGCACCCACGGAGCACTTTATATACACATATGCGGTATTTCCTTACTCGAGAGAAATGGGGTTACAAATTTATGGTAATCTCTCTCCTTTTACCCCATTTTGAATTCTCTCCTTCACTTTGCTGCTATTCCTGTGAAACACCTAAAGGGTTAGCAAACTTTCTGATTTTGAATACTTTGAGGGGTACTGTTTTTATAATGGGTATCATTATGGTGTATTTATAACATGAAAGACCCTTAAAGGGGTACTCCCACCCTAGACATCTTTGGATAGGGGATAAGATGTCTGACCGCAGGGGTTCCGCCGCTGGGGACCCCCGCAATGTTGCATACGGCACCCACCTGTTTGTTGTCCGGAAGTGCTGGAGTGTCTCGGTCGTGACCACGGGAACGGAAGTCCGTGACATCAGGACTCCACCCCAGTGTGATGTCACACCCCGTCCCCTCAATGCAAGCCTATTGGAGAATAATCATGTGGATATAGAGTCTGAAAAGAGTGAAGATGACTGTGATGACACCAATGAGTGGTGTGACATTGAGGATGAGGATACTGGTGTAGAAATTGATGATTCATCCATACCTCTTTACTGTCAGGTTGTGAAGGGTCCAGTGGTCAGAATACATGAAAACTGCACATAGGGCAAACTGACCGGAACTCATTCATGAGTCTAATGAGTTCACCTGAGAAAACGACAGCAGCAGAAGCCTGAATAAATGACCAGCTGCAGTAATCAAACACCAGACCCAAAGCCAATGGATTCATGGTAAATGTAGGCTGCATTACAAAATCAGTTTTGGTACTGGAATTGCAAACCAGCATGAAGCCAATCTGATGCCTGCTGCAGCAGATAAAACAGGTACGCAAAATGTATACAAAAGACCCTTTAGAATAATTTTCTATGCTGAACTATATAAGCAAATATAACATATATTCTGGAGCAATTACTTTATATTACCATATGAACCTACCCAATCCTATATCATGCAACATTATTAGCAATACTCATATATACTACTACCTTATGTTACCAAATAAGAATTCAAAATATTCCTATGTTAGGTCTAACAAAGCCAACTCTATAAATACAACAACATAAAGAACAGTCTTGTTTTCCCACTTTCTTTAAATTGGTCCCAAATGATATTGGAATGTTTGGCATTTTCTTCTATCGTAATACAGAACACTTCCCAATTAACATACCCGTTCTTAATACAGCAAGACTAATATGCCTTTTTCTGGGAAGTTCAATTTATCTTATTAGATGCAATACTATGAGAAAATAGAACTGCTCTTGGCTGCTTACCTTTGCTGCTTTCCTGGCTTGCTCACCATTACCCTTTTGTCAACATCTGCTTGTTTTTCGGTAGTTCATTCATAACTTTGTGGTAATGCATCTGTAGTTTCCTGAATACACTGTTCAAGTTTTGTATTTTCTTATTTTTGCTGAATTTTTCCAATTCATCATCAGTCATACCCCTGATGCTGGTAATTATGCCAATGTTTATTGACATTTTAATGCATTATTCTAAGGAAACAATCATGCTTGTCTTCTTTAGCAAGAAAGTGCATAATAATGAGATTACATTGACAGCAACAAAGGATCCACACAATGAGAAAAGTTTTCAAAATATTAATCTATACAAAAGACTATCCAAGGGCAACCAAAGTGCGCTGGGGAGAAAGGTAGGACATTATTCTCGGTGCCATCTTCCTTAAGTGAATTGAGATCTGCATAGCAAGCATTGTTTAAATTATTTTCTAAGAAGTTCAGGAAAACAAATCCATAAACAATGTTATTTAGAGCTGCATCCATCAACACTTTTTTGGACTATATCCAAAATGGAATATTATAATATCCAAACATTATATCATGTAGCCACTCAGGGTAATTGTTTTGATATTGCAAGTCCTGTAAAAGTTGTAAATAGATGCATTATTGAATCATATTTCAAGAGGAGGAATACTGGGGCAGATTTATTATTACTGTCTTAAATTTAGACAATTTACCAGGCCAGCACGAGAGGTGCCAAATTTAACACTATTATGTAAAATAATAAAAAGAGAAAGGTCAGTGCTCTAAGTGCCGTTTATTCTATGCAAATAGGGATAAAGTGAGTGCAATGTATTCTGCACTGACCTGATGAGGTTTCACTATAAGTGCAACATTGCTGCTTGTATGTAACAAATCTAGACGCTTGATAGAGATGCCGACGGTCCTTCAGATATCCGTTTGGTTGCCAGGTATCCTCCCACAGATTGGGAACCAATGCGGGTAACGTGAAAGTCCTAAATAGATGAACAGAACAGCAGTTATGCAACGACCTGGTAAAGCTGGGTACTTTGGTCGGCACTGGTCAAGAATTAAAGGGGTATTCCGCCCATGGACATCTTATCCCCTATCCAAAGGATAGGGGATAAGATGTCTGATCGCAGGGGTCTCACCGCTGGGGACCCTCGCGATCTCCCTGCTGCACTCGGCGTTCGTTTTGAGCGACTGGTGCAGCGGCGGGGGCTCCTGACGTCACGGTCATGCCCCACTAGTGATGTCATTGTCATGCCCCCTCAATGCAACTCTATGGGAGTGGTTGTGGCGGCCATAATGCCCCCTCCCATAAACTCGCATTGAGGGGACGTGACGTCAAGAGCCTCCCTTGCCAGTCATCCAGCACAGAGCGAAGTTCACTCCGTGCATCGGATGTCTGGGGTGACACAGGGGTCCCAGTGATGGGACCCCCGCAATCAGACATCTTATCCCCTATCCTTTGGATAGGGGATTAGAAGTCTAGGGGCAGAATACCCCTTTAAATAAAGGGTCCTCTAGATTCCAGAAGTATGATTCTAGGTTTATATGCAACACAAAAAGAAGAAAAAGCGGAGCGCTCACCAATGCAGTAGTCAGGCAGGCATAGGAAGCTAATCCATGGACCGGGTTGGTCCCGAGCAGGGAGGCGGCAGAAGGGGCGGATCCAGAGTCTAGTCTCGGGAGGGGCACTATTAGAGAATTTTGTGTTGGTGGACAGAAAATAAGGTGTTGCTTAAGGAACTTACAATATTATTAATTGTATCCAGTATAATAATCAAATACACCAATTACCACAGAGTGGTAAAGTGCTAAAGAAGTTTTTACCATTTAAAACTACAACTCCCTGTATGACCTAAGTAGTGGTGAGGGGATGCTGGGAGTTGTTGTTTCACCCATCATTACTGCGAAACTTACCAGTGATGGGACAGTCAGGACACTACACAATGATATCAGCGACTACAGGTGGCATTTTCTCTATAGTCTTTCCTTATTTAATTCAGATGGAACATACTGTCAGGTCAGGCTAAATGTTCTCACTGCAGAACTTGACGCCCAGATGGCTCCTCACTATGTCAGCGCATTCTGATTCTCTATATGAAAACAATTATTATTAGAAACCTTCCAAACACTGTATCCTTTGAATATAATACTGGCACACACCCTCTGAATATAATTCTGGCACACTGTACCCTCTGAATATAATTCTGCCACACTGTACCCACTGAATATAATACTGCCACACACTGTACCCCTGAGTATATTACTGCCACACACTGTACCCACTGAATATAATACTGCCACACACTGTACCCCTGAATATATTACTGCCACACACTGTACCCACTGAATATAATACTGCCACACACTGTACCCCTGAATATATAACTGCCACACACTGTACCCACTAAATATAATACTGCCACACACTGTACCCCTGAATATAATACTGCCACACACTGTACCCCTGAATATAATACTGCCACACACTGTACCCCTGAATATAATACTGCCACACACTGTACCCCCTAAATATAATACTGCCTCACACTGTACCCCCTGAATATAATACTGCCACACACTGTAACCTCTGAATATATTACTACAACACACTGTACCCCCTGAATATAATACTGACACACACTGTACCTCCTGAATATGATACTCCCTCACACTGTACCCCCTGAATATAATACTGACACACACTGTAACCTCTGAATATATTACTACAACACACTGTACGCTCTAAATATCCCTCTGAATACAATACCATGTTGTATTGTGGCTAATGAAAACCATACTACTCCAGAAATTCCTTATACTCTCTGCCCCTCATATATAGTAATAATGCCCCATCCTGTGCCCCCACATATAACTATGACCCACCCTGTTCTCCCTCATAATAATAATGCCCTCTGTCCTGTCCCCCTAGCATATAATGCCCCCCTGTGCTGTGCCCCTCACATATAATGCCCCTGTAATGTTCCCCTCACATATAATGCCCCTGTAATGTTATAATGCCCCCTGTCCTGCACCCTCAGGGGGCATTTTAAGTAAGGGGCACAAGACAGGGGGGGCATTATAAGTGAGTGGCACATGACAGGGGGGCATTAAATGAGTATGCTTTAAAGTGTCCTCTTCTCACCCCTATAACCCTTTTATTTTTCCGCATACAGGATTATATGAGGGCTTATTTTTTTGTGATGTGATCTGAAGTTTTTGTCAGGACCATTTTTATTTAGATTTTATTTTTTTTTAGTTATTGAAGTGACCAAAAATACGCACTTCTGGACTTTGATATTTTTTCATGCTTTCACCTTTCAGTGTGCAACTTAACTATTATATTTTATTAGTTCACACATTTGTGCATGTGGTGCTACCACATATGTTTAGGGTTTATGTATAGGGTTTTCCTTACATTATTTAATTTAAAGAATGGGAACAAAGGGTGATTCAAACTTTTAGTAGGCAAGGGGTAAATCAAATTTATTACTTTTTTAAATGTATTTTATTTATTTTTTTACACTTTTTTGGTCCCCATGTATAGGCTGGTATAGGCCAGTGAGAAAAGGGACATAATACTGCGGGGCTATAAACATCAGCTGTGCTGTATCCACTGCCCTGGCTACTATATATATATATATATATATATATATATATATATATATATGTTTATGTGCATAAATATAGCTGCCAGGGCAGTGAGTACAGTACAGGGAAGCTGATGTATATAGCCCAACAGTATTATGTCCCTATATACGAATGTCTGTGCTGAACTGGCTAACACATACTACATATATTATATACGTAATATGGGCCAGGCAGGGCAGAGAACACAGCACAGACATTGGCATACAGTGACATATACTGACATAACACTGCTGGGCTATATATATCAGCTGTGCTGTACCCACTGCCCTGGCCACTATATATAATATATAGCTGCCAGGGCAGTGGGTACAGCACAGATAAGCTGATGTATATAGTCCTGCAGTATTATGTCCCTATATACGTGCTGTGTGTCCTCTGAACTGGCTAGCCCATACTACATATATTATATACGTAATATGGGCCAGGCAGGGCAGAGAACACAGCACAGACATTGGTATATAGTGGCATAACACTGAGGGGCTATATACATTAATTGTAGCCTTGACTACAATATACATGCATATATTTATAGCAACCAGGGCAGTGGTACAGCACAGCTGATGTATATAGCTCCACAGTGTTTCCCAACTAGGGTGCCTCCAGCTGTTGCAAAACTACAACTCTGGTTAGCTGTCTGGACATGCTGGTAGTTGTAGTTTTGCAACAGCTGGAGGCACCCTGTTTGAGAAACACATCACTGTATATCAATGACTGGCCATACTGCATATACTATATGTAGTAGGCCAGAGAGGGAACAGCAGTCACTGGTATACAGGTAGTGACTGACATGCCCAGCTACTGGGACTTCACTACAGACCTCCTCACCTCTGATGGCCGCCCTGCAGATCGGAGACTGTCAGACTGGACGGAGCTCCGCTGGTATGGAGGATACAGGCCGCAGAGGCTGTACAGCTGGCAGGCAGTGTCTTCTCTTCAGCTCTGCAGTGAGCAGCCGGGGGAGGGGTCGGACGAGCTGGGACTAAGTTGCAGCATCCATCAGCTCCCTCTCTTAAAGGGGCAGTAGGAGCTGGAGCAGCGTGTGAAAGGTGAGGGGACAGTGGAGCCGGGGACAGCTCCTGCTCCTCAATAATAGGAGCAGCAATCTCAGGGGGGGCAATTGCCCCATTGCCCCCCCACCCCACCCTTGATCCGCCACTGGGCGGCAGATGGATCCGGGGGAGTTCAGGCGTCGAATCACGGATCGTATCACGCCCCTAGGCGCTTCGCCAGGCCGCTTAGATGTCATCACGCATACTCCTCATCTTTATACTTCTTCCCCAATTCACCGTTCCAGTGACCACAAAAACCAGGAAAAAAATGAAACAGTGAGTATTAACCCATTATTTACTTAATACTTAGAGAAAAGTAATAAAAACAAGCTAATGCAAAACAGCACTAAACTGAGAACTGGGGATGAATGGGAAGTGTTACAATAATGCACCTTATTTGTTTTTATCGTTTAAACCTAACGGTCCTACTACATTCAATCTTAGGATCCATCTGGATTCCTTCTGTAATAATACTTGGTGCCTGTCCTTCCCTCTGCTCGGATACTCCACTCTCTCAATGGCTCCAAATTTTAACCCTGTAGTTTCACCTGAGAACCTTTTTTTGCTTTAATGGATCTGACATGTTCACTAATTCGGTGGAACAGGGAGCATTTGGTCTTTCCTATGTAGTATAGTCTTTACAAATACAGTGTTGCTCACTAGTTGTATTTTATTTGTTTTTACATTCATCTCGCAAAACGAGCAAAAACCGCAACAGAAATTTCCCACAGCTCGGGTATCTGTTAACCAAATTGATTCACAATTTTTTTTCTGATTGTGTTTCATAAAATCTTTTATAGTTTTGTTCCATCTGTATGTCACAATTGGTTTTTTGCATGTGACCTCGATTAAGTCCATGTCCTTTTCTAACATAAACCAATTAGCATAAATCACTTTTTTAATTTTGTCATTTAGCGGTGTATTTTTAAATGAGAAACATGGCTCTACCCTTGTTTTCATATTTTTCCTTCTTTTTTTGACTATTCTGGGACAAAAATTTTTCCCTTCAAACCTTGTCAATTATTTTCCGGGCTTGGGTAACAAATTTTCTTGGGTATCCTCTTGCGATCAAATGCTCCGATAACTCATCCACCTGCCTGGAAAATGCTGCCTGGAAAATGTTCAAGGCGCATTAACATATGGAGTTTACACACCTCCAAGTATAATTTTTTAAACAAAAATTTATACTTGGAGGTGTGTAAACTCCATATGTTAATGCGCCTTGAACATTTTCCAGGCAGCATTAGGGTTGCATCTGTGAGGCCATGCACCTATATCAGCCAACTTGGGTGGGGCTTGTAGCCTCTCTCCCACCTTCCATTGTATGTGTGCCTAGTCACGCTGTAGGGAACTGGGAGCAGGCTGCATGTCGACCTAGTGCTCCTGTAATTGCCCACTGGCCCCTGGTTTTTGCTTTTTACGCACAGGTAGGTTAGCGTTAGGTCCCGTGCCATCTGAGAAACCTTGGCGTTGGTGTGCGGGCTCTGGTGTGTCCTTAATATAAGGATGCACTGGCGAATGTCTCAATTTTAACATCAGTGTTGAGGGATAGCCAATGTCATTGTATACATCTACCACAGTAGTGCACCCAAATTTCTGTATTGTATTATTCTAATTGTTACACATCCACACCGTTTATCTGGTGTAGGATTCTATTGTGGCACTTGTAGTCCGCTGCAGGCATCCTCCATTGTATGCATTTTTATGCTGGGGATCGCCCCTAGCAATGGACTACAAGGGCAGGATCTGCTCCCCCAGTATATATGCACAACTGCATTTGGGGTTGAGCACCTCCAGCCATTTGAGACCACGTTTTTTGTTGTTGTTTAAAAATGTATACTTGGAGGTGTGTAAACTCCATATGTTAATGCGCCTTGAACATTTTCCAGGCAGCATTAGGGTTGCACCTGTGAGGCCATGCACCTATATCAGCCAACTTGGGTGGGGCTTGTAGCCTCTCTCCCCCCTTCCATTGTATGTGTGCCTAGTCACGCTGGAGGGAACTGGGAGCAGGCTGCATGTCGACCTAGTGCTGCTGTAATTGCCCACTGGCCCCTGGTTTTTGCTTTTTACGCACAGGTAGGTTAGCGTTTGGTCCCGTGCCATCTGAGAAACCTTGGCGTTGGTGTGCGGGCTCTGGTGTGTCCTTAATATAAGGATACACTGGCGAATGTCTCAATTTTAACATCAGTGTTGAGGGATTAGCCAATGTCATTGTATACATCTACCACAGTAGTGCACCCAAATTTCTGTATTGTATTATTCTAATTGTTACACATCCACACCGTTTATCTGGTGTAGGATTCTATTGTGGCACTTGTAGTCCGCTGCAGACATCCTCCATTGTATGCATTTTTATGCTGGGGATCGCCCCTAGCAATGGACTACAAGGGCAGGATCTTCTCCCCCAGTATATATGCACAACTGCATTTGGGGTGGAGCACCTCCAGCCATTTGAGACCACGATTTGTGTTGTTGTTTAAACATCCACTATGCTGACCTTCACATCCAAAAATTTGATGGATTTGCCCACGTTCACCGAAGTGAATAACATATTCATGTCATTTACATCATTTAGATATGAGACAAACTCCTAGAACTGGTCCGGCGTGCCGAACCAGATAACCAGGATATCGTCCACATATCTCAAAATAAATTTGATGTACTACAAAAACGGGTTCAGGGTGGTGAGAATATAATTATGCTCAAAAATGCTCAAAAAAATGTTGGCGTATATGCAAGAAACTGGGGACCCCATCGCGGTCCCCAGTAATTGCCTATACCAGTCCCCTGCACATTGAAAACAATGTGACTTCTGCCACAAAATCAATAAATTCCCTTGATCTTGGTGTGGAGGACAAAAAATTTCCTTAGAGCCTGTATACCCGCATCGCGAGGGATGCGGGTATACAGGCTCTCCACATCAATAGAGGCCAAACTAAGTCCCCATGTCCACTGAAATTTCTGTTGGGATCTAATTAAATCTCCTGTATCGCTGACAAAAGTAGGGATAGATCAAAGTAACGGGGATAATAGCCAATCTAAGTAAATGGAGAGGTACTGTGTGGGAGATCCAATAGCGGCAATGATAGGGCGGCCTGGGGGTGGGTTAATGTTTTTGTGTGTTTTGGGGAGAATGTACATATAGGGTTTACAAGGATTGATAGGGATCAGCTTTTCTGCCATTTTTTTTTTTTTTTGTGTTAATATACCTTTTTCAACATTCCTTCTCAGGATATTGCGAACATTTTCCACAATTTTTCCAGTAGGTTCAACTGTTAATTTTCCGTAGACCGTTTCATTATTCAGTTGTTTTTAAATTGCTTTGTTGTAATCCTCTGTCTATCACAAAACCGTTGCTCCCCCTTTATCCGCCTTTGATACCGTGATAGCTTCACGATTCGCCAACCATGTCAAAACCTGTTTTTCTATCCCTGAAATATTATTTGTTGCTTTTGGATAAAGCAGGGATTTGATTTCCCTGCACACTGTGGTGTAAAACAGATCCAAGGAGCTTCCTGGAGCAATTGTGGTGTTGAAAGTCGAGGGATTACCTCCCCTAAAAAATTGTGACTGTTCATGGTTTGGCTCAACTTTTTCGCTATATTCAAATTTCCCATCCTCCAGTAATTCTGTTAGTTCTTTTGTTACCACATAATCGAGGCTCCATCCCCTGCTCCAGCAAAAAGCCCAAAGGGCCCACAACACATTGAATCTCTCCCTTTTTAGTGTGATGTCATTTTTTGTATTTTTTTTATTATTTGCTTGTGTGGTGCAGAATTTTTTTTCCTTTTTTTTTTTTTTAGATTAAGTGCTCTCACCCCCTTAAAAAGGTCTTCTTCAAAAGTAACAAAATCTAAATCCTCATTTAAACCGAAATTTAAGCCCTTCTCAAGTGCTGACAGGCATGCAGGAGATAGCTGCACATCGGTCAAATTAATTACTAGGCTCTGTTGAGTTACCGCCATGTTACTGTTTTCCGTTTCAATTTGCGTTTTTCCAGGAAGACTTTTTCTTCTGTCCCCTCGTCTTATTCTGCCCCTTTTTGGGGCTGTTCGTAGTTCCCCGCCTCAGCCATAGGGGTTTTCGATTCCGCTTCATCCGGATTAGACTCAGTTAGAGTCAGTTGTAAAATAATCAGAGGCTTTTCCCGTTTTTTTTTTTTTTTTGTCTGTTTTTTGTTTTCTGTTGAATTTTTTCTCACTTTTTTTATCATTATTATTTTTGTTTTTGTTCCATGAAAATATTTGCTTAGTTTCAAAAGTCTCTTTTGTCTCTTAACAATTTATCCCTTTTAATTTCTTTAACAGAAACCTGTAGAACCGTTAATTTTTTATCAAGATTATTCATGTGTTTAGAAAACTGTGTTTCTGATAATCTAGTTTTTAATTTGTGACATGCTTTGCAAAGTTCAGCGCAAACCTGTTCGTATTCAATTTTGTTCTGTTCTAACACTAACTGTTGTAGCTTAAGGGGATGCTGTAAATGCAATGCATCCCATTTCTCCACAAACGTAGGATTATTCGTAAATTGCGAAGGATATTTACATGGTCTTAGACCTCTAGGAGTCCGGTTGTTATCACTGTACGCTTGGAGCGAATTAACGGTCCAAAACAATTTTGTCTCGCGTTCAGCCAGAGATGATACCTTGAATTCAAGAGTCTTTGTACTGAGCATATGAATTTCATCCCTTTGTTTGCAGACTGAAAAGAACTCCCCCACGCTTGCTCTCCCTGCATGAAATGATTTGCCAAAATCTTCACTGTCTCTTCCATCTGTGCTTCTGAGTTCTGGTTCATTTGAAAGTGAACCTACACTATGGGTTAATTTGCAAGGCGTGCTCAGGCTAACATATAAGACCAATAGCATAACCCACAAAGGGAAAAAGCTAGAGAAGCCGTCACTGCCTTAACCCTACAAGTCCAATACTGAAATGCACATGTGAGCGGCACAGGTGTGACAGTGTCAATGATCCAGGTAGTGCTACACACTATAGAAACTACTAATCATTATTTATTGTTTTTGTTTTGTCAGAGTCAAAACTGGACTAGATATGTTTTCTTGACTAATTTATCCAGTATTTTAATGACAAGCTAACATCTAAAGATGAACCCAGCGTTGATTTGTTCCAATTTAGGGACAAGTTCTGTTATAGTCTTCTTAACCCAAAGTTATAAGTCAACATATCAAGAAGTATGTTATCTTGTATTATTAGCATTCATTGTCGAGACTTTTGATCTTGTTTAAATTCACCTTGCTTCCTTTGTAATGATGGATATACGAGTGTCATAGCAAGTTGTTCCTTTTGTTATCCTTCCTGTATTGTTAAAATGCCAATAAAATCTTATTGAAAAGAAACTACTAAATATGCAACACAAAAAGAAGAAAAAGCGGAGCGCTCACCAATGCAGTAGTCAGGCAGACGTAGGAAGCTAATCCATGGACCGGGTCGGTCCCGAGCAGGGAGGCGGCAGATGGATCTGGGGGAGTTCAGATGTCGGCCCACGGACCGTATAATGCCCCTAGGCGCTTCGTCAGGCCACTTAGACGTCATCACGCATACTCCTCATCTTTATACTTCTTCCCCAATGCACTGTTCCAGTGACCACAAAAACCAGGAAAAAAAACGAAACAGTGAGTATAATACTTAACATTATTTACTTAATACTTAGAGAAAAGTAATAAAAACAATATTATTACAGAAGGAATCCAAATTTATCCTAAGATTGAATGCAGTAGGACCGTTAGGTTTTAACAATAAAAACGAATTAGATGCATTATTGTAACACTTCCCATTCATCCCCAGTTCACAGTTTAGTGCTGTCTTGCATTAGCTTGTTTTTATTACTTTTTTTTAAGAATTAAGTAAATAATGGGTTAATACTCACTGTTTCATTTTTTTTTCTCCTGGTTTTTGTAGTCACTGGACCAGTGCATTGGGGAAGAAGTATAAAGATGAGGAGTAAGCGTGATGACGTCTAAGCGGCCGGACGAAGCGCCTAGGGGCATGATACAGTCAGTGGCCCAACATCTGAACTCCACGGATGCATCTGCCGCCTCCCTGCTCGGGACCGACCCGGTCCATGGATTATTGGTTGTATATGAAATGTAAGATGAGAGATGATAGGAATGAAATTGATAGGAATATAAATTGTTATATAAATTGTTATATCCATTAATAAATTGTTATATACATTTCATCTCTCATTTCCTATCTATTCTTTATCTTTAGGACTTTAGAGGACTGGTTAATATAAATATTACATTTATATCCCATACACTCTTCAGTTACAGGCCTTTTTGGGTTAAGGTAACACCATTAACCTCAAGTACTTATATCTTTATTTCAGGTGAGCTACACATACTATTCATTATATACGGTCCATGGATTAGCTTCCTACGCCTGCCTGACTACTGCATTGGTGAGCACTCCACTTTTTCTTCTTTTTGTGTTGCATATTTAGTAATTTCTATAATGTGTAGCACTACCTGTATCATTGACACTGTCACACCTGTGCCGCTCACATGTGCGTTTCAGTATTGGACTTGTAGGGTTAAGGCAGTGACGGCTTCTCTAGATTTTTCCCTTCGTGTGTTATGCTATGATTCTAGGTTTGTTGGATAGAAGACAACGCATTTTGAGGGTTTTTTACCCCTCTTTATCAGGTCTCCCTATGCAATAGCCTTACTTTTTTTTTTACTCTAGATTAGAGATAAGTGAACTTTTAAAAAATTTGATTCGGCCGATTCGCCGAATTTTCCGATAAAGTTTGTTTCGATCCCAATTTTTTTGCGGCGAATCTATATTAAAAAAGGCTATTTCTAGCCTACATACAGCCTCTATAGGGGTATAGAACACTTTGTTGTGTTCTAAAACGCATATGGAGTGTATGTGGATAATACTGATATTAAGAATAACATGCAGAATACTGGCATCGCTCTTAGAATCACTGCCGCACAGCAGCACAATTACTGATGGTGGTGGCATCAGTGTCAGGAGACCTTATAGTGACTGAATGACACAGCGTGGAGGTGTTGGCAGCATGAGGAGACCATATAGTGGCTGAATGGCACAGCGTGGATGTGTTGGCAGCATGAGGACACCATATAGTGGCTGAATGGCACAGTGTGGAGGTGTTGGCAGCATGAGGACACAATATAGTGGCTGAATGACACAGCTTGGATGAAGCTGAAGCATGAGGACACCATATAGTGGCTGAATGACACAGCGTGGAGGTGTTGGCAGCATGAGGAGACCATATAGTGGCTGAATGGCACAGTGTGGAGGTGTTGGCAGCATGAGGACACCATATAGTGGCTGAATGACACAGCATGGACATGTTGTCAGCATGAGGAGACCATATAGTGGATGAATGGCACAGCCCGGAGTCGCCAGCAGCATGAGTAGTCACTAGGCCTTCACAATCCCTAAGACTAAAAGATGAATTAAGAAATTTAAACCGAAGATTTTGGATAGCGGGTGCTACCTATGAGAAAATTTGAAATTCCCAGACCCAGGCCCAACAGCAGCATCAGCAACCCATATATTGCCTGAATGACACAGCCTGGAGTTGGCTGATGCATGAGTACACACCAGGGCTTCACAATCCCCCCCAAAAAACACCACAATTTTAGAATTTTTTTTTAAAGATTTTGGATAGCGGGTGCTACCTATGAGAAAATTTGAAATTACCAGACCCAGGCCTAGCAGCGCCATCATTTTTTTATTTGAAAATTAAAACATCAGTAAAGCATATATTGCCTGAATGACACAGCCTGGAGTTGGCTGATTCACGAGTACACAGGGCTTCACAATTCCGCCCACAATTATAGAATTTTTTTTTAAGATTTTGGATAGCGGGTGTTACCCATGAGAAAAATTGAAATTACCAGACCAAGGCCCCCCAGCGGCATCAGTTACTCATATATTGCCTAAATGACACAGCCTGGAGTTTGCTAATGCACGAGTTCACACCAGGGCTTCACAATCCCCCCAAAAAAAACACCACAATTTTAGAAATTTTTTTAAAAGATTTTGGATAGCGGGTGCTACCCATGAGAAAATTTGAAATTCCCAGACCCAGGCCCAGCAGCGCCATCATTTTTTGATTTGAAATTTAAAACAACCTTTGCGTGTCCCGGACCCCAGCGTGTGGGTACGAAGGACCAAATCCAACAAGCCCCCATTGCCCTGACCGGCCATTGTTTCCATGACTTCTCGCCAAGGCAAACTATGTGAAGAACAACGTGACACCGCCGTGACCTGCAAACATGGTATGCTGAAGGGCCACTGAGACTTGTCCGGGCAGTGGAGGCTTAAGACACAGTGGAGGCGGAGTAGCACACTGTCGCAGGACCAACAGACTGACAGAGTGTAGCAGGAAGCAGCATTGAGTACACACCAGGGCTTCAGAATTCCAAAGAAAAAGCAACCATTTTTAAAATAATTTTAAGAATATTTAGGACAGCGGGTGCTACCTATATATTGCCTGAATGACACAGCCTGGAGTTGGCTGATGCATGAGTACACACTAGGGCTTCACAATCCCTCCAAAAAAACACAACAATTGTAGAAATTTATGAAGAAGACTTTTGGATAGCGGGTGCTACCTATGAGAAAATGTGAAATTCCCAGACCCAGGCCCAGCAGCGCCATCAGCAAACCATATATTGGCTGAATGACACAGGCTGGAGTTGGCTGATGCATGAGTACGCACCACAGCTTCACAATCCCTAATAAAAAAGACAAACATTTTTGACGAAAAATGTTAACGAAAATTTAGGACAGCGAGTGCTCTCTATATATTACCAGAATGACGCAGCCTGGAGTTGGCTGCAGCATGAGGAGACCATTGAAATGTGTGATTTTTTTTATTTGAAATTTAAATAAAAATTTGTGTCCCGGACCCTGCCGTGTGGGTACAAAGGACCTAATCTCACAAGCACCAACAGGGCTCATGTGGCTGTAAGATGTAGGCGCAACATCTCCATAGCCCTGACCGGCCATTTTTGGTTTTTGTACCTTTGTTTAAGAACAAGCGCATATCCAAGAGTCCAGAAGACTCTATAATGCAGGACGGTGGACCACCAAAAGACATTCTTCTATAAAATATTTTTTTATGAAATAAAGAAGCAGAGTTCATCCCTCTGCGTATTATTATTATTTTTTTAATTTTACTTAAAAAATCACACGCAACAATCGTTCAATGGTGTAATGGTTATTATTGTGGAAAATTCAAGTTTATTACTGTGATAATTATCAGAAAAAAAAAAACACTACCCAAGAGTCTTTAATAACCCCATACATTGCACCACAAATGTTGAAATTTAAATTAAGCATGTATGTATGTATGTATTTAAAAAATCCTAAAATTAAAGGCCCAAGCCCAGAAGCATCATGAAGTCAAGTAGTTCCTGTAAGACACAGGAGCAGTCAGGAGTAGGCATCAGCAGTACCCAAGAGGCTTTAATAACCCATTACATTGCACGATCACTCGCGAGATCGAGCAATAACAGGTGTGTTATGCCCTCAGATGTCAGGGGCTGCACGCACGCTACACTGAACGGACCAGCGTGTGTCTATCTTTCACCGACAGGTGCGGGTAACCCACTTGCCGGGTTGGAGCACCTTGACAGATTAACAGGTACTAAATGGTACAATACTTGGATGTACCTATGCGGTATGCACTGATGAGGGCAATAATATGCCTAACTATACGCAGAAAAAAATCTGTATTTTGTAAAACACCAGCCGGTGGATACTATTGTTTGAACTTTGATGGTATGGAGCACCTTGACAGCTTAACAGGTACTAAATGGTACAATACTTGGATGTACCTATGCGGTATGCACTGATGAGGGCAATAATATGCGTAACTATATGCAGAAAATCTATTTTTTTTTTAAACTGCCGGTGAGTACTATTGTTTGGACTTGCACAGTATGTAGCCCCTTGACAGATAAACAGGTACAAAATGGTACAAATGCACTACAGTCCACTGAACAATTACGTATTTCTGAACAGCAGCAGGACCCAATAGTGAAGCACCACAAAAAAAATCCAGGGATTAAACGCTAAGTTGCACTCTGTACCACAATTCTAAGCAGCAGAAGATTTGTGGAGCAAAAAAAATAAACTCAATTGCAAAATTAGGAGATAAGATGCTTCAGAAAGTTCAGGCAGCTTGGAGATCTGTATGAGGCAGCTGACAGCTATCTGCCCCTCTCTGCTGCAATACTCAATAACGTGAATAGGAGGTTTAGATATCAATGATCCTTCTCAGTGTTAACAGCAAAGCACTCTGCACTCCTGCCTTTCCCTAATGCTGATGTGACTAGCAGTTGCAGTGTAACGCTGTGGTATGAGCTATTCACACACACGCAGTCCTGTCCTCTCTATCTGAGTGCATAGATGAAATGAAGAGAGGCAAGATGGCCGCTGATTATATAGGGGCTGTGACATCACAGGGGTCAGTGAACACTGATAGGCTGCATCTCACATGTGATTCAGGGTCAGCCCGCCTACCTTCATTCCCACCGCTGTTTCCTGCCCTCCCATAATCCCCTGCCCCATGTACTCACATGTGGATCCGCCATCTTAGGTCTCCAATAGCCTGGAACGCTGTAAAATGGAGTTTAATGAAGCGATTCGCGCGATCAAATCGCTGAGATATTCACATTCGTTGCAAATCAAATTTTTCATGAAATTCGTAACGAATTTGGGTTCGTCAACTTCGATTCGCTCATCTCTACTCTAGATCAATATTTTGTGCCAAAACTTTGGTGCAATATTTAACTTAAACCATCGCCCCTTTTCCATAAGCCATGTTACTTCTCAGTGATACTGTAATGACTCGTTCTTGCTTGACCCAAAGGGTTGAACTTTCTTGAGCTTTTGTTTAGTTTATTTGCTCTGGCTACACCTATCTATCTGGGCTGGTCAGCTGATCATGCTAGGATCACGCCTGTGTATCTGGCTATTTATACCTGCAGTGTGCTTCTAGTCCTTGCCAGTGAAAGAACTTAGTTTTGAGTTACTAGCGTTGTTTGTTCTCTGTTATCTGGATATTGATCTTCGCTCGGCTTTTGTCCTCTCTTCTGCTCTTGTGTATTGGTACCTCACTATCTCAAGTTGCTGACCCGGTGTTAGGATTCGGCTAGCTGGATGTGGATCCTCTGTGTCAGCGAGGGATTGGCATGGACCGTGTCGGTGGACCGGTTCTAGGGTTGCTACTGGTTTTTACCAGAGCCCACCGCAAAGCGGGATGGTCTTGCTGCGGCGGTAGCAACCAGGTCATATCCACCGGTAACGGCTCAACCTCGCTGACTGCTGAGAAGGCGTGGGACAGAAGGACTAGGCAGAGGCAAGGTCAGACGTAGCAGAAGGTCGGGGCAGGCGGCAAGGTTCGTAGTCAATGAGGATAGCAGGAGATCTGGAACACAGGCTTTCTCTGGCACAAGGCAACAAGATCCGGCAGGGAAATGAAGGGGAAGTGAGGTTAAATAGACAGGGAGCAGGTGGAGGCTAATAGACTGATTGGTCCAGGCACCAATTATTGGTGCACTGGCCCTTTAAATCTTAGAGAGCTGGCGCGCCCTAAGGAGCGGAGCCACGCGTGCCAGGACGAGACAGCTGGGGATCGGGACAGGTGAGAGACTTGGGATGCGATTCGCGAGCGGGCGCGTCCCGCTATGCGAATCGCATCCCCGCTGGCAATGTCAGTGCAGCGCTCCCGGTCAGCGGGTCTGACCGGGGCGCTGCAGAGAGAGAAACGCTGCGAGCGCTCCGGGGAGGAGCAGGGACCCGGAGCGCTCGGCGTAACAGTATCCCCCTCTTTTTGTCTCCTTGTCCCTTCAAATGAAAAGAGAACATATGGGGCACCTCTTGAGTTTCCTTCCGGAACAAAAAGTCGTCCTGGGTAGCTACACCAGCGGCAGGTAGTTCAGAATGAATGGGAATGGGGAGGGGGGGCAGAGGGTGAAGCATGTCACAGGGCAGAGTGTCACCAGGACAGGGGCTATGAGGAGGCACGGCACAGTCCTGATAGGCCTTGGGGAGACCAGGCACAGGAGGAGACACTGGGGCCCGACAGATGGGACTGGGAGCAGACGTGAGGCATTTCTTGCGGCAAACAGGACCCCAATTCTTGATCTCCCCGGTGGTCCAGTCAAGGGTGGGAGAATGATGCTGGAGCCATGGAAGACCAAGGAGGACTTCAGAGGTGCAGTTGGGCTGGACGAAAAATTCAATTTTCTCGCGATGCAGTCCAATGCTCATAGGCAAGGGCTCTGTGCGGTAACGCACAGTGCAGTCCAACTTCACTCCGTTGACCGAAGAAATGTATAGCGGCTTGACGAGACGGGTCACCGGGATGCAGAACCTATTCACCAAAGAGGCCAGAATAAAATTTCCAGAAGAACCAGAGTCCAAGAAGGCCGCGGCTGAGAAGGAGGAGTTGGCAGAAGGAGAAATCCGCATGGGCACAGTGAGACGTGGAGAAGAAGACTTCGTACCAAGAGACGCCACACCCACGTGAGCTGGGTGCGTGCGTGTGTTTCCCAGACGTGGAGGACGAATAGGGCAATCTACCAAGAAATGTTCGGTACTAGCGCAGTACAGACATAAATTCTTATCCCTACGGCGAGTCCTCTCTTCATGGGTCAAGCGAGATCGATCCACTTGCATAGCCTCCTCGGCGGGAGGCACAGGGGTAGATTGCAAAGGATACTGTGAGAGAGGTGCCCAGAGATCAAGGTCTTTTTCCTGGCGGAGCTCCTGGTGTCTTTCAGAAAAACGCATGTCAATGCGGGTGGCCAAATGGATAAGTTCTTGCAGGTTGGCAGGAATCTCTGGTGCGGCCAGCACATCCTTGATGTTACTGGAAAGGCCTTTTTTAAAGGTCGCGCAGAGAGCCTCGTTATTCCAAGATAAATCGGAGGCGAGAGTACGAAATTGGATGGCGTACTCGCCTACTGAAGAATTACCCTGGACCAGGTTCAGCAGGGCAGTCTCGGCAGAAGAAGCTCAGGCTGGTTCCTCGAAGACACTATGGACTTCAGTGAAGAAGGACTGGACTGTGGCTGTGGCAAGATCATTGCGGTCCCAGAGCGGTGTGGCCCAAGACAAGGCCTTTCCAGACAGAAGACTCACTACGAACGCCACCTTAGACCGTTCTGTAGGAAATTGGTCCGACAACATCTCCATATGTAGGGAACATTGAGACAGGAAGCCACTGCAGAGTCTAGAGTCCCCATCAAATTTGTCCGGCAGGGACAAGCGGAGGCTAGGAGCGGCTACTCGCTGCGGAGGAGGTGCAGGAGCTGGCAGAGGAGATGGTTGCTGCTGTAGCAGAGACAGAAGTTGCTGTAACGTGGCGGTCAACTGTGACAGCTGCTGTCCTTGTTGGGCAATTTGCTGCGATTGCTGGGCGACCACCGTGGATAGGTCAGCGAGACTTGGCAGCGGCACCTCAGCGGGATCCATGGCCGGATCTACTGTTAGGATTCGGCTAGCTGGATGTGGATCCTCTGTGTCAGCGAGGGATTGGCGTGGACCGTGTCGGTGTTACCGGTTCTAGGGTTGCTACTGTTTTTCACCAGAGCCCGCCGCAAAGCGGGATGGTCTTGCTGCGGCGGTAGCAACCAGGTCGTATCCACCGGTAATGGCTCAACCTCGCTGACTGCTGAGAAGGCGTGGGACAGAAGGACTAGGCAGAGGCAAGGTCAGACGTAGCAGAAGGTGGTGCAGGCGGCAAGGTTCGTAGTCAATGATGATAGCAGGAGATCTGGAACACAGGCTTTGGACAACACTAAATGCTTTCTCTGGCACAAGGCAACAAGATCCGGCAGGGAAGTGAAGGGGAAGTGAGGTTAAATAGACAGGGAGCAGGTGGAGGCTAATAGACTGATTGGTGCAGGCACCAATCATTGGTGCACTGGCCCTTTAAATCTTAGAGAGCTGGCGCACGCGCGCCAGGACGAGACAGTCGGGGACCGGGACAGGTGAGAGACTTGGGATGCGATTTGCGAACGGGTGCGTCCCGCTATGCGAATCGCATCCCCGCCGGCAATGTCAGTGCAGCTCTCCCGGTCAGCGGGTCTGATCGGGGCGCTGCAGAGAGAGAAACGCTGCGAGCGCTCCGGGGAGGAGCAGGGACCCGGAGCGCTCGGGGTAACACCCGGCTAGTCTGACCTTGCTTTTATGTGTGTTTGTCTAGATTTATGTTTCCCGACGCCGACTGCATTGTATTTTATTGTTTTGACTCAGTTCCTGCACGTACCGTCCTTGTGGTTGTGGACCCATTGTTTAGGACGGGTACAAAAGTAGGCAGGGACAGAGGGTGTGGGCAAGATTAGGGCTGGACTCTATCCCTGTCCAACATGACAAATATATATAAAGTATCAAAAACACATGTGGATCAACTGAATAATAATCCTAAAGCTCACTCACCACTGTGGCTAAATTTGCTGCTGCAGTGGTGTGTGACATCATATCCTCAAACCCAGAAGTGCCGCACACCTGGGACCAGAACTCCATAATACCAGTGGTGCAGGAGCGAGGAAGGTGAGTATGGCCCAGATTTATCAAACTTTGTGATAGAAACACTGGAGTAATTTTCCCACAGCAGCCAATCACAGCTAAGCTTTCACTTTATCAGAGCTCGTTAGCTGAGCTGTGATTGGTTACTGCGGGAAAATCTCTCAATTTTTTCTCTCTCTCACAAATTGATTAAATCTGGGCCTATGTGTTTATTTTTTTTAAATCACCCTCTCCCCTTTAAATTTATCTGCTCAGTAAACCAAAATTTAAATCTAACATTCTGCATTGCTTATGTTTACATCCCGTTACCCACCTGCTGAAATTGGCTGGATAGTCACGCAGAGAGAGGAGTTCTCGAAGATTCACAAACAACAATATTTTTTCATTCAAAATGGAAATGAGGTTATGGTGCAGAATAAATTCCAAGCAAGTCTAGATAACACAAACACTGCAAGCAATCCAGCTATCCTGAAGTAAAGAGCTTAAGCAAATGTTCAATAGCGTCTGTGTCAATTAGTTATTACCTGGATAATTTCAGAGGGATAAAACATTAGGAAGGATTATTGCACTCTGCTAGCAGTCAAAATTCCCCATATATTAGAGGAAATGAAAACTTTTAGTAAACTATGGATTTTGTTACATTTACAGACAGGTTCTTTTTCTTAAGTTGCCTGTATTATTTTTCACACTGCACTATACATTTTATATAAGCACTAGGTGAGTAACTAGAGTTGTGAGAGAAAAAAAGCAACTCAGTCCTTTGTTTTTTGTCTTTGCATGCACTTGGCCTATAGCTTTATGTTTCATTGGAGGCATTTAAACACCTTAAAATAATCAAGAAATAGTAACCTAATCAATAATTAATTGAATGCCATTTCAGTAAGTATATAAAAAATAAAAAAAGGGACAGACCGGTGCTCTAAGTGCCATTACCTTATCGGTGCCATTACTTTGTTATTGTTGCAAAGGAGGTGGAGTGTGCTATGCACTTACCTGGTAATGTTGCCCAAGACCGTCACTTCTAGAAAGAAGTGTTGCTCATTGAGGGTGCCGATAGTCCTTGCAGGGTGCTGATGGCTGCCAGTATCCTCCCGTTACACTCTGGTAAATGCAGGCATTCAAATAGGTTGGAGAGAAGTGGTCTGAGTAGAGCGCAAAGGCTCACCAAAGTAAAACTGGATACTTGTCTGGGCACCAATCGGAGGTGTATTAGGTATATAGGTGGATAAAGAACAGTCCTGAAGCATAAACGAGAATGTTATTTAATTATTATTATGAAAGATGACATATTTTGAGGGGCATATGCATCTTTGTGAGGTCATTAAGATAATCCTTTACTTTTTATTTATAAGGAACCTCACTTTATATTCAACACAAGCTGCACAATTGCACACTTCTTAATCACAACATGATTCCAACATGCAAGGGGTATTCCGGGCAAAAACATTTTATCCCCAATCCAAAGGATAGGGGATAAGATGTCTGATCGTGGGGGGCACGCCGCTGGGACCCCCCACGATCTCCCTGCAGCGCAAGCATTCTGGGCAAGCATGTGGGGACTGCATCTCCAGTTTCGGAAAGCTCCGGGTTTCCAGGACTGGGGACGTGACGTCACGCCACACCCCCTCCATTCATGTCTATGGGAGGGGGCGTGACAGCCATCACGCCCCCTCCCATAGTCATGAATGGAGGGGGCGTGGAGTGACGTCACGTCCCCAAATCCCGGAGGTTTCCAAAACTAGAGACGCAGTCCCCGCATAGTATGTGGGTGCTGCAGGGAGATCACGGGGGGTCCCAGCAGCGGGCCCCCCGTGATCAGACATCTTATCCCCTATTCTTTGGATAGTGGATAAAATGTTTTAGCCCGGAATACCCCTTTAAATAGAAAACAGCATTGTTTAATTACATCACATCAGCATAGCTATCACAACATGTAAATACTCACAATGCATATATGAATAGTACTTCAGATTGGCTACAATACATAACAAATCATGAAGGCGGTCACAAGAAAAGATTAAAATGACACACTGTATTTAATCCTTTTAGCTGCATAGCATTTAATTTATCTATCTAAAATGTTTTTCTTTGCAACAAGCTTTTTTTTTATTGATGTTATCATAATCAGATCTCTAAACCTGATCTATGATTTTTCATAGCAGATTACTCACATGGCACTTAGATTCAGATGTGCTATGCTATTCCTATAAATCTTCTGCCGCTAATTGATCACATGCTTTATCCATTTTCAATTTCGAATACATTCTGATACTGGAGCTTTTCTCATTTAGGCATCTCTTCATTGGTCTAGGGGTGAGGTATGCATGCTACAGTCCAGCCTCTATGCAGTTTTACTCACTGTACTTCTCAGACCACTCTGTCTGTCCCGTAACCCTGGGAAAAAGCATGCCACATGTCTTGGTACAGTCCTAGCTGTGTGTCCACATGACAATGGACCCGGTGAATCCCCCTCCCAGCCACTTCCTGTCTAAAGGAGAGCTCTTTATGTCAAACCTCCGCTTTCTGCTGACCTCAATAATCAGTCCCCAGGTGAAGGATTCTCCCAGATCAGGTAGGGAAATTCCCCCTTTTCCTGCCTTACTGTCACAATACATACACATTTGTCTGGCCTTAAAGGGGTACTCCGGCAGAAAACAAAATTGTTTCAAATCAACTGGTACCAGAAAGTTAAACTGATTTGTAAATTATTTCTATTTAAAAATATTAATCCTTCAAATATTTATCAGCTGCTGTATGTTCCACAGGAAGTTGTATTTCTTTCAGGAGTACTTTTCAGTCTGACCACAGTGCTCTCTGCTGACATATCTGTCCCTATCTGGAACTGTCCAGAGCAGGAGAGGTTTGCTATGGGGATTTGCTTGTACTCTGACATGAACAGAGGTGTCAGCAGAGAGCACTTCCTGTAGTCCAGAGCAGTTTGGTGTGAAGCTCATTCAGGTGTGTCTCTTTGTGTGCTCCAGAGACTTCCAGCAGACCAGAGCAGGTGATTCATCAGCTTCCCCAGGAGTGTGGCAGCCTCCTCGGGCGAGCCTCCCTGCATGGAGTCCAGCGCCACCTACTGCTCCCGCATGGCCGCGCGGTTTGCTGAATATGACCGCTGAGGCAAGGAGCTTAAGTTGGCCAGAGAAGATCTGCAAGGGGCTCAGAATCTGGTGAACAATGCGCCCAAAAAGAACAGGCCAGAGCTAAGAAAAAAGATCTCAGCACTGAAAGCTGAGATTGTGCAGCTGGAGAAGAGGAGAGCAGAGGTCTTGGAGGGGAGCGGTCTCTTTAAGGAGAAGCTTCAAAACAACAACCGGTTTGCAGCCATGAAATCCCCAGGTAAGGTGGAGGTGGATGATGGAGAGAGTAGTGGCGGTGAAGAAAGTGTGGATGGTGATGAAGGTATAAAGAAGGAGGAGGAGAAGGTGGAAGAAAGAGCACAAGTGGTGGAAATGGATGCTTTGCCTGTAGCTACTCCCTATAACACCTAGGACAGCTACATAGAGCCAGCCCAGGTGGCGCTTCCATTAAGTGAGAGTGAGGAGGATGAACTGGAGAGTGAGGCTGGGGGATTGCTGAGAGCGATTGTTATGTAGGAGTCCCCAGCCCACCTACAGAACTTTACCTTTGAAGATGACCAGTGCGATGATGTGGCAGTAAAGCGTAAGAAGCAGAAGACCCAGGAGACAGTGAAGTACAAGTTTGTCCCTTTCCAGCAGTCAGGGCCAGCTGCAAAGCTGGTTAAGGCTGCTGGGCCCCCCAGACTGCCAGACTCCCTTTCTGTAGTGAAACGGAGCCAGCATGGGGGGTACAGCATGGCATCAGAAAAGGCTGCAGACGCAATAACTGTAAAGCCCACCCATCCTGCTGGTAAGGAGGGGAAGGATGGGTTCATGGTGGGCAGCAATGGCACTGCAGGACTGCCCCTGGGTGGCGGGGGGCGTGTCCCAGTGCCAGAGGCGAGTTTTGCTGCCGTGTGCTCGGGGGGCGGTTTCCCGAGTACTGTGGGCATTACCGGCGCTGCGAGGCACTCCCCTGTGAGGGGGGGAGTGTCCGGGCGCCAGTGGCGGAGAGCGGAGTGTCCGTGTGCTCGGGGGGCGGTCCCCCAAGTACTGTGCATTCTGCGGGTGCTGCGGGGGAGGGGGGGGTAGTGTCCGGGCACCAATATCCCCTGCAGAGCCTGTGCGGTTAGGCAAACCAAGCGATGGTGCTGTGGAAGGAGCTGAGGTGTGCTTGGAGGGGCAGCCACAGACTCAGGAGGTGTCATTGCCCATGGAGGAGGAGTCATCAGTGTCGACCCCAGCAGCAGCAGCAGCGTCGACCCCAGCACAGAAAATCACAATAAGACCAGCAGTACTACAGGTCCCAGCCAGCCCAGAATCCATTAGGCAGAAAAAGAGTGCAGGATGTGAGAATGCTGAGTGTAATAGAGCTGTGGATGTGAGGAGTGTATGTGGGAGTGTAAGTGGAGTGAATGATGGTGGGAGTAGTAGTGGTAAGAATGGGAAGTCTGGTATGGATGGGAATAAAGATGGGAGTAGTGGTGTGAGTGGCTGTACCGATGGGTCTGGGTTTGGTCCGGCTCCCCCCCCACCCCCCTCGGTAGTGACTGCTCCTAGGAGCTATGCTAATGTCGCTGCCGGGGGTTCAGGGGGGTCCCCGTCTCTGTCCGGCTCTGGAGGCCCCTTGCAACAGTGCCTCCTGGAGGCTCTGCGTAGGGGCGACAGATCGATCCAGGTAGAGGGGAGGGGTGAGGTCGACCTGTCTTTCTGGATATAGAGGCACGGTTTGGGGGCTTTCTGAGAGCGGAATGGGGAGGTAGTCTGGTCCCTCCCGACACCCGGGCAGGATAATAACCATAGGAATCTGGCAGGATTTTGCCGTAAAGGCGATTTCCCATCAGAACTCTGTCAAGAAAGTGACCGTTTTGACCCGTAATGAGTCGCTTTCTTGTTATGACATCATGACCTGGCTCGGACGGTATGGGGATGTGACGGATATGCCCAAGAAAATCTTTGATGAGCACGGGATCTGGTCCGGAGCCTGGACATTTTCCGTCAAACTCAAGCGTTCAGGGAGTACGGTTGCCAACATTTCGTCAGTCGCCTTCCTTGGACGTGATAGGATCCAGGTCTTTTACCAGGGGCAACCTAAGGTCTGTCACAGGTGTGGCAGCCCCACCCACTTTAGCGCAGCCTGTACTGTGAAGGTCTGCGTTTTGTGTGGTGGGGTGGGTCATCTGGCCGCATCGTGTCGGCAGATCCGGTGCCACCTGTGTGGTGTCCTCGGGCACCCTTTCAGCCATTGTCCTAGTGCCTTCGCCCATGCAGCGGCCGCTCCAGCTGAGGAGAGCTGTGAAGTTGCCTCGGCTGGGGAGGGTACGGGCAGGGATGGGGGCGCAACAGGGCTAGTGAGGAGGAAAAAGGGCCCTGCCAAACTAAGGCGGGAGGAAAATCGTAGAAGGAGTAGGGAGCTGGAGATTGCCCAGGTGGCGGGGGTAGCTTCAGTCCCTGCTCCTGAAGCTGGCCCTGTAACTGCTGAAGCCCTGGAGGAGAATGTGCTGGATGAGAAGCTCAGGAGACTTCACAGAGAGGAAGGCAATATGGCCGACCCTTCCGATTCCTCCCACTATGAAAGTGTGGATGAGGAGAGTAGGGTGAGGCTCAAAAAGAAAGAAAAGGGCAAAAGAAAAGGGAGAAAGAAGAGGTCAGAGCCCTCTGAAGCTCCTGGTACTACGGGCCAGGTCCAAAGCGGAAGCCTGGCTGCCCCCCCTCTGATTGACCTGTCAAACCGGTACCTCGTCCTCGATACCATCTCCTCCCCCTCCTTGGAGGGGGAAGGTGAGGGCGGGGTGCCTCGGGAGAAAGAGCCTCTGGGGGGAACTGGGCCCTGTCCTGTCGAGGCACCTTCATCAGAGGGCAGGGCTAGACCGGGGCCGAACAGAGACGGGGACCTTATGGACCAATCGGAGTCGAAAAAAAGAAGTAAGAGTGGTCCTGCCCTCTCATCGTCTTCGGGGGATGAGGGGGATAAAAAGAAGGGGAAAAATAAATAAAGGGTGAGGCCATCTAATTCAATCACCCTTTATGGCGGCACTCACCCCATTGACGCTGGCATCTATTAATTGTGCCAGTATAAAGTCAGAAACGGCTAGATTTGCAGCCTTTGATTTTCTCGGCCGTGTTGAAGCCGACATTTTCTTTTTACAAGAGACCAGGTTGTCAGATCTAGCCTCTCTGGTAAAAGCCGGAAGAGAGTGGAGGCAAGGTCCCTCCCACTGGTCTCTTGCGGCTGAGCCGCATAGTGCGTGGCGGTCCTTTTTACCGCTCCTGTTGAATGCCGACGGGTTATTGAATTAGAAATGGGGAGGTGCCTTATCTTACATGTCTTCATGAAGGGACAAGAGCTCCGGCTCATTAGCATCTCTTTATGAGGATTAAACCCTTTCTTTTTACAAATCGGCATGTGATCTTTGGAGGGGACTTCAATAATGTCACAAGGTCCCAAGATAGGAGAGGCTCCAATGGTCCGCTGACTTGCGATAGTGTGGCACTGATTAGCATAGCTAGAGAAGCTCGCCTAGAGGACGCCCACATCCGGAGCCCCTCGGGCCATGCGGGTTTCACCTATCATCAAGGTAGTCGCAGGTCTAGGATAGATAGGTTTTATTTAAAGGAGGAAGCCGTCTCTTCTGCAGTGTCCGTGTTTGAGGTGGAGTTCTCCGATCACTGTATGATTTTGTTTTCCCTGAATGTTTCAGAGACCCCCCGAATGGGAAAAGGTTATTGGAAGTTGAATTTGTCCCTTCTGGGGGAAGCAGAGATAAGACAGTCCTTTGAGGATTTTCTTCAGAGTCAGGTACCTTTACTGGATCTTTGTAGTAATAAGCTGGAGTGGTGGGTGATATTCAAGAAGCGGGTTGCGGGGTTCTTCCGCCAGCTCTCAAGCCTCAGGTCCCTGAACAGGTACCGCTTGTATCAGGGTCTGGACAGGAAACTCGAGTTTCTCGTTTCGACTGGAGGTAGCCGAGAGGATATCATCAGAGTGAAATCCTTGCTGATGAGGTGTCAGTACGATAGGCACGCATCTTTGGTTTTTGAGAGGGATTTCGGGAAGTACCGCTCGCCCGACCCTTACAGAAACTGTAAGATGTCAGTGAGTAGTAAAGTCATTTCAGGACTGATTGATAGTACGGGATCTCTGAATCAGTCCAGATCAGGGATCTTGGAGGTCGTCAGATCCTTCTACTCGCACCTCTTGGGGAGCAATGATCTAGATCGAGACAAGATGTCGGTTTTCCTGGCTGAAACCATTCCTGAGCCAGGGGTAGATCCCTCTCTTGATGTTTTGGCAGAAGAAATCAGGGAAGAGGAAGTGAGACTGGCGATCGAGGGGCTTGCCCCTAAGAAGTCGCCAGGTCCGGATGGCTTAACATCCGAGTGGTACAGGACCTTTAAGGAGTTTTTAGCTCCACTCTTGACTGAGGGATTCAATGAGTGTCTCTCCTCAGGCACTCTGCCGAAGTCAATGAGGAGGTCCGCCCTGATTCTTCTGTCAAAGGGCAAAGATCCTAGCCGTATTGAGAATTGGAGGCCCATAGCGCTTCTCAATGCGGACAGGAAGCTTCTGGCTAAGATACTGTTTAATCGGTGTGTGAAGATTGCACCCCGACTCCTTTCGGAGGCCCAGCACTGCACTGTTCCAGGCCGAAACACCTTAAGTGCTGTCCTTAGTGTCAGGGAGGTAGTGGAGCGGAGTAGTGCAGGTCTCTGGAAGGGGTACTTGCTGTCCTTGGATCAGGCTAAAGCATTTGATTGGGTGAACCACGAGTACCTCTGGTCCGTCCTCCTGAGATATGGCTTACCGAGTACTTTTGTTAATTGGCTTAAGATCTTGTATGCAGGGGCAGAGAGTTTCCCACTGGTGAACGGGTGGTCTGGCCGCTCTTTCGAGGTGGGGTCCGGAGTCCGTCAGGTTTGTCCTTTGAGCCCGCTCTTATATGTGTTCGTGATCGATCCCTTCCTTAGGAGGGTGACTCGCGGACCATTGGCGGGAGTCGGGATGAGTCTGGCGGAGCCGGCTGTTACCCAGAGAGTGGTGGCGTATGCTGACGATGTCACTATTTTCGTCTCCTCGAGAGAGAGAGAGAGAGAGAGAGAGAGAGGAGGTCGTGTTGAATAGAGATGTCGTGAATTGTTCGGCGGCCAACAGTTCCCGGCTAATTTTGCATGTTCGCATTCGCATCGCCGGGCGAACACATGTGAAGTTCGATCCGCCCCCTATACTTTAACATTGCAGTAAACTTTGACCCTGTGAGTCAGAGTCAGCAGACACATTACAGCCAATCAACATTAGTCCCTCCCTTCCAGACCCTCCTACCTCTTGCACGGACGCCATTTTACCCTCATTCAGCATGCTGCAGACTTAGAAAGTGGAGGGTTAGAGAAGCTGCTCCTGCTGTATAGGGAAAGTGATAGCTAGGTTGCTGCTAGGTGGTGTATTCAGGGTCCAGTTTACTCCTAAAGCACTAGTGTAACATTTGCTTTAAGGACAGCACCCAAAAAAGCACCTGAAAGATATCAGTCCTGGTTGGGAGGGAACCGCTGGTTAAAAGGGGTACTCCAGAATCAAACGTAAGTTCCTTCAAGCAACTATCTACTACAGGATTCAAAGGGCTGAAAGATATGAGTCCGTTAGTCTTGCAACAGCTGGAGTCACCCTGGTTGGGAGGGAACCGCTGGTTGAAAGGGATACTCCAGAATCAAACTTAAGTTCCTTCATGCAACTAACTACTATAGTATTCAAAGGGCTGAAAGATATCAGTACGTGTGTTTTGCAACAGCTGTAGGTACCCTGGTTGGGGACCACTGCTTAAAAGGGGAACTCCGCTGGCAAGCTTTTTTTCTTTAAAGCAACTAACTATTACAGTATTCAAAGGGCTGAAATATATCAGTCCGTGTGTTTTGCAACAGCTGGAGGCACCCTGGTTGGGGACCACTGCATAAAAGAGGAACTCCGCTGGCAAGTTTTTTTGCTCATTGTCACACTAGTGAAAAACACATTTGGTGTGACAGTTGTGCAAATAAAAAAAAATACCTTTTTTGGCTGTTAAATAAAATCAGCCGTCACTGTTAGTTCACGTAACAGTTGCCATTTTCCCTCCCTGCAGGGTAAATTGTGTCACCCTAGTGCAAATCACATTAGGTGTGACAGTTGCACAAATAAAAAATAAAAAAACTTTTTTGGCTGTTAAATAAAATCAGCCATTGCTGATAGTTCACGTCACAGTTGCATTTTTCCTGCCTGCAGCGAAAATTGTGTCACCCTAGTGCAAATCACATTAGGTGTGACAGTTGCGCAAATTTAATAAGAAAACCTTTTTTGGCTGCTAAATAAAATCAGCCATCACTGTTAGTTCACGTCACAGTTGCCATTTTTTCTGCCTGCAGGGCAAATTGTGTCACCCTAGTGCAAATCACATTAGGTGCGACAGTTGTGCAAATAAAAAAAAAATACCTTTTTTGGCTGTTAAATAAAATCAGCCATCACTGTTAGTTCACGTCACAGTTGCTATTTTTCCTGCCTGCAGGGCAAATTGTGTCACCCTAGTGCAAATCACATTAGGTGCGAAAGTTGTGCAAATTAAATAAAAATACCTTTTTTGGGTGTTAAAAAAAATCAGTCGTCACTGTTAGTTCACGTCACAGTTGCCATTTTTCTTGCCTGCAGGGGCAAATTGTGTCACCCTAGTGCAAATCACATTAGGTGTGACACTTGTGTAAATTTAACCAAAAAAATTACAGGCAGAGGAAGGCCACCCCGCAGGGGCTGTCGTGGTGCTGGGATTCCCTTTGGCCCTAGAATGGCCAGTGTTCAGAGGCCACATACCCTGAACCCCCAAAGTTCTGAGGACTTAGTTGACTGGCTATCACAAGACACCCAATCTACTACTAAAGCTTCCACTCGGAACCTTGACCTCTAGCTTCGGGCACCTCTCATGCTACCACTTGCCTGCCTGCCACCACCACCAACACTAGCACCACAGCAGCTTTACTTGATCCATCAGAGGAGTTATTTACACATCAATTTGAAGACATGAGTGATGCACAACCATTATTGCCAGAGGATGTAGTTAACAGAGATATGTCTCAGTCAGGCAGCATTGCACACATGGACGTGTGATGATTATGTTGTACCCGCTGATGCTTCCTTTCTTGAGGTGTCAGATAGCGGTGAAGGTTTTGATGATGAAGATGTGTCTTTGGATGCCACGTGGGTGCCCGCTAGAAGAGAAGAAGAGGGGGAAAGTTCAGATGGGGAGGCACAGAGGAGGAGGAGATGAGTTAGAATCAGGGGGAGGTCGTCGCAAAGAGCTAGTGGCACAGTCAGACAGCATGCATCGGCACCCGGGGTCAGCCAGACGGGACGCCAATCAACGCATGCTGTTGCCACCACCAGAATGCCGTCATCGCAGAGCTCAGCAGTGTGGCATTTTATGTGTGTCTGCCTCTGACAACAGCGAGGCCATTTGCAACCTGTGCCAGAAGAAACTGAGTCATGGGAAGTCCAACACCCACCTAGGCACAACTGCTTTGCGAAGACACATGATGTCACATCACAAACGCCTAGGATCAACACGTCAGTACAAGCAGCACACAAAGTCAAAGCCGCCATCCTCCACCTGGTCCAGCATCTTCAGTCAGGTCAACCACTGCTGCCCTCCTTGCCCCCTCTCAACCATCCGCCTCTCCGTCTCTCGCCTTGAGCAGTTCCTGCTCATCTGCCCACAGTCAGGTGTCTGTCAGGGAGATGTTTGAGCGCAAGAAGACAATGTCTCAAAGTCACCCCCTAACCCGGCGTCTGACAGCTGGCTTGTCGGAACTGCTAGCCCGCCAGCTTTTACCATACAAGCTGGTGGAGTCTGAGGGCTTTAAAAAATTTGTAGCCATTGGGACACTGCAGTGGAAGGTACCAGGACGAATTTTTTTTGCACAAAAGGCAATCCCCAACCTTAACTCCATTGTGCAAAAGGAAATTATGGCATGTCTGGCACACAGTGAGCAAGGGTCCATCTGACCACTGATACCTGGTCTGCAAAGCATGGTCAGGGAAGGTATATCACCTACACTGCTCAATGAGTAAACCTGCCAAGCATGGAATGCGTGGCTCTGCAGAGGAGTTGGTAACACCGCCACGACTTGCAGGCAGGCCTGCTGCCACCTCCTCTACTCCTCCTACTCCATCCTCTTCCATAACATCCTTGGCCAAGTCGTCTTCCATTGCTGCGTCTTGCTCCACATCACCGGCACCCCCCAGCTCCCCAGGTGCTATTCCACATCCCGGTTATGGCAGTGTCACGCCATCTTGGGGTTCAGTTGCCTCAAAGCGGAGAGTCAAACCGCACCAGCGCTCCTGTCGGCCCTTAACGCACAGGTGGACCAGTGGCTGACTCCGCACCAACTGGAGATCGGCAAGGTGGTTTGTGACAACGGAACAAATTTGTTGGCGGCATTGAGATTGGGCAAGTTGACATATGTGCCGTGCATGGCACATGTGTGTAATCTGATTGTACAACTCTTTGTGCTCAAGTACTCAGGCTTACAGGATGTCCTGAAGCAGTCCAGGAAGATGTGTGGCCATTTCAGGTGTTCCTACATGGCCATGTCGCACTTGTCAGATATCCAGCGGCGAAACAACATGCCAGTGAGGCGCTTGATTTGCGACAGCCCGACACGTTGGAATTCAACACTCCTAATGTTCGACTGCCTGCTCCAACAAGAAAAAGCCGGGGTGCTAGGACTTCATCTGTGGAGCTGGGAATTTTTTGCCTCGTTACTGGAGGCTCATGCGCAATGCCTGTAGGCTCATGCGTCCTTTTGAGGAGGTGAAAAACCTGGTCAGTCGCACCAAAGGCACCATCAGCGACATCATACCGTTTGTTTTCTTCCTGAAGCGTGCCCTGCGAAGAGTGCTGGATCAGGCAGTAGATGAGCGTGAAGAGGAAGAATTGTGGACACCATCACCACTAGAAACAGCCTCATCAGCGTCGCTTGTTGGACCTGCGGCTATGCTGGAAGAGGATTGTGAGGAAGAGGAGTCAGAGGAGGAATGTGGCTTTGAAGAGGAGGAGGAAGACCAACCACAGCAGGCATCCCAGGGTGCTCCTTGTCACCTATCTGGTTCCTGTGGTGTTGTACGTGGCTGGGGGGAAGAAGATTATACCTTCCATGACATCACTGAGGACGAGGAACGGGACATGAGAAGCTCGGCATCCTTGTGCAAATGGGATCTTTCATGCTGTCGTGCCTGTTGAAGAACCCTCGTATAAAAGGATGAAGGAGAACGACCTGTACTGGGTGTCCACGCTACTAGACCCCTGGTATAAACATAAAGTGCCTGTCATGTTACCGCATTACAGCAAGGCGGAAAGGATTCAGCAGGTCCAAAATAAATTAAGAAGTATGCTGTACACAGCGTATAAGGGTCATGTCACAGCACAACAGGAATCTAACAGGGGAAGAGGTGAAAGTAATCCTCCTCCTCCTCCCACGAACATGCCGGCAAGGACAGGAAGCTGTACAGACATGCTGTTGATGGAGGACATGCAGAGCTTTTTAAGTCCTACACATCACCACAGCCCTTCGGGGTCCACCATCAGAGAACGACTTGACCGACAGGTAGCAGACTACCTGGCCTTAACCGCAGATATCGACACTCTGAGGAGCAATGAACCCCTTGACTACTGGGTGTGCCGGCTTGACCTGTGGCCTGAGCTATCCCAATTTGCGCTCAAACTTCTGGCCTGTCCCGCTTCAAGTGTCCTGTCAGAAAGGACCTTCAGTGCAGCAGGAGGTATTGTCACTGAGAAGAGAAGTCGCCTTGGTCAAAAAAGTCTGGATTACCTCACCTTTCTTAAGATGAATGAGGGATGGATCCCGAAAAGACTGGCACTGGGCGATACATTTGACTGAACAAGGCCTGATCAGATTACCTGCCTTGGCCTAAAAATGGTCCACACGCTGCTGTATTTGAACTCTGAATGCCGGATGACTTGCATGACTTATCCGCCACCAACTAGGGTTCAAGCCGCAATGTTTTAGGGCACTCTCTGCCTGGGAAAACAAACAGAAATTGGCTGCGACAATACCAAATTTTCCAGCCAGGTGTACATGCCTAATTTTTATGGCCTCTGCTGCTGTACTTGTTATGGTGGTGCAATTTTTATGGCCACTGCTACAGCTGCGACAATACCAAATTTTGCTTCAGATGCGGCTGCGACAATACCCGATTTTTCATCCATGTGTACATGCCTAATTTTTCTGGCTTCTGCTGCTGCAATTGTTATGGTGCTGCAATTTTTTTGGCCGCTGCTACAGAAGCGACTGCAACAATACCAAATTTTTCAGGCATGTGTACATGCCTAATTTTTCAGGTACTCTCTCTGCTGACATCTCTGTCCATTTCTGCAACCGTGTATATTAGATGTATGCTAAGGGTAGCATGGTGGCTCAGAGGTTAGCACTGCTGCCTTGCAGCGCTGGGGCCTCGTGTTCAAATCGCACTATATGCTGCCTCAAGGGGAGCTCTAACGATGTGCTGCCTAACATGGGGGAATCTATGTGCTGCCTAAAGGGGGAATCTAACTATGTGATGCCTAAAGGGGGATCTATGTGCTGCCTAAAGGGAGGCTCTAACTATGTGCTTCCTAATATGCGGGAATCTATGTGCTGTCTAAAGGGAGGAATCTAACTATGTGATGCCTAAAGGGGGGCTCTATGTGCTGCCTAAAGGGGGCTAAAGCAAGTTATTCCAAACCATTTAGGAATAATAGGTGATTTATGCCCTTTATGGATTAAAACCAGACTCTGCATCAACTATGTAATTTTCCATGGGAGTTTTGCCATGGATCCCACTCCGGCACGCCACAGTCCAGTTGTTAGTCCCCTTGAAACAACTTTTAAATCACTATTGTGGCAAGAAAGAGTCCCTGTGGGTTTTAAAATTCGCCTGCCCATTGAAGTCAATGGCGGTTCGCAAACTTTTGCGGACGTTCGCGGTTCGCAAACCGAAAATCTTATGTTCACGGCATCACTAGTGGTGATGTCGGAGGTGGACCGCTACTCGGAGGCATCTGGGTCTAAGATCAACCGGGATAAGTGTGAGAGTCTCTGGCTGGGAAGGGGGGATCCCACGTTTGATCTCCCGGACACCCTTCCAGGGCCCCAAGAATCAGCAAAAGTCTTAGGCATCACATTCGGCCAGGATGATTATCCCATCAAAAACTGGGATGGTAAGCTCCAGGATGCCACTCAGAAAGTGAACCAGTGGAAGGGTTGGTCTTTGACCCTTAGGGAAAGGGTACACCTTATCAAATCGTACCTGCTCCCATTGTTTATCTATCTGGGCAGTGTATGTATCTTGCCAGAGGCTTACTACACTAGGATCTACAGCCTGTTTTTCCAGATGTTATGGGGGAACAGGATGAACCTAGTCAAGAGGGTGGTTACGTACCGCACGAGGAGACTAGGGGGTTTATCTATGGTTAACCCAGTGGTGTTCTTAAGGAACACCTTATTGAAAGCCAACATCTCAAATCTCTGGTCAGAGAGGGCTTCTCCGTGGGTTCTCTCCTGCAGGGAATGCTTTCGGCCTTTCTTCCAGGAATGGGAGAGAGGAGGGCGAGTGAAGGACCTCCGTACGCCCCATGGATATCTTCCGGCTTACGCTACCCTGACTCTGAAGGTGATACGTCGGTGCGGTCTGGGAGTGTGGGAGATCAGGACCCAGTCAAGGCAGTTCCTTGACAAACGGATTCTGTTGACCCACTTCCAGAAGCCTCTGGCGCTCAGGGACTGCCCAGGTCGGGATCTGAGGGTGGGTTTGTATCTTTTAAACATGAAAAGGATCCCCCAGAAGTTTTGGGACTTGGTCTGGCGCTGCTTTCAGGGGAAGCTATGTGTAAGGGACAATTTGAAGTGTAGGAACTCTGATGATCAGGGATGTCCCCGAGAGGAGTGGGGGGACACGCTGGAAAGCATGGACCACTTCCTGCTTCATTGTCCCTTTAATATAGGGGTCTACAACCTGGTGGGCGCTTCCATCGGCTGGAGTCAACTTGCCGGCCTTACCTACCCGGAGTGGGCTTATGGGGCATTTAGGAACCCGGGTGTCCGAGACCGGGGCACTTTATTCTAAGTTAGCTTAGTGGTTAGGTACTACACGTGGAATGCACGGTGTTTAGTGTCCAACAAACAGAAAATCCTCTCCGAGGTGGAGGTCTGTAGGAATATCACTGGTGACCTCGGGAAGATCAGGTCTTTGGAGTATGGCAGTCTTGGTACCAGTAGGGCTTCTCTCCTATGGAGAGGTTTTTCTTTTGATGTGCCCTAGGTACTAGACCTTTTAGGTAGAGTACCTTTATTTTGGTTAGGGGCAGTGTTATAGGGATAGTGATAGGGTGAGAGCAGGGTCAGTTTTAATGGAGGGATAGAATTAGGGAAAATTGTAGGGGGGAGTTAGGGAAAGAGTTTAAAATAATTTTGATGTATCAAGTCTGCCATCCTTCTTCCTGGTGGTGGGCTAATGCATGTGCACGCTAGCTTTTTGTTTTGTTTTAAGCTGATATGGTATGAAGGGCTTACAGGCTACCAAACTTGGGCCTAAGGTGGTTTTGGTTCAGTGTGTATGTTAGTATGTATAAGTTTGTGTGTAAGTTGGTTGGGACGGGGTCATTGCGGTCCCAGAGCGGTGTGGCCCATGACAGGGCTTTTCCAGACAGAAGGCTGACTACGAAAGCCACCTTAGACCTTTCAGTAGGAAACTGGTCCGACATCATCTCCAAGTGCAGGGAACATTGCGAAAGAAAGCCACGGCAAAACTTAGAGTCCCCATTAAATTTGTCCGGCAAGGACAGGCGGAGGCTAGGAGTGGCCACTCGCTGCGGAAGGGGTGCAGGAGCTGGCGGAGGAGATGATTACTGCTGAAGTTGCGACTGAAGTTGCTGCACAATGGTGGACACTTCCGACAGCTGGTGGGTTAGATGGGCGATCTGTCGGGATTGCTGGGCGATCACCGTGGTGATATCAGAGATATAAGGCAGAGGAACCTCAGCGGGATCCATGGCCGGATCTACTGTCACGATGCCGGCTGGCAGGAGGTGGATCCTCTGTGCCAGAGAGGGATTGGCGTGGACCGTGCTAGTGGACCGGTTCTAAGTCACTACAGGTTTTCACCAGAGCCCGCCGCAAAGCGGGATGGTCTTGCTGCGGCGGTAGTGACCAGGTCGTATCCACTAGCAACGGCTCAACCTCTCTGGCTGCTGAAGATAGGCGCGGTACAAGGGAGTAGACAGAAGCAAGGTCGTACGTAGCAGAAGGTCGGGGCAGGCAGCAAGGTTCGTAGTCAGGGTGGATAGCAGAAGTTCTGGTACACAGGCTTTGGACACACAAAACGCTTTCACTAGGCACAAGGGCAACAAGATCCGGCAAGGGAGTGCATGGGAGGAGGTCAGATATAGTCAGGGACCAGGTGGAAGCCAATTAAGCTAATTGGGCCAGGCACCAATCATTGGTGCACTGGCCCTTTAAGTCTCAGGGAGCTGGCGCGCGCGCGCCCTAGAGAGCGGAGCCGCGCGCGCCAGCACATGACAGCAGGGGACGGGAACGGGTAAGTGACCTGGGATGCGATTCGCGAGCGGGCGCGTCCCGCTGTGCGAATCGCATCCCCGACGGCCATGACAGTGCAGCGCTCCCGGTCAGCGGGACCGACCGGGGCGCTGCGGAGAGAGAGACGCCGTACGCGCTCCGGGGAGGAGCGGGGACCCGGAGCGCTAGGCGTAACAAGCATCAAGCATATATATATATATATATATATATATATATATATATATATATATTTATATATATATATATATATATATATATATATATATATGTATAAAACATTTTATTTAAAATGAAAAAAATATTGTCTTGGTGTAACTGCTACATTATTATTTTTTTAGAGGAAACACAAAATATTTTAATGTAAACAAACATTTGTAACACATTTTGATTGGTCAGTGTTTCAATGTTCTACCATCTATTGCTGTAGCTACTTTCTCTGTCATTTTTTCCTTGGTGTAAGTTTGCGACTTAACAAACATGATTGCGCCCAAATTTGCGCCAAAACAAAAAGTCCCAATTAACAAATTCCTTAACAAGGCAAGATTTTAACTGAAATCACGACTAACACCGTCAATTCAGTGATAATGTTCTAAACCATTTGGCGCAACAAAAAAAGTAACATATAAAGAAAATAGCGACAAAACACAGTAATAAAAAGAAAAAACTGTGAAAGCCTTCATACATAGCCCTCAGTGTAGCTAAAATGTATGGGGCCAATGAAGCTTGTATGTGAAGGGTACTGGTATGAGAATATTGTGGCTGTCAGTCCTATAGAAGCACCATAGCCGGCAATGTTATTAGAGTATGTAACCATTCCATATAGTGATAGATAGACAGAGAAGCAGACAGACAGATGTGCAATATACACACTATAAAAAGCAGATAAGTAAAGATACAGGATTTTCCCAGCATGGAGAAAATGCTGCTGCAGACACAGTGAAACACATTTATCTTGGGGCCTGTTGTTCTGCCTGTCTCTGTAAGAATTGCTGAAGAAATGCCTGTACGGTGCCTCAAATTCCCTATAAAAATGTGGGGCCACGTCTGTCCCTTTTAGACAATAAAGTGTGAGAGGTTACCAGAGACCAACATGAGAAAGGCGTTGAATACAAATGTAGCACTTTCATCCACTTCAAAGACTGTCATAACTTCGGCTCTCCCACATGCAGGACTGAATACACAAACTTTTAGCTGTTTTTTGGGGAACAAAAGTAGATGAAGAAAATGACAAATTCTTCCTAGGATCCCTACAAATTGTGTATCTTCCTGCTTGTTTAGTATAATCCGTAATATTCTACTGTATGTTTATAATAATATTTAAATTTAAAGTGAAAACATTTAACATGAAACTCAACGTTTTGTTTTTTTACGTTGTAGGATCAATTTAGTCTCTGACCATTGACAGTATAGTTGTGACTGTAAATTCTGCAATTTGCTTATAGAAAAAAAAAGATAACTACAAGTTCCCAGAGTGTTTTTTTTTAGACCTTTCTATTCAGCCATTGTTTTGGACCATTCATTTAAATCAATGATAAAAAGGCAGGAGTGAGGTGGCTGCACACATAGTAGATCAGTGTTCTCCAAACAGTGGGCCTCCAGCTGTTGCAAAACTAAATCTCCCAGCATGCCAAAGGCTGTCCGTGCATGCATGGAGTTGTGGTTTTGCAACAGCTGGAGACACACTGTTTGCAGGGCCCTGATGGCTGCTCAGTAGCGGATAAGCAGCCCACTGCAGCCCGGCCGTGGCCACTTTAAAACAGTGACCAGCGGCGGGCCCTGACACTTCTCCTGCTTTTTCTAATTTTTCATATTTCCTTACATGGCCGCGGGTCTTGTGGGCTGTGTGGACAATATGACGAGTGATGTCTTCTGCCGGCTCCTCTGTGCGGCATCAGGGACATCACTCCTCATTTCCTGCAGCGCCGGCTGCTTAAGTTTAGCAGTCCGGCCGCGGCTGCAGGAAATGAGGAGTGATGTCCCTGACGCCATGCAGAGGAGCCGGTGTAGTGGAGACGTCACTCATCATATTATCCACACAGCCCACAAGACCCGCCGCATCACCTCAGCCTGCCGCGCGCGGCCAGGTAAGGAAATATGAAAAAAATTTAAAAAAGCAGGGGGAGAGGGGGGACCTAATGTGGGGGAACTATACTGCCAACCTAATGTGGGGGAACTACAACCTAATGTGGGGGGGAACTATACTGCCAACCTAATGTGGGGGAACTGCAACCTAATGTGGGGGAACTATACTGCCAACCCAATCTTCGGAAGCTATACTGGCAACCCAATGTGGGGGAACTATACAGCCAACCTAATGTGGGGGGAACTATACTGCCAACCTAATGTGGGGGGGTCTAATGTGGGGGAGCTATACTGCCTACCTAATGTGGGGGAACTATACTGCCAATCTAATATGGGGGGGTCTAATGTGGATGAACTATACTGCCTACATAATGTGGGGGAACTATACTGCCAAACTAATGTGGGGGAACTATACTGCCAACCTAATGTGGGGGAACTACAACCTAATGTGGGGGGGGGGGGGACGGGACTATACTGCCAACCTATAGTGGGGGAACTACAACCTAATGTGGGGGAACTATACTGCCAACCTAATGTGGGGGAACTATAACCTAATGTGGGTGAACTATACTGCCAACCTACTGTGGGGGGTCTAATGTGGGGGTACTATACTGCCTACCTATTGTGGGGGAACTATACTGCCAACCTAATGTGGGGGGGTCTAATGTGGGTGAACTATACTGCCAACCTAATGCGGGGGAACTATACTGCCAACCTAATGTGGGGGAACTACAACCTAATGTGGGGGAACTAAACTGCCAACCTAATGTGGGGGAACTATACTGCCAAACTAATGTGGAGGAACTACACTGCCAACCTAATGTGGGGGAACTATAACCTAATGTGGGGGAACTATACTGCCAACCTAATGTGGGGGATCTACAACCTAATGTGGGGGAACTATACTGCCAACCCAATCTTCGGAAGCTATACTGGCAACCTAATGTGGGGGAACTATACAGCCAACCTAATGTGGGGGGAACTATACTGCCAACCTAATGTGGGGGGGGGGTCTAATGTGGGGGAACTATACTGCCTACCTAATGTGGGGGAACTATACTGCCAACCTAATGTGGGGGGGGGGGTCTAATGTGGGTGAACTATACTTCCAACCTAATGTGGGGGAACTATACTGCCAACCTAATGTGGGGGAACTATACTGCCAAACTAATGCGGGGGAACTACAACCTAATGTGGGGGGAACTATACTGGCAACCTATAGTGGGGAACTACAACCTAATGTGGGGGAACTATACTGCCAACCTAATGTAGGGGAAGGAACTATAACCTAATGTGGGGGAACTATACTGCCAACTTAATGTGGGGGAACTACAACCTAATGTGGGTGAACTACACTGCCTACCTAATGTGGGGGAACTATACTGCCAACCTAATGTGGGGGAGCTAAACTGCCAACCGAATGTGGGGGGGACTATACTGCCAACCTAATGTGGGGGGAACTATACTGCCAACCTAACGTGGGGGGACTATACAGCCAACCTAATGTGGTGGAACTATACTGCCAACCTAATGTGGGGGAACTATACAAAAATCTAAAATTGTACTATTCTGATCCCCATAACTCTTTTTCTGTATATGGGGATGTAGGAGGGTCATTTTTTTTGCGCTTTGATTTGTAGTTTTTATTGGTACCATTTTTGTTTTGATGGGACATTTCAATTTTTTTTATGGTATTTGAAGTGACCAAAAATGTGCAAATCTGGTTAGTGGACTATTATGACTTTTGGGGCCCCTCTTTTGATTTTGCCTAGGGCCACGCTAAGCCTAAAACCAGCACTGACTGTTTGGAAACACTGTATTAGATATTAGCTCTAAAATGAATTTACATAAAAAAGTTGAATAACCTTGTAAATATATTATATAACTTACCGTATTTATCGGGGTATACCACGCACCGGCCTATAACACGCACCCTCATTTTACCAAGGATATTTGGGTAAAAAAAGTTTTTTACCCAAATATCCATGATAAAATGAGGGTGCGTGTGTGCGCGTGTATACCCCGATATACCCCCAGGAAAGGTAGGGGGAGAGAGGCCGTCGCTGCCCGCTTCTCTCCCCCTGCCTTTCCTGGGGTCTAGAGCGCTGCTGTCGGCCCTTTTCACTCCCTGGTTATCGGCGCCGCTGCCCGTTCTGTCCCCCTGACTATCGGTGCCGGCGCCGATAGCCAGGGGGAGAGAAGCGGCGCCGACAGCCAGGGGGAGAGAAGGGGCAGCGGCACCCATTGTCGGCGCCGCTGCCCCGTTGCCTCCCCCCATCCCCGGTGGCTGCTCCAGGCCTCCGTCGTGCGTCTTCAGCGTCGTTGCTATGCACGGCACGGCGCTCTTACGTCATGCGCCGCGCCGTTCAGCGCATAGCAATGACGCCGGGGACACACGACGGAGGCCTGGAGCAGCGCGGACCGATAAATACGGTATCTAACTTCTATACCTACTGCATTGGAGCAGCATTTATGTTACATAGTTACATAGTTAGTGAAATGTATCCACAGACCCATATTTTCCCAATGAGTGGAATTTTGGATGGTATACTGTACGTCAGGGTTGCAATTTTTTGGACAGTGCAGAATACTACACTATTCTATACATAGGCATCCAGTAAAATAAGTACAATGAATTTGGAAAGTCTTTAGACCCATTCCCTTTTTTCACATTTTATGTTGTGGCCTTGTGCTTAAATTAAAAAAAAAAAATTAAGCAAATGGTAACTGCCTTGGGGTGTAGTGTAGTTGGGGTATTGCTCCGGTATATGAGGGGTTAATTTGACCCCTGTCACTCGTGACGCCAGGGTGAGGGTTAATACGCTGAGGTAAATCTTCGGCCTATCGCCACCCTTCCCAGAAACGATAGGTGCGTGCTTAAATGAATGAAGGTCCACAAAAGAGATGAACTTGAACTTGCATAAACTTTACTGAGGTACTTGCGGTACATCAAATTAACAGCAACAGTCTTAGCAATACAGTCTCTATACAGCACGACAGTGATTGACAGATGCTGAGGACCATTGACTTATCCAAAGGACTATTAGAATTAGGATTTGTGCAGAAATCCGTCCCGATTTAGGGGTCTATATAGATCCGGTGATCTTGCGGAGTTAACAGGGATTGAGATAACTCACAGTTTTGTAAAGATGGCTGTTGCCGCAAGGCTTGGGCCTAGTCACTGCTGATGAGAGCTGCGCAGATCCTCCTCCATCAGCAGCCCACGAGGAAAGAGAGCGATTAATGGCCACCGCTCCCGCATCACATGACCCGCAGTTCCTGCGATGCCACAACAAAATAAGTACACTTTATTTACATATTTACACATTGAATTTGAATAAATTTAACTATTAAAGGGGTGACAAGGGGCTAACTATTGATGAGGACCCCACCGGTACCTAGGGACTCTGACTTTGGGGACCTCACCACAAGGTAACGGATGCAATCCGGTACCGGGACACCACAAACCCCCTTACTTAAAACAAGTCGACCCCGACGCCTGTCCCCTAAGGCAGAGGGACTAGGGCAGGTAGAACAGGATTGCTAACTAGACAAAATCTATATTCTGACAAAACTTTTATACATATTAGGTACTTTTAAACCTACTAGATATTTTTCTAGGCATTTTAAACATTTCTAATCCTACTAGACAATTATAAAGGCTTCCTGGACATTCTAAGCTTACTAAACAATTAGGCAGCTATCTGACATTTAGTGGTTAGCTCCTAAGACATTTTGTTTTAGCTCTCTTACACAATGTATGAGGCTAACTAGACATTAGTACAGCTCTCTATACACTTAGCTTCAAGCTGACTAAATATTTTGGAATCTCCCACATTCTTTTTATTTTTTGCCAACAATGAGTTACCTGTTAGTACACGAAAGGTATACTGGCTAGCCGGAAGCTATGTCACAGTAAGATTGGATTCTAGGGTCTATCGGCTACACGCTACTTACCCCTAGAGCACTTCAAAATAACCTACCTAGGTTACCTTTAGAACTACGTGTTTAATTCTATACTCGCAAGAGCACCTACTGGCCAGGTAGAGCATCTCACACACGTAATACAGAGAAGAGAAATATGAGTGTACCTAACAGTGGCAGGAATTGGGTATCAATAGGCTATAATTCCTAAGTGTTATTTGAATGTGAGATACATTTTTTTTTGTGTATGTACTGAAGTAAACTGAAGTAGTACATTTAAGTGAGTAGTCCAGAGTACTTAAAAGTTATAGGTAGGGCATTGAAGTAGGTTATCAAAGGTACTATGTGAGCAGGTACTGAATGTGAATCTTGGTACCTTAAGGGTAGTTTACGCTGTGTAGTCCTATGAGACCGCCACAACACCACCTCTGAATCATCAGGAGTCCCAAGAACTTCAGTCCCCGAGGGACCAGCTGGAGGGCTGGAAACAGAAGCAATATCTTCGGTTGGACTGGGAGGTTCTCTGAAGTCAGGGGAAAAAGGCGCATCAAGACTTGGAGCAACCACAGGAGTAGGACTGATGCTTGGTGTAGCAACCAATGGTGGTTGATGGGAAGTAACAGCTATTGGTAACTGGTTGAGTGGAATGGCTATTAGCACCTGACTGGGCGGCTGGCAGCTGGAGCTGGAAACGGTATACCCCAATACATGGTAGGCTGCTGAGATGGGAACAAAGGAACGTCCATAGTGGGGTGAATTCCTTCTCCCGGTACATATTCTCTCACTGGCCTTGCTGGAGGTGGAGTAGAAGGAATAGAAGGAGGTGGGCCAAGCATGTCTTCTTTCAGGCACACTTTTATTCTGTTTCTGTGGACCACCTGTGGCTCGAACCCTTTTTTCTGTATCTCATATACATCCGTTTCAGGGTAAGGGACTGCAGTAATGGTATATGGTTCAGTTTCCCACAATGAGTCCAATTTATGGGTTCTAGGGAACTTTCGGAGCCACACCTTATCTCCAAGCTGTAAGGGCTGAGCCGAAGCATGTTGATTATAAGCTTTCTGCTGGCGCTCATGAACTTCACCCATTTTCTTCTCAACAATGTTTTTGGCCTCCTCTATTCTTCATTGATGCTCCGACACCCAACCTTGGGAAACTTGAGGGGAATTGTTGAAAGGTGCCTGCAGCCCAAAGGTTCGATCCTTTGGCAATTGGCCGTGTCGGCCCATCATCAGGAAAAAGGGCGTATACCCTGTAGAACAGTGGACAGTGTTGTTGTAAATTTCTAGGAGTTCAGGCAACAACTGGGGCCACTCTTCGTGCTTTGAGACAGAGGCAGCTCTGAGCATTTGGATGAACACTTGATTGATCCTCTCGCAGAGCCCATTCCCTTGGGGAGGGTAGGCCGTCATCCGGAGCTTCTTGCAGTCATACAACTGGCAAAGTTCTTGGAACAACTGGGCTTCAAAGACGGTTCCCTGATCCGTGAGGACTGATTCGGGTCACCCCAGAGGTTAGATCCAATGCCGATAGAAGAGCTGAGCAGCCGTCTTGGCGGTTAGGTCCTTGACAGGGACCACGACCACCCATTTGGAGTAATGATCGACCATGGTCAGAGCATGACAGTAGCCCGATTGAGTGGGGGGCAACTTCACATGATCTAAGGCAACAATCTGGTTCGGCCTCTCCGTACAGATGGGATGTAAAGAGGCCCTTGCGTCCCTTCGGGGATTTTTGATAACATTGCACACGGAGCATTCGGCGCACCATTTCTCAACGTCTCCCCGCATCCCTATCCAGTAAAATCTTCTTCTGACGGTGGCTTCAGTCTTATGGACCCCGAAATGTCCGGACTGGTCATGATAGGCATTCAGGACCATGGCTGCATCTCTTCTGGGTACCACAATCTGATGTATGCAATCTCCGGAAACTGGGTCTAGGGAATTTCGGTAGACCAGCCCCTTGTGCAGAAACAGGTGATTCCTCTGCCGCCACAGCCGCTTCAATTCAAAGTCCCCTTGTGTCTTGTGCAGCCGAGTGGACACTTTCTTGTGGAGGCAAGAGTCTAAGAGTTCTCCGATAACCCGGCTTTCATCCTGAAGTGTCTTCCATGTGGATAAATATTCAGGGGCTTTGGGAGATTCAGGTCCGTCACCCTCCTGGGCAGTTAGAGCACTCTGGCTCATGAACCTTCGGTAGAAGGGAGGCATCTCCAGATCTTCCCACACATCTTCAGCAGGAGGTGCTTCCCCTGGGGCCATGCGAGAAAGTACATCCGCATTAACGTTAGTTTTTCCACTGCAGTACTTGATGCTGAAATCATAGTTGGCCAACCGAGAGGCCCAGCGCTGTTCAAGAGCTCCCAACTTAGCAGTGTTCAAATGGGCCAAGGGGTTGTTATCAGTGTAGACTGTGAAAGGAGTAGAAGCCAGATAGTCTTTAAACTTCTCAGTAATGGCCCAGACCAGGGCCAGGAGCTCCAGTTTGAGGGAGCCGTAGTTAGCATCATTCTTCTCGGCGCCTCAGAGATGTCGGCTGGAGTAGGCAATTACCCTCTCCTTGCCATCTTGCACCTGAGATAAGACTGCTCCCAGACCTTCGAAGCTAGCATCTGTATATAAATGGAACGGCAGGCTGTAGTCAGGATACGCCAAAATAGGGGGCTCCGTGAGGAGGTACTTCAGGGCTCGGAAGGCATCTTCTTGTTCTTCGGCCCACTGTACGGGTAGCCTCCCATTATAATTCTCCCGGGAAGTTCCTCTCAGTTACTCGGTCAAGGGCCCAGCAATTTGAGAAAAGTGGGGGATGAAGCGTCGGTAATAACCAGCAAATCCCAGGAAGCTTCGGACGTCTCACACTGTCCTGGGGGTAGGCCACTTTGTCCCACTGACGACATGTCCCAGATAGTGTACTTGCAGCTTTAACAAGTGACATTTGGAGGGTTTAACTTTGAGCTCAAGTTGGATAAGGACTTGGAAAACTTCTTTCAGGTGGTCCACGTGTTCCTGATATGTCCGGAAATAGACAATGACGTCATCTAGATACAACAGAACACTCTGGAAGTTAAGATGTCCTAAACATCGCTCCATTAAGCGTTGGAAAGTAGCCGGTGCATTGCACAGTCCAAAGGGCATACTTTTGAACTCGAAGAGTCCCATGGGGGTCACAAATGCTGTCTTCTCTCTATCCTCCTCCGCCATTGGCACCTGCCAGTAACCGCTCATCAAGTCCAGTGTGGAAAAGTAGGCGGTAGACCCCAGTGCAGTCAAGGATTCTTCAATACGGGGAAGAGGATAGGCATCCTTGTGAGTTATGCCGTTCAATTTCCGGTAATCTATGCAAAAGCGGATTGTCCCATCTTTTTTCTTCACCAGGACCAAAGGTGCGGCCCAAGGACACTGGCTTTCTTGGATAACATCAGCCTCTTTCATTTCCACGAGCATCTTCTTTATGGTCTGATACATTCCAGGAGCCACGGGGCGATGCCTCTCCTTAATGGGTGGACTGTCCCCAGTGAGAATCCGTTGTTTGATCATCGTGGTCGTTGGGCCACTTGTGACTTTGAGACCACATCTCTTACGTCTAAATGGTGCAGTTTAGCCACAGGGGTATACTTGAGTAGTCGGACGGCAACTTGAGAGAGATTAATGAGTCTTACCGGAACTTTCCCATTGCGTACTGTTACCAGGCTTCTAGCTGCTCGAACCAAGGGACAATCTTCCAGTATGATTGGTTCCAAGAGCGCTTGATAATCTTGATTTTTCACCCCGGGTCGGGCACAACACCAAATAACTGTTTCCGTCTGTGGCTGTAGACTAACGGCACGTATATCTTGGATCCTTACTCGACAGATTTCTCCTTGATGATTCACAAACTTCTGTTCTGCTTGGAGGATTTTGAGGTGGTGTTGGGCAGCTCGCCGGCCTGGAAGTGAGGGAGAGATGCATGCAGTGCACAGACAATATTATCAAAACAGTGCCTCATGATATTCATTCCTAAGATGAAGTCAGCTGTCCCTTCATCCCTAACATTGGTGACAATCACACCCTGCCTTTCTTACACATGCTCTCCCACCTTCACCGTGGGCTCCCAGTAGCCATGCCTGGGTACTGGTTTCCCGTTTCCTGCGATTGCTCTAAACTCTGCTTCCTTAGGTTCACACAACCTTTCTGGACCCCAATACTTATAGAAAACCCCCTGTGAAATAGTGGACACCTGAGACCCCGTATCTATCAGAGCTTGTAACCAGATACCTTCAACTATCACCTGTACATAAGGACAAGGAGCAACATACATAGACAGTCCTTTCTTGTCGCTGGTTAGTTCTGGACCTTCAGCAGCTACTCCTGGGGTGCGGTCCTCGACCCCAGGGGACGCCCGTTTAAAGCCCAGCATTGACTCTTCCAGTGTTCATTCTTGTTACAATAACTACAGACAGGTCTCTGACTTCCAGGTGGTCTCACAGGAGGGGTATTAGGTGGATCAGCAGGGCGGGGGTCAGGTTTCTTAGTTGGCGGTGTTGCAGATCTAGAAGGATTGGGCCGCACAGCCATTTCTTTAAAGGCCTTGGCTAACTGCTCAATGTCCTGCTTAATGTCTTGTAGGTCAGCTGTCCAAGGGCTAGAAGGAGGTGTTGGCAGGGCAGGCTGAGAAGGGACAGTTGGCTGGGGCGAGGGCCCCGGAGATTCTGTAGCAGGAACACTAGCCTCCTCTGTCTGGGGTCCTGATTCGATCACTTTAACCGCTAGTCTCTTAAAAGCTGGGAAAGCCATGTCGGGATTTTGCACGGCCAGCATCCTAAGTTGGGCTTTGTCCCATTTGTTCAGTGCCCCTTCTATAAAACGGTCCATCAGTACTCGGTTACCCTGATCTGGCGTGATGCCGTCCAACTTCTGTACCGCCTCTAATGCGCTCTGTAAAGCTACTGCATATGCCCTGAGAGTTTCACCTGGTTTCTGACGTCGTTCATATAATCTGATTCTTACCTCCGAGGGAGAATGAGATTCAAACACCTGAGAAAGTCCTTCAAAAATTTGTCCCACTGTGGCTTTGTCAGCCGCTGGCCAGGTGCGAAGTTCCTCCAAGGCGGGTCCCTGGAGCTGTCCCAGAAGTAACTGTATCTGTTGATGAGGTGGTAATGCATAAAATCCAAAGAGGCTGTAGAACTTTTCTTTAAAGTCTCTCAATGTAAAAGGGTCACCATTGTAGGTGGGAAGCACAGGATTCCCCAAGAAGACAGGTGCAGCAACAGGGGCTCCCAATACATAGGGAGAGACTGGAGGTGGACTTGCTGGATCCTGCTCCGCCTGTGATGAAGGTCTTGCTGGGATCACAGGGAGAGCACGTCTTTGTGAGGTAGAAAGTGTTGGTGAAGGCGGCAACACCCTTCTGACTAGGGGTGGAGACCCCATTGGTGGGGTCACTGGAGCATTGCCCCCTTGCAGCTCAGATGGGGACAGTGGCGTTGCAGGTTCTGACATCTTTGTATTTGGTATACTGGCCTTTTAAAAAAATCTTGAATTCCTAGGTCCCGACGAGATACGCAGTTGTTCTCTAATCTGGAACTTGAGAACGTAGATTTCAAATTTGAGAGCAGTGACTTGAAACTCAATAGCCTTTAGTTGAAATTTGAGTGTGTTGATCGGCAGCTGAAGTGACTCTATATAGGACTTCAATTTTGCTATCTGGTGTCTCAGAGTCCCGTACTGTTCTGGCTCCTTACAACTTCCAACCCGCTGCCGCACTCTGCCCCTTTTCCCGCGCTGAACTATCTCTCTTTTTTGGTCTCCGGCACTAGACTCCACCAAAATGGCCGCCGCGGCACCGAGGGCTTCAGTGGGCGGGGTCTCTGGATCACGTGCGCAGGAAGGCCCCGCGCTAACTTCAGCTCTTTCTCTCACAACTTGTAACTCCGCTGTACTCTTCGCCTCCCCCCTTACTTTACATGCGCACTTCTTCCACATAGCACTGTGCGCGCAACCCCTTACTCCGTAGTATAAATCACAGTACATGAATAAAGTATGTTACTTTCTGGGGGGGAGTACACTTTCACTAGTGGCAATAGTAGTAGGCACACACCCGAATCCTGTTCGTGCGACGCCAAAAAGGCTTTGTGGTAACTGCCTTGGGGTGTAGTGTAGTTGGGAGTTGGGGTGTTGCTTCGGTATATGAGGGGTTAATTTGACCCCTGTCACTCGTGACGCCAGGGTGAAGGTTAATACGCTGAGGTAAATCTTTGGCCTATCACCACCCTTCCCAGAAACGATAGGTGCATGTTTAAATGAATGAAGGTCCACAATAGAGATGAACTTGAACTTGCATAAACTTTACTGAGGTACTTGCGGTACATCCAATTAACAGCAGCAGTCTTAGCAATATAGTCTCTATACAGCACAGAAGTGATTGACAGATGCTGAGGACCATTGACTTATCCAAAGGACTATTAGAATTAGGATTTTTGCAGAGATCCGTCCGGATTTAGGGGTCTATTTAGGTCCGGTGATCTTGCGGAGCCTAGTCACTGCTCATGACAGCTGCGCAGATCCTCCTCCATCAGCAGCCCACGAGGAAAGAGAGATTAATGGCCGCCGCTCCCTTATATGGGCAGGGCCGTTTTGGATTGGTCCGTGTCAGCTGTCACTCACCGTTACAATGCATGGTGGGCGATCACCTGACTTCCTCCAAAGGTCCTTGAACCAGAAAACCATAGAGTTTTTGGAACGCATCACGTGACCCGCAGGTCTTGCGACTCCACAACAAGGTAAGTACACTTTATTTACATTTTTACACCACATTGAATTTGAATAAATTTAACTATTAAAGGGGTGACAAGGGGCTAACTATTGATGAGGACCCCACCGGTACATAGGGACTCCGACTTTGGGGACCTCACCACAAGGTAATGGATGCAATCCGGTACCGGGACACAACACAAGTTTTTCCAATCATTCTACACTTAGTACACCATAGGGACAAAGCAAAAACAGAATGTTTTAAAAACTAACTAAAATATTTTACTGACAAAAATATTCAGGCCCTGCAGGCTATGTTCACAAGGCTGAATTTAGGAATGGAATAGAACAGAAAAATTCCACTCGGAGACTCCGTTGCAGCAGAGTCCCATTGATTTTAATGGGATTCTGCTGCACTGTGCACACTGCGGAATCCTGATTTAGGCATCTGCAGAAAAAACTAACAGGTTCATTGTTTCTGCGGATTTTGCTCAGAAATGCATTGGTGTCTATTGAGATTGCGCATTTTTGAGTGGTCCTAGCGCCAACAGAACATGCAGATGTGTGGAATGTCCCCCCATGTTTTCCCGATGGACATTCCGCACATTTTTTGCCATGTGAACACAGCCTTAGTTGAAGCACCTTTGGCAGCGATTACTGCTCTCAATGGTTCTTGCTGTGGCCAGTGATTGGCTGAGCCAACAGGTCCTATTTTAAGAATTTGTCTCTCAAGCAGCAAGAAGAGGGAAGATTGGGGGACCAGAAGGAGGATAATGGGAGATGTGGGGAACTGGAGCTAGTTAAAGGGGTACTCCGGTGGGAAACATATTTTTTTTTTACATCAACTGGTGCCAGAAAGTTAAACAGATTTGTACATTACTTCTGTTTAAAAATCTTAAGCTTTCCAGTACTTATTAGCTGCTGTATTCTCCAGAGCAGTAACAAATCCCCAAAGCAAACCTATTCCTGATAAAGACAGAGGTGTTAGCAGAGAGCACTGTAGTCAGACTCAAAAGAATTCCAGAAAGAAATACAACTTCCTCTGTAGTATATAGCAGCTGATAAGAAATGGAAGGATTAAGATTTTTAAATAGAAGTAATTTACAAATCTGTTTAACTTTCTGGCACCAGTTGATTTAAAAAATATTGATTTCCACCGGAGTACCCCTTTAGGCTAGGTTTCCACTTGGTTTTTTTTCTGGCAGTTTTTGGAAAACTGCCACTGCGGTTTTTGAGCCAAATTCAGAAGTGGATCCATAAGGGAGGAGAAGTGTAAGTCCTTCCTTTATATGTCCTATTCCTTTTGAATACATTTCTGGCTTTGGCTCAAAAACTGCACTGGCAGTATTCCAAAAACTGAAAGAAAAGAAACCAAGTGGAAACCTAGCCTTAAGGTTTTTTTTATTCTCTTCTATTTATAAAAAATAGATGGAAATTCACTTTCGTAATTTCCACCTTTTAAAAATCATAACCCTTTAAATTTTGCACCTAATAAGGAAGGGGTTAATGTGTGTGTTTTTAAACTTTTTTTTTTTACACTTTTAGTCCACTTAGGGAACTTTTAGGAGGAATCATTTGATTCCTCATATGGATCAATGTGGTTCCATAGAACGACATTGATCTGTGTGCTCTGCGCTCGATTGGTAAAGCCTGGTCCTGCCAGGCTTTATCATTCTGAGCACAGGAGCCGGCACTACAGGAGAGGTAAGCCCTCAGGCAACCTCAGCAGTGGATCCCCCCCCCCGTGATCGCACTGAGGGGGGGTGATCCACTCCACTGGACCACCATGGACGGGATAAATGCACCTTTAGACGCCGCTGTCAAATTTGACAGCAGAGATCTAAAGGGTTAATAGCCGGCCCTGGCGATTGCCGCATGTCGGCTATTAATGCCGGCCCCCAGCTACAGGAATCAGCTGGGGGCTGGTTGGTATGACCCGGGGAGTTGTAGTTTTGCAACAGCTGGAGGCACCCTGGTTGGGAAACACTGCAGTAGACAGTCCCCTTCACTTACCAGGTGACTACATCCAGCAGTGCACCACATTTCATCGACGATGCTGCTGCTGTAGGAGGCAGAGGCAAAAGACCCCGCGCAGCTCCACCAGATGACGAGCGGTGCGCGGCCATACAGAAACGGCGGCCGCGTAATGACGTAGAGCTTAGTGACGTCCCCTTGCTGTGATTTTGGGAATGTCATTACGCAGCCACCATATCTGTACGGCCGTGCACCGCTCGTAAGCTGGGGGAGGAGCCTCTGCGCAGCAGTGAAAGGTATTTCATCTGGACACGCCAGGTCGGCACAATGAATCAAAGCCAGAGGCAGAGCGGCTTGCAGCGGCGGGCCCGGGCGACTTGCTGGCAGCGGCGGGCCCGGGACCTGTTGCTGTAGCATAACATAGCATAGCATAGTATAGTATAGTGAAGTGGCAGGGGGGCCGCGCGGGCCCCCCCGGGCTACGGGCCCAGTCGCGATTGCGACCCTTGCGACCACTATAGCTACGCCACTGTCAGTAATTGTATGTTTGTTTTTATACTATCTACTGTGTTAAACTGGAATACTTGAGCTCAAGGATTTGCCTTGAAGATTGGATTTGGGTATTTTTTTTATTGTATTCGCAGTTTTATAATAAAAAATTGACCCAGGTGCTTTAACACTATGCTCAGATGAGGTAAATGGTCTTTAACATTCTCCATTAAAAGACCTACGGTACATCTTCCAAATATATGAAGACTGTTTTAATTGCCCAGGCACTACTCCACGAGATGTTCTCAGGGCATTAATAAGGCAGAAAATGCATCCTATTATCTCTCTGGGTCTTTTACAGGCACCTGCCAGTAATCCATACAAAGCATAGGCTGACACTTTTCTGTACACACATTGGAGCAGTCTACTCCCTTTTTACAAGCCTCCTTGCTGATACATTTCCTACATGATGCCTGAAGACAGGTCTTACTCAATGGATAGATTGGCTATAGTTGACAGATATTGGGGCAATGATATTGTATGTGGGCTGTTGTGGAGATTGTATGTCAAAGCTGCTTGGTAGATCCACGCATACTAGAAGCTGAGACGCATAGTTTTTTTGTTTGTTTTTTACAGGTGAAAACTGTTGTATCATCTGGAGAATACGAGAGGTTTCCATTATTTTGACTGGGACATAACAAAAGACAACTAGAAGCTTCCTTCTTTCTGTCCTTTTCTTGGTCAAAGAAAAACATGTTATAGGGAATTTGAGCTGCAGACACTGCTGGATAGCTGTATAAACTATACCAGGGGTCTAGTTCTGGAAAAAAAAGTGTGGGTACTCACCCAAGATTCCCACTCAAGGTCTGGTCCTGCAGGACTCCTGCTAATGGGAACATTGTTCTGCTGGAAAGTTCCTTCAGGACTTGAGCCTTGAACTATACATTTCTGGAGCTGATGGTGGTTGATAAACTTATACATTTTTTTTTTTTTTCTCAGCCAAGTGTTAAGGAGGCGGAGCTTAGCTGCTCAAGTGCCGCTGTTGGCTTCTATGCCGTAAAAGTTGGGGAAATTGGGGAAAAGGGATGTTGCAGTAAGCCAAGCTAGTATGTCAATCAAAGATGGGCTGGGAGTGGCATGCCAGGCTATGGCATTTCAGTTGCTCAGCCCAAATTCTTTGACACTTGGCTGGGAAATAAAAAGGTGATTTTATAAGTTTGCCAACCGCCAACCGCCATCACCTCCAGGAAAGGTATAATTTGCTTTTATACCCTAACAGCTATCCAATGGTGTCTGCAGCTCATAGCAGCAAATGGAGCTGACAGATTCCCTTTAAATTAGATTTCACTTGAAGGATTTTTCTTAAGTGCTTTGTTCCAGTCTTCGATTTTTACTGTACATCAAAAGATTATTTTATATTGTGTATTATTTCTCTCTGTACCAGGAACCTGAGTAGAATCTATCAGAAGCAAATCAGCTGAGACAAAGCAATGTATTGATTCAGGCAGACAGTGTAGGTGTAATGTTAAGATTTGTTTCTTCTCAGAGCTCATTGTTGCACTTTCCCAGGAGGACAAACATCACGGTCTCTGCTGGCTTTCCTTTACTGGTCATTTTTTACTTTATACTTATATGTGGCCTTTTGAATATAGTACATTCAGTTTGCAGCCAGCTTCTAGGTCAGATTCTCCTCATTTTGTGTTTCCTCCTAGTAATACGTGCTGGATGTGTCTTAAAGGGGTACTCTGGTGATTTTTTTTAAATCAACTGGTGCCAGAGAGTTAAACAGATTTGTAAATTGCTTCTATTTAAAAATCTTAATCATTCCAGTACTTATCAGCTGCTGTATGCTCCACAGGAAGTTCTTTTCTATTTAAATGTATTTTCTGTCTGACTACAGTGCTCTCTGCTGACACCTCTGTCCATGTCAGGAATTGTCCGGAGCAGGATAGGTTTGCTATGGGGATTTTCTCATGCTCTGGACAGTTCCTAAATGGACAGAGGTGTCAGCAGAGAGCACTGTGGTCAGACAGTAAAGAAATTTAATAAGAAAATAACTTCCTCTGTAGTATACAGCAGCTGATAAGTACTGGAAGGATTAAGATTTTTAAATAGAAGTAATTTAAAAATCTGTTTAACTTTCTGGCAGCAGTTGATTTAAAAAAAAAAAAAAAAAAAAACTTTAAAGGGGTACTCCGGTGGAAAACATTTTTTTTTTTTTTGTCTTTTTAAGTCAACTGGCTCCAGAAAGTTAAACACATTTGTAAATTACTATAAAAAATTTTTAGCAGCTGTATACCACAGAGGAAATTCTTTTCTTTTTGGATTTATTTACTGTCTGACCACAGTGCTCTCTGCTGACACCTCTGTCCATGTCAGGAACTGTCCAGAGCAGGAGAAAATCCACATAGAAAACCTATGCTGCTCTCGACAGTTCCTGACACGGACAGAGGCAGAGGGCACTGTGGACAGACATAAAAGAAATTCAAAAAGAAAATAATTTCCTCTGTAGTATACAGCTGCTAAGTGCTGGAAGGATTACAATTTTTTTATAGAAGTATTTTACAAATCTGTTAAACTTTCTGGCACCAGTTCATTTAAAAAAAAAAATGTGGCAGACCTGTGATTGGTCCAGACCTCCTAGCCAATCACAGCTTCCAGAAGGAAATATGAAGTTACAGTGCCATAACTTCATTTTCCCTGCTGGGAATCCAGGGAGTGGAGCACAAGCCGCTTTCCTGGCTTCCTTGTCACCTGCCCGCACTGCAGGACTGCAACTCCCAGCATATCCTTATTGTAAGGTCATGTTGGGAGTTGTAGTGGAGCGGCACAAGCGGGCAGGTGACAAGTTTGTCACCTGCCCGCACATCTCCTGCCCGCGCTGCAGGACTACAACTCCCAGCATGCCCTTACAATAAGGACATGCTGGGAATTGTAGTCCTCCAGTGGGGGCGGTTGACAAGCTTGTCACCTGCCCCTGCTGCACGACTACAACTCCCAGCACGCCCATACAGTAAGGACATGCTGGGAATTGTAGTCCTGCGACAGGGGCAGGTGACAAGCTTGTCAACCTCTGGAACATCTCTTGCCCGAGCCACACGACTAAAACTTCCAGCATTTCCTTACTGCAAGGGCATACTGGGAGTTGTAGTCATGCGGCAAGGGGGCGGCAGGAGATGTGCGAGTGGGTGACAATAAATGTACTAACCTATTTTCTGTGTTTTTGATGGACTTTCGGATTTGATGGACTACTACGATGACCAGCGTTTTTGCATTTTTTTTAAGTAAATAAAAGGGCTTGTGGGGGAGTGTTTTAAATTTTTTATTTTTTTTTAAACGTGTTGTGTTCTTAAAAAAATTTTGTTTACAGGCTTAGGCTGCTTTCACACTATAAAGTTGTTCCGTGTAGTGGAAGCAGTTTCATAGACGGAATCCATTACTAAGCCGCGGCTTCGCGTTAGCCACAAAAACAGCTAGCGCTAACCCCCAATTATTACTCCGGTACCCACCGCCACAGGGGTACCAGGAATAGCAGGTACCAACAGGCCTGAAGTGTCAAAAATGGCGCTCCTGGGCCTAGGAGATAACAGGCTGGCGTTATATAGGTTGGGGAGGGCCAGTAACAATGGTCCTCTCCCACCGTGGGAAAGCCACACTGTTGCTGCTTGGTTGGTATCTGGCTGAGAATAAAAATAGGGGGAACCCTATGCGTTTTTTTTTCTTTTATATTTAATTAGATATACAAAAAACATGTGGGGTTCCCCCTATTTTCATTCTCACCCAGATACCAACAAAGCAGCAACAACCTGATGTTACCACGGTGGGCGATGACCATTGTTACTGGCCCTACCCAGCCTAAATAAGGCCAGCCTGTTACCGCCTAGGCCCAGAAGCACCGTTTTTGAAGCTCCAGGCATGTTGGTACCAGCTCTTTCTGGCACCCCTCCGTCTATAAGATGGCTTCAACTACTAAGCCTGTAAAGTAAATTTAAAAAAAAATTTAAAACACAACATGTTTTTAAAACTTTTATTTAAAAAAAAAATCCCTCACAAGCTCTCGGTAACCATTTTATTAATATAAATAAATACATAAAAGCTGGTCATGGTAGTTCACCAAATCTGAAATAGTTCACAGGATACACGGATCTGGAATGAGAAGGAAAAAAAAAAGGGGTTAGTACATTTAGGGGGAAAAGTGGTAGAAAAAATGTAACAAACACACATAAAAATACAATTTTTTTTGTATATATATATATATATATATATATATATATATATATATATACACATATATATATATTGCACATTTTTTTCTACAACTGCGTGTTCTGAAGTCATTTATTGTTTTTTTGCTTATGTGCGCTAAAAAAATTGTATTCTAGAGTGATTTATTGTTTTTTACTTATGTGAGCCAAATTTATCTACCCACTGTGATAGTATATAAAGATAATATTTATATAGATAAATATGTCATACATAAGCAAAACCAAAGCAAGAAAAAAATGACTACAGAACTCTCTTACCAAAGCAACAATGCGACAATGATAAATGTCCTTCTATATCTATTCAAAATTTCAATATTAGGTCTTTGATTCCTTCCGACCCATGAAGAACTACAGGTCTAGAACTGACACCCACTGTTAATAACTGACATCAGAGATTACATGTCATTATACTGTTAAGATTTCACAATCAATAGCTATTGTGACATCTAAACAGTATTTGAATGCATTGTTGGTGGTCTATTGTACTGATCAGCACCACCAAATCTAATGGTGGGGGGGGGGGGAGGGGGTCAACCGGTTTTCATTGCAGCCCAAGGCTGCTGCTAGGTCTTGGTGCCTGCTGTTACTGATCTGATGATTCTTATTCAATTTAGCCGATTCGATTAAGTTTCTGAAAAACATTTGGATCGGTCCAAATTTATTTGTGGCAAATCGCTATTAAAAACGGCTATTTCTGGCCTACAGAGAGCCTCAATAGGGGTGTAGAGCACTTTGCCTTGCTGTAACACGCATAGGGTGGGTGCTGTGTTAGTGAAATAATATTGTTATTCAATATGAAATGCAGATTACAGGCATCTATTAGAATCACTGCCGCAGAGCATCTAGATGTGGCAGCAGGGAGACCATTTGGCGTCAAAATTGAAGAGAATAAAGAGAATGTTTATGTAATTTTTATTTAATAAGAGTAGCCATTCTGGTGAGCATCGAGCTGGCGGTCCTCTGCCAGGTGAGATACCACCTGTTGCAGCCTCCTGACTGGGAAAGTGCGAATGTTTAATTTTAAATTTAAGATTTAATAATAAAATGTGTGGTTACAAAATACCAAATCCAACAAGGAGTCACATGTCACATGGCTGCACAATGACAGAGCCTAGAGGTGGCAGCAGCATGAGGAGACCACAATCTGGCAGAATGACACAGCCTGGAATTGGCAGCAGCGTGAGGAGACCGTAGGGCCTCATAATCCCTAAGATAAAAAGAAGTATTTTCAAATTTAAATTTAAGATTTATGGTAGCTAGTGCTACCATAAAAATGTTTAGGTAATGTCCCAGCAGCATGAGGAGACCATATAGTGGCTGAATGACATAGCCTGGAGTTGGCGGCAGCATGAGGAGACCATAGGGCCTCACAATCCCTAAGAAAAAAATATTAATTTTCAAATTTAAATTGAAGATTTAGGGTAGCTAGAGCTACCATAAAAATGTTTAGGAAATGTTCCACAAGCATGAGGAGACCATATAGTGGCTGAATGACACAGCCTTGAGCTGGCAGCAGCATGAGGAGACCATATAATGGCTGAATGACACGACCTGGAGTTGTTGGCAGCATGAGGAGGAGACCATAGAGCCTCACAATCCCTAAAATTAAAATATGCATTTTCAAATTGAAATTGAAGATTTATGGTAGCTAGTGCTACCATAAAAATGTTTAGGTAATGTCCCAGCAGCATGAGGAGACCATATAGAGGCTGAATGACAGCCTGGAGTTGGCGGCAGCATGAGGAGACCATAGGGCCTCACAATCCCTAAGAAAAAAAGATGAATTTTCAAATTTAAGTGGAAGATTTATGGTAGCTAATACTACCATAAAAATGTTTTGCGCAATGTCCCAGCAGCATGAGGAGACCATATAGTGGCCGAATGACACGGCCTGGAGTTGGCGGCAGTATGAGGAGGAGACCATAGAGCTTTACAATACCTAAAATTAAAATATGAATTTTCAAATTTAAATTGAAGATTTATGGTAGCTGGAGTTGGCGGCAGCATGAGGAGACCATAGGGCCTCACAATCCCTAAGAAAAAAAGATGAATTTTCAAATTTAAGTGGAAGATTTATGGTAGCTAATGCTACCACAAAAATGTTTAGGTAATGTCCCTAGCAGCATGAGGAGACCATATAGTGGCTAAATGACACAGCCTGGAGCTGGCGGCAGCATGAGGAGACCATATAGTGGCTGAATGACACAGTCTGGTGTTTGCGGCAGCATGAGGAGACCACATTGTGGTACAATGACATAGCCTGGAGGTGGCAGAAGCATGAGGAGACCAAATAGTGGCTGAATAACACAGCCTGGAGTTGGTGACAGCATGAGGAGACAATAGGGCTTCACAATCCTGAAGATTAAAAGATTCATTTTAAATTTAAGTTTTGTGGTAGCTACTTCTAATTAAAAAAAAAATTAGAGTAATGTACAAGCAGCATGAGGAGACCGTATAGTGGCTGAATGACACAGCCTGGAGCTGGCGGCAGCATGAGGAGACCATATAGTGGCTGAATGACACAGCCTGGAGTTGGCGACAGCATGAGGAAACAATAGGGCTTCACAATCTTGGAGACTAAAAGATAAATTTTCAATTTTAAATTGAAGTTTTATGCTAGCTAGTGCTACCTTAAAAATATTTATGTAATGTACAAGCAGCATGAGGAGACCATATAGTGGCTGAATGACAGAGCCTGGAGTCTGTTTAGATTCATCCGTTTTCCTGTCTGGTGTTTTGAACTCTATTTGTTTATTCGTTCTTTATTCAGATCTTTGGAGTTTTTGTACATGCACTGATCTCAAAATACATGATCACTTGACTAGTGTTTTACTCTGTGCTTTACCATAGGTCTATAGTGTCCTTGTCACGATGCCGGCTGGCAGGAGGTGGATCCTCTGTGCCAGAGAGGGATTGGCGTGGACCGTGCTAGTGGACCGGTTCTAAGTCACTACTGGTATTCACCAGAGCCCGCCGCAAAGCGGGATGGTCTTGCTGCGGCGGTAGTGACCAGGTCGTATCCACTAGCAACGGCTCAACCTCTCTGACTACTGAAGATAGGCGCGGTACAAGGGAGTAGACAGAAGCAAGGTCGGACGTAGCAGAAGGTCGGGGCAGGCAGCAAGGATCGTAGTCAGGGGCAACGGCAGGAGGTCTGGAACACAGGCTAGGAACACACAAGGGAAACGCTTTCACTGGCACAATGGCAACAAGATCCGGCGAGGGAGTGCAGGGGAAGTGAGGTATACATAGGGAGTGCACAGGTGAACACACTGATTAGAACCACTGCGCCAATCAGCGGCGCAGTGGCCCTTTAAATCGCAGAGACCCGGCGCGCACGCGCGCCCTAGGGAGCGGGGCCGCGCGCGCCGGGACAGGACCGACGGAGAGCGAGTCAGGTACGGGAGCCGGGGTGCGCATCGCGAGCGGGCGCCACCCGCATCGCGAATCGCATCCCGGCTGGAGGCGGTATCGCAGCGCACCCGGTCAGTGGATCTGACCGGGGCGCTGCGGGAGCGAGAGTGTAGCGAGCGCTCCGGGGAGGAGCGGGAACCCGGAGCGCCCGGCGTAACAGTACCCCCCCCCTTGGGTCTCCCCCTCTTCTTGGAGCCTGAGAACCTGAGGACCAGACTTTTGTCTAGGATATTGTCCTCAGGTTCCCAGGATCTCTCTTCAGGACCACAGCCCTCCCAATCGACCAAAAAAAAGGTTTTCCCTCTGACCTTCTTGGAGGCCAGTATCTCCTTTACGGAGAAGATGTCCGAAGAGCCGGAAACAGGAGTGGGAGAAACAAGTTTGGGAGAGAAACGGTTGATGATGAGTGGTTTAAGAAGAGAAACGTGAAAGGCATTAGGAATACGAAGAGAAGGAGGAAGAAGAAGTTTGTAAGAGACAGGATTAATCTGGCACAAAATTTTGAAAGGACCAAGATAGCGTGGTCCCAATTTGTAGCTGGGAACACGGAAGCGGACATATTTAGCTGAGAGCCATACCTTGTCTCCGGGAGAAAAAATGGGGGGAGCTCTTCTTTTCTTATCAGCAAACTTCTTCATGCGTGATGAAGCCTGTAAGAGAGAATTTTGGGTCTCTTTCCATATGGTGGAAAGATCACGAGATATTTCATCCACAGCGGGTACACAAGAGGGCAAGGGAGTAGGGAGGGGGGGAAGAGGGTGACGGCCGTACACCACGAAAAATGGGGATTTGGAAGAAGATTCAGAAACTCTGAAGTTATACGAGAATTCGGCCCATAGTAGAAGATCTGCCCAGTCATCCTGGCGGGAGGAAACAAAATGCCGTAAATAATCACCCAGGACCTGGTTAATTCTTTCTACTTGCCCATTGGATTGAGGATGATAAGCAGAAGAAAAGTTTAATTTAATCTTGAGTTGTTTACAGAGAGCCCTCCAGAATTTAGACACGAATTGGACGCCTCTATCCGAGACGATCTGCGTGGGCAACCCGTGAAGACGAAAAATGTGTACAAAAAATTGTTTTGCCAACTGAGGCGCAGAAGGAAGACCAGGAAGAGGGATGAAATGTGCCATCTTGGAGAATCGATCAACGACCACCCAAACAACAGTGTTGCCACGGGATGAGGGTAAGTCTGTAATAAAGTCCATACCAATCAGAGACCAAGGCTGTTCGGGAACAGGCAGAGGATGAAGAAGACCAGCGGGCTTCTGGCGAGGAGTCTTATCCCGGGCACAGACAGTGCAGGCTCGCACAAAATCCACAACATCCGTCTCCAGAGTCGGCCACCAATAGAAACGAGAGATGAGTTGCACGGATTTCTTGATGCCCGCATGACCTGCGAGATGGGAGGAGTGACCCCACTTGAGGATTCCGAGGCGTTGGCGTGGGGAGACGAAGGTCTTCCCTGGAGGAGTTTGCCTGATGGAGGCTGGAGAAGTGGAGATCAGGCAGTCAGGAGGAATGATGTGTTGCGGAGAGAGCTCTACTTCCGAGGCATCCGAGGAACGAGAGAGAGCATCGGCCCTAATGTTCTTATCGGCAGGCCGAAAGTGAATTTCAAAATTAAATCGGGCAAAGAACAGAGACCACCTGGCCTGGCGAGGATTCAGCCGTTGGGCAGACTGGAGATAGGAGAGGTTCTTGTGATCGGTGTAAATAATAACTGGAAATCTTGATCCCTCCAGCAGATGCCTCCATTCCTCAAGTGCTAATTTAATGGCTAGTAGCTCTCGATCCCAGATGGAGTAGTTCCTCTCCGCCGGAGAGAAGGTCTTAGAAAAAAAACCACAAGTAACAGCATGCCCGGAAGAATTTTTTTGTAGAAGGACCGCTCCAGCTCCTACTGAGGAGGCATCAACCTCCAATAGGAAGGGTTTAGATGGGTCAGGTCTGGAGAGCACGGGAGCTGAAGAAAAGGCAGACTTGAGCTGTTTAAAGGCGTCTTCCGCTTGAGGAGGCCATGACTTAGGATTGGCATTCTTTTTGGTTAAAGCCACGATAGGAGCCACAATGGTGGAAAAATGTGGAATAAATTGTCTGTAATAATTGGCGAACCCCAAAAAACGTTGGATAGCACGGAGTCCGGAGGGGCGTGGCCAATCTAAGACGGCAGATAGTTTGTCTGGATCCATTTGTAGTCCCTGGCCAGAGACCAAGTATCCTAGGAAAGGAAGAGATTGACATTCAAACAGACATTTCTCCATTTTGGCATAAAGTTGATTGTCACGAAGTCTCTGAAGAACCATGCGGACATGCTGGCGGTGTTCTTCTAGGTTGGCAGAAAAAATCAGGATATCGTCCAGATACACAACAACACAGGAATATAAGAGATCACGAAAAATTTCATTAACAAAGTCTTGGAAGACGGCAGGGGCGTTGCACAGGCCAAAGGGCATGACCAGATACTCAAAGTGTCCATCTCTAGTGTTAAATGCCGTTTTCCATTCATCCCCCTCTCTGATGCGGATGAGATTATAAGCACCTCTTAAGTCCAGTTTGGTAAAGATGTGGGCACCTTGGAGGCGATCAAAGAGTTCAGAGATGAGAGGTAGAGGGTAGCGGTTCTTTACCGTGATTTTATTAAGACCGCGGTAGTCAATGCAAGGACGTAGGGAGCCATCTTTTTTGGACACAAAGAAAAATCCGGCTCCGGCAGGAGAGGAGGATTTGCGGATAAAGCCCTTTTTTAAATTTTCCTGACTGTACTCAGACATAGCAAGAGTCTCTGGGGCAGAGAGAGGATAAATTCTGCCCCGGGGTGGAGTAGTGCCCGGGAGGAGGTCAATAGGACAGTCATAAGGCCTGTGAGGAGGTAGAGTCTCAGCTTGTTTTTTGCAAAAAACATCCGCAAAGTCCATATAGGCCTTAGGGAGACCGGTTACAGGGGGAACCACAGGGTCACGGCAAGGAGTACTGGTAACCGGTTTAAGGCAGTCCTTGAAACAAGAGGGACCCCAACTCTTGATCTCCCCTGTGGACCAATCCAGGGTTGGGGAATGGTGTTGAAGCCAGGGTAGTCCAAGGAGAATTTCGGAAGTGCAATTGGAGAGGACCAAAAACTCAATTTTTTCGTGGTGAGGTCCGATGCACATTAGGAGGGGTTCCGTGCGGTAACGCACGGCACAGTCCAATCTTTCATTGTTAACGCAATTGATGTAGAGAGGTCTGGCGAGACTGGTCACTGCGATGTTGAACCTGTTGATGAGAGAGGACAAAATAAAGTTTCCTGCAGATCCGGAGTCCAAGAAGGCCTTAGTGGAGAAGGAGAAGGTAGAGGCAGATATCCGCACAGGCACAGTAAGACGTGGAGAAGCAGAGTTGACATCAAGGACTGTTTCACCTTTGTGCGGAGTCAGCGTACGTCTTTCCAGGCGGGGAGGACGGATAGGACAATCCTTCAGGAAGTGTTCGGTACCGGCACAGTACAGGCAGAGATTCTCCATGCGGCGTCGTGTCCTCTCTTGAGGTGTCAGGCGAGACCGGTCAACTTGCATAGCCTCCACGGCGGAAGGCACAGGAACGGATTGCAGAGGACCAGAGGAGAGAGGAGAGGAAAAAACGCCTCGTGCGAACAAAGTCCATATCCGGGCGGAGCTCCTGACGCCTTTCGGAAAAACGCATGTCAATGCGAGTGGCTAGATGAATGAGTTCATGTAGGTTAGCAGGAATTTCTCGTGCGGCCAGAACATCTTTAATGTTGCTGGATAGGCCTTTTTTAAAGGTCGCGCAGAGGGCCTCATTATTCCAGGAAAGTTCTGAAGCAAGAGTACGGAATTGCACGGCGTACTCGCCAACGGAAGAATTACCCTGGACCAGGTTCAGCAGGGCAGTCTCAGCAGAAGAGGCTCGGGCCGGTTCCTCAAAGACACTTCGAATTTCCGAGAAGAAGGAGTGTACAGAGGCAGTGACGGGGTCATTGCGGTCCCAGAGCGGTGTGGCCCATGACAGAGCTTTTCCAGACAGAAGGCTGACTACGAAAGCCACCTTAGACCTTTCAGTAGGAAACTGGTCCGACATCATCTCCAAGTGCAGGGAACATTGCGAAAGAAAGCCACGGCAAAACTTAGAGTCCCCATCAAATTTATCCGGCAAGGATAGTCGTAGGCCTGAGGCGGCCACTCGCTGCGGAGGAGGTGCAGGAGCTGGCGGAGGAGATGATTGCTGAAGCTGTGGTAGTAGCTGCTGTAGCATCACGGTCAGTTGAGACAGCTGGTGGCCTTGTTGCGCTATCTGTTGTGACTGCTGGGCGACCACCGTGGTGAGGTCGGCGACAACTGGCAGAGGAACTTCAGCGGGATCCATGGCCGGATCTACTGTCACGATGCCGGCTGGCAGGAGGTGGATCCTCTGTGCCAGAGAGGGATTGGCGTGGACCGTGCTAGTGGACCGGTTCTAAGTCACTACTGGTATTCACCAGAGCCCGCCGCAAAGCGGGATGGTCTTGCTGCGGCGGTAGTGACCAGGTCGTATCCACTAGCAACGGCTCAACCTCTCTGACTACTGAAGATAGGCGCGGTACAAGGGAGTAGACAGAAGCAAGGTCGGACGTAGCAGAAGGTCGGGGCAGGCAGCAAGGATCGTAGTCAGGGGCAACGGCAGGAGGTCTGGAACACAGGCTAGGAACACACAAGGGAAACGCTTTCACTGGCACAATGGCAACAAGATCCGGCGAGGGAGTGCAGGGGAAGTGAGGTATACATAGGGAGTGCACAGGTGAACACACTGATTAGAACCACTGCGCCAATCAGCGGCGCAGTGGCCCTTTAAATCGCAGAGACCCGGCGCGCGCGCGCCCTAGGGAGCGGGGCCGCGCGCGCCGGGACAGGACCGACGGAGAGCGAGTCAGGTACGGGAGCCGGGGTGCGCATCGCGAGCGGGCGCCACCCGCATCGCGAATCGCATCCCGGCTGGAGGCGGTATCGCAGCGCACCCGGTCAGTGGATCTGACCGGGGCGCTGCGGGAGCGAGAGTGTAGCGAGCGCTCCGGGGAGGAGCGGGAACCCGGAGCGCTCGGCGTAACAGTCCTCTGTGCTACTCACTGATCTGTGTCCTCTTAAATTAAGCTGTTATAAAGTTCTATGTTCCTGTTATGTTTCTGGTTTTTAAACAACTGTTTATTAGTATGTGTTTTTAAAGGGGTATTCCAGGATTTAAACGATTTTTTTTAAATCAACTGGCTCCTGAAAGTTAAACAGATTTGTAAATTACATCTATTAAAAAATCTTAATCCTTCCAATAATTATCAGCTGCTGAAGTTGAGTTGTTCTTTTCTGTCTGGCAACAATGCTCTCTGCAGACCTCTCTGCTTGTCTGGGGAACTGCACAGAGTAGAAGAGGTTTGCTATGGGACGTGCTTCTACTTTGGACAGTTCCCAACACAGTTGTAATCAGAGAGAACTTAGACAGAAAAGAACAACTCAACTACAGCAGCTCATAAGTACTGAAAGGATTAATTTTTTTAATAGAAGTAATTTACAAATCTGCTTAACTTTCTGGAGCCAATTGATATATATATATATATATATATATATATATATAAGTTTTTTTTTCCTGGTAACCCCTTTAAGCCCACTGCACTTTAGCTCAGGAAGGGACCAGCGCCCAGTTCACGATCCACCGTTTCCGGTGGATGGGGAAGTAGGCAGGGAGATATGTTTAGGGTCAGTTTAGGGCTCACTCTCCCACCGTTTTAGATTTGCGAGAGGCCACCAGACTTGCGAGAGAATGCCATTTGTGGAAGTGACTTGGAGGGACTCCCTGCCTCCATCTCCACTGCATACTGCCACAGTGTGTCTGGCTCCTCTGTCTCACCTTCCTCATAACCCTCAAGCTCCTCTGGCTGCTCCTGCTCCTCCTCTTCTGTCAGATGACAAAAAAAAAACGCCCATTTCACGAAACCTAAACTGTGCTCCATTGTGTCCCTCCTCCTCCAGTTCAACCCCCACAGGGCTCATGTGGCTGGGAGATGTAGGCGCCATGTATCCAGTGCCCTGACCAGCCATCATTTCCAACAAGTGTTGTAGAAAATGAAGCAGTGGAATGACATTGTTCATCCCGTATTCCTGGCGACTGACTAATAATGTGGCTTCCACCAAAAGGGCCTGAGCAAACGGCAGGTGTCATGTATGAGTTACCACTGGTTCACATTGAAGTTACACAGGGGAGTACCCCTATCTACTTGGATTATCAAGAAATCAGTGATGGCTTTTCTCTGTTCGTATAGTCTGTCCAACATATGGAGGGTGGAATTCTAACGTGTGGCAACATCACAAATCAGACTATGTTGGGTATACCGTTCTGACGCTGCAGCTCAAGGAGGCCGTGCTTTGTGGTGTACGCGTGGCTGAAGTACATGCAAAGTTTCCTTCCCATTGTTAGGATGCCTGCAAATGGGGGAAACACTTCAGGAACTGCTTGACAACCAGATTAAACATGTGTGCAATGCAGGGCGCATGGATCAGCCTTCCTTGTTGCAGCACAGACAAGATGTTCTTCCCGTCGTCGGTCACCATGGTTCCCATTTCCAGTTTTTGTGTAAGCCATGCTCCGATTTCTTTATGAATGATTTTTAGAAGTTCCTCCCCTGTGTGACTCCGTTCGCCAAGGCAAACCACGTGAAGAACAGCGTGACACCGCCGTGCCCTGCACACCTGGTATGCTGAAGGGGCACTGAGACTTTTCTGTGCAGTGGAGGCTGAGGACTCCGTGGAGGATGAGTCGCACACTGTCACAGGACCAATGACCTGAGAGTGTGGAGGAGGAAGTGGCGTGACCTGTCCAAGTTGCTGCTGTGGCTATGCAGGAACCACATTCACCCAGTGGGCAATAAAGGACATGTATTGTCCCTGACCATAGTTACAGCTCCACGCAACAGCGCTGCCGTGCACTTTGGCACACACCAGCAGACTCAATGACTGACCCACCTTCTCTACCACAAAATTGTGCAGTGCTGGTACTTCCTTCTTCGCAAAGAAACGATGGCTTGGGACTCTCCACCTTGGCTCGTACAAGCCATCAATTCTCTGAAAGGTGCAGAGTCCACCACTTGAAAAGGGAGGGACTGCAGCACCAGCAACTTGGGCAGGAACACATTAAGCTTCTGTGCCGTTGGCTCAGTGGGCACTTGCTGTTGTCTCTTGGACATGGCTTCGCCGTAGGAGGAGCAGGAGCATCTGAAGCAACAGAAGGAGGGTATGACACACAGCTCCCTCCGGCAGAGGTGGTGGAGCCTTGGCTGGCTTAAACAGGGAGTGGTGTGCCACTGGGTGATGCCACAGGCTGGACCACCACATTGGAGCCATGGTTTTTGGTTTTCCCAGGCCGCTTTATGATGGCGCAGCATATGTTGATGCAGGGCCGTGGTGCCAAAATTTGGACCCTGGCCACGTTTCAACTTCTGCCGACACATCTTGTATGTGGCAATGTTAACCTCCTCCGGATGCTTGATGAAAAACTGCCACACTGCCGAGTAGCTGATTTCCCCACCAACAGTCCGCACTAATTGACTGCTACTGCCGCAACCTCCAGGAACTCCTGTTCCACTAACTCCCAGGAAGTAAGGCTGTCGTGAAGCGGGCGGTCTCCCCCCGGTACATTTGGCACCAGAATTTCCACTTGCTGGCATAGCTGCTGCCTCACGGGCAACCTGAACATCTTCTCCTGATGATGAAGCCCCTTCTGCACCCAGCTCCCAATTGCGATCGGCTTCATCATCATCAACAAGTGTCTGCATGTCACTGATGTCCTCCTCAGGTTCCTCAACAGTGTCTGCTTCAGGACCTTGAACGCTGGCAACACCACCTCCAAAGTTACTCTCCTCATCACTACTTGCCCGCCTAATGGAGGAAGCGGCAGATGTCTCCTCAACTTCTTTGCTGGGCAGTAGCTGCTGACTGTCCTCTATTAAACCATCCTCACTGAATAGTGGAGCTGAGCCCACAGCATAAGATACTTCTGTAGGGGACGGAACAGCATAGGACATAGGCAATGGGCGGACAGGGACTGCTCCTGGCCATGCCAACTGAGGGTTGTGTCTGAGAGTTGACTGAGGGTATCAGATGTCACTTGTGATGAAGTGGATTACCGTGTTAACCAATTGATGACGGCAGATGGGTTGCTGATCGAGACACGACCGCCAGCTAATACCAGGAGACCAGGCCTCTCGCTGCAACTCCTGCTGCCATTTGCCCCTAGTCTGCTGTGAACTCTGCCTGTGCCTGATTAATTTAGGCCTCTGCCACTCCTCTGTGCACGTTCTGGCACTTCTCTGCCTGACAAACGTAGTGCTTATATGAGGGGAGTACAATACGCTTCACTACGCTTAAAACAGTATTTCTCTAGAACAACAGCAAGTGTGTACTTTTGGCTGTCCTTTGGCAGTATCTAGGCCCTTTAGACTTTATCAGGAACAATATATTACACCACTTAGATGTATGTATGTGCTATGCACTTATGAGGGCAGAAAAATGTGCTACAGTATGCTTGAAAAAGTATTTGTGTACAACACCAGCCGGTGAATACTTTCGCCTGGCATTTCACAGTATCTAGGCCCTTGAGACTTTAACAACTGTCACGATTCGGCTGGCTGGAGGTGGATCCTCTGTGCCAGAGAGGGATTGGCGTGGACCGTGTTGGTGGACCGGTTCTAAGTTTCTACTGGTATTCACCAGAGCCCGCCGCAAAGCAGGATGGTCTTGCAGCGGCGGTAGCAACCAGGTCGTATCCACCAGCAACGGCTCAACCTCTCTGACTGCTGAAGATAAGCGCGGTACAAGGGAGTAGACGAGCAAGGTCGGACGTAGCAGAAGGTCAGGGCAGGCAGCAAGGATCGTAGTCAGGGGCAACGGCAGGAGGTCTGGAACACAGGCTAGGAACACACAAGGGAACGCTTTCACTGGCACAATGGCAACAAGATCCAGCGAGGGAGTGCAGGGGAAGTGAGGTATAAGTAGGGAGTGCACAGGTGATAACACTGATTAGGCCTGCTGCGCCAATCAGTGGCGCAGTGGCCCTTTAAATTGCAGAGACCCGGCGCGCGCGCCCTAAGGAGCGGGGCCGCGCGCGCCGGGACAAGACAGACGGGGAACGGGTCAGGTACGGGAGCCGGGATGCGCATCGCGAGCGGGCGCCTCCTGCGTCGCGAATCGCATTCCCGGCTGGGAGTGATATTGCAGCGCACCCGGTCAGCAGGTCTGACCGGGGTGCTGCGAATGAGAGGATGCTGCGAGTGCTCCGGGGAGGAGCGGGGACCCGGAGCGCTCGGTGTAACAGTACCCCCCCCCCTTGGGTCTCCCCCTCTTCTTGGAGCCTGAGAACCTGAGGATAAGACTTTTGTCTAGGATGTTGTCCTCAGGATCCCAAGATCTCTCCTCTGGGCCACAGTTCTCCCAATCCACCCAAAAATTTTTTTTACCTCTGACAATCTTGGAGGCCAGAATCTCCTTCACAGAGAAGACGTCAGACGAACCGGAAACAGGAGTGGGAGAAACAACTTTGGGAGAGAAGCGGTTAAGGATGAGTGGTTTAAGGAGAGAGACATGGAAGGCATTGGGAATACGGAGAGAAGGAGGAAGAAGGAGTTTGTAAGAGACAGGGTTAATCTGGCACAAGATTTTGAAAGGACCAAGATAGCGTGGTCCCAGTTTGTAACTGGGGACACGAAAGCGGACATACTTAGCGGAAAGCCATACCTTGTCTCCGGGAGCAAAAATGGGGGGGAGTTCTTCTTTTTTTATCAGCAAATTTTTTCATCCGGGATGAAGCCTGTAAAAGAGAATTTTGAGTCTCTTTCCATATGGTGGAAAGGTCACGAGTCACTTCATCCACAGCGGGCAAACCAGAGGGCAAGGGAGTAGGGAGGGGAGGAAGAGGGTGACGGCCGTACACCACGAAAAATGGGGATTTAGCAGAAGATTCGGAGACTCTGAAGTTGTATGAGAATTCGGCCCATGGTAGAAGATCTGCCCAGTCATCCTGGCGGGAGGAAACAAAATGCCGTAAATAGTCACCCAGGACCTGATTAATTCTTTCTACTTTCCCATTGGATTGGGGATGATAAGAAGAAGAGAAGTTTAATTTGATCTTGAGCTGTTTACAGAGGGCCCTCCAGAATTTAGACACGAATTGGACGCCTCTATCCGAGACGATATGTGTGGGCAAACCGTGAAGGCGAAAAATGTGTATAAAAAATTGCTTTGCCAACTGAGGCGCTGAAGGAAGGCCAGGAAGAGGAATAAAATGTGCCTTCTTGGAAAATCGATCAACGACCACCCAAACAACTGTGTTGCCACGGGATGAGGGCAAGTTCGTAATAAAGTCCATACCAATCTGTGACCAAGGCTGTTCAGGAACAGGCAGAGGATGAAGGAGACCAGCAGGCTTCTGGCGAGGAGTCTTATCCCGGGCACAGACAGTACAGGCCCGCACGAAATCAACAACATCAGTCTCCAGAGTCGGCCACCAATAAAATCAAGAGATGAGTTGAAAGGATTTTTTGATGCCCGCATGGCCTGCAAGGTGAGAGGAGTGTCCCCATTTGAGAATCCCGAGATGCTGGCGTGGAGAAACGAAGGTCTTCCCTGGAGGAGTTTGCCTGATGGAAGCTGGAGAAGTGGAGATCAGACAGTCCGGAGGAATGATGTGTTGCGGAGAGGCCTCTACTTCAGAGGCATCAGAAGAACGAGAGAGGGCATCGGCCCTAATGTTCTTGTCAGCAGGGCGAAAATGGATTTCAAAGTTAAAACGGGCAAAGAACAACGACCACCTAGCCTGGCGAGGGTTCAGTCGTTGGGCAGACTGGAGATAGGAGAGATTCTTGTGATCAGTATATATAATAACTGGATATTTTGATCCCTCCAGCAGGTGCCTCCATTCCTCAAGCGCCAATTTAATGGCCAGTAGTTCTCGATCACCAATGGAGTAGTTTTTCTCCGCCGGAGAGAAGGTCCTAGAAAAAAAACCCACAAGTAACAGCATGCCCGGAAGAATTTTTTTGTAGAAGAACTACTCCAGCTCCCACTGAGGAGGCATCTACCTCCAATAGAAAGGGTTTAGATGGGTCAGGTCTGGAGAGCACGGGAGCAGAAGAAAAGGCAGACTTGAGATGTTTAAATGCGTCTTCCGCTTGGGGAGATCAGGACTTAGGATTGGCATTTTTCTTGGTTAAAGCCACGATAGGGGCCACAATAGTGAAGAAGTGTGGAATGAATTGTCTGTAATAATTGGCGAACCCCAAAAAACTTTGGATAGCACGGAGTCCGGAGGGGCGTGGTCAATCTAACATGGCAGATAGTTTATCTGGGTCCATTTGTAGTCCCTGGCCAGAGACCAAGTATCCTAGGAAAGGAAGAGATTGACATACAAAGAGACATTTTTCCATTTTGGCATAAAGTTGATTGTCCCGAAGTCTCTGAAGAACCATGCGGACATGCTGGTGGTGTTCTTCTAAGTTGGCAGAAAAAATCAGAATATCGTCCAGGTAAACCACAACACAGGTGTTACGCCTAGCGCTCCGGGTCCCCGCTCCTCCCCGGAGCGCTTACGGCGTCTCTCTCTCCGCAGCGCCCCGGTCGGTCCCGCTGACCGGGAGCGCTGCACTGTCATGGCCGTCGGGGATGCGATTCGCACAGCGGGACGCGCCCGCTCGCGAATCGCATCCCAGGTCACTTACCCGTTCCCGTCCCCTGCTGTCATGTGCTGGCGCGCGCGGCTCCGCTCTCTAGGGCGCGCGCGTGCCAGCTCCCTGAGACTTAAAGGGCCAGTGCACCAATGATTGGTGCCTGGCCCAATTAGCTTAATTGGCTTCCACCTGCTCCCAGACTATATCTGATCTCTGCCCCTGCACTCCCCTGCCGGATCTTGTTGCCTTAGAGCCTAGTGAAAGCGTTACTGTGTTTGTCCATACTGTGTACTTGACCTCCTGCTATTACCTTATTGACTACGATCCTTGCTGCCTGCCCCGACCTTCTGCTACGTCCGACCTTGCTTCTGTCTACTCCCTTGTACCGTGCCTATCTTCAGCAGTCAGAGAGGTTGAGCCGTTGCTAGTGGATACGACCTGGTCACTACCGCCGCAGCAAGTCCATCCCGCTTTGCGGCGGGCTCTGGTGAACACCAGTAGTGACTTAGAACCGGTCCACTAGCACGGTCCACGCCAATCCCTCTCTGGCACAGAGGATCCACCTCCTGCCAGCCGGCATCGTGACAACAGGTATATAGGAGATCACGAAAAATGTCATTAACAAAGTTTTGGAAGACGGCAGGGGCGTTGCACAGGCCAAAGGGCATGACCAGATACTCAAAGTGTCCATCTCTGGTGTTAAATGCAGTCTTCCATTCGTCCCCCTCCCTGATGCGGATGAGATTATAAGCACCTCTTAAGTCCAGTTTGGTAAAGATGTGGGCGCCTTGTAGGCGATCAAAGAGTTCCGAGTTTTTTTACCGTGATTTTATTAAGTCCGCGGTAATCAATGCAAGGGCGTAGGGAGCCATCTTTTTTGGACAGAAAAAAAAATCCAGCTCCGGCAGGAGAGGAGGACTTGCGGATAAACCCCTTTTTTAAATTCTCCTGGATGTACTCCGACATGGCTTGAGTTTCTGGAGCAGACAGAGGATAGATTCTGCCCCGGGGTGGAGTAGTACCCGGGAGGAGGTCAATAGGACAGTCATAAGGCCTGTGAGGAGGCAAAGTCTCTGCTTGCTTTTTGCAAAAAACATCAGCATAATCCAGATAGGCCTTAGGAAGACCAGATACCGGGGGAACCACAGGGTCACGACTGAGAGTACTGGGAACCGGTTTAAGACAGTCCTTGTGACAAGAAGTACCCCAGTTCTTGATTTCTCCTGTGGACCAATCAAGGGTTGGGGAATGGCGTTGAAGCCACGGTAATCCAAGAAGAATTTCTGAAGTGCAGTTAGAGAGGACCAAAAATTAAATTTTTTCGTGATGGGGTCCGATGCACATTAGGAGAGGTTCCGTGCGGTAACGCACGGTACAGTCCAATCTTTCATTGTTAACAGAATTGATGTAGAGGGGTCTGGCGAGACTGGTCACCGGAATGTTGAACCTGTTGATGAGAGAGGCCAAAATAAAATTTCCTGCAGATCCGGAATCCAAGAAGGCCATAGCAGAGAAGGAGAAGGTAGAAGAAGACATCCACACAGGCACAGTAAGACGTGGAGAAGCAGAGCTCACATCAAGAGCTGTCTCACCTTTGTGCGGAGTCAGCGTACGTCTTTCCAGGCGGGGAGGACGGATAGGACAATCCTTCAAGAAATGTTCGGTACCGGCACAGTACAGGCAAAGATTCTCCTTGCGGCGTTGTGTCCTCTCTTGAGGTGTCAAGCGAGACCGGTCAACTTGCATAGCCTCCACGGCGGGAGGCACAGGAACGGATTGCAGAGGACCAGAGGAGAGAGGAGCCGGGGAGAGAAACCGCCTCGTGTGAACAAAGTCCATATCCTGGTGGAGCTCCTGACGCCTTTCGGAAAAACGCATGTCAATGCGGGTGGCAAGATGAATAAGTTCATGCAGGTTAGCAGGAATTTCTTGTGCGGCCAGCACATCTTTAATGTTACTGGATAGGCCTTTTTTAAAGGTCGCGCAGAGGGCCTCGTTATTCCAGGATAATTCGGAGGCAAGAGTACGGAATTGGATGGCGTACTCGCCAACAGAAGAATTACCCTGGACCAGGTTCAGCAGGACAGTCTCAGCAGAAGAGGCTCGGGCAGGTTCCTCAAAGACACTTTGAATCTCCGTGAAGAAGGAGTGTACAGAGGCAGTGACAGGGTCATTGCGGTCCCAGAGCGGTGTGGCCCATGACAGAGCTTTCCCAGACAGAAGGCTGACTACGAAAGCCACCTTAGACCTTTCAGTAGGAAACTGGTCCGACATCATCTCCAAGTGCAGGGAACATTGCGAAAGAAAGCCACGGCAAAACTTAGAGTCCCCATCAAATTTATCCGGCAAGGATAATCGAAGGCTGGAAGCGGCCACTCGCTGCGGAGGAGGTGCAGGAGCTGGCGGAGGAGAAGATTGCTGGAGCTGTGGTAATAGCTGCTGTAGCATCACGGTCAGTTGAGACAGCTGGTGGCCTTGTTGCGCTATCTGTTGCGACTGCTGGGCGACCACCGTGGTGAGGTCGGCAACAACTGGCAGCAGGACTTCAGCGGGATCCATGGCCGGATCTACTGTCACGATTCGGCTGGCTGGAGGTGGATCCTCTGTGCCAGAGAGGGATTGGCGTGGACCGTGTTGGTGGACCGGTTCTAAGTTGCTACTGGTATTCACCAGAGCCCGCCGCAAAGCGGGATGGTCTTGCAGCGGCGGTAGCAACCAGGTCGTATCCACCAGCAACGGCTCAACCTCTCTGACTGCTGAAGATAAGCGCGGTACAAGGGAGTAGACAAGAGCAAGGTCGGACATAGCAGAAGGTCAGGGCAGGCAGCAAGGATCGTAGTCAGGGGCAACGGCAGGAGGTCTGGAACACAGGCTAGGAACACACAAGGGAACGCTTTCACTGGCACAATGGCAACAAGATCCGGCGAGGGAGTGCAGGGGAAGTGAGGTATAAGTAGGGAGTGCACAGGTGATAACACTGATTAGGCCTGCTGCGCCAATCAGTGGCGCAGTGGCCCTTTAAATTGCAGAGACCAGGCGCGCGCGCGCCCTAGGGAGCGGGGCCGCGCGTGCCGGGACAAGACAGACGGGGAACGGGTCAGGTACGGGAGCCGGGATGCGCATCGCGAGCGGGCGCCTCCTGCGTCGCGAATCGCATCCCGGCTGGGAGTGATATTGCAGCGCACCCGGTCAGCAGGTCTGACTGGGGCGCTGCGGATGAGAGGATGCTGCGAGCGCTCCGGGGAGGAGCGGGGACCCGGAGCGCTCGGCGTAACAACAGCAACAAAATGGTGCACCACTTAGGTGTACGTATGTGCTATGCACTTATGAGGGGAGAAAATGCGCTACAGTGCACTTAAAAATGTATTTGTGCACAACACCAGCAGTACATACCAGTGCTGCAGCACAAAGTCGCTGTGTACGATACCCAAAATTGCACCTTCTCTTTAAATCTCACTCCCTTCCCTATCAGTGCTTCTAGGCAGGATTTCTGTGCAACAGAATGCTGACTTGACTAGGAGGTGAATTGCTGCTGTAAAAAGCTTTTCTGTGCAACACACAGCTTTGTCTGTCCCTATCTATCTCTCTGCAGTGAAAGGCTGAAGTGACTGGCGCTATATGGCTGCCTATTATATAGGGCTGCGACATCACAGGGATGATTGGCTGCTGATAGGCTGCATGCTGCATGTGATTCAGGGTCATCCCTCTTACCCTTGTTCCCGCCTTCGGAGGATTCCTTGTCCCATGTGCTCACACGTGTATCCGCCATTTTAGATGCCCCGGAGCCTAGACTACACTAAATGGAGTTTAATGAAGCAATTTTCACAATAGAATTGCTGCGATATTCGCATAAGTTGCGAATCAAATTTTTCCTGAAATTCATAACGAATTCGGATTTGTCAGATTCGATTCGCTCATCCCTATAAGCCATCACACAAGCCCTCAAATACAAGCTTTCATTTATGTGTGGAAAAATATTAATATAATGTTATGGGTCTTAGAAGTAGTGTTGCTCGCGAATATTTGCAATGCGAATTTTATTCGCGAATATAGCACTATATATTCGTAATTACGAATATTTGTTTTTTTTTCACAGCACACATCACAGTGATCACCCCCTCTCTGCTTCCAGCTTGTGTGGTGTAAAGAAGGCTCTAATACTACTGTGTGAGACTGGCATGCGAATTTTTGCATATGCAAATTTCCGCTTATGCTAATTTTTGTATATGATAATTTTCGCAGATGTTAATTTTCGCATATGCGAAAATAAAACGAGAATATTACGAATATGCGAATTTAGTGAATATATGACGAATATTTGTCCATATATTCGCGAATATTCGCGAATTCGAAAATGGCCCATGCCGCTCAACACTACTTAGAAGGTTACAATGAAGAAAACATAAGTGTAAAATTGAAATTAGGGGTCAGGAGGGGGGTTAAAGATGCTAGAAATGTGCCAACTGCTACATTGAACTTAGCTTAGGTGGCTGTAGTGTTTTAAAGTTGGCTGAACAGTAAAATAATTGTTCAAAAATGCTGAAACCATATTCATATCTGTGTTTCATTACATTAAAGGGGTACTCCGGTGCTTAAACATCTTATCCCCTATACAAAGGATAGGGGATAAGATGCCTGATCACGGGAGTCCCGCCACTGGGGACCCCCAGGATCATGCACGCGCACCCCGTTTGTAATCAGTGCCCGGAGCATGTTCGCTCCGGGTCTGACTACCAGCGACCGCAGGGCCGGCGGCGTGTGACGTCACATGCCTCCCGCCCTGCGGTCGACCATAATCAGACCCGGAGCGAACACGCTCCGGGCACTGATTACAAACGGGGTGCCACATGCATGATCACGGGCGTCCCCAGCTGCAGGCCTCCTGCGATCAGGCATCTTATCCTTTGGATAGGGGATAAGATGTTTAAGCACCGAAGTACCCCTTTAAAAATGCATATTCTGTGTTTATGTGCTAGAACATGCAGGCACTGATTCGTACGCAGAGTCTAAGGGTTAACAATTGCTTTTGCAAAAGTGTGTTCCAATGTTAAGAAAAGGAGTATCTAGTCACATGTCCAACTCCTGTCCAATAGTTGTCTAACTCCACCTTCTATTTTAGGATAAGGGGTAGAGATCAGTTCTCTAGTTTGTACAGTCACTGTGAGCTGTAGTTCATTTACAGTGAGCCCACATGCTTTGCAGCTCCTGTGACCACATTATCCATTGTAGCCAATGGGTAGTAAAATCTGCAGCAGAAAATCTGCAGCAGATCCTGTATGTGTGAACATTTGGTTCTCTTGAGTATGGTATTCTGTAGGGTTTTCTGAGTATGAAACAAAATTTCCAAGGAGCAAGGATAAGGAGGGCAGAAAAGAAGAAAAACTCCTGGTTCAGTGCCACCACATTCTAAAAATGGCATGGGAGACTGGTATTTCAATGGCATGGGAGACTGCAGCCAATCACTTGCCTTAGCAGTCACTTCTCTGCAATATCCCCACAGGGGAAATTAGGTATTAAACACTGACCATTAAAATCTATCCTCTCAGTGATGTAGTACAGCACAGGTCCTCCAGAATGAAAGACACTCTAACTTTTTTATTCTCTAAAGTATCATGCAAAAAAAAATAAAAAATATCCCCCTATTTAAAGAATTGGGGATACATTTTAGATCGCTGGGGGTCCGACGGCTGGGACCCCCCCCCATGATTTCCTGCACTTGACCCTAGCTCTCCCCGGGAATGAAGCATGTTTCTCCATGTATCTCTATGAGAGAGGGCAGAGATAGCCGAATGGCTCTACCATAGAGAAACATGTAGGGAGGGTGTCGGCCACTGCTTCACGCGAGAATGACATGCTCCGTTCCCAGGGAGAGCTGGGGTCCTGTGCCGGAGATCATGGGGGGTTCTATTGATCGAACCCCTCGCAATCTAAAACTTAGCCCCTATCCTTCGGGATATTTTTTTTATTTTTTTTTTATGGTATAACTCCTTGTAGCTGTAGTAAAATGAAATATCCTATAATGACAGTCTACAGTCTACCATTAGGAGTTAGGCGTAAGGAGTTCTAACCCTTTGTCTAAAAGGGAAAATGTCATTGATAAGAATATATAACTGAATTGCTATAAATGCTATTCTATAATATCCTGCAGACTACACTAATCTTGCAATGCCCCCTTTCAAGGTTTAAATCATAGTTATACATTGCCCCCTAGTGGGTGATTACAGTGAACACTGTTGAATGTCCTTAAGTCACAAGGGTGTTGTCTTTATCTAAGTTGAGGTTGTCCCATGCAGAAACAGAAAGAAATGAAGACTTTGTATTGGACCTGTCAGGTTTCGTTGATGTCAGTTATGATAACCCCATTATCAGCTATATGAATCTATAGTAAATCTTCAATGTTTCCAGACATATTACTAATTGATGTATGTTTAATATAAAGTTATGTTTATATATTCAGAAAAATGTAATAAAAACTATTTGAACGGAAAGATAACTGAGGATTTCATTCTCAGCTATAGAGGTGCTCACATTTCAAATTCATTCAACCATAGTGTTAACATAAGCTGATTATACAATATATTCTACACTATCTAAACTTGCTTCAACATTTTGAAGCTATTCTACCCACAGAGCTCCCAAATATGATTAGTATGAATTCAGCTTTCAGATGCCTCTGCATTTCTGCTCTTACAGCCAAGGTCAGTACTTATTAAAGGGGTACTCCGGTGGGAAAAAAATACATTTTTAAATCAACTGGTGCCAGAAAGTTAAACAGATTTGTAAATTGCTTCTATTAAAAAATCTTAATCCTTCCACTACTTATTAGCTGCTATTCGTAAGAACTGTCCAGAGTAGGAGAAAATCCCCAAAGCAAACCTATCCTGCTCTGGACAGTTCCTAAAATGGACAGAGGTGTCAGCAGAGAACACTGTGGTGAGACAGAAAGGAAATTCAAAAAGAAAAGAATTTCCTGTGGAGCATATAGGAGCTGATAAGTACCGGAAGGATTAAGATTTTTTTTTAATAGAAGTAACTTACAAATATGTTTAACTTTCTGCAACCAGTTGATTAAAAATAAAGTTTCCCAGTGGAGTACCCCTTTTAAATAATTTTGCCATGGTTGGAACACTAAGTTATCAGGCAGTGTTTCTCAACCAGGGGGCCTCCAGCTGTTGCAAAACTACAACTCACAGTATGGCTGGACAGCCAAAGGCTGTCCTGGCATGCTGGAAGTTGTAGTTTTTGCAACAGCTGGAACCACACTGGTGGGGGAACATTGATGTACTGCCTAATGTAGGCAAGAAATTAGTACTTTAATGTCATGGAACTACAAGTACCAGCAGGAAACAAGTGGAAATTTGGTAACAGCACCTGAAAAGCCAAATGGGATGCCTGGTATAGGATCCATTCCTATCACATTTCGAGTCTCTGCTGCTGGCATAATTTTGATACTGCCAAAAAGATATTTCAGCATATATAGTAGAATGCTATTCCATAGGCTTTTTAATGGATTAAATGTACACCAAATGCATTACACTTCTGAACATTTTATTTGCAGAATACAAAAGTAAAAGTAAGATATGCAAGATAAAGTTTTTTTTTTCTTTTATATAAAAAAAATTAATTGTATACATTTCTATTTACTGTTATAATATATATATATATATAGATAATACAAATATACATAATTACTTTCCTCACATCAATGAAAATCGGAAACATTAAAATATCACATTCTATTCTGAAACCATTCAAAAAACATTTTTGTATCAAAACAATGATGCAGTCGTGTATTGTTCTGTTTATAGTTTTTTTCATTCACCCTTTTTTGCTTTGTTTCTAAATACAGTTATACAGTTTATTGTCCAATAAATAATACCATTCTAAAATATTACTTGTCCAGCAAAAATAAGCACTCATACAGCTATGTTGCGGCAAGGTATTAGGCAGGCGTTAACCAGATTGCACCACAAAAAAAATATTACTTTTCTCTGTTCGTTTACGCAAAACAGAACCATTTTTCATCTAAAATAATTGTAAAAAGAAATCTGTGCCTGGCTCTCTGTTTTCCAAGCAGTGTGTCTGCAGCTGTCATTAAACTACAACTCCTAGCATGCCCGGATAGCCAAGGCTGTCCGGGCATGCTGGGAGTTGTAGTTTTGCAACAGCTGGAGACACACTGTTTGGTAAACACTGCTTGCTGCTTGCTGCTTTGTACGTGTTATGGTTCCCTCTGTCTTTTCCCTGGTGTCTTTTCTCAGTAAGTCCACCTAATATGTCCAGTTCCTATGAGAAGTAGCAGCTTGTAGTGTGGCGGTTCTCTCTGGCAGGAATTTTGCTCCCTCAGTTTTCTACTGATCGCAATTTAATTTTTCAATTTACATCTCTGTATCTGTTTGAGCCTTTTTCGAACAAGTAGATTTTTGAGGCACACATTTGCATACATATTTTATTGACGTTCTATAAAATCTATGACGATCTATATAGAAATATTGTTTTTAGTGATTACAATCCAAGTTGTCTATTCCTTGTCAAATAACATGTTACTTTTTGGGAATGCAAGTGATGTGTATTTTGTAATGTATAGTGTGGGGTTCTATCAGTACTGTATAAGCTTTTTAAATACAGTGTAGCTGCCAAATAACATGGTGAAGCGCTACAATTATCACAAGGCCTGCTATGCTATTGGCTTAGCATTCTTTGGAAGCTATGTTTAGGAACAGGGACCACTGTCTTTGTCAGGAGTCAGTGGCCATCTATGTACCTTATGCTCGGGCACCACTAAGACTAAGTAAAGGAGCAGTGACTCTGATCAAAGACCGAAGTCCTTGCTTCTCTATGTACTGTGTAGTGAGGAACACATTGAATGCTTTGCTGATCATTGATTGAGTGGAAGCAGGCTATTCATGAGTAAAACATTGCTGCTAGAGATAAGCCAATCGAATCTGCCGAATTTGTTAAGAATTTCAGGAAAAAGTTGACCCACAACAATTGCGAATATCGCCGTGATTCGATGGCGCAAATCGCTTCATTAAACTCCATTTAGTGCGGTTCAGGCTCCAGGGCAACTAAAATGGTAGATCCACATGTGAGGACATGAGGCAAGAAATCCTGGAAAGGCGGGAACAAGGGTAGGCGGGATGACCCTGAATCACATGCAGGATGTAGCCCATCAGCAGCCAGTCTCCCCTGTGATGTCACAGCCCTATATAATCGGCAGCCATATTGCGGCCAGTCACTTCATCCTTACACTGCAAAGGGATAGATAGGGACAGACAGGGCTGTGTGTTACACAGAAAAGCTTTTTCCAGCAGCGATTTATCTCCCTGTTAAGTCAGCGTTCTTTTTGACAGAGAGCAATTTGTTTTTCACAGAAAAGCATTCTTACTGCAGCGATTCACCTCCCAGTCATTGTCTACAGCGTTCTATTATAGAGAGGGGCAGAGAGCAGTGTGTTGCACAGAAGAACAGCAGCGATCCACCTCCCAGTCACTGTCTACTGCGCTCTATTATAGAGATCAGAGAGAAGTGTGTTGCACAGAAGAACAGTAACGACTCAGCTCAAGCACAAATCCTGCCTAGAAGCACTGATAGGGAAGGGAGTGAGAATTTTGGTTGGAGTGCAATTTTGGTTGTAATACACAGCGACTGTATGCTGCAGCACTGGTGTCTGCTGCTAGTGTTGTGCACAAAAACTTTTTAGAGCATACTGTAGCGCATTTTTCTGCCCTCATAAGTGCATACCACATACGTACATCTAAGTGTTGTACCATTTTTTTTCCTGATAAAGTCTTAAGGGCCTAGATACTGTAAAAAGGATAGCCAAAAAATACTCACTGGCTGGTGTTGTACACAAAAACTTTTTTATGCATACTGTAGCACATTTGTCCCCCTCATAAGTGCATACCACATATGTACATCTAAGTGGTGTACTATTTTGTTCCTGATAAAGTCTTAAGGGCCTAGTTACAGTAAAAGGCCAGCCAAAAGTACACACCTGCTGCTGTTCTAGACAAATACTGTTTTAAGCGTAGTGAAGCGTATTGTACTCCCCTCATATACGCACTAAGTATGTCAGGCAGAGAAGTGCCAGGACGTGCACAGAGGAGTGGCAGAGGCCTAAATCCTTCAGGCAGAGGTCGCAGCAGACTAGGGGCGAGTGGCAGCAGGAGTCGCGGCGAGAGGCCTGAGCTCCCGGTATCAGCAAGCGGTCGTGTCTTGACCAGCAACCCATCTGCTGTCATTGATTGGTTAACACGGTCATCCACTACATCACAAGTGAAATCTGATACCCCCAGTCAACAGTCTGTGGGTTCCTCAGACACAACCCTCAGTTGGCATGGCCTGGGAGCAGTCCCTGTCCTCCCATTGCCTCTGTCCTATGCTGTTCCCTCCTCTACAGAAGTATCTTATGCTGTGGGTTCAGCTCCACTATTCAGTGAGGACGATCTAATAGAGGACAGTCAGCAGCTACTGCCCAGCCAAGAAGTGGAGGAGACATCCGCCGCTTACTCCGCTAGGCAGGCAAGTAGTGATGAGGAGAGTGACATGGGAGGTGGTGTTGCCAGGGTTCAGGATCCTGAAGCAGACACTGTTGAGGAACCTGAGGAGGACATCAGTGACGTGCAGACACAACTCATTGATAATGAAGCCGATCGCAATTGGGAGCTGAATGCAGAAGGAGCTTCCTCATCATCAGGAGAAGAGGGTTGCAGGTTGCCCGTGAGGCAGCAGCTGTGCCAGCCAGGTGGTAGCATGGTTGGCAGTCAGCATGGGGACAGAAGTGGAAATTCTGGACCCAAACGTGCCCGGGGAGACCACCTGCTATGCGGCAGCCTACCTTCCCGTGAGGTAGTAGAACAGGGGTTCCTGATGTGTTAGCAGAAGTTGAAGCGTGGGCAGGGTCCTAATGTTGGCACCATGGCTCTGCATCAACATATGCTGCGCCCCACCATAAAGCGGCATGGAAGAACCGTGGCTCCGATGTCGTGGTCCAGCCTGCTGCATCACCCAGTGGCACGCCGCTCCCTCTTTTAGCTAGCCAAGGCTCCACCACCTCAGCCGAAGGGAGCTGTGTGTCATACCCTCCTTCTGTCAATCCAGATGCTCCTGCTTCTCCTACTTTGAGCTAGTCATTCTGCCAGCAATCCATCAATGAAGCCATGTCCAAGTGACAACAGTATGCACCCACTCATCCAACGATGCAGAAGCTGAATGTGCTCCTTTCCAAGTTGCTGGTGCTGCAGTCCCTCCCTTTTCAGGTGGTGGACGCTACACCTTTCAGAGAACTGATGACTTCTGCCAAGCTGAGGTGGAGAGTCCCAAGCCATCATTTGTTAGCAAAGAAGGCAGTACTAGCCCTGCACAATTTTGTGGAAGAGAAGGTGGGCCAGTCCTTGAGCCTGTCAGTGTATACCAAAGTGCACAGCAGCGCCGACGTCTGGAGCTGTAACTACGGTCAGGGACAATTCATGTCCTTTACGGCCCACTGGGTGAATGTGGTTCCTGCACAGCCACAACACCAACTGGGGGAATGTGGTTCCTGCACAGCCACAACACCAACTTTACGGCCCACTGGGTGAATGTGGTTCCTGCACAGCCACAACACCAACTGGGTGAATGTGGTTCCTGCACAGCCACAACACCAACTTGTGGTTCCTGCACAGCCACAACACCAACTGGGTCACGCCGCTTCCTCCTCCACGCTCTCAGGCTGTTGGAACTGTGACAGTGTGCACTCCGCCTCCTCATCCTCCACCGTGTCCTCAGCCTCCACTGCATGGACAACTCTTAGTGCCCCTTCAGGATATCATTTGTGCAGGGCACGGCGGTGTCACGCTGTTCTTCACATGGTTTGCATTGGCGAATAGTGTTGCTCGTGAATATTCGAAATTCAAATTTTAATCACGAATATCGCATATTCGCGAATCCGTGAATATTGCGAATATACCACTATATATTCGCAATTATGAATATTCACTTTATTTATTATATTTATTTTTTCTTTGTTCACAGTACATATCACAGTGATGTCTAGTGGAAAGCCCCCCGCACCTGAGAGCTTTGGCTCTCGCTCCCCGCACATCAAGCTGTTGACTTGCCGTCTGCTGTATGGACACATGGAATAAAGCATCGTTTGGCAAATACTTTCAGTGGGTGAGTGCAGCATTTTTCAAGTATTCTGCTTTTCATGTTTTACACATCGCAGTGATCACTGCATCCCTCTCTCCTCTTCACATATGCGCATATTCGCGAATATTGAGCCCTCCCTTCTTTAATGGTATAGGGAACTAATGGGCTAGTGCAGTGGTCTCCAACCTGCGGACCTTCAGATGTTGCAAAACTACAACTTCAGCATGCACGGACAGCCAACGGCAGTATCCCTTAACATAGTCTGATGTGCGATGTTGCCACACATTGGAATTCCACCTTCCATATGTTGGACCGACTATACGAACAAAGAAAAGCCATCACTGATTTCTTGATGATCCAAGCGGATAGTGGGACTCCCCTGTGTAACTTCAATTTCAACCAGTGGCAGCTCATATGTGACACCTGCCATTTTCTCAGGCCCTTTGAGGAAGCCACCTTATTAGTCAGGATAACGGCATGAATGATGTCATTCTATTGCTTCATTTCCTACAACATGTGTTGGAAACAATGACTGGTCAGGGCACTGGAGTCGTGGGGCCTACATCTCACGGCCACATGAGCCCTGTGGGGACTGAACTGGAGGAGGAAGAGGGGGAGGGGCACAGTGGAGCACAGTTTAGGTTTCGTGAAATCTGACAAGAGAGGAGGAGCAGGAGCAGCAAGAGGATCTAGAGGGTTATGAGGAAAGTGAGACAGAGGACACAGACACACCATGGCAGTATGCTGTGGAGATGGAGGCAGGGAGTCCCTCCAAGTCACCTGCACAAATGGCACAATGCATGCTCACTTGCTTGCGTAGTGACCGCCGAATTGTCACCATTCGGCAGCGGGATGACACACAATCCGGCACAAAATATGGGCCTTTTTTACACCCACTGAGAAGGATGACAAACTGTCCTACTACAGAGATATCCTACGTAGTCAATTGGCCAATGACTATCGGCACCATAGTCCATCCTCTCGCAGGTCTGACTCTGGGGACCCTCTGCGCTCAACTTTCACTGCTATGGCTGCTGAGGAGGGGTGGGGTGGAAGGAGCAGTACCAGCTCCATCAGCAGCAGCCTGAGTCTACAGTCACTGATGAGTACCTTTCTTCACCCGCATAGTGAAGCAACTCATCAGCAGCAGGTAGACCTGGAGCAGGACCTGAACCCGCAGGTGGTGGCATACTTTGACATGCCCATGCCAACACACCTTGAAGATCTACTGGACTTCTTGGCAGCCAAACATGATTTGTGGCCGCAACTAGCAGAGTTTGCCCAGGAAAAGCTGTCCTGCCCGGCCAGTAGTGTGCCATCAGAGCGGATGCTTAGTCACCCCAAGGAGAACTCATCGGTCCACGAAAAATGTGGTGAGATTGACCTTTGTGAAGATGAATCAGGCATGGATCAGCTAGGATTTCCACCCACCAATGCCTGATGCATCAGAGTATATTGACCATGGTGCCACACCAACACTTCACAAATATGTATAGTGCATAACAGATTTAAGGTGCTGCTCCCCAGTTACAAACATTCTTCCGCATCAGACCTTTTTTCACCCACCTTCGTCACAGGGTACTGGTATTGCCACCCACTGCACCACTCTGTCACCGGGTCACTTTCAGGACTCCTGATGCTGCTGCTGCCACCTCCAGTCTGTCTTATTCTGCCACCATATGTTCTCCTCATGCTGCTGCCACCTCCAGGTTGTGCCATTCAGCCACTATATGGTCTCCTCATGCTGGTGCCACCTCCAGGCTGTGTCATTCAGCCACTATATGTTCTCCTCATGCTTCAGTCACCATCTCCAGACTGTGCCATTCAGCCACTTTATGGTCTCCCCATGCTGCCGCCAACTCCATGCTGTGTCATTCAGCCACTATATGTTCCCCTCATGTTGCTGCCAACTCCAGGCTGCGCCATTCAGCTTCTATATGGTCTTCTCATACTGCCGCCACCTCCACACTGTGTCATTCAGCCACTATAGGTTCTCCTCATGCTGCCGCCAACTCCAGACTGGGCCATTTTGCCACTTTATGGTCTCCCGATGCTGCCGCCACCTCCAAACTGTGTCATTCAGCCACTATGTGTTCTCCTACTGCTGCCGCCAACTCCAGGCTGTACCATTCAGCCACTATATGGTCTCCTTATGCTGCTGGGACATTACCTAAAAAATGTTATGGTAGCACTAACTACCATAAATCTTCAATTTAAATTTGAAAATGCATCTCTTAACCTTAGGGATTGTGAAGCCCTATTGTCTTGTTATGCTGCCGCCAGTCATTTGTCATTCAGCCACTATATGGTTTACTCATGCTTCTGGGACATTACCTAAACATTTTTATGGTATCACTAGCTGCAAGTCAATGCAAGTCTATGTGAGGGGGCGTGACGGTATTGTGAGTCATCACACATGGAGCAAACTTAGCTCCATGCAGTAATGACTCGGTTGGAGAGATTGCGGGGGTCCCCAGCAGCGGGACCCCTGCAATCAGACATTTTATCCCCTATCCTATGAATAGAGGATAAGATGTCTAGGGTGGAGTACCCCTTTAACTCTGCCAGCCCAGACATACAGGAGTCTTTGCTTCTATAAGTACAATGTGTAGGGCTTTAGTTAATTTGCATAGATCACACCTAATAGCTACCAAGAGGTGATGTATAGGTGTGAGGGATGCAACATGCTAGCACGCTGTGGCTCTAAGATTCCATGCCTCTGCCATTCTATTATGCCTCATCGCTATATATAGGGCAGGATATTTCTCAAAACCTGTGTAGAGGAAAAGTTGACCAGTTGCCCATAGCAACAAATCAGATGGCTTCTTTAATTTTTAAAAAGTCCTCTGAAAAATAAAAGAAGCAATTTGATTGGTTGCTATAAGCAACTGCCCCACTCTTCCTTTGCACAGGTTTTGATACGTCTCTCCCAGGGTGTTTACATTTAAAAAAAAATTTCTAACACAGCTGTGTACCGATAGATGTTTCTAGTCTTGTTTCCAATTTTTTAATGATTTGGAATTTTGGACATCATCTTACAGGGAAGCTAATAAAAGGTGACACTTCTAGAGAAGAGCTAGTTTGTTTTCTCCGGTAATTACATTTTTTTACCATTACAGAATCCCAGTACAGATCCTATTTACAATAAAGCATTTAGTATTCGTATGGTTGCAGTATTGTTGAGATGTGTGTTCCTGTACTCGACGCATAATGCTTTGTCTTGATTTTATATGTGCAATGTGCTTTACTACTTTGCTGCCATCTAATGGTAGAATCTGTGAAGGGCTTATGAAAAGTCTCCATAGACTTAGTGTATTCCCTTCAATGGAGCCCTTACTAGAGTAGCCCAGATTTCCTCTAAGCAGGGGGCAGGCATCTGTATTCAACTAGTTCATTTCTAGCCAAGTGCTGGCCCTGAACTCATGTACCTATTTAGCTCCAAGCACCAATGCAAAAATCAGAGACAGAGTAGAGAAGTGAGGAGAAGATCTGCTCTGCCTCTCCTCTTTAGTTAAGCTTACAGCCTTACTTGTGGCTACTCCATAGCAGTGTCATTCTGTGGTCACTATAAATTATTTAGTACCAGGGTCATTCACCCTACCTGGGAGTGCCAGAAGAATCTCATAAACCACTGCAGAGTAAACATAACTCTACATACCATACTAAGGGAATATCTAGCAACCTTTCATGCCTTCAAGAAGAAGTGAATCTCATGTCAGAAGGGAGAAGCTTCTGGATGGCTGGTTTCAGGGGTGTTGCTAGGGGGGGCTAATGGTGCTATAGCCCCGTATGTTAGACCAATAGCCCCGGGTCTCAGGCCGAAGCATTTTATATATATATATATATATATATATATATATATATATATACATAAATTATTGCCACCACTGCTTTACGACAGCAGTAACTTCTGGGATGGGGCATGGCATGACATGCCGCGCATAGGCACATCAGATGCCATGCAGGCGCGGGCTATTACACCATCCCCCAAGAGGGAGCAAGGGGGGTTGGCCGGCATAGTTCCGACCCGATCCCCGGACCCTGATGAGCAGTGGTGATCTCCAGGTCAGGAGGGTGAGTGTTCTGGCATTGGAGGGTGGGGGGGGGGGGGTTAGGGGTTATTGCATGATAGATGTGTGATATGTGTATGTATAATAGATGTATGCATGTATGTATGACAAGATGTTAGTATGTTAGATTTGTGTATGAATAATAAATGTATACAAGTATGATAGATGTATGTATGATAGATGTGTGTATGTATAATAGATGTATGTTTGTTTCATAGATGTGTGTACGTAGAATAGATGTATGAATGCATGTAGGTATGATAGATGTGTGTATGATTTATATTTGTATGTATAATAGATATATGTATGAATGATAGAAGTGTGTATGTATGATAGATCTATGTATGTATGTATGTATGATAGATGTTTGTATGATAGAAGTGTGTATGTATAATAGATGTATGTATAATGTATGAATGATAGATCCCCATTATACTATTGTGATATATATATATATATATATATATATATATATATATATACTGTGTATGGTCTGTGGTGATAATAATGGGGGTTCTTGTCAGTCTGTGAGTACAGTAGGTCCTCCTAAGCTCAGGTGACAGGCTGATAATGTTATTGCTCTTAGAGGTATTCCTAAAATTTTACGTGTTGGTCGCATATGTGCAGTGTACCGTAGTGGGAGAGTATTAACCTGTTGGGGACGGAGGGCGTATGGGTATGCCCTTGTACCTGTGCGCCCTGAGTCCCTTTACCAGGGTTTGAAGCATGCTCATGAAATTAAAATGTCCCAGAGCAGAGCTGATCGGGACCATCACGGTGTAACCGCAATGTCATAATCAGCTAACTGGGCAGCAGGAGGGTCCTCACCTGCCTTCTCACTGTCCGATCTGTGATCTGCTGCTCCATGCCTGCTCAGCAGGCTGGAGCAGCAGAGCACCGATAACACTGATCAATGATATGCTATGGCATAGCATTGATCAGTATATGCAATCAAAACATTGCATGGTATAATAAAATAAAGTGTTTAAAAAAAGTTTATTAACCCCTTCCCAATAAAAGTTTGAATAAAATAAAAATAATCATATGAGGTACCGCAGCGTGCGTAAATGTCAGAACTATTAAAATTTAAGGGTAGTCAAACCGCACGGTCAATGATGCACACGTAAAAAAAATACCAAAGTCCAAAAGTCCAAAAGTCCAAAAAAGCATTTTTGGTCACTTCATATAGCATAAAAAAAAAATAATAAAAAGTGATCAAAAAGTCCCATCAAAACAAAAATGGTACCAATAAAAACTACAGACCATGGCGCAAAAAATTAGCCCTCATATAGCCCGTATGCGGAAAAATAAAAAAGTTATAAGGGTCAGAAGATGACAATTTTAAACATACAAATTTTGGTGAATGTAGTTTTCATTTTTTTAAAGTAGTAAAATAAAATAAAACCTACATATCCTTGCAACCGTATGTACCTACAGAATAAAGAAAAGGTGTAACTTTTACTGAAGAGTGCACTGCGTAGAAACGGAAGCCCCCAAAAGTTACAAATTAGCATTTTTTATTTCACTCCACAAATAGTTTTTTTTTGTTTTGTTTATGTGATAAAATAAGTGATAACAAAAAATAAATAAAGAAAATTTAGCCAGCACCTAAACCCAATAAACGGGTGCACGCTGATGTGGCAAGTACAAAACATGTAAAAAAAAGAAAATGGCAGCAGCACATTTGGTCAACAAAATGGAGGCTCTTAGCGCAATTTTTGATCAAAACGTGTCCCCCCATCCACCACGTGGAGGTGGCCTCATATCGGATGGGACCCTAACATTCACTCACCTCAGGCTGGGCGACATGCTGGATCCATTAACAACCTAAAACCACCTCCTGTGAAAATAGGGGAGGAGATGCACGGCTACAAAGGTAGCCACTCCCCCCAAATTGCACAGCAAAAACAGCAACAACAAAAAAATGTTGCCAGCACCTAAACCCAATACACGGGTGCACGCTGCTGTGGCAAGTACAAAACATGTAAAAAAAGAAAATGGCAGCAGCACACTTGGTCAACAAAATGAAGGCTCTTAGCGCACTTTTTGATTAAAACGTGGAGGTGGATCCTCTGTGCCAGAGAGGGATTAGCGTGGACCGTGTTGGTGGACTGGTTCTAAGTTGCTACTGGTATTCATCAGAGCCCGCCGCAAAGCGGGATGGTCTTGCAGCGGCGGTAGCAACAAGGTCGTATCCACCAGCAACTGCTTAATCTCTCTGACTGCTGAAGATAAGCGCGGTACAAGGGAGTAGACAAGAGCAAGGTCGGACGTAGCAGAAGGTCAGGGCAGGCAGCAAGGATCGTAGTCAGGGGCAATGGCAGGAGGTCTGGAACACAGGCTAGGAACACACAAGGAAACGCTTTCACTGGCACAATGGCAACAAGATCCGGCGAGGGAGTGCAGGGGAAGTGATGTATAAGTAGGGAGTGCACAGGTGAACACACTGATTAGGCCTGCTGCGCCAATCAGTGGCGCAGTGGCCCTTTAAATTGCAGAGACCCGTCGCGCGCGCGCGCCTAAGGAGCGGGGCCGCGCGCGCCGGGACAAGACAGACGGGGAACGAGTCAGGTACGGGAGCCAGGATGCGCATCCCGAGCGGGCGCCTCCCGTGTCGCGAATCGCATCCCGGCTGGGAGTGATATTGCAGCGCACCCGGTCAGCAGGTCTGACCGGGGCGCTGCGAATGAGAGGATACTGCGAGCGCTCCGGGGAGGAGCGGGGACTCGGAGCGCTCGACGTAACAGTACCCCCCCCTCTTGGGTCTCCCCCTCTTCTTGGAGCCTGAGAACCTGAGGACAAGACTTTTGTCTAGGATGTTGTCCTCAGGTTCCCAGGATCTCTCCTCTGGGCCACAGTTTTCCCAATCCACCCCAAAAAATTTTTTACCTCTGACAATCTTGGAGGCCAGAATCTCCTTCACAGAGAAGACGTCAGACGAACCGGAAACAGGAGTGGGAGAAACAACTTTGGGAGAGAAGCGGTTAAGGATGAGTGGTTTAAGGAGAGAGACATGGAAGGCATTGGGAATACGGAGAGAAGGAGGAAGAAGGAGTTTGTAAGAGACAGGGTTAATCTGGCACAAGATTTTGAAAGGACCAAGATAGCGTGGTCCCAGTTTGTAACTGGGGACACGAAAGCGGACATACTTAGCGGAGAGCCATACCTTGTCTCCGGGAGCAAAAATGGGGGGGAGTTCTTCTTTTTTTATCAGCAAATTTTTTCATCCGGGAAGAAGCCTGTAAAAGAGAATTTTGGGTCTCTTTCCATATGGTGGAAAGGTCACGAGTCACCTCATCCACAGCGGGCAAACCAGAGGGCAAGGGGGTAGGGAGGGGAGAAAGAGGGTGACGGCCGTACACCACGAAAAATGGGGATTTAGCAGAAGATTCGGAGACTCGGAAGTTGTATGAGAATTCGGCCCATGGTAGAAGATCTGCCCAGTCATCCTGGCGGGAGGAAACAAAATGCCGTAAATAGTCACCCAGGACCTGATTAATTCTTTCTACTTGCCCATTGGATTGGGGATGATAAGAAGAAGAGAAGTTTAATTTGATCTTGAGCTGTTTACAGAGGGCCCTCCAGAATTTAGACACAAATTGGACGCCTCTATCCGAGACGATATGCGTGGGCAAACCGTGAAGGCGAAAAATGTGTACAAAAAATTGCTTTGCCAACTGAGGCGCTGAAGGAAGACCAGGAAGAGGAATAAAATGTGCCATCTTGGAAAATCGATCAACGACCACCCAAACAACTGTGTTGCCATGGGATAAAGGTAAGTCCGTAATAAAGTCCATACCAACCTGTGACCAAGGCTGTTCAGGAACAGGCAGAGGATGAAGGAGACCAGCAGGCTTCTGGCGAGGAGTCTTATCCCGGGCACAGACAGTACAGGCCCACACGAAATCAACAACATCAGTCTCCAGAGTCGGCCACCAATAAAATCGAGAGATGAGTTGCAAGGATTTTTTGATGCCTGCATGGCCTGCGAGGTGGGAGGAGTGTCCCCATTTGAGGATCCCGAGACGCTGGCGTGGAGAAACGAAGGTCTTCCCTGGAGGAGTTTGCCTGATGGAAGCTGGGGAAGTGGAGATCAGACAGTCCGGAGGAATGATGTGTTGCGGAGAGACCTCTACTTCAGAGGCATCAGAAGAACGAGAGAGGGCATCGGCCCTAATGTTCTTGTCAGCAGGGCGAAAATGGATTTCAAAGTTAAAACGGGCAAAGAACAACGACCACCTAGCCTGGCGAGGGTTCAGTCGTTGGGCAGACTGGAGATAGGAGAGATTCTTGTGATCAGTGTATATAATAACTGGATATTTTGATCCCTCCAGCAGGTGCCTCCATTCCTCAAGCGCCAATTTAATGGCCAGTAGTTCTCGATCACCAATGGAGTAGTTTTTCTCCGCCGGAGAGAAGGTCCTAGAAAAAGACCCACAAGTAACAGCATGCCCGGAAGAATTTTTTTGTAGAAGGACAGCTCCAGCTCCCACAGAGGAGGCATCTACCTCCAATAGAAAGGGTTTAGATGGGTCAGGTCTGGAGAGCACAAGAGCCGAGGAAAAGGCAGACTTGAGATGTTTAAATGCGTCTTCCGCTTGGGGAGACCAGGACTTAGGATTGGCATTTTTCTTGGTTAAAGCCACGATAGGGGCCACAATAGTGGAGAAGTGTGGAATGAACTGTCTGTAATAATTGGCGAACCCCAAAAAACGTTGGATAGCACGGAGTCCGGAGGGGCGTGGCCAATCTAACACGGCAGATAGTTTATCTGGGTCCATTTGTAGTCCCTGGCCAGAGACCAAATACCCTAGGAAAGGAAGAGATTGACATTCAAAGAGACATTTCTCCATTTTGGCATAAAGTTGATTGTCCCGAAGTCTCTGAAGAACCATGCGGACATGCTGGCGGTGTTCTTCTAAGTTGGCAGAAAAAATCAGAATATCGTCCAGATAAACCACAACACAGGTATATAGGAGATCACGAAAAATTTCATTAACAAAGTCTTGGAAGACGGCAGGGGCGTTGCACAGGCCAAAGGGCATGACCAGATACTCAAAGTGTCCATCTCTGGTGTTAAATGCAGTCTTCCATTTGTCCCCCTCCCTGATGTGGATGAGATTATAAGCACCTCTTAAATCCAGTTTGGTAAAGATGTGGGCGCCTTGTAGGCGATCAAAGAGTTCCGAGATAAGAGGTAAGGGGTAGCGGTTTTTTACCGTGATTTTATTAAGTCCGCGGTAATCAATGCAAGGGCGTAGGGAGCCATCGTTTTTGGACACAAAAAAAAATGCAGCTCCGGCAGGAGAGGAGGACTTGCGGATAAACCCCTTTTTTAAATTCTCCTGGACGTACTCCGACATGGCTTGAGTCTCTGGAGCAGACAGAGGATAGATTCTGCCCCGGGGTGGAGTAGTACCCGGGAGGAGGTCAATAGGACAGTCATAAGGCCTGTGAGGAGGTAAAGTCTCTGCTTGCTTTTTGCAAAAAACATCAGCATAGTCCAGATAAGCCTTAGGAAGACCAGATACCGGGGGAACCACAGGGTCACGACTGTGAGTACTGGGAACCGGTTTAAGACAGTCCTTGTGACAAGAAGTACCCCAGTTCTTGATTTCTCCTGTGGACCAATCAAGGGTTGGGGAGTGGAGTTGAAGCCACGGTAATCCAAGAAGAATTTCTGAAGTGCAGTTGGAGAGGACCAAAAATTCAATTTTTTCGTGATGGGGTCCGATGCACATTAGGAGGGGTTCCGTGCGGTAACGCACGGTACAGTCCAATCTTTCATTGTTAACAGAATTGATATAGAGGGGTCTGGCGAGACTGGTCACCGGGATGTTGAACCTGTTGATGAGAGAGGCCAAAATAAAATTTCCTGCAGATCCGGAATCCAAGAAGGCCATAGCAGAGAAGGAGAAGGTAGAAGAAGAAATCTGCACAGGCACAGTAAGACGTGGAGAAGCAGAGTTCACATCAATAGCTGTCTCACCTTTGTGCGGAGTCAGCGTACGTTTTTCCAGGCGGGGAGGACGGATAGGACAATCCTTCAAGAAATGTTCGGTACCGACACAGTACAGGCAAAGATTCTCCATGCGGCGTCGTGTCCTCTCTTGAGGTGTCAAGCGAGACCGGTCAACTTGCATAGCCTCCACGGCGGGAGGCACAGGAACGGATTGCAGAGGACCAGAGGAGAGAGGAGCCGGGGAGAGAAACCGCCTCGTGCGAACAAAGTCCATATCCTGGCGGAGCTCCTGACGCCTTTCGGAAAAACGCATGTCAATGCGGGTGGCAAGATGAATAAGTTCATGCAGGTTAGCAGGAATTTCTCGTGCGGCCAGCACATCTTTAATGTTACTGGATAGGCCTTTTTTAAAGGTCGCGCAGAGGGCCTCGTTATTCCAGGATAATTCGGAGGCAAGAGTACGGAATTGGATGGCGTACTCGCCAACAGAAGAATTACCCTGGACCAGGTTCAGCAGGGCAGTCTCAGCAGAAGAGGCTCGGGCAGGTTCCTCAAAGACACTTCGAATCTCCGTGAAGAAGGAGTGTACAGAGGCATTGACAGGGTCATTGCGGTCCCAGAGCGGTGTGGCCCATGACAGAGCTTTCCCAGACAGAAGGCTGACTACGAAAGCCACCTTAGACCTTTCAGTAGGAAACTGGTCCGACATCATCTCCAAGTGCAGGGAACATTGCGAAAGAAAGCCACGGAAAAACTTAGAGTCCCCATCAAATTTATCCGGCAAGGATAATCGGAGGCTGGAAGCGGCCACTCGCTGCGGAGGAGGTGCAGGAGCTGGCGGAGGAGAAGATTGCTGGAGCTGTGGTAATAGCTGCTGTAGCATCACAGTCAGTTGAGACAGCTGGTGGCCTTGTTGCGCTATCTGTTGCGACTGCTGGGCGACCACCGTGGTGAGGTCGGCGACAACTGGCAGTGGGACTTCAGCGAGATCCATGGCCGGATCTACTGTCACGATTCGGCTGGCTGGAGGTGGATCCTCTGTGCCAGAGAGGGATTGGCGTGGACCGTGTTGGTGGACTGGTTCTAAGTTGCTACTGGTATTCACCAGAGCCCGCCGCAAAGCGGGATGGTCTTGCAGCGGCGGTAGCAACAAGGTCGTATCCACCAGCAACGGCTCAACCTCTCTGACTGCTGAAGATAAGCGCGGTACAAGGGAGTAGACAAGAGCAAAGTCGGACGTAGCAGAAGGTCAGGGCAGGCAGCAAGGATCGTAGTCAGGGGCAACGGCAGGAGGTCTGGAACACAGGCTAGGAACACACAAGGAAACGCTTTCACTGGCACAATGACAACAAGATCCGGCGAGGGAGTGCAGGGGAAGTGATGTATAAGTAGGGAGTGCACAGGTGAACACACTGATTAGGCCTGCTGCGCCAATCAGTGGCGCAGTGGCCCTTTAAATTGCAGAGACCCGGCGCGCGCGCCCTAAGGAGCGGGGCCGCGCGCGCCGGGACAAGACAGACGGGGAACGAGTCAGGTACGGGAGCCGGGATGCGCATCGCGAGCGGGCGCCTCCCGCGTCGCGAATCGCATCCCGGCTGGGAGTGATATTGCAGCGCACCCGGTCAGCAGGTCTGACCGGGGCGCTGCGAATGAGAGGATGCTGTGAGCGCTCCGGGGAGGACCCGGAGCGCTCGGCGTAACAGTGTGTTTAGGGTGCATGATGGAGGGGGTGGTTAGGGGGTATGGCTGGGCTGTGGACTTTAGCTCTGGGTCTTTTGGAGACCTAACAACGCCCCTGGCTGGTCTGTTCTTCTGGAATCTTGTACAGACCTCTGGCCAGAACCAGAGCTTTGTGGCTAACACATCACATCCTGCATCCTGCTACAGGACACTGCAGCTCGCCTCCATGAGTACATTTATCTTCCTAAAGTCACCAACAACCGGTAAAGATTTATTTAGTAATTGTATTAGGATTAGGTCTTCCATACCTACATTTCTCAAGGCAAAATGTTAGAACTTAGTTGCCTACATCCTGAGCATGTTTTCCTGCCAGTCAGTTTACAGAGGTACCTCCAAGTATAATATCACTACTGTGAAAATTTTTGTGAAAAATTGATGCAACTGTTTTGTGCAGAAAAAATGTAGCTTCTATGTGTTTTGTGCAACAATGGGCAACTTTTTTCCTCCAGTTTTCTATTCATTCTTTCTTCAGAATTCTGTGCAGACTGTGCTGCTGTCAATGAGGACATAGAGGATAAGCATGGTCCAAGGCGCCGATTGAGTTTGGCAAAGGAAGCTGCTCAGAATATTCACATTATAGATATTCTGTAACGTGAATGCACCCTAAAGAACTGTTTATACTGTACACTACAATACAAATGGCATCTGCACACAGATCAACGTGGGCACCCCATTGCCTTTCACCAGCTACTATACACTAGGTGTGCCCCAGGGGTCAGAGAATCATACTATCTGTACCACCCTCCTTGTCATCAGTGCTGTGTGCACCAAGAAAGTGTCTCAGGGCCAGAGCTTATACTTCAGCCCTGTGATAAGTAGTTATAACAGTTAAAGGGGTACTTCGGTGGAAAACTTTTTTTTTGTTTTTTTAAATCAACTGGTGCCAGAAAGTTAAACAGATTTGTAAATTACTTCTATTAAAAGATCTTAATCCTTCCAGTACTTATTAGCTGCTGAATACTACAGAGGAAATTCTTTTCTTTTTGGAACACAAATCTCTCTGCTGAATCATGAACACAGTGCTCTCTGCTGACATCTCTGTCCATTTTAAGAACTGTCCAGAGTAGGAGAAAATCCCCATAGCAAACATATGCTGCTCTGGACAGTTCCTAAAATGGACAGAGATATCAGCAGAGAGCACTGTGCTCGAGATGTCAGCAAAGAGCTCTGTGTTCCAAAAAGAAGAGAATTCCCTCTGTAGTATTCAGCAGCTAATAAGTAGTGGAAGGATTAATATATTTTTAATAGAAGTAATTTACAAATCTGTTTAACTTTCTGGCACCAGTTGATTTAAAAAGAAAAAAAAAAGTTTTCCACCGGAGTACCCCTTTAATAAGCACTGACCTTGGCTGTTAGAGCAGAAATGCAGAGGCATCTGTAAGCTAAATTCATACTGATCATATGGTCTTGGGAAGTCTGTGGGTAGAATAACTTCAAAATGTTGAAACAAGCTTAGATAGTGTAGAATATATTGTATAATCAGCTTATGTTAACACTATGGTTGAATGAATTTGAAATATGAGCACCTCTATAGCTGAGAAGGAAATCCTCAGGTCAGTTATCTTTCCGTTCAAATAGTTTTTATTACATTTTTCTGAATATATAAACATAACTTTGTATTAAATGAGCACTGTCATGAACTACTGATGTACTACAACATATTTCTAATATACTTTAATTATATATATATTTTTTATTAAAACATTTTATTTTAATGTTGAAAACCGGCCACTAGGGGTCTCCCTTCTAGTGGCTGGCTGCAGCCTGGCATGACAGCACGCCTGAATTCGGACCGATGCCGGCCGGGCAATCGGTCCGAATTCATTCAGCCTGCGTTCGCTCACTGCCTGTCAATCAGACAGGCGGGAGCGAGCGCTGAGAGCACATTGGCTCCCTAGCCTCACACGCCGGCACTGCCTCCCACTGCTGCCTCAGGATGGACTGGACATCGGTATGTGTTTCGGGTGGGGGGAAGAAATGTATTGCACCGGGGGGGGGGGGGGGGGGGGTTGCGGGGGTAGTGCCGTGTGCTCTGAGGGGAGGTTGCGGGGGTAGCGCTGTGGCCATGTAATGTATTTGTATTGCTTTGAGCAGGGGGGGGTTATAGCGCCGCGGCCATGTAATGTATTTGTATTGCTCTGAGCGGGGGGGGGGGGGGGGTTGTAGTGCCACGGCCATGTAATGTATTTGTATTGCTTTGAGCGGGGAGGGGTGTAGTGCCGCGGCCAGAGGGGGTAGCGCCGCGTTCAATAGCAAAGTTATTGTTTTCACTTGTACAGTATGCCTCCAGTTGTTTCCCCACTACAACTCCCAGCATGCCCTGACAGCCAATAGATGTCAGGGCAAGCTGGGAGTTGTAGTGGTGAAACAGCTGGAGGCACCCTGTATAGTGAACTAAGGGCGGAAGTGTCGGCCCCAGCAGGCATCGGTCTGCCTGGCAGTGAGCACACTAACAGGCAAACAAAAAGGCATTTCTACCAGAGTAAAAAAAAAAAATTATTAAAGGCAGGGAGGGGGTTGGGGATAGATGGGCAATAGGCAGGGACAGAAAAAAAAAAGATGGTGGGAGCTACCCTTTAAACATACATCAATTAGTAATATGTCTGGAAACATCAAAGATTTACTATAGCTTCATATAGCTGATAATGGGGTTATCATAACTGACATCAACGGAACCTGACAGGTCCAATTAGCTTCTAATGGGTTCCATCGTTTCCGCTAGATTCCTGTTATTTTGCAAGTTTTAGCAGAGAAAAAAACCTGACGGATGTCAGTTTTTTTTTTCTCTGCTGTAGTGTACATTGGGATCAGACACAGTGCGGACACGTACATCCTGCGTCAATAAGGGGTTAATGATAACTAAGAAAAAAAGCAGTGTGCCCACATTATGTTGCACCAGTTAGGCCACTTCCCAAAAAAAGTGTTAAAACCAAAAAAATTTTAAAACTGTGGTAAAACCTTGCCATTTCTGCCACGATTTTTTAAATAACTTGTGACAGTAATGTGTTCTATGGGCAACCTGTGAACACCGGAGGGGGAAAAGTGGCATCACTTGGCTGCTACTATACACATCAGACAGGCCCTCAGGTTACTGTGCTGCCCCAGGTAATACTGTTAGTGAGATGAGGAGAGCGGCAGGACACAGAAACAAAACAGTACCCACAATCCTATGAAGCAGCCCATGCTGCAGTGTTTCTAGGAGACCTGTCAGCTCTCTGCCTTCTTCCTCTTCCTGAGGTCGGGATAGAGCCATATCTGAGGGCCATATCTGAGGGACATGCAAATGATACGAAGAGGAGGAGAAGTACATTGAAGAAAAAAAAAAAAGATCAGGGATGGAAAGGTCCATCACTCTTGCTAGTTTCTCCCAGAGTTAGAATTCGGAATCTAAAGCCTGTGACACCCTCCCCTGGAGTTACCCTTTGGAATCTATGGCCAATGGCGCACTCCCCCATTGTTAGCCTTTGGAATCTAAGGCCTGTGGCGCCCTCCCCCACAGTTAGCCTTTGAAATGTGTGGCCTGTGGTGCCCTACCCTGGCATAAGCCTTTGGAATCTAAAGCTTAGGATGCCATGCCCTGGAGTTAGCATTTGGAATCTATGGCCTTTGGCGTTCTCCCCCGGAGTTATTCCTTGGAATCTAATGCCTGTGGCGCCCTCCCCGGAGTTAACATTTGCAATCTAAGCACTGTGACATCCTCCCCGAAGTTAGCCTTTGGAATCTAAGGCCTGTGGTGCCCTCCGCCGGAGTTATCCTTTGTAATGTTTGGCCTGTGGGGCCTTCCCCTGGAGTTAGCCCAGCCCTTGGAATCTAAGGCCTGTTGCACCCTCCCTCGGAGTTAGCCTTTGGAATGTATGGCCTGTTACGCCCTACCCCATAGTTAGCCTTTGGAATGTATTGCCTGTGGGGCCCTCCCCAAACTTAGCCTTTGGAATCTATGGCCTGTGGCCCCCTCCCCCGGAGTTAGCATTTTGAATGTATGGCCTGTAGTGCCCTCCCTTGGGTTAGTCATTGAAATCTATGGCCTGTGGCGGCCTCCCCCGGAGTTAGCCTTTGGAATCTAAGGCATGTGGCGCCCTTCCCAGTGTCAGCCTTCAGGGTGGTCTGCCTTTTTTTTTTTTACATTTTAGACTGATATCTAGACTAACATGGAGCAAAGTTTAAAAAATGCTGCCATTCAATGGTCTTCTGCCACAAAACCATCAAAGCTATAATGAATAGGATGGCGTCAAAAAACCATAGACCACTAGTACACAATTAAAAACTGCTGAACACAGCTGCAAGAAAACAATTCCAATTTACCTTCAAAAGAGCAAAAATAACCATTCAATGTTTAAGATTTGCAATCCCTCATTAACTCCTTAATGACATAGGATGTAAATGTACGTCCTGATGCCCTGCTACTTAACGCACCAGGATGTACAGTTACGTCCTGTACATGATGCGAGCACCGGACCGGTAATGGCGGACATCAGCGGTCGCAATGTGGTCATCGCTGGATGATCAGATCGCCCGTGGATGCAGCTATCATAGGCATGTGTCACATGTAAATAGAAAATACAAAAATTCTGGCCTCCTCTGCTCGCCATCCAGCCATACCTAGCCTAATGTCCCCATTGCTCATGACAAAACAGCCAAGGACAAAGGAAAATCATTTTAATGGTTAAAGTGTAAAAAAAAAAATTCCAAAGAAAAAAGCTTGGGAAAAACTATGAAAAAAAGTACTCACTACCTGTCATGATTTCAGACGGATGCCTATGACTAAAACAGAGTTCAGTTTCAAATGGTACTGCCATATAACAGCACTATAATAAAAACAGCAACATTTTCAAATACTACCAAACACAACCTGTCAATTTTTCAATTTTTATAGGCTTATCTCATATATTAGTAGAAAATGAAAATACTGGCCTCCTACTTCACCCCTTAGCCAGCCACACCTCATCTAATTTATTTTTTATTTTATTAAGATATAAGACAGATTACTGTGACTAAAACAGAGCTCAGCTAATGATATTACTGACATACAGTTACCTCATCCCGCCAAAAGCACCAATACCAAGTATGAATAAAAAGGTGTCAAAACACTATAGACCACCGATGCACAATAAAAAAAGCTAGCCACAACTGGATACAAAGAAACAGTTCCAAAACAGTTCCAAATTACCTGAACTAAAATAAATATAATATCCAATCCACCACGCAGAGGCGGCCTCACTTCGGATGGGACCCTAAAGGGGTGCTCCAGGAAAGTTAATAAAAATTCCCCAAAGCCACCACAATACCTGTTCTGTGTCCCTTGTAGTTATCCATTTGATTTTGCCAGCTCCTGAGGCACCTGTTGTCTCCTAAATATTATTTTCCCTTGCTTGCAGCCCAGACTAAAACTCCCAGAAGTCAGTGTAGCTCTGTGTAATGGCTGCCAGCCAATTGTGTTGTTGTAAACACAGTCAGCAACATACACTGTACATGTCTTTTCTTTCAAACTATCCTTCCCCCCCCCCCCAGCAATAAATCATGATATTCTCTGAATAGCAGCAGTCAGTGATAAGATCTACAGGAGGAAAAGAACAGTGTTATATGCTGAATAGACTGGGCTGTTTTTCTCTGGCAAGATCCCCACACAGGGGGAGGGAGAGGGGGAGGGGGAGGGAGGTGGGGCTGTAAAGCCAGAGCCCTACACAGATATTATGTGGTGTTTGTCTTCTAGGAGGGTGGGGGCTAGTCTCAATGAGAAATTTGCACAAAGACAAGGTGGATCTGATAATGACATCCTTCGCTCAATCCCTGCATGTAAATGTCAGTTGAAAGAAGGAAACTGCTCTATATAGATAATGATTAGAGATGAGCGAATCGAAGCTGATGAACCCGAAATTCCATTTGCAACGAATGCAAATATCGCCGCAATTCTATTGCGCAGATCGCTTCATTAAACTCCATTTTACAGCGTTCCAGGCTCCAGGGCATCCAAAATTGCGGATCCACATGTCAGTGGGGCAAGGGACGCTGAGAAGGCGGGAAGGCAAGGCGGGAAGGGAAGTAGGCGGTATCACCCAGAATCACATGCAGCCTATCAGCAGCCAGTCACCCCTGTGATGTCACAGCCCTATATAATCGTCAGCCATATTGTGGCCAGCCACTTCATTCATTACACTGCAGAGAGATAGGACGGACAGCATGTGTGTGTGTGTTACAGCAGAGAAAAGCACATTCCAGCAGTGCTTAACATCCTCCTAGTCACATCAGCGTTCTCATGGACAGAGAGCATTTTTTTTTCACTGCTTTTTACTGCAGCTGCAGGCATTAACCTCGCAGTCACTTTCTTCGGCATAGTATTACAGAGAGGGGCACATAGCTGTGTGTTGCCTCTTACATTTCAACAAGTTGCCTCAACTTTACTGATGATGCTGGGCCAGGGCCTGGGAATAAAATCTTTTGTTATGGTAGCACTGGCCACCCAAAATCTTTAGTTTAAATTTCAAACTTCATCTTTTTTTCTTAGGGATTGTGAAGGCCTGGGGTCTCCTCATGCTTCAGCCAACTCCAGGCTGTGCCATTCAGACACTATATGGTCTCCTCCTACTGATGCAACCTCCAGGCTCTGTCATTGTGCTGCCATGTGACATGTGGCTACTTGTTAGATTAGATCTAGAGATGAGCGAACTTTTAAAAAAATATGTTTCGATCCGAATTTATTCACAGCGAATCTATATTAACCCCTTAAGGACTCGGGGGTTTTTCCGTTTTTGCATTTTCTTTTTTCCTCTTAACTCTTTCCTCCATCATAACTCTTTCAATTTTGCACCTAAAAATCCATATGATGGCTTATTTTTTGCGCCAACAATTCTACTTTTAATTACGTCAGTCATTTTACCCAAAAATCTACGGCGAAACGATAAAAGAAATCATTGTGGGACAAAATTTAAAAAAAAAATGCCATTTTATTCTTATGGGGGCTTCTGTTTCTACACAGTAAATTTTTGCAGAATAAATGACACCTTATCTTTATTCTGTAGGTCCATATGATTAAAATGATACCCTACTTATATAGGTATGATTTTGTTGTACTTCTGGAAGAAATCATAACTACATGCAGGAAAATGTATACGTTTAAAATTGTCATATTCTGACCCCTATAACTTTTTTCATTTTTCCGCTTATGGGGCGGTATGGGGACTAATTTTTTGCGCCGTGGTCTCAAGTTTTTATCAGTACCATTTTTGCATTGATAGGACTTATTGATCGCTTTTTATTCATTTTTTCATGATATAAAAAGTGACCAAAAATGCACTATTTTGGACTTGGGAATTTTTTTGTGCGTACGCCATTGACCGTGCGGTTTAATTAATGATATATTTTTATAATTCGGACATTTCCGCACACAGTGATGCCACATATGTTTATTTTTATTTACACAGTTTTTTTTTTTTTATGGGAAAAGGGGGGTGATTAAAACTTTTAATAGGGGAGGTGTTAAATGATCTTTATTCACTTTTTTTCACTTTTTTTTTTGCAATGTTATAGCTCCCATAGGGAGCTATAACACTGCACACACTGATCTTTTGCATCGATCAGTGGTTTCTCATAAGAAACCACTGATCGATGATTCTGCCGCTTGACTGCTCATGCATGGATCTCAGGCACTGAGGAGTCATTCGGCGATCGGACAGCGAGGAGGCAGGTAGGGATCCTTCAGCTGTCTTGTAAGCTGTTCGGGATGCCGCGATTTCGCCGTGGAGATCCCGAACAGCTCCCTGAGCTAACCGGCGTGGTTTCACTTTCACTTTAGATGCGGTGTTCAACTTTGAACAACGCGACTAAAGGGTTAATAGTGCACGGCACCGCGTTCAATGTCGTGCGCTATTAGCCACGGGTCCCGGCCGTTGTTAGAGGCCGGGCCCAACCCGCTATGACGTGGGGCCACGCCGTGGCCCCGCTTTATAGATCGGGAGCGGACTCATGACGTACGCGTATGTCATGGGTCCTTAAGGGGTTAAAAATGGCTATTTCTGGCCTACAGAGAGCCTCAATAGGGGTGTAGAACACTTTGCTGTGTTCTAACATGCATATGGAGTGTGCTGGGGTAGGGAAATAATACTGTTGTTCAGTATAACATGCAGATTACCGGCATCACTTTTAGAATCACTACCACAGAGCGGCACAATGACAGAGCCAGGAGGTGGCATTAGTATGAGGAGACCATATAGTGGCTGAATGACACAGCGAGGAGGTATTGGCAGCATGAGGAGACCATATAGTGGCTGAATGGCACAGCGTGGTGGTGTTGGCAGCATGAGGACACCATATAGTGGCTGAATGACACAGCTTGGATGAGGCTGAAGCATGAGGAGCCCATATAGTGGCTTAATGACACAACATGGAGGTGTTGGCAGCATGAGGAGACCATATAGTGGCTGAATGACACAGTGTGGAGGTGTTGGCAGCATGAGGAGACCATATAGTGGCTGAATGACACAGCGTGAAGGTGTTGGCAGCATGAGGAGACCATAGAGTGGCTGAATGACACAGTTGGCAGCATGAGGAGACCCTATAGTGTCTGAATGGCACAGCCTGGAGTTTGCAGCAGCATGAGTAGACACAAGGCCTTCACAATCCCTAACATTATAAGATGAATTCTGAATTTTAAAACAAAGATTTTGGGTAGCTAGTGCTACCATAACAAATCATTTTTTCCCAGACCCCGGCCCAGCAGCATCAGTAAACCATATATTGCCTGAATGACACAGCCTGGAGTTGGTGGCAGATGAGGAGACAATAGGACCTCACTAATAATAAAAGATGAATTTAGAAATTTCAATTGAAGATGTATGGTACCTAGTGCTACCATAAACATATAAAGGTAATGTCCTAGGCTCAGCAGCATCACTAAACCATGTAGTTGCTATATGACACATACAAGAGCAATCTAGAGAGAGGGAGGAAGGCGCCTCATGTGCGGGATCAGCAGATCTTGTTAGTGGGGGTGGGGGACGGTAATTCCCAAGCCGCTTACCAAAGTTGGTTGTGCGCCCACACACAACAAGGTAAAATGCTGAATTAATGTAAATGAAGGTCCACTGCAGCCCTCCTGGGTAGAAGTATAATCAAAACAGGATGACCATGAATTCAGGAGTTCGTCCGGCGGAGAGAGGAACCATCAGGAAGCCAAATAAAATCAATGGATTTATTAAATGCAACGCGTTTCGCTGCGCATGCGCAGCTTCATCAGGCATCTGATGAAGCTGCGCATGCACAGCGAAACGCGTTGCATTTAATAAATCCATTAATTTTATTTGGCTTCCTGATGGTTCCTCTCTGCGCCAAACGAACTCTTGAATTCATGGTCATCCTGTTTTGAACATACAAGAGCAAGCAGCAGCATGAGTACACAAGAGGGATTCACAACCCCTAACATTAAACGTTGAATATGCTACCATGCAAAAATTTAAGGCCCAAGCCCAGTAGCAACAATAAGCCAAGTAGTTCCTGAAACACACAGTCAGAAGCAGGCATCAGCAGTACACCAGAGGGTTTCATAACCCCTTACATTGAAAGATCAATGTTGAAATTACTATTAAGCATGTATTAAGCTCGTGCTAAACATCCAAAAATGTAAGGCCCAAGTCCAGAAGCACCAGTAAACCAAGTAATTCCTGAAAGACACAGGAGTGGTCAGGAGCAGGCATCAGCAGTACACTAGAGTGTTTCATAACCCCTTACATTGAAAGATCAATGTTGAAATTTCTATTAAACATCCAAAAATGTAAGGCCCAAGCCCAGAAGCATCAATAAGCTCCTGAAACACACAGTCAGGAGCAGGCATCAGCAGTATACCAGAGGGTTTCATAACCCCTTACATTGAAATATCAATCTTGAAATCTCAATTAAGCATTTGTGTTAGCTAGTGCTACCAGAACATATTTGGAGTTGATATCCCAGTCCCAGTAGCATCAGAAAATGATATATTGGCTGAATGACACAGCCTGGAGGTGGGGAAAGGATAAGGAGCCCATGTAGGGTCTGAATGGTACAGCCTGAAGGTGGCTGAAGCATGAGGAGACCATTGAAATACAAACATTTTAAATAGAAATCTAAGATTTTGAAATTGAGAATGAGGATTTTGAAATGGAACTTTTAACTCCGAAGTTTGAGTGGCCAGGGCCCCGGCATGTGGCTACAAAGGACCTAATCTAACAAGGAGTCCCATGTCACATGTCAGCACAATGACAGAGCCTGGAGGTGGCATCAGTAGGAGGAAACCATATAGTGTTTGAATGGCACAGCCTGGAGTTGGCTGAAGCATGAGGAGACCCCAGGGCTTCACAAAAATTGTCAGAATACCACCTGACATTCAAAATAATAAAATGATAGATACGTTCTCTTAAGGAAAGGATCCTTCATTAGATGACAATATGAATATTGTGTGTTCCAGGGACATTAGCTCATCGGAGGAACAGGAAAACATGATACAACTTAACTCTGCAACTGAAGAACCACAACAAAGAATGAACTACTTAAAGCCTACTGGAACTGAGGAACTTCAAAATGGTAAATCTACCAACTGGGATAGTCAGTCAATTCCAACAGCCAGTGGTCAGTATCCACAGTTCCCTGTTTCTGATAGTTCTTGGCAATATTCCTTTTATTACTGGTCTGGTATCAACAAGGCAATAATGCTGGGAGAGTATATATTGCCTGAATGACACAGTCTGGAGAGGTCTGAAGCATGTGTACACACCAAGGCTTCACAATCCCAAAGAAAAAACAGAAGAATTTTTGAAATTTAAGAGGAAGATTTTGGATAGCTAGTGCTACCTACGATAACAAAATTTTTATTCCCAGACCCAGGCCCAGCAGCAGTATCAGTAAACCATATATTGCCTGAATAACACAGCCTGAAGTTGTATGAAGCATGAGGAGACCATTGAAATGTATGATTTTGTTTAAATTTAAGATTTTGAAATTAAAATTAAGGATTTTGAAATTGAACTTTTAACTCCCAAGTTAGTGTCCCGGGCCCCGGCGTGTGGGTACAAAGGGCCAAATCTAACAAGGAGTCGCATGTTACATGGAAGCACAATGACAGAGCCTGGAGGTGGCACAGCAAGAGCTTACAAGAGGGCTTCACAAACCCTAACATTAACCTGTTAAGGACGCAGAGCGTACCTGTACGCCCTGAGTCCGCTCCCGATCTATAACGCTGGGCCACGGTGTGGGACCGGGACCTGTGACTAATAGCGCGGCATTAACCCTTTAGATGCGGCGTTCAAAGTTGAACGCCGCGTCTAAAATGAAAGTGAAACCATGCCGGTTAGCTCAGGGAGCTGTTCGGGATAACCGCGGCGAAATCGCGGCATCCCGAACAGCTTACAAGACAGCTGGAGGGTCCCTACGCAGAGTCGTCAATCATTGGTTTCTTATGAGAAACCAGTGATCAATGTAAAAGATCAGTGTGTGCAGTGTTAAAGGTCCCTATGGGAGCTATAACACTGCAAAAAAAAAGTGAAAAAAAAAAAAGTGAATAAAGATCATTTAACCCCTCCCCTAATAAAAGTTTGAATCACCCCCCTTTCCCATAAAAAAAACCTCAGTGTAAATAAAAATAAAAATATACATATGTGGTATCGCCGCATGCGGAAATGTCCGAATTATAAAAATATATAGTTAATTAAACCGCACGTTCAATGGCATACGCGCAAAAAAATTCCAAAGTCCAAAATAGTGCATTTTTGGTCACTTTTTATATCATGAAAAAATTTATAAAAAGCGATCAATAAGTCCTATCAATGCAAAAATGGTACCGCTAAAAACTTCAGATCAGTGCGCAAAAAACTTAGCCCTCATGCTGCCCCGTACGCGGAAAAATAAAAAAGTTATAGGGGTCAGAAGATGACAATTTTAAACGTATAAATTTTCCTGCATGTAGTTTAGATTTTTTCCAGAAGTACGACAAACTCAAACCTAAATAAGTAGGGTATCATTTTAACCGTATGGACTTACAGAATAAAGCGAAGGTGTCATTTTTACCGAAAAATGTATTGTGTAGAAACGGAAGCCCCCAAAAGTTACAAAATGGCTTTTTTTTTTTTCAATTTTGTCTCACATTGATTTTTTTTTCCGTTTTGCCGTAGATTTTTTGGTAAAATGACTGACGTCTTTACAAAGTAGAATTGGTGGCGCAAAAAATAAGCCATCATATGGATTTTTAGGTGAAAAATTTAAAGAGTTATGATTTTTTAAAGGTAAGGAGGAAAAAACGAAAATGCAAAAACGGAAAAACCCCGGGTCCTTAAGGGGTTAAAATGTTGAAATCTGTATACAAGATGTATGTTAGCTAGTGCTAACCTCAAAAAATTTTAGGCACAGGCCCAGCAACATCACTAAACCATATAGGTACTGAAACACACAGCCTGAAGCAGGCAGCAGGATGCGTACATAAGAGGGCTTCACAACCTCTAACATTTAAAGATCAATGTTGAAAACTCGATTGAGCATGTATGTTTGCTTGTGCTAACATAAAAAAATTGTAATATCAAAGACAGTCCCAGCAGCATCAGAAATCAATATATTGGCTGAATGACACAGCCTGGAGGTGGGGAAAGCATAAGGAGCCCATATAGTGTCTGTATGGTACAGCCTGGAGTTGGCCGAAGCATGAGGAGACCATATAGAGGCTGAATGGCACAGCATGGAGTTGGCAGAATCATAAGGAAACAAAATAGTGGCTGAATGAAACAGCTTGGAGTTGGCAGCAGCATCAGGAGTCCTGAAAGTGACCCGGTGACAAAGTGGTGTGGTGGGTCGCAATACCAGTACCCAGTGATGAAGGTGGCTGGAATGTTTGTGACTGGGGAGTAGTGCCCTAAATCTGTTTGGCACTATACATATTTGTGGAGTGTTGCTGTAGCACCATGGTCAATTTACTCTGATGCATCTGGCATTGGTGGGTGGAAATCCTGGCTTATCTATGCCTGATTCATTTTCACAAAGGTCAGTCTCTCCACATTTTTCGCGGACAGATGAGTTCTCCTTGAGATGACTATGGCCCCCGCCGCACTAAACGCCGCACTGATGCCCCACTACTGGCCGGGCAGGACAGCTTTTCCAGGGCAAACTCTGCAAGTTGCCGCCACAAATCAAGTTTGGCTGCCCAGAAGTCCAGCGGATCTTCAAGGTATGTTGGCATGGGCATGTCAAGGTATGCCACCACCTGCTGGTTCAGGTCCTGCTCCAGGTCAACCTGCTGCTGATGAGTTGCTTCACTATGCGGGTGAAGAAAGGCACTCATCAGCGACTGTAGACTCAGGCTGCTGCTGATGAAGCTGGTACTGCTCCTGCCACCCCACCACTCCCCAGCAGCCATGGCAGTGGAAGGTGAGCGCAGAGGGCCCCCCCGAGTAAGACCTGCTAGTGGATGGACGATGGCGCCAATAGGCATCAGCCAACTGACTACGTAAGATCTCTCTGCAGTAGGTCAGTTTGTCCTCCCTCTCAGTGGGTGTAAAAAAGGCACCCATTTTGTGCCAGTAGCGAGGGTCCAAAAAGGTGGAGACCCAGAAGTCATCCAACTGCCGAATGGTGACAATTCGGCTGTCACTACGCAAGCAAGTAAGCATGCATCGTGCCTTTTTATGCAAGTGACTCGGAGGGACTCCCTGCCTCCATTTCCACTGCATACTGCCAAGGTGTGTCTGGGTCCTCTGTCTCATCTTCCTCATGACCCTCTAGCTCCTCTAGTTCATCATGCTCCTCCTCTCCTGTCAGATGACTAGAAACACCACCCATCTCATTAAACCTAAACTGTGCTCCACTGTGCCCCTCCTCCTCCTCCAGTTCAGCCCCCACAGGGCTCATGTGGCCGTGAGATGTAGGCCCAACGTCTCCATTGCCCTGAGCAGCCATAGTTTCCAACATTTGTTGTAGGATATGTAGCAGTGGAATGACGTTGTTCATCCCGTAATCCTGGCAATTTACGTATAATGTGGCTTCCTCAAAGGGACTGAGCAAACGGCAGGTGTCACGTATGAGCTGCCACTGGTTCACATTGAAGTTACACACAAAATTATCCCTATCCGCTTGGATCATCAAGAAATCAGTGATGGCTTTACTCTGTTCACACAGACAGTCCAACATATGCAGGGTGGAATTCCAACTTGTGGCAAAATCACAAATCAGACTATGTTGGGGGATACCATTCTGACGCTGAAGCTCAAGGAGGGTGTGCTTTGCGGTGTATGAGTGGCTGAAGTGCATGCAACGTTTCCTTCCCATTCTTAGGATATCTTGCAAATGGGGGGAACACTTCAGGAACTGCTTGACAACCAGATTTAACACGTAAGCCACGCAGGGCGCATGTTTCACCCTTCCTTGTCGCAGCCCGGCCAAGATGTTCTTCCCGTTGTTGGTCACCATGGTTCCCATTTCCAGATTTCTTGGAGTAAGCCATGCTCCAATTTCTCTATGAATGACTTTTAGCAGTTCTTCGCCTGTGTGACTCTTTGCGCCAAGGCAAGCCATGTGAAGGACAGCGTGACACCGCAGTGCCCTGCACACATGGTATGCTGAAGGGCCACTGAGACTTGTCCGGGCAGTGGAGGCTGAGGACACGGTGGAGGATGAGGAGGCAAAGTCGCACACTGTCACAGGACCAACGGGCTGACAGCGTGGAGGAGGAAGCGGCGTGTCCTGTCCAAGTTGGGGTTGTGGCTGTACAGGAACCACATTCACCCAGTGAGCCGTAAAGGCCATGTATTGTCCCTGACCGTAGTTATAGCTCCAGACGTTGGCACTGCCGTGCACTTTGGTACACATCGACAGGCTCCAGGACTGGCCCACCTTCTCTTCCACAAAATTGTGCAGGGCTGGTAATGCCTTCTTCGCAAAGAAATGACAGCTTGGTACTCTCCACCTTGGCTCGGCACAAGCCATCAGTTCTCTGAAAGGTGCAGAATCCACCACTTGAAAAAGGAGGGACTGCAGCACCAGCAACTTAGACAGGAGCACATTCAACTTCCGCGCCATTGAATGAGTGGGCGCATATTGTTGTCTCTTGGACATGGCTTCGCAGATGGATTGTTGGCGGAATGGCTGACTAAAAGTGGGAGAAGCAGGAGCATCTGGAGCGACAGAAGGAGGGTATAACACACAGCTCCTTTTGGCTGAGGTGGTGGAGACTTGGCTGCCTGAAGGAGGGAGCAGCTGGCCACTGGGTGATGCAGCCGGCTTGACCACTACATCGGACCCACGGATCTCCCAGGCTGCTTTATAGTGGCAAAGCATGTGTTGATGCAGGGCCGGGGTGCCAACATTGGGACCCTGGTCACGCTTCACCTTCTTCACCTGCTGACATATCTTGCATGTGGCTATGTTAACCTCCTCCGGATGCTTGATGAAAAACTGCCACACCGCCGAGTAGCTGATTTTCCCACCAAAAGTCCGCACTAATTGACTGCTACAGCCACCGTCTCCAGGAACCCCTGTTCCACTACCTCCCGGAAAGGTAGGCTGCCGTGAAGCAGGTGGTCACCCACGGGCTCGTTTGGCTCCGGAATTTCCACTTCTTCGCACTGACTGCCAACCATGCTACTACCTTGCTGGCTCAGCTGCTGCCTCAAGGGCAACCTGCAACTCTCTTCTCACTCGTGTCACACGCCCCGGAAGAAGCCTACTTTGTTGAAACGTCGGGCCACGGCGGTCTGGTCCTCTACCCTCACCCACACCACTAGGTAATTTACTTATGCACTTTATTTCTTGTTGTGGGACATTTGGCCCTAGCCTCTTCTATGCCTATTTACTGGGGACACTATTTTATCTTTTGATGCACCTTATTATAGAGCTATTAACTAGGATCTAATTCTGTCCTAGCTCATCACTATACCTCATTACTTACCTTGGGCAATGTTTCTGTGTTCCCTCATTTTACAATTTGTTAATGGCCATGTATTCATGAACCTGGTGATCCCTGGCCAGACCCCCCTTCCTACCTCTGTGATCTCGGAGTTGTATCTCTATATTGTAATTTTATGCTCTTTTAAATGTTTGTTTTTTTCTGTGCATGTTGTACTAATAAAATGTGTTATATTTTTGCTACTGGGATCTGCATACACCTTTTTCTTTGAATTGATAATTTGATTATAGCACAGGATCTATTTACACTGAGGGGGTTATTTTGGGTTTATATAGATCTACAGATACAAAATAGTAGACTGCTTTGATGTAGGTATGTGGTATGCACATATGAGGGCAGAAAAATGCACTACAGTCCGCTGAAAAAAATTATTTTTGCACAGCAGTAGGACACAACAGGGCAGCACCACAAAAAAAATAATAATAATCGCACTCTGTAACAGAGTATTAAGAATGGTGTGAACTGCTGGTTATTATACCTTGTACAGACTAGTATAAGCAGCAGATGATTTCTTGTGCAAAAAATACACAGAATTGCACTGAAAAATCATTCCTGCCTCCTGTGATACGGTTCATGAAGTTCAGGCAGCTTGTTCATATGTATGAGGCATCTAAAAGCTATCTGCCCCTCTCTGATACAATGCTGAATAAAGTGACTGGGAGGTTAATGGCTGGCGTAAAAATCCTTCTCAGTGAGAACAAGCAAAGCACTGCACTGCTCTCTGTCCACAACACTGATGTGACTAGCAGTTGGAAGTGGGACGCTGCGGTATGATCAATTCAGCGTGTCTGTGTTACACACAGAGACATGCAGCCGTCCTCTCTCTGCAGTATGGCATGCAGTATATGGCTTGAAATGAGCAGCCGCAAAATTGCTGCCGATTATATAGGGCTGTGACACAGGCGTCAATGAATGCTGATAGGCTGCATGCTGCATGTGATTCAGGGTCATCCCGCCTACCTCAGTTCCCGCCTTGCCTTCCCGCCTTCCAGCATCCCCTGCCCCATGTACTGACATGTGGATCCACCATTTTAGGTGTCCTGGAGCCTGGAACACTGTAAAATGGAGTTTAATGAAGCAATTCGCGCGATAGAATCGCGGCAAAATTTGCATTTGCTGCGAATCGAATAAATCCTGAAATTCTTAACTAATTTGGGTTCATCTGCTTCGATTCGCTCATATCTAATTAGATAATTTGTACCCACACGCCGGGGCCTGAGACACTAAAAGTTGGGAGTTAAAACCTCCATTTCAAAATCCAAAATTTCAATTTCAAAATCTTAGATTTCTATTTAAAATTCTTATATTTCAATGGTCTCCTCATGCTTTTGCTAACTCCAGGCTGTGTTATTCAGGCAATATATGGTTTACTGATGCTGCTGGGCCTGGGTCTACGAATAAAGCATTTGTTATCGTAGCACTAGCTGCCCAAAATCTTTGGTTTAAATTTCAAACTTCTCCTTTTTTTCTTAGGGATTGCGAAGCCCTGGTGTCTACTCATGCTGCTACCAACTCCAGGCTGTGCCATTCAGGCAATATATGGTTTACTGATGCTGATGGGACTGGGTCTGGGAATAAAAATGTTGTTATGGTAGCACTAGCTAACCAAAATCTTCGGTTTACATTTCAGAATTCATCTTATAATCTTAGGGATTGTGAAGGCCTAGTGTCTACTCATGATGCTGCCAACTCCTGGCTGTGCCATTCAGACACTATATGGTCTCCTCATGCTTCAGTCAACTCCAGGCTGTGCCATTCAGGCAATATATGGTTTACTGATGCTGATAGTACTGGGTCTGGGAATGAAAATGTTGTTATAGTAGCACTAGCTACCCAAATCTTCGGTTTAAATTTCAAACTTCGTCTTTTTTTCTTAGGGATTTCTGAAGCCCTGGGGACTCCACATGCTGCTGCAAACTCCTGGCTGTGCCATTCAGCCACTATATGGTTTCCTCATGCTGCCAACACCTCCACACTGTGTCATTCAGCCACTATATGGTCTCCTCATGCTTCAGCCTCATCCAAGCTGTGTCATTCAGCCACTATATGGTCTCCTAATGCTGCCAACACCTCCACACTGTGTCATTCAGCCACTATATGGTCTCCTCATTGTCACGATGCCGGCTGGCAGGAGGTGGATCCTCTGTGCCAGAGAGGGATTGGCGTGGACCGTGCTAGTGGACCGGTTCTAAGTCACTACTGGTTTTCACCAGAGCCCGCCGCAAAGCGGGATGGTCTTGCTGCGGCGGTAATGACCAGGTCATATCCACTAGCAACGGCTCAACCTCTCTGGCTGCTGAAGATAGGCGCGGTACAAGGGAGTAGACAGAAGAAAGGTCGGACGTAGCAGAAGGTCGGGGCAGGCAGCAAGGATCGTAGTCAGGGGCAACGGCAGGAGGTCTGGAACACAGGCTAGGAACACACAAGGAAACGCTTTCACTGGCACAATGGCAACAAGATCCGGCGAGGGAGTGAAGGGGAAGTGAGGTATAAATAGGGAGTGCACAGGTGAACACACTAATTGGAACCACTGCGCCAATCAGCGGCGCAGTGGCCCTTTAAATCGCAGAGACCCGGCGCGCGCGCGCCCTAGGGAGCGGGGCCGCGCGCGCCGGGACAGGACAGACGGAGAGCGAGTCAGGTACGGGAGCCGGGATGCGCATCGCATCAGTGGAGCTGCCCGGAGCGCTGCGGTGGCGAGAGCGAAGCGAGCGCTCCGGGGAGGAGCGGGGACCCGGAGCGCTCGGCGTAACAGTACCCCCCCCCCTTGGGTCTCCCCCTCTTCTTAGAGCCTGAGAACCTGAGGAGCAGACTTTTGTCTAGGATATTGTCCTCAGGTTCCCAGGATCTCTCTTCAGGACCACAACCCTCCCAATCGACCAGGAAAAAGGTTTTCCCTCTGACCTTCTTGGAGGCCAGTATCTCTTTAACGGAGAAGATGTCCGAGGAGCCGGAAACAGGAGTGGGAGAAACAAACTTAGGAGAGAAACGGTTGATGATAAGTGGTTTAAGAAGAGAAACGTGAAAGGCATTAGGAATTCGAAGAGAAGGAGGAAGAAGAAGTTTGTAAGAGACAGGATTAATCTGGCACAAGATTTTGAAAGGACCAAGATAGCGTGGTCCCAATTTGTAGCTAGGGACACGGAAGCGGACATATTTAGCGGAGAGCCATACCTTGTCTCCAGGAGAAAAAATGGGGGGAGCTCTTCTTTTTCTATCAGCAAACTTCTTCATGCGTGATGAGGCCTGTAAAAGAGAATTTTGGGTCTCTTTCCATATGGTGGAAAGATCACGAGATATTTCATCCACAGCGGGCAAACCAGAGGGCAAGGGAGTAGGGAGGGGGAGAAGAGGGTGACGGCCGTACACCACAAAAAATGGGGATTTGGAGGAGGATTCAGAGACTCTGAAGTTATACGAAAATTCGGCCCATGGTAGAAGATCTGCCCAGTCATCCTGGCGGGAGGAAACAAAATGGCGTAAATAATCACCCAGGACCTGGTTAATTCTTTCTACTTGCCCATTGGATTGAGGATGATATGCAGAGGAAAAGTTTAATTTAATCTTGAGTTGTTTACAGAGAGCCCTCCAGAATTTTGACACGAATTGGACGCCTCTATCCGAGACGATCTGCGTGGGCAACCCGTGAAGACGAAAAATGTGTACAAAAAATTGTTTTGCCAACTGAGGCGCTGAAGGAAGACCAGGAAGAGGGATGAAATGTGCCATCTTGGAGAATCGATCAACGACCACCAAAACAACAGTGTTGCCACGGGATGGGGGTAAGTCCGTAATAAAGTCCATACCAATCAGAGACCAAGGCTGTTCGGGGACAGGCAGAGGATGAAGAAGACCAGCGGGCTTCTGGCGAGGAGTCTTATCCCGGGCACAAACAGTGCAGGCTCGTACAAAATCCACAACATCCGTCTCCAGAGTCGGCCACCAATAGAAACGAGAGATGAGTTGCACGGATTTCTTGATACCCGCATGACCTGCGAGATGGGAGGAGTGACCCCATTTGAGGATTCCGAGGCGTTGGCATGGAGAAACGAAGGTCTTCCCTGGAGAAGTTTGCCTGATGGAGGCTGGAGAAGTGGAGATCAGGCAGTCAGGGGGGATGATGTGTTGCGGAGAGAGCTCTACTTCCGAGGCATCCGAGGAACGAGAGAGAGCATCGGCCCTAATGTTCTTATCGGCAGGCCGAAAGTGAATTTCAAAATTAAATCGGGCAAAGAACAGAGACCACCTGGCCTGGCGAGGATTCAGCCGTTGGGCAGACTGGAGATAGGAGAGGTTCTTGTGATCGGTGTAAATAATAACTGGAAATCTTGATCCCTCCAACAGATGCCTCCATTCCTCAAGTGCTAATTTAATGGCTAGAAGCTCTCGGTCCCCGATGGAGTAGTTCCTCTCAGCCGGAGAGAAGGTCCTAGAAAAAAACCCACAAGTAACAGCATGCCCGGAAGAATTTTTCTGTAGAAGGACCGCTCCAGCTCCTACAGAGGAGGCATCAACCTCCAATAGGAAGGGTTTAGATGGGTCAGGTCTGGAGAGCACGGGAGCCGAAGAAAAGGCAGACTTGAGCTGTTTAAAGGCGTCTTCCGCTTGAGGAGGCCATGACTTAGGATTGGCATTCTTTTTGGTTAAAGCCACGATAGGAGCCACAATGGTGGAAAAATGTGGAATGAATTGTCTGTAATAATTGGCGAACCCCAAAAAACGTTGGATAGCACGAAGTCCGGAGGGGCGTGGCCAATCTAAGACGGCAGAGAGTTTGTCTGGATCCATTTGTAGTCCCTGGCCAGAGACCAAGTATCCTAGGAAAGGAAGAGATTGACATTCAAACAGACATTTCTCCATTTTGGCATACAGTTGATTGTCACGAAGTCTCTGAAGAACCATGCGGACATGCTGGCGGTGTTCTTCTAGGTTGGCAGAAAAAATCAGGATATCGTCCAGATATACAACAACACAGGAATATAAGAGATCACGAAAGATTTCATTAACAAAGTCTTGGAAGACGGCAGGGGCGTTGCACAGGCCAAAGGGCATGACCAGATACTCAAAGTGTCCATCTCTAGTGTTAAATGCCGTTTTCCATTCATCCCCCTCTCTGATGCGAATGAGATTATAGGCACCTCTTAAGTCCAGTTTGGTAAAGATGTGGGCACCTTGGAGGCGATCAAAGAGTTCAGAGATGAGAGGTAGGGGGTAGCGGTTTTTTACAGTGATTTTATTAAGACCGCGGTAGTCAATGCAAGGACGTAGAGAGCCATCTTTTTTGGACACAAAGAAAAATCCGGCTCCGGCAGGAGAGGAGGATTTGCGGATAAAGCCCTTCTTTAAATTTTCCTGGATATACTCAGACATAGCAAGAGTCTCTGGGACAGAGAGAGGATAAATTCTGCCCCGGGGTGGAGTAGTACCCGGGAGGAGGTCAATGGGACAGTCATAAGGCCTGTGAGGAGGTAAAGTCTCAGCTTGTTTTTTGCAAAAAACATCCGCAAAGTCCATATAGGCCTTAGGGAGACCGGTTACAGGAGGCACCACAGGGTCACGGCAGGGAGTACTGGGAACCGGTTTAAGACAGTCCTTGGAACAAGAGGGGCCCCAACTCTTGATCTCCCCAGTGGACCAATCCAGGGTAGGGGAGTGGTGTTGAAGCCAGGGTAGTCCAAGGAGAATTTCGGAAGTGCAATTGGGGAGGACCAAAAACTCAATTTTTTCATGGTGAGATCCGATGCACATTAGGAGGGGCTCCGTGCGGAAACGTATGGTACAGTCCAATCTTTCATTGTTAACACAATTGATGTAGAGAGGTCTGGCGAGACTGGTCAGCGGGATGTTGAACCTTTTGGTGAGAGAGGCCAAAATAAAATTTCCTGCAGATCCGGAATCCAAGAAGGCCATAGTAGAGAAGGAGAAGGTAGAGGCGGATACCCGCACAGGCACAGTAAGACGCGGAGAAGCAGAGTTGACATCAAGGGCTGTCTCACCTTTGTGCGGGGTCAGCGTACGTCTTTCCAGGCGGGGAGGATGGATAGGACAATCCTTCAGGAAGTGTTCGGTACCGGCACAGTACAGGCAGAGATTCTCCATGCGGCGTCGTGTCCTCTCTTGAGGTGTCAGGCGAGACCGGTCAACCTGCATAGCCTCCACGGCGGGAGGCACAGGAACGGATTGCAGGGGACCAGAGGAGAGAGGAGCCGGGGAGAAAAAATGCCTTGTGCGAACAAAGTCCATATCCTGGCGGAGCTCCTGACGCCTTTCGGAAAAACGCATGTCAATGCGAGTGGCTAGATGAATGAGTTCATGTAGGTTAGCAGGGATTTCTCGTGCGGCCAGAACATCTTTAATGTTGCTGGATAGGCCTTTTTTAAAGGTCGCGCAGAGGGCCTCATTATTCCAGGATAGTTCTGAAGCAAGAGTACGGAATTGTACGGCGTACTCGCCAACGGAAGAATTACCCTGGACCAGGTTCAACAGGGCAGTCTCAGCAGAAGACGCTCGGGCAGGTTCCTCAAAGACACTTCGAATTTCCGAGAAGAAGGAGTGTACAGAGGCAGTGACGGGGTCATTGCGGTCCCAGAGCGGTGTAGCCCACGACAGAGCTTTTCCAGACAGAAGGCTGACTACGAAAGCCACCTTAGACCTTTCAGTGGGAAACTGGTCCGACATCATCTCCAAGTGCAGGGAACATTGAGAAAGGAAGCCACGGCAAAATTTAGAGTCCCCATCAAATTTATCCGGCAAGGATAGTCGTAGGCCTGAAGCGGCCACTCGCTGCGGAGGAGGTGCAGGAGCTGGTGGAGGAGATGATTGCTGAAGCTGTGGTAGTAGCTGCTGTAGCATCACGGTCAGTTGAGACAGCTGGTGGCCTTGTTGCGCTATCTGTTGTAACTGCTGGGCGACCACCGTGGTGAGGTCGGCGACAACTGGCAGAGGAACTTCAGCGGGATCCATGGCCGGATCTACTGTCACGATGCCGGCTGGCAGGAGGTGGATCCTCTGTGCCAGAGAGGGATTGGCGTGGACCGTGCTAGTGGACCGGTTCTAAGTCACTACTGGTTTTCACCAGAGCCCGCCGCAAAGCGGGATGGTCTTGCTGCGGCGGTAGTGACCAGGTCGTATCCACTAGCAACGGCTCAACCTCTCTGGCTGCTGAAGATAGGCGCGGTACAAGGGAGTAGACAGAAGCAAGGTCGGACGTAGCAGAAGGTCGGGGCAGGCAGCAAGGATTGTTGTCAGGGGCAACGGCAGGAGGTCTGGAACACAGGCTAGGAACACACAAGGAAACGCTTTCACTGGCACAATGGCAACAAGATCCGGCGAGGGAGTGAAGGGGAAGTGAGGTATAAATAGGGAGTGCACAGGTGAACACACTAATTGGAACCACTGCGCCAATCAGCGGCGCAGTGGCCCTTTAAATCGCAGAGACCCGGCGCGCGCGCGCCCTAGGGAGCGGGGCCGCGCGCGCCGGGACAGGACAGACGGAGAGCGAGTCAGGTACGGGAGCCGGGATGCGCATCGCGAGCGGGCGCCAACCGGATCGCGAATCGCATCCCGGCTGGAGACGGTATCGCAGCGCACCGGGTCAGTGGAGCTGCCCGGAGCGCTGCGGTGGCGAGAGCGAAGCGAGCGCTCCGGGGAGGAGCGGGGACCCGGAGCGCTCGGCGTAACACTCATGCTGTCAACACCTGCATGCTGTGCCATTCAGCCACTATATGGTCTCTTCATGCTGCCAAAACCTCCATGCTGTGTCATTCAGCCACTATATGGTCTCCTCATGCTGCCAACACATCCACGTTGTGTCATTCAGCCACTATATGGTCTCCTCATGCTGCCAACACCTCCACGCTGTGTCATTCAGCCACTATATGGTCTCCTCATGCTGCCAACACCTTCACGCCGTGTCATTCAGCCACTATATGGTCTCCTCATGCTGCCAACACCTCCACGCTGTGTCATTCAGCCACTATATGCTCTCCTCATGCTGCCAACACCTCCACGCTGTGTCATTCAGCCACTATATGGTCTCTTCATGCTTCAGCCTCATCCAAGCTGTGTCATTAAGCCACTATATGGTCTCCTCATGCTGCCAACACCTCCACGCTGTGTCATTAAGCCACTATATGGTCTCCTCATGCTGCCAACACCTCCACGCTGTGTCATTCAGCCACTATACGGTCTCCTCATTCTGCCAACACCTCCATGCTGTGTCATTTAGTCACTATATGGTCTCCTCATACTGACGCCACCTCCAGGCTCTGTCATTCTGCTGCTCTGCGGCAGTGGTTCTAAAAGTGATGCCGGTAATCTGCATGTCATTCTGAATAACAGTATTATTTCACTACCCCAGCACACTCCATATGCGTGCAAAGTGTTCTACACCCCTATTGAGGCTCTCTGTAGGCCAGAAATAGACGTTTTTAATATAGATTCGCCGCAAATAAATTCAGATCGAACTAATTTTTTTGAAAGATTTGGCAAAACGGCCGAATCAAATTTTTCGAAAGTTCGCTCATCTCTAATACTGATATTTAGACAAATACATAGGTTTATGAGAGGAAAAGGATAAGCTATGGGTTTAGTTTTCTGGAGTACCCGGAGTAAGTAAAGGTAGGAACACACATTGCAGATATGCTGCAGATTTTTTTGTAGCAGAAAATGGATGCTGGATCTACTTCTGCCTTTGGCATATTTTCTGCTGTAGAAAATCTGCAGTGTATCTGCAACATGCAGTCTTAACCATAAAGCAATACTGGTACCAGCAGTCTCAGTTTGTACCATCAGGTATGACTCCCCCCTTACCTATTTTATCTTCCTCCACCATTTGTGGTGCCTTTTTTTTTTTTTAGCTGGCAGTTGTATGTAAGTCTGATTCTCTATTTAGCTGTAGGTAATACAATGCATGGACTATGCTGCAAATTCAGTGTATACTTGCAACCAAAGTCCACTAGCAGGAATCTCCTGTAATGTAAGGGAAGCATAATTTTTCATTCAACTACAGTATATCAGCAAATGAAGTGATTTGTAGGTATGTGATCATTTATAGCCAAAGCTTAAAAAACAAACGAACAAAAGGATCTAGGACACTCCTTTTTAATATGTTGAACCCATACGTTTTATGGATGATTTCTGGTAATTCATTTGTAGTTGTTTTTCGGGGAGAGCAATAGGATTTAGGTGGATTGTAAATTGTCATTAAGGAAGTCGTTGACTGGCCTGTATGCAGAGCAATTAAAGTACAGCAAAGTGTATATTTCATATATCCGACATATAAGATTCCTTCTGTAAATGATGAATATACTAACCACCACTATGTGGCACCAGCAGCACAGAACTCACATGAGAAATAAATTGCATTACATTAATAATCTAATATACCTATTAGAGATCTATCTGTGCAAAAGTCTGGCAATTATGTACCATAGAACAGAGATTATCGCCAAAGATAAAGTAGGACATCAACTACAAAAGAAGTAAAATCTTACATTTTTATTAGTACATAGAAAATTCATAAAATATACAAATAATATGAGAATACATGGCACATAAAATACACTGGTGTGGAGAGGTTCATATAGTGCAGTACAAGATAATCTACACATAATTCCCAGTATTGATGGGGGACATTTATCAAAACCTGTCCAGGGGAAAAGTTACTGAGTTGCCCATAGCAACCAATCAGATCACGTCTTTCATTTTTCAGAGGCCTTGTTAAAAATGAAAGAAGCGATGTGATTTGTTGCTATGGGCAACTGGGCAACTTTTCCTCTGGACAGGTTTTAATAAATCTCCCCCGATATGTGTAAACGAAGTAACAGAATAGGACAGGAGCTATGTCCCATTATACACAGGGCCGGTGCAAGGATTTTTGTCTACACAGGAGAAGGTGCATTTTGGTGCCCATCCCCTCCTCCCCATCACTGACACAGCGTGGGTTGGAAGCTCCCTGGGCAACACAGAATATTTTGCATCCCCATCACATGGCCTTTGAATATAAGAGAATGGTGATGCATATAGTGTATGCATCGCCGCTCACCAGGGGCGCACCCAAGATTTTCACATAAAATAATACCTCCCCACCAGGAAAATATATTACTACTGCAGTTACTACTAATACTGCAGTAAAAAACAATATGCACAGACCATTATCACCACTATACAAAGGACAAATAATTACACCACATCATAACCACTGCCATTGCCACCACATAGTGACAGGATAATACTGCCATACTGATACTGCAAAAAACCACTATAGACAGACTAACCTCCCCCACAGTGACCATATAGTAGTGACCCTGACTCTACACAGGCTCTGCAGACAATATAAGTGAGGTGACGTCTTCTTTGATTGGAGACTTTCATTTTCCATTTCATCAACTCGTCTCCATAGAACCTGCCAGACAAACATTTTAGGCTGCGCACTTTTCCTGCACCTATAGCGTTAAATACAGTAATAATTACCCCCCTTGGTATCTCACACAGTAGAGTGGGTATATAAGGGGATTGGGGGAAGAGTAGGTAGGACCCATTAAGTAGATCTCTTCACATGGTTACACACATAGACACATCTATCATACATACACACATCCTTACTTGCTTCTCAGCATAATTTCAAAAACGAACAGGTTGTTAGTATGCATTTTTACGTAGATGCAGAGAGAAATATGACAGCGCAGCACTAACCCTTAATAATGGTTTATTCAGATCAAACGGTGCACATGAAGTGATGATCCACAGTACAGTGGGGTCCTGGGGGGAGAACAGAAAAGAGGACTCAGGGGAGTCCTTGCAGCAACGTTTTGTGGCACCAAGCCCTTAGGGGGGGAATGACCCAGTGACCAAGCATCACAGAATCAATGGCCGCCACTGAGCACCACACCAGTGTGAACACCTACCATGTATGCATACAAACATCACTTAGACACATAATACACACATACATCATACATACACCCATCATACATAAACGCATAATACATACACACACATCTTAAATACACACACATCATACATACATCTGTCTAGCTTACACACACCTATCATACACACATCATACATACATATACACGTCATACATACACACATCATACACACAATAATACATACTTGCACACATCATACATACATCTAGCTTACACACATCTATCATACATACACACCTCATACACACATGCAATAATACATAAACACATGCATAATACATAATTGCACACATCATACATACACACACCATACATTACATACACACACATCATGCAGATGCACACATCATACACACATCATATATACAAACATCCTACACACCCACATCATACATACATTACATACACACAAATCATGCATACACACACATCATACATACACCCGCCCCCCGCATCGTACATTACATACTGTACATATACACATTATACATACACACACACATAGAAATCATACATAAACATACTTCATAAATACACACACATCATACACACACATCATCGGTCCCAGGGATACAGGGGCAGTGCTCCGGCCACTAGCACTAGACATCTAGGCCGCATGGACTTCTTCCCCCCAAAACAAAATATGGCCATTCGGCGTAAGTAACAGTAGGCAAGGACATCTTAGGAGCTAGAAGCAGACCTGTGTGCCTGCGCGGGGCAAGTCTACTCGTCTGTTCCAGCATTGCTGCCAAAGGTAGGCAGACGGCCTGTGTCACAGCAGCGAGGCAGGGGATGGCATCGAGGGGGGCATATGGGCGTCAACAGCAGTAGATGGGGTGGGCCGGGAGTTTGCTGTGGCAAGGGTTAGTAGTTGTGGTGGTGCCTGTGATCCGAATCCCCTGCCAGAGCCTGGATCAGATGTTGGAGGGCCTTTAGTGCTGTGTTGGGGACCATTGTGCTACAGAACTGAGCAGTGGAATTGCCATTGAAATCAATGGGAGGGTGCTGCAATGCAGAATCCGTGCAGAATATCCATGAGGATATTCAGCACAGATTATCTGTAGTGTGAATGAGGCCTTGTAAGACAAAGTAATTGTCTATAGCAGGGGCGGATCCAGAGCTAGTCTCGGGAGGGGCATTATCAGAGTATCGTGCAGTGGTCGACACGCTCCCTTCAATAAACTAGATTGTCAGCATAGTTCCCCCCACACTAGGTTGTCAGCATAGTTCCCCCCACATTAAGTTGTCAGCATAGTTGCCCCCACATTAGGTTGTCAGCATAGTTCCCCCCACATTAGGTTGCCAGCATAGTTCCCGCACATTAGGTTGTAAGCATAGTTCCCCCCACATTAGGTTGTCAGCATAGTCCCCCCCCCCACATTAGGTTGGCAGCATAGTTCCCCCTACATTAGGTTGGCAGTATAGTTCCCCCACATTAGGTTGGCAGTATGGTTCCCCTACATTATGTTGGCAGTATAGTTCTCCCATATTAGGTTGGCAGTATAGTTCCCCCCACATTAGGTTGGCAGTATAGCTCCCCCCACATTAGGTTGGCATTACAGTCCCCCCCCCCCTTCCCCCACATTAGGTGAGCAGTAGAGATGAGCAAATCGAAGTTGACAAACCCAAATTCGTTACGAATTTCCTGAAAATTTTGATTCAGAACGAATGTGAATATCGCCACGATTCTATCGCGTGAATCCCTTCATTAAACTCCATTTAGTGCCATTCAGGCTCCAGGGTATCTAAAATGGCAGATCTACGTGACAGGACATGGGGCAAGGAACGCTGTAGGGCATTTTGCTGCCCTTCTTAAATGCCTACCACATACATACATCTCAGTGGTGGACTATTTTGTACCTGTTAAACCAAAAGTAATCACTGGCTGGTGTTTTACTCCAATACATTTTTTAAGCGTACTGTAGCAAATTTTTTTGCCCTCATAAGTGCATACCACATACCTACATCTACTATTTTGTACCTGTTAATCTGTCAAGGGCCTACATACTGTGAAAGTCCAAGCGAAAGTAATCACCGACTAGTGTTTTATTCCAATACGTTTTTTTAAGCGTACTGAAGCGCATTATTCTGCCCTCATAAGTGCATACCTACATCTAAGTAGTGTACTATTTTGTAGCTGTTAATCTGTCAAGCGTCTAGATACTGTGAAAGGACTGCCAAAAGTACACACCTGCTTCTTTTTTAGACAAATACACTTTTAAGCATAGTGAAGCATATTGTACTCCCCTCATATACGCATTAAGTATGTCAGGCAGAGAAGTGCCAGGACGTGCACAGGCGAGTGGCAGAGGCCTAAATTCATCAGGCATAGGTCACAGCAGACTAGGGGCGAGTGGCAGCAGGAGTCGCAGAAAGAGGCCTGAGCTCCTGGTATTAGCTAGCGGTTGTGTCTCGACCAGCAATCCATCTGCCATCATTGATTGGTTAACATGATCATCCACTTCCTCACAAGTGACATCTGATTTCCCCAGCCAACAGTCAGTGGGTCCCTCAGACACAACCCTCAGTTGGCATGGCCCGGGAGCAGTCCCTGTCCTTCCCATGCATCTGTCCTATGCTGTTCCCTCCCCTAAAGAAGTATCTTATGCTGTGGGTTCAGCTCCACTATTCAGTGAGGACGATCTAATAGAGGACGATCAGCAGCTACTGCCCAACCAAGAAGTGGAGAAGACTTCCGCCGCTTCCTCCGCTAGGCGGGCACGTAGTGAAAATTCTGGAGCCAAACGTGCCCAGGGGAGACCACCTGCTTCGCAGCAGCCTACCTTCCCAGGAGGTAGGGGAACAGGGGTTCCTGGAGCCGGTGGCAGTAGCAGTCAATTATTTCAGACTGTTGGTTGTAAAATCAGCTACTCGGCAGTGTTTCAGTTTTTCATCAAGAATCCGGAGGAGGTTAACATAGCCACATGCAAGATTTGTTGGAAGAAGGTGAAGCGTGGTCAGGGTCCCAATGTTGGGACCACGGCCCTGCGTCAACATATGCTTTGCCACCACAAAGCGGCCTGGGAGAACCATGGCTCCGATGTAGTGGTCCAGCCTGCTGCATCACCCAGTGGCACGGTGTGTCATACTCTCCTTCTGTAGCTCCAGATACTCCTGCTCCTCCTACTTTTAGTCAGTCATTCCGCCAACAATTCATCGGCGAAGCCATGTCCAAGAGACAACAGTATGCGCCCACTCATCCAACGGCGAAGAAGCTGAATGTGCTCCTGTGAGTGAATGTGGTTCCTGCACAGCCACAACACCAACTTGGACAGGTCACATCGCTTCCTCCTCCACGCTCTCAGGCCATTGGAACTGTGACAGTGTGTGACTCCACCTCCTCATCCTCCACCCTTTCCTCAGCCTCCACTGCCCAGACAAGTCTCAGTGCCCCTTCAGCATACCATGTGTGCAGGGAATGGCATTGTCACCCTATTCTTCATATGGTCACACAGGGGATTAACTGCTAAAAGTCATTCATAAAGAAATCGGAGCATGGCTTACTCCACGAAAACTGGAAATGGGAACCATGGTGACTTACAACAGGAAGAACATATTGTATGCGCTGGGACTGGGAAGGCTGAGCCATGTGCGTTGCATGGCACACGTGTTCAATCTGGTTGTGAAGCATTCCTTAAGTCTTCCTCCCATTTGCAAGACATCCTAACAATGGGGAGGAAACTTTGAATGCACTTCAGCCACTCGTACACAGCAAAGCACATCCTCCTTGAGCTGCAGCATCAAAACGGTATTCCCTATCATAGTCTGATTTGTGACATTGCCACACGTTGGAATTCCACCCTCCATATGTTGGACCGACTGTACGAACAGAGAAAAGCCATCACCGATTTCTTGATGATCCAAGCAGATAGGGATACTCCCCTGTGTAATTTCAATGTGAATCAGTGGCAGCTCTTACGTGACACCTGATGTTTGTCCAGGCCCTTTGAGGAAGCCACATTATTAGTCAGTCGCCAGGATTACGGGATGAACAACATCATTCCACTGATTCATTTCTTACAACACCTGCGGGAAATGATGGCTGGTCAGGGCACTGGAGATGTGGTGACTACATTTCACAGCCACATGAGCCCTGTGGGGGCTGAACTGGAGGAGGAGGATGAGAGGGAGTGGCAGAGTGGAGCACAGTTTAGGTTTCACCAAATGGGCAGTTTTTTAGGAATCGGACAGGAGAGGAGGAGCAGGAGCAGCCAGGGGAGCTAGAGGGTTATGTGGAAGGCGAGACAGAGGACCCAGATACAACTTGGCAGTATGCAGTGGAGATGAAGGCAGTGAGTCCCTCCGAGTCACTTGCACAAATGGCACGATGCATGCTCACTTGCTTGTGTAGTGACAACTGAATTATCACCATTCGGCAGTGGGATGACTTCTGGATCTCCACCTTATTGGACCCTTGCTACCCCCACAAAATAGGAACCTTTTTTACACCCACTGAGAGGGAGGAAAAACTGACCAACTACAGAGGCATCCTATGTAGTCAGTTGGCTGATGCCTATCGGCGCCATTGTCCATTCTCTCGCAGGTCTGAATCAGGGGCCCCCTGCACTCACCTTTAGTGTTGCTCGCGAATATTCGCAATTCGAATATTATTCGCGAATATCGCATATTCGCGAATTTGCGAATTTCGCGAATATAGCGCTATATATTCGTAATTACGAACATTCGTTTTTTTTTTTTGCTTTTTTTTCTTCACAGTACACATCACAGTGATCACCCCTCTCTGCTTCCAGCTTGTGTGGTGTAAAGAAGGCTGTAATACTACTGTGTGAGACTGGCGTGCAAACATTCGCATATGCGAAAATTAGCATATGCTAATTTTCGCATATGCGAATTTCGCGTCTGCTAATTTTGTATATGCTAATTTTCACATATGTTAATTTTCGCATATGCGACATTTTCGCATATGCGAAAATATAACGAGAATATAACGAATATGCGAATATTCGCGAATATATGACGAATATTCGTCCATATATTCGCGAATATTCGCGAATTCGAATATGGCCTATGCCGCTCAACACTACTCACCTTCCACTGCCATGGCTGCTGGGGAGGGGTGGAAGGAGCAGTACCAGCTCCATCAGCAGCAGCCTGAGTCTACAGTCGGTGATGAGTACCTTTCTTCACCCGTATAGTGAATCAACTCATCAGCAGCAGGTAGAACTGGAGCAGGACCTGAACCAACAGGTTGTGGCATACCTTGACATGCCCATGCCAACACACCTTGAAGATCTGCTGGACTACTGGGCAGCCAAACTTGATTTGTGGCCGCACCCACCTTCGTCAACCAGGTACTGGTATTGCCACCCACCACACCACTCTATTACCTGGTCACTTTCAGGACTCCTGATGCTGCTTCAGCCACCTTCAGGCTGTGTCATTCAGACACTATATGGTCTCCTCATTCTTCAGGCACCTCCAGGCTGTGCCATTCAGCCACTATATGGTATGTTCATGCTTCAGCCAACTCCAGGTTGTGCCATTCAGCCACTATATGGTATCCTCATGCTTCATCCAACTCCAGGCTGTGACATTCAGCCACTATATGGTCTCTCCTCATGCTTCAGCAACCTTCAGGCTGTTACATTCAGACACTATATGGTCTCCTCATACTGCCATAAACTCCAGGCTGTGCCAATCAGCCACTATATGGTCTCTTCTCATGCTTCAGCCACCTCCAGGCTGTGCCATTCAGACATTATATGGTCTCCTCATGCTGCCACAAACTCCAGGCTGTGCCATTCAGCCACTATATGGTCTCCTCATGCTTCAGCCATCTCCAGGTTGTGCCATTCAGACACTATATGGTCTCCTCATGCTGCCACAAACTCCAGGCTGTGCCATTCAGACACTATATGGTCTCCTCATGCTTCAGCCACTTCCAGGCTGTGCCATTCAGACATTATTTGGTCTCCTCGTGTTGCCACAAACTCGAGGGCTGGGCTATTCAGCCACTATATGGTCTCCTCATGCTTCAGCCACCTCCAGACTGTGCCATTCAGACACTATATGGTCTCCTCATGCTGCCACAAACTCCAGGCTGTGCTAATCAGCGACTATATGGTCTCTCCTCATGCTTCAGCCATGTCCAGACTGTGCCATACAGACACTATATGGTCTCCTCATGCTGCCACAAACTCCAGGCTGTGCCATTCAGCCACCATATGGTCTCCTCATGCTTCAGTCACCTTCAGGTTGTGCCATTCAGCCTTTATATGGTCTCCTCATGCTGCCACAAACTCCAGGCGGTCATTCAGCCACTATATGGTCTCCTCATACTGATGCCACCTCCAGGCTCTGTCCTTGTGCCACCATGTGACATGTGACTCCTTGTTACATTTGATCCTTTGTAACTACACACCGGGGCCCGGGACACAAAAAATTTTGTTATCTTAAATTTTAATTTCAAAATCTTAAATTTCAATTTCAACATCTTACATTTCAATTTGAAGAGATCCTATGGTCGTCGACGCCATATAATAGCTGTGGAATTACCACAAGAATCCAATGAAACAGATTGGAGCGATCACAATGAACCACTACTGATCAAATGAAAAATTTGCAGTTCCACAAAAGAGTATGACAGTGGGAGGGGGGGGGGGGGGGGGGGGGGGGCGGCGGTAGCGGTCAGAGCCATGGGCTGGAACAGTTGGTACCTCGCCTCACGGTGAACCGCCAGCTCGATGCTCACCAGAATGGGTACTCAAAAAATTTAAATAAATTCAAATTAAATTAAATAAAAATTACAAAAAACAATCTATTTACTTTCTTCAATTTTGACTCCATATGGTCTCCCTGCTGCCACATTCAGACGCTCTGCACGAGTGATTCTAATAGCAATGACTTTAATCTTCATGTCATAGTGAAAAACAGTATTATTTCACTAACACAGCACACTCCCTATGTGTGTTAGAACAAAGCAAAATGTTCTACACACCTATTGAGGCTCTCTGTAGGCCAGAAACAGCCATTTTTAATACAGATTTTTTGGGAAAATTTATCGAATCGTCCGAATCTAATTTTTCAAAAGTTCGTTCATCTCTGGTTGGCAGTATAGTTCCCCCCACATTAGGTTGGCAGTATTGTTCCCCCCACATTAGGTTGGCAATATAGTCCCCCCACATTAGGTTGGCAGTATAGTTCCCTGACATTAGGTTGGCAGTATAGTTCCCCCCACATTAGGTTGGCAATATAGTTCCCCCCACATTAGGTTGGCAGTATAGTTCCCTGACATTAGGTTGGCAGCATAGTTCCCCCCACATTAGGTTGGCAGTATAGTTCCCTCACATTAGGTTGGCGGTATAGTTCCCCCACCTTAGTGCAATTGCCCCATTCCCCCCCCCCTGGATTTGCCACTGCTGTATAGATACTGTAACAATAAGGGACAGATTAATTCAGTTTCCGGTTGTGTTAGAACAATTTGGCTGACATATTACAGAGTGTGATTTGCTATTGCGCACAGATTGTATATTTAGGACTCAATAGCATACACCCTACACCCATTAATATGAGCAAGGACTTAACAAGACTTTACAGCAAAGATTTCTACAGGAGACTTTTTAAGAAACTGCTTCTTCGAAGATATTTTTTCCATTCATTTTCAAACTTTCCTGTATTTATACCAGTTTTCCATGCAACGTGTAGAAAAGGGAACTGATGACAAATAAATCTGTGTTAGGTGGTAGACGATATGAATGTATACACCTATTACTATTCTCAGGCAAAGCTAGACAGCAGGGAAAGCTTTCTAGGCAATTGTCCCTGTCGAGCCTCAGGCCAAAATATTGCATAACATTAAGGATTTACAGTTTAGACTGCACATTGTGCACCAGTTTTAAAGAGCAACCATTTATAAAAGGGAAACATAAGCAGACAAATAGAAAAACAGAAGTGTGAAAGAGAGAAGGTCAAGTCACAATGAGATTCTAAAAAATAATATCCAACTTGAAATTAAAAGTTATTCTCCATCCACAAGATAACTAGCTGATCGGTGGGGGTTCAACTTCTGGGTATAGTGATCTTGAGCAAATGGCGCTACAGTTCTCATGCTTGGCCCCAGCTCCATTTAATATCTCTGAGGTTACTGAATGTTGCCTTGTACTGAAGTCTAATCTTTAAATAACAGTTTTCTAGGTTAGAACACTGGAAAGGAAATAAGTGTAACATTGCAGGGGTCTGACTACTGGGATCGCCCGCAATCTCCAAAATGTAGCCCTGAGTCTTTGTTATAAATGAAACGGCAAGTCACATATGCATGCAGCCTCTCCAGCTATGGAGCTATGGAGCTCCTGGAGGTAGTTGAGCCCTGTACATTTGATAGGGGATACATGCTCTCAACTCTTTAGGGGCATGAACATATATACATCATACAATGGAGAATGGCATGGTTCTTAAAGAATCAAACAAAATATTATCTTGTATGAAATTGGGGGCTAATGTAGATACTGTATTAGCCCCATGCGCTTGAATTGGCTCCCTATTAAGACTCTATGCAAAACAGGGTTGTAACATGGCTACATAAGTTCTAAACTTGACTTACACACTGCAGTTTTCTAAAGGTATGATGCTTGATGACATTTTGGAGTATGAAATTTAAAAAAAAATAACCCTAAACTTACCTCCTGCTGCTCCCCTGGTGCCTCTGGTATCGCTGTCATGTAGTCTGGTACGATCTTCTAATTGCTGGACACTGCGATGTCCCATTTCGGACAGTGATAGGCTGAGCGGCAGTGTGATGTATTGGACCAGGGCACCAGGAAGAAGACCAGGGCTTAATACATCCTATTGCCTCTCAACCAAGTAACTAGCTATTTCATGCCGGGCTCCTGTAGCAAGAAGAAGACCGCACAGGAGGATGGAACAGCGATACCTGAGGCACCAGGTGAGCTGCAGGTGGTAAGTCAAGATTTATAATTTTTTTTGTTTTATTGTTTTATATTATTTTATTTGAAAGAAAATACGTTATTTTTAAAATCACCCTATTCGGACCCCAAGGACTTTTTTATTTTCTGTTACTATATCAGGCCTAATTTTTGTCCCATAATCTGTAGTTTTTATCAGTATCAACAATTCTGGCGTTTGGTAACTTTTTACATTTGTGCCTTTCACCAGCTAGACCCCAAACACAATATTTGATTATTTCTGACAATTCTATATTTGAAATTGCCAAATATATTCATTTATTTTTACATTTTTATTTGTAAAATGAGAAAAGGGGTTGATTAAAATTTTCATAAGGGTAGGGGTTTCTCATATATATATATATATATATATATATATATATATATATATATATATATATATATATTTTTTTTTTTAACTTTTTTTTTCTTATCCATTTTACACCTCCTAAGTCCCTATAGGGGGCTATTATAAGCAATAACTTGATTGTTTGTACTATACACTGCTATTCCATTTCCATTATTATTTCTACCATAGAAAACAATGGCACAATCCTGTTCACTTGTAACGTTGGTCAAGAGTAGAGAGTAGAATTTTTAGCATGTACCATTGTGATCACAATTATGAAATTACCAATCACAAGATCACTTTAAGAATCTTCATGTCATAGAAAATCCTAAATGTAAAGTCATCGTAAGTAGCATATTTGTTTTTTTTTTCCTTTTTCAGTTTCCCGCTTAAACCCTAGTACTGAAGTTGGACATTAAAATGGTGGGCGACTGTACTTGCATGGGGATTTATAGATGTTGAGATTACTTTCCAACGTAACTTTACAAACAGCAACAAGTACTGGAATGTGTGAAATCTACAAAATTATAGTGAACGTTACCTTTGTCTGATAATGAAAACAACACAGAATCCTTTCAAGCTGCTTTTTATATGTCTAAACTCGACACAGGCTTTCCTCAAGGCACTGTGTCCATCAATAACATGAGTTAGATTATCTTCCTTACCATAGTAGCATTGTAATACCGTCATGGCTGTAAATGTTGGCACCCCTGAAATTTTTCAAGAAAATGAAGTATTTCTCACAGAAAAGGATTGCAGTAACACATGTTTTGCTAAACACGTTTATTACCTTTGTGTATATTGGAACTAAACAAAAAAAGGGAGGAAAAAAAGCAAATTGGACATAATGTCACACCAAACTCAAAAAATGATCTGGACAAAATTATTGAAACCATTAACTTAATACTTGGTTGCACACCCTTTGGAAAAAATAACTGAAATCAATCGCTTCCTATAACCATCAATAAGCTTCTCACACCTCCCAGCCGGAATGTTGGACCACTCTTCCTTTGCAAACTGCTCCTTTACGTCAAGATCTTGGGTCTTCCAGCAGGACAATGACCCCAAACATACAGTGGGGATCAAAGGTTTGGGCACCCCAGGTAAAAATGTGTATTAATGTGCATAAAGAAGCCAAGGAAAGATGGAAAAATCTCCAAAAGGCATCAAATTACAGATTAGACATTCTTATAATATGTGAACAAAAGTTAGATTTTATTTCCATCATTTACACTTTCAAAATAACAGAAAACAAAAAAATGGTGTCTGCAAAAGTTTGGGCACCCTGCAGAATTTATAGCATGCACTGCCCCCTTTGCAAAGCTGAGACCTGCCAGTGTCATGGATTGTTCTCAATCATCATCTGGGAAGACCAGGTGATGTCAATCTCAAAGGTTTTAAATGCCCATACTCATCTGACCTTGCCCCAACAATCAGCACCATGGGTTCTTCTAAGCAGTTGTCTAGAAATCTGAAAATAGTTGATGCTCACAAAGATGGAGAAGGCTATAAGAAAATAGCAAAATGTTTACAGATGTCAATATCCTCTGTTTGGAATGTAATTAAGAAATGGCAGTCATCAGGAACAGTGGAAGTTAAAGCAAGATCTGGAAGACCAAGAAAAATATCAGACAGAACAGCTTGCAGGATTGTGAGAAAAACTATTCAAAACCCACTGACTGCACAATCCCTTCAGAAAGATCTGGCAGACACTGGAGTTGTGGTACACTATTCCACTATAAAAAGATACTTGTACAAATATGGTCTTCATGAAAGAGTCATCAGAAGAAAACCTTGTCTACGTCCTCACCACAAAAATCATCGTTTGAACTTTGCAAATGAACATATAGACAAGCCTGATGCATTTTTGAAACAAGTTCTGTGGACCGATCAGGTTAAAATTGAACTTTTTGGCCAGAATGAGCAAAGGTACGTTTGGAGAAGAAGGGGAACAAAATTTAATGAAAAGAACCTCTGTCCAACTGTTAAGCATGGGGGTGGATCAATCATTTTTTGGGGTGGTATTGCAGCCAGTGGCACAGGTAACATCTCATTGTTACGCCTAGCGCTCCGGGTCCCCGCTCCTCCCCGGAGCGCGTACGGCGTCTCTCTCTCCGCAGCGCCCCGGTCGGTCCCGCTGACCGGGAGCGCTGCACTGTCATGGCCGTCGGGGATGCGATTCGCACAGCGGGACGCGCCCGCTCGCGAATCGCATCCCAGGTCACTTACCCGTTCCCGTCCCCTGCTGTCATGTGCTGGCGCGCGCGGCTCCGCTCTCTAGGGCGCGCGCGCGCCAGCTCCCTGAGACTTAAAGGGCCAGTGCACCAATGATTGGTGCCTGGCCCAATTAGCTTAATTGGCTTCCATCTGCTCCCTGCCTTTATCTGACCTCCTCCCATGCACTCCCTTGCCGGATCTTGTTGCCATTGTGCCAGTGAAAGCGTTTTGTGTGTCCTAAGCCTGTGTACCAGTACTTCTGCTATCACCCTGACTACGAACCTTGCCGCCTGCCCCCGACCTTCTGCTACGTCCGACCTTGCTTCTGCCTACTCCCTTGTACCGCGCCTATCTTCAGCAGCCAGAGAGGTTGAGCCGTTGCTAGTGGATACGACCTGGTCACTACCGCCGCAGCAAGTCCATCCCGCTTTGCGGCGGGCTCTGGTGAAAACCAGTAGTGACTTAGAACCGGTCCACTAGCACGGTCCACGCCCATCCCTCTCTGGCACAGTGGATCCACCTCCTGCCAGCCGGCATCGTGACAGTAGATCCGGCCATGGATCCCGCTGAAGTTCCTCTGCCTGTTGTCGCCGACCTCCCCACACTGGTCGCCCAGCAAGCCCGACAGATTGCCCAACAAGATCACCAGCTGTCGTACTTGACCACCATGACTCAGCAACTCCAGTCGCAGCTACAGCAGATTCAGTCTCAGCTACAGCAGCAGCAACCATCTCCTCCGCCAGCTCCTGCACCTCTTCCGCAGCGAGTGGCCACTCCTAGCCTCCGCCTGTCCTTGCCGGACAAATTTAATGGGGACTCTAAGTTTTGCCGTGGCTTTCTTTCGCAATGTTCCCTGCATTTGGAGATGATGTCGGATCAGTTTCCTACTGAAAGGTCTAAGGTGGCTTTCGTGGTCAGCCTTCTGTCTGGAAAAGCCCTGTCATGGGCCACACCGCTCTGGGACCGCAATGACCCCGTCACTGCCTCTGTACACTCCTTCTTCTCGGAAATTCGAAGTGTCTTTGAGGAACCTGCCCGAGCCTCTTCTGCTGAGACTGCCCTGCTGAACCTGGTCCAGGGTAATTCTTCCGTTGGCGAGTACGCCATACAATTCCGTACTCTTGCTTCTGAACTTTCCTGGAATAATGAGGCCCTCTGCGCGACCTTTAAAAAAGGCCTATCCAGCAACATTAAAGATGTTCTGGCCGCACGAGATACTCCTACCAACCTGCATGAACTCATTCATCTAGCCACTCGCATTGACATGCGTTTTTCTGAGAGGCATCAAGAGCTCGGCCAGGAAAAAGACTTAGATCTCTGGACACCTCTCCCACAGTCTCCATTGCAATCTGCGCCTAGGCCTCCCGCCGAGGAGGCCATGCAAGTGGATCGGTCTCGCCTGACCCTGGAAGAGAGGAATCGCCGTAAGGAAGAGAATCTTTGTCTGTACTGTGCCAGTACCGAACATTTTTTGGTGGATTGCCCCATCCGTCCTCCACGTCTGGGAAACGCACGCTCGCACCCAGCTCTCGTGGGTGTGGCGTCTCTTGATGCTAAGTCGGCTTCTCCACGTCTCACGGTGCCTGTACGGATTTCTTCTTCAGCCAGCTCTTCCCTCTCAGCCGTGGCCTGCCTGGACTCTGGTGCCTCTGGGAATTTTATTCGGGAGTCCTTGGTGAATAAATTCCGCATCCCGGTGACCCGTCTTGTCAAGCCACTCCACATTTCCGCAGTCAACGGAGCCAGGTTGGATTGCACCGTGCGTTTCCGCACGAAGCCCCTCCTAATGTGCATCGGACCTCATCATGAGAAAATTGAGTTTTTGGTCCTCTCCAATTGCACTTCTGAAGTTCTCCTTGGACTACCCTGGCTTCAACACCATTCCCCAACCCTGGATTGGTCCACAGGGGAGATCAAGAGCTGGGGTACCTCTTGCTTCAAGGACTGCCTTAAACCGGTTACCAGTACTCCCTGCCGTGACCCTGTGGTTCCTCCTGTATCCGGTCTCCCTAAGGTCGTTATGGACTCTGCCCGCCTTAAGAAGTGCCTCTCCCCCCCTCCCAGTCCAGTCAGGCAAGCCTCGGTGCCTCCTCATGGCCCTCGTCCTGGTGTCACACTGCCCCGTGCCAGGCCTCGCCCTCTGCCCTCCCTCCCCATTCCCACTCCTGCTGTACTGCCTGCCGTTGAGGAATCCCTCCATCCTTTCCCGGTGTCCTCATCCCAGGGGAGGCAGTTACCGGACAAAGAGAAGGGGAGACCTAAGGGGGGGGGTACTGTTACGCCTAGCGCTCCGGGTCCCCGCTCCTCCCCGGAGCGCGTACGGCGTCTCTCTCTCCGCAGCGCCCCGGTCGGTCCCGCTGACCGGGAGCGCTGCACTGTCATGGCCGTCGGGGATGCGATTCGCACAGCGGGACGCGCCCGCTCGCGAATCGCATCCCAGGTCACTTACCCGTTCCCGTCCCCTGCTGTCATGTGCTGGCGCGCGCGGCTCCGCTCTCTAGGGCGCGCGCGCGCCAGCTCCCTGAGACTTAAAGGGCCAGTGCACCAATGATTGGTGCCTGGCCCAATTAGCTTAATTGGCTTCCATCTGCTCCCTGCCTTTATCTGACCTCCTCCCATGCACTCCCTTGCCGGATCTTGTTGCCATTGTGCCAGTGAAAGCGTTTTGTGTGTCCTAAGCCTGTGTACCAGTACTTCTGCTATCACCCTGACTACGAACCTTGCCGCCTGCCCCCGACCTTCTGCTACGTCCGACCTTGCTTCTGCCTACTCCCTTGTACCGCGCCTATCTTCAGCAGCCAGAGAGGTTGAGCCGTTGCTAGTGGATACGACCTGGTCACTACCGCCGCAGCAAGTCCATCCCGCTTTGCGGCGGGCTCTGGTGAAAACCAGTAGTGACTTAGAACCGGTCCACTAGCACGGTCCACACCCATCCCTCTCTGGCACAGAGGATCCACCTCCTGCCAGCCGGCATCGTGACACTCATGAGTAGAAGGAAAAATGGATTCAATAAAATGTCAGCAAATTTTGGATGCTAACTTGATGCCATCTGTGAAAAAGCTGAAGTTAAAGAGAGGATGGCTTCTACAAATGGATAATGATCCTAAACACACCTCGAAATCCACAGGGGATTTGTCATGGCCTTCACAATCTCCTGATCTCAACATAATTGAAAATCTATGGATAGACCTTAAAAGAGCAGTGCATGACAGAAAGCCTGGAAATCTCAAAGAACTGGAAGACTTTTGTAAGAATAGGTAAAGATACCTCAAACAAGATTTGAAAGAGTCTTGGCTGGCTACAAAAATCATTTACAATCTGTGATACTTGCCAAAGGGGTCAGTACAAGATGTTAACTCTGCAGGGTGCCCAAACTTTTGCAGATGCCATTTTTTTGTTTTCTGTTAATTTGAAAGGGTAAATGATGGAAATAAAATCTAACTTTTGTTGACATATTATAAGAATGTTTAATCAGCAATTTTATGCCTTTTGGAGATTTTTCCATCTTTCCTTGGCTTCTTTATGCACATCAATACAAATTTTTACCTGTGGTGCCCAAACTTTTGATCCACACTGTATAGTATAATATTATGGGCGGTGCCCATGGAAGGCTCAGCAGACTCTCCTCACTAGTGATGAGCGGCAGAGGCCATATTTGAATTCACAACATTTCGCAAATATATGGACGAATATTCGTCCTGTGTTCGCGAAATTCGCATATTCATTATATTCGTTCTCTTTTATTTTCCGTGCAAAAATCTTTCATGAAATTTGCATAGTGCGCATGCGCAATTATATCTTTCCCCTAAAAGAAGGGAGGGATCAGTGTCCTCTGACTGGAAGTGCCAATATTTGCGCATATTTGCATATTCGTGCATATTTGTATATTTGCATATATTCGAATATTCGAGAAAAAAAATGAATTTTCATTATTACACATATATATATATATATATCACTATATTCTAAATATTCACAAAATCACGAAGTGCTGATATTTGCGGTAAAAATTAGCATTTTAAATATTTGCGCTCAACACTACTCCCCACACCACTTCAGCTAAAGTGATGTTCTGAAGTGATTTTTCACCTATGGTGTATGTGCACCAAATTCATGTTTCAACTCCATGCAACTTGATAAATTTGTTGCACGTACACAGCCTCTATATCTGTAAAAACATTGAAGGCAAACAGTGTACCAACACCATCTCATCTTCTTTTCTGTTCTGACCCTAGATGCTTTTGAATCTTCTGAAATTTGTTATGGACCCGATTTCCTAATTTCGGCTGTCAGAATTAATTCAAATTCTGATTCAACATTGCCAGCATAGAAGCCCCTTCTCTTGTACAGTACATTGGATGCCTAACACCCGACCCAGCAGATATACTAGCGGTGGTTCATACAGCTTGACACTTACCTTCAAACCAATCAGTGTAGAGGAGCAGGGACTTTTGCTCTTTAAAGGAGTCTCTAATCCTGTAAGTACTTTTTTTGATGCCTTATATATAATGATGTAGTGTTACACGGAAAGTGTGCACAAGAGCAGAGCTCCTGTCAAAGACAAGAGTTCCTTCGCTTTACTGAACACACAGAGTGGCCGTACATAAATTATGTAGTCAGTGTAAGGGACAATGCCTATCCCTTTTATGCTTACCTCTAGGCCACTCAGTATACAGAGCAAGGACTGTATGTTCTTTCCATGACTCCGCATGCTATAGATGGACATCTGAGCAGATCACCAGAAATTCATTCCAAAAGTTTGGTATTTGAACAAATACAATTTTTTTTTCTGATTAAAAGAAGAAATTGGGGCTCAGGGTCATGAATATTGAACCAAATAGTATACCTAGCTTCTGAAGAGAGGACCTAAGGAGGTCCTGAAATGCATCCAGCTATGTATTACCCCAGTGACCACCACTACCTACCAATGAACCCGTGACAATGTGCACTACTTCAAACACGAGGACACCGCTGAGATCTGCTACTGACGCATCCAGAAGTGCTGCAGTCCACATAACCGGAACCCACTGTCGCTCGTGCTGCGAATCAAGGAGATGGCCGAGTCTCTAGCAGCGTGCTCCCTTCCATGAGACACCGGAACATGGACTACAACTGACACGCATCTCAAGGTATCATCCACCTACCTGAACAACTGTTAACTAATGTTGCGGTACAACTAATAACATTGCACAGAGATTTTGCATCTTTCCACACTCCCGAATCCGGGAGTCATAGACTTGTCAACAAACCTGGACATTACTGGCTTACTGAACTGAGTTGCATGAAAAGAGTGAGCACTCTAAAACAGAACAAAAAGCACAATGAACTGCGCAGTATTTTATCCAGTTTGTATTTATTATAGTGTGTGGCCACATTTTATTATTTTATTTTATAAGCCCCTATTTGCCATTATATATTTTATATATATTTTTATTTTATATTGCTGTCTTGTGTCCTGTTGACTCACAAGGGTCCTGTGAGTAACAGCACATCACGCTGATTAATATTTATATATTTTTTTTTTTAAACATTAATAAATACTATTTGGTTCAATACTTATGACCCTGAGCCCCAATTTCTTCTTTTAATCTGCCTATTGTTCGACACCGTGGGTATAGGTGCCATTTGGGTAGCTCGGGTCCACAGGTTGCTAGTCTAACAAAAGCCTCTCCAACATTTTTTATATTACAATTTTTTTCCTGAAATTTTGGACTAATTTAATTTGTTTTTCTCTATCTATTCTAATGTTTTCATGCAGTTGTTAAGATACAGTTGTTGAAGCCATAATGAGAAGTGGATCGATCATAAAAGGAGGTAATATTTATAGGAAACAATCTACTTTTTAAAATTTTTCTAAATACATTTCTTTTTCAAAATTGCTTCAAAGTGTCATGTATGAAACCCCAGATATGCGCGTTCACATGCTGCAGAATTTTCACCAGTGGATTATGCTGCTACCCATTGACTTATATTTTTTGACTTTAAGTGTTTGTAATTGTTACTGTATGTCTAAGATTTAATTGGCCAACATCACATGATTCCCATTCCTCCTCATACATGCTTATATAAATGTCTGTTATTTATTCACTGCAGAGACCAATATATTTCTCTCCTTCTATCCTGAGCCTCAAGGGCTTTTGTGTTGAGATCAGTTTACAATACTTTACTAAACAATTACCTGCTACTCATGCAAATCACAGGCTCATACATCGGTGTAGTGAGGAAGAATGTACCTTTTCCAGTCAGAAACTTTCATTAAACTAGTACCCACAAGTCTAAAGCAAAAGGAATTTGGGATCTTGGTACTTAACCAAGAATTAACAAATCAACAAGAATGGCCCGAGTACAAAGAACTGTCTAAAAGTGATGATATTATCTTTTTTTTTAAATATACTTTGTGCTGTTTTCTTTTGACTAATCATTGCTTCAAGGAAGTATCTTTTCTTTTTGTGGTAAGGGTCTTGCTGAAGCACAGATTATTCATCTTCGGAATGAAGGTCTTCAAAAGAAGAAATATTACTTTTTCACACAAGCATGTCATTTAAGTTAGTGGTCTACAACTTCTGACAAACACTTTGGGATGACTCAATCTTCACAGGCCATGATCATGTCAACATTTTATAGAGTTGTAAACTTTCTTGAGCACTCAAAAGTTGTAAAACTAATAAATCCCAATATGTTATTTTTTTGATTACATGCATAGTGGCCCTCATTTACTATGCTAAATAGTGGCCCTCATTAACTATGCTAAAACCGAATCGTTTTTGTCAGGTTATTTCAAGTTATTTTGGCATATATTGGGCCTCATTTACTAATGGTGGAGTATAGTTTTCTTTGTGAATTTTTGCAACGAACAGGTATTTTTCCATGACATTATTGTATCTATTGTATGTTACATTTGGCAATTTTACCTACATTTGTCTTTTTTTTTTTTACACATCACCTGAGGTATCGGGTTTTCGAGAGCTCAAATTCACCACATTTTATGTGGAAACATTCAGATTTTTTTGGGGGGGAGACAAGCCTCTTTTCTCTGATGACATGCCCCTTTGTAGGGTTTTCGGAGTAAAGGGGATATTTAGTAGAGTTTTTGGGATTCTGGAGCACGACACATGCAACACAAAAAAAGCTACAAAATCTACTCGTAAAAGCCTTAGCAAATGAGGCCCAGTATCTGAGACATGTTGCCGCCACTGTGCAACAATGTGCTACAGGTAAATCTGATATACCTGACATTGCATTCTAAAAATCTGGAAAGGGGGCGTGGTCTGTCAGAAAGGGGGCATGGTTTCACAACCCGACCTATTTATTATTGAATTCATAGAATATCCTCTGAATAAATAGCTGGTCAGAAAATGTTCCCAACTTGTAAATCTGTGAATCCCCATAGTAAATAGAGAGGAATCCTACAAGTAGGAAACAACATTTCACACTAGTAAAAACCTAACACTCTTAGTAAATGAGGGCCAATATATTGTCCTTAGTAGCAAGGGTCAGTATAGCAGCTTCAAGTGGGGCTTTCGTCCGCATATTAGAGCTACTAGATTCTAGGGTCTTCTATTCAGGGATGAATTCTGATTGTCAGATATTTCTCCAAAAGGTAAAGAAAATTGGTTATTATTTCATGGGGAATGCTGTGCTTTCCTCTGGCTCAATATTGGAGGATAACAGGCTGAAGTGGATGAATTTTTTTTTTTTTTTTTGGCTTTACAAACTATGATACTGACTACACAAAACTGCATAGAGAAAATATAAAAATAGATGTGTAAAAATAATTTGGTTTATTAACAATACAACAGTGTAAACTTTTAAAACTTTGCAATTCATATAAAATATATATTTATATTCAATTGTCTAATTTGTCTTTGAGATCAACAACATTGGACAAGGTTGTATATTACAACCAGACCACTGTCTGTGCTGTACCATAAGTTTTTAATGTTACTAACTTGAGAACAATAGCAGAAGAATAACAAATGATGCCAAAACTAAATAAAATTCATTGGGCAAATATGTAATAAATTCAATTTATTAATTACAATAAAGAGCAAATAGGATAATGGCATAAAAACGGAGCTAAGAAAAATGCTCCAAAAAGTTGATGAAACTATAAATTCCTGCCCAAAATTATTTGTGTTTTTTTTTCATATCTGTCTAGTTAATGTATATTTTTCAAACTAAGGAAATGTATTGAACCTTTCATAGTTTTTTAGAGAACTTTTTAAAAATTTAAGAAACTGTCAGACACTTAACTTACCTTGCTGCAGCACGTGGTGCAATCAGGAACATCCCAAAGTCCTGATGACCGATTTTGTAATGGTACACAGCCATTTATCATTTTGTTGCAGGCCCAGCTAGGCAGCTAGGAGATAGGAGTGTATGATCAATCATCTGTGATATCGGCACTCACATCTTCTGGCGGCGGGAGATTTGAACAGGCCTCTGCTTGTAATGCCTGTGATTGAGTTCTTTATCCCTTCATTAGCATTCTTCTTCTATTTAGTGTTTCTGGACCAACCATTGCCATTACCTGACCTTGTGTTTTGCCTGCTGATTTGGACCTGTCCCTGACTCTGGTTCTGAATTGGTACTGTCCTCTTGGTTCTGACTCCTGGCTTGTTTTTGTTTACTCTTTTTTATTCTAATTCTGTACTTTGTGTGTCCATCTGTTCTTGACCTGGCCGGTCTGATGGCCTGTCTGATGCTCTTTTTAGTACCCTGTGTAGAAGAGATTGTCCAAGTATTTAGGGACAGTAGCTGGGGTGAGACTAGGGGTGAGATTGTCCAAGTATTTAGGGACAGTGGCTGGGGTGAGACTCTCTAAATATTGTCACAGAGACATTGTGATTTCTATGGGCAACTGCTCCACTGTTCCTCTGCACAAAGTTTGACAAATCGCCCCTTAAAAGTTTTCCAAACTTAAAAATATTAAAGGAGAACTGAGTTATTGCGTTTGCTGACCAGTGACCACTTATACCTTCCTAATGAGCTGAGCATACACTTTTTATAGTGGGGCATTCATGTAATAAATGCGCAAGTATACAGGATTGTGCACACCTGGCACCTTTATGAAAGAACTATAAGAGCTCTGTACAAAGCAGGATATGGATTTGTGGGCAAACCCTTATGAGCTTATGGGCACACTCTGTATTTTAGGTTGTATGATATGGCTTCAAATCTGTCTATATTTTTTATACTGCAAATTCTAGAGATTTCAAGATGTTTTTTGCTTATTAGACATATGGCCACTTTTTTTTTTTTTTTGGAGGGGGGGCATGGAGGGGTGGGGCTATTTTCATATGTTGATATGTATTTTTTGCCTAAAATATGTACCGAAATGCTGCTGTATTGTAGCATGGGAATAGCCCATAACAAAAATTTGTGGTCGTAACTAGAGATGAGAAAATTTTTCAAAAATGTGGCCAATTCGACGAATTTTCGGAAAAAAATTGGTTTGGTCTGAATTTGCATGTGGCAAATCTATACTAAAAATGGCTTTTTCTGGCCTACAGAGAGCCTCAATAGGGGTGTAGAACACTTTTCCTTGCTAAAACACGCATAGGATGTGTGCTGGGTTAGGGAAATAATACTGTTATTCAGTATGACATGCAGATTAGAGGCTACGCTATTAGAATCACTGTCGCAGAGCAGCACAATAACAGAGCTTGGATGTGGCATCAGTATGAAGAGACCATATAGTGGCTGAATAACACAGCATGGAGGTGGCGGCAGCATGAGGAGACCAAATAGTGGCTGAAAGACACAGTGCGGAGGTGGCGGCATCATGAGGAGACCATATAGTGGCTGAATGACAAGTGCGGAGGTGGCTGCAGCATGAGGAGACCATATAGGGGCTGAATGACCCAGCCTGGAGGTGGCAACAGCCTGACGAGACCATAGGGCCTCACAATTGAAAAGATTAAAGATATTTTTTTAACATTTAAATTGAAGATTTCAAATAGATGAAACAAAAATGTTTTATTTAATGTGCCAGCAGCATGAGGAGACCATATGGCGGTACAGTGACACAGCCTGGAGATGGCAGAAGCATGAGGAGACCATATAGTGGCTGAATGACACAGCCTGGAGTTGGCGGCCGCAAGAGCAGACCATATAGTAGGTGAATGACCCAGCCTGGAGGTGACAACAGCCTGACGAGACCATTGGGCCTCACAATTGAAAAGAGTAAAGATATTTTTTAACATTTAAATTGAAGATTACAAATAGATGAACCTACGTTTTATTTAATTTGCCAGCAGCATGAGGAGACCACATGGCGGTAGAGTGACATAGCCTGTAGTTGGCGGCAGCATGAGGAGACTATATATTGGCTGAATGACACAGCTTGGAGTTGGCGGTAGCAAGAGCAGACCATATAGTGGCTGAATGACACAGCCTGGAGTTGGTGGCAGCATGAGGAGACCACATAGTGGCTGACTGACACAGCCTGGAGTTGGCAGCAACAAGAGCAGATCATGTATTGGCTGAATGACACAGCCTGGAGTTGGCAGCAGCAAGAGCAGACCATATAGTGGCTGAATGACACAGCCTGAAGCTGGCGGCAGCATGAGTAGACCACATAGTGGCTGAATGACACAGCCTAGAGTTGGCAGGAACAAGAGCAGACCATATAGTGGCTAAATGACACCGCCTGGAGTTGTCAGCAGCATTAGGAGACCATATAGAGGCTGAATAACGCAGCCTGGAGTTGGTGGCAGAATGAGGAGACCATATAGTTGCAGAATGAGACAGCCTGGAGGTGGCTGGAGACTTTAACAGGAACAAAATGGTACACCACTTAGATGTACGTATGTGGTATGCACTTATGAGGGGAGGACAATGTGCTCCTGTTACACCTTGCGCTCCGGCCACTTCCTCTGGCCGTGAGCGCACTGTCCCCCTCTCCCCTGCTGCCAGCGGGGCTGAGATTCACATTGCAGGTCGCGCCCACATGTGAATCCCAGCCTGTCACTTACCATGCTCCTCTGCTGTTTCTTCCTCTGCCTCTCAGCTCCGGCGCGCACGTCCCCGTCTCCTAGGGCTCACGCCAGAGCTCTGAAATTTAAAGGGCCAGTATGCCCATAATTATGTGGAACCCCTGACACTATTCTATAAGTCCCTGCACCTCACACTCTTCCCTACCAGATCTTCAGTGCCATTTTCCTGAGATTAAGCGTTCCATACTGTCTGTTTGCCTTGTCCGTGTTCTGACCCTTCCGCTACGTTATTTGACTACGCACCTTTGCCTCCTACCATGACCTTCTGCTAAGTCCAACTACGCCTCTGCCTCATCCTGCTGTACTTCGCCTAGCCCAGCTACCTGTGTGGTCGAGTCGTATCAGGGGTAGCGACATGGGTGTCGCCTGCCACAGAAAATCCATCCTGCCTTGTGGCGGGCTTGGGGAAGACCAGTGGCACCTTAGACTCCGCTCCCCGATAAGGCCCATGTCATCAGCCACTCAGGTCAGTGGATCCACATACAGCATCGTTACAGCTCCAGTATGCTTAAACAGTATTTGTCTGCAACACAAGTATCTAGTATCTAGGCCCTTAGGTCTTTAATAGCAACAAATGGTACACCCCTTAGATGAACGTATGTGGTATGCACTTATGAGGGGAGGACAATGCACTCCAGTGCGCTTAAAAACAGTATTTGTCTACAACACCAGCCAGTGTTTACTTTTGCATTTCCTTTCACAGTATCTAGGCCCTTAAGCCTTTAACAAAACAAAATGGTACTCCACTTAGATGTGCGTATGTGGTATGCACTTATGAGGGGAGGATAATGAGCTCCAGTACGCTTAAAACAGTATTTGTCTACAACACAAGCAGGAGAGTACTTTTGGCTGGCCTTTCACAGTATCTAGGCCCTTAAGACTTTAACAGGAACAAAATGGTACACCACTTAGATGTATGCACATGTTACACTTAATAGAGGACAATATGCTTTTAGTGCTCTGCGCACCCTAGCTGACTGGCTACTATTAACTTTTCAGTTGTTGTACACACCAGTGCTGCAGCACACATTTGCTGTGTACTACACCAAAAATTGCACTTTCTCAATCTCACTCCCTTCCCTATGAATGCTTCTAGGCTGGTTTTGGGGCTTGAGGTGAATCGCTGCTGTAAAAAAGCTTTTCTGTGCAACACACTGCTCTCTGTCCCTCTCTGCAATAGACCACTGATGTGACAAGGAGGTGAATCGCTTCTGTAAAAATGCTTTTCTGTGCAACACACACTACTGCCTGTCCCTCTCTCTCTCTGTAATAGAAAGCTGATCTGACTGGCCGCAAGATGGTTGCCGATTATATAGGGCTGTGACATGGTTGGCTGGCTGCTGATAGGCTGCATGCTGCATGTGATTCAGGGTCATCACGCCTACCTACCTTCCTGCCTTACCTTTCCTCCTTCCCAGGATCCCTTTCCCCCTGTCCTCACATGTGGATCCGCCATTTTAGATGCCCGGCCCCAGGAGCCTGGACCGCACTAAATGCAGTTTAATTAAGCGATTTGGGCGATCAAATCACGGCGATATTCGCATTCGTTATGAATCGAATTCTTCCTGTAATTCGTTACAAATTTGGATTTGTCAGATTCGATTCGCTCATCCCTAGTTGTAACAATTACCTCTGTAAAAAAAAATATCACATACTGTATCAAGAAGTAAGAAATGACCTCTGTATCTGGATTTGTAAAATTAAAATGTTCTGGATTTGTAAAATAATTTTTTTTGTACACAAACAGACATTTTCTATTTAGTTTAATTAATGGCAAAAGAAAACTGCTAGGTTTTGGGGCACTTTTGGGATGAAAGTTATTTTTTTTAACCATATGTGTAAAAATAATTAACAGAAAATAACACCTATCAATAATTACTGTCCACCTCCTTCTGCATCATTGGTCTCTGTGGCTTAGATTTACTAAAAAAGGGAAACCTTAGACATTAGTCCAAGAATGTGCCAGACTAATCAAACTGTTTCAGGTTGTTTGATAAATCTGGCACATGTTTACTAAAATTCTGGCTTCATTTTGGCACATGTGAGGAAGAGGCCTGTTCACACTACAGAAGTTCCAGGTAGACAGCTTTCTCAGCTTACTCTAGAATCCAGCCTACGAAAGCCTACTCTAGAATCATTGTCTGCTGCCAACCTTAGGCCCCGTCCTATTATGTACAGCATAGTGCTGGGACCACTCTAGCGAATCCCGCCAGAAGATTGAGAATTTTCAACCTTTCAGAGGAATCCAATTCTGCCACAGAACTTCTGAAGTGTGTACTTAGCAGTAGAACCCCATTGAAATCTATAGGAATATGCTTCAAAGGCAATCTACACAGAATTCTATTGTGGAAATTTCATGTGCAAATTCTGTAGTGTGAAGGTCTATTCTAGTAAGCTTATCTTTGTTGTCCATAGCAACCAATCAGGGCTCAGCTTTTATTTCTCATATTGCTCTGGTAAAATGAAAGCTGAGCTCTAAATTGTTGCTCTGGGCAACATAGAGAATCTTACTATAAGACAGCCAGATATATCTTCCTCCATGGTGTTCCATCTTAAGCCAAGCCTTTTTTGACAAAACAACCCCGTTTTTATTATGTCGAGCCCCCCCTTGTCAGATATGGCCAAGAGCTATGGCACACATTGTTCCAGAATAGGGGTGAATATTTAAAACTAGAGCTGGGCCTGTGTGCTTATAAGTAAGAAGCTCCAGTACTCACATAATTTTACCTTTTATGAGAAAATGTTTTATCTGCTGTCCACTGCAAAAAAACAAAAAACCTGCTGACAATCTTCTCTGTAAGCCAATGCTCTTGGCTCTGGGCAGGACATCTCAGGACACCATGTAGATTTCATCTGTACACTGAGGCATGCTAGACATGAATAAGTTCTGAGTCAGCTCAGTTCTTAACTCCTCAAGGACATGGCCTAGTTTGGCCTTCAAGACAAAGCAATTTTTCCCTACATTTTTATAATTGCATTCCAGAGGTAATAATGTTTTTTTTTGTTTTTTCACGTATCTAGTTATTGATTAACATTTATTTAATAGGCATTGTCATTTTTAAAAACTTTTGACGTTTCCCAGTTAGGGATATGGGTGTTAAGACCCCCTCTGAAGTTTTGACATATTACAGAGAGATTATTAGTTTTTTTTGTTTTTGTGTTTGGGGTCTGTTCAGATATTGGCCCTGATTTACTAAGAGTAGAGTGTTTATTCTGGAGTGTTTTCAACATCACTCGTCTTTTTTTTCAGGCTTATTTCCTATTCTGTCGCACATGTCGGTTATTTTTGTGTCGCATGGTTTTTTGCGTCGCACTAGTCAATTGTGTCGCACAAAGTCTGAGCTAAAGACATTAGTTGTGTGAATCAAAATGGTTTAGACTTGTTTGTTTAAAAATGTTTCCATGAATCAAAAGTATTCATGTGTTATAATTTTTCAAACATTACAACAATTATCCTTGTTTATCAGCTTGGGTGTTAAATTGATTTAAACCTAATATTGCAAATGTGTTAAAAAGAAAAAAAAAATATAAACATTAACTATCACAAAAGCATTCAATATTTTATTCATAAAAGTGTTTAACTGTACAAAATGTTTTCAGGTTATAAAACAAGTTACTTTCACACAAAGCACAACGGTAAACAATCCATTTTTGGAATTTCACTTGGCCTCTTGGCTGTCGGTTATTGTGTGAGGCAAACTCACACTTTTTGGAAGTACGGTTAAAGTGTCGGTTGTGCAACTAAAATTTATAGTGGCACAGACGTTGCTACTAAAATTTTTGTGCAATAACCGAGAATCGTTAATTTCTAACGATAATTTGTTTTCCCTTAGTCCTAACAGTAGCACAGATGGGGTATTCCACCCCCCGCGAACTGGTTAGGACAGATGGAAGTTTTATTGAACCTAATTAAACAATCAGTGAAAACACACCCACAACACCCTGTACAAGTAAGAGGGTCATCCTCTGCTCCATTGTGTAGTAACAAGAAGAACTAAAGGCAAATAATAGAAGAAAATAACTTAACTAGGGAGGGAAAGTTGTGCTACTGTTAGGACTAAGGGAAAACAAATTATCGTTAGAAATTAACGATTCCCTTACGTCCTAACCAGTAGCACAGATGGGGAAATGGCAAGCAGAAACCCTATGAGGGAGGGCTCTCATGCCTGACGGCAGATAATACTGTCCGTCCAAATGAGGAGAAATCGGCCAATCTACTGTCAAGTCTGTAGTGGGTGATAAATGTGGAGAGTGAACTCCAGGAAGCAGCTTTGCATATATGTTCCAAGGGAACAAGACTCCTTTCCGCAAAGGAGGTAGATACAGACCTGGTGGAATGAGCTTTTACAAACTCAGGAGGCTCCTTACCTTGGGATACCATGGAAATACGAATGGCATCTTTTACCCATCTACTGATGGAGGGCTTTGAAGCTTTAAGACCTCTCTTGGGTCCTGAAAAGAGAATTAGCAGATTTTCATCCTTCCGAAACTCCAAAGATCTTCTTATATAGATCTGGAGACATCTCGAGATATCTAGGCAATGAAGAGCACTATCTTCATTGGAGGATGGAGGAGGAGAGAATACTGGCAGGGATATAACTTGATTAATATTTTGGAATGATGGAACTTTAGGTATAAAGGATGGCATGAATCTGAGTAACACTCGATCTGGCAAAAACTTAGTATATGGTTCAAGTGCCGAGAGCGCTTGAAGTTCCCCAATCCTTTTGGCTGAAGTGATTGCCAGTAAAAAAGTTATTTTAATGGTAACAAACTTCATGTCCACCTCCTCCAAGGGCTCAAAGGGGGGAGATGCTAACCCCTTGAGCACCATCGATAAGTCCCATGCTGGGACAGGTTGTATAATTGTAGGTTTTAACCTTGAGGATCCCCTCAAGAATATTTTGACTAGTGGGTCTTGAGATAATGGTTTATTGAGAAAGGCAGAGATGGCTGATACCTGAACTCTGAGTGTGGAAGGAGATAGATTCTTGTCTAATCCCTCCTGGAGAAAGTTGAGGATTGTGGCAACAGCTGGATTCTGTCCAGGTAGTTGTTTCTTGGAGCACCAAGACTGAAAAGTTGTCCAAATTCTTTTATAGGCTCTGTTAGTGGACTCCGCTCTGGAATGCGAGAGGGTATTCAAGACCGCACTAGAAAGCCCTTCTAGATGTGGAAGGGACTGGTCAACCTCCAGGCTGTCAGGTTGAACATTTGAAGATTTGAGCAGCTGTGAGTGTCCCCCGACACTAGTGCTTGCTCTGGGGGAAGCCTCCAGAATTGTCCCCGACTCATTTGCAAGAGTTGGGTAAACCAAGCTCTCTTGGGCCAAAATGGAATTATGGCTATGACAGAGGCTTGGTCCTGCCTGATTTTCATCAATACCCTTGGGATCAAGGAAATTGGAGGGAAGATGTAGGCCAGCCTGAACCTCCATGGGATTGAGAGAGCATCGATTGCTACTGGGTTGTCTTCCCTGTACAGGGAACAAAATCTCACCACTTTGGTGTTGAACCTTGTTGCCATAAGATCTATTTCTGGCATACCCCACCTGAGTGTTATTTGTTTGAACATCTCTGGATGGAGAGACCATTCTCCAGTTGAAAGTCCTCTGCTCAGGCGGTCGGCGATCACATTGAGAGATCCCCGAATGTGAACTGCCGACAGATGGGTTAGGTTCCTCTCTGCCCAATCCAAGATCAGACCCACCTCTCTGAGGAGGCTTTGTGATCGAGTGCCTCCCTGCTTGTTGATGTACAATACAGCCGTCATGCTGTCGGATTGGATCTTTACTGCTTTCCCTTGAAGAAGAGAAGCAAAGTGGAGGAGTGCTAATCTGATGGCTCGAATCTCGAGGAGATTGGAGGTTAACCCTCTCTCCTGTGGAGACCAAGATCCCCGCACTAACAGATCCAAGAGATGCGCTCCCCAACCTACAAGGGACGCGTCGGTAGTAAGTATGATCCAAGGGGGTTGGATCATTGACTTGCCGTCCTCGAGGTGAGACCACCATCTGAGAGAGGACCGAACTCGATAAGACAGGGAGTGGCACTTGTTTAGGCCCGAGGGCCTGAGATTCCAAGTGGCGAGCAGAGGATGACCCTCTTACTTATACAGGGTGTTGTGGGTGTGTTTTCACTGATTGTTTAATTAGGTTCAATAAAACTTCCATCTGTCCTAACCAGTTCGCGGGGGGTGGAATACCCCATCTGTGCTACTGGTTAGGACGTAAGGGAAAGAGTCGGTTGGACTTTAGTAAATGAGGGCCATTGGTTTTTATGTGTGAGCATTTTCTGTGTGATTTCTTTCTAGGCTTGGAAGAGTTAATGCTCTCATCCAAATGCAGCTCTGATGTGGCTTTAAAACCCAAGCTCTTCTGCTTTAAAACCCTAGCTCTGCTGCTGTTTGCTGGTGATTTGTGCTTTTCTGACTATGTCTGCTTAATCAGGCACCTTGTATTTATATTGTTATATTTCTGTGTTTTTTTTAACCATGGTTAATAAACCTGTTTATTATAGATTTTCGCCTGTGGTAGATTTGTGGGTTTTTATGATTATTGTATGTCTGTTCTGCATTTGCCTTGTATCTTAGTCTGTGTTCACACTGTGAGAGTTTGAATATGTCCTGTCTAGTATCCTGAACTATGTTCCTTCACATTGTGAAGTTTGGTTTTCTTGTATCCATTTTTATATAGTTCTTGATTGCTGATCTTTAGAGTTTATAGTATATGCACTGATCATAGAGTACAAGATCACTGATCTAGTGTTTCCTCTGTGCATTACCATTGGTCTATAGTGTCCTCTGTGCTTATCTATGTCCCCTGAACCATTTATGTTAGTGTTCCGTGTATTATATTTTTGTTTCCTTATAGGCTAGCATCTTGATCACACGCTGGAGTGTGCCTGCTGGCTAGAAGTGTATCTGGAGTTATTATGCTGTTTGTTTCTGTTCTGTGTCCCAGTGGGAACATTGTTTTATGTTCCTGATCAGTTTAGTGTTTGACATTAAGTTCTTCTGTTTATTCCCTGCATATTCTGGATTCTGCTGTATATTTGTTCCATACCTAGTCTTGTTCATTTGATCATGTCTGCCATTCATCTGGATTCTGGTTTGTGAACTGTTTGTTAGTACACTGCATTCTGCCCTGTTTGTGAGTTTATATTTTGTCTGGTGTATCTGGTTGTTTCGTAGTTTTCCCGTTCTGTTTATGGCCTGTGACCAAATATGTATATTATTATTTGTTTTACGCCCACTGCACTTTAGCTCAGGTAGGGACCAGCACCGTGGCTGTCGATCCACCGTTTAGGGAGGATGGGCAAGTAGGCAGGGAGAGTGTAATTAGGGACAGCTTAGGGCTCACTCTCCCTGTCCCCTCAGTCAGTCATGACAGATGTCATGACAAAAGCTTTGATTGGTCGGATGTTTAGACCCCACAAATTATTATAACAAGCAGGGAAAAGTGTGTGTGTCATGATGCCGGCTGGCAGGTAGTGGATCCTCTGTGCCAGAGAGGGATGGCGAGGACCGCGCTAGTGGACCGGTTCTAAGCCACTACAGGTTTTCACCAGAGCCCGCCGCAAAGCGGGATGGTCTTGCTGCGGCGGTAGTGACCAGGTCGTATCCACTAGCAACGGCTCACCTCTCTGACTGCTGAAGATAGGCGAGGTACAAGGGAGTAGGCAGAAGCAAAGTCGGACGTAGCAGAAGGTCGGGGGCAGGCGGCAAGGTTCGTAGTCAGGGGAGATAGCAGAAGTTCTGGTACACAGGCTATAAACACACAAAACGCTTTCACTAGGCACAAGGGCAACAAGATCCGGCAAGGAAGTGCATGGGAGGAGGTTAGATATAGTCAGGGACCAGGTGGAAGCCAATTAAGCTAATTGGGCCAGGCACCAATCATTGGTGCACTGGCCCTTTAAGTCTCAGGGAGCTGGCGCGCGCGCGCCCTAGAGAGCGGAGCCGCGCGCGCCAGCACATGACAGCAGGGGACGGGAACGGGTAAGTGACCTGGGATGCGATTCGCGAGCGGGCGCGTCCCGCTGTGCGAATCGCATCCCCAACGGCCATGACAGAGCAGCGCTCCCGGTCAGCGGGACTGACCGGGGAGCTGCAGGGAGAAAGACGCCGTGAGCGCTCCGGGGAGGAGCGGGGGCCCGGAGCGCTAGGCGTAACAGTACCCCCCCCCTTAGGTCTCCCCTTCTCTTTGTCCGGTAACTGCCTCCCCTGGGATGAGGACACCGGGAAAGGATGGAGGGATTCCTCAACGGCAGGCAGAACAGCAGGAGTAGGAATGGGGAGAGAGGGCAGAGGGCGAGACCTGGCACGGGGCAGTGTGACACCAGGACGAGGGCCATGAGGGGACACAGAGGCTTGCCTGATGGGACTGGGAGGGGGGGAGAGGCATTTCCTGTGGCAGGCAGAGTCCTTAATGACCTTAGGGGGACCGGATGCAGGAGGAACCACAGGGTCACGGCAGGGAGTACTGGGAACCGGTTGAAGGCAGTCCTTGGAACAAGAGGGACCCCAACTCTTGATCTCCCCAGTGGACCAATCCAGGGTTGGGGAATGGTGTTGAAGCCAGGGTAGTCCAAGGAGAACTTCAGAAGTGCAATTAGGAAGGACAAAAAATACAATTTCCTCGTGATGAGGTCCGATGCACATTAGGAGGGGCTCCGTGCGGTAACGCACGGTGCAATCCAACCTGGCTCCGTTGACCGCGGAAATGTGGAGTGGCTTGACAAGACGGGTCACCGGAATGCGGAATTTATTCACTAAGGACTCCCGAATAAAATTCCCAGAAGCTCCAGAGTCCAGGCAGGCCACGGCTGAGAGGGGAGAGCTGGCTGAAGTAGAAATCCGAACAGGCATCGTGAGACGTGGAGAAGCCGACTTAGCATCAAGAGACGCCACACCCACGAGAGCTGGGTGCGAGCGTGCGTTTCCCAGACGTGGAGGACGGATTGGGCAATCCACCAAAAAATGTTCAGTACTGGCACAGTACAGACAAAGATTCTCTTCCTTACGGCGATTCCTCTCTTCCAGGGTCAGGCGAGACCGATCCACTTGCATGGCCTCCTCGGCGGGAGGCCTAGGGGCAGATTGCAGTGGAGACTGTGGGAGAGGCGTCCAGAGATCTAAGTCTTTTTCCTGGCGGAGCTCTTGATGCCTCTCAGAAAAACGCATGTCAATGCGAGTGGCTAGATGAATGAGTTCATGCAGGTTAGCAGGAGTCTCTCGTGCGGCCAGAACATCTTTAATGTTGCTGGATAGGCCTTTTTTAAAGGTCGCGCAGAGAGCCTCATTATTCCAGGATAGTTCAGAAGCAAGAGTACGGAATTGTATGGCGTACTCGCCAACGGAGGAATTACCCTGGACCAGGTTCAGCAGGGCAGTCTCAGCAGAAGAGGCTCGGGCAGGTTCCTCAAAGACACTTCGAATTTCCGAGAAGAAGGAGTGTACAGAGGCAGTGACGGGGTCATTGCGGTCCCAGAGCGGTGTGGCCCATGACAGGGCTTTTCCAGACAGAAGGCTGACTACGAAAGCCACCTTAGACCTTTCAGTGGGGAACTGGTCCGACATCATCTCCAAGTGCAGGGAACATTGCGAAAGAAAGCCACGGCAAAACTTAGAGTCCCCATTAAATTTGTCCGGCAAGGACAGGCGGAGGCTAGGAGTGGCCACTCGCTGCGGAAGGGGTGCAGGAGCTGGCGGAGGAGATGGTTGTTGCTGCTGTAGCTGTGACTGTACTTGCTGTAGTTGTGACTGGAGTTGCTGTGTCATGGTGGTCAAGTACGACAGCTGGTGATCTTGTTGGGCGATCTGACGAGCTTGCTGGGCGACCAGCGTAGGGAGGTCAGCGACAACTGGCAGAGGAACTTCAGCGGGATCCATGGCCGGATCTACTGTCATGATGCCGGCTGGCAGGTAGTGGATCCTCTGTGCCAGAGAGGGATGGCGAGGACCGCGCTAGTGGACCGGTTCTAAGCCACTACAGGTTTTCACCAGAGCCCGCCGCAAAGCGGGATGGTCTTGCTGCGGCGGTAGTGACCAGGTCGTATCCACTAGCAACGGCTCACCTCTCTGACTGCTGAAGATAGGCGAGGTACAAGGGAGTAGGCAGAAGCAAAGTCGGACGTAGCAGAAGGTCGGGGGCAGGCGGCAAGGTTCGTAGTCAGGGGAGATAGCAGAAGTTCTGGTACACAGGCTATAAACACACAAAACGCTTTCACTAGGCACAAGGGCAACAAGATCCGGCAAGGAAGTGCATGGGAGGAGGTTAGATATAGTCAGGGACCAGGTGGAAGCCAATTAAGCTAATTGGGCCAGGCACCAATCATTGGTGCACTGGCCCTTTAAGTCTCAGGGAGCTGGCGCGCGCGCGCCCTAGAGAGCGGAGCCGCGCGCGCCAGCACATGACAGCAGGGGACGGGAACGGGTAAGTGACCTGGGATGCGATTCGCGAGCGGGCGCGTCCCGCTGTGCGAATCGCATCCCCAACGGCCATGACAGAGCAGCGCTCCCGGTCAGCGGGACTGACCGGGGAGCTGCAGGGAGAAAGACGCCGTGAGCGCTCCGGGGAGGAGCGGGGGCCCGGAGCGCTAGGCGTAACAGTGTGGTTGTGTACTTCACTCCCGCCCTGCTGTGATCTCTGTCCAGTTGCAGAAGAGGCACTACATTTAAAAGTTTATGGAGCCTTTCTCCTGAAACTGGATAGAGATCACAGCAAGCCAGGGAATAAAGCGCACAGCTGAGCTCTTCTCCCCTCTCATTATAATTCTCTGTGGAGGTCTAAAAACCCAGATCCCGACCAAATTAAAACATTTGACATCTCTCTGTGACCTGGAGGTGCTACCTGGTGCCATAAGCTTTACACATTGCCAGCTTAAGAAAGGTAAAGGGCTGCTCACCTTATGGTGTTGTGCTTAGGGGACAACACCTCTGGTGGCATGTATTTATAGTTGTGGACTCTGGCGGCTGCTTGCATCTGGGTCCGATATCCAGAGGAGCAGTTTGAATCATGGAGTGAAGGAGATGCCAGGAGAGCTCAAGGAGAACAGTCATGCAACTTGGCATATACTGGCTCATGAAAGGTGAAGAATGATAGAGCTGTGATTCTTCACCTTCCACAACCCAGTGTACAACAAGTGGTATTACTGTTCTTCTTGAGCCCTTCTGGGATCCCCTTCACTCCAAATTTTGTTAAAAGACACAAAAACTGCTTGGGAGCAGAAAAAAATAAATAAACAGTCAGTGGTTCCACTGCATGACAGACACCAGCTGAGCATGACGGACCCCATTGAGTTTAATGGGGTATGTGGTGTTTTTAGCTGGTGTCTGTCGTTTTACTGGATTTTAACAGACAAAAAAACACTGCTAACTGGATGCAGATGCAAACTTGAGCAGATAAATATAAATGTGTTTGTGCAGCATGTCCCATAACTGATAAACTGTCCAAAACCTTGACAAGTTATACATATATATATATATATATATATATATATATATATATATATATAGTAGTTAGGAGTAGCCGTATTAGTCCAGTGATGCAAAAAGCAAAATCATCGGCAGTTGCAGTATCTTGTAATACCTTTTTTATTGGACTAACAAGATTTTGTAGACACAAGCTTTCGGGATTCCTCCCTTTATCAAGCTCAGAAATGAGCTCAGAAATGCTTATGACTTGATAAAGGGAGGAATCCCGAAAGCTTGTCTCCTCAAAATCTTGTTAGTCCAATAAAAAAGGTATTACAAGATACTGCAACTACCGATTATTTTGCTATATATATATATATATATATATATATATATATATATATATATATATATATTACACAGTCCAAATAGAAGAGACATTGAACCCTAACAAAATAGCCACATACTGTATGGAACACATAACAGAACAGCAAGTATACAAGATGTCCACATAGGATGCAAGGAGTGGAATAGACAGTGCACAAATAATGGATAGATATACAGATAAAAAAAAATTTAAGTACATGAATATACCCCATACAGTCTCACATACAGTAAGTATGTACACCCCCTTCAAATATTTTATTAAATCTTTTCATGTGACAACACTGAATAAACGACCCTCTGCTACAAAGTAAATTAATGAGTACACAGCCTGTATAGGTCAACACACAAAGAGCATGCTCTAGGAACCACGAGGATACCACTGCCCAGAGCCCCATATCCTTTTTATCAGTTTAGAAAATGAATTGCCTGCACATCCAGAAGGTATTCACCCTTTGAAGACCCTGGTATCCATTGGTCTGATGCGGAGTCTGACTCCAGCTATTTTCTCAAGCGCTGCCAGCTGATTCAGTTGTGCAGGCCTTCCAGACATGTAAGTGCTCCAGTTGTCGGAGCGCTTACATACGGGGCACCAGGCAGTAGCGTCCTCGTGGTTCCTATAGCATGTGCTCTGTGTGTTGAATTATACAGGCTGTGCACTCACTACTTTACATTGTAGAGTCATTTCTTTAGTGTTGTCACAGGAAAAGACATAATAAAATACATTACAAAATGTGAGGGTGTACTCACATACGGGAGATCCTGTATATCAGGATAATGGCTACAATAGCTATATAATTTGAACAGAAACCAAAAAACTCAGTAGAAAATTTAACTTGTCGTGACTTCTCTCTTTACAGCAATGTTTAGAATAACCCACGTATACATATAGCAGTCAGAGTTTGACAGGGAAATAATGGAGACAGATGTGTTTAGTTGTTTGCTTCACATTTGGCTTCTTATGATTTTAATGTGAAATCCTATGTAAAAAATGCAATCGAAGTACCACAGGTCACAGCATTCAAGCAGCAGACTCCCAATTCTTTGCAAAGAGATGTTGTCTTTTTATTGGTTACCAGCAGTGCAACATTTCAGAGCAGAGCAGAGCACAAAAAGCCATTGTCACCTATTAGTGCCTAATAATACTGTACTGGGTCCTACTACACAGAAACTCTGTATTACTGCAGTTGGTTGTACAACAACTGTAAAGCTAACAGGGGCCAGTTAGGTTGAACAAGAAAAGCTATAGTCACCTGATTACAGTGCCTAATACAGGTTGCATAGCGGAACTTATTGTCCTCTCATAAGTGTAACCTGGGCGTACATAGGTGGTGTATGTTTTTTTCCCCTGAAAAACTAATTTTGACCTAGTTACTGTGAAAGGCCAGCAAAAGCTACAGCCTTGTTTCTGAAGCCTTGTACACTTTTAAGCGGAGCATATTGTCCAGCTCTCATAGTTGTAAACTGTATGTACAGTGATGTACGTAATTTTTTTTTTCCTGAAAAAATTATTTTGGCCTAGTTACTGTGAAAGGCCAGCCAAAGCTACTCACTTGTTTCTGTAGCCTTATACCGTTTGTAGTGGAGCACATAGTC